>NC_141685.1:1844937715-1846137715 GCF_964263255.1 Lissotriton vulgaris
TCCCCCTTACTCCCCTTACTCCCCAGCTGTGACAGCCGGGGTAGACGGCACCGTAGGATGATAGCAGGGAACAACTGCATTTTACCAATCACGTTGCCAAGTGTAGTTGCTAGGAACAGACCTTTCCTTCTCTTATCTGGCCGCAGCTCGCTAATACGTGAATTTTACCGCTGTCATCAATGTGAGTGTATGATCCCCGTGCTGCTGTGACTTTCCCATCGTTTTATCTTTATAAGTCTCTGCACCACTGCCATTTACAGTTTTACTTATGTCTTTGATTACTTTGCTACTTTAGTGTGCTCTCCGCAGCCGAAACACACAACAACCCTGTAATCACTAGGCCTACATTTTGTAGTAGAATCAGTTATTTGCTATCATTATTGTGCAGGTTTTCCTTTGTACAGTAAATTACAAGTTGCTGACATTAGTTTCACTTTCTGTCTGTATAAGACACCTGTTTTAAAGGCTTTAAAAGGGAGGATAAATGTGTGTGTTTTGTTCTAAATGTGCCGTGGCCATTAAAGCTAATGCTTTCTCAGAGGCATGGCCTATGGAATTGAGGGTATGGCTTAAAACAGCTAAACTGAAATCTTGTGCTTTCCGTTGCATGCCACCTGACCACCACTGTGGTTCCTCTATTAGCTTTCTGTTTCTGAGATCTGGGATAGTGGTCTTTAGAGTTTTATAATTAGACGTAATCCCCTTCCCACCATCTCAACCCTCTGAGAAATGTATCTTTTTTAGGTCTCGCTCTCGAGACCTATTGTCGTGGAGTTGCCTTTCAAGGGAGACAGACCGGGGCACGCACGGCGATTCTGGTCTGTGGACACGGACGTCCAGCCACGCGCACATCTCCTGTCCTGAGTCAAAAGCATGCAGTTTCACTTTCGCGTCAACACTCCTAAGTATTAACGTCTAAAGAAAGTTCAGAAGTGTCGATTTAAATGGGTAAGAAAAAAAGAGTACATCTACTCGCTAAAGAAGAGTTGAAATCGATATTGTAGGCGACTTATAAAAGATGGAAAGAAAGTTGGTGGTAGCTCGTTTGAAATCTTCGACCTCCTTCCTGCGCCAGGGACAGTTCTGCGAACAATTGTAAATAAAAGAGCACCAGATGTTCAGTGATTGACGAATACGGCCTACTTAGCACCATTGCGGCTCCCCTCACCTGAGGCACCTCCAAGGGGCGACGCCCTCCGCCCCGCCTCACCCGAGCATCACTGCTCCAGGAAATCCAGCTCTGGCGCGGCCCACAAGGGGCTCTGCAGGAATCCGAAGACGCTCTCTACCACCCATTCTTCAATGTCCGCCATGGTGGTTACTGCAGGGACCGGGCGCTGCCCTGCAGCTCGTAAGAGGAGCAGGGTCGGGAGGTAAACAAACCCTACATGCGCATCTGCTCACAAAACCCGTCACCGAAACGGTTTGGCTGAGAGTGTGCAGACTGCAGATCATCGAGTATTAACACAGCGCATGCGCGAGTTTTCCCTACGGGCTACATTATTTCAAGTTTTGAACTTCACGCAGGTTTTGTTTTCAGGGGGAGTTTGTGGTGCATGGACGATATTTATGTACTGTTTTATTTTAAGGATAGCTATAACCAGGCCGCATCGGCACTGTACGAAGACCATGGTGCTTGCGAACGCTACTTGTGACTTGTTTTACTTATGTCCGTAACAAAAGCCATGCCGTGTTCTGGGGCATTTTCATTTCCCTTCGCTCAGGTTCATAAAGGCACAAAGGCATTGATAATCCCTTCTGTCTGCCTGTTTGGGGCTCCCCCCTCACTCCTCGCGCTCGGAGTCCGCCCCCCACCCTCCAACCACACACACACAGTCAGCTGAGGGTTTCTCACATCAGAGACCTCGCCCTCCAGCACCTGAACTCCCCCCTGCCTGCCTCTGTTTACTCCAGCAGCAGCGGCATGTGCAGTTCATTAACCCTCTCTTTCCTCCTTGTTTTTAATGTATAACAGTTAAAACAAGGGCAGAGTCACTGTTCTTATGAAGCAGACCCTATAGTTGTAAATTGCCCCCAGAGCACGGCATGGCTTTTGTTACGGACATGTTAAAAAAAAATGTCCTGGCTAGTGATGTCAGGAGTTGTTTCAAATGCGGACACCACAGGAACTTAGAGTAAATATTCCAAGCGAGTCTTTAAATGTAATAGACGGCGTAGGACTGTAATTCACACAGCTGTGTTTCAACCCTGGTGTACCCTTACAGCTAGTGAACTTACTAGACTGCATGCAATTGATGTGACTATCGGCAGCGTTCCTTTCCAACAGCGTGTGTGTGTGTGAGCCATTTGTTAACTCAGAAGAATGCCACTGCTTTTTCTTTTGTTCAGGTAAGGCTGTTTCTTTTATACTTTATTTTATTGCGTACCGAATTGTATTCATTTATAGTGCACTGTAGTTGCGGTTTGTATTTAATTATAGTGCATTGTATATAATTATAGTGCACTGTAGTTGCATGCTCCAGCATTACAGTAACTCGTTGAAGCATTCACTGTGCGATGTGAAGTCTGCTGTGGGCCTCAGAGATCCCTCCCTGCCCAGCCCTGAGCTCTCAGCCTACCCTCCCCTCCGTGTTTATAAATAATACATTTAGAAACAGCGTGTGTAAACTCATGTTATTTCACCACGTGCGCTCACTAAACACGCATTTCATTACTAGGCCTTTACGGCCGGACGTTGCCCCGTTTTACCTTTTTTTTGCATATTTAAAGCATCTGCAAGGCTGCCATTTGTTACTGGAATGTATTTGACAGATTAAATATGAGTGTGTTTGCTGTTGCCCACGGAGCATATTTCCATGTTCTTTCTTTTTATCTCTGAGGTACGTTACTTTCGGGTGAGGTTAGCAATGCCAATAGCTCTAGCTCCCAAAAATGCGAGACCTAGTGCATTCCCAATGCTTGTAGTTAGTAAGGACACGCTGTTTAGGTGTTTTGCGAGGAATGTAACACTGCACCGATCTGAGCTTGCTGCTGGTGATGTTTGTCTTAATATCAGGGAAACCCATGGCTAAACTGGCCCAGTAGGCCATAAACCAGA
Organism: Lissotriton vulgaris; assembly: GCF_964263255.1. NCBI lineage: Eukaryota > Metazoa > Chordata > Amphibia > Caudata > Salamandridae > Lissotriton > Lissotriton vulgaris. Next base: position 1,844,940,774 of record NC_141685.1, read on the forward strand.
CCTGCTGGAACAGCTGGTCAGAAACTGCCATATTGTCCTTGAGGCCAGTCCGACCTTGTTAGTCACACAGAGTTCGTTCTAATTGAGCTTCACGTGAGACGTGCAAAATATACACCACAGAATTAAGAAAAGATCAATTGAATTTTAACATATTTGTACATGCTTCTATTCCCAGTGTGACCTGATGCATATACATTCCACTACACCTCTTTAAAGTAACAGGGATAAATAATACACTTCACAATAGATGATCTAAATCTTTGTGTAAGACAGGACATTTTGTGATCTCTTTTCTTGATGCCACAGCACCCCGAGAACCCTGCACTCTTATCTTACAAGGATCATTTTAGATCTTGGAGTCAGAAACCCACCCTTGCTGTTCCTGAAAATACAACTATTTATTACTGCCCCAACCTATATGGCTGTTGTAAAACTATGATATCTTCCAGGCCCCAGGAAAAGTCAGTGCCTTATCTTTGTTAACTAACACTGTCTTGTCCATTGTTTTGTACTTCATGCTTACATTTTGTGTTTTTTTAAAAACCTTTATTTAAAGTTTTGTGTTATTTCATAATAATGCTCACCTACCTCGACTTCACTGCCCAAATCCGCTCCTCCAAATTGACCACCCAATTATTTGCTCATGCCCTTGGTTTGGATACCCCATGTTCCATGCAGGGGGGCAGAAGCAGCTCTCAAGTGCAACTTCGGCCGAGATTACAAGTCTGGCATATGCGGGACATCAGCCAAAAATTTGTGGCCTTTCCGGTGTATGCAAGTATATACACTCTAAATAGGGTAGACAGGACATCCTGACTGGATAAGGGAATTTTTTTGTGTTTCTATGGTCTTCTGGGTTATGGCCTTGTGTCTTGTTGTGACACCCTGAAAGCTGCAACCCAGCTGCCAAAGGGATGTAAAACACAAGAGCTGTAAATATGTGACTGACTAGCAACGATGCAGTATTTCTGCTCCAAAGTGATTGAAACACCGACTTAAAAAGGGAAAAATCAATGCTGTGGATAAGTGAAAATTTACAGCACCCACATAGCTAAATAGCGCCCTGTTTTGTAGGGATGAGTGCTGAAGCCGGGGGTGCCACGTTAAGAGCGGGGCGGGCCGGCCTCTCTTTCATTTGCCTCATCATGACTTCCACACAGTTGTCACGTAAAACTTATGGCAAGCTTGCAGGTTGTCAAACGCTTTCACGGCCGCAACGTCGCCGCGCACACTGCTGAAACAAACACGCTGGCGTAAAGGCAATGTATTGTTTCATAATGCCGGAGGAGTGGAGACACACAAAGCGGCAAACTGCAGTATCTTCAGTTACGGTAAAGCCATTTGCTTTGCTATACAATACCATTAGCAAAGCAAATGGCTTTAACTTAATTAAAGGCAAGACCTATTGCATTTTCAATGCTTGTTTCTCCTGCAAAATCTTTAAGAAAAGCTCCATCTTTTTATTTCACACATCATCATCTCTTTCCTCGTATGCACCTTTTATCACTCTTTCGGGCAAGTATTTCCTTGCATCTTCTTCACTTCCTTACAGACACTAAGGACCCGCTCACCTGTAAGCACAACATTTCTATTTCTTAAGCACTGTAAATGTGTTAATAGCTGTGTTACTCCTCCACACAATTTTGCACAGAATTACAATTACAATTGGCATTCGTGACCTAGAGTTGCAGCAGGAAGGAGGTTGAGTTACAAGGGACGGTGTCACAGGCAAAATGTAGAGAGGCCAAGGACTGGATGAGCATGTATTCTGAACACCTTTGTTCCCTGCTCCAATGACGGGCACTGTGTTATATTTGCATTGCCTTTTATCATCTGCTTCAGAGCTTTCAAACCTGCTGCTTTATACAACATGAACTTGCACAGACACTTACAGGTGACCCAGTTCTTTGTATGGAATATTGTATGTCTTATATTCTTTATTCTTTTTTTCCAGTTCTCTTGAGATGCGGTGAGAGCATTTCACAGCTCTTTCCAAGTTTAGTTCATGAGCTTGCTCGAGTAAGGCATACATATCAAAAGTGCTTGGCCATGCGTATTATTTTTTCTTTGACCCTCTGCCATTTACCTAATCTTCCTGTATCATATTACCACCACCATCTACTGTACAGTATATTGGCTTTCTCAATAAACAAGTCATAACACTTTTATGAAGTTTCAGTAACTTATATTATACAAATGCCCGCCAAGATAAATCTTACAGCAACAACAAAAATTAATATTAATCACATAGGAGAAACTAAAGCATTTACCAATGCTTGCTTACAGTAACTAACAATCTCATCCACTAATATACAGGTTAACAATAACTACGGGTTAGCATAAAGAATAGCAGTTAAGTGTACAACAAATCAAAGGATGTACCAGTCAAAGCAAACAGGTACATATAAACATTACAGCATGGCAAAAAAACACACCATGAACTGAAGAAGCAGACAAAATCACATTAATGAAATGGGTAATACATATCAAATGTAAAATATGAATAATATTTAATTAGCAGAAGGAGGCTATCATTCCCTACAGTACTCTTCCAAGTACTTGGGTGCTTCTGCCTTCCTATTGCTCCTTCTCAATTCCACTCTATTTTTGTTCTCTTCTCTTCTTTGGTCTTCCCTCACATCATCTGCTTTCCCCACTTCTCCCTCTGCTCTCACCACCACCACTCTATTAAGATTCCATATCCGTGAGTCACTCATCTTTAATGCTGTGTTACAGTTTAATCACTCTAAAAGGACGTAAATATTTTTCCCCTGGTGACAATCCTGGTCTTCTAATTCTCATCCACTCTCACCTTAGTCACTTTCACCCCATTCCTCTCATCAAACCACTTCTTCCAGCCCTCCATCCTTCTCACTTCTCTTTCATGTCAACCTTCCTTATGTCCATTCTCACGTTCACATTTTGCGTTCATACATGAAGATATCAAACTATTGGGTTTCTGTTATACTCCACCTCTCTCTCCCTCTTTACCCCCTATGGTATAACCCTGTCCACCCCTTCCCTTTTTCCCCAGTGGACTCTCCATTGGGAGCCTGCTTTAGAATGTTGGTGATGCACCAGAGTTCTTACCTCGTCTATTGGTGATACTTTCAACACTGGCGATGATCTACTGAGCTTGGTGCAGTTTGGCCATCTCCTCTTTGTGTGCTCTCTCCATCTGCAGCTGTGGGAATTAGCGCAAGGAAGCAGAAAGCGAACTGAGGACCCGAGTCTGTGGAATGAACTTGGTGGTGGAATAGCTGGTATTTATTTGCTCCTATCTGCCGTCGGTCTAAGGTGCGAATAAGTACTACACCTTCTGTGTACCACGTCTGGTTGGGATTGTGTCCCACTCAACTGTCATCGAGGCTTGAAGGTAGTCCCTGCTGTGCCTGAGGACCACTTTTGTTCACCTGCTACTGTGAACGTGCTGAGAGCATCTCCGATCCTTGCCTGGCCGTTGCGGAGGCTGACTCATGGGTGCCTGACAGGATTTTTCCCTCCCTGGAGGATCGCTTGTGGGGAGGTTCCTTGCCCAGCAGTAAGCGTATCCTGCGTTCCTGTCACGTTGCAAGCATTTTCGGCGGCTGTGCATCAGAACCTTCTGGCGCCTAACAGGATTTCTACATTTTCAAGCTTATTGTGAGGAGTTTCTTTCTGCAGCTGTCAGCAGATCCTTTGGTTGCAGCCTCAGTGTTAGCTTTCCTGCCTGCGTACATTTCAGGGTTCTAATTGCCGCTTCAGGGAGTTCCGTAGTCTGCTATAGGCATCTTGCCTATTTCCTGGCAGCAGAGAGTTTCCTGCCTGTATGGTGCTGGAGACACTACCTCTCCCGACGTGTGCACTCAGTGGCTTTTCCACCTTGCTGCGCATGTGTCATGCGGAGATGCATTCCCACAAGTATTTCAAAGAATAGCGGGTTTCCCCATTTGAGCTCGCCGTGTTCGTGTGAACCTGGTGATTGTGCCTATTAACTCTGCTTAAGGGTTTTGTCTGCGCGCTTCCCGGTGTATAGTATTTGGTGGTATGAGGTTCTCTCATCCTCAGCCTCAACCACTGATTTACACGCTTCGGGTTCACGGGCTGTACTTAGCCAGCCCAGTGGGTGCCAGCACCACCATCACAGGACCCCTGCCAGTGAAAGGTGAGACTTCTTTTTTGTGCATACATCAGCCCTGGTTGCCCCAGGAGTCTTTACCTTCTCTTAGGAAGTGGCAATATTGGTAGCACAGCAGCTTTAAGCGCAGTGAACCTGCCTGTGCGTGTCTGCATGGAAACTTACAGTCCGCTTTATCCTTAGATTCTCCCAGGGGGAAGACCTAGCTGTTTGTTTTCGGTGTTTAGGGAGCAAAGTGACTGGTGGGGGCTACATTTTGTGTCCTTTTGAGCTGCGACCTCAGCCTTCTCGCACTGTTGCTTGCCAATTTTAAGGATCCTGATCAGCGCCCATTTCCCTTTTTACTGCACGATGATGGCCGTGGCGAGCATGAGTCAACTCCCATCGTTCCTAAATGAGAACGGAGAGCCTGAGATATACTGGAACCACGGTCAAATTGTTTGAATTGTACTTAATTGCCATTGGTGGGGAACGTTTTTCCCCTTTACGGAAACAGCATATCCTTCTACACAATTTCGGGGTATATGGGCAGAAAATTTATGAAACATTGCCTGAACCTGAGAATGAAGGAGAAGGGGAAGTAGAGGCCATGGACATCTTTGCCAGCACCATGCTCACATTGGAAACTCATTTTGGTGACAAAATCAACGTGGTGTTAGAACGCCACAGGTTCTTCTGCAGATCACAAGGGAAACATGAGACAGTAACTAATTAAATTGCAGCACTAAGGGGTCTAAGCAAATTGTGTGATTTTGGTAACCTCACAGATTCTCTGATAAAGGACCAGCTAGTACGTTGCACGAACAACAAGTACATGCAGGAAATAATGTTAGCCAAGAACCCCACCGTTAGGGAGGCAGTTGCCATTGCCCAGTAGGAACACACTGCCAAGTGCATCAAAGAGATGAGCTCTCCTACAGATGTAGTAGCCAATGCACACGAGAGTGAGGAGGAAGGTGACATTTTCAAGGGGAAGGATTGGTTGCATAACAAGTCTCAACTAAATGAAAGTAAATTGAGTTGTTTCAGATGTGGCAGCTGCAATCACGTAGCCAATAATATCCAAGGCCCAGCGAAAAGTATGACATGTAAGAAGTGTAATAGAAGGGGGCATTTAACCAGAGTGGGCAGAAAAGGTGACCCCAACAACAGAGAGGGTGGGGTAACGAAGGTCTTGCGGTCAAAAAAGTTAAATGTGTCACTCCCAATGAAATGAAATATGTTGTCCAGGTAAAAGACACGATAGGAAGTATTACCTTAGTCCACCCCAAATTCTATGTACTGCTCAATAGAAAGGCTGTCACCATGTATGCTGATTCCTGATCTCCATTTACTTTATTGAACCATACCAATTTTGTGAGCATGGACAGACGGGGGAGTATCACATTAAAGAAGCCAGACATCTCGCCTACAGGCTATACCAAAGAACCCATACCCCTTGTTGGAATGAAAGAAATGCACATTGAGTTCAAGGGAAGGTGCACAGTGGGAAAGGTCTACATTGTGGAGACAGGGTCCAATCTATTGGGATGGCAACATCAGAAAGAGTTAGGTATAATTCTTGGTCCCAATAACCAAGATCAGGTGCTTTTGACAGATGTCATCTAAGCTGGGACCAGTATAAGCGATGGGTTCCCTAAATTATTTGATGAAAAACTAGGCCTCCTCCATGATTTCCCTCACAAGATTAAAACTCAAAACCAATGCCAGACCCACGGTGCACAAGTTACGCCCGGTTCCACATTTAATGAGGGAACCCTTGTAGAAGGAATTGAAGAGATTGTGCAGAATGGGAATCATACAACCCATTCACACTTCTGAATGGTTGGCACCCATTGTAATCGCATCCAAGACCAATGGAGAAAGGATTAGTTTATGTGTGGACTTGCAGAGCCTTAATGAAAACATCTGGGTCGAAAGGTACCCACTTCCAAACTTAAACGAAATGCTTAGTACCATGGGAAAGGCGAAGTACTTTAGCATCATCGATCTCTCCATGGCTTACCACCAAGTAGATCTCCACCCTGACTCTAGACCACTCACTGCACTCATAACCCCACACAGAGCATACATATTCAAAAGAATGCCATTTGGTCTGGCATCGGCTGCAGCGGTCTTCCAGAAGATCATGCACCAAATCCTAAAGGACGTGGATAAACTATGTGCTTCCAGGACGACATCCTGGTGTACGGACGAACCGCTGAAACCCATGACCAAACACTCAGGGACGTCTTCAAGAGGCTGATGGATGCTGGGTTGACAGTGCAAAAATCCAAGTGTCAAATCCGTGTGACATCAGTGGATTCCCTTGGGGACTCCATTTCCGAGAATGTGTTTAGGCCTAAATACAATTTGCTGAGTGCTGTACGAGATGCCCTTTACCCGAAGAATAAGGACGAGTTAAAATCTTTTCTGGTATTTGTTGTACCTTGATTCCTACAAGTGCATCTCCTCCTTAGCTGCTCAGCCAGAATGCATGTGATGACTGTTTGGAATGTTAGAATGCCTGATGACAGAGAGAGTGGAATGTTAGTGTGCCTGCTTGTGTGGAGAGAATGACAGTTTAAGAAAGTGGGCTGAGCAGCAACCATGCTGCTCCTGGTGGGACATCTATAAGACCTGTAACATACTTCTACTGAACCAACCAATAAACCTTCTACTTGAAATATACTTCCTGGCTACATCTGGTCATCTTTGGAATTTACCTTACAACATTTTGGCGACGATCTGAAGGAAACCCTGCGTGTTTTGTCCACAAGACTACTGAAGGTGAGGAAATCTATATAATCTTTATTTATACAAGAATTTATTCAAAGCAAAGCAACTTTTTTTGTTTTTTAGAAAAATAATTTTATTTTTATATGCGCACAGTGGTCACAACTTGGCGCCTACAACCACAGGGGCCAGCATCTTTTCAGTAATAATTGCTATTCCACATAACACAGCCTTTTTGCCGACATCCCTGAGGCCCAGCGGCGGTTTAGCCCTTCAAATATTGGAGGTAGCAATGTAACATAAATGTCTTTTAGTGCTCTTAGTCACTGCCGCTGTATTTATCCTTAAAACCCCAACAAACCTGATATAAACCCCCCCTGTCCCTTTCTGCCTGTCAATCCCCAAATGTTCTGACTGTGCTCCTCCCCCTGCACACCTGCTGTACGTGTACTATATTCTAACCTCTGTACATCTATATTAAGTTCCCTGCCCACACTGTTGACCGGGCCGACCCCACCACTCTCCCCCCGAACACACCCTGCACAACCCAACTCTGCCATATCTGTTTAATAACTCCTAGAAGATCTGCACCCCGGCCCCAACCACCTAGCAAATGGTTCCCAGATATCCACAGGCCTAGTTCTAGCTGGCATCAGTTCTCAATAGTTTGTCAGTTGATCTCTACAATACGTGGCTGCGTGTAACCAACCCGCTATAGTAGGGGCCGTTGCTTCTTCCAATGCATAGCCACCTGCTGCTTTGTCAATAATAGCAACATCGCTGTCTATTTACGCGAGCTTTTCGGTATTACCAACACAAACCCCATTAATCCTACCAAGGGTGTGAGGTGCAGCTGTGTCTCAGTAATATCACCAATGTGCCTACCTACTTCCTACCAATAATGTGCCACCGCCCCGCAAGTCCAGGCAAGGTGCAGAAATGTTGCCTCTTGCGATCCACATCTCCAACATCTTGTGTCCGGTTGTAAGCCCATACAATGGAATTGTAACTGTGTTCTATATACCCTTTGTAAGAACTTGAAGTGTATGAACCACAGCCTGTAGTTTGAAGATAAATGTTCGAGCTGCGAACAACAGAATTGGCACTTTTTATCGGTTATAGTGTTATCTGTTTTAGCCTCCCACTACGTTTTTGATGTGCTTGTCGTGATGGGGGACGAGTTCTGTGTAGTACTATAAATACAGGTAATCAATTTGCAAGGAGACGCATTGGACAGTACATCTTCCAGTGCTGTCAAAGTGGGGGGTACCTGCGGAAAATTATCATATCTAGCCCTACTTGTAGCCCTGAGTTGGTAATACAGTAGCATGTCAGATGCCGACGGTGTGTTTTGTTTGCACATCTGTTGGAGAGTAATAAATGTATCTCCTGGATATAGGTCCCCTCCCTTCGTCAGGTCATGGGCCTTCGCCCTTAGTGTCGTGGCGCGGTGCTAGGAGTGGATTCCCTCCCAAGGGCATTGAGGGTGCATACAGTTCGCTGTGACCTGCCCTTTTTGCTATTTTCCTCCAGGACCATCTCTTTGTTTCCACCATGTTTATTTCATCATTGGGCCTCCTATATGGCTGGTACACTGCCGTGTTTAGCGGGGTGGGTGCCACTCTGTTAATTTCTATTGCCACATGCGGTTGGTATGGGGTAGGATGGTGCCAGAAATGTAAATATGCATAGAGCTCAAAATCCGGGGCCGCAAGCCCCCCCTGAGCAAATGGCAGTATTAGCAGGTTCCACAACACCCGGGGCTGTCTACCCACCCATATCAATTCGATGATTAGGGAACGCAATCGTTAAAAAAAATACGTGTTCAGTGGCATCGGTATATTTACAAATAGATATGAGTTTGGGGAGTATAGCCATTTTCGTTACAGCTAGTCGGCCCGGACCGTTAGTGACAGTGGGAGTCCCTTCCAACATCTGATCTTACATTCGATCCAATCCATCACCCTCCCGTAGTTAGCCAGCCATATTTATCGTACGGTTCTACCTATCCATATGCCGAGGTAGCGCATCGTACAGTCCGCCCATTGAATGGGAAATTCTTTCTCATATGTTACTGTGCCATCAGTGAGTGGCAGCATCACCGACTTTTCCCAGTTTATCCGTATTCCTGGTAATCCTCCGAAGCGCACCAGTTCTCTCATAATTACATCAAAGTTTTCACTGGGGTTCACAAGATAGATCGTCGTGTCTTCTGTGTACATAGATATCAGTAGTCCCCTGTCAGGACTCAAGCTGTGGGTTCAGTCATTGTCAATCCAACTGCATTAGGGAGAAAATCAGAATGCCTTTCAGACACTTGGGCAGATAGAGTACGATTATGGAGATGTAAGATGGCCGCCGCCGTGGCCAGAGTAAAGGACAACGATCGTTCTAGTCTGCCAGATCCTAGCTGCTGAGATTACTATGTGAAGCGCGAGCGTCACGAAAAACGCGCACTTCACTGAAGAACCTAGCTGAGGAAGTTTGTCGTGTCAAGTTTTGAAGAAAAGTTTAGTCACAGTCCATAGTAAGAGTATTGCAGTAACTCAAAAGTAAGCAGAAACACTGAAGCAGACTCGGCGCAACTAGTCAAGCGCGAGTCGGTAGAGAATTGCGAGCGCCGCCTCACTAGTCGAGAATCCTCGATAACCGTCGACTGTCTGAGGCGCGCTCTTCCTGTGTAGGTTCCAGCCTTCCACCGTTGAACCACTGAGAAGCAGCTTCCTCGAAGGTAACGTTCCGCCTCTGACGGAAAACTGCTGAGGATATTTCACCGGTATCCTGCCAGAGAGTTCGAGCGTCTTCTCGAGATCAACTCCGGGCGAGAGGCGCCTGCAGAGCAAGTCATCAAGAGAAAACAAGATAAGTCACAAACCGCAGTCTTTTTTCTATCAATGATGCATCAATACAAATGAATATATATATATATATATTTACCCAACTCAAAAGACTCCAAAAGCTCAATAAGCCTGAATACGTGAAAGACTGACATTGTATAAAGTAAAGAAAGAGCGTACTTACCATATTGGCTGAGATAAGCTCTATGGACCCAGCAAAACTGTAAAAGAAAAGACAATTGAAACAGAACCCCATTTTAACAGAATGCTCAATTGCCAGTGAAGTAAGTGCTCTTTTCCCATCCAACTAATTAGGTAAGACTCAGCCCCGAGTTACAGAAACTAGACTAATTCGTTGGTGTTTATTGTTATATTAGTGTCAACTGGTAGCTGAGCTGAAACCCAAGCTATACGCACGAAGAGAAGCAAGGTCCTGCAGCACTAGGGTGGGTAAGCAGAGAGAAGAGGCATGCACATAAGAGTAGACTAGTAATGAATAGTGGGTAGGAGTGTAATGTTATGTTACTGTTTTTAGGTTCCTCACATCTACCCAACTACCAGAAGGCAGAGACCAGAAGGAACCTTCGCAGGACCATTCTCTTCTTTGTTTGTTATTTTATCCACACCCCCTTCCCTGGGAGTAATGAAGGGAGGGTTCAGAGATCTGACCCACTGACATTGCTCTAAGGGATTTGGGTTCTAGCATCTCTGTTCCCGCGCAAGACCTTGGTGAATCAGATAAGTAGACCCTTGACAGAGTGAAGTGCCCAAGTAACCTTTGCACCTGAACAGAGATGGCGGAGGGAATTAATGTCCAGTCTTTAGGCACAATTTTAGATGCAATACAGAAGGAGCTGGGAGCGGTGAGGGAGGAGAATCGGAATTTGAGGCAAGAAGTGATTAGTGCCAGAAAAGAAACTGCAGACTTGGTGTTAAGACTACACCAACCAAGTAGTTTAGAGAGGGAAGCCATGAACCCAGTTTTAGAGACAACTAATAGATCCACCACTCAGGTAATACATTCTCTCTCTCCGGTTATCCCACTGGCAGCTCCAGAGAGATTTAACGTGGATCCTCAGAAAGCGCAGATATTTTTGTCACAATGCTCATTACATTTTATGTGCCGCCCTTCGATCTTCCCCGACGCGCAGTCTAGAGTGGCTTTCATACTCTCATATCTTAGCGGAGATGCTGCAGCGTGGTCAATGCCCTTAGTGACCAGAGATGACCCCTTACTACGGAATTTTGAGGACTTTAAACAAGAGTTTCTTAGGATATTCGACCGACGGAGAATTTCCCAAGTAGTAGATAACGAACTTTTGGATCTCCGACAGGGAAACCGAGACTTGATTGCATACTTAGCCCAATTCAATAAGCTGGTCGTAGAAACCAATTGGCCGGAGAGTAAGAGAGCCGCAGTATTTTACCGTGGTCTGAAAGATGAATTGAAAGACACCTTGGCTCAGATTCCCAATCGGCCTACCGAAATTTCAGCATTAATAGACCTAGTATTGGAGATAGATTTCCGTCAAGGAGAACGGCGTGGGGAGAAGAAAAAGGATTTTAAGACTATACCCCCGAGATTTGACCGGGCTCGGTCAGACGGTGCTAAAACCTCGGACAATCATACGGGAGTGGAACCGATGCAAATTGGGACTATAAGGGGCCCTCTGACTAAAGAAGAGAAAGAAAAGAGAAGGGCGAATAATCAATGTATGTATTGTGGATCCGGAAACCATTTTGTCCGAGAGTGTCCGAAAAAACCCAAGGGTCCATTTAAGCCGAAGGAAAACTAACGGCACCGCCTGTGGGAGGAGATGAACAGGTGGGTGCGACTCAGGAAGTAACTCCACACGAACATCAAGTCGCAAATACGTTGCAGTCTGCAGAGCCGCATCTAATCTTAACCATGGAAGTAAAATTCGGACAAACTACCTTGACTGATGTGTCTGTGATGATAGATTCAGGTGCCACGGGAAACTTTTGCGATTTGAAGTTTGCCACAAGAGTGGGAATCCAAGCAATCCGGAAAGCCAAGAGTGAACCAGTACGTGCTGTAGATGGGACAAATCTTTCTTCAGGACCCATCGTGAGTCATACCGAAACTATTCAGCTAATGACCAGAGAAGGATATCAGGAGGAAATCCAGTTTAATTTGATAGATGCTCCACAATTCCAACTAATTCTTGGTCTCCCTTGGCTTACGGAGCATAATCCTACCATTGATTGGAGTTCCAGAACTATAGTAATGGATTCAAGTTATTGTTGTGAAAATTGTTTTGGTTCCAGAATCAACTCGACAAGAACACCCTAGCGCAGGCCTTGTGTACTATTGAACATTCCTTGTTTGTAATCGACGCTCAAGAAATCCCAGAAGATTATAAGGAATTTGCAGAAGTGTTTAATGAAGTGGAAGCAGAGCGATTACCACCACATCGACCTTACGACTGCAAGATAGAACTGGAGCCAGGGTCAAATTTGCCATGCAGCCGTGTCTACGCCTTGACCGAGAAGGAACATCAGCACTTGAAGGAGTACTTGGACAAGTATTTTGCCAATGGTTTCATCGGCCGTCCCAATCGCCGGTATCATCGCCTCTTTTTTTCGTGCCGAAGAAGGAGGGAGATTTGCGGACGTGCATTGACTATAGAGCCATAAACAAAATAACCAAGAAGAACAGATATCCTCTACCCCTGATCTCAGTGCTTCTAGACCAAGTCAAGGGGGCTCGAATCTATACCAAACTTGATCTAAGAGGGGCCTATCATATAGTCCGGATGCAGGAAGGAGACGAGTGGAAGACGGCATTTCGGACAAGATTTGGGCTTTTTGAATACCAGGTGATGCCATATGGATTGTGTGATGCCCCGGCCGCTTTTCAGCACTTCATCAACGACGTCTTGAAAGAATTTATCGATCAGTGTGCAATTGTGTACATTGACGATATCTTGATTTACTCTTCTGACGTGGCAAGACATCACGAGCAAGTGAGAGGAGTGCTACGGAAATTGCAGGAAAATAAGTTGTTTGTGAAGTTAGAAAAATGCGCCTTTGATGTAACCAAAGTGGAGTTCCTGGGCTTCGTATTGTCACCTTCCGGAATTGTAATGGATCAACGCAAAGTGGAAGCGGTAACAAATTGGAAATCCCCTAGAAGCGTGAAGGAAGTTCAAGGCTTCATAGGATTCGCTAACTTTTATCGGAGATTTATTAGCGAGTTCTCCAGGAAGATCCTTCCCCTCACCAAGTTACTGAAAAAAGGGGCCAAATTTGAGTGGTCGGAGGAAGCCGAAAAGGCCTTTCAGTCATTGAAGAAGGATTTCACCACAGCGCCAATTTTATTGCATGCTGACCCCTCTGAGCCTTTTTATGTAGAAACTGACGCATCCGATCAAGCAGTAGGAGGAGTGCTGTCACAAAGACACAAAACCACGGGCCAGTTGCATCCGGTGGCGTACAGATCCAGGAAGTTATCACTAGCCGAAGTGAACTATACCATCACGGAGAAAGAGCTGTTGGCTATCAAAGACGCCTTCAAGGAGTGGCGGCACTATTTGATGGGAGCTCAACACCAAGTGACGGTGTTTACGGATCATCGTAATTTAAAATTCTTGAAAACGGCCCGAACACTTACGCCACGACAGCTGAGGTGGTCGTTGTATTTCGCGGACTACGACTTTGTCATCACTTTTCGTCCTGGAGCCCAAAATGGAAAAGCAGATGCGTTATCCAGAATTGGCACTGAGTCTCAGAGAACTCCCAACGACATCCAGCCGATCATCCCCAGTGAAAAGATTATTGGAGCCTTGACCACCATTCAACTACAAGAGTCAATTGCGGATGTCATGAGTGAAGAGGCCATGCAACTATGGGTGGAAGAAGACAGCAACAGAAGAATAATCCAAGATTTGCCCTATCATCAAGATGCCTTATACCTGCCAACAATCGAGTTACGTCAACAAGTAATGCAAGAGTGTCATGACGACAAACTGGCTGGCCATAAGGGAGAGGCTAAAACAGAGGAATTAGTTAAGAGACACTATTGGTGGCCTAAGATGGCGTCAGATATTGAGACGTATGTGAAGTCATGTGAGATTTGCGCGCAGGGGAAGTCGGAGCGGCAGGCACCAAAGGGGTTACTACAACCACTACCCACACCCCCTCATCCATGGCACACAGTCACATTAGATCTTATTACAGATTTGCCAATAAGCCAGGGATTTGATACCATACTAGTGGTAGTGGATGCTTTCTCAAAGATGGCCCATTTCACAGCTTTAAAAGGGGTACCTACAGCCAGACAGTTAGCTGAACACTTTAGTGCACAGGTCGTTAAGATGCATGGAATTCCTAAAATAATCATTTCAGATAGAGGTCCTCAATTTGTGTCCCGTTTTTGGAAGGCCTTTATGGAAGGGTTGGGAACAGAAGTTAGGTTTTCCACTAGTTACCACCCTGAGACAGATGGGCAGACAGAGAGGGTAAACCAGGAATTGGAACAATACTTACGACTCTTCCTTTTAAAAGAAGAAGGGAATTGGTCGGAATATTTGTGGGCAGCAGAATTTGCTCATAACAATGCCAAGAACGTCTCGACAGGATTCTCTCCTTTCTTTGTAAATTATGGTAGACACCCAAATGCAACCATTCGACAAATGGAAACGGCAGTTCCAGCGGTGAAAGAAGTCATGTCACATTTGTCTCAAATTCAGCAAGACGTAATGAACAATCTGCGATCGGCAAAAGAAAAGTACAATGAATATGCCGATCGGAAGAGAAAAGTAGGACCTCTTTTGGTGAAAGGTGACCGGGTCTGGTTAAGCACTAAAAATCTGAGACTCAAAGGAAACAAAGTTTCAACCCCGATTTATTGGTCCGTACCCGATTAAAGAACAAATCAATCAGGTCACTTACAAATTGGAACTGCCACCTAAGTTGAAAATACACCCAGTTTTCCACGTCTCACTGTTAAAAAAGGTTTCCCCAAGTCTGAGGAGTCACTTGCCGCCAAAACCGATCCAGTTGGAAACCGGAACAGAGTTTGAAGTCAAAGAAATCTTGGATTCCAAATGCTCCAAAGGCAAACTGTATTATTTGATAGACTGGAAAGGCTATGGTCCAGAAGAGCGATCTTGGGAGCAGGAAGAGGATGTTCATGCGCCAAGGTTGGTAAAATCTTTTCACCAGAGGTTCCCTACCAAGCCAAGAAGGGAAGGATCTACCTTGTTGGGGGGTACTGTCAGGACTCAAGCTCTGGGTTCAGTCATTGTCAATCCAACTGCATTAGGGAGAAAATCAGAATGCCTTTCAGACACTTGGGCAGATAGAGTACGATTATGGAGATGTAAGATGGCCGCCGCCGTGGCCAGAGTAAAGGACAACGATCGTTCTAGTCTGCCAGATCCTAGCTGCTGAGATTACTATGTGAAGCGCGAGCGTCACGAAAAACGCGCACTTCACTGAAGAACCTAGCTGAGGAAGTTCGTCGTGTCAAGTTTTGAAGAAAAGTTTAGTCACAGTCCATAGTAAGAGTATTGCAGTAACTCAAAAGTAAGCAAAAACACTGAAGCAGACTCGGCGCAACTAGTCAAGCGCGAGTCGGTAGAGAATTGCGAGCGCCGCCTCACTAGTCGAGAATCCTCGATAACCGTCGACTGTCTGAGGCGCGCTCTTCCTGTGTAGGTTCCAGCCTTCCACCGTTGAACCACTGAGAAGCAGCTTCCTCGAAGGTAACGTTCCGCCTCTGACGGAAAACTGCTGAGGATATTTCACCGGTATCCTGCCAGAGAGTTCGAGCGTCTTCTCGAGATCAACTCCGGGCGAGAGGCGCCTGCAGAGCAAGTCATCAAGAGAAAACAAGATAAGTCACAAACCGCAGTCTTTTTTCTATCAATGATGCATCAATACAAATGAATATATATATATATATATATATATTTACCCAACTCAAAAGACTCCAAAAGCTCAATAAGCCTGAATACGTGAAAGACTGACATTGTATAAAGTAAAGAAAGAGCGTACTTACCATATTGGCTGAGATAAGCTCTATGGACCCAGCAAAACTGTAAAAGAAAAGACAATTGAAACAGAACCCCATTTTAACAGAATGCTCAATTGCCAGTGAAGTAAGTGCTCTTTTCCCATCCAACTAATTAGGTAAGACTCAGCCCCGAGTTACAGAAACTAGACTAATTCGTTGGTGTTTATTGTTATATTAGTGTCAACTGGTAGCTGAGCTGAAACCCAAGCCATACGCACGAAGAGAAGCAAGGTCCTGCAGCACTAGGGTGGGTAAGCAGAGAGAAGAGGCATGCACATAAGAGTAGACTAGTAATGAATAGTGGGTAGGAGTGTGAGAAGTTGGCCTGGTATATAATGCTCACTAATTCTAGTGATCACTTTGTACCATGCCAAGCAACCCTTATGATGATGGTTGTAATTCAACCTTGTAGACCAGTTATCCTAGTGGTAACGTGGACAAAGCAGTCTTAGGCTAAACTCTGAAAGGCATGTGAAGCCAGCTGTTATACCATACACAACCCCCTTGAATACCAAATGAAAGGGACACCACACAGATGTATATTGAAAATATATATTGATTTATTAACTATACAATCCCCTGGACTCTTTATGAGCACAGAAGCACAAGTGTTAAATCACAAGACAGTTTAAAATACACAAAAGTTGCACTATATGGATGAGCCCTAGGGGCCACCTAAACCATATACTAAGAAAGTGGTATAAGAGATACCAGGAGGAAAGTGAAAAGGCCTAGGGCCTTGGGAATCGCTGGAGCTATTCGAGACTGGCAATGACTAAGTCGGGAAAGGCCCACGGGACTCGGGTGCAGTGTTCAAAGTGCACGCACTTCTCAATACAAAGTCTATGGTGCGTAAAAAGCACAAAGTTAGAAAGTTAGGAACCTTCTGAGTGACCTACGGAGCTGAAACTTAAAACACAGGCCCTTGGGATGTGTACCAGTGCAGGAGCACCGGCGGAGCTGAGTTACCTCACCCACAGGAAGCGGGTGCACAGGGTCGAAGTTGTGTCGGGTTTCGTCACGCTGGTCGATGGTGCTTGGAGCTGAAGATGCTGCAGGCGGCTCGATGAGAAGAGTTCCGGTGGATCCAAGGGTGGATCTGAAGATGTGAAGACCTGAAAGCAGAGGGGACAGTGTTCAAAGTCACTAGCCAGTGACTACCGTGGAACCAGATTGGAACCAGGCGATGTCGGGTGCAAACAGGCGTTGTCGGGTAGCTTCTTTCTGCAGCCACGTGGATACCCGGGGTCGAGGACGTCCAGGAGTCGGTCACGAGCTGTCCCACGTAGGCTTCTCGCTGTTGGCGGTGTCGGCGACCTGATCGGAGTAAACAGGCCTTGGCAAATGCAAGCCACGCGGAAGTTGAAAGATGCTGTACACTCCGACCAGCAAGGTCAGAGCGGGTGCTCCTTTTCACAGGAGCTTGGGTAGGTCTGGAGCAACCAGACCTGCTGTGTAAATCTTCGGTTTCGTCGCCAAGATGGCCGCTGACCACGTGGCTAGTGGCCGGGATGGCGCGTCGAGTGGCACAATGCAAAAGGGCCCCACGCAGATCGTGGAGATGCTGGAGGGCTGATCTTCGGTGCAAGGGCTGCTCGGTGGTGGGGGTTCTCAATCCCCGAAGCACAACGTCGAGGATGCCTCAGAAGCTGCGCAGTCAGCTTTTCGAGTGTCTTCCAAGAGGTCCGGTCCCACGTCACTCGGTGCCTCCACTGGTCCCTTCTTTGCAGGGACTGTGGATCGGGCTCTGAGAGGTCTGGGAGTCTGGTTCTTGTCGGGCTCTGGGCTCGGTCTCCGGCGGGAGGCGGCGGCAAAGCAGACGTCGAGTTGCTGGTTGGTACCTGTGTTCACAGGGTGGCCACTCCTAGGCCACAAGGGAGATTCTCTTCAGTCTTCTGTGCAGCAGAATGTCGAAGTCCAGTCTTCTTCTTGTTTAAAGTTGATTTCGGGATGATCTGCTGTGCAATGGCACTGCTCCCCCTCTTATTCCCAAACTGGGGGTGGATCACCTACTAGGTCCCTCCTCTGGGAGGAACCAGGAAGGGGGGCGGTTACACCCCCTTTCCTTTGTCCAGCTCCGCGCCAGGACTGGGGCTGGAAGGCCCCAGAACCGGTTTGGACTGGCCTATGCACGGGGACACCTTGTGTGCCCCGGGCATGTCTGATTCTATTCAGCCCTGTCCTACCCAATACACAAAATCCTGTCTGGGGTGGTGCTCGCACCTCCCAAGGCAGGAAACCCTTTGTCCAGGCCACCATCTGCCGAGTTTCGGTCAGCAGCAGGAGGCCAGACTTGTGTCTGTGGTGGCAGCGTCCATTTTGTGAAGCTGAGGCTCTGTTTAACTTTAACCGGGGTTAAGGCTACACACATGTCGTGTCCCTCTAGAAGGGTGGAATGCTATCCCCGTCGCCAGAATTGGCGAGGGGATAGTATTCCAATTCGTATGACACCTTACTCGACATGTTTTGATAAAGCCAAACCAAAGATAGCATTTAACCGCGAGGATTATAATGCACTTAAGAGTATATGGTATGGCAATATCCCGGAACAGCTTAGGGAGTTGTTCCCGACAGCTGCAGACAGGCTCAGCTCATGCTAGAGCACCATCTCACATATTTCCAAGCACTCTGCCTCCAGGATTGATGAGGCCTTCCATAGGAGTGGCTGATAGGAACATATGTGTCCAGTTTAGGGTTAGGCACAGACATACTGTACCTAAGTAAGAGGTGGTTACACCGACTTACCCCAGCTGAGTGATCAGCCAGTTGTGTCAAATATGGAGGCCAGGCCAGGGGTGGCACAATACGTGCTGCAGCCCCTGGTAGGCCTTGGATACACCTATGCCCTGGGCACCTAGGGTGCACTATTACAGGGGCTCATAAGGTAAACCAGTTCCAATTCGTAATGCACCTAGAGTGCATTGGCAGTAATTTAGAGAGAGAACAGCAAGCTGTGGGTCTGATTAGCAGGCCCACAGCCACATTAAGTCAGAAACCAGTGAAGCAAAAAGCAAAACTTTGGGGTGACCATAGGATAGCAGACCCTACTCTCCTACATAACCCCCCCCCCCCAAACGCAGGGACATTAGACTAACCTTGACCAGTTGTGTCTTCATGTTCTAAGTGGAAGTACCTGGAGAGACCATCTGCGTTGCCATGGTCAGTCCCTGGGCGGTGCTCCACTGTAAAGTCCATCCCCTGTAGGGAAATGGACCACCTGAGTAGTTTGGGGTTTTCACCCTTCATCTGATTAAGCCATAGGAGGGGCTTATGGTCGGTCTGAATCTTGAAGTGAGTGCCAAATAAGTATGGTCTCAACTTCTTCAGGGCCCACACCACAGCAAAGGCCTCCCTCTCTATAGCTGACCGACGTTTCTCTCTGGGGGTCAGCCTTCTGCTAATGAAAGCAATGGGCTGGTCCTGGCCATCTACATTAAGCTGTGAAAGCACTGCTCCCACTCCCAACTCAGAAGCATCTGTTTGGACAATGAACTCTCTTGAGTAGTCAGGACTCTTCAGGATAGGTGCAGAGCACATGGCCTTCTTCAGGTCATCAAATGCCTTTTGACAGATTTCTGTCCACTGAACCTTTTTGGGCATCTTCTTGGATGTCAGATCATTAAGAGGAGTCACAATGGACCCATAGTTCTTAACAAACATCCTGTAGTACCCAGTCAGGCCCAAGAAAGCTCTGACCTGAGTCTGGGTAGTTGGAGGGGACCAGTCCTTGATGGTCTGGATCTTACTCTCCAGTGGTTGAACTTGGCCTCCACCTACAAGGTGGCCCAGGTATACAACCTTGCTCTGCCCTATCTGGCACTTTGTTGCCTTGATAGTGAGGCCTGCCTTCTGCAGAGCCTCAAGTACTTCCTTCAGGTGGACCAGGTGATCCTCCCAGGTGGAGCTAAAGACAGCAATATCGTCCAGATAAGCTGCACAAAAGTCATCCAACCCAGTGAGGACTTGATTCACCAACCTTTGGAAGGTGGCAGGTGCATTTTTCAAACCAAAGGGCATCACCACAAACTGATAATGCCCACTAGGGGTAGAAAATGCTGTCTTGGCTTTAGACTCCTCAGCTAACCTGATTTGCCAGTAGCCAGCTGTCAAGTCAAATGTGCTCAAATATTTGGCAGAAGCCAACTTGTCAATGAGCTCATCTGCCCTTGGAATAGGGTGTGCATCTGTCCTGGTGACAGCATTGAGTCTTCTGTAATCCACACAGAACCTCATCTCTCTCTTGCCATCTTTGGTGTGAGGTTTGGGGACCAGAACCACTGGGCTAGCCCAGGGGCTCTCTGAAGGCTCAATGACACCTAATTCCAGCATCTTTTGCACCTCAGTCTTTATACAGTCCCTGACGTGGTCAAGTTGCCTGTAAATTTTGCTCTTTACAGGAAGACTGTCACCAGTGTCCACCACATGTGTACACCAGTTAGTCTGACTGGGTGTCAAGGAGAACATATGCCTGTATGCCTGTAGAACTTGTCTGCAGTCATGTTGCTGATGTTCAGTGAGGCTGCCACCTAAGGCCACACCATCAACTGAGCCATCCTCAGGGTTCTGAGTGAGCAGGTCTGGGAGAGGGTCACTCTCTTCCTCCTGTCCCTCATCTGTAGCCATGAGCAAGCCCATGTCTGCCCTGCTGACATATGCCTTCAATCTGTTCACATGGAGCACCCTGTGGGGGCTCCTGGGAGTTCCTAGGTCCACCAAGTAGGTAACCTCTCCCTTCTTTTCCAGAATTGTATGGGGTCCAGACCATTTGTCTTGGAGTGCTGCTGGGGCCACTGGCTCCAACACCCATACCTTCTGTCCAGGCTGAAATTCAACAAGGACAGCCTTTTGGTCATGCCAAGCTTTTTGTAATTCTTGGCTAGCCTCAAGGTTTTTGGATGCCTTTTCCATGTACTCTGCCATCCTGGAGCGGAGACCAAGTACATAGTCCACTATGTCCTGTTTAGGCTTTTTGAGAGGTAACTCCCATCCTTCCTTCACAAGACACAGGGGTCCTCTTACAGGGTGCCCAAACAACAATTCAAAGGGGCTGAAGCCAACCCCCTTTTGTGGGACCTCTCTGTAAGCGAACAAAAGGCAGGGCAGAAGGATGTCCCATCTTCGCCTGAGCTTTTCAGGTAATCCTTTAATCATGCCCTTTAGGGTCTTGTTAAATCTCTCAACAAGCCCATTGCATTGTGGGTGATAAGGAGTGGTGAACTTGTAGTTTACACCACATTCCTTCCACATAGCTGTCAAATATCCAGACATGAAGTTTGCACCTCTATCTGATATTACCTCCTTAGGAAACCCCACTCTGGAGAAAACTCCAAGTAAGGCCCTGGCCACAACAGGAGCTGTTGTGGTCCTAAGGGGAATTGCCTCTGGGTACCTGGTGGCATGATCCACTACCACCAGTATGAATCTGTGCCCAGATGCTGTAGGGGGATCCATTGGACCAACAATATCAATCCCCACTTTCTCAAAGGGAACCCCCACCACAGGTAGTGGTATCAGGGGGGCCTTTGTTGTTCCACCTGCTTTACTACTGGCTTGGCAGGTTTCACAGGAGCGACAAAACTCCTTGGTGTCTTCAGACATGTGAGGCCAGTGAAAGTGAGGGACAAGCCTGTCCCAAGTCTTGTTCTGGCCTAGGTGTCCTGCTAAAGGAATATCATGGGCCAAGGTGAGTATGAAGCCCCTAAATTGCAGAGGTATAACCAACCTCCTGGTAGCACCAGGTTTGGGGTCTCTAGCCTCTGAATAAAGGAGTCCATCGTCCCAATATACTTTATGGGCACCTTGAGCATTCCCAGCAGCCTCAACAGCAGCCTGCTGTCTGAGGGGTTCAAGAGAAGGACAGGTTAACTGAGCCTGCCCCAAGTCTGCCCTAGAAGGTCCCCCTGTCCCCAGAAACTCAACCTGATCAGGTTCAAGTTCTTCAGGGACAGTTCCTTCAGGGGTCTCAAGATCAGTTTCCTGTGAAGCCTGATCCTCACTTGGAGGCAGTTGGGAAGGCGCAGCCTTAACCCTCCTGTTCTTCTTCTTGGGAGGTACTTGGTCCATTGTTCCAGGATCCAAGACCTGAGGTTCAGAGAGGCACTTTTTGGCCTGTGACCTGGTCACAGCAAGGACATGTGATGATATCCCTAACATCTCTGCATGAGTCCTGTACTCAACTTCTGACCATAGAGAGTTCTCCAGGTCATTGCCCAACAAACATTCTACTGGGAGATCAGCACTAACCACAACTTTCTTTAGGCCAGTTACCCCTCCCCAGGAAAAGTTAACAAGTGCCACACTATGTGTAGTAGTGACATTGCTGGCATTGGTCACCAGGTAATCATCGCCTGGCATGTATTGTCCAGGGTCCACAAAGTTAGGTGTCACCATAGTGACACTGGCACATGTGTCCCTGTAAGCTTGAGCCACTTTGTTGTTAATCAAAGGTGTCTGTCTGTATTTGCCCAGGTTACTGGGACTTATGTCAGGGGTCAAATCTATGTCCCCTTCACAAACCAGAACAGCCTGTGTAAGAGTTCTGACTAGGTCAGAATCTCCTTCAGTTCCCAAAGTGATTCCCACTAATCCCTTGGCTTGAGAACCAGCACTGCTAACTGTACTAGTGGGTGCAGGTGCCTTAGGGGCTGCAGTGCTGGGGGCTCCACCCTTTTTACACTCACTTGTCCAGTGAGAGGTGTTCTTACAAGTTTTACACCAGGGTTTCTTCTGACCTTCTTTCTTCTTCTTCTTGGAAGTTTGGGACCCACCCTCTCTCAGTTTGGGGCCCTGTTGAAGACTTCTGGTCTTTAGCTTTCTGCTCCCCACCCTTCTGGTCTGTTTTCTTCTGGTCACCACCCTGGTTCTGGTTCTGGTTCTTTTGCTTAACTCTGGTTCTTACCCATTTATCTGCCCTCTTTCCCAATTCTTGGGGAGAGGTCAAATCTGAGTCAACCAAATGTTGATGCAACTGCTGGTTCTGACAATTATTTAAAATTTGTTCTCTCATCAGCAAATTATACAATCCTTCATAGTCTGTAACCTTGCTTCCCAGCAACCATCCCTCCAGAGCCTTAGTGGCACACTCAACAAATTCAGACCAGTCCTGAGTCTGTGTCTTCTGGGTATCTCTGAACATTAACCTGTACTGTTCAGTGGTTAAGCCTAACCCATCAATCAGAGCACTCTTCAGGACCAGGTAGTTTCTAGAATCCCCATCACTAACTGTGAGGAGTCTGTCTCGGCCTCTACCTTCAAAGGAGAGCCACAAGATTGCTGCCCACTGCTCCTGAGGGATCTGCTGTACTCTGCAGGCTCTCTCCATTGCAGTAATCCATTTATGGATATCATCCCCAGCTTTGTAGGGGGGCACAATCTTACTCAGGTTTCTATTATCAAAAGACCTGTCTTTATCCTTGTGGATATTGCTGCCACCAGTGGGTTCTATTACCCCACTCTCTCTAGGCTGTCTTGCTCTAGCAAGTTTCTCTTGGGCCAGGGCAATCTCTAACTCTTGTCTCTGGACTCTCAATTCAGCCTCTCTAATTTGAGATTCTCTCAATTTGGTCTCATGTTCCCTTCTCTGAGGGCTAGTCATCCTCCTTCTGGAGTGACCATGAGAACCTCTAGAAGCATAGGAGTTGTCAGAGTCACCTGAGTGAATCCTTCTCCTCCTAGGCTCCTGGTTAAGTCCACCTGGGGGTCTGAATGGGTTGTTACCTGATTCATTCCCAAGTTGACTTAAGTTAGCCTGGTTCAGTCTACTGACCAGCACCTGACTATCTCTGTCATCATCTGACTCACTGCTTTCCACCTCCTCCTCCTCTTCTTCTTCCTCTACATCTACCTGAGGAGCTCCAGTGGTGGAGGCTTCCTCATCTACCAGGATGATAGGGGCAGGGGTGTCTACAGTGTCATCCTCTGAAGGATGGCCTCCTTCAGCATCCCCTGTGGGGTTTGCTTTAGAGGTCTTTAGAGCCTCAGACTGATCCAAGAGCTCTCTTAGGTCGTCTGTAGTAGGGGAAGGCCCTGTCTTCAGACCCCTTAAGACACAAAGCTGTCTTAATTCCTTAAAGGGAAAAATAGCAAATTTGGATGGTGCCCTTGGAGGGTCACTCTCAACAGGAGTAAGTCCACTGGACCCCTCTGCTCCAGACATTGCTCTAGTGTGGGTGGATGTGTTGCAATCTACCTACACTGGTGTTTACCTACTAAACCTATCTAGTAGTTGTAGCTAGGGTGTGCTACTCCCTTTGCTCTACAACAACTAAGTTCAGTAGAACTTAAGTATACTAGTCTTGTTTTATATGTACCGAGCAGGTACCTGTATGATCTTTCAAATGATAATCTCAAAGATTGTAATGGTAAAACAACAGCAAGCTCAGATCCCAATCCGCTGCTCACCAATGTGAGAAGTTGGCCTGGTATATAATGCTCACTAATTCTAGTGATCACTTTGTACCATGCCAAGCAACCCTTATGATGATGGTTGTAATTCAACCTTGTAGACCAGTTATCCTAGTGGTAACGTGGACAAAGCAGTCTTAGGCTAAACTCTGAAAGGCATGTGAAGCCAGCTGTTATACCATACACAACCCCCTTGAATACCAAATGAAAGGGACACCACACAGATGTATATTGAAAATATATATTGATTTATTAACTATACAATCCCCTGGACTCTTTATGAGCACAGAAGCACAAGCGTTAAATCACAAGACAGTTTAAAATACACAAAAGTTGCACTATATGGATGAGCCCTAGGGGCCACCTAAACCATATACTAAGAAAGTGGTATAAGAGATACCAGGAGGAAAGTGAAGAGGCCTAGGGCCTTGGGAATCGCTGGAGCTATTCGAGACTGGCAATGACTAAGTCGGGAAAGGCCCACGGGACTCGGGTGCAGTGTTCAAAGTGCACGCACTTCTCAATACAAAGTCTATGGTGCGTAAAAAGCACAAAGTTAGAAAGTTAGGAACCTTCCGAGTGACCTACGGAGCTGAAACTTAAAACACAGGCCCTTGGGATGTGTACCAGTGCAGGAGCACCGGCGGAGCTGAGTTACCTCACCCACAGGAAGCGGGTGCACAGGGTCGAAGTTGTGTCGGGTTTCGTCACGCTGGTCGATGGTGCTTGGAGCTGAAGATGCTGCAGGCGGCTCGATGAGAAGAGTTCCGGTGGATCCAAGGGTGGATCTGAAGATGTGAAGACCTGAAAGCAGAGGGGACAGTGTTCAAAGTCACTAGCCAGTGACTACCGTGGAACCAGATTGGAACCAGGCGATGTCGGGTGCAAACAGGCGTTGTCGGGTAGCTTCTTTCTGCAGCCACGTGGATACCCGGGGTCGAGGACGTCCAGGAGTCGGTCACGAGCTGTCCCACGTAGGCTTCTCGCTGTTGGCGGTGTCGGCGACCTGATCGGAGCAAACAGGCCTTGGCAAATGCAAGCCACGCGGAAGTTGAAAGATGCTGTACACTCGGACCAGCAAGGTCAGAGCGGGTGCTCCTTTTCACAGGAGCTTGGGTAGGTCTGGAGCAACCAGACCTGCTGTGTAAATCTTCGGTTTCGTCGCCAAGATGGCCGCTGACCACGTGGCTAGTGGCCGGGATGGCGCGTCGAGTGGCACAATGCAAAAGGGCCCCACGCAGATCGTGGAGATGCTGGAGGGCTGATCTTCGGTGCAAGGGCTGCTCGGTGGTGGGGGTTCTCAATCCCCGAAGCACAACGTCGAGGATGCCTCAGAAGCTGCGCAGTCAGCTTTTCGAGTGTCTTCCAAGAGGTCCGGTCCCACGTCACTCGGTGCCTCTACTGGTCCCTTCTTTGCAGGGACTGTGGATCGGGCTCTGAGAGGTCTGGGAGTCTGGTTCTTGTCGGGCTCTGGGCTCGGTCTCGGGCGGGAGGCGGCGGCAAAGCAGACGTCGAGTTGCTGGTTGGTACCTGTGTTCACAGGGTGGCCACTCCTAGGCCACAAGGGAGATTCTCTTCAGTCTTCTGTGCAGCAGAATGTCGAAGTCCAGTCTTCTTCTTGTTTAAAGTTGATTTCGGGATGATCTGCTGTGCAATGGCACTGCTCCCCCTCTTATTCCCAAACTGGGGGTGGATCACCTACTAGGTCCCTCCTCTGGGAGGAACCAGGAAGGGGGGCGGTTACACCCCCTTTCCTTTGTCCAGCTCCGCGCCAGGACTGGGGCTGGAAGGCCCCAGAACCGGTTTGGACTGGCCTATGCACGGGGACACCTTGTGTGCCCCGGGCATGTCTGATTCTATTCAGCCCTGTCCTACCCAATACACAAAATCCTGTCTGGGGTGGTGCTCGCACCTCCCAAGGCAGGAAACCCTTTGTCCAGGCCACCATCTGCCGAGTTTCGGTCAGCAGCAGGAGGCCAGACTTGTGTCTGTGGTGGCAGCGTCCATTTTGTGAAGCTGAGGCTCTGTTTAACTTTAACCGGGGTTAAGGCTACACACATGTCGTGTCCCTCTAGAAGGGTGGAATGCTATCCCCGTCGCCAGAATTGGCGAGGGGATAGTATTCCAATTCGTATGACACCTTACTCGACATGTTTTGATAAAGCCAAACCAAAGATAGCATTTAACCGCGAGGATTATAATGCACTTAAGAGTATATGGTATGGCAATATCCCGGAACAGCTTAGGGAGTTGTTCCCGACAGCTGCAGACAGGCTCAGCTCATGCTAGAGCACCATCTCACATATTTACAAGCACTCTGCCTCCAGGATTGATGAGGCCTTCCATAGGAGTGGCTGATAGGAACATATGTGTCCAGTTTAGGGTTAGGCACAGACATACTGTACCTAAGTAAGAGGTGGTTACACCGACTTACCCCAGCTGAGTGATCAGCCAGTTGTGTCAAATATGGAGGCCAGGCCAGGGGTGGCACAATACGTGCTGCAGCCCCTGGTAGGCCTTGGATACACCTATGCCCTGGGCACCTAGGGTGCACTATTACAGGGGCTCATAAGGTGAACCAGTTCCAATTCGTAATGCACCTAGAGTGCATTGGCAGTAATTTAGAGAGAGAACAGCAGGCTGTGGGTCTGATTAGCAGGCCCACAGCCACATTAAGTCAGAAACCAGTGAAGCAAAAAGCAAAAATTTGGGGTGACCATAGGATAGCAGACCCTACTCTCCTACAAGGAGTGTAATGTTATGTTACTGTTTTTAGGTTCCTCACATCTACCCAACTACCAGAAGGCAGAGACCAGAAGGAACCCTCGCAGGACCATTCTCTTCTTTGTTTGTTATTTTATCCACACCCCCTTCCCTGGGAGTAATGAAGGGAGGGTTCAGAGATCTGACCCACTGACATTGCTCTAAGGGATTCGGGTTCTAGCATCTCTGTTCCCGCGCAAGACCTTGGTGAATCAGATAAGTAGACCCTTGACATCCCCGAGACGTGAAACCTATGCTCTGTTGGGTTTGATGTAGACGGAGTCTAGCTGCTAGAGGTTCAATTGCGATGGCAAAAAGCAACGGCGAAAGTGGACACCCCTGTCGTGTCCCTCTGGTAATACCAAACGGTTCCGACATCTGCCCGTTTACCTTTACTCGTGCCATTGGGTTGCTGTAAATTTGCTGTATTTTCTTCACAAATATGGGGTTAAATCACAACCGGGGCAACAGGGTGTATAAGTATTTCCACGCCAGAGAATCAAACGCTTTTGTAGCGTCTAGTAAGGCCGCAACTGCCTGCACGTGAGGGGCCAGATAATGCAATATCCCAAATATAGTTCGTAGATTGTGCGCCGTTGACAGACCCGGGATAAACCCAGATTGGTCTGGTAGCGCAATTTGCGGCAGCATCGGCTGCAGCCTGTACGCGAGTAATTTAGCGTATATTTTCGCATCCAAATTAATTAAGGACAATGGCCTATAGGATTCCGGTCAAAGCCGGGTCCTTGGCAGGTTTTAATAATGTAATTATTGTGACTTCCCTAAGGGTAGGAGGCAGCACACCCGTCTCTATTGCCTCCACATAAACTCGCAACAGATATGGTGCCAGCACATCTGTATATATTCTTCATAAACGGACGCCGCCAGTCCGTCTGACCCTGGGGACTTGTCTGCTGGCATTCCACTAATCACCTGTCTCACATCCTCAACCGTGATTGGTAAGTCCATATACTCTCTAGCTCCCCTATTAAACCACGCTAGCGCCATTGTGTCTAGGTAATCTACAATGGTGGATTGGACGGGATTTGTCTGTGAGGTGTACAATTGTTTATAAAAGTGGGTCATTGTATGCAGTATGTCGCTGGGTGTTCTGACTGTCTCTCCACTTTCCGGCCACAGTTCTGTGATGTAGTTAGCTCCTCTTGGGGCTCTAAGCAAGCCAGCTAGCGTTTTCCCAGATCTCCCTCCCTTCCCATATCTTCTTGCTTGGGTATATTTACAGATGAGTGCCGTTTCTCGTTTTGCCCCTGTTTGATACTCAGTTAATTTCGTTCTCAGGTTAGCCATGGCAACGGGAGATGGGACTTGTTGAATCTCGCGTTACGCTACGCCTATTTCGCGCTCAAGCATGTGCAGCGTGTTGCGTATGTCTCGGAGTACCCCAGTTTTCAGTGCCATGCCATTCCCCCTGATTACCACCTTAAACGCCTCCCAGAGAGTACCCGGTGAGTCTACCGACCCTTCATTCAAAGTGAAATAATCCTTGATCTTTTCTCATAGCCCCTCTCGGAAAACCTGATCAAGGAGCGCTCCCGAGGGGATGCGCCAGCTAAAGGGTTGACGATATGGTGGTGGGGCCTGCAATGCCACCAGCATGGGTGCATGGTCAGACAAGGTGCTGGGGCAGTGTGTAGCTTCTGTTACCCATGCATGAATGTCTCTGGATACGAGCCAGTAATCGAGTTTGGACCAGGCATTGCAGTGATATGTCATACACGTGCCTTCTCTATTTGTCGGGTGGAATAGTCTCCAGGTGTCAACCAAGTAGTGTCCTTCAATAAGACCCAACAGGACTTCCGTAGTTTTCGGGTGGTGTTCCCGCATCACTCCCTGCCTGTCCTCCGATGTTAGTACAAGATTAAAGCCCCCCCCCCCCCAATATTGCCGTGTCGCCTAAAGTTCTAAGCTTCTGCCCTAAGTTGTGGAAGAAAAGGGGATCGTCCGTGTTTGGTCCATAAGTATTTATGATCACTACAGGGGTGTTATAAAGTGTACCTTGTAGTAAAATATACCTTCCCTCTCTATCTACGCATGTGTGATGTATTCGCCACGGTAGCCCTCTACTAATCAATATCGCCACCCCCCTTGAGTAATTGGAGAATCCAGCGTCCACCACCTCCCCCACCTCGTGTGCTTAAGTGCGGTCGCAGCTGTAGTCGTCAAGTGGGTCTCTTGCAACAAACATATATCTATTGCATGTCTTGTGATGTAGGAGTGAACCAGCCTGACCTTCCTACGACATTCCAGGACAGACATTTTAACATCAACATATTAAGTGCATTTCACTAGTAAATAAACATTAGGTGTAGTGCATCATACTAAGGTGGTCCATTGCCACTGGTCCTTGACAAGGCAGGAAAGTCAAATAGAACATAAACCCGAACCCTCCCACCCACACCAACCCCCCAAACAGGTTGTGTACTACCCCCCATCACTGTAAACATATTGTCCACAGTAGTGAACACAAGGGAATCATCCTAATGGGGTACATGAGTTGGCCGGCAACACTCCCCTGTACTTGTGACAGGGTGGCTGAGTATAAACATACAACCCTGATCTTAGGATGAATACTGATGCATGCCCCAATGTTTATCCGTCACAAAAAAAACGTAGTGTGCGACAACCCCCCGGCCGCCCTACAGTATATGTAAGTCTACCATTGTCCCCCACACCCGGGAGCTGCCCTCATGATGTCCCAACGTCCAGGCCACAATACTTAACTACATGATCTTCTCCCATCGTCCATCACTCAGTCATTGCCGCTCAGGTTATTCACAGTCTGCAGTTCTCTCGACCGATCACGTTGCATGAAGTCTTTCGCCGATGCTTAGCGTACGTGAGCGCTGCTTTTGCATTCGTGAAGAAGGTAGGTTTCCCAGGCCCCTGGACTCTCAGTTTAGCAGGGTAGATTAAACAATACTTGGTACCAATTTGTTGGAAGATCTTCTTGGCCGGCATAAATTCCCTCCTCGCCACCTGAACCTGTAGAGTAAAATCTGGGTACATCGCTATATTGTTGCCATGGTACTGTATTTCGCCTCTTTCCCTTGCCTTACGCAAAAAAGTATCCCGATCCCAGTAGTTCAGCACTCGCGCCAAAATGGGTCTCGCTGGCGCTCCAGACCTCGGTCTCGGTCCCAGTGTGCGATGTGCTAGTTCGATAAGAAACATGGCTGTTAGATCTTGGCCAAATAGGTCTTTCATCATCGTCTCAATGTAGTGATCCATATTCTGTATATCGGTGGATTCCGCTATGCCAGTGATGCGTACGTTATTGCGCCTAGATCTAGCTTCCAAATCCTCATTCTTCTTCTGGATCTCATATAAGACCCCATCCATACTGCAAATCTTGTCCATTTCCGTTTGAACCTCCTCCATTTCGGTGACTCTGGTTTCCAATACACTCACTCGGCCCTCCTGCTTGTCCATTCTTTGCGTGATCCTGTCAATCAAGGAGTCCATCTTAGTGTCAAGGCCCTGGAGACTAGCCCTAAGGTCTCAAAACATTTCATGGATGTCGTCAGCCGGTGGTTGTTGTGTCTCCTGGTCTTCTGCCTAATCTTGTTGGCTAGTGTCTGTGCCTGTTCCCTTAGCATTACCACTTTTGATCCTACACCACCTTGGTGTCCATCCACCGCCAAGATATTTCTTAGTATAATGGCCTAATACAAATGCTCCTAGTGGGTACCGTCCCAGACTCGTGGTTGGGGGTTGGCCACTACACACCGCCTTTCCAAATCCCGAACCTGTGGGGTGCCTCTCCTGAAGGTGTCCGCCGTCTCAGCAACTATAGCACCTATAACGTCTGCTTAGTGCGGCAGACCTTCACTGTCTCTACATGAGGGCGCACCAGGAATAGACGTATGTGGAACAGGTTCGCGGCCCGGACAACTATCACACCTCAGGGCACTGCTCCTTCCAATCAGCCTGCACTATGGCGTTTTGCCACCAATCCGCAATCTGCACACGGTGCACAGCGCTAATTCCCCGAGTCCACAGCCACCATCCTCAGGCGAGCGCGTGCCTGCTAATTCTGTCCAGTGCGCAATGTTTGCGAACATGCGGGCTTTCAGCGCAGTCTCCTGCATCTAGACCAGGTCAGCCGATATTGCTCTTACACGGGGTCTGACTATTCCTTCTCTCACAACACTGCACCTCCCGGGCCGCAGGCCTTCCGCCCGAGTTTCTCTGTCTCTGTCACCTCCTCTAGCTGTTTTTTCTTCTAACACTTACGTGTACTGTGCACCCCCAGGAGTGACCTCAGTTCGTCCTCCACTTAGGGGGGGAAGTGCAGTCCATTACAAGCACCTCAGGAGTCAAGAACAGTGGCGTTGCTTACTCCAAACGAAACTTGGCGTCCTCCATCAGCCAGCCGAGCGGCGGGGGGTGGGGCACCGCTTTCCGCTGCCAGCACCCGCGGGCCCAGCTCGCGCCGCTCTACTCCGCGTCGATTGTGTGCCCCGCAGCTCCCCACCGCTCGTTAAGTGGCCTTTGTTTCTGATCTCGCGGCTCCGATGGCGATCTCCCCAGCCAGCTCCGATGTCAGAGCTCTCTCATTCACTCTTGGGCGACGCCAGCAGTCCTTCCCGCCTCTGGGTCCTCCTCACCTTCGCGCTGCCTTTACGCGCCCCACAGTGTTCCGCCTTTCTCTGGGTTATGCGCACAGTCTTCTCTCCGCTTGGACGGCACCCGAATCCAGTTCCCAGCTTCCCTTTGTGCGCTGCAGGTCTAGGCCCCACAGAGATGCGTAAATCTCTCCGCCTCCCTGATTGAATCAATTCACGCAGTTGATCCTCCTCCGGCTGTCGAGCAGTTCTTCTAACAGTGTCCTGCTCTTGGATCACTCTCGGTTGTGTCATGCACGGATATTTGGCAAATTATTCAACTCGGCCGGTGGAGCCGTGTACAACACGGCCATTCCGCTGCCCGGCCAAGCCACGCCCCCTCAATGCAAAGCAACTTAAAAAAAACAAAAACAAGGAAAAGAACGCCCTCCTTAGTCCCACCAGTGTCCTCCACCATCTGGACAGCCTACCCAGGGCGCTTCACATTCCTTGTGATTGTGGATTTATGCTTTAAAAAGAAAGAATACAGTGCTGGCATATTTTTGGAGTTTCTGCCTGTGTATTTTGTTGGCGCTACAGAGTTACCCAGCTTCAACATGGACCATAAAGACTGGCAAAGATGACTGCCTTCAGCATGCTCTAACAGTGTATTGGAACATTATAACAAAACTTTGGAGCCTACTGTCATCTGGCAATTTGAGATTTGGGATCGGTGAGCATTTGTCAGCTTTTTCTTCCCCTACGAGACGGTTACCAAAGCTGAGAACTAACTCTTGTGTTCTCGGAGTGTCTGTTGGGCACTCACTGAGAAGACAAATGTGTCAGCTCACTACCAATCTCATCATCGGTGAGTTTTTTTTTTGTTGTCAAATCATTTTGGTGAGTGGCATTGTCTTTGTTTGAAAGAATTGGCTGTGGGCCAAGTGCAACGCATATCATTAAAAAATAATTGATGCTTAACGACTCAGTGCATGCCGGACACTTTTGAATTCATCGTGAAGCTGCCATGCGCCACTTACCTACGTATTGCAGAGCCGTGAGCTAAGATAAAGGAGCGCCTTCTGTTCTTGACTTTCCGCTGTCCATGGGAGGCTGTGGAGCACGTTTTCGCCATGAACCACTCAACACTTTCTTCCATACCTGCCGCCATCTTGTGTTTCTACTGTGGTCCTGCACTTCAGTGATGCCGTTCTCTGTTGTTCTTCCGTTAGTGTGGCAGTGGCACAATAAAGTTATATTCAATGGTGCTCTCATGCAACACCAATGCACCATTAGTACTCATGCCGCTTTCCTGTCAATCTCCGTTGCTTTTCGATGAATGTTTCTGGACTTAGGAAACGCTGTAACCTACCCATCATCCCAACTTTGGACATTGCATTGGTATGGTTTCAGAGTGAAATTTTGAAGTAAGACAGCAGGGGGTTAAGCAGTACAGCTCCAACAACACTATTGCTTATTTGAAGCAACTACATTCTGGACAAACTTATGTTCCCTTCAACAATTGGGCGCTGTGCAGTCAAGTGAGAGAGAGCGTCGCAGTGAAGGACTTGATTTAATTTTTTTTAAATTTTTTTCTTTTGCCTGCTATTGCCTGCTTTGTTTGGATTACTGTGTCATGCATTTGTAAGCCAATATTACTGTGATGTGTTTGGCAATTGGTGTGTAAGAGGAACTGCACTACAGTCTTTATTTTAAGTCTTGTGTTATATACACTGTGTTATACATTATCCTTCACTTTATTCATGCTGTAATTAAGTGTTTTGCTTGCGGTATGCATTTAGTGTAATCTTTATTTATTTTAAATTTGGCCTATCTAGACATTTTCATGGCACTACATTTTATCTTTTCCTTTAGGGTAGTTGTGTATAGGAGCTGGTCTCCATGCACTTGTTCCATTCTTCAGTGCGGGTGGTGCACACACCCTTTTCACTGTCTCTACCCTACACAGTTTTTTTTTGTGCATAGCATTAGTGTTACACTTGCATCACCCTTTACATATGTTCATCAAGCAGTGCGAGTTGTTTTTATCTTCTTACTTTTGTAGTGTTTACACATCAGTTTGGGTTATTTACCCTATACTTTTGTGCCTTTGTGCGATGGGTTATCTACCCTATACTTTTGTGCCTTTGTGCGATGGGTTATGGACCCTATACTTTTGTGCCTTTGTGTGTTGGGTTATTTACCTTATACTTATGTGCCTTTGTGCAATGAGTTATTTACCCTATACTTTTTTGCCTTTGTGGGATGGGTTATTTACCCTATACGTTTATGCCTTTGTGCAATGGGTTGTCTACTCTATACAGTTACTGAGGTGTGCAGAACAGAGTGAGTGCCTGGGTGTTATACCTTTTGGGTGTTATACCTTTTGGGTGTTATACCTTTTGGGTGTTATACCTTTTGGGTGTTATACCTTTTGGGTGTTATACCTTTTGGGTGTTGTATCTTTTGAGTGTATACCTTTCGGTGTCTCTTTTTCTCAGCCTTGAGTTACGCTACTGTCTTGCATCTTTTTCTCATATTACATTCTCTGTTTCTCTTCTTCCTTCACTCTTGTGATGCTATACTAGAATGTTTTACATGCAATGTTTAAATTATTGATGTTAATTTATTTTTTTTCCACAGAAAACGTTGTGCTATCTTTTCCGTTTGGACTGTTTCACCCTCCCTTCACTCTTGTCACTTTCCACTACATATTCATTTCTTTCTTCCCTGTCACTGTACTTTCATTCATCCTCTGATATTTATTGTGTGCAATGTTGCAAGTATCATCATTTTTACGTTCTTGTTGCAATGTTGCAAATTATTGTGGTTTATTGTGTCCAAGGGAAGGGGATGTGTTATACCTTGATTCCTACAAGTGCAATTCATCCTTAGCTGTTCAGCCAGAATGAATATGATGACTGTGTGGAATGTTAGAATGCCTGATGACAGAGAGAGTGGAATGTTAGTGTGCCTGCTTGTGTGGAGAGAATGACAGTTGAAGAGAGTGGGCTGAGCAGCAACCATGCTGCTCCAGGTGCGACCTCTATAAAACCTGTAACATACTTCTACTGAACAAGCTTCTACTTGAAATATACTTCCTGGCTACCTCTGGTCATCTTTGGAATTTACCTTACAACAGGGTTGCTAGAGTACATGGCCAAGTACACTAAGAACTTCTCAGGGAAGTTCATACAATTGCTCGGCCTTTTAAAAAAAGACAAGGAGTTCAAATGGCAGTACCAACATAAGTGCATGGTGGATGCCTTGAATGAAGAAATTATCAATTCTCCAGCTTTAGGTACTTTTGATCCAAGAAAAAAACCATCCTCACTACCAATGCCTCCAATAAGGGCCTGGGAGCTACACTTTCTCGAAGGGACGGCAAGGAGGAAAGGATAATTGCTTTTGCTTCCCGTTGCCTTACCAAAGCTGAAAGTAACAATTCAGTTATTGAAAAGGAGGCTCTGGTGTGCTTCTGGGCGGGGAAACACTTTAATTTCTTCCTTTGGGTGTTTGAATTTCACCATTTGCACTGACCACAAGCCCCTCATGTTCATGTTTACTGTCAAAGGCATGGAACTCAGTAGACCCCGCATTTGCAAATGGATACTGGGCCTGGAAAACTTCTGCTTCAAGGTTGAGTATGTCCTAGGGGGTGATAACAAAATTGCTGATTTTCTGTCCAGAACACAGTTGCGTGGGGAACCGCCAGACGAAATGCTAGACATTCCTATCATGGCCATACTGGATCCTGTACTAACAGAAGAAGAATGGTAAAAAGCCATGGAAGAAGATAAAGGATTATGTAGGTTAAAGGAGATTATGGTTGAAGGGTGGCCTAGCAAGTGCAGTGAAGTCGAAGAAGAGATCAGAGATTTCTGGGAGGTCCGGTTTGAACTGAGCACCATAGGAGGCAAAGTGTAGCGCAGGAATAGAATTGTACCTCTGGAAGGACTGAGGAAGAGAATCGTGGAATTGGCACACGGGGGTCACCTGGGGCGGGGCATGACAGAAAACAGAATTAAAGTCAATTTCTGGTTCCCCAGGATTGACGCTGTGGTAGAACAGCAGGTGAGGGATTGTCATAGTTGTGCCAAAAGTGACAAGTCCAAGTCCACCCGCAAAGCCCCGTTGTCCCCTCTCGAGGTTCCTCTTAAGCCATGGAGTAAACTTGCCTTAGACATAATTGGACACATGGAGAACTTCGAGATGTACGAAAAATTCATGCAGGTGTTGGTGGACTACATATCCCACTGGGCCACACAAAAATGTGTCCATTGCACTAACATTAAAATTGTCCAAGATTTTCTCAAGGACGTTTTCGCAAGGTAAGTGATAAGATCTACCCTGGTCACAGACAATGTGTTACAGTTCACATCGCAACAGATGAAGAATTTTTTGCTAAATCTGAATATCAAACATGAAAGAACTGTTCTGTATTGCCCCAAGGCAAATGGCCTATTAGAACGTAGAACGAGCCAACAGATTAATAAAAGAACACATACAGCTAGCTGTAGTAAACGGCCATTATGTTGACTCATCCTTGCAAGATTGTTTATGGGGGCACCACACCTCACCCAATCTTGTGTCATGGGTGTCTCCATTCACAGCCCTCAGGATAACCCTGCACTAAGTTGAACCTCATCTGGTTGGGGGGTAGTAGGGAGGTTGGTTCTAATCTCAAGGAAGCTGGTAAGAAGATGGAACGTCACCAAGGCAAGTTCAAGAGGTAGTACGAAAATCATGGGGTCAAAGCTCCAAAATGGAGGGAAGGTCATTGGGTACAAGTCAAAAGGAGTGTAAAAGACTTGCAATGCAAAAACGAATTCTACCCTCCATGTCATGTGTCCAATGCCTTCAACAATGTGGTACTTCTGGAGAATAGACAGTTGTGACATAGTTGTCGAATGTAGCAATGTTTAGTGTTATGTAAATAAGGGAGGTGTGTTATAATCTCCCACTCTACCCCCTAAGGTATAACCCTGTCCACCACTTCCCTTTTTCCCCAGTGAACTCTCCCTCGGGAGCCTGATTTAGAATGCTGGTGATGCACCAGAGTTATTCAGAGAGTGGATGGCCAATAAAGACATTTTGAGTTCTTACCTTGTCTATTGGTGATACTTTCAACACAGATTCCTTCCTCTGAAAAATTTGAATAGGGATTTTCCTGGCACTGAGTGTGGAGTCAACCAATACACTTTCACCCTTCGACACACCTCATTTGTCCACTCAAATCCCAAACTCTTGGCTACTTTAATGGTTTCCTGTGACACTATTAAAGCACCATTGCGCTCGGAACGGCACAATGCACACTTTTTGTGTTTGATCCCATGCTCTTTCAAGAATGAGTACATTTCTTTTGAAAATAATTTAACACCATTGTCCATTAATAACACATCTGGTGTGCCCTCATTCTTAAGAAGCAACACAACTTCATTGATTTCAATCCCACAGGGGAAGGTTACCTCCAGCCACATTGAGAACAAGTCCATTGAACCAACACAATCATTCCATTCTTCGACTGTATGGGACCTACAAAAGCCAATGCGACTTCCTACCCGGTCCATCTGGGAACTTCCTAACAACCATAGTATACCTTTGAGGTTTCAACCCTTTTTCACTTATACTAGACTGCATACAATCCCTTACATACCTCTCCACCTCCACATCCGTTCCAGGCCACCAATTCACCAATCTCAGTCTTTCCTTAGTTTTAGATATCCCTAGATGTCCATCATGAGGTTTAACTAATAGTTCACCTCTCAAGGCAGCAGGAGGTACTAATCTCTTTCTCTTTTTCAGAAACCCTTGTCTCGCAGACAACTCACCCTTCACTCCCCAAAATGTTGCACATTCCACAGGCCCATCATTCGTCCTTCCCCATCCACCATTAAGCAGTTTGAACATTTCTTGCAACAGCTTTTCATTTTCAACCACCTCTCTCCATCTATCCTCCAAAATCATTCCTTCATCAACGTAACAGCAGTGCTTTCATCTTCTTCCCTTGCACTTTCATCTTGTTGCTCATCTCCCCACAATCAGCTACAATATTCTTAAAATCTGGAATATACTCCACAGAAAACCTGTAATATTTGTGCTATCACCCATTTGGTGATCCTACTAGAGATGGCATTGATTCTCTTTTTGCAAAAAAGCCTGTTGGGATCAATCTTGATCGTGCACTCACAGCCCCACAAAAATATTCACATTTTCCTTACCGACCAAAAAATAGCTTTCACCTACCTTTTAATCACCAAGTAGCGCCTTTCAGGTTACCTCAAACTTCAGGATGCAAACATAATTGTTCTTTCAGCTTGCCTCTCACCTTGAAACAGCACGACTCCCAAACACTTCAAACTAGCATCAGTAATCAAGGTTTACCTTAGAGTAGGATCAAAGATTCTCAGGTTGGGAGCTGCAGCCAGTTCAGATTTTATTCCCTTGAATTCTTGTTCGCACTTTTTGTCCCACACAAATAAATCCCTTCCCCTTTTTTAACAATTCTCGCATTCTTTCACACTTCCGTAAAGTAAAAAAATTAATGTAAACTTGCTGTAATATTCAATCATTTCTATAAATTTTAATAACTCATCTTTGTGGGTGAGGCTAAACCCTTGATGGCATTGACCATACTTGTTTTGGGCTTTATTCCATCTGCTGAAATCTCATGCCCCAAATAATCAATAAAAGACTGCTTGAACCTACGCTTCTCACCCTTCATGATCAAATCTCTTGAGCCACTCTCACCCACCTATCACGTTACTCCCCATACCATCCAGAAATTAACACGTCCTCCTGGTAGACTTGATCCCTTCCAACCCTTTCAACACTTGCTCTATGGCTCGTTGGAATATTGAAGCCGTAGACACCAAGCCAAACTGCCTTCTTTTATATCTGAATTTGCCAAAGTGCGTAATGAATGCAGTACGGTCCTTTGATTTCTCTTCTAGCACAATTTGATAATATGCAGATTCTGCTTGAAGAGAAATCAATCAAATGAGAAGACAATCACCATCTACCAAAAATCAGCACTATTCTTGAGAGGTATCACTTTGGGAAAAAGTTGGAAAGGAATGGTCATAAAGTTGAGAATTACGTCACAGATTTAAGAAAATTATCATCAGCATGTTGGCTTTTCGGAATGGTGGTGGGAAGAATCGGGTACCATTTATGGTACATGGATAATGTCGGAGATGAATTGTGGCTAAAAGACGACCTTACACTTGATGAAGTGTTCTTAATAGCAAAGAAAATCAAGCATTCAATGGAGGAAAAAAGGTGAGCACTGCAAGTGAGTGTTTTAGATGTGGAAGCATAAACCATTTAGCCTATCATAAAGAATGTCCTGCGGTGAAAGCTGCGGGTAGAAACTGTGGGAAGAAGGGCCATTTTCAAAGTGAGTGCAAGGGAAAGGAGATGATGGACAACGTTAAACATGTATATGTAGGATATGAGAGTGGAGATGAGTTGAGTGCAGCTGAATTGTTTTTTAAGTTGGAGGGGGAAGTAAGAAAAGTCTTGTTGATGACATTTTAATTATAGGGAAAGACACGAAGATCTTGTTTGACTCGAGTGCTAAAATAACCATTGTGTCCAACAATTATTTTTAAGGAACAACTTTGTAGGAAAGGCGCGTTTGCATAAGCCTGATATCAATCCATATGCTTATGGGGTGAATGCAGACCACCTCACTTCTTACCGTAACTTGAAGTGAGACCCTGCAGAGACGATATGACCCAACTCCACTGCCCCTTACCTTTACTCAATACACTAAGGTCGATACGAGAAGAAAGATTGGGTTTGGGGGGAAGAAGGCCGAATAATGAGAAGGATGTCTGTGGTCGGTGTGTAGAAGGACACCTAAAGAAGAGAAGGATAATATTACTAGTCTGTAACAATAGAAAAGTCCTTGTTATGTTTTACCCTCCCCTTAGATGTGGTAACTACCTGAAATAAAGAATCCCTGGTGCTGAATGGTAGTATATGATTCAATTGGCAAGAGTGGATATTCCACTTTAGGGAAAAGGCTAGAAGAAAAAGAGAGAGAGGAATCACATGCGTATACGAAACAGGTTCAGCAAAACACATAAGCACATATTCGGTACAATAAAAATGGAAGGATATTAACCTATGTTTGCCTTGGACTAGTCCAGGAAAAATAACCAATTAGTTTGTCACTGAGAATCAAAAAAGGAGACAATATACGACCACACCCCGGCGTGGTGTCTTACACTTCTTGTGTAAAAGAAGGTAAATACCCAGACAAACGTTCCAGCGTACTCACCAGTATGGAACAGAAAAAGAGCGCTCCTGCGTGATGACCCAAACGTGAACACATGAACATGCGCTCCAGCGCGGTAACTCAAAGAAAGGAAATGTACTATTAATGCTCCAGCACGTCAACACCAAACGTATATGTGCTCCAGCACAGTGAAGAAACAAGAGTAATATGCAATAAGCGCTCCTGCGCGATAAATATCTAATATGCGCTCCAGCGCAGCGTTAATAAGTGCACTTTTGGCGTTCTTGCACCGTGATGAAAGTATCCTCCAGGCGGTTCAGTATACGTTTAGTGCAAGATGTCCTGTAACCAGGTTCCTCACAGTTCATGAGAGAACGTACCTTCGGCGCTCCTGCACTCTGGCAGTTTGGCACTGCAGCCGGATGTAGCCAAACCTCCCAGGGAGAGATTGAAGGATTTCACAGCACGGCAAACGTGGCCCCACTTCAAATACTGGAGATGAAGCAGCGTCTGGCTACTCACTCCGGTCTTTTGTAGAGTGCCACCCGAAAGTGGAAACCTGACCTGCCTCTTCCCAGCATATACCTGGAAGTCCAAGGCTACGACGCCGTTCGTAGCGGGATCGGCATTGCTTTCCTCTGTCTTCTTGGGTGAGTGCCTTGGTTTCATATCCGTCCACTCTCATTCATACTAGTGTGAGTGAGGGAGGAGAGGGAAGGAGGTGGTGGTGTGTGTGATCCCCCAGGGCCGGAGTCGTGACAGTAAACCCATAAAACTTGAATGGTATTTCATGGGGTTGATTAAATATAAGGGACGCTATGTTTCTGGAAAAATATGTTTTGTCATGCGGAGATAGTATACTTAGCTGGTTTCATCAGAAGGATTTGGGAGTGATTCTAGATCCCAATAGCGATCCTCCCATAATAGTGAAAGAAGTGGATTGATGTGTGCAGGTTGTTGTGGATGATGTCCTGAGTGAAAACTTCAAGTCCTTCCCAGGCCGAATCCCTAAATCCTCAAGGCCAATATGTACGTACTGTTTACTTGAGTACCACTTCCCAAACACATCAGTTGGATATCACTCCTTGGTGATGATTATGCGGTAAGAGCGCCTTTAGTTTTCCTCGTAGCCAGTATTGAAAAACAGATCATTACGAAATAAAGAGAATGCCACTAGGAGTCCTTCATTGTAGTTTATTCTTACAGGCGATTCATCCCAACCATCTGCTGAGCCGTCAGTTCCCAGTTTGAACCAATACATCTCCAACTGGCCAGCTTCTCTTCACACATTCTAAATGCATCTCTGCATTCTAGTTTGTGCCTTAGTTACCATGAATGTCATAGTTCCCACATTCCACCCTCTAGATGCTGAAATATTCTCTCCTTTCTAATCAGGTCATCCACATAGCGGATCACACTTTTCACAAAAAACCCTAAAGAAATCAGAGCTTCGAGTCTTTTATGCTACGGATGGGGTTCTAATTGGGCAGGTCTTACTAAAGTTTGCTCATCTAGCACCAGAACTATTCAACATGCCATCATTCTTACTTCTCGTTCCATGTCACGAGTGCATCAGATATCCTGTTCTGGATTCTTGGACTAATGATGTTTGCCTTCTGTTCAGTCAACTGGACTACACATATACTTTTGTCTGTTCAGCCACTGACATTTAAAGGGGGATCACTGCATTGCTTTTCACAATACTCTTTCTGTAGTAGTGGGAGATATATATATATATATATATATATATCTCCACAAGGAATCCAGAAGAAGTTGCAGAGAAGTTTATTGGAGCAACCACCTTCTGAAGATCAGCAGTGTAACTGAAGCGGAGTACACTGCAGGAAATTGAGATCGAATCAGGAATTTCTTCTTGCTTGAAAAATCTAAAGATGCCAACAGGTTCCTGCTCGATAAATCCAAGGCTGCAGGAAAACTGCAAATTTCCTCCAAAATGTATAAAACAAATGATCTGTGGATGCTCCAGAACAAAGCAAAATCCCCAAACGTTGCCAATATGTAGTAGTGGGTTATATACATATATAAATCCACAAGGAATCCAGAAGAAGTTGCAGAGAAGTTTATTGGAGCATCCACCTTCTGGAGATCAGCAGTGTAACTGAAGCTCAGCTGATCTTCAGAATATGGAACAAACAACAGTATTCGAAGACATACAAACGATGCACAAGGATGCATGACGAGGAAGATTCCATAACAGAATGCATGTGTAGCATTCTATAAGACATTCTTAACCTAGTAACAATCTATTCTACTACCACAGATTCAATTGCAGCGTTGGAATCGCAATTAATGATTAAGTACAGAATGCCCACTATATTTTGTTTAGAAGAGATACAAACGTTCCAAAGTGTAACCTTTCAAACAAACCTCTAAAATGTCGCCCTTAAAACAACAAACCAAACCATAAAAAAATGCAAGAAAGACAACCCACTCCATATAGAAATCGAGAATAACCATTGAAATAACCTGTTACAAAAAAGAAATAGGGACATGAAGATGCAAAGGCATCTTGGAACTCTCCAGCCTTAAGTCTCCATTACTGAATTTCATTGAGAATTAAAGTATACCAATGAGGTCTTCACAACAGTTTTGAATTCCTTCCGGGATTCCTCCAACATCTCATGATTAAGTTCCCTTTGAACCATCGACCCATCAACACCATCACCAAGCAACCATTTCACTAATTTGGTTTTGCTCCACACTTCACTGGCATCAGCCACCACGTTGTTCTTCACATCAATGATCTTGCAATGTCCTATACATTTAGACTTTTCCTTCTTAATTAACACAGATTTAGCAACCCACATCGTATTACTTAACATCCATTCTTTTTTCAAAACACAGGTTTTTATCATACCATGACTTATATCATTGTTGGTAAGGCTTCCTCTTCACTTTATAGAATTCTCTACCTCACTTGACAATCTTCACCTTGACACATCCTTCAAAGATAGAAGGAAAGGCTTGGACCCAATCAACATGCCAGTTAGACACACAAAAGAAGATACCTGGCTTACACTGTTGGATGTGTTTTGATATGCCCACACTATCAAGTGCCAAACATCCTTAAGGAGCACTTTCGGCTCGACCAACTAATTGCCCTGGGGTGAATACAAAGTAGTCCTATGATGGACAGTAGATAACTTCTTTAAAAATTCCTGCATGGCATGCAACACACAGTGCAAACCATTGTCTGTGATAATCGTCTGTGTTTGCTTCGTAAACAAATTTATCTTTGATGACCATACTGTTGGGTATTAACAAAACACATGCACCTTGGGACAACTCACTTGGACATGTACTCCTCCAACAAGAGAACAGAGATCTCAGGAAATGAGAGCACTTCAGACATATAAAAAAAAATACAATTCCTCCCTGAGCACAAATCAGTATATGTAAATCAAATTCCAGTATTTGATAATTTAAACCTTATCAGTCAATTAT
This sequence comes from Lissotriton vulgaris, assembly GCF_964263255.1. Lineage (NCBI taxonomy): Eukaryota > Metazoa > Chordata > Amphibia > Caudata > Salamandridae > Lissotriton > Lissotriton vulgaris. Next base: position 1,844,983,924 of record NC_141685.1, read on the forward strand.
TTCAAAAAATAGATACAGCCATGTAACAGGATCTTTATCATATAATTGTTCTTGTTTCACAATTCAAAAAATTAAATCCTTCATATAACCAGTCCTTTATTAGGTCTCGCTGGTGTTAGCAGCGCGAAGCGTTGCTCCAGCGAAAGACCTATTGTTGTGGGTTTGCCGGGAATGGGGAACAGGGGGTGGTTATGCGCTTCACCTCAGCGATTTCATCTCGAGGACGCGCTTCTGCAGTCGGGCTCTAGGGTGGTGTGGAGTGCAAAAAAACGATGGATTTAGGCCCAGATCTTTGTACTGGGGTGAATGTAAGACATTGTTCTGCATTCTGTCCATCATCTGAGTTTTTTGCAATTTTCACCCCGAGTGGGCTGGGTATGCTCAGACGTGAGTCCCAGGCTCTCCACATCACTGGAGTCAAGCTATCCAGGCTGAAGAAGGCTGATAACCAGAAACCGGTCCTTGGATGCTTGATTCCGGTCTAGGAAAGACATGGCTTGGTAGTTCGGGCTGGACTGTTCCCATGAGGCACAGGGTCAAGGCTGATTTGCATAGAGCCATTTTCTGACCTAGGGTGGTGTGGAGTGCAAAAAAACGATGGATTTAGGCCCAGATCTTTGTACTGGGGTGAATGTAAGGCATTGTTCTGCATTCTGTCCATCATCTGTGTTTTTTGCAATTTTCACCCCGAGTGGGCTGGGTGTGCTCAGACGTGAGTCCCAGGCTCTTCACATCACTGGAGTCAAGCTATCCAGGCTGAAGAAGGCTGATAGCCATAAACCGGTCCTTGGATGCTTGATTCCGGTCTAGGAAAGACATGGCTTGGTAGTTCGGGCTGGACTATTCCCATGAGGCACAGGGTCAAGGCTGATTTGCATATAGCCATTGTCTGACCTAGGGTGGTGTGGAGTGCAAAAAAACGATGGATTTAGGCCCAGATCTTTGTACTGGGGTGAATGTAAGACATTGTTCTGCATTCTGTCCATCAACTGTTTTTTTTTGCAATTTTCACCCCGAGTGGGCTGGGTATGCGCAGACGTGAGTCCCAGGCTCTCCACATCACTGGAGGCAAGCTATCCAGGCTGAAGAAGGCTGAAAGCCAGAAACCGGTCCTTGGATGCTTGATTCCGGTCTAGGAAAGACATGGCTTGGTAGTTTGGGCTGGACTGTTCCCATGAGCCACGGTCTAAGGTAGCTCTGTGCCACCATGGCTCACTGTTTTTCTCTGCCGGGCCACAGGCTCTGGTGACTTGAGAAATCCGTGGCTCACGGGGCTCGGGTGGCTTCCTGACACTGTGTAACTGTTCCTTCTATGTTGTCTCAGGGATACCCGTCTCTGTCTGAATCTGGCCTTCCCCTGGCACGGCTAGCATTGGGATGCTGTGGCTCACAGTACTCTGAGCCGCCACTGGCGGGGACTCACTAGAGTCAAGTCTGTAGTTGGTCAGTTCATTAAAACAAGCATTTGCAATGCAATAGGTCTTGCATTTGCAAGAGTTTGAGCTATTGGCATTGTAAATGGCAATGCCTTTTAGTAAAAGCGTTTAAAAACCTGCAAGCAGTGCGTAAACAAGCACTTTGTAATTGTAGTCCTTGCTTATAAGAAGCAAAGCTGGCAGTCTCTTTTACTGACAGCCTTGCTTCTCGTAAGCAAGGACTATACGTACAAAGTGCATGTTTATGCATGGCTTGTAGGTTTTCAAAACAAAAGAATAAAAGGCATTGTCATTTACAATGCCAATAGCTCCAACTATTGCAAATGCGAGACCTATTGCATTGCAAATGCTTGTTCTGTCAAAGTTGTGGACATATCCATATGGTCTTTCCTTTCAATAGCCAAATGATCCAAACATTACAGCCAGAATCATCTTCTCAATTGTAAATGTTCCAAATATGCAGCCAACACGTGTTTCGTCATGCTCTAGTCAGTGCACACATGACTTCATCAGGGCTGCAACCTAAAATACATAATATCAACATAATACACTTAACGTATACAACTGTGTTTGTAACATTATAAATTCATGTCTTGATCAAGAAGCAAGCTAAAAAGAAGGATCAAGAAGAAAGTCCCAAACCACCACCAGTAAAGGTATCCAAATTGTGGTGAACACAGATCTCCGGCCACTCAAGTCACAAAAGTTACCATAGTGTGTACAGAACCCAAAAGAAAAGATAAGTAATACAATTCAGAATAATTCACCTTTTAAGTAATTATCCTAAAGTTCCAATTACTAACGATCCTGTATATGTATTTCAAACTGTCCGATGTGAAAAAGACCTATATATCCATTAGTCATTGTAATTATTCTTAAGTTACTTTACATAAGAGAAATACACCCCTCTTCAATAATCTATAATAAATTCCTCTCATTTATTATGTTGCCTACCTGACACCTCTAACTGAAATAGAAAAAAACATATAGTTCAAGAGATGGCGCTCTCACTCTGATAAATATCCACTTAGACACTGTCTCCACATAACCATTCGGTTTCTCCTTATCCCCTTACAATGAACGGATGTTCATACTATTCTGAACATGAGATAAAAGTACCCAGCTTCTCATAGACGTACATCATCCACAACACACAGCTCACCTGTGTCTTGATAACGATATATTTTCAAATTGATTTTATGTCGTGCTCGTATCCCATAAAAATCATTAACTCATCTCCATTCCTATAGGGGTAAAGATATGTATGAACCCCTTTCGTAAATTTAGAAATCTCCAAAGCCTACAAAAATTATATCTATCTTCTGTTTCCCTGTATCACCCGCTTTATCCCGAAAACTCCTCAAATAACGAGTACATAGGTAAAATTTGTTTAGTGTCGTGCTGAAATCCGTAAGAGACCAGAAATACATCTCCATTCCTGTAGAGGATAAGATACATATAAACCCCATTCATAATTTAAAATCCCAAAGAAGATATAAATAAAAATATATAACTAACTACTTGTTCCCTTTCTCACCTCAAATCACGAGTATGTGACCTAAAATAAACACATGTATTTCGAATTAATATAACTCGCAAACCCATCTCTGTAAGACGTTAAATTCCCACATATAGGGAGATCTGGTATCCTAACTCACCCTCTCCGACGTGTCTGTTTCACCGCACAGTCTAACAAATCTCGCGTACTACTTGAGCACGATTTTAGCTTCAATATATATATAGTATAGCATCGAGGGCGCCATATTTGAGTTTGTTTATTAGATTCTCCAATCTATATTCCTCATCGTATTGATATATAATAATCATAGTATTGGAAACTATGCAAATGTATATTTATCGGAATCTCGTATTGTGTTGTCTCAGATATTTAGAGGCCGATATGTGCCTACATGCGGAGGCGTATGTAACGGGACCAGCTCCCGTCCTTCATTTCTACACATATCGGGGCCATCAATTCCCCTCCGGTTTCTTCTTACGTGTAAGAGGAAAATCACAATAGCAATTTATAAATAACTACCCGTCAGTCAAACAACAAAAATTCTTTTAACTGTTACTATTTCGTTAAATATTGATTCCCATCTTCTGAAGTTAAAAATCAATAACGATCCAATATTTCAACTTTTGCCAGTCTCGAACCCGCAATCTCTTCTAATGGAGGCTAACGCGTTACTGTTGAGCCAAGCATTAATTATTCAAATGATTAAGAAGATGTCTGTAGTACAAACTCAGGGGATTGTTACTTACAAACCGAATACCAATATTAGGAATGAAAAGTTTTGAAAACAAGGTGTTTAAGTTCATGTACAGTATCAGATAAATTATTAGCTATCTGAATATGCCCATATTATTGATTGTGTACAATTGTTAAAAATATATACTGTTCTCTCTATTCCCACTCCGGATCTTTGATATGGTGGCATTTACGTGGTGGTGGTCTTTCTCCCTATTTAACTCTCATTAAGTACGATTAGATAACAAAGATAGGGAAGGTTGAACATTCCCAGATAATAACCTGAAAGGTAAAGTGAGAGTGAATAATTAATGTTTTAGAAAATAACATTTTTCGATTTAAAGACAATTGATATAGGCAGAAACGTGGAACTGCAATGGGTTTCAGATTCGCTCTGTCTTTTGCCAACCTCTTCATGGGTTGGTTTGAGGCGGAGTGGATCTGGGGCCCTAAGGGCAGCAAATGGATCGATCATATTTACTATTGGGTTGGTTTATTGATGACTGCCTCCTTATTTGGCGAGGTACAGAAGATGAGATTAAGGATTTCTTTAAATACTTGAATACTAATGATGTAAATATGAGATTTACCACTGTTCAGGTTTTTTATCACCTTACATTCTTAGATATTGAACTGTTGGTTGAGAAGGACAAATTATGTAGTATGATGTTTCGCAAAGAGACTAGCTGTAATGCTTTACTACATGCGGGTAGCTGTCACCCGTAGAGTCAAATAAATGCAATCCCATATGGGGAAATGTTAAGAGCACGTAGGAATTGTTCTGAGCAATTAGATTTTGAGATGAATTTGGATGACATGGTATCCAGGTTTAGGGCCAGAGGACATAATGAGAAGATTATCAATCGAGCTAAATCAAGGTCATTCAAACTTAGAAGAGAAGAGACTCTTAAAACAAAGAGAAGATCCCCTGTGTCAGGAGACATTAAAGAGAAAGTTAGAATAGGTACTAACTTTGGAGAAGGGAGTCACAAATTACATGGAGTACTTTCTAAATATTGGCATTTGTTGAAAAGTGATAAGGACATCTCCCCATTTATGAATGACAAACCAAGTATTACCTTTAGAAAAGGAGTTACTTTATCCAACATTGTAACTCCCTGTTATCCGAGAGAATTGCCAAATTTTAATTGGTTAAGTAATCAGTTGAAAGGTTTTTTCTGTTGTGGGAGATGTAGCTCATGCAGATGGGCAGTGAGGAAAATCAAGGAATTCAATTGCAATGATACAGGGACACATACAATCAACTCATTAATTGTGATACAACGTTTGTTGTATATGTTATTGTGTGCACTTGTACGAAAATTTAGGTAGGGAGCACCATTAGAAGATTAAGAGACAGGATGGTAGAACATTTTTGTGCTCTCAAAAACGGAGATACAAAATTGTGATGATAAAGGTAGTCACAATTTTAGTTATCGTGGAATTGATCTTGTCAAAATAAACAGGGGAGGCGGAAATAGGACGCTTAAACAGACGAACTGAGGCTATGTGGATTATGAAGTTGAAAGCTGTGGAGCGGGGATGAATTTAGATACAGAATTACAATATTTCTTGGGACAATGAGAATCAGAAATAATGGTATATATTGTCTACATAAATATGATGGGAAATCTCGAATTACACGGGGTATATAGCTGGAACCTTATATATGTGACCCCTTAATTTACATTGATCCTACTTTGATCATGCACACGACGAAAATTTGAAAGTAGTTATATAACTAAATTGCTACTTGCAATAAAGGCGCGCAAAGGCAGGGAAGAAATTCAGTCCAGGAGAAGCTTATAGGAAGCTCCTGGTGAACGCCAGGGCTGAGTGGGACCAACAATATTGGGAGGATCTCGCAAGGTCACTTGCCATTAGAGATTCTAGCAAATTCTGGTGCATAGTGTCCAATGGAACGGAGGATCTATCCTCGGCAATCGAGCCCAACATAGCTCCTAGTATATGGCAGAACCACTACCAGTCACTGTACTCAATGGAGGAAGGGGCTCAAAATTCACTACACACCATTATAGAGCCTGACTCTGAAGGAGAACCTTTCGCAGAAAAAGAGGTGAGGGTGGCTATAGCTGGGCTGTCAACAGGGAAAGCCCCAGGCCTTGACTGGGTACCCGGCGACCTATTTAAGCAGGAACCAGGGATATGGGCCCCCTACCTCATGCTGATATTTAATGCTGTTCTAGGGGGGATGGAGGTCCGAGATACTTGGCTGGGAGCAGAGGTGGTTCCTATCTTTAAAAAGGGATCCCCTCTGCTGCCAGCCAATTATCGTCCGATCAGTCTTATTGATGTATCCCAAAAGCTTTTTGGAAGACTAATCTTGGACAGGTTACAGAACTGGTTGGAGGAGATGGATATCTAGACTCCCTACCAGGCGGGATTTAGGCGAGGGGTGTCCACAATCGACCAAATTTTTAGGCTGAACCTATTATATTGAAGGACAGCATTAATCGAGGGCGGCACCTTGTACACAGTTTTCGTGGACTTGTGTGCCGCCTTCGACTTGGTCCCAAGAGCAAAATTGTGGCAGGTCATGACAATCCTGATGAGATTACACCATAACAACTACGCTCGCGTTAGGTGCGGTAGAGGTGGAAATTTAACCGGAAGGTTCCCCGTTCGCAGAGGGGTAAGACAGGGCTGCGTGCTTGCACCGACCCTGCTCTGCCTCTTTGTGAACGGGGTAATCGCTCATCTAACCAGGATTCCCAACACTGATGCTCCAAAACTGACTGGCAGCAGGGTGCCTGCAATCATGTTTGCGGATGAAACCCTGCTGCTGTCTAAATCCCCGATGGGCATACAACGAGTCTTGGACGGTTTTCTGGAGTTCTGCACAGAAAGGGGACTCGAAATCAACCCTCAGAAAACTAGATACATGATCCTTAACCCCAAGCCCCTTAACCGCCCACCCCCCATGCTAGGTACAGTTCAACTGGAACGGGTCCACACAATCGAATACCTGGGGATCACCCTCAATGAAAACCTAACGTGGTCGGCACACCAGTTAAAGGCAAACATCAAACTGGCACAGTTGGCGGGTGGTACTATGAGATTAGCGAATAAATCACCCTACCGGCCACTCACCCCTGTCATTCAAATCTATAAGGCACAGGCCCGGGGGGGTGTCACATATGGGGGCGAATTGTGGGGTCACATTCCATCACCAAAACTATTGACAACCGAGAATAAATTTCTGAGGCAGATTACCGCCCTTCCGTTGAGTACTTCAATTCTTCCTCTCAGACTGGATATGGGCCTCCGGCCCATAACGGAGGAGCTGGGGCTCAAACCTCTAGTATTTTGAAGACGCCTATGGAGCAGCCCAGACCTCTCAACTTACAGAGCTGAGCTACAGGAATTCCTACTGTTGCCGAATGCCACAAGAACACCTTGGCTAAACTACATTAAGAGAACTTTTGAGGCAATTGGACTCCCTGAACTATGGTTGGATCCAGTAAATACAAGTAACAGGACCCCTAGAAAGGTGCTATCGAGAGCCTATTACGATCAAATGCTCTCCCGAGCTGTTGAAGGCACCCGTGACGGATCTCTGACCAACCAGTTCATAAAAATTAAAGACTCCTATCAATTGGAAAGTGTCCTAGATGCTATGTCTCCGGTACTAACTAGGAAACTATTCCTCCAATGGAGATATGGGACTCTCCCCCTGGCATCTTTCACAGCAACATGGTCTTGTCGCTCCCGTACAGAAAATTGCCCCGCATGTGCCTATACAAAGGAGAATGATGTACATGTGGTCTTTTTCTGCCGAGCTTATGAGAGGGGTAGGAAATACTGGCTCGTTCCTTTGCTAAAAAACATGGGATTCAGAACTTTTTTACCCGCTTATAGAGTTTTAAAGACAGACTGAGCCCCAACTACCGTATTTGTACTATCTAAATTCTTAACTTCAATGTGGTATGCCCGGAAGCGCTGCATTAAGAGACTTGGCGACTCAGGAAAGATCTGATTCCCGGCATAACTCTATTAATTTTGATCACTAATGTTGTTTAATGCGTTTTTAAATTTTAAAATGAATTATTCTGTGATGCTATGTATATCTTTTATGATCATGTGATCGAAATAAAGATTTTTCGAACTCGAACTCGAAAGTAGCTATAAAATGTAATGTTTAATGTGACCAATACTCTTATTAGACTACTTATAAGTGTGCAAAGATGCAAATGAATAAGATGTCTGTAGTACAAACTCAGGGGATTGTCACTTACAAACCGAGTACCAATATTAGGAATGAAAATGTTTAAAAACAAAGTGTTTAAGTACATGTACAGTATCAGATAAATGACTAGCTATTTGAATATGCCTGGATTATTGATTGTGTTCAATTGTTAAAAATATATACTGTTCTCTCTATTCCCACTCCAGATCTTTTATATGGTGGCATTTACGTGGTGGTGGTCTTTCTTCCTATTTAACTCTCATTAAGTACTATTAGATAACAAAGATAGGGAAGGTTGAACATTCCCAGATAATAACCTGAAAGGTAAAGTGAGAGTGAATAATGAATGCTTGGCTCAACAGTAACGCGTTAGCCTCCAATAGTAAAGATTGCAGGTTCGAGACTGGCTAAAGTTGAAATATTGGATCGTTATTGATTTTTAATGTCAGAAGATGGGAATCAATATATATATTTTTTTAATAAACATTTTTATTTGCATTTTTTTCCCATAGTGCAGTGCAACAGACATGTCATCCTTGGTCCTCCTTCCTCGGTCCTCCTTCCTCGGCCCCCCTCCCTCCATCCCTTCATCTTCCTCCAGAACTGCAATATATCATAACATTTCCCACCCCCTTTACTAACGTCACTGGTGGTATGCCCTCCCCAACTGTCCCTTGAGCCCTCCTCTCCCTGAATGTGTCTTCCTCCCACCTCCCTCATAGTCCCCCATCCATGCCTCTATATTTCCTCCATATATAAACAAGTGGGGAGTGCGAAACTCACACTCCACACCCAGATGCACTGCAATTTCAGGATAGTAGATCCTTCTAATAATCCATTAATCCATATTTAGTTCCATTCAATTCTTTTTCCAAAAGTTTATCATCTTTTATCTTCTTGGTTTAACTGTAGTCCACATATTCCACGTATTGCGTTTCTTGGAAACTCAGAGTATTGACTTGTGCCCATTCAGGCTTCTTTAGTAAATACTGAACCAAACGCAAAAAATAGTTCGAAGCAGCTTTTTCTTTATTCAGAACCCAATGCATTTCGGGCAATTTTTTGCCCTTCTTCAGGGGTAACTGCTTCTACGTTTTTCTAAGTTCCTCTAAGGCTAATGATTTCTCCAATGGAGAAATCATTAGCCTTAGAGGAACTTCCGGCTATGAAGAAGAAAAACGTAGAATGGATTATTAGAAGGATCTAGTAACCTGAAATTGCAGTGCATCTGGGTGTGGAGTGTGAGTTATATAGTGCATGAGAACATAGCACAACCCAGTTTGCACGCATTTGTTACTGCTTGAAAAACATGGACTGGAACTTAGTATTCTGATAAATATAGGTGTGCATACCAACTCTTGTGATTGTCTATATTTCCTCCACCTACTCCATACCCTGCTAAATTTTTTGGGGCAGCCCCGTGCTTTGTATGTGACCCTTTCAGCTGCCATGTAGAGGTCTAGCCCTCGTCCCCACTCCTCTAGCTGTGGTGGTTTGGCTGCCCCCCAGTACTTTGCCATGTCTTTCTTAGCGACCACCAGGGCCAGGACCAGGAAGTTCAACAACGGTCGGGCGAGATCTACGTCATTCGTCATGCCCAGCAGGATTAGTTTGGGATCTGTCAGCATGGGTGCTTCCAGTATTTCTCCTAATTCTTTCAGAACTCCTACCCAGTACTCCTGAATTCTCTGACATAGCCAAACTGTATGATAGAAGTCCCCTCCCTCTCGTCCGCATCTCAGGCATTTTGTGTCTCCTATTTTCCCAATTCTATGGAGGTGCACTCTGTCAAAATAGGTCCTGTGGAGGACATTGAACTGTATCAACCTCAGCCGGGATTTAATTGCTACCTCCCTTGGATGCATAAGCACGGTCTCCCAATCCACGTCCTCCATTTCCCCCACGTCATCCTCCCATTTGGCCCGCAGGATACCAATCCTACAGCCATGTTGTTCATAAGCGTCCTATATGTAAGGGACACTGCCTTCTCCGGAATCTGCTCCTGTAGGAGGTGGCCCTCCAAGGGAGAGTATTCAGGCAGGCCTATTACTTTGATCTCTTCTGCCCTCCATGCATGCCTCAGTTGAACGTATTTAAATTGTTGTGTGGGGAGGAGTGCAAATTCTGCCCTTGACCCTGTGTTCAGGCAGGTCGCTCCCTCTGCCACCGCACAGACCCCCTGTGCGCCGCTGCTTCTCCTGACTGCCTCGTTGCTCCCTGTGTGCCCTTGGTTGCTCACCGCTATTTTATTTGTGACTCATTTTTTTCCCCTTCGTTTTTGCTCCTTGTGTGCCCCTGTGTGCCCCTTCTCTGCCTGCCTGCACTGTTATTTCGTTTGTGACTCATTCCTTTTCCCTTTGTTTTTCGCTCCTTGTGTGCCCCTTCTCTGCCTGTCTGCACTGCTAATTCATTTTTGTGACTCCTCAGTGTGTTTTTTTTGCCTTCTCCACTGTGCCCTCTCCCCCCCAGCCCCCTCTTGCCTTCTGTATCACCTGCTTCCCGCCGCTCGCGCTCCCCGCGGCCCTGCCCCCCGCTTCCCATTGGCAGCCCCGCTCCCGCCTCTCAGCTGCTCCTCCCTCCCACTTATGGAGGCCGCGCAGCCGGCGCGCCAAAGGCAAGCCTGTCTGCGCCCATCCGCGCCTGGACCGCACCCAGCGCCAGAACCCCAGGCCCCCGTCGAGTACAGCCCACCAGACGGATCTATGATGCCACCACCCTCCACGTACTCAAAACCGACCGGACCCCCGCCTGCCACCGAGCAACCCCGAAACGCACCCACGAACCCTTCACCTGCCAAGCCTGCAAATTCACCTACCTCCGCACCTCCCCCCCACCCGCCGGACCAAGCATCAATAACAACCACCTAAAGTGCATCCGCCTCAACATCCGCTCCGTCCACAAACATGCCGTCGAACTCTGGAACCTCATTGACATAACAGCACCGGACGTCGCCTTCCTCACAGAAACCTGGATGAACGACTCCTCAGCCCCAGACATCGCCATAGCCATTCCTGAGAGCTACAAGATCACTCGGAGGGATCGCACCAACCAAACCGAGGGAGGCATCGCCATCATCCACAAAAACACCATCCGCATCACGACCAACTCCGACGACACCCTCACCGCCGCCGAGCACCTTCACTTCCAGATACACACCGACCACAAGACCACCCTCAGAGGCACCCTCATCTACAGACCCCCGGGACCACGCACACAATTCAGCGAAGCCATCGCAGACTTCATCATCCTGCTTGCCCTCACCTCCTCAGACTACATCCCCCTAGGGGACCTCAACTTCCACCTGGAAAACAACAATGACAACAACACCACCACCCTACTGGACAACCTCGCCAACCTCGGACTCAAGCAACTGGTGAACACCCCCACCCACTACGCCGGCCACACACTTGACCCAGTCTTCTCCTTCAACCACACAACCAGACTACACTGGACAGACCACAACTGCTTCCTCTTCAGCTTCAGGAAAACCATAACCAACCACCACCTGCATCAGGCCCCCCGAAGATGCTGAGGCAAGATCACCCCCGACCAGCTCACCACCTCCCTGAGCCAGAACCCCCCCAGAATCACAACGGACTCCAACGAAGCAGCCCCCAACCTCACACAGTGGCTCACCAACTGTGCCGATGCCCTTGCACCAATGAAGAAGGCCCCCAGCAGACCAGGCAGCAACAAAGCCTTGTGGTTCACCAACAACCTCAAAATCTTCAAGAAATCCTGCCGTACTCTCGAGAAAGCCTGGCGCAACAACCAATCAGCAGAAAACATGACAGCCCTCAAGAACGTCACCCGCAAACACCACCAGCTGATCCGCACCACCAAAAAGACGGCATTCAAGTACCGGCTGGATAACAACACCAAGGAACTCTTCATCATTGTTAAAGAACTCTCCAACCCAAGAGCCAGCAACAACGACATCACGCCCTCGCAAGACCTCTGCGACTCACTCGCCTTATTCTTCCACCGCAAGATCGCCGACATACACAACAGCTTCGGCGCCCTCACAACGCTCCCATCCACCGAACCAACACCCCCTACCACCACCCTCCGCATCTGGACCCCCGTCAGCACTGAAGACACCACCCACGTGATGAACAACATCCACTCTGGCTCCCCAGCCGAGCCCTGTCCTCACCACATCTACAACAACGTCCGCCACCGCACCCTAACTGCACACCTCCACCACGCCGGCATCCAGGGAAAAGCCATGTAATAGATCACCTCCTTCCTCGCTGACAGATCCCAGCTAGTCCGCCTTCCTCTCAGCAGCCACCAAGATCATCTGCGGCGTTCCTCAAGGCTCCTCGCTCAGCCCCACCCTCTTCAACGTCTACATGAGCCCCCTCGCAGCCATCGCACGCCAACACATCCTCAACATCATCTTCTACGCTGACGGCACCCAGCTGATTCTCTCCCTCACCAACGACCCCGCCACCGCCAGAGCCAGCCTCCAGAAAGGAATGAAAGACGTCGCGGAATGGATGAAGCTCAGCCGTCTGAAGCTGAACTCGGACAAGACGGAAGTCCTCGTCTTCGGACCATCCCCCTCCGCCTGGGACGACTCCTGGTGGCCCCCTGCTCTGGGCACCGCCCCCAAGCCCACGGACCACGCACGCAACCTGGGCTTCATTCTGGACTCCTCCCTCGCGATGACCAAGCAAGTCAACGCCGTCTCATCATCCTGCTTCAACACCCTGCACATGCTCCGAAAAATCTTCTGGTGGATCCCCACCGAAACCAGAAAAACGGTCACCCAGGCCCTCGTCACCAGCCGACTGGACTACGGAACCGCCCTCTACGCAGGAACCATAGCCAAACTACAGAAAATACTCCAGCGCATACAGAACGCCTCTGCACGACTCATCCTGGACGTCCCCCGCCACAGCCGCATCTCCGCCCATCTAAGAGACCTGCACTGGCTCCCCGTCAGCAAGAGGATCACGTTCAGGCTCCTCACCCACGCACACAAAGCCCTCCACGACATGGGCCCCAAATACCTCAACAACCGCCTCACGATCTACACACCAACCCACCAGCTCCGATCCGCCAGCCTCGCCCTCGCCCCACGGATTCGAAGATACTTCTCCTTCATCCAATGGGCCCATCCGGAAACACCGGATGCCCTGATGTTGACGGACTGTCGCTGCCAGCACCTCTATTGTCAATGTGAAGAGCAGGGGGGGCAGGGGGCAACCCTGCCTCATCCCTCGTCTAATTGGAAAGTCCCATCACAGGATCCTGTTTACTTTGACTCTGGCTCTGGGATCTGTGTACAGCAACTTCACCCATTTCCTGAAATTCGGTCCGAAGCCCAACCTCTCCATAACCCCTTCTAGAAAGGGCCAGTGAACGGCGTTGAACGCCTTCTCCACGTAGAGCAATAGGAACCAGTGGGGGTCTTGTCTCCTGCTCACCTCCTGCAACCCATTATGCGACCGTCGTAGATTAAATCTTGTCACCCTACCAGGTAGGAACCCCGTCTGGTCTGGATGGACCAAGTCCGGGATCACCTTCCGCAATCTGAGCGCCAGTATCGTCGCCAGGAGTTTCACTTCAATGTTTAGTAGTGAGATTGGGCGGTAAGAGGAGCACTCTTCCGGCGGTTTACCTTCTTTAAATATTGGAATGATCGTGGCCATGCGTAGGTCTGGAGGTAGTTCCCCCTCCTCCAGGGCCCCTTCAAAGAGTCCCATCAGGTGACGCGCTAAGAGATCTGCCATCTTCTTAAAGAATTCCGCCGGGAATCCATTCGGGCCAGGGGATTTCATCAGGGCCTTTCTAAGTTCCTCCAGCGTCAGGGGCGACTCCAGGTCTTTCATGTCAGCGTCCGCCAATAATGGGAGTTCCAAATGCTCCATATACTGCATGACCTCCACCTGTGTGCTCAGATCCCGTGCCTCCTAGAAAGACTGATAGTGCTTAGCTAAGGCGTCTGCAATCTGAGCGTCCGAATTAGTTAATTTTCCTTGGATGTCCTGCACTAGTTTCACCCACCTGGCATCTCTCTCCCTCCTGCTCAGCCAGGCCATCAGTTTGCCTGACTTGTCCCCTACGTCATATAGACGATGTAAAGTCGCCAGTGCCTGCGTTTTCGCCTCTCCAGTTACTAGGTCTCTGTACTAACTTTGGGTATCTAGGAAGTTCCGTAGAGTCCCTGCCTCTTTATTGTTCTGGTATGCCTTTTCTAACTCCAGTATCTGTACCTCCAGTGACTCCACCTCTCTCCTGACAGCTCGGGTCGCCTCGGTCTGTCTATTTTGGGCCCTATCTCTCATGACCGCTTTGAAGGCCTCCCAGAGGACCACTTTGGATCTTACTGAGCCTTCATTTTCTGCTATACAGACTTTGACATCCGCCCGAAGACCTTTCAGCAGTTTTGAGTCCGGTAGGTCCCATGCCGATAGTCTCCAGGACCCGTGTCTGTGAGTCCATCTTCCTACCTTGACCAGGAGCGGGAAGTGGTCTGATATCCCCCTAGCTTAATACTCTGCAGTGTCTTCCCTTGACATGAAGTGTCTGGCGAGGAACACGTACTCTATTCTTGAGTGGGCCCTATGTGCATTTGAGAAAAAGGAATAGGCTCTATCTTCTAGGTGCAGCCATCTCCAGGCATCCAGTAACCCAATGGCATTGATCGCGTTGGCTAAGGGTGTCAGGGTCATATCTCTAGACCTTTCACCTGTTCTGTCTAAGGTTGGTGTCATCACGTCATTAAAATCTCCCCCCCCAGTATCTGTATCGTGTCGGCTGAATCAAGAAGGACCCCCATTACCCCCGACAGTGTAGTGGTTTGCAGTTTAGGGGGTGCATACGCCGATATTATTGTGTATTCCTTCCTTTTCCAGGTGCCCCTCACCCCCACGTATGTCCCCAGGGCATCTACCCATGTCCTTGCCACCCTAAATGGTTGGTTCTGTCTAATCAAAATCGCCACCCCTCTTGAGTCTCTGGTAAAACCAGCGTGTGCCAGAACCTTATATTGCCCTCTCGCTAGGAAACTACAGTTCGTACCCTCAGATGTGTTTCTTGCAGGCAGGACGATGTCTGGGCCCACCCTTTTGATGTACGTGTTCACTAGGCCCCTTTTAATCTTGTTACCCAGGCCATTTACATTCCACGTTAATATCGTGAGCTCCTCTAGTCCCTCATTCTGTTCCCTGTGACTATCCGTAATCGTGCCATACCATGCTGTGGTGGTGTTCTGGTCCCTCATTGATGGAGTGTCTCGTGCCGCTGCAAAGGTGACCCTTCTGACATGTCAATTCTCTCCCCCTCCCCCAATCAACCCCACCTCCCCAACTCAGTACCCAAAAACTCACCCCCAACATGGAGTCATGAACTCCCTCCTCCCCTCCCCCCCACCTCCCCTCCCCTCCAGCCCCTGCCAAACCGGTTCCCTCATAAAAGCTGTGTGATTCCCTGAATGATTTCTTCATCCGTAAAATTGAAGACATCAAGTCCAACATCCCTCTCCCCTCTACATCATTCTCTGACATTGTCCCGCCGAATAACTCTTGTCACTTTGACCAATTAACCTTGCTATCTGAGGAGACTTTTCTTTCCATTCTCCCTAGTGTCAAATCTGGCTCACCTGCTGATGTCTGCCCGGCTTACATTATGTGCGACATCTTCCGGATTTGTCCTCTCCCTCCCCTTACCTTTCTTAATGAGTCCCTTAAAACAGGAACTGTCCCTTCTCCTTATAAGTCAGCCACGATTGTTCCCATTTTAAAAAAGCCTGGTGCTGATCCTACAGTATTGGCAAACTATCGTCCCATTTCTCTCCTCCCCTACCTGCAAAGGTTTTGGAGCGACATATCACCATTACTCTTAGTTCCTTTATTGAGCCCAGTGGGTTCCTTGCCCCTTCCCAAGCAGGTTTCTGCCCCCTCCATTCCACCGAGACAGTGGTGGTGTCCGTTATGGACACACTTAGAGAGGGGCTCGATTTCAATCTCCCACAAGCATTGATTCGCCTCGATTTGTCTGCCGCCTTCGACACGGCTGATCATACCATCCTTCTTTTCCGTGTTGAGGCGGCAGGCATCGGGGGTTCCGCCCTGGGTGACCTCATTTCTTAGTGATCGCACCCAAGCCGTCCATCTGGCAGACCTTTCCTCAATGGCTCATAAAGTACAATGTGGTGTCCCCCAGGGCTCTTCTCTCTCCCCTCTTCTCTTCAACTTGTATATCTTTCCACTCATTTTTGCGTTACAGCGGATGGAGGTCACAGTGTTTAATTACGCTG
This sequence comes from Lissotriton vulgaris, assembly GCF_964263255.1. Taxonomy (NCBI): domain Eukaryota; kingdom Metazoa; phylum Chordata; class Amphibia; order Caudata; family Salamandridae; genus Lissotriton; species Lissotriton vulgaris. The sequence continues at coordinate 1,845,000,087 of NC_141685.1, forward strand.
ATGACCTCCAGCTTATTTTTACTTTGTCAAACTCACCCTATTCTATTTATAACTTCCAGTCAGTGATGGTTTTTATTAGGGATTGGATGAATTCTAACCATCTGAAACTCAACCCTGATAAGACTGAGCTTGTCCTGACTGGAGGTAAACTTAATCCTTGGTCTTCGGCTTTTTGGCCTTCCTCGCTTGGTCCCCCTCCTCTTCCCTCTTCTTCTGTCAAAACTTTGGGGATCACTCTTAATCAACACCTCACTCTTCACTCGCACGTTAGCATGGTGGTTTCTTCTTGTTTTTTTGCGTTGCGTACTATTCGCAAGATTTCACGTTTTTTCTCTTCCTCAGCCCTTAAACTTATCGTCATGGCGATGGTTCTCTCTCGCCTCGATTATGGTAACGCACTGTACAATGGCATTCCCAGTTATGCCCATCGCCGGCTCCAGCTAGTGCAGAACCAAACTGCCCGCTTGGTTCTTAGTTTACCTAGATCCCAGCACATCACCCCGTCCCTCTGTTCCTTACATTGGCTCCTTATAAAAGTAAGAGCCGTGTTCAAGCTTGGATGCCTGACTTTCCAGGCTCTTGCCGGGACAGCTCCAGCCTTTATCAAAGCTAACATTCACCATTACATTTCTAGTAGGCAACTACGCTCTTCTTCCCTTTCTCTCTTAGTGGTACCTCGATTTAAGAAGAGTAGGACAGGAGGCTGCAAGTTTTCTGTCCTTGCCCCGTCCTTTTGGAACTCCTTACCCCTTCCCATTCGAACATCAGCATCTTACATGGAGTTTCGTGGGAGACTGAAAACCTTTCTGTTCGCACAGGCCTTTTCATCTTAATCCAACTCTGTCCCTGCTCTTGAAGTTGAACTGACCCCGCAGCGCCATGAAACCGCTAGGTAAACGTGCGCTATACGAATATTTTTAAATTCAAATTCATCGTTTCCAACTATCGTAGGGACTATTAGGCAGAGAAGTTCTATCTCCCACCCCTTTGGTCCCCTAATACCCCAACTCTTGGACAGTAGTCCAAGCGCTAACAAAACTTCCCTTTGCCTGAAGCACGTGTAACAAAACAATATACATCAAATGGCGTGAGAAAAGAAAGTTTGTACTGGGCGTAGTAACTTGCGTGCACTCCAGCCGAGCCATAGAGTTCTTGTCCACAGCAGTCCTTTATCACGAGTGTGAGTCCTGGACCCCGTCTTGTGAGGGTGTGTTCTCCCCCGACATGTCTTGTTCCCTTTCTTTGATCGCCGTCACCAGTGGATGTAGGGATTGTACTTCATTATCTTCCTCTGCCGACTCGCTGCCAGTTTTGTCGTCTTCCTCGTGTGAGCGTGTGGTCTTTTCCAGGCAGGGAAACCTAGATCCCGCGTCGTCCCTGATCTCTGGAGTTCGCGATCATCTCCTGTGTCTGACGGTCTGAGCTGGGTGCAGATACGGGGTCGTCGTCAACCTCCTGCGTGCCCTCGGGCCCCTTGACCTCTGGGACTTTGGGAGCTTGATCCATTCTGCGGATCCCGCCTCTCTCCCTCTGCCCCGATCCACGGAGGTCTCTCCTCCAGCCACTGCCATCCATCATCCGGGTGCGTGAAAAAATTAGTCTGGTCTCGGTAGATGACCTTCAGTTTTGCAGGGAAAAGCAACATGTATTGTATTTTTAGGTCCCTCAGCTTTGCCTTCACTGAGTCAAACGAGCGTCTTTGTTTCTGGACCTCTTGGCTGTAGTCCGGGAAGATCATGATTTCCCTATTTTCATATCTTATTTCCCCCATTTTCCTTGCTTCCCTCATGAGGTCTCGGTCTGCAAAGTTCAGGAATCGGGCAATTATCGGTCGGGGTCGAGAACCCTCCGGGGGTCTTGCCAGCAACGCCCTATGGGCCCTTTCCACAATGAAACAGGTGGAAAAGCGTGCCGCCGGGAAGGTCGTTTTCAGCCATTGGTGTAGGAAGGCCTCCGCGTTGGTCTCTTCAAGGCCCTCTCTAAATCCCACGAAGCGCAGGTTGTTGCGGCGCGCCCTATTTTCCACGTTGTCCACCTTCCATTGTAGTTGTTTATGTGATGCCTGGAGGTCTGCCATGTCTTTCCGAAGCGTGGTAAGCGTATCATCCGCTTCTCCCAGCCTGGTCACCGCCGATGTCACTCTCTCCGTTAGATTGCGGAAGTCCTGCCTTAACAGCGTAACTTCTGATCCTACTTCACCAATCTTAACATCCAGAGCGGCCCTGGACGCTTTTATGTCTTCCTGCGATGCCTGAATGGCATCCATCAGAAGCGCGGCATCCGAGCGTTGTCCTTGGGCCTCCGGTTCCGTGGCGGTAGTGGAGGCTGTCGCATAACGATCTATGGTGCCCTGCTTCGGGGCCCGGGCGGGCGGATCTCTCTTCCCCATGTCGTGCCTGACTTCCGCAAATGCACTGCTCGGCCCAGCGAGGGAGTCCCACCTTCCCGCTCTCACAGATGGATGGTCGTCTGAGCAAAGTGTTTCGGTCTGTTCACTGCCCGGCGGCACCAGCTAGCCTGTTGTTGAGGCCCTCCAGTCAGTGGGGAGGTGAGAACTATGGTAACTGTCTTCCCCATATGGCACCGCTATCCCCCTGCAAGGGCAGCTGTGCACCCGCGGTGTCCAGATATACTACCGGCGTAGCCTGGGTCGATCTTTGGCAGGAGATGGCCCTCCCTGTATCGCAGCGGCTCCGCACTTTGTAGGCGCGTTATTTGTGCCTGGGCTGTCTCTCATACTCAGGCCATCTGCCTTGTGGGCCGCTTCGGCTTTTGGCCTCTGTACTGAAACTCCCCTTTATAAGGCTATCAGCTATCTGGCCCCTGGAGATGTGCTGTCTGATTCGGGGGCCGCCCCGCAGTGACCGGGCAAGGAGGGACACCTCACCCGGCCGCTCTGCCGAATCCCCTCCTCAGGGCCTCACTGGTGCTGTTTCGGCCTCTCTAGTCTTCCGATGTTCGGAGGCCGGCGTATCCTCGAGTTGCACAGCTCTTTAGGCCGTGGCACCCTCGGCCCGATGTACCGCCACTCTCAGCCGCTCCCGGTGTCCGCTTGCAGCCGCGATCTGCTCCCTATCCTCCGGGGCCCTCGCCTGGCCCAGCACTGGTCCAAGGATAGCGTGAGGGAGTGAGGGAGGATGTCCGGCTACCTGTTGCTTAGCCCTGGACAATCGCAGCGCCCTCACCGAATGTCTGCCGGCCTCCCAGTCCTGCCTGGCCGATCTCTGTGTTGCGGCTCTCAGGGCTCCGCCATTTTGAGAGTCAGGCCGCAGGCTCCGCTCTTCCAGTCAGCCCGGCTTTGTCCCTCTCCCTCGCCGTTTGCGGGGCACTGATCTATTCCCCAGCCTCACAGGACTTCTAGAGGGTCCCGGATCGCCTCTGCTGGTTCCGCGGACAAGTTTATTTTTGTCAGATCATTCAAGCTCGGCGGAGCTCACAGTAGGCACGCTGGACACGCCCCCGATGGGAATCCATATTGAATGAAATAGTAACAGTTAAAAATATTTTTGTTGTTTGACTGATGGGTAGTTATTTCTAAATTACTATTGTGATTTTCCTCTTACACGTAAGAAGAAACCGGAGGGGAATTGATGGCCCCGATATGTGTAGAAATGAAGGACTGGCGCTGGTCCCGTCACATATGCCGCCGCATGTAAGCGCATATCGGCCTCTAAATATATGAGACAACACAATACGAGATTCCGAGAAACATGTATGACATCGCAATCCATCATGACCTTTTGCATATATAACAAATGAACATAATTAATGCAGTGAACAGCCCTCCCCCTCCCCCCCAACTGCCCCTCCCCCCCGCCCCTTCCGGATCCCCCCCCCCATGCACGGTTACTAACTTTTCGGCAATCAGTATACACACATCCCTCTACACAGCACTCTCACATGTCCAGTATTGGGTCTTGTTCTGGCGGAGGTTCGAGCCATATACCCCTGAAGTCGGCCCACCGCTTCCAAATTTTATAGTGCTTACGAGGGCATCCCCGGGCAAGAAATTTGGGCTTCTCCATCCCCATGCAAAAATCTAGTCCCCTATCCATGCTAATTGCGACGGGGCCCTCAGGTCCTTCCACGCCCTGGCTATATCTCTTTTTGTCACTGTGAGCCCTAGCAGCAGTAAGTGTCTCTTGTAGAGGTTGCCCCCCACCCCATCCATCACATGCAGAAGGCCTAGGCGTGGCGTACGTGGGTGCACCCACCCAAGTGCCTCATCTAATCCATTCCACACCCCATTCCAGAACCTGTCTAATTGGCTACAGCTCCACTAGGCGTGGGCGGAAAATCCGTTCCGCTCGCGGATTTTGCGGATTTTCGGGAAATCCGCAATCCGCGAGATTTGCGAATTTCCCGCAAAATCCGCGAGCAGCGGATTTTGCTCGCACTGCTCGCACTGTTCGCGTGAGTTCGCGCCCCGCGAATAAGTGCAAAATTGCAGAAATACGATTTTAGCAAAACTGAAAGTAACTACTTACCAGGTTCAAAAGTTCAGGCTCATCATTAGTAGCCATTTCCTGGAGTGCTTCCTGAGGGGCCCCTCCAGAGTTCAGTTGCCAGTTGAAACTAGTATGTGACCCTGCTCTGAACCTCAGAATAGTTACACATATGCCACAAAGGTCCTGAATTACAGCTAAGGGAGACAAGCAGGAGCCAGGCTGGAAGTTAAAATCCATTAATCAGCCCCTAATTCATTATTGTCAGTTGGGGCAGGGCAGGTGTTGTAACTAATTTTGCAACAATGAAAGCACTTAGCAAGTGCAAAAGATCACTAATCAGGGCGCACTAAGGAAGCAGGTGCCAGCTAAAAAAATATTCTGTGACACATGAATCAGCCCCAAATTAATTCAGGTCACTTGAGGCAGGGAAGGTGTGCTTTGCTTTGCCGAAAATAATGTACACTGGACAACCAGAGGGTGTGGTGATGAAACAGAGGGTGGCATGGGTGGGCCAGAGGGTGGCATGAGTAGTCAGAGAGTGGCAGTGGTGACAGAGAGTGGCAGTGATGAAGAAGAGTGTCCCAAACAGGCTGGACACGTAGAAACAACAAGTTCGCGAAACTTGCGACCCGACAGGTAAGTTCGCAATTTGCGAAAGTGTACAAAACCCTCGCGAACTGGCAGAAACACGGGCGAACACAAAAAAAAAAAAAATCCGCAAATTCGCGGGAATTCGCGGATTTTGCGGATTGCGAATCCGCAAATCCGCAAAATTCGCGAACGCGAGATCCGCAAAATTCGCTCATGCTTAAGCTCCACACCGTGTGCCGGAAAGTTCCCACCTCCTGACCACATCGAGCACAATCCGGAGATACAATGAGGCCCGCCTGCCACAGCCTCCGCCTAGTGAAGTACACTCTATGTAGGTATTTAAACTGGATTAGCCTAAGGCGGACAGATATGGCTGTGCCCCTGGGGCTTGCCAGAGCCTCATTCCAATCCTCCTCCTCCAGTGTCCCAATATCTTCCGTCCAGGTCTCCCTCAACTTCTGCAATGTGGAGGCGCAGTGTATGATCAGGGACTGGAACATGCGCAATATTTTTTTGTCTCAATATCGCCCATGAAAACCCTAGCTTCTAGAGGGCTAAACTCAGGAAGGGAGGTCAATCCTTCCAAGTGTGGGGCCAGAGCATGGAGTTGTAGGTAACGAAAGAATTGAGTATGGGGCATATTATATTCTGTACTCAGCTCCTGGAAGGATTTGAGTGACGTCCCTGACATGACATCCCCCGATTTAGATATCCCGATGTCATCTCACCCCCTAAAGCCTTGTAGTGCTGCCAGGCCCGGTAGACGGCCGTTACGCCATAGGGGAGTTTCTTCGGTCAGGGTCTGCCACCATCCCATCCGACGCAGAACTTGCCTCCAGATGCCAAACACTACCTGTGTCTCTGGTGGCAACGCCTTACGCCTCTGCACAGCGTATAAAAGAGTGTGTAATGTATAATGCTCCATCAGAAACCACTCCAGGGCATAGGCCGGATCCCCCCCCCTGTCCCCATACCACCACTCATTCAATACTAGAAGATGTGAAGCTTGGTAATATGAGAGTACGTCAGAGGTCGCCAAGCCCCCACAATACGTTGACCCAAAGCATGTGCACAGCGCCACCCGGACCGAGCCGCCCATCCACAGAAATTGTCCTAAAACGTAGTCCACTTATTTGAACCAAGGAGGTGAGGTAGGATAGGGATGGTTTTGCAGCTGGTAAAGCAGTCGAGGTAGGGCCACCATTTAAAAAATGGCCGATCTGCCATATATGGTCAGGGGCATGCGGGACCATAATTTAATATCTGCCCGGGTCCGTTCCCAGTTCGGCGCCACGTTCCGTTCCCAGGAAACAGAGGGGATCTCGGATAGAAACACCCCCAGGTATTTAATGCCCCCGACTGCAATCTGAAGCGCTGAGGCCCAGTCCCCCACCGCCGGGCTACTCCCCAACACCCAGAGTGTAGACTTACGTGGGTTCATATATAGTCCAGAGGTCTCGCCAAAGATTTGCAGGATGCGCAGGAGATGGGGCCCGACCTATTGAGGTCCGTTAAAAAGAACAGGACATCGTCCGCGTATAATGAGATTCTGTCCGATGGGCCGCGCTCCCACTCAAGCCCCTCATCTGCGCATCTATACGTACCCATGCAGCCAGTGGCTCCATAGCCAAGGAAAACAGGTAGGGCGAGAGGGGACAGCCCTGCCTGGTACCCCTCTCTATAGCAAAGCTGGAGGACGAGACCCTCGCCACCCTGACCGAAGCCGTCAAGTCTGTGTATAGCAACTTCAAATAGGACATAAAGTTGGGTCCAAGATTTAGTCGGGGCAGGAGCGAGAATAAGTATGTCCAGCTGAGCGAATCGAACGCCCTGTGCATGTCGGCCAGGAAAAGCGCCGCCTGTACCCCGGCAGACCGAACCGCCGTCACCGCTAAGTGAGCCCGCCTGATATTATGCCGTGTCGCCTGCTGAGGCATGAAGCCTGCCTGGTCCGGGTGTATAAGATCTGTAATATACGGCAATACCCTATTAGCCAGCGCCTTGGCCAATACCTCGCTCCCTGGCCTCCTCCACCACTGCCCTGTAGTGGGCCCCGAGTTGCAAATGAGTTTTTTTTTTTAATTTGCCGGGGAATCCATTGGGGCCAGGGGCTTTGCCAATGTTCAGCTCACCCAGAGCCACACGAGCTCTTCTTCTGTCAACGGGAGTTCAAGGCGGTCTCGGGCTTCATCCGAAAATGCTCGCAGTGGTAGATCTGCTATAAACTTGTCGACTAAATCTGCGGCAATACATTCATTCGGGGCGTACAGGTCAGCGTAGTAGGCCATGAAGCTCTCAGCTAGCTTCTTGGGATCCGTGACTGGGGACCCAGTGTCATCTTGTATCCTCGGGGGGGGGGGGGGGGGGGTCTGAGCCTGAGAGAGGCCCTGGCACAGTCTATGGAGCATCGACCCTGATTTGTCGCCCCATTGGTATACTCTACTACGGGTCTCCAGCCACAACTGCTGCGCCTCATCCAACAATAGCGAGGCATATGACTGCTGTGCCAGCAATAACTGCCCAACCATCTGGTCCTCCCCCTCAAGGCTGCCGCGATGCTCCAAGTCCCTAATCTCCGCCTCCGCTTGGTCTAAGGCCTCCCTGCGCCTCCTCCGAGCCGCAGCACACCATGCTATATCTATGCCCTGCAGTGTGGGTTTCATTGCCTCCCACAATGTCGTCCTGTCCGCCACCGTCCCCGGATTTTCAGACAAATAGTGAGCTATGGCCTCCCTCATGTGCTTTTGGCAGTCCACCAGTTGCAGATGCCAGACGGAGAGACGCCAGCGAAATGGCTGTCTCCGCCTATCCAAACCTATGGCTACTGCAGTGGGAGAATGATCCGACAGCCCGCGCAGCAGTATGTCTGCGGCTTCCACCCTACTCAGCACCGCCCTGGGAACAAATATGTAATCCAGCCTGGAAAAAGACTTGTGAACTGCGGAGAGAAAGGTATATTCTTGTTCTGCACCGTGCATGTGCCTCCAGGTATCTACCCAATTCAGGTTCCTGACCATATCACTCAATTTGGTGGCACTAACTGCCACTCTCCCTCCCCAGGTCGATACCTATCCCGTGCACTGTCCATGACGTCATTCCATTCACCACCCACCACTGCAAGTACATTCGGGATATCTGCCCATACTGCAAAAATCTTTTTCACGAGGGACCACTGTAGAGGGGGTGGGGCATACACACAACCTAGCACTATGGGTTCCTCCCCTAGTGTTCCCTGGACAAATATATAGCGGCCCTGCGTATCTACCCAATGAGTGGAATGAACATTAGGGACCCTACGATGCACCAAGATGGCCACCCCTCTGGAACCTTTGGTAAAACCTGCGTGGAAGACCTGATGATAGCCATTTCGTTGGAGGCACAGTGTTTTATTACCTAGGAGGTGTGTTTCCTGCAACATCACTATATCTGCCCCCGCCCTCTTCGCCTGCCACATGACTGTTTAATCTTATCCTGCATTCCCCTCACATTCCAACTGAGGACTCGAATCAAGCCCCCGGGCCCACTGGCCCTACTATCCGAGTATGACATCAAGGACCCCCTGGATCGAAGAGCCACAACACGCGCCATGAAGGTGCACACTCGTCCACCTTTGCCACATTGCCAGAACCGTGCATCTCCCCCAAACCAACATCAAACAACCCACCCTGTCCCCAACCCCCTTCCCCACCCCATACCTCAAGAAACAATTAAGTACCTGTCGCGGTGTAGCAGGATCTCCACCCCCAACATGAGGTCGATGACCCACTACCCCCATGGATCCCCATAGAACTACCCTACCCCCAAAAAAACCTTGTCAACCACCAACACGCAGCTGGGGGACAACCCCGCCCGTGAGTTACCCTCCCCCCACCCCAGCCGCCCCTGAAGCACCTACTGAAATATCTAAACTTTCCAGCTATGATAGGGGGCCCACTATACCCGAGGGCACGACACACAACCATAGAGGGCAATTACAGTATACCAACAGCATGTCCCTCGAAATGTTCAGGTGCCCTTCATCTGATTCCCGGCAGCTCCTTTCTCCTTCTCTGAGGCAGTGCCCGACGTAGACCGTTACCTTGACCTGGACCTCCAGTTGTCCTTCCGCCGTGCCTCCTGGGAGGGCCTCTCCTGCTTCTCACTATGAGAGGAGTCAGAATCCAGCCCCGTTGGTGTATGCACTCTCACTGGCACTATTTTGTCTGTCCAAGCAAACACCTCATCAGGGGATTCAAAGAAGTGGGTGCGGGACTGAAACACAACCCGGAGGCGGGCCGGGTAGAGTAGGGCATATGGTATTTTCAGGTCGCGCAGCCGAGCCTTGGCCGCAGTGAAAGACTGCCGTTGTTGTACCATGCGGGTATAATCTGGGAAGATCAGGATACGTGATTTTCATACATCATTGGTTCCTTCGCTCTGGCCTGTTTTAGGATTATGTCCCTATCATGGTAATTTAATAGCTTAGCGATCACTGGCCGCGCCCGCGCCCCCACTAGCGGTCTCTGCATTAGGGCCCGATGCGCCCGCTCAATTACAAAACATCGAGATAAGGTGTCAGGTGGAAGCCAGCTCTCGAGCCACTGCGGCAGGAAGCCCTCCATGTTGCCCTTTTCGCAGTCCTCCGGCAGGCCGACAAAGCGTAAGTTGTTGCGCCTGGCGCGCCCGTCCCCATCCTCCACGCGGAGCGCCAGGCCCTTTTGAACGGATTCCATGCTGGCCACCTTGCTCTTGAGGGTCGCAATATCGTCTTCCGCCCCAGAGATGCGTGTCTCGGCCTCTGTAATGCGGGAGACTGCGTTCCGTAGATCCTGGCGCAGCAGCGTGACATCCGATCCCACTGCCCCAATTTTTGCCTCCAACATGTCCAGGGACTGGGTGATGGCCGCCATAAGGGCTGCATTGTCCGGCCCAGCATCGTGATGTCCACCTGAGGCACCGTCCCTCCACTGGGCCCATAAACTTATCAATCGGGCCATGCTTGGGGGCCCCCACACCACCTGCACCGCGTGTCATGGCTGCCTGGATGTTGCCACACAGAGACCTGTCGTCGGGGGCGCAGCCGGCAACACCACTCCGGGTCCCACCGCAGCCTGGCCCGGCCGCCGAAGCGCCGATCAAGGATCCCTTCCACTGCCGCTATGGCCAATAGTGTCCCTAGTCTGCTCCTCCCGATCCTAGGGCTTCACACTCTCTACGGGCTGCAGATAGTGACCACTTCAAGCCAAGCCTGACTGCAGGGGCCCCAGATGTTTCAACAAGGGCTGCCCGTGTCTAGTGTCGGCCCCTATCAATTCGGTCTTGCCCCGCCCGGGCCAAGCCCCCAACGCCGTCACAGGTCCACCGCCCCCGGCTGCCGCCCGTGGCACAGGCCGCACTCTCCACTGCTGCCTCCATCTAATCCTCAGAGCACCAAGGCGACAGGGGCCCCGCCCATGGCCCGCCGGCTCTTTCCGGGGAAGTCCACTTCAAAACCGGGGGTCGGGAACCACCCTGGAAGGGCGCCCCAATGTCGAATGTTCTGCAGCTCCGCCCGGGCCAGGCCCAGCCACCCCCTCTCCGCACCGAGTCCAAGGATCCGCCGCATCCCCGGGGCAGTCGCAGCCAGCGGTGGGCCCCAGACACCACAACCAGGATCGTCAGGCCAACCGCGGACCCCCACCGATGCGGGCCCGCTTCACAATGTCCGTGCCCCGGGCGCCTCCGCTCTCCTCCAACCGGGACTCACGAAACTCGAGCCCCCCGGCTGAGCAGGCCGCCCAGGCTGCTCCGCTCTCGTCCGCTGCTGCCAGGCCCCCGGTGCACCAAATCAGCCGAAATTGCACCGGTGTGGAGACGTTAACATCTGATACAGGATTCCACCCTCAGGGTCGCTCTAGAGTGGGGAAGGCAGGATCAATTGACGAATATCTGCCTGGCGGGGACGGAGCTCAGCTAAGCTGCGTCCGCCATGCTGGCTGTCCAAGCCATGCCCTCAGGATAAATATACATTTGCATAGTTTCCAATACTATGATTATGATATATCAATAGGATGAGGAATATACATTGGAGAATCTAATAAACAAACTCAAATATGACGCCCACTATGCTATACTATATATATTGAGCTAAAATGGCGCTCAAGTAGTACGCGAGATTTGTTAGACTGCGGTGGAACGGACACGTCGGAGAGGGTGAGTCAGGATACCAGATCTCCCTATTTGTGGGAATTTAACGTCTTACAGAGACGGGTTGCGAGTTATATTAATTCGAAATACATGTGTTTATTTTAGGTCACATCCTCATGATTTGAGGAAGCTGTCGGGATAACACCGGTGAGAAAGGGAACTAGTAGTTAGTTATATATTTTTATTTATATCTTCTTTGGGATTTTAAATTATGAATGGGGTTTATATGTTATGTATATGTAATGGTGCGTGCCTGATATTTCTGTACACTCCAATTTTTACAGAAACCGCTGCTTTTGCCTTAACAAGCCCTGTTTTGTCTTCTGTCAACCTTCTGTACTGATCTGCGTTTGGGTACAGGCTTGTGCCCCACACTGGTGATTTGTTGAAGATATTCCTTTTGTATAAAGCTTTCAATTGAGTAAAAAATTGAAGACCTCTGTCCGGCTGGACATGTTGCTCCAAATATAGAATTGATTTTGTCTATATTCATTGTTTCGCATACATTTCCTATGCAGGGGACTGCTGTTGTTTTACAAAATACATATATTACTGGAACATTTGTTATTACCTATTGAGTATCGCTGAATTTGTAAGTCCATCTGTAATAAAGAAGACATTTAGAAAAATGCCCTCTAAATCATAAGCTAGTAAGGGTACCCACAAATTTAGAGATGTATAAATAACCACTGCTCCTAAAGTCCATATTTGGTGCCCATTTCAGAAATACATAGGTTTCCTGGTCTACATAATTTACCATATGAATTGCTCTATACTCAGTACACGATTAAATACCACGGTAAGGTGCAGTTCTGTTATTGGCTTTGAGTACCTCGGTTTCTTTGAAAACCTACAAATCCTATATATACTCACAACTAGAAGGGTCTAGTGGGCGTAATGGTATATTGCTTATGTAAATCACCCATTGTGACAAGAAGTTACAAATTAACATTTTGTCACAAATGGCTGTTTTTTCCAATATTTACAGTTAGTTTCTTTGCGGCATCTACACACATAGCTACTTGCTTAAATCAGAATTGTCTTTACTTTTCAGAAATCTATAGCTTTCCGGGATCACCCCTGAGTTTAACACTGGTTTCCAAAACACATTTTAAATAGATTGAAAGCACATAAAGTAGGAAAAATGGGCTACCTCTTTCAAACATGCCAATACTGTGGTAAAAAAAAAAAATTTTTTTATTGAGTTCTGCACATTCCTGAAAGCTCGGAAGATGGTGACTTTAGCACAGCAACACTTTTGTTGATGCCAGTTTTAGGAAAGAAACCCTGACATTCTTTAATGAAGCACTTTTTACCTATGTTTCCAAATAAAACCAATATGTAGCTATATTTTGCCTATTTTCTCTGCCCTCTCTAGGGGATTCCACAAATCCTGGTAGCCTTTACAATCTCCAGGGTATTGGAAAAAGAATGCAAATTTGGCGTGGCCACCTTATGTAGAAAGAAAGTAATGAATGTCTAAGCTCGAGCCTCCTCAAAAAGCCAAAAAAAGGGCCCAGCGATGGGTGGAAAAGTCTCAGCAGTTAATAGATTAAGATAAATGCAACAACTAACACAATAGACTAAGTCCAGAATACACAACAAATCAATAGAGAAAAGGACAGCATCCTTAGTAGACCTCCAAAATGAATGGTCTTTTATAGTAATTTTCACCATAGCAAGTTATAGAAATTACACAATTAGCATGTTGTGAGCAAAGTAGCAATCGGACAGCAAATGAAAACTCAATATTATAAAACATATTGGTTAATTGATATTCTAATTTATTCGATTATACATGATATTCAAAAAAGATAAAACACACATTAAAAAGAAACACATGAACCATAAAAAATAACATTATTAAACACTGACCAGATCAATTTGACCAGTTAAAAAAAATCATGAACATTAAAAAACCAATTAGGATCCAGTCCGCAGCCTATCATGTACATCGTTATTACTAGGCACACATTATTTTGTTCCAGTGTAAAGCACCTTTTAAGTAGCTGATGACTGCTGTCATCACCGCCTGGTCCTGCAATCACTGTAAGAATAAAAAAAGGCGGACGGACTTGAGTAAAACCCCTCTCTTTAAAAAGTGGTAAACAATATCTTTTACGGAGGAATTCAAAATATTTACAAAATGAGTGTCCCTGCTTCCCTTTCTGCTTTGGCCTAGTTTTAAAAAGTTTCCATTAGGAGCCTGCGGTCATCCTTTTTGAGGAATATGCCGCTTTTTCCTTCATACCATTACCCCGCATGTTGTTACAACTTGGTAGTTATAACGACAGCGTTGTAACAACGCATTCCACTTGCGGAGGGGAGGCGCTGAATGTTGCAATAGTAAAATTTACTATTCCAACTCCAGTCTGTGCAGAATGTAGGGAAGGTGTTGGATTTTAAATCCAACACCTTCTCCCCCCTCCGCAATTGCAGAGGAAACCAACAGTAAGCAAGGGGCCCTTTAGCAATGTCTGGGGAGCTGTGATATGATCTAACAATGTATCAAATCAAAAACAAATTAAAGAAATGTATAGGAACCTATAAAAAAGAAAGTGGAAAACGAATGGACTGGCCCACCAGCTGTGGAAATGAAGCACGCTCATTTTCAGGCAGAGGAGCAAATGTGATCAGGGAAAATGCTGTCACTCACAAGGCAATAGAACCAATAGCTAAAGTGGGCTGGCCCACTGTCCTATCCTGTATATGCTGTCATGATGGAATCAGATCGACAATGACGTTTGAACAGATGAGTGGTAGAAGAGGGACAAATGTAAGCTCCTCTGTGTATATAAATAAAACAGATCAGGCCTGTAGACTAGATCATTGAACTGGTACCATGATCATTTCAGCTCAGCTGTATTGCGCATAAGCTTTCTCCCGTGGCAAAAAGTGCAAAGTAAATTCTCTTTTTAAGCGGAAGTACACAACTCCTGCCCAATAAAATCCTTTACTCAAACTAATCGAAATGTGGGCTGAGGCAAGGTACTTTTCTCTGTAGTGTTTCTGAATGTTTTTTTTTCCTGTTGATTACATAATTTCTAGTGATATCCGCACTGTCAAGCTAGACCTGAAAAGTAGTTAACGTTACTTTTGGGTATTAGGGACTCCAGATTAAATGTCTGGATTTTCCTTATCTGGGAAGAATAGCATTATTATTGGTAATCTATATTTGAGATACTTTAGAGTATCATTATGCATGTAATGTTTAAATAAAGTAATAGTAATTCTTAATTACAGAGTATTAATATTTATCTAGGCTCAGCAGTCTCTCTTCTAGGTTAAAATCACGTTTGCAGAATTAATATCTATTAGCATTAATTGAAATTCATGTTTTGTCTGTATACTTTGGTGTGAATTACTACATCCATTTATGCTCTAATTATGTATTATTATTATTGCTAGACTCTAGATATAACATTTGCATTTAGAAATGTGAATTTTTCTATAAGAAGAGATGTATTTACGTTTTTATTGATTTCTATTACTTTTAAATTAAATTATAATGCACTGCTGAGGAAGGTCTTAGTTGCTTACTGATGTTAATTAAAACTGAGTGCTGTAATTAATTATGTGTATATGATAGCAAGACAGACGGTGCATAATTATCTCCCTGTTGAAGGCCTCAAGGGTCTAAATTGCTGCCGTTTGAGGTGTATTTTAAGCGCGTATACTTCACTGCCTCTGTTGTACAGCATTTTTAATACTTTGGAGATTGATACATTCTCCTAGATTCTGTACCCATCCATGCACAGAGGTGTGTTTTTCATTGTTGCCAAGGGAGCAAGCTTAAGCCTGTACTTTTTGTAGACTTTTCTCCTATATCTCCCGAATCCTTGGTAGTCGATCTATTTTACAGTACTGCTTTGTGTCTGAAAAAAGATTGCGAGGGAATATGATACTCAGCAGCATAATCCTGTTAGTGTTGTCTATTATAACAAATCTAGAGTCGGTGTCTCCTCCTTATTCTTTTAACCTTATTTTGTATTTTACTTTGTGCTTGTTTTGTTCTATAAAAACACTTAGTTTACAGAAGTGGTGACTCTTGATTGCAGCATGTGTGTTGGGCTATTTTGAAACAAGCAGCTCTGATTTCCAGTACAACAGGAAGGTCTGATTTTTGTACAGTAAGACTACTACTTTTGAGGTACATCAGCCGTTTTCCTTGGTAGTGAGTTATTAACTTGTGAAGTCCTGAGTCCATCATGCATGTGCATGCCCCTTGGAGCGACCCTTGACCCCACCAGGTAGGTCGCTCCCCCTCCGCACAGCACCGCCTGTGCCTCCCTGTCCAGCTGCCACTGCTGAGAAAAAACAAAGCCCTCCACCACCTGCAGGCTACCACCTGAGCCTCATCCGTGGTGGCCAGTGGTAGGCCGTAGGTAGGTTTGTTTATTGTATTGCCTGTATTTTCATTGTTGTGTCTGTGACAGCTGTTGTCTGTCTCCCCCCACTGTCTGTACGTGGCCCTTTTTCTTCCCTCTGTTCCTCTCGCTGTCCCCGTGCTCTCTCTGCCCGGTCTTTCTTTCTGTACCCCTCGCTGCTCCCCGTGTCTCTGCCTGGTTTTCCCTTCTGTTCCCCTCGCTGCCCCCGTGCCTCTCTGCCCGTTCTGTCTTCTGTTCTTAGCTGCCCCTGTATTTCTGGATTTTTGCCTCTGTGCCAATTGTTTTTTGTGTCTGTCTGCCCCCTGTGCCACTCGTTTTTCCCTAGTTTTTGTGTCCCTTTTGCCTTCTGTTCCACTCGTTTTTTGTGCCCTTCTGCCCTCCATTCCACCCGTTTTTGTGCCCTTTTGCCTTCTGTGCCACTTGTTTTTCCCTCGATTTTGTGCTCCTTTCTTTCTGGTACCTTCGTTGTCCCTCACCGCCCTCGCCGCTGCGTCCCCTGCGCCCCCGCGACTGCCCACTGCCCATTCACTGCCACCGCATCCCAGCCGTCCTCCCTCCCACCTCCCCATATATACCAGCCGCTGTGCGGCCGTGCTGCTGGCGCGCCTTAGGCGCGCCTTAGGCAAGCCCGTTTGCACCCGTTCACGTCTGGACTGCGCCCAGCGCCAGAACCCCTGGCCCCCGCACCAGCCAGGATGACCGCCGCCACTAGGACGCCAGCACTCTGCACGCTCTCAACTCCGGACGGAGCCACACCTGCTTCAAGGCCACCCCGAAACGCACACACGCCCCCTTTACCTGTTGGAACTGCAGCTACACCAGCCTCAGAGCCGACGAACCACCCACCAAGAAAGACCCCAACCACCTCCGATGCATACTACTGAACACCCGCTCCTTACGCAAGCATGCCGTCTAACTCTGGGACCTGCTCGACACAACATCCCCGGACGTCGCCTTCCTGACAGGGACCTGGTTTAATGACTCCTCCGCACACGACATCGCCATAGCCATCCCAGACAGCTACAAGATCACCCGCAGAGACCGCACCAACGGTGTCGGAGGAGGAATCGCCATCGTCCACAAGAACAGCATCAGGGTCTCGAATAGCACCGACGACACGCTCAGCACCGCCGAACACATGCATTTCCAGATCCACACAGACCCTAATTCCACCCTCAGAGGCACCCTCATCTACCGACCCCCCGGACCCTGCCCCCAGTTCAGCGACTCCATATCCGACTTGATCAGCACGCACGCCCTGACCTCCACCAACTACATCCTCTTCGGAGACCTGAACTTTCACCTTGAGAACAACAACAATTCCACAACCCTGATCGATAACCTTGCCAACCTTGGACTGAAGCAACTCGTGACAATGCCCACCCACTCCGCCGGCCACATGCTCGACCCAGTCATCTCCTCAAGCCCGTACGTCTCCGTCAGCCCCACCACCGAACTCCTCTGGACCGACCACCGCTGCATCCACTTCGCCTTCCAGAAACCCACTACACACCACCACACCCAACAGATCCTCCTCCGCTGCTGGAGCAGAATCACCGAAGACCAACTTCACGCAAACCTCGCTCTCAGCCCACCCCCTGAACCCTCCATTACCGACGACGCTGCCCACAGCCTCAGATGCTGGATCGAGGACTGCGCCAACACCCTCGCCCGCAGAAGAAACCCCCAACAGAGACACCAGCAAGAAGGCCAGCTGGTTCACCCCAGAACTCCTAGCCTCCATGTAAGCCTGCCGGAAACTAGAGAAGAAATGGCACAGTGAACGAACTCCGGACAGCCACGCAGCACACAAGGACGCCATCCGCAACCACCACCACCACCACCTCATCAGGGCGGCCAAGAGGACCTCCTTCAAAGACCGCCTCGACAACAACGCACACAATAGCAAGGAGTGCTTCAACATCGTGAAGGAACTCTCCAACCCCAGCTCCAACACTAAGGACATCCCACCGTCGCAAGCCCTGTGCGACTCCCTCGCCACCTTCTTCCACCGCAAGACAGCAGACATCCACGACAGCTTCAACACCCAGACAGCCCCAACAGACAGCAACACAACAGAACCTCCGTACACCATCGACCACGACCCCCTGCTAGCCTTGGCCAGCGTGAGCAACGATGACACCATCAAGACCATGCGCACAATCCACTCCGGCTCTCCGTCAGACCCATTCCCGCACCACGTATTCAACAGTGCAAGCAGCTGCCTTGTGTACATTTGTGGCTGTTTTTATGAACCCAAAAGGTTCCTTTATCATTTGAAAATAGGCACTGCAGCATAGAAGTTTGATTACTGATAGTTTGCTTTCAGAAACCAATTCACCCAGAAATATTTGCAATTTGAAAAAACACACCTGGCAAAATCCTAGCAATGATTTGTGAATTTCAATTTTGAATCAGCAAACATGTAACAGGTTATTTGTTCAGATGAAAATCTGCACAGTAAGTTCAAATTCACTTGTAAAATCGCACCTTTTTTTCCACGCAGAAAACGGATTGGGGTTGTAGAAGAGTTGGTAAACACCCTTAAATATTTAGGTTTGTGGGTGTGCAGAGACTCACTGGCTGTTCTGTCCTTGAAACTAGCACTTAACACCTGCTTCATTTTCTCACAAGAGATATTTATGTGAGTAAATACCTTTATGAATGCAGGAGCAACCTTTGTGCTGTAATTCAGTTGTACATACATTACCTGCAAAGAACCATGCACATTGACAGTACCCTGCACTATAACTTCACATAGCAATAGCATAAACAGAGCCTGCAGCCCACCAAAGTGATGGAAGAGTGAACGTAGAGGCATTGGCTCAAGTACATGGATTGCGAATTTGCTGAGTATGCTTTTTACTCGCTGCCCAAGAACACAGTAAAACAAGCATTGGCAAAACCAGTAAGTCTCAGCCTTGATACCCTGTTGGCTTTTCCTTTACCTCCCTCTAGGTGGACTGTGAATGTGCTCACATCCATGGCACTCCTCTTTGACAGGGGTTTATTACTAGCATGTAAAATAAGGCATTCAAATATCCATCCGGAGCAGCCATCATTGAAAATGGAAAACAAATGTGTTACAAGATGCCTGCAGTTCATGCATGTGGATACGTACATAAGGTTGATCCTTTTTGGAGTGGTCATAGAAATATTTTAAAAAGGCCACCCAGAGAAAGCACAGTGGGTGTGAATGGTGAGCAAGTGAGCTGAAGTGGAAAGCGAATGCTGTGTAGAGTGGTGGGAAAAAGGAGATTAAAGTGATGGGGATCTGGTGGATAAGGACTTTTGTGACCGCAAAAACTCTTAGTACAAGTGGCCCAATGAGTGTTAAATTAGATCACAGTCACAGTTTCGGGTCTGCATAGCTCTTCTGTCATGCCTCAAGACTTAAACTGGATCACAATCATCCTTGCTGGTTGTAATACGGACTGTTCCATATATATTCTTCATAAGATATTTATTACAAGCAGGTACAAGGAAAGGTATTCCTACAATCAGCTCCAACAGATAACTGACTCCGGGTTCGTGTCCCGGCGGAGTCGCCATTGTAATAAGGACTGTTCCATATATATTCTTCATAAGATATTTATTACAAGCTGGTACAAGGAAAGGTATTCCTACAATCAGCACTACTTAAACACAATAAGGAGCAGTAAATGATAAACATGAATCAGTCATACAGAAACATTGTACATTTTATTAGGGTAAATTAAAAACAATTTAAAAAGCAATACATCATTACATAAAAATGGGACAGTACATAAGGAAAATAATTCCAATTTAAAAGGGGAGAATAAGGACACCGGTTTCAATAACTTGTTGAGATAACTCCAAGTTGTATATTCAATTTCCACAATTATAGGAGTTTCTTATCTCTATCACTCAGTGCTTCTCCACCATAAAAAGCATCAACGCTTTTCGGTTATGGAAAATACATGTTCAAAGCCAAAAACCTTCCTCAGGAGTAAAATAATAATATCCCACTAAACACAATATCTTGATAGTTATCAAGCAAATGTTGCATATAGTCAACCGTTTCTATTACTCAGCCACCTCCAAGGAGTATCTTTAAAATAGTAGGGATGTGCGTATAAAAATACTGCCACAGTTCTTGAGAAACGTCGTAAACACGTCTCAAGTATCGGGGATCGACGGGGTTGTCCTTATTCCTAGTCAGACCGCCCGCAGTCTGCTAGTGAATCTGCTCGCACCGCAACGTGGGGTACTGCGTGGGAATTACCATTATGTTCTGGCTGAGCAAAGAAGAATTGATTCATCCTCCATCGATACAAAAAGAGAAATCCTGATGCACATCCATCCATCCATCCACAGAAAACACCACAAATGTCGCCCTAGGTGAAACTTACTGCAGTTTAACACTAAAGCAAACGCAACATTTGAAATCTTAATATTGTTAAAATGGTCTTCTAACCATATACCACAAATCATCAACAAAACATCAGACAGTGTAGTACCAGTATGTCGTAGAACAAATATTGTGCATCAAAAGTATCATAAATAAATTATCGACTATCAAACCACCATTAAAGTAAGTATGTACAGGTAAGTATAAGTTTACTATACTGAATACCACATAAATGTATATTGATGCCATATGTGAATAGATCATCAAGGCACGTAGATGTGTGGTTAACTGAAATAAACAAACCTATACATTATTAACCTCTATTTTGGTATGGTAGTCGATGTTTTGTCTACCATATATTTGGAGTACGATATTTACGTCCACCATGTTCCGACTTACTCCCCACAGCACTATCAAACAATGGCTGCTGCAGTCCCAGTGATGGGCTTCACAGCTCACATGGGATATAAAAAGCGTGCAACAGGTTTGTCATAAAATAGTGGCTGGCGTTATACAAATGCAAATAATGTAAACTTAAAAGCTCCAAACAGTTCTATCCACACCGCTGGAGTAATTCTACGATGTTGGATTGATTCATATATGTGTTACTAGCAGCCCGCCCCAGCGTTGCCTGGGGCAGAAAGGGGCTGGGAGCAGTACACCCGCTCCCGCCCCGACCCCCTCCCGTCCCGACTCACTCCCGCCCGACTCTTCCCGCCTGCCCCTCTGTGCACACCCGCTCCCCTCCCGTTTCGACTTCCTCCGGTCCCGACTTCCTCCCGCTCCGACTCCCTCCCGCCCGGACTCCCTCCCGCCCAGACTCCCTCCCGCCCTGACTCCCTCCCGCCCTGATTTCAATGTTTGTTTACATTACCTGAGCTGCCGCTCCGCTCCTCTTCGCCATGACGCGCCAAGGTGCAAGTTCTCTCTCAATGTTTACATTACCTGAGCTGCCGCTCCGCTCCTCTTCGTCATGACGCGCCCACGCTCCTCAGCTCCATGTCCGCCGCTCCAACACGTCGTCATCACGCACGTCGAAGCGTCACGCCCAGCTCTAGGTCCCGGACGGCGCTACTTTCAGGGGACTACTTTGTTTACAAATTTAATTTTTTTAATTTACTTTTGTTTTCAAATTTATATAGCCTATGTCCATCTACACACCCTGACATTTTCCTCTCTGCCCATCTTTAACCCCCCACGTCACGCTCTCCGTATCTCCATCCTCGCGCCGTTCCGTGTCCACGTCTCCTTGTTAATGCGCTTCTCTTCTGTGCGCGCCATCCTGGCTGCACGCAGCTGGCTCTCCCTGGGCGGGTGGGCATTCCAGGCAGTGCCCTGCCCCGGCCCGCTCCCCCCAGGGCTCCAGTGCTGTCTGCCGGCATGGCCTGCGCCTGCTTCTCGGGGTACGCTCCCGAAAAATCCTTGTTTGTCTTGCTAACGTCTCCCTCTGGAAAGGCTTCCAGCTGCTTTTTGTTTGCTCAAGAAAAGCTTTGAAGAGGCATCCACTGTGAGCAGATGCTCTGACATCGAGCCTGGCGGAGTGAACTAACAGAGAGCTGGGAAGGCCATCTTAAAGGGGCACGGATCACTGTCAGAAGGGTAGCAAGAGTGCCATGTGCTCTCATGCACGCATGGATATGAGTTTTAGCAGATGCAGTGATTCCCTCACACCACAGTGCACCTTCTGCAATAATGACAACCAACGCATCTACAGACTGCATGAACTAAATACACTACAGTAATTACAGTAATTACTGACAACAACAGTGAGACACTGCACAACAGGGAGCTTGGCAGCCGTGAGTGTTTCCTGAGCCGCTTCACCATCAAGACTACAAGTCCCAGAATTCAACAGTTTGTTAAATAAAGCCCCACAGCTGGTTTTAGTTTGCAAAGCTCATTACTAAATAGAGTGTTCCTCTATAAACGCTTTCAAAGAGAGTGGCAAGCGCATTTGACTGCATGTCTATGGCACGATTACACAACATTCATTTGGCACAACATTCATTTGGCTTTTAGTGGGGATAGCGGTTCTTTCTTGCATGACTGTGTGTTTGCGAGGATGGTGGCCTCTGGCTGCAGCCTTCCGCCCCTCCCTTTGCCCAACAAGGATGGCCGTGGAGGGGAGCAATTGACAAGGTCTCATTCCCCTCCCAAGAATCGACGCTTGCGACCCTTGGCGCCAGATGGAAGCCACATCTGTTGCAAATTTGACACAACTGGCCATTAATTAAAGAGTCTGTCCAAACCACAGGACGATACGAGAGGTACATTTCCCACTTCCCCCGCTTGTTATTAAACACTCATATACACTGGTATCCGAAAGACACTTTCAATATGTTTCTTCGGATGGATTTTTATTTATCCATCATATTCCTGGAGGATTCTAAGCTCATGAGCTACTAAGGCAACAAACAATCCTTCGGTGCTGCTGGCATCTGTGTTGAAAGACTTTATGGGGACTTCAAAGCGGCGCGCTGGTTCTGCTTTCACCCACCGCTCTCCCTCCCCCCTCCATTTGAAATCAATCACGGGCTCCAGCTACACACGCACTCGCAAACACAAGCACTCGCAAAAACACGCACTCGCAAAGACCAGCACTCGCAAAGACCAGCTCTCGAAAAGACACACACTCACAAACACACGCACTCACAAACACACGCACTCACAAACACACGCACTCACAAACAGAGTAGCACTTTGATGTCCCACTTGTTTGACAGCTTCTTTGGAAGAGACTGATGATTATGCATGGCAAAGATGTGGTGTCATGGCAGAGCTAAATATACAAACAATATCCGGGCAACCTCCTCATCAGCAGTAAATCAGCGACGCTTTTCCCATTTAATATCGGAGCACTACATTCTCACAGAAAGAGCTGGTCTTGTGGTCTTTCTGAAATTCTAAAGTGGTTGTACACCCGCAGGCTTTGCTTGAGCTCACGTGCACACATTTCCACATTTATTGCAGAGCTTATACGATAAAGGCTGCAGGTTGGGGGTGCTCCTTTCAGCAAGGCTTTAAGTGGGATAAACTGGGGGGGGGGTCTCTGAAAGTGACGTGGTCAATGTAATTAAGGGCGTGGCATAAAGAAAAACTGGCCTTGCACATATCTATCGCCCTCCCTCTATCTATCACCCTCACTCTATCTATCGCCCTCACTCTATCGCCTTCTCTCTATCTATCGCCCTCACTCTATCTATCGCCCTCACTCTATCTATCGACCTCACTCTATCTATCGCCCTCACTCTATCTATCGCCCTCACTCTATCTATCGCCCTTACTCCATCTATAGCCCTCACTCTATCTATCACTATATCTATCACCCTCACGCTATCTATCTATCTATCTATCTATCTATCTATCTATCTATCTATCTATCTATGTCTCTCACTCTATCGCACTCACTACATCTATTATCTATCTATCGCCCTCACTCTATCTATCACTATATCTATCACCCTCACGCTATCTATCTATCTATCTATCTATCTATCTATCTATCTATCTATTGCCCTCACTTTATCTATCGCCCTCACTCTATCTATTGCCCTCACTCTATCCATCGCCCTCAGTCTATGTATCTATCGCCCTCACTCTATCGCCCTCACTCTATCGCCATCACTCTATCTATCGCCCTCACTCTATCGCCCTCTATCTATTGCCCTCACTCTATCTATCTGTCGCCCTCCCTCTATCTGTCGCCCTCACTCTATCTGTCGCCCTCACTCTATCTATCTATTGCCCTCACTTTATATATCGCCCTCACTCTATCTATCGCCCTCACTCTATCGCCCGCTATCTATCGCCCTCACTCTATCTATCGCCCTCACTCTATCTATCGCCCTCACTCTATCTATCGCCCTCACTCTATCGCCCTCACTCACTCTATCGCCCTCACTCTATCTATCGCCCTCACTCTATCTATCGCCCTCACTCTATCTATCGCCCTCACTCTATCTATCCCCCTCATTCTATCTATCGCCCTCATTCTATCTATCGCCCTCTATCTACCTATCGCCCTCTATCTATCTATCGCCCTCACTCTGTCGCCCTCACTCTATCTATCAATCTGTCGCCCTCTCTCTATCTATCTGTCACCCTCACTCTATCTATCTGTCACCCTCACTCTATCTATCACATAGATCGCCCCCACTCTATCTATCACCCTCACTCTTTTGCCCTCACTGTTCTTTTCTCCCACGCGGATCTGCTGTTCTCTTCCACCCGCCTCCTTCTTTAACTCCCTGTTCTCTTCTCTTGTGCTGATCTGCTGCTCTCTTCCACCTGCATCATTCTTTAAATCCCTGTTCTCTTCTCCTGTGCTAATCTGCTGCTCCCTTCCACCCGCCATCTCCTTTAACTCACTGTTCTGTTCTCCCGTGCTGATCTGCTGCTCTCTTCCACCCCACCTCCTTCTTTAACTCCCTGTTCTCTTCTGCTGTGCTGATCTGCTACTCCATTCCACCCACCTCCTTCTCTATCCCCTGTTCTCTTCTCTTCTCCTGTGCTGATCTGCTGTTCTCTTCCACCCGCCTCCTTCTTTAACTCCCTCTTTTCTTCTCCTGCGCTAATCTGCTGTTCTCTTCCACCCGCCTCTTTCTCTAACTCCCTGTTCTCTTCTTCTGTGCCGATCTGCTGTTCTCTTCCACCCGCCTCCTTTTTAACTCCATGTTCTCTTCTCCTGTGCTGATCTGCTGCTCTCTTCCACCCCACCTCCTTCTTTAACTCCCTGTTCTCTTCTTTTCTCACTCTGCTGATCTGCTGCTCTCTTCCACCCACCTCCTTCTTTAACTCTGTTCTATTCTGCTGATCTGCTGCTCTCTTCCCCCTCGCCTCCTTCTCTAACTCCCTGTTCTCTTCTTCTGTGCTAATCTGCTGCTCTCTTCCACCCCACCTCCTTCTTTAACTCCTTGTTCTCTTCTCCTGTGCTGATCTGCTCCACTCTTCCACCCCGCCTCCTTCTTTAACTCCCTGTTCTTTTCTCCCGTGCTGATCTGCTGTTCTCTTCCACCTGCTTCCTTCTTTAACTCCCTGTTCTCTTCTCCTGTGCTGATCTGCTGTTCTCTTCCACCCGCCTCCTTCTTTAACTCCCTCTTTTCTTCTCCTGCGCTAATCTGCTGTTCTCTTCCACCCGCCTCATTCTCTAACTCCCTGTTCTCTTCTTCTGTGCCGATCTGCTGTTCTCTTCCACCCGCCTCCTTTTTAACTCCATGTTCTCTTCTCCTGTGCTGATCTGCTGCTCTCTTCCACCCCACCTCCTTCTTTAACTCCCTGTTCTCTTCTTTTCTCACTCTGCTGATCTGCTGCTCTCTTCCACCCACCTCCTTTTTTAACTCTGTTCTCTTCTGCTGATCTGCTGCTCTCTTCCACCTCGCCTCCTTCTTTAACTCCCTGTTCTCTTCTTCTGTGCTAATCTGCTGCTCTCTTCCACCCCACCTCCTTCTTTAACTCCCTGTTCTCTTCTCCTGTGCTGATCTGCTCCTCTCTTCCACCCCGCCTCCTTCTTTAACTCCCTGTTCTTTTCTCCCGTGCTGATCTGCTGTTCTCTTCCACCTGCTTCCTTCTTTAACTCCCTGTTCTCTTCTCCTGTGCTGATCTGCTGCTCTCTTCCACCCCACCTCCTTCTTTAACTCCCTGTTCTCTTCTCTTCTCCTGCGCTGATCTGCTGCTCTCTTCCACCTGCCTCCTTCTTTAACTGCCTGTTCTGTTCTCCCATGCTGATCTGCTACTCTCTTCCACGCCGCCCCCTTCTCCAACACCCTGTTCTCTTCTCCCGTGCTGATCTGCTGTTCCCTGCCACCGCCTCCTTCTTTAACTCCCTGTTCTCTTCTCTTGTGCTGATCTGCTGCTCTCTTCCACCTGCATCCTTTAACTCCCTGTTCTCTTCTCCTGTGCTAATCTGCTGCTCCCTTCCACCCACCACCTCCTTTAACTCACTGTTCTGTTCTCCCGTGCTGATCTGCTGCTCTCTTCCACCCCACCTCCTTCTTTAACTCCCTGTTCTCTTCTGCTGTGCTGATCTGCTACTCTATTCCACCCACCTCTTTCTCTAACTCCCTGTTCTCTTCTCCTGTGCTGATCTGCTGCTCTCTTCCACCCGCCTCCTTCGTTAACTCCCTGTTCTCTTCTGCTGTGCTGATATGCTGCTCTCTTCCACATTCATCCTTCTCTAACCGCACACACACATACAACCACGCACACACAGACATACAACCACACACACACAGACATACAACCACACACACACAACCACACCACACACAGAATCTCACACACAACCACACACACAACCACACCCAATCACACACACACAACCACACACACAACCACACACACAACCACACACACAACCACACCCACCCACACACACCCGCACACACACACCCACCCACACACAACCACACACAAACACCCACCCACACACACCCCCCCACATACACACACCCAACCACACACCCACCCACACATCCACCCACCCACCCACCCACACACACAACCACCCACACACACAACTATAAAAACACAACCACAACCACACACACAACCACACAGCCACACACAACCACAACCCCACACACAACCCCACACCCAACCACAAACACACACACAACCACTCCCAACCACACACACAACCACAACCACACACACATCCACACATACAACCACACCCAACCACACACCCAACCACACACCCAACCACACACACAACCACACACACAAACAACCACACACACAACCACACACACACACACACAACCACACACATCTATCACCCTCACTCTATCTATCGCCTTCACTCTATCTAACTGTCGCCCTCACTTTATCTAACTGTCGCCCTCACACTATCTGTCGCCCTCACTCTATCTATCTATCGCCCTCACGCTATCTGTCTATCTATCGCCCTCACTCTATCTATCTATCTATCTATCTATCTATCTATCTATCTATCTATCTATCTATCTATCTATCTATCTATCTATCTACCTCACTCTATCTATCGATCTACCTCACTCTATCTATCTATCGCCCTCACTCTATCTATCTATCTATCTATCTATCTATCTATCTATCTATCTATCTATCTATCTCACTCTATCGATCTATCTATCTATCTCACTCTATCGATCTATCGCCCTCACTCTATCTATCTATCTATCTATCTATCTATCTATCTATCTATCTATCTATCTTATTCATCTATCTATCTATCTATCTATCTATCTACCTCACTCTATCTATCGATCTACCTCACTCTATCTATCTATCGCCCTCACTCTATCTATCTATCTATCTATCTATCTATCTATCTATCTATCTATCTATCTATCTATCTATCTATCTATCTATCTATCTATCTATCTATCTATCTCACTCTATCGATCTATCTATCTACCTCACTCTATCGATCTATCGCCCTCACTCTATCTATCTATCTATCTATCTATCTATCTATCTCACTCTATCGATCTATCTATCTACCTCACTCTATCGATCTATCTATCTACCTCACTCTATCTATCGCCCTCACTCTATCTATCGCCCTCACTCTATCTATCTATATATCTATCTATCTATCTATCTATCTATCTGTCTATCGCCCTCACTATCTATCTATTGCCCTCTATCTATTGCCCTCTATCTATTGCCCTCTATCTATTGCCCTCTATCTATCGCCATCTATCTATCGCCATCTATCTATCGCCATCTATCTATCTATCTATCTATCTATCTATCTATCTATCTATCTATCTATCTATCTATCTATCTATCTATCTATCTATCGCCCTCACTCTATCTAGCTATCGCCCTCACTCTATCTAGCTATCGCCCTCTATCTATCTATCTATCGCCCTCTAGCTATCTATCTGTCGCTCACTCTATCTATCTATCTCCCGCACTCTATCTATCTATCGCCCTCTATCTATCGCCCTCTAGCTATCTATCTATCGCCCTCTAGCTATCTATCTATCGCCCTCTAGCTATCTATCTATTGCCCTCTAGCTAACTATCTATTGCCCTCACTCTATCTATCTGTCTATCTATTGTCCTCACTCTATCTGTCTATCTCCCGCACTCTATCTATCGCCCTCTAGCTATCTATCTATCGCCCTCTAGCTATCTATCTATCGCCCTCTAGCTATCTATCTATCGCCCTCTAGCTATCTATCTATCGCCCTCACTCTATCTGTCTATCAATCGCCCTCACTCTGTCTATCTATCGCCCTCACTCTGTCTATCTATCGCCCTCACTCTATTTATCTATCGCCCTCCCTCTATCTATCTATCGCCCTCCCTCTAACTGTCTATCGCACCACCACAGCATCACTGAACGCCACAGCATAACTCGTCGCCACCACATCACTCAGCACCACCACAGCATCAATCTGTGCAACTATTTAACAACAACTGGTTCAAATATGTTCGCTCAATGTTTCAAGCTTTATTACAAATGTCTCAAAAAGATGTTAATATTTCACTTCTGTTCTTGGATTTTCGTCACAATAAAATACACTGAACATAATCTTTTACAAAAGTTATTTACAAAAGTTTAAGCTATTTCCATTATAAATTACAATAACTTTTATGTAAGTATTAATTATTTAAAAAAATTAAAAGCCATTGTTATTTGTAATATCAATACATCTAAGTCACGTAAATACAAAACATGTTGCATTACAAATGCTATAGGTGTCACATTTGCAAAAGTAAAAAGTATTGGCATTGTAAATGACAAAGCTATTAATTTCGCTATTTTCAAAACCAACACATAAATAAAAAAATTGTTATTTACAATACCAATAGCTCAAACTTTCCTTATGCGAGACTTATTGTATTGTAAATGCTTTTTAGGTTTCGCCTGCCGAAGGCTGCGCTCTGCGCAGCTTTTCGGCGCAGGCGAGATCTATTGTTAACTATAATTGCTTCAGGAACGTCCCGCGGCTCCCGTTGGCTAGCTCCATAAATGGAGGCTAGCCATTGGGAGCCGGATCTGTCCGTCAAGGCCGGACCAGATTCTGGGGCGTTCCCGCGATTTTTTCGCTCTTCGCCTCTGCAATGTCGTCATCGCGGCGGTGGGCGTCCTGTGAGAGCCACAGCCGGTCCAGATGCCGATGTAACACGGCCTCCGCTCTCCCCGCCTCCCTCTCCCCTCCCACAGCAGATCCCCGCCTCCCTCTCCCCTCCCACAGCAGATCCCCGCCTCCCGAGCCGCAGCCGGTCCCGATGCCGATGTAACACGGCCTCCGCTCTCCCCCTCCCCTCCCACAGCAGATCCCCACCTCCCTCTCCCCTCCCACAGCAGATCCTCGCCTCCCGAGCCGCAGCTGATCCCGATGCCGATGTAACACGGCCTCCGCTCTCCCCGCCTCCCTCTCCCCTCCTACAGCAGATCCCCGCCTCCCTCTTTCCTCCCACAGCAGATCCCCGCCTCCCTCTTTCCTCCCACAGCAGATCCCCGCCTCCCTCTCCCCTCCCACAGCAGATCCCCGCCTCCCTCTCCCCTCCCACAGCAGATCCCCGCCTCCCTCGTCTACGGCCGGGCTCCCGGCTGTTACTCTGGAGGCCTCCCTGGACATGGCAGCCCACATGGCCGCTCAGGAGGAGGCGATCCGCCTGCTGACCGGGGAGATCGGCCGTCTGACGCAGCAAGAAAAAGCGGCCAGCAGCAGGGACTGTAGCTGCAACACACAGGCAGCCACTGAGTACAGTCAGCCACTGCGAGGTATCACACAGGCAGCCACTGAATACAGGCAGCCATGGAGGGGTAGCTGGCAGGAATACACTGACTACAGGCAGCCATTGAGTGGCAACTATCAGCCATGCACTGGGTACATGCAGCTATGGAAGTGTCCACAGCAGGCGTTCTCTAGCGGCTCCCAAGAGTGACAAGGCAGCAGTGCAAGAGGTGGGCATGGTGCAGGCAGCCAGGGTCCTGGAAGTCAGGCCGGGAGAGCAGGTGCACAAGTAAACCTAGGCCCCCCGTGAAGGGAGGAGACGGGGTCAGTCTGCTGCATTGGGACTGACCCCCGTACAGCAGAAATCCCGCCTTTTCCCCGGTCCATCGGCCGCTCTGGCGGTGGTGTCTGCCTGCTCTGGCGGTGGTGTCTGCCTGCTCTGGCGGTGGTGTCTGCCTGCTCTGGCGGTGGTGTCTGCCTGCTCTGGCGATGGTGTCTGCCTGCTCTGGCGGTGGTGTTTGCCTGCTCTGGCGGTGGTGTCTGCCTGCTCTGGCGGTGGTGTCTGCCTGCTCTGGCGGTGGTGTCTGCCTGCTCTGGCGACGGTGTCTGCCTGCTCTGACCGATGGTGGAGGGGCAGTTTTGCACCAGGGATGGGCAGACATGTCTCTTCTGCACGGGTGGCACCGCAGCCATTGACCTGCCCGACACATCTGGGGGGTCCCACTGCCCTGTGGCCGGGTTTCAAACCTCTCCAAAATGGGGGGTGGGGGTTCCAAAGTGGACTGGCCTGCACGCCGGTGCCTCACAGGCTGGGGCGGGGCTGTCACTCATCCGTCCGACGACCCCCACCCCCAGGGGCCGCCCGCCTCCCTCAGTTTTTTCGTAAGACCCCCCCCACCTATCACTGATGTGCGGTCTGCCCCCCTCCCCCATTTCTAGGATGTGGGCTTGGCCATGTATTCCCCCCCCCCCGGGCCCCAGGATGTGCTGGTCCACAATGTACAATGCCCCCCACCCCCCCATGTGGTCCATGCCCCCCCTCCACCGACGTCTTTGGCTGGAGCCCCTCCCATGCCTCAGCGCGCACTGTCCTTTGAAGTGCCCCCCCACCCCCCTCGCCTGCATGTCTTCCCCTCCGGTGTGCTCCCGCCCCAGCATCTGCCCCCCAGGGCTCTCTTGCTGCTGTGTGTGGGTGTCTGACGTCATCGAGGCTGAATGACAGCAGCTCGTGGCTGAGCGCGGCCCCCTCCCTGTGCCCCCCCCGGGCCCCTCCCTCTACCATCTTCATTCTTACTTTATCTGCCCACCGAGGCTCTTTCTCTCTCGCCATCCCCGCCGCCCTGTCCCTCTGCCCTCGCACTGCCTCACCCTGCCCCTCTGCCCACTCACTGCCCCTCTGCCCACTCACTGCCCCTCTGCCCACTCACTGCCCCACTCACTGCCCTCACTGCCTCACTCACTGCCTCACCCTGCCCCTCTGCCCACTCACTGCCCCTCTGCCCACTCACTGCCCCACCCTGTCACACAACATTGAGTCTGTGCAGCACTTAAATAAATAATCATAAATATGTTAGCATGCATCCTTCCTGTCACAGACCTTGTTTTGTTGTTGTGTAGAATGAGAGCTATTAAGTGTTAGTAGATTTGTCCGTTATCGGTGCTACAAGAGATTTTATCTAATAGTTTATCTGTTTTTGAAATGCCACAGGTTAGTATTTAATGCTAACAGACTATGGTTCTCCAGTATTTGTCACTGGTCTGTCCATAACGGATGGCGTGTTTTGGTGCATTATCTTTGGCTTTTTGCGTGCGTTAACATAGCCTAGTGCACGCTTCAAAGTTAATCTCTGAGTAGATGCCCCTCTGAAGCACGCTTTGCTTTGCCAGACTCTTTGCTTTGCCAGACTCTTTCAGTGGCTCCTGCTCCTCCCAAGCCCGTCTTTGGGGTGCCCATGCTTTGCCACTTTTTGGACCGTGCAGGTTGATGACGTAGTCGGAGTTGCGCCGAGGAGTCGCCCGTAGTGGAAGGCTTTGCGGGGAGCACTCAAGGGGTGATCCGAGATGGGCAGAGCGGGTCCCGAAGTCCGTGGCTGAGGGACCCGAGGGCCCGCGAACACTCTAATAGGGAGCCCCGGAGAGGGAGTCCAGAGAGGGGAATCCGGGCCATGCAGCGTCCCTGCCTGAACAGGAGCAGCGCTGGGCCCTTGTGAGTACGGGTCGGGGGTGGTGGGCATTCCCTGGTGGTAGGGTCAGGGGCTAGAGCGGAGCAGGGACATTAGGGTGTGCACCCCAGAGCCATAACTGCAGTTAGACATCGGATGCGCACACCATGGGAACGCTCCTACCCCCAGGGAAAGGAGAAGGAGGGCGTTGGATGAGGCCTGGGGGGGGGGGGACGTTCCAACACTCCCGGAAAAAAGAAGTGTAGTTCCAGGACGGTGATACTCGCCCCATCTTCTAATGCAGACAGGAACCAACAATAAACTGCGGGCACTTATAATGTCCCTAGCATCTTCAGGGATGACGGCAGACTATATAATAAAATATATCCAATGCCAAATATGTTCATACTGCAGAGGACCACGGACGCGCTTCGGTTCATGCGATTCCTATTCCCAATCACGTTTTACACATAATTCAAACAAGTTGGAAAAGACCATTTGTCAAAAGCAATACCAAAAGCTCAAACTTTAACAAAGTCGAAACCATTGCATTGTTAATGCTTGTTTACCTAGTTGGGAGCAGTTGTGTTCGAAAAATCTTATAGAAGGAAGCCGTGTATCCATCCAGCCCTCCCCCACTTCCAACAGATGGCTCTACAGTAAACAGTCTGGTCTTCCTTCCCACCTTTACAGTTATGTATTATTTTGTTTAAAAGGTTAATTCCTGGCATCGTGCTGCAGTGTGTCTTCTCCCTCTGTAGCACACCATTCCCAAATATGACAAACACACTGAACAATGTGCCTTTTTCCTCCCTCGCAGGGTATCGGAGCCGGTGCCAAACACAGCAGAGACCTCTTCTCTTACATGTCTGGACAGCGCGATGAGAGACAAAAGATGGTGTAGCTGGTGACAGCACAGCAACTCTTGCCCGGGAAGATAGTGGTTGATCATTGCCATTTGGAGGTTAGATTTGCTAAGACCAGAGGGTAGCGGTGTTACTAAGATATAACCAGAGGGGGGAGAGAGAGAGTCAGTGGATTCGGTCTCCCTTGGTAATGCGAACAAACAAAATGGAATCCACTCAGGGAGTGGTGGTGGTCCCTAAAGTGATGGGGAACACACAGTGTTGTTTAAATGCCCCTCCGGATGCGGCGTGCTACAACTCACGGCTACGCAGGAGCACTAAGTAGTGAACTATGTGAGGGGGTGTGTTTACTAAGAGAGTGACACTCTGAAGTGGTTGTAATACCTTAATTCGTATACCTACAACCCCACTTTGCACATTTTTAACAATACCAGCCGAGGACGTAATAAATTATTTTTTCCTACGTGCCAGGTATTTTTTAGATTACTCACTTTTTCACCTCACTTCACTCACTTAGTAAACACACCCCCTCACATAGTTCACTACTTAGTGCTCCTGCGTAGCTGTGAGTCGTAGCACGCCGCATCCCGCAGAGGGGTGCGAAGGCCCCGATGATGAAGCATGACACCAAGGGGCCTGTTGGTGTGTGAGGGGCATTTAAACAACACTGTGTGTTCCCCATCACTTTTGGGTAGCGGTGTTACGGCAGGCGCTAATTAGCCACCTTCCTGTCAGTAGATGATTTCCTACCGAGAAAGGTCATACACCCAAATGGCAATGATCAACCACTATCTTCCCGGGCAAGAGTTGCTGTGCTGTCTAAAAAATGTATAGGTTTGCTAAGTTTCTCTAGGTGCCGCCTGAGCTAGGGTTCAAAATCCATAGCTAGGCATTTTGCGAAAACTATAGCTTTCTGGGATCCATTATTGCTTGCACACCCATTTTTACCACTAACTGGAAGGAGGTTAGAATGCAGCTAGATGGTGAAAGCTTGAAAGCGGTCACTTCCTTCCATGATGCCACCGCAGTTAAAAGAGCTTAGCTTTCTCTCCTGTGAAGTCGCAATAGTAAGCATTGGGGTTTCCGATCTACTGCACACGTTGATGGCTTCCATTGAAACACAGGTTACTTTACATTAAAAAATGTTTTATCACTTGAATAATCGGGAGGAACAGAACGGATTCCATACCCTTTGGTCAGCTTCTGAAATCACAGGATGCGCCTACACGAGCACATACCTCTGAAAAACAAATGCAGTGATAAAACTATAAAGAAGTAGAACATGATGTGAAGTTGCTTATAAATCCTATATGAAGTTTTAAAGGAAGACTTTTCTGCTGATTGAAATATGGCAGCAGTAAACTGTAAAGCATTCACTTTAGACCTGATTGTTTTGGGGAAGTAGTTGACAAAGAACAGAAACCTTACATACACCCCTGATACTCAAGAGATAATTTTATCGTCACAAAATTGTGGAAGAAATGCTCATTTGTTTTTCAATTGTTTTATGTTGTGCTATTGAAATATATCAATATCCTCCCCCTCCTATCACCCAATCGAAAGCAAGAAATCACAACATGCTTCATTATTTTCTGATCTGATAGCACCTCAAAATAACTGGGTGGATCCTACTCTGGAGCTATTGCCAAATTACTTTGTGGTACCCACCCAACTTAGAAGTCCACACTATAAATCTGCGGTACATTACAAAATCTTTTGAAAACCTCATTTCGTGACGTAGACAAAAATTAGGAGAAATGTGCCAGATTGGATGGTCATAACTTTTCTTGGAGTAAAGGTTTAATTTTCAAAACCGAAATTGCTCTTCATTGAAGCCTGAATGCTCTTCCATGCTATGTTTAAGATAAACCCAGACGTTCTGCGCACTGGCAAAAAATAAGTAATGCATCTTGTTTCTTGTCTCCCCCCGCAGGCAGAAAAGACCATATACTGGAGCCTCTGTGTTTGCCAGAAAGTCCAGGTGGCATCGCTGCATCTGAAGGTTCTCCATCTGTGCCTTGTATTTTCTGTGAAGAATGTGTCCCCTCAGCAGAGCAGGAAAAGCTTCTCAAGCACATGATTATAGAGCACAAGCTTGTTATAGCCGATGTCAAGCTGATTGCAGATTTCAGATGGTAAGTTGTGCATTTGGAAAACTAATAAAATATATTGATGGAAGCAGTAGTGTACATTATTGTCTCCAAATATGTTTAGATTGATAGATACACGTGCAATGCTTATATTTTACTTTTAACAAGTTAACCCCTTCGCTGCTAGGCCTCCCCCCCCCTCCTGTGGTAAGCCTTTTTTGGGGGATATTTGGGGTAGTTTTTGCTTAGGCCCCTGTAACTTTTTGTCCACATAAGGTATTCAAGACAAATTTGCACCCTTTTTTCCAACACCCTGAGAATTCTAACTGTACTCAGGGTGTGTGGATTACCATTGAGGGGGACCCAGAAATTTGCCCAAATACATCTTTTTTTGAATTTGAATGGGAAAAAAGTGCTGTAGAAGAAAGCGTCTTTTTTTTTTTTTACCTGCAGATGGCATTAACCCCTTCGATGCTCATGACGAGCTCAGCTCGTCATGAGGTACACCTCTCGAGTGCTCATGACAAGCTGAGCTAGTCATGTAAAAGGGGATTCAGAAAATATCAGCACAGGAGGAGGATCAGCTTAGCACCCAAGGTGTTAACAAATGGTTTATGGTGCTGAAATCACCATCTTCTCAGCTTTCAGGGACAGACAGACTTTTGTCAGAAAACTACAATTTTCTACACAGTTTTGGCATTTTACTGGGACATAGCCTATTTTTTGTGCTTTAAACCTCCTTCCAGTTAGTGGTAGAAATGGGTGTGCAAGCAATAATGGATCCCAGAAAGCTATACATTTCGGAAAAGTAGATAAAAATCTGAATTCAGCAAGGAGTAATCTGTGTAGATCCTTCAAGGTTTTTTTTATTAGAAACTAACAGTTGAAAATAAAAAATATTGCAAGTGAGTTGAAAAAAACAGCCATTTCTGCCAACGTTTTCACCTGTAATTTCTTCTAAGTATGGCAGATTTTTTAAAGCAAACTTAGAAACTTCTGTTTGTGGGGATATATAGGACTTGTAGGCTCACCAAGAACCTGAGGAATCCAAATCCAATTACTGAGCTTGTCTTGCAATGGTTTATCATTGTGTACCGGGTATATAGCAATTCATTTGGTAAAACAAAAAGAGTGAAAAATAGGTACCAAGGAAATCTATATATTTCTGAAATGGAAACAAATATAGAGTTTAAAAGTAGTGTTATTTGCACATCTTCAGAATTGTGGGTACCCATACTAGCATGTGAATTGGAGGTCATTTTTAAAAATTACTTCTTTTTTTTACAAATTGTCTTACATTTGGAAGGCAGAAATGCAAAGAAAGTCAATTGGTAATAACACTTGTTCTACTGTTATGTGTTCCCCTAAGTCTCCCGATAAAAATGCTACCTCACTTGTGTGGGTAGGCCTTGTGCCGCGACAGGAAAGGGCCCAAAACGCAACATGGACACTTCACATCTTTCCAGTGAAAACAGACCTTTTTTTGCAAAGTGCCTAGCTGTGGATTTTGAACCCTAGCTCAGGCGGCACCTAGAGAAACCTAGCAAACCTATACATTTTTTAAAACTAGACACCAAGAGGAATCCAGCATGGAGTGACTTGTGTTGATCCCACCGGGTTCTGATAACCAGAATCCCTTGCAAACCTCAAACTTTGTAAAAATGAGTAAATAAATAAATACCAACAATCAAAACACACATTTTCCTCACATTTCTGTGATGGAAAGTCCTTGAATCTTGGAAACTAACCCTACCCACATAAGTGAGGTACCATTTTTATCCGCAGACTTTGGGGAATGCAGGGTGGGTGGAAGTTTGTGGATCCACCTTCCATGCATTCCCCAAAGTCTGCCGATAAAAATGGTACCTCACTTATAAGGGTAGGCCTAGTTTCCACGACAGAAAACAGCCCACTACGCAAAAGGGGCACATCACGTTTTTCCAGTGAAAACTGACGCTTTTTTTGCAAAGCGCATAGCTGTGGATGTTGAACCCTAGCTCAGCAGGCATCTAGGGAAACCTAGCAAGCCTATACATTTTTTAAAACTAGACTCCCAGGGGAATCCAGGATGGGATGGCGTGTGGCTCTCACCAGGTTATGTTACCCAG
This sequence comes from Lissotriton vulgaris, assembly GCF_964263255.1. Taxonomy (NCBI): domain Eukaryota; kingdom Metazoa; phylum Chordata; class Amphibia; order Caudata; family Salamandridae; genus Lissotriton; species Lissotriton vulgaris. Next base: position 1,845,036,954 of record NC_141685.1, read on the forward strand.
ATTTCCTTGCAAACCTCAAACGTTGTAAAAAACATATTTTCCTCACATTTCTTTGACGGAAAAGTTCTGGAGTTTGTGTGGATCCACAAACTTCCATCCATCCCGCTTTCCTCAAAGTCTCCTGATAAAAATGGTGGCTCATTTGTGTGGGAAGGCCATTTGCCCGCGGCAGGAAAGGGCCCTAAACATATTGTGGAGACATCAAAATTACCTATCACAAAACGACATTATTTTACAGCGGGGGGGGGTCACTTGGGTTTTTGGCCCGGGGCTCGGCGGCCAACTAAGGAAACCTACCAAACCCTGACATTTCTGAAAGCTAGACACCCAGGGGAATCCATTGAGGTATGGCTTGTGTGGACTGCCCGACGATTTCCCACCCAGAATCCCCTGCAAACCTCAAATTTAGCTAAAAAAAACATTTCTCACGTTTCTATGTGGGTAAGCTGTGGGATCACTGGCTGACACACATTTCCCACCACCCAGCGTTCTCCCAGGTCTCATGATAGAAATTGCAACTCACTTTTGCGTCCCCAACACAACATTTAAAAATCCCTGGTGTCTAATGGTTTCTACCCCACTTGACGGCAGATGGGCCTAAAAATATATGGCCGATCTGCCCCCAAAGGGGGCAGAAACAGCAACAATGATCACCTCATAAAGGGGAGCGACCCTTGACCAAGGGGCCGCGCCCCAACAACATTAAATAAATCCCTGGTGTCTAATTGCTTCTGCCCCAGGCCTAAACGGAAGGCTGATCTGCCCCTAAAACAATCACTCCCATAAAGGGGGCTGACCCTTGCCCAAGGATCAGCTCCCTAACATCAAAAAAAGTAATCCCTGGTGGCCTAGTGGGGCACACAAAATTCAAAATAATTTGCCGTTTTGCCCCCCTAGGGAGCAGAAACGGCCAAAATAATTGCTCCCCAAAGGCAACCCTTAGCCAAGGGGCCGCACCCGCCTAATATGAAATTGATAAAACAAAAAAAATCCTTGGTGTCTAGTGGGCATTCTTGCTGCACGATTGGGCCCCATGCGCGACAGTGAGACAGGAATGCTGCAGGAGACATCGGAGCAAAGGAAAACACTTTCCTTTCCTCCAAAGCCTCTTTGCTTAACCCCCCACCCTCCCCAGGAAGAAACAGAAGCAAAGGGCTTCCAGCTTGTCCGGTTGCCTCTAATGAGGTGAAGGGTGGCCAGGGGGGAACAGTGGAAGGGCTCCGATGCCATCCCTGGTGGGGGCCCGTAGATAGGAGCCATCCTTCACACACACCGTGACGTCGGACGGCTCTCGCTCGACCGACGCACGCAATGGGTTAAGCTCAATAACTTCCTGTGGTATCCTCAATTATGTAACTTTCACGTTAATCATGATTTTGACATTATATTAAAGAGCACTAATCTGGTTTTGGCGCAAAACAGATTTATATTACCTACCATGAGCAGATCACCCTTGACTGATAAAACTGTTCATGAAGATGTCCTGCTATGAGGGTAGTGCCTACTAAACATTAGAGCCACTGTGAAGTGTGCTGTGCTGCACCTGAGAATGTGATTCCTAACTGCACACCCTTATGTCAAAGAGAATACTGTTGGACGATACAGTGCTCCTTAGCCTGGCTGTTAGTTGCATGCCTCAAGACTGGACTACTGCAATGCCCTCTATGTGGGCATAAATAAGAGCCTTATTCATCATCTGCAAATGGTCCAGAGCACTGCGGCGAAGATGGTCCTTAATCTCCAGAGACTTGCCTCAGCCTCGTCAACCAGGAGAAGCCAACATTGGCTCCCCATTCCGTCTAGGATCTCCTTTAAGATTCTTTGTGTTGCCCATGGGGCTCTTCATGGTACCAGCCCAGAGGGGATCAGGTCACTTGTTCACTCCTACTCCCCTAGTCGATCTCTTCGCTCTTCCAATAAAAATGTTCTTGAGGTTTCTAGGTTTGTTAGAGTGAGATGGGGTGGCAGAGATTTTTCCTCGGTTGTTCCTAGGTTATGGAACTCTCTCCCCCCCCTCCCAAACTTTTAGGGCAACCCTCGCTTGCTCTGTTTCGCAAAGCATTAAAAACCTGGCTCTTGGGGGGCGTGGCCAAGATGGCGGCGGAGTAGGACGCCTTTCCGTGCCGCTCCGGCGCTGATCCAACAAAGCATCTAAAAGCAAGATCTTGGGGGTGCCCACGAGCCCCTACAGTGGAGGTGGCGACCGCCTAGCGGAGCGGCGGACTTTGGTGGGGTCGCCGAGGCGGTGTGACCTCGGGGGCGCCTAAGAGATCGACCGTAACCCGCGGCCTGTGAGACCCCGGGCTTTCCGGACATCGAGGCCCGGTGCGGGCGAAGGGCGGGGCCCCAGATCCGCATGCAGACACTGAAGTAGACGGACGGCCGTTCGGGACTGCGCTTGGGCGAAGGAGGTCCTGACGACCGGACCCGGATCGCACCACACCTGGGGGAGGTGGTGCACCGGCCCCCTGGCACTGCAGTGGTGCTCGGACGACCAGCAGCACTCTACTATCTACGCCATCCAGCCCTCCCCTCGCGGCTGGCGCCAGCGGCCTGTTCGAACTTTTGAGGCCCGGGGCCTGGGTGCTGTGCAAAGCCGTGACTGCAACGGGGCGAGGGAGCGGCTCCCCCGCTAGTTGGTGGTGCGACACGTGCCGGGCGGAGGCCAGGGGGCCGAGGCAGAAGGACACCGGCTCTTGGGGGTCCCCGCCTTGGGCACAGGAGGTTCCCACGGATTGAGTGCGTGTGAGCGGAGGCCTGGGACCCCTTGGTGGCGACGGTGGGCGCCGAGCACTTGGTCTGCCTGCAGGCCCCACTACTCTCCATAGCCACGTGGAGCCGGCGCAGGGCGCGGGGAGCCGCCATGTCTACTGTGCAGCGCAAACGGAACCAGGGGAAGGACAACGCCTCGAAGGCCTCCCAACAACCGGCCTCCCCTGGGGCGAGTGGCTCATCGAAGCACTCGGACGAAGACGCCCCGGCGACGAAGGCCTTCATGTCAGAGTTGTTTGCCTCAATCAAGGAGGACATATCCGAACTCAGAGCGCAACTCGCCTCCGACCTGCGGGAGGTGCGGAGGGACGTGGACGGCATAGGAGAGAGGGTGGCGACCCTGGAAGACAGGGATCTGAGTGTGGCCACCGATGTTCATATGCTCCAGCAAGACATAATCCGCCTCACCGAGCAGAATCTGGACCTGCAACTACATACGGAGGACCTTGAGAACCGCTCCCGTAGAAACAACATCCGAATACGGGCGGTGCCATGGGACGGTGAGGCGGGGGACCTCCGGGGGTACGTCCAGGAGCTGTTTCTCCAGGTCCTTGATGACGCAGACACGAAGGAGATACAGATGGACAGAGTGCACCGGGTGGGATTGCCACGGCGCGGGGGGGACCCCCCCCTGACATCTTGGTGTGTGTCCACGATTTTCAACTTAAGGAGAGGATTCTTCGGAAAGCCCGGACCATCGAGTCGCTGCAATTCCGGGGTCATCGGCCACAACTGTACCAGGACTTGGCTGCATCCACCTTGCAAAAGCGGAGGGAATTCCGTCCTGTCACATCGTTTCTGAGAGAGAGGGGCATCGCCTATTCCTGGGGGCACCCTTTCAGGATCATCTTCAGATGGCAAAACCGCCTGGCCCAGATCCGTACGCTTCAGGCGGCAAAAGAGCTTTTTGGACTGGAAGATGTGCCGTCCTCGCAGGCCGCGGAGGCCTCCTCGTCTCGGCGGCGCCGCCGTTCGAACTCATAGCACAGGGTGGGGCGCTCCCCCGTCAGTTCCCCTGCTAGACAGCGTCCGGACCTTTCTGCCAGCCTGCAGGAACGAGGAGAAGCGGTCGCCACGGTGGCCTCGGCCACGTTGGCCGACTCACAGCATAGCTCTGGGGCGGCCTAATCCCCGAGGAATGGCGGATCGGCGCCGGAGAGGCTCAGGCCTTCTGATCGAGGGTTCTGTAAGTACTCTGGTGGGAGACGACCTCGATTGAGGCCAAGGGGAATAGTGGTTTCATTCCTCTAGCCTGTTGCTTGATTGGGGGCTTCCTACGGACTTCGGCCTTCTGATCTCGATGAGTATAGTTATTGCACTTTTTTTTCTGATTCTGTACAATGTTCTGTATTGTTTAGGGGGGGGTTTGGTTGAGGGAGCATGGGGCTGGGGGGGGGGGACCCGTGACGGGTGGCCTTTGGGGATGAATGCGGAGTGTGAGTGGTGGAATGCGTGCCATGCTGTAGTGGGGTTGATCCGACGACTATTCTGGAAGCGTTTGGGAGCACGTTGCCGGGGGGAGGGGTGGACTGCGATACGGGCGCCAATTGCATTACTGACAGCGGGATCCATGCTTTGTGTTTATCATGCCAATTAGTATAGGCACATGGAACGTCAAGGGCTTGAACTCCCCTCAGAAAAGGCAGAAGGTCCTGAAGTATGTTGTAGACCATCACCTAGATGTTGTGGGGCTGCAGGAAACTCATTTGGCACGGAAGGATGACCTGCGGCTCCGCCACAGGGCGTATCCCATTGTGTACCGGTCCTCAGCTATCACGAAACATCAGGGAGTGGCTTTAATGTTTAAGGCGGCGTTGCATTTTCAACCTATGGGGGTCAGCAGCGATAGGGAGGGGCGGTGGCTGATGGTCAAGGGGCACGTTCAGGGTAGGCTATGTACGTTTGTTGTGCTCTACCTACCCAATGCAGGTCAGAATAGGTACTTACAGGAGTTACTGGTGAAGGTGGGGGACTTTGCAGAAGGTCTTGTGTTCATGATGGGTGACTACAATTTGGTGTGGGATGGAGAGATGGACAGCTCGGGGGGGTGGCGGGCGGACACGGGGGTCTTTTCTGGGGCTACGCAGCGAGGGATGGAGGAGATGGGTCTAGTTGATGGCTGGATGTTTTTTCACCCTGATGTGAAGGACTATACGTTCTTCTCCCATGTGCACCGCTCCTACTCCCGTCTGGATTATGTCTTCCTTAGTCAGTCACTTAGGGGGGACGTTTTGGATGCCGCCATTCTCCCGATATCAGTGTCGGACCACAGTCTCATGGTGCTCACGCTTCGTTGGTCGCCTCCTGACACCGCGAACCGGAAGTGGTACTTCCCGGCTTCGGTGGTCAGGGACGAGGTATCCCATCAAGCCTTACGCTTGGCCATTCGGGACTTTTTTGTCTGCAACCCCCCGTCGGACACTTCCCTGATGACCACGTGGGACGCCTTCAAAGCAACGATCAGGGGGACATGCCTGGGCCTCAACTCACAATTGAACGCTTTACGTAGGAAGGAGAGGGAGGAGCTAGAGGCCGAGGTGCTCACGCTTGATAGGGAGCACAAAGCTAATCCCTCGAGAATAACTCTGCGTCCCCTGACGGCGGTGAGGGGCAAGCTGAAGGCACACTATACGAATAGGGCCGAACTCACCCTACTGCGGCTGGGACGGCACTCATACTCCAGTGGGAACAAGATTGGCAGGCACTTGGCCCGACAACTGAAGGACAAGAGGGAGCGTGAATACATAGGTGGGATTAGAGATACTGCGGGTGCGCTCCATCACTGTGATGGGGCGAAGGCGGACGTCTTTGGCCGCTTCTACGCCGCTTTATACAAGGGGGAGGAGCTAGATCCTGCTAAACAACGGGAGTTCCTGCAACGCTTATCGATTCCGCAGGTCTCAGGGGCCTGGAACGACCTACTCGATGCCCCGATCACGAGGGAGGAGGTCCTCTCTGCCATCAAAAACTTGAAATTGCACAAAGCCCCCGGACCCTTTTTATCAAACCTATGCGACTGAGGTGTGTGACTTCCTGGTCGCCCTCTTTAACGATATGGTTGGCCCTGGAGTGAATTCTGGGACTCTTGCTGAGGCAGTGATCACGGTCCTGCCGAAGCCGGGGAAGGACCCGGAGCGGTGTGCCCCGTACCGCCCCATAGCCCTACTCAATATCGATGCGAAGCTCTACTCGGCTATTCTAGCAGGTCGCCTACAGGACCTGCTGCCGACGATTATCCACGCGGACCGCCAGACGCACGATAACACTAGGAGGGTAATCCACCTTATTGAGAAGGCGGACAAGTTCCACATCCCGGCGGTCTTGGTGGGGCTGGATGCAGAGAAGGCCTTCGACCGAGTGGACTGGAGCTTCTTATTCCTCACGTTACAGGCGTTTGGTTTCTCCGATCGATTCATCGCGATGGTGAGAGCCAACTTTTGCAGCCCGCGCTCGAGGGTGGCGGTGAACGGCCACTATTCGGCCTTCTTCCGGCACTAGGCAGGGGTGTCCCCTCTCGCCCTTGTTGTTTGCGCTCAGCATCGAGCCCCTAGCGCTGGCCGTCCGGGAGCACGAGGGGGTGAGGGGCATCCCATTCACGGGGGAACAGCACAAGATCACCCTTTTTGCGGATGATGTCCTGCTGTCAGTGGCCGACCCCGCTAACTCTCTTCCGTGTGTGAGAGATATATTGCTGGAGTTTGAAGCGGTGGCCGGCTTCAAAGTTAATTATGACAAGTCGTATGTCCTGAACCTGACCCTTTCTCAGGCCGCGGTGGCACAGGTGAAAGCGACGACGCCTCTTGCCTGGGCCTCGGGCTCCATTCTATACCTGGGGGTTCATCTCACCCCTACGGTGGGCGGCCTCTTCGCGGCCAACTTCCCGCCCCTCTCGGCCAGGTCGCGGGCGGAACTGGAGAAATGGAAACCAAAATTCCTATCCTGGCTAGGACGGGTACATGCTATCAAGATGGTCCTTCTCCCCAAGTATCTGTACTTGTTCCAGGCCCTACCGATCCCATTGCCCTCCGCTTTTTTTAGCCACCTTAAATCGATGATGTTAAAATTTGTATGGCAGGGGGGCCGGGCGCGGCTTTCGTTTACACTCCTGCGACGCCTGCGGAATGACGGGGGGGGTCGGCCTTCCGGACTTTCACCTCTATTACAAAGCGGCCCAACTTAGAATTATGGTGGAGTGGTCACAGCAGTTTTCCGACAAACACTGGCTGCATATGGACCGGAGTGTGGCAGGCCGGTCCATCTGGGACCTGGCGTGGAAGCCGAAGCGGGACCGCCCAGCAAACGCGTATATTAGTACCCCTACGGGGACTACGCTGAAAGTCTGGGATACATTGGCGGGCGATGAGAGGTGGACGACCTTTCCATCCCCATTTACTCCCTTACATTTCAACCCGGAGTTCCCACCGGCGCTCCTCGAGGGCCCCTTTGATGGCTGGAGGGAGGGGGGCTGCCGGGCGCTACTTCACCTATTCCACTGCCCCGACCCCCTGACGTTTGGGAACTGCATGCGGGACTACCAAGTGCGGCCGGGGGAGCGATACAGGCATCTACAATTGCTCCATTGGGCCACGTCGCCGGGGGTGCGGGAGGCTGCGACGAGACCTCTGTCCGACTTTGAGGCCTTTCTCCTGAAGACCTCCGCCATGAAGGGGGCCATCTCCTTTCTCTACCAGCTGCTGCTCCGCTCGGCCCTTTCCCCCCGACCGCGCTACATGGAGCAATGGGAGGAGATGGTGGGGAGGGATATCACTGACGGAGAATGGTCAGCACTCTGGAAGGACATGACGCAATTTAATCACTCCATACTCCTGAGGGAGGCGCATTTCAAAACTCTTACGCAATGGTACATGGTCCCGGCTCGACTCCATCGCATCTACCCAGCGGTCACGGACAGGTGTTGGAGGGGCTGCGGCCTCCTGGGGGACTTCCGCCACATTTGGTGGGACTGCCCGATTATTAAACCCTTTTGGGCCGAGATCTTGTCCCATATTAAGGACATTCTGCGGTACCCTGTTGACGACTCCCCGGGATTCGTGCTACTGGGGTTGAGAGACCCTGGCCTTGAACACCAGACTCGAGCCGACAAAAAAATCCTTTGGCTATGTCTTGGCGCGGCCAAACTTACGTTGGCTTCGGCCTGGAAGCGCAAGGAGGCCCCGGCGATCTCCCTTTGGCATGCTAGATTGTGGAGGCTCTTGAGTCTCGAGAGAATGGCGGACATATTTTTAGGCAATTACAAAAATTTCAAACATGTGTGGGGTCCCTTGGTGTCCTTTCTCTCTGCGGGATTACCTTCGGCAGTTTGCCCGGCTTCACTGAGGAATTTACATTTATTTCAGCTCTAGAGTATGCATGTTGGATGACTGGAGAATACGAGCGGCGCCGTCACGGGTGGGGGGAGGGGGGGAGTTTTGGGGGCAAGGGGTTGGGTGCTACTTTGGAACACTTATATCGATGAGAGGAGGCTCACCTGGAGAACGGGGCACTTCTGGACTACTTGTCGGCTGCACTAACTGAGCGACCCCCTGGTGGGGGATGAGTACGGGACTGCCGACGCTCACAGCAGACGACTTTACTCCAATGGCTTTCTGTGTGGCAACTCTACCTCCTCTTACTTTAATGCTTTCCCACTGTGTGGGACCCGCTATGCGCCATATGTGGTACCTTTTGTTTACTGTTCATTTTTCTTTGTCTGCAAAATAAAAAATTTTACAAAAAAAACCTGGCTCTTATCTAAACCTGTAATAGCATACACCAGTGGATTACATATTGGACAACCTGCTTGGCGCCTTGATGCCCTTGGGCTAAGTTGCGCGGTAAAAGACTCCCTTCATTCATGCCATTTTGCTGAATACATATGGGGCTTACAAATAACTAGCTCTTACTGTTTGTATAGGGCTTCGCATCAACTTAGACTAGTAGATGCTGGAAGCCGAGCTCCCTGCTTCCAAGGGTTGACAACAGACTTATTAATCAAGCATTCCGACACTCCATTGGCTGTATGTAAAACCAGGAATAAAAGCTACCCTAGATTAATGCCACACGCTAAATGCAAGCGTTTGAGGTAGCTCTGACCAATATACTGCCATCTGGCATATTCCTCAACGACCCAGCGCAGCCTCTTCTGGCCGTAGTGAACAATTATCTCCTGACACGGCCCGGGTTCTCTACTTATAAAAAACAACAAGGGCACCCAATCGAGTCAGCACAGGACCTCGGGGAACATATGAGTAAAGACAACAGCGGTCCTATGCAAGGAGGAATATAGTCAGTAGGTAAATAAAACCTTTCTCTACCTTCTATCCACTCCGCTAACCATGACAATTTGTAAACGTCTGGGCACAGGCTTGTGCCCATCTCCAAAAAATTGTTGAAGGTATCTCCTAATATTGTGGTACTAAATTAACTATTAGACCTCTGCCCGGCTGGGCAAGTCAATTTACAATATAGTTTCCATTGTGTCTATATTTACCTATTGACTATATCCCTCCTTGCATAGGTTCTCTACTGGCCTGAAACAATAGCCAGAGGCGGTGGCAGAGAGGAGTGGCTGACCACAAACAGGCCTGACTGTGTGACTGGAGTGCTCTGTCCTGGGCTTTTGAGCCCCAATGCGGGCGATGGTGCCCTGCAGCAGAGACCCCCTGATAGGGGATTGTGTGATACTGTGGGCCTGTGTGATACTGTGGGCCTGAGGCGAGATTGGTCCAATCTTCTTGGGCCTTCTTGTTGGCCTACCGGTCCCCTGTTGTAGAAGGACCATGATGGCATGCTTCCTTAACTATGCAGATCGAGATGCTATACTCCGCCAGTCTTGCCTAGTTGCAGACCTCTCTTTTGCGGGGGCAAAGAGCCACACTTATCCAGACTATACGACCTAGGTCCAACAGCACCAATGATATTTCCTTGCCATCAAGCAGAAACTGAAAGCCATGCAACTGACCTACATACTCCTTTTTCCCACAAATTTGAAATTAATTCATAAAGACAAAACACATTTCTTTGAACACCCGGAGGATTTGTGGGACTTGCTCGAGGTCTGGATGTCTAAATGTGAGACAATGGCAGGTTGTCGAGTCCCCGGAGTGTAGGGGAACCCCAGGTCATCCAGGAGCACGAGAGGTAGAAGCAGGAGACTTCAAGGCCTAAAGTCTGACTCCGAAAGTATGGACCTTTCCAGAGACAAACTGCCAATCAAAATCAGTGGAGACTTCGGGGGTTCTATGATTAATGAACCGCATCCTCCTCGGTACGCAATTTATATTTTGGGCAATGCCGATATCTGAAACAGCATAGCTTGCATGTGGTTCCCTGCGTAAAGGTGGTGAAAGATTGTGGGCATTAACCCCTGGGCACACTGTACTTTGGTTATTTTCAGATGCTGGGTTGGCTATTCTATTGTTCATCTTGTGCTCGGACTGCTTCCTCTTCAGGCTCTCTTCCCTGTTCCGTGGTTTTGGGGTTGGGCAAGGGCGACAGATTCTACATGTTGGGAATTATGGGGAGCAGGGGCATTGAGGTGGGTTTAACTTTGGCATGTTTTATAGTTTTGTTTCATCAACATATATACATGCACAGTGGCACGTGACAGACTCGTACGCTGACAATGCCCGAGGGGCTATCACATGATGACTTAGAAGATACTTATTCGCTCCTCTCCTGGAGCGCAAATGGCCTTAAGGATAAAAATAAAGAGAGGAGCAGTTTATCAACACCTTAAGCAATATTCCACACAGGTAGTCCTCTTCCAGGAAACCCACTTATTAGGCACATGATGGTCCCTTCTTGATGTGAACTGACTTCACACCTGTGTTTCACTCAGATTACAATCCTATGGGAAACACTTACTCAGTGTTTAAACCACCTACACTAGTGGACCCCACATTGACTGCACTCTCAGAGGTAATACTTTAGATCCCTAAAGGGATGACTCTAGTAGGGGGCGACTTTAGCTCTGTTTTGGATCTTGGAAGAAACACCAGAAATCCAGGAGTCCAACGCAGATTACATCCCCTGCACAAGTGGCTGGACTCACTTGGCTTAAGAAATGTCAGTGGACCTGAACACAACCAAGAGCAAATTTATGTATTACTCTGTCCCACACCACTCCTCATCTAGGACTGATTGTGTATTCCCCCTGAAGCCTACATCATCACAATGGCAGGCACTCATATTTTACCCATGCTCTCACAGACCATTCTCTTATACAGGTTCCTATCCACTGGTTGGGGGACCGAGAGGTGGATAATGGAGAATGAGCACCTCCAAGGCGATCAGTTCTTGAAACATTAGTGCTTTCACATCACAGACTACTTTAAGCTCAACACAGGATCTGTCGCCTCTAGGGTCACATTTTGGAAGGCCCTCAAAACTGTTATCAGAGGTCAAGCCATATCTTACTGGACTGAAGCTCGGAAAAAGAAATCTAGTGAGATGGATACATTCGAAAAAGCCATTGTTGACATTGAACGACAACAAGCACACCACTCTGTAGTGACGCCAGCTGGACTTAACTCCCCTCACCATAAAACCAAAGCTACTTGGTACTTCAGCGCAGGCATGCACAGCACCTCAATATAGAATTTATGAGTTGGGTGACAAAGCTGGAAGCTCTTCTAATAAATATCGAATAGAGACCTAAAACTACAAATAGTGCCCACAAAACAGGCCAGTGACGGAGCTTTCACCTACTATTACTGTTCTCTGTATGGAGCTATAGCACCCGACTCCCACTAGCAGAGGTCCAGAGCCCTATTGTCAAGGATTTATTGAGCTAGTGTCTCTCTAGTTCGGATAGTCTGCAACTGGATTAGCCCATCTGAAGAAAGGAAATCCTTGAGGCAATCAGGATGATGCCTGCTGGAAAGTCCCTTGGTCCCCACTTCTTCCCTCTTCTTACTTCTTTAAAAACTACTCTCTGATCTTCATCCCCTCTCTTCTTCACCTTTACTAGGAGCTTACTAGACGGGAACTTTACCCAATGATTCACGGGGTGAAAAGATTTTAAGCATCTTGAAGCCAGGACGACCACCGGGCTCCGTGTTCATCCTATTTTCCTATTGTCCCATTTCCTTGTTCAACTTGGAGGCCAGAATTCTGATTAAGGTCCTCGCCAGCAAGCTGACCAATGTCATTCATGCACTTATACACCAATACCAAAACAGCTGTATGTTGCGTCGTAGTATATGCACTGCCTGTGGCATTTAAGCATAGCGCTTGCTCGCACCTGAAGTTCCCTAAAGAGGAGGGCCCTAGACCTGATTGACTTCGAGAATGCCTTTAACTCTGTACACTGACCTTTTCTATTCCAGTTATTGGTTTGGTGAATTTTGGGGCGCGCTTCCAAAAATATGTGCATGTCTTATACAAGGACACACTGGCGACAGTCAGGGTTAATGGCACTCAGTCCCCCCTTTCTCTATCCAAAGAGGTGCAAGGCAGGGGTGCCCCTCTTACCCCTGTTGTTTGCAATCACTATTGAGCCTCTAGTCGAGTGGATCCGGTGGGATGTGCGGATTAGCATCTTTTCTGAAGGCTCGATCAGAGAAGACAATTTTGCTATACACCAACTACATTTTAGTGTATATTCAAAGTCCAGGACATTCCCTGCCTAGACTGATGTGTTTCTTGGATATATATATATATGAAGATGCCTCCGAACTCTCATTTAGCTGGGAAAAAACGGTTAATATGCCGGTAACACAAGATGATTCTGATGTTGTGGTAGTATCCACTCTGCGGGAGGCAGACAATCACGTTAAATATTTGGGCATGCAAATAGCTTGTACCCACCAACGAACCTGGGAACTAAAGGACCCATATCACACATGACATGCCAAAATGGAAACACTGACCACTCTCTGTGGCTGCTAAAGGTGCACTCTTCAAAGTGGTAGAACTTCCCTGACTACGTGTTGCAGAACTACCCATACGCAATACAATATAATGTGTTTAGGTCTCTGCACTCTTGTTATCCTCCATCATCTCCTGGCTATGGGGGTGGGGAGGTGGTCACGCACATACCCCTTTTTCAATTGTGTTCTGTCTCCTTATGATGGTGGGCTTGGTCTGGCAGACTATACTACTTGGCTTACCCAATGATACCTATCAACGACTCGCTATTCACATGCCGTGACGATCTGTCTGTAAACCAGGAGTTGGAATGTATTAAACCATACAGGGACCTTGAATTTACCTAATAGCCCAATAGATGTAGAAATATTTTACATGTGACAAGCACTTCACTGGCATGTTGGCTTTGAGTACTTTAATGGATGCGATGGGACAGCAGAGACCCCGCTATTGCGGGAAATATGGCTCTGACAGGAAGCCGCTGTATGCAGCTTTCGTGTCTGGGAGGAATTTCTAAATTCAGAGACGTATGTAAAGGTAATCATGTGAAATCATTCATGTAACTAGTGGAAACTATCAACCTGCACCAGGCGCTCTTTTACAGATACCTCTAATTGCATCACACCTCATAAGTCCTCACACGAGGACGCCATGCAATCCTGGAATAAAATTAATTAGAACTTGAGGCAGTGGGAAGTACAGGGATATCACGACTCTACTTGACGCTTAATACCCTGGACACATTCAAGATACCCTCTGATAAGTGGACCCAGGAGTCCTCGCAGCCTCGATGCGCCTCAGACTGATTCAACTGCAATATTTTTTATCAAGTGTATTACCATCCTCCTAGATTGTACAAGATGGATTCAGGGGTAAATCCATGCTGTAAGTGTGCTTCAGCGATAGCTGGGGTACCTTATTTCCCACCATTTATTAATGCACGGTAACATCAGATATATTAATCTCGAACTTAAAATGGCCCTACTAGGTCTGATGGAAAAGTCAGGAGACCATGAATTACAATGCTTTTAGTGCCTGTGGTCTTTTGTGATATTGCCAGTCACTGGCAATCAGAATCTGTACCTACCATGAAAGAATGGGCACATGGCATGGAAGTGGAGGAACATGTGTATGCCTCCTGGGTTGTCCACATACATTCCATAAGATATGGGATCAGTAGGGGACATATCATCAAGATCTTAACTCGTTATAAAGGGCATTATTATGTAGCAACATTTTTGCTTCATAAACTGTTATTAACTGGGAGGAAAGGTATGCGGCTCTGTGCTGCAGCTGTGCGTTGTTTAATAAAAGTGTCTTAAATAAAAAACACTAAAAACAAGTGTAAGTTTGTATTAATCTAAACCAATAACTCAGGTGATCCTGGAACCTGAACTCCTGCTGCTTACGACTGATTCCACAGTAACCATTAAGAAGCCCTCCCGGATGGTTGTTAAACCAGCGATAAAATTGGACCTGGGAGCTGAGCCCCTGCTGCCCCCAAATCATCTCCACACTTGTGCAAGTTTGAATTGACTCCCAGCCAACAACACAAGTAATCCTGGAAGTTCACTCCCCACAGCTTTATTTCACACTAGCAAATGCAAAACTAAATTCACAGTCTCGTTTGTTCAATCTAATCTGTTCTCAAGTAATTCACCAAAACATGTGCAACCAAGCCATCATCCAGACAAAAAAAGCCAACATTCTTGTTCATTGCAATACACTACTAGGAGACTATTTCCTACCTTCTTTCTCTCCCCTTTACTTCTTCACATCCTCCCCTTCCTGTTTTACTTACTCCAGTTCTTGATTTTCTCACTTTCCTTTGCAGCAATCCGCAATCCATTTACTCTCTTCAAACCCTCTGCCTTATATACCCCCCGAATTACGAACCATTCATCTTTTCATTCTTTTAACTTATTCCATTTCCCATGCCACAGTATCCTTCATCTACAAATATCCACTATCTCTTTCCCTCTTCCCATTCGTCTTACCCCTTCTTTTTTTTCCTGCATTCATTCCATTTTCCCTGTAAGTTTTTGCTTCTATCCTCCAACTTTTATCCCCACCTCTCATTTATTGCCTGCTTTTATGCATCATTCTGCCAAGCTTGCATATCTCTCCTCTTTTTCCTATTATACTTCCACGCTTATTGCCATTTCTCTACCGAATCAATCTTGCTGTTTACCTTCCTTCTCCATTCCGTCTGAATATTTCTGATAGATATTTCTACCTTCAGATCCCTCACCTTTTGATTATCCCAGGCATCTGGCAAAATCTGAAAGCTTTTCAATAGCTTTACACACTAATAGAGGATTATGGCTTCCTCTGGGTGTAAAAAAAGATACTATTGTGACATCACCAAAACAACAGACTGCCCCTACTCTCTCACTGATACTAGTTCCCTTTTCCCCACACCATTGACACTCCTGGAGTTTCACTTTCACCAGGGAATTCCACACATGATTTCTGTATTTCTCAAAATTTGGTGGTGTGTTAAAGGGATGTCACCTCCCAAACGCTGAGGGTTTAAACCCTGCAGGGACTGTGATGGACTAATGTCCATCACAGAGCTGCATAACATCTGCCCCACGGTGCCTGGGGTGGGACCACTTCTAAATCCTCCCAGATCAACCTTCACTGGCTCCACCATTGATGCTGCCAGTGCTACTTTTGACACATTTGATCCACTAGATAAATTCTCGGCCCCAATCCGTTGCCTTTAATGAAATTCCCAGCTCCAGTCCATAGACTATTTATTTTATTTTATTTTATTTTGAAAGTTTTATATAGCGCGAACAAGATCTTCGCAGATATCAGAGCGCTTTACAGAGGGGGGAGCATGTATACGCAGATACATCAATCATGTTAAAGGTACATTGAGGTGATAACATAAAACAATCAATAAGTCAATTTCAGAATCGAAATAACAATACAAAGGGTTCGACAAGTAGTACAGATGAGTATCAAGTCTTTGTAGTTTATCTCCAGTAGTGGTTCAAGTGTATTTAGCCATGAGGATCGCTTTTACTTCTTTCTTGAAAAGTATGGTAGAGGTGATGAGCCTGGTTTCAGGGGGGAGCGAGTTCCAAATCCTGGGAGCCATTCCTGAGAAGGAGCGTTTATAGGTTTTTTCCTTGCGGAATCTTTTAGGCTTTAGCAAAAGATTATTTGTACCTCTAGTGTTTCTGGAGCCTCCAGAAATCGTCAGCTTCTGAGCGAGGTATGTAGGTGAGCTCAGGTGGACAGCCTTGTGCGTCAGACAAGCGATTTTCAGGTGTATTCTGGCTTCAAACGGCAGCCAATTCAGGGATTTGAAGTCAGGGGAAATGTGTGAGTGTTTTTTTGATCCAGTGATAAGTCTCGCTGCGGCATTTAGAGAGGCTCTGATGGGTGCCGTAGTGGCTAGGGGGAGACCGCAGAGGGCGGTGCTGCCGTATTCTATTCGAGGTATGACTAGCGATTGTACCGCAGTTTGGAAGTCTTTGGTTGGAAGGAAAGGTTTAAGTTTCCTAAGGGTGTTGATTTGGTAGTTCGCTCCCTTAGTTGCTTTGTTGATGTGTTCCTGCATGCTGAGATTGGTGTCAAGTGTTATGCCCAAAGATTTCGCTGAGTCCACGATGGTGGGTTGGACATTGAGTGCCGTTAGGTCTTTAAGCCACATTTGTGCGGTAGTGCTCTTCGCGGGTGGTGAGATCAGAAGGAACTCTGTTTTAAGGGCATTGAGTTTCAGATGATTGGCGGCCAACCACGATTGGGTGCTTCTGATCGTTGAGTTCAAGAGCGTGATGTCTTTGGGTGATTGTAGTTTGAGATAGAGTTGAGTGTCGTCAGCATACATGTGGAAGTGTACATTGGATTCTTGCAGCAAGGTGGTGAGAGGTTCCATAACTAGGTTGAACAAAGTTGGGGATAGGGAGGATCCTTGTGGTACGCCTAGCGATACAGGTCTTGGTGCAGACATCAAGTTGTTGCTCTTGAATTTCTGCGACCTGTTATGCAAAAAGGACGTGAACCATTTGAGCACAGTTCCAGATAGGCCCATTCTCGTGTTTAGTAGTTCGATTAAGCTCTCATGTTTGACAGTGTCAAATGCAGAGGAGAGATCAAGGAGGATGAGGAGGCAAGTATCGTTATGATCTAGGATTTGGAGGGCGTCTTCGATTATGTGAGTCATAGCAGTTTCAGTACTGTGATTTGCTCGGAAGCCTGATTGATGAGAGTTGAGGAGATCAAACTGAGTAATGTGTTTAGTTAATTGTGTTTGTGCGCATTTTTCCAGCAGTTTGGCAAGAGTCGGAATGTTGGTAATGGGACGGTAGTTGTTTAGGTCAGAGGGGTCAGCTGTAGGTTTCTTTAGCAAAGGTGTGACTTGACCAACTTTGAGGGAGTCGGGAATGATCCCTTGTTGAAGTGAGCTGTTAATGATTTTGGTCCAGAGTGGAAGGAGCGACGGGGTAAGGACTTTGACAGCGTTAGCAGGAAGGGGGTCCGTGAGGTGATTGGATGGTTTCAGAGTGCTGAGCAGTTTGCCAATTTCTTCCTCCGTGTAGGTGAGAAAGGTTGACCAGGTGGCATTGTTTTTTGGTGTAGTGGGTGCTATGCGGTGGGGTTTGGGATAGAGGCTTGCGTCTATGAGGAGGTCATTCTTTATGTTGTCAGTTTTTTGGTTAAAGAAGGAGGCGAAGTCCTCGCAGGAGGGAGCTTCGCACATAGTGTTGAGATGTTGGGGTTGTTCTTTGGATTGTGTTCGGATAAGCTCAAACAGCTTTCTCGGACGATTTTTGGCTTGGTCAAGCTGACGGCTGAAGAAGTCTGATTTTGATCGTTTTATTTTCCTGAAGTAGGCGTTTCTCCTTTTCTTCAGGTTTTTTAGGTTCAGTGCGGAGGGAGCTGATCTCCAGGTGCGCTCTGCCATTCGCATGGCGCGTCTATCGTCATTGAGACTCCCGTCGTACCAGGGATTGGACATTTTTGTGGTGGCTTTTTTTAGTTGCAAGGGTGCGACTTCATTAATTATTGAGGTCATAGTGTTAAGATAGTGATCAGTCAAGGATTGGACATCTTTAACGCTAGCAGGAGGAAGTAGTAAGTTGCAGCTTTTGGGGGGCAGAGAGTTTGAGATTAGTTTTTTCATGTCTCTTTTCCAGACTTTGGGCCTGGCGGGTTGAACGGGGTTAAATTTAACTTTTTCATTGATGAAGAATGTGATGGTATGATGGTCCGACCAATCACAGGGTTGGATCGATTCGAGTTTGATAGTGGCCTCTTTGGAGATGATGAGGTCGAGGATAGAGCCTTTCTTGTGTGTTGGACTGTTGCAAATTTGAGTGAGGTCAAGGGCGTTAAGGAAGTTCTTCAGACCTTTTACCACCGCATCATTATGATCGTTCCAGTGGAGGTTGAAGTCACCAAGGTATATTTGTGTGAGTTGTCGCCCGGAGTTGGCTGAGATCATGTCCATGATTTGTTGGGAGAAGGTAAGGTTGTCACCGGGTGGGTGGTAAATGCCGTGCAGAGTGCAGATCGGTTTGTCCTCACTGTGAATATCGAGGCAGATATATTCACAGGAAGTTGGGGAGGGTAGGGAAGGGGAAGTTACTTTCAAGACAGAGAGGTTGCTCCTGTATATACATGCGATTCCGCCACCTTTTTTATTGCCAGACCTGTCAAGTCTAGTGATGTGGTAGTTGGGGGGGACCAAAATGTCCATTATAGGTGTAGAAGATTCTGTTAGCCATGTTTCAGTCATGATGATTAAGTCAAGATCCCATTTTAGGATGAGATCGGCGATAGCGGCGGAGTGTCTAACGGCTGATCTGCAGTTGAGGAGAGTGCATTTGAGACGGGGTGTGTCGAGGGTGGAAGGGTGTTCTAGAGCGAGGGGGACTTTACTCAGGTTACTATGGATAGCGATTCTGTTGTTCAGCGTGGGGGGTCTAAGGGGATTAGATTGAATCGTGGGAATGGCAGTGAGAGTGTCGGGTGTGTTGCTATGGGGAGCTGAGTCATAGGAGCGGAGGAGGGTGATTGTGTCTAGGTCCGAGAGAGGGTTGCAGGAGCGATGGGGGCGGTTTTCACGATTGTGAACAGGGATTGAGGTCCAGTGCGGTGGTGGTCGAGTGCGAGAGTTCGCCGCCCGGATGGAGGACCAGTTGGGAGCGGAGATGATGGAGGAGGCGCGTGAGTGGTGTCTGGGATGTGTGCTGAGTATTTGTTTGATGATGTGGATGTCCTGTTTGATCTGGTGGAGGGTGTTGGGTGAAGGGTGACTGGAGCGTGATAGACAGAGTAGTTGTTGTTTGATGATGTCCATGTCTTCTTTGAGCTGGAGGAGAGAGCCCGTAATGTGGTCCCCTGTGGGAAATGTGTTGGAGGTGGGGATGGGAGGCTCGGTCGTGGGTGACAAAGGGGAGAGGTTGGTAGTGTGGATGAGAGTATTGGTGGTAGGCGTGGAGTGTAGGGTGGAGGATGGGCGTTTATTAGTGGTGAAGGGGGTGGAGGTTGGGTAGTGGGGGGTGAGACTGGGGGGCGTAGTGGGATTGTAGATGGTACTTTTTTGAAAGGGTGGAGTTGAGTTGATGGAGGTGGTGTGTTCTGTGTGATTGGTTAATGGGTGGAAGTGGGGGCTGAGAATGGGGGGGGGATAAAGGGTGGGGTTTGCATTTGTGTGTGTCAGTTCGATGTTGATCGAGGTTAGACGGGTTGCGGGTGGGAGCTGTGGTATTACAAGAGGCACAACACCTCATGGAAGAAGACTGCTACTTTATTGTAACTCCGACCTACTTGAAGATCCCATACAAGACACAGATGAATGTGATGTGCATTCAATCACTTTGGACCCTGACTGCTGCGCTAGTGGTCTTGATATTAAATTGGAATGGGAACTATAGTCTCCCACAAGCTTTCCATCTCCTGAAGTCATTGCTATGATGCAGTTAACTAGAAGGTGGCTGAAGTCCTTGATCATCTCCTTCCTTCTGCAGAGACTAAATTCAATATCTTCTGAGGTATTGTATCCAACTGTTCATGTATCAGAATCCGTACACTACTTTAATGAAGCTTCAACTGAGCCTATTCTTGCCACTTGGGAGAAGACAGTTTTATCTCCCGCGACTAATTTGGTAATGGTCAGAAGACATAAAACAGCGCTTGTTTATCCAGCCTTCATATCTGCACATCCATCACCACAACGTCTCATCATCCAAGCTTCTGCTTCTCCAAACTATCCCCAAGTGCCTCCTCTGCTACACTGATAAACGTCCCTATACCTTAGATAAGGGTAATTTTGATGGTGGAAACATGTTGATCAACATAAAGAACACTGTCATGGTTAGATAACTTCTTCCCTGCGTATTCACCTATGCCTATTTTTTAATCCTGACCCAGACAAACAATAATAAACCATAGCATCTGTTTTGAAGTCCGTTGTAACCACACCTTTTGTTTTTTGTTGCACTATAGCATTTATCACCCTCTGCTTTACGCACCACATGACTTATTCCATAGGATCATTCCATGACGTACTAAAACATCCAAACAGCTTCTCCTAATTAGTGTGGGAGTAGTTGCGATGTTAGAATTAACCCTATGATTAACCCTATGATGAAGCATTCTACCTTCGGTGAGTGAGGATTTTCATCCCATTAAAGGAATACTCCTTGATATCTTCAGTTTCGTGTAATTTTTTGATTCTCTTTAGACCTGGTCATTTTGTTGTGTTCAGTATTTATGGTTTTCGAGCGAATATCCGCTGGTCTTTAAATCTCCCCTGGCCCTCTCTTGTGGTTGATTGGATTCAAATAGTGCCATGACTGCAGGAAGAGAATGTTGTTAACAGATCCACATGATGCGTGTTTTTGTTGCCTAAGCTCCGGTGATGACTTGAAGTCATGTGCAGAATGTACCCTCCTATACCAGAAGGCGATCAGAGAGCAGGAGAGGAAACTCTAGGTTGGAGAGCATTGTATTTGATCATGGGCTGCTCCAGCACAAAGTCTTGCTGTCGCTCAAAGATTTCTGGGTGTCTCAATGGTCTGCTTTTTCCACAACACTCTCCTTATCTAATGTTCCCTAGATCCTTCACTAGACCTTATATTAGAAGTCTTAAGGTAAGTTGAAGTCAAAAACCTGGGCATAAGAAGGCCAATTGGGACTCCACTTCACCTCTTGAGATCAGGGCAGAAGTCTCAATGGTGGCACTCAAAGGGCCCCTCACCTCCAGCATCCTATGAATTAGATCCAGTGCCATATTTCACCCAGGTATTCTGTGGTCCAGTCGGCCCTGCTGCAAATTGCAGCCTTCTTGAAGATTATGCTTCAGGTATTCCAGATGCAGCAGGCCCCCTCGAGTGAAGCTTCAGCCTCATGGTGCTGCAGGGACCTCCAGCCGGAGTTCCTCAGTGTTGACTTTCCCACAGTACTTGCTTTCAGAGCTGTACTGACACAGGTTTAGAATTCTACTCTGGCTTGAAGGTACATGCCAGTCCAGTCAATGCTCGATTGATCTTGACATCGGTCACCAATCTCGGATGGCCGTTGAACTGCAACTGGCATAAATCATGCGAATAAATTACCAAGGTGTCGCGTTCAAACAGGTTCTCATCCTCCTCCAAGACATCAGTAACACAGGAGGCTACACGTTCTTTTCTGATGTGACTCCTTGTCTACAAAACATTCCCCATGACACTGATAATGGCAAGGAGGCAGACAATCTGCTCCCCTCTCATTAATGAAAAACTTTACCTAGACCTACAGAATGCCAGTGGGCTTGACACGCCCTCAGAGACTGAGCAGAACTTACCACCTGATACTCAAATGAAAGAAAGGACCTTCTTTGCAGTAGTATTGCACAATATGTTATGTTATGTTATGTTAAGGTGAGCTTATAGAGCGCTCTGTCACCGTGGGTTTCCTGGCGCTGATCTGGTGCTGGGGGTGGACAGGGGGAGTTAGCCAGATTGTGGGAAGAGCCATGTTTTCAGAGATCTGCGGAATTGGAAGAGCGAATTGGAGGATTTAAGTGAGGGTGGGAGAGAATTCCAGAATTTAGGGGCCAAATGTGCAAACCTCCGACCTCCAATTCTGCAGAGTTTGAAAGAGGGGTCAACCAGGAGGCGGAGGTGAGAGGATCTGAGGTTGCGTGAGGGACAATAGGGACTGATAAGGGATTTCAGGAATGCGGGGCAGGGACCAGTTAGAGATTTGAAGGCAAGGCAGCCGATCTTAAAGGCTACCCTCGAAATGGCAGGTAGCCAATGCAGGTTGGTAAGAAGAGGGTTAGCGGATTGCCATTTCGGGATCCCGAAGGCCAATCTCGCCACTTGGTTCTGGACGATCTGCAGCCTAGAAAGAAGGGCCTTGGGCAGACCGTGATAGAGGGAATTTGAGAAATCCAAGCGGGAGAGGACAAGAGCCATGATGACTTGAATCAGAACTTCGGGAGTCAGGAGATAGGCCACCTTCCTGATCCTGCGCAGCTGGTACATGCAGGAGGAAACCACCGCCCCTATCTGGGGCTTAAGGGATAGCTCGGAGTCAATAATGACCCCGAGACTCTTCACCGAGGCCACAGGGGTGGGAGGAGGGCCTAGCTCTACCGGCCAGAAGTGCGGGCCCCAGTGGATAGAGCTCTTACCAGGGAGAAGGAGCTCCGTCTTCCCGGGATTCAGTTTGAGTTGATTCTGGCTCATCTACTGGAGAGTGTGGGACATAACCGCCTGAAAATTAGTGATAGCAGAAGAAGAATTGAGAGGAAAGATGAGTTGCAGGTCGTCAGCGTAGTTAAAGACGGTGACGTCCCACTGCCTCAGAGAAAAGAGAAGGGGTGGAAGATACAGGTTAAAAAGAAGGGGAGATAAAGAGGAGCCCTGGTGAACCCCGCAATGTGATCGTTCCTTAGGTGCCCTAAAGGTGCCCAGACTAACTGTCTGAGACCTCCCAGTCAGAAAGCATTCGACCCATGCCAACGCCAGGCCCTGGATGCCGGCCTGCTCGACACAATGGAGAAGGATGTCATGGTCCACCGTGTCGAAAGCGGCCGACAGATCTAAGAAAACCAGGGCCTGGGGGGGTACCCCTGTCAGCGCCGCCTCTCAGAGCATCCAACACAGCCAAGATCACTGCCTCCGTGGAGTGGCCGGGTCTGAAGCCAGCCTGGTTGGCTTCAAGAAAGTTGGAGCTCTCGATGAACTGTGAGAGGCAGGCGGTGACGTGGGCTTCCAGAATTTTAGAGAAATAGGGCAGAAGAGAGATAGGCCGGTAGTTCGCCAAAACTGCGGGGTCAGCTCCTGGCTTCTTCAGTAGAGGCACCAAAACGGCCTCCTTGAAGGAGCTGGGCACCGTGCCAGAAGAAAGAGAAGAATTCAACAGAGGGAGAATGCAATCAGGTAAGGTAAGGCAGATGTCCCGTAGTATAGATGGTGGACAACAGTCGTCAGGTGAGCCAGACTTGACACGGGCGGCCAGTCTGGCCAAAGATTCTGGATCAAGAGGAGGGAAATGTGTGAAAGAGAGTGCATTATGAGGGGGACAGACAGTGTCAGTGCCAGGAAAGGTGACCTGAAGAGTATCCTTAATCATAACAATTTTTTCTAGAAAGAACGTACTGAGAGCATTGCATGATTCCTGAGTAGGAGCCTGGTTCGGGAGCGTCCTAGAGTCAGAGGTAAATTCATCGAGGACTTTAAAAATCTCCTTCGACTTACAAGGGGCTGACAGAATTCTCTTGGAGACATATGCTGTTTTGGCCGCAATGATGGCTTTTTTATATTTATTACGAGCGGCCACGTAAGTGTCTCTGCCTGTGGTGCAGTAATCTCTCCTCCACTTACGCTCCAATTGGCGTAGCTCCAGATGTTGGGTTTTTAACTGGGAGTCAAACCACTTATGGGAGTTGCTATGCCGAGAGCGGGGAAACTTGGTTAGAGGGTCAAAAATATCGCTAGCTGACGTAAGCCAGTGAGAGATGAAACCGTCTAGCTCGTTGATTCAGATGTCGTTGGAGAGGGAGGGGCGGGTCTCTGACAAATGGGAGAGCAAGTTATGAGAGTCAGCAGCCCTCCACTTGCGGGCGGCACCGCCCTCTAGTGGCGGGGCCCTGATATGACCATCGACAGAGATTACAGTCTCGATCAGGGAGTGATCAACGGGCAAGAGGACTTAACCCCGTGAGTCCAAATGTGGTCGAGAATATGGCCTCCGCTGTGGGTGGGGACTTGACAAGTTGTGTGAGATTTAAACAGGAGAGGGCTTCGAATAGCTCAGTGGCGTGAGGCCCGGCATCCTTGTGTTGGAACCAATAGTTAAAATCGCCGAAAATGGCGACACGAGAGGAGGATGTAGTAAGATTGGCAAGCTGCTCAGTAAAGCAAGAGATGAAAGAAGGCATAGGGTGGGGGGCGGTAGAGTATTATAAAAGTGACTGCACCCACCTCAGTTCCCAGGCTGAGAACCAAGTTATCAACTTCAGGAAGAGTCATGGATGAGGTAGCAATAATTTTTAAGTCCTTGCGTATTACCGCTGCCACCCCGCCACCAGGACGGCCTCCGGGGCGATTAGCATTCAACAGATAGTAGTCTGGGGGTAATGCCGCCAGGATATCAGGGAGGGAGTCGTCAGTGAGCCATGTTTCCGATAGCAAAAGAATGTCAGGGCTCTCAGCCATGAGTAAGAGAAAGATGTCAGTTTGATGTCTAATAAGAGAGCGGGTGTTTAAGTATAATATTCGGATGTGTGACTCAGTAGGAGTTGGTGGAGCATGTGACGCATCCGGCCCGAATGGAGGGGGATATTCCCCGCGATTCCAAGTGCAGAGATGCGAGCCCTGGTGGCAGGGGAAAGGGAACAGGGGAAGGGCTGTAGGCTCTTAAGAACAGAGGGAGTATAGGAGATAACAGAGACAGCATCCCTGGCCCCTGGACCCGTCCGGCCGCGGACGGGCGCAGACGGGCTGGACTTAGGCGCGACTTCGGCGCGAAGACGGCGCGCCCGCTGCGCCCGTCCGCTGCGCTCCCTGAAAGGGGGAACCATTTTGTAGGGCCGAGGGTGGGGGGGGGGGCCGAGCGCTAGTCCGCTCGCCTGCTCCCTCACCTAAGATGGAGGCACACTAGGTCACGACCCAGGCAGAACCTATCTCGTCTGCGATGGGCGGGCCAGGAGGCGGGGCAGAGAAGTCCCGAGCTGGAGTGCAGCGCGACCAGGAAGGGTCCCAGCGCGCACTCAGAAGGCAGAGGTGGCAGAGGTGCTAGATTCACAGCTGCCTATGGTAGAAACCAAAGCCAATTTGCTCACTGAAATACTCTAACCAGGTCATCTTTTTCAGAGCCTCTACTGCCATTTAACAAGGCACTCCTTGACACCCTCAAGGCCACTTAGTCTAAACCATGTTCAACTCCTCTGATCATTTGATCTGTGGCCAGGCAACAGGCCAGCCCCAGGCTATCATGGTTTTGTGACCACCCACACCTGAAAACCTTGTTGGGCATGAATTAATGAGTACTGTGAATTCAAATACCTTCCTCTTCAGCGCTGGAGCCAGGGAAAGAAAGCATACTGACTCCTCTTGCACAAAGATGTTTTTGTCAGTGGGTCTGACTCAAGGCGGGCCACCTTCTGGTCAAACTTTGCAGAACATGGCCAGTAAATTCTTGTTGGCTGTCCTGGAAGACCTCAATTGCCCAACTATTCATGATGGACAGGATGCAGCAGAATAGACACTGCTCTGTACACCACCTATTGCTTAAGCAGAGCTTACACAACATTTTTGCATGCAAGCAACTGGATTTTCTGGGGATGTCCAGACATTTATTATGAACTAGAAATATCAAAAGAGGGGGAGAAAAGCAAGTAACGTCTAACCTCCACTCTGCTTCCAAACTTAGATACCAAAATATTAATAGGGAGTGGGATCATATGTTGTAGGAGGATCTCTTTGGAAAATGATTTGGGACCCTCAACAGCTATTTTCGGTCAACGGTATGTTTTCACCATTGACGTAATAATAACCGGTAGTGTCTTCACCGGGTCTTAGCCTCCACTAGGAGGTAGTCACTCAGACCAAAGAGATTGTGGGGGGGAAGGTTAAAAACATAAAAGGATGTGTGTAGGGATGCATACGGTGTCCTCTACAGCATCAAATATAAAGCAGATCTACATGTTTCAACCTACTTGCGCCCCAGCGGGTCGGTGGCTTTTGTCAGGACCAACAAGGATGGATGGATCCCATTTCTGAGCCTGTCGAGACACTATCCCCTGGCTGGAACTTAGTGTAGATGGGTTCACTCTATGTCAGTCTTGGAGAAAAAACTGTTCTCCGAAATGAAAAAGAAAAAGGCAGAAAAACCAACATGCAATACATTTACAGACTGTTTGCCATTTATATACATAATAATTGCGTTGTATCCCCGATAAGTTAGTTCAAATGTCTTTTGTCACATCAGCTTTTGTGTGCTGTAATCACATATATCACAGTAGAAAATGCGACAGAAAATAGTGAAATTCACTGTTACCCTTCATTACTATGTGCCTGCACTTTCCTTGTATCTCAAACAACTTGCAAGAGCTCTCACATTATATATAAGATTACATGTTTCTGCCACCTCCAATATATTAGCATGATCTGTCGAAAGATAGAATCTTGCATTTGCAAGCATAGGTGTAACATTAGTTGCAAAAAGTCTACCACCAAAATGTGCAGTCATCTCTTAACCATTGGGCACTGTGCAAATAATGTTCAATGGATGTTAGTGGAAACTTTGGAGAACCTTGACACAAATTCTGAAAGAAATTTGCTACAAAAGGAATAACGTTGTATTTATACTTTGGGCACCTTTGGCCAAATTTGTCCAAAGCAATCTATACAGCAAAAAACTGTCAAGAGATACTAAGAAGTAGTATTCACATGGTACTGCCTCTGCTTCGAAACACATGAAAAGCATACATATCAGATGATATGAGAGAAGGAAGACGATGCATCATTATCAGCAGTTTGATCATCTCTGGGACACTTACCACCTGACTGGACACTTACCATCCCGCTGTTTCACCAAAACCGCAATACATGGTCACTCATTGTAGCAATGCCATATGCACTAAAAGTCATATTCTGGCCGGTTTATAAAGGGTGTCAAGAAGGATAATTCTTAATATTCTTTTCACCTCCTTTCAGCTTCCATTCCATTCAAAGTTTTGACCGAGTGTACTTTACAGATGTTAAATAT
Source organism: Lissotriton vulgaris (assembly GCF_964263255.1). Taxonomy (NCBI): domain Eukaryota; kingdom Metazoa; phylum Chordata; class Amphibia; order Caudata; family Salamandridae; genus Lissotriton; species Lissotriton vulgaris. The sequence continues at coordinate 1,845,063,819 of NC_141685.1, forward strand.
TCTCTCAGGCATGACCGTGGCAGATATGATCAACCAGCCAATAGAAAGAATTGAGAACTAAAATACTCCTGGAGGCTGATCCAAGATGTTACTGACAGTGTCTCAAGCAAAAGAAAACCAAAACATTTCTGAAGGTTCCTGAGCCAAAGAAGGATTTTGAAGAAGGGAAATGGGAACCCTTATGAATTAATAAGCATATCTTGTTTGTCTTAACACAGGTCTCAGTGAAACTGCTTAACTCCTGGTAGCGATGTTACGAACAGCAGGCAATTCATCTGAGAGAATATATATATATATATTTATATATATATATATATACATACATATATATATCTATATGTACACATTTTGGTAAAGTATGCCGAAATTGGTGGGGTAGATCTTCAGAAGAAAATAGATGCCTTGGAAGAAAGTATAAAACAGTTAGTGGGTGGAGGAGAGTCACGCCAGGAAACAAAGATGAGGGAAGACATGACTAGCAGATTGGCGAAACCAGAAGAAAAAATAAAAATGCGCAAAATTTGCACGTTTAAAAGAGACCGGGATGATTATGCCAATGGGCAGATTTTTACGTTCGCACGCCGCTATGACAACTTGAGAGCGGCCAAAGCAAGCAAACGAAGCGAACAAGGGAATAGAAAACCATCCAATAGAGCTTTCCTCAATATCCAGCTCAGCACCCGAAAGCGAGTCAGATAATGAAGGTGCTAGGAAAATTGTAGGTATTAGGTTAACGTTGGGGGAAGAATTGGACATTTTAAAACAAAGCAGGAGGGACACACTGAGCCACGATTTCAAGACACAGTGGCAAAACAAAATGTCAGAGGAGAAGGGGGAGACGCCAGGCCCGCAAACAGTGGAGTAATCTTAAATAAAAATGAGTCACTTCCGGGTAGTGTGCCTAAAACCCAGGAAACAAAATATATGATTAACCTGGGTACCCTTGATCTTTCAGTAGCGGAAAAACAACTTAAGTTTGGGCTTAATTTTTTGCCCAGAGTCAAGCTTCAATTATACCAGAACATGGGCAGATATTTATCAATTTATCCGAAAATTAAAATTGAGGAAAATGCACCTACAAAAAACAGCTACAGAACATATATCGGACTTAGTACCAGGAGATGATATGTCAGTACTTCGGGTCTCAGATTTAAATTTATATCAAGATCTGTGTCAACTAGCGGGTGGAGATGAAACAGTGTCACAAGGAGTAACTACTATGAGTGGGCAGAAGAAACCAGTAACCCCATTCAAATTAAAGTCTAAGTTTGTCCCTCTTGCAGCACATGACGGCTTGGATACCTTCAGCGAACATGTAGTGGCACAAATTAAAAAGCTGACACGCGCAAACAATAGAACAAGGAAAAAATACACGAACCAGGAAAGAAAATATAATTAATTGATTGCTAAATTGAAGAAGGAAGATCTGATAATTTGAAAATCAGATAAAGGCGGAAACATCGTCTTATGACCATCATCAGACTATCTAAAGGAAGCCTATGGCCAATTAATTAACATCCAATGTTACAGAAAGAGTACTCCATTAAATATAAGACAATGCAGGATACATTGTTTAAAAGTGTTAGTATGGAAAGGTTTGGGTCTCCTAAGTGGGGATGAATACAAATTCATCAAAAAAGAACATCCTTTGGTACATTATTTTTATTTTTTACCCAAGGTCCATAAGAATTTAACCACACCACCGGGTAGACCAATTATTGCTGCATGTGAAGGGCCGCTGGAAAACCTCTCTAATACATTGATTTTTTTTTTACAGACGCATATGAAGAAATTGGAGTCCTATGTCCAAGACACCAGTGACTTTCTTGGTAAAATTAAGGACATTATATGGAGCTCTGATTTACTATTGGTAACACTGGATGTATGCTCTCTGTATACACGTATCAATCACAGAGATGGGCTACGGGCAGCTGAATATTTTCTTAGCACTAGACCAATGGAATTTGCATCTCATACGAAAATGTTATTAGATATGTTGTCTTTTTGCTTAGAGAATAATCACTTTCTTTTCAATGGCCAATTTTATCAGCAGGTGCAAGGTGTAGCCATGGGGGCCAGTTTCTCCCCCAGTTACGCCTGCCTTTTTATGGGATGGTGGAAGGAACTGGTCCTCAGGTGTGAATTTGAACACCATTGCACCCACAACATAGTTTCCTGGTTGAGATTTATCGATTTATTGTATGGCGTGGTACTGAAAACAGTGTGTTGAAATTTATAGATTAAATCAATGTGAATGATTTTAACTTAAATTTTACATTTAATATCAGCAAACACTCGGTGACATTTTTAGATGTACAGATTTTTTATAAAAAATAACATCTTAACAACTACCCTTTTTAGAAAACCAACGGCAGGTAATACATTGCTCCACGCAACGAGTGCTCATCCCCCACATTTGATAAAAAGTATACCATATGGGTAGATGCTTTGCATCCGACGTATATGTAGTGATCCCGTCGATGCGAAGGAAAAGCAAGTGGAGAGCCTCACCAGATTCCTAGACAGAGGTTACAGCTATAGAGTGGTAGAGGCCGCTATGAGGAAGTCACAAGTGAATCCAAGAGAGGAACTCCTTGAATATAAATCCAAGATCAGGCAGGGAGGTGAAAAAGATAAATCTGATCCTGTCCGACTGATTTTAACATACTCAAAACAAGAAAAGGAATTGAAGAGCATTATTATACACAATTGGTACTTTATCTAGGATGATCCTGTGATTGGTGACTTAATGCCCTCAAACCTGGCCATAGCCTTTCGAAAAGCAATGAGTATGGGTAACATGTTAGCTAAAAACAGTCAGGAGAGTTTCAGAAAAGATAGCTGGCTATCGTCTAGAAGGGGTTTTTATAGATGTTTAACTTGTAAGGCCTGTCAGTTTGGAACAAACACAAAATCCTATATAACAGCATTTTCCGGGACTAGAAGAGAAATTAAGCAACATCTAACTTACAAAACAGAATACTGTGTCCATGTCCTGGAATGCGAGTGCCATTTAAAGTATATAGGTAGCACCAAACTGCAGGTGCACAAACAAATCTTACAACATCTAAGGGCAATCGTGAATAAGGACCAGAATGACCCTGTTGCAATACATTTTCAGGCTGTTCATAACAGCAATCCCAAATGTCTTAAATACTATGCAATAGAATCTATCCCCCTGACAAAGAGAGGAGGGGACAGGGAGGCCTGCCTCAGACGAACAGAGACCAAGTATATTTTAGAGTTCGACTCTAAATGGCCAGGGGGATTAAATGCAACAGAAGATCTTCACACATTTTTAATATTGATCTTAAGTCTGAATTCTGATTACCACCACTTTTATCAATGATCCAGAGGGGTAGAAATTCTCCTGTACATATTACATATTAGTTGAAACCTCTGAAAATAGACTAAAATACCACTCTTAGCTGTTATAAAAATGAGTTAAAATATAAAACCAACAGACTTAGATGCCCTGTAAGAGGTGTTTGTTATGATTGATTTTAAGACATTTTGGTTCGTTTTTATCTATATGTCTTTTTATTAATTGTTTTAGGCACGTCGCAGGGTGATATTTATTGTGGTTTTAATAGAGGTTTTTGCTAATTTGCACACCCAGCCTTCAGTAACATATTTGAATATCAGTATGTCAATTTAAACCTATGTTTTGCCCGTTTTCTTCTTTGAAACTTTCAATTACAATGTATGCACTTTATTGATGACAGTCACTTTAATCGTTAGCACTGAGGCACAGGTCACTTTTTGTCTATAGTACTGTAGCACCATGGCACTTTTCTCATTCAGAGATTGATGAATTGAATAAGTCTTTATAAGTAAAGGCTTGTCTTTATTTAATTTAGAAAAATTATGTAAATGTGTTTGTGTAGGTAATGGATGAGAATTACCTAGCAACATTTTGGTGCGATGCAGTTATATAGTATTGCAGGATAGTTGTTGGAAAAGAATACAACACAGTGAATGCAGAGAACTGTTCTTTTTCTTGTCTATATATATATATTTTATTAAGGTATATTTTTGTTTATTTTACTATCACGTTTACGTGAGCACTTAGGAGAAAGAGTCTGTATATTGCATCGTATTAGTTTGACAATGATGACAAACACATTTTTAGGCATTTATGCGCTTTTTAAAAAAATGAACCGATATGTTTGTTGCAGTTTGGGAATTCTTAGATTGAATTGTTCTAAATATAAAGCATTTATGCTGTTATTTTATATTTATGACATCTCTAATTGATTTGTAATGCAAAAAAACATCTCAGGTAATGTATGTGTATATGAAAGTATTTTTTCTATGTCAACCGTAATATTGATGCACTTGCACTTTAAAATGTGCCTGGCCAGAACGCACGATCAGGTGATCAAGGCCGCTTGGACGGCCGAAACGCGTCTTGACATGTAATGGGAAATAGAATAATGCTGGCACAGCAAGTTGGTCCATGCTCGTGATTCCGCGTTCAAGCGGTGTTCTGTTGCGAGGTGTTGCAGATATATATATATATCTATCTATCTATATCTCTCTCTCTCTCTCTCTATATATATATATATATATATATATATATATATATATATATATATATAGATATATATATCTTCGAACACCAGCTTGCTGCACTCAGGATCACTTGCACGTCAGACGGGGGTGTTCCCTTCCACGTATTCCTGCTCAAAACTCCACCAGGTAGTCATAACTGGCAATAGAAGATAGCACTCGCAGGGGGAGTTTCCGATAAAGTTTTATTCAAAATTTGGAAACTTGGGCACACCAGATGCGTTTTGGCACTTAGGCTGTGTCAAATGTTGCACAGAAACGCCGCGGCCACCATTACTTTTATCTATGCAAATTCAAAATTAATTACCGGTACATAGGCAGTAAAAGGGGACTATACAGTGAAACATTGGTGGTTCCGCCATCTTGGAATGATCAAAGTTAAACAAATAGACGTATATAACGTTCTAATGGTTTAAACAAAACATGAAAACATAAACGGTTATATAACCTCAGTAAACATGATTGTACATATAAAACCCAGGATAGGTTACCAAATACCATTCCTACGATCACCTCTTACATTTCGCCCTGGATGGGCATAAGTCTCCAATGTCTATGGCCGGTAACATTAGATTTCATCAATAAACATTTAGTAGACATTTGTCACAAGTTCATCATAAGCACAAATCAATTTATCAGTATTGGAAAATTATTTTTCAAAAAACATCACATAATCAGAAGTAAAATCAAAATCAAGATCAAGATGGCGGAACCACCGATGTTCAGAGAAGTGAGCTGCTGGTGAGCAAGGATAAGAAACAATCTGGGGTCGCGGGGTGATTCGTGAAGCGGGAGGCGAGATAAAAGGAGGTCCCAAAATGTGTTTTCCCCATGCAATTTTCCATAGGGACCTTTAGCCGCAGCTACAGCCCGAACTGCTGAACAGAATTACACCAAATTCAGCAAAGAGGTAGTCCTCATTTCAGACTCATGCCTTTTGCTTAAATGGTGTCAATCTGTTAAGTAGTTTTTTAGATATTAAAGGAAAAAAGTTCATATATATCTGGGCGGAGCCTAACGACACATCTCATTGTGAGATCTGATTGACTGTCTGCACTTCATCCAAGAAGTGTTGGCAGCCATCTTTGGACCAATATACATGATAGCACTTCATTAAAAAGCACTGCAGTTAATAGAAGGTTTTAAGATTTTAGTTACATTATAAATTATTTGTTGATGGTACCATACTCATTTTAGGAATTATGGTGTAGTCTAAGGTGATTTCACCTTGTGAAAACGCCTTCTGATGGGATATCATGAATCATGTTTGAGAGAAAACTATTTTCTCATGCTTGTCCCATAGAAGTTTGGAAGGTGCTCCAGAAGCTAAAATGAGAGCATATTTTCAGTAAATTCACATTATCTTCCTCAGTCATGTGATAATGAAGTCTGACATTCTCAGTAAAACATGTACACCCAACAAGGGCAGAGACCGTCAGTTGATTCCTTTGTGTTCTACTGCAGCTTCCTAGGGTGTTCTAAAGAACAACTAGAGCGCTAACAGCCTTACTATTGACAAAATTATGGAACACCTGAAGCCATCTTGATTGGAATAAACTGGTAACACTTAAAACATTTAATTTAAAAAGGAACAAAATAAGGGGGGTTATTTTGTGATAGTGATGGAGCGGTAATTTCTTCTGGTAGTTTCTCAATGCAAAACCTTCATGCTATCTCTAATTTACTGCTCAAAAGGTGTTGAGCCCTTCACACCATATATTACCTTCAGAAGACTTTAAATAAAGATGAACAGTAAAAAAATGCAATTATTATTGTAATCCAATAAAGAGAGTTGTTGAATATTTTAAAGGGTTTTATTTTCTAGTCAAAAGTTAATTTTTCTCTGACCCTTTATTCATTAGTAAAATATCAATCAGGTTACAGAATTTGGAAAACAGGAAAAATAGCATTAATTCTTTGGTGTGATACTATGTACTTTTAAATTTACCTTCCACCCTCCCCCGTGCATTCCCGCGCAGCGGACCTTAACGATGACGAGGGAAACTATTCACATGTGCCGCCATTCTCGAGGAAGACTGAGGCCACGCCCACCACCCTCAGGCCACGCCCCCCGCATCCAGTACTTAAGGCGCACTGACTGCGAGCGCGTTAAGAGGACTGTCAAAGCTCCTGAGGCGGAAGCCGGGAGAAGCGCTGATGTTTTAATTCTTTGGTGTGATACTATGTACTTTTAAATTTACCTGCCACCCTCCCCCGTGCACTCCCGCGCAGCGGACCTTAACGCTGACGAGGGAAACTATTCACATTTGCCACCATTCTCGGGGAAGACTGAGGCCACGCCCACCACCTTCAGGCCACGCCCCCGCTCAGTATAAAAAAATGTGCATCCCCCGGACGCGCAGCGGACGTGCCGAAGGCGCGCCTAAGGCAAGCCAGTCTGTGCCCGTCCGCGACCGGACCGCGTCCAGCGCCAGCCACGCTGCCGGTGAGCGGTTAGATACTAAGAGGGTAGTCTGGTCCAGTTCGGAACTATTGGCGCTGTACACAACTAAACCATGGACGGCGACTAGGTTTGATTTGGCCAATTTTGATCTACCACCATCATGCTTGCTCTGCTGCAAAACACTCTGTGATGGTTCGTTTAAAAAAGACACATATTTAAAAACAAAAAGCAAACCTACAGTTAACTCCCCTGGTACTCTTTTTAGGGCTGGACTACTGAACTGCAGATCCCTCCCTAGGCATGCCGATGATATTTGGCTGCTAATGGCGGATTCCGAGTGGGACGCCTTATTTCTCACAGAAACATGGCTCAATGAAGACAATATGGCCTCCATTCCTCTGGCTGTCCCGCCGGGCTTCAAAATAAGCTTCTCAAACAGAGAGGAGGATAGAAGGGGTGGCGGAGTGGCTATCATCTTCAAGGATAAATACACACTGGCGTCCTCGACTCCTACCACTATCTCTGGTATAGAGGGGCTACACTTCTGCCTTCAAATTAACCCCCAACTGTCTTTAGCTGGCCTGATTATTTACAGACCCCCGGATTGCTCCTCGACAAATACCTGTGAACTTATGGACTTCCTAGTCCAAAGTTCTCTAGCTCACCCACACTATATTATAGTAGGTGATTTCAATGTTCACGTAGACAGGTCTGATTGCCCCCAGGACACTCAACTTATCACAACGTTGCAAGCCACTAACCTAACTCAAATCATTTCTGGACCAATGCACCGGGCAGGCCATATGCTGGATTTAATCTTTTCCAACATATTGGATACTACAGCTAAAACTCCGCAGCCATTGCTATGTACGGATCATTTTTTAATTCCATTTTCAATTTCATTCCCATCCCACCACCAGACAATGGGGAAACGTTCTTATGTGCATAGAAAATGGGATAACATATCTGCAGATACCCTATGCCCTGCCCTTGCAGCCGCCCCGCCTGCCCTGACTATAGACGTAAACTCTGATGCAGTGGCACTGATTCGCTGGATAGGCAACACGGTGGAATCTATTGCTCCTGCAAAAGTCGCCACGTCACGCAGAGAATCCCCTTCCGCTCCCTGGTTCTCCACAGACCTAATGGCTGAAAAAAGCAATTGTAAAAGGCTGGAGCGCCTCTGGCGGGCAAATTATTGTGAATCAGCAAAAACTTGTTACAAAAAAGCCCTACGTGGTCTTCATCAATCTATAAAAAAAAGCCAAAAAATTATTTATTGTGTCCTCCATTCAGCAAGCGGAGCATTCAAGCAAAGAAGTTTTTAAGATTGTTCAATCCTTTTTTAAACCTAGGGCTATTGAGACTGAAGTTACTCCGTCGGCGAGACTCTGTGAGGACATCTCGGACTTCTTTGATAAAAAAATTATGAAAGTCTATGATACCTTCACGAGTCCCGAGCCCACAGTTATGTTGGACATGGCAAAAAATGAGCTGCCCTCCCTTTCCTTAGCTCATTTGCATCCTATCTCCCTCTGAGGCTCTGAAGGAAATACAAAAATGTAAATCAGGGGCCCCTGATGACCCCTGTCCACCTAAGCTCTGGAAAATGATGTCGGACGCAATTGTATTACCACTCCTACATATATGGAATACGTCCATTGAAACAGGCACTTTTCCTGAATGTTGGAAACATGCCACACTTCTCCCTCTGAAAAAGAAGCCCAACGGTGCTCCCGATGACTTAAGTAATCTCCGTCCAATCTCCCTACTAGCAGCCCCAGGTAAAATGCTCGAAAAGTTGAACGACAACTGAATAGCTTTATCGAGGAAAAAGGGATTCTACATGAAACACAGTCAGGCTTCAGGTCCGGTTTCAGCACCGAGACCGCCCTTATTGAGGTAGCTGAGTTGATTAGGTGGTCCTTAGATTCAGGAGCATCAGCTATGCTGGTGCTCCTGGATCTATCAGCCGCATTTGATACGGTGGATCATGGCAGATTGCTGCTACGGTTGAAGGACATAGGTCTGGAAGATATGGCTCTGAGCTGGCTCCAGTCCTATCTCACAGATCGCTCCCAGAAAAGTGGCATTGGGCACCTTCTCCTCTAAACCTAAACGCCTTTGGTGTGGCGTCCCTCAAGGGTCGGCATTCAGCCCTCTTCTTTTTAATGTTTATTTAGCCCCACTTTTTACCCTGATTGCCAAATGGGGGGTCAAGGTGATTTCGTATGCAGATGATATGCAATTAGTCTTCCCCTATTTGGATGTGTCGGAGGCAGCTTTTAGCCAAATGAGGGACTGCCTTCGAGATGTGGCCAGCTGGATGAATGCAAACAAATTAAAACTGAATGCTAGCAAAACAGAGGTAATATTCTTTGGAAAAAACACACATCCTCCTTCGAACCTGTGGTGGCCTCCTGAAATGGGTCCACCACCATCCCCCAGAACCAATGCGAAGAATTTGGGAGTAAGATGGGACGAGAATCTCTCTTTTTCCTCTCACATACAGCAGGTGACTACTGAATGTCTTCACAAACTCAGAAACCTCCGTAAGTTCCTCTCTTTTCTACCAGAAGTGTGTCGCAAAATGGTAGTCCATGCGACAGTTACATCCAGATTGGACTACGCGAACGGCCTCTATCTCAGCCTGCCTAAATATCTGGTGCAACGCCTGCAGATCGTGCAGAATGCGGCTGCGAGACTGATAAAGCACATTCCTTTCAGGCAGCATGTCTCTCCCCATCTGCGCGAACTGCACTGGCTCCCAGTGTCAAGTAGAATAAAATTCAAAGTTCTTACCCTGGTGTTTAGAGCACTAAGAGGGACCTTTCCTAATTACTTAAAACTCAGACTCCCCCGCTACCATCAGGAGAGGCTCTTGCGATCTAACTCCTTGCTTCTGCTACTCGTCCCACGAGCCAGAAGAGCCAGACTTGGGGGCAGGTCTTTTTCTGCCTGCACGGCGAAACTCTGTAAAGCCTTGCCTTCTGCCATCCAATCTGCTACGACAGAATCTAGCTTTGATAAGCTTCTAAAGACCTGTCTCTTTATGCAGAACACCTAAGCAACCCCCGTGCCCCCTGCTTTGCTGAAGTACTCTTCCAGCACCGGGACACCTCCTTGTGAGGTAGCTGTTCGCGCTTTACAAGTATCAGTATTATTATTATTATTATACAGAACACATTACAGTCTGCATATAAGCATTACATATAGGAAAGAAATGTGGCGGAAATTTCAGTCAAAACTCTTAAAGAGTTTCTAAGAAAAAATAGTCTTGCAAAGCTAATCAATAATCAAATAGTTGTCAAAAATCTCCCATAAAGAGAAATAAATGCATAAGACAAATAAATCTTTTCAGACCTAATTAATTAGTCAAAGCATAAACTTAAAGTTTAGCATCTAAATCTAAAGAGCCTTTCTATCTGTTGCTGCTCTGTGCATCTCTGTGTCTAAAGAGCAAACAAGCAGGGAGACAGCCCCTCCTTCCCCAGACCTGAAAGGAATGTGGCCTGCAGTGCCAAAATATGACGTGGAAGCAGGAAACCTCTCCCTGACTCTCCTCGGACGCCCCAGGCTGCACCCGTGACGATCTCGTACCTAACCCATAGAATGAAGCAAAGCCTAAGCCAAAATAAGCAAGACAGATGAGCTAAGAAAGCCAGCCCCCATCCAGACAGGACATTATTTTATACTCAAATTATTGGCAGACTACACAAAGATGTAGCATCTTTCAGGAAAACCTGTACATGATTGGTCAGTCATGATGGCATGAGTTCTCACTACCCTGACTCATTCTAAAAACGTGACTTTACCAGTTTTAACAAAAGAAGCGCAAATGATTTAATACATTTATAAACGTTTGCAACATTTACTAGAAATTTTTTTTCATTCTAATTCATCCTTCCTTCCTTCCACAGTGCAGTCAGATGGATACTTTTAACTAACTGGTACATTGGCACAGTCACAAGAATGTACAGTTCAAGATGTCCTTGACTTCTTATCATGAGGAAAGCTGCCAGTCTGCGCATGCTCCCTTCTCATTAAATTGCAAGCCATAGCCTTGATGGATTCACAGGCAGCCATGTTTTGTGTAGGCCCCAAAAATAAAACAAACACCAAGATAACATTAATTTCATGTAAATCAGCTCATTATGTTTCCCAACTCCATACTAATACCCCTTATAAATGTTTACCTAGCCAAGCTATTAGTTTCAAGCAGCTTTTCTATTATTTATGACAACATGCAAAATAAATGTGCAATGTGCAACATAGTATTTTCATGCTTTAGTGTAAAATTTAAAAGCACACACAGTTAATATAGCGCACACAGTTAATATAGCGCACACAGTTAATACAACACACGGCGCAACATGCTTTTGTGTGTTAGATAGCTTTTCATGCAAAAAGCATTTAGCCCCCTATGTAGTGTTTGGTGCATTATTAATTCACACACATTATAAAAAGAGGTGTTATTAACTGAAAATATTTATCAAAATATGCAACAAGTCAAAGTCTCTTAAGACAGAAATAGTGAATGTAGATTATAAGGGATGAGCTGGGAAAGAGAGAAACATTCTATTAATCTTCAAAGCTAAAAAGGCCACTTTTCTCTACATTGCAAAAACACGTTAATTCAGCAAAAGCATTTCAGAGTGAATAGGCCTCACTTTTATATTTTTCATGTGCCATGTTTTTAACTTGCACCAAAAGGTGCGTGGAAATTTAAATGCAGTCTGTCTGAAGCACAAAAAAATAAACAATGCCTGACTGCAGATGAAATCTGATCTGTTCCATCAATCCACCCTTCTGATGATTCAAATCATAATAAGATGATTTATAATTCATCACACATATTTCATTTTCAAAAGTGACATTTTTTTTCTTTTTTTTTTAAATTGCAAAAGCTGAGCATATAACAATTTTACTTCTATTTCTAAGGCAAACACACGTCTGGTCTGTAATCAGATCATATATAGCCAAGCTCAAATGTTTTAGTGCAGAGTTCTGTAAGTAGCTTCTTGGAACAGTTAGTCTTCTTTAAAATAAGTTCCTAAAATAATAATAAATGAAAATTAAACAGGACAGTTTCAGCATTTCTTTTCTCTTAGTCATCAGCTTGCCATCAGAATGGCTCATACAGTGTGGCATTCTCTACCTTTTCAATGCAAATTAGACTACTTAGGTGCTGAGAAATTCTGACAGAGCACCATCAATCTCTTGCACGTTTTCAACCAATGCCTTTCACTCTTATTTTCACTTTGATCAGATTCAGATGTTTCACCATAGCATCTCTCAGATCAAAGCTGTTGCACCATCCATTATGCAGATCTTGTGTTGCAGCTGCAATCTGGTGAGAAACTGCACACTGTACATCAACCAGACCTACACAGCAATGGCTAGTGTTCTCATCAGTGTTTTCCACAAGTGCATTTGCATATGTATTTTCAAGCCACTTTGGGTTTGCTGAAACATAGTCTTTTGCAAAAGGTAACTCAGTGCTGCCATTGTGTTGCTTTTTTATGCTTGACACTTCAGGCAGAGAACTACAATCCATTCCTTGTCCAATCTGTTGGTTTGCACTCATTATCTTTGAGGCCACATTATGATCTGATTTCAGAGAAACTGGCAATCTATACCTGGGCATCAGTCTTTACAATAACACATTTGCCACTATGCAGTTGTCACTTTTCTCAAAAACAGTTCTGATACAACCCTGAGGTTCTGCTTCTGAAATATTTTCTTGAGTCTCTTTTAATTCATCTGTGAAGATTCCATAGAATGTACATGCTAACAGAACACAAATTTGTGCAACTGAATTAGCATTTCTCTCTCCCATGACAACAGTGACTCTCATTTGAACAGATATACTGCATGTTATGGTAAGGGCAATCAATTTCGAATTTTGGGCTGAGGTATCTACTAAAAGCCATGAAGCTTTGACAACATAATGTATAAGGAGCACAGCATGTGCTGCTTTTAATGTGTCACCTTTCAAACATTGGCCATCTACAAAATGGACATTGTTGGGCTGACTCAGGCGTTCATCCTTAAAGTCTGATTTTGGCTTTATGCATATTTTCATGATATTTAGACACTCATTTTCAGTTTCATCATAATCCAATTCATTTGCTGACATTTCTGTGTAGTTGGAGTCAAAGGTCATTGGGCAATACATCACAGACCTTTGAAAACATTCATCTTTTTAAATAGGCAATAAAAGAGAGCGCAGCCCTCCCTCTCACTGCAAATTGGTGTATTTTCTTTCAAATAAACTTTCATTCCTAGTGCTGGGGCGCGACATTCTTTCTCTTTCAACTCTAGGAATGCTTCTGTGCAATTGTTGTCAAATGGAAGCGGATCAGACACATCCTCATGTGTCAGCCTCAGTAAAGGCTTAGCCACTAGAGAAAGGTTTAGTAACCACTCTCTACAGCAGTTAACCATTCCCAAAAATTTCCTGACTTCTTTCTGAATTTGAGGTGGATTTTTCTTGGAAATCATTTCCACCCTCTCTGGTGACACCTTTCTACCTCCCTTTCCAATTTTGTGTCCCAGGTATTCATCTTCTTTTTGACTGTACCCCTGACTATTCTCATGCAATGGCACTGTTACATGGACTTTGCAAAAATCAATAAAAGTAAGCCATTCTTCAGCAATGGAATGTGAAAAAATATATTGGCTGGATTCGTTACCACAGGACAACATGGAAAAAATATGATATTAATCTCCTGCACTATTCTGTTCTTTTCATTTATTTTCTGTGAGCCTGTGATCAGAAAGTTACACAAACTTCCAACCAATTCCATCAATAATCCTTTTATTGGTAACATTTCTGCAACTGATGGTGATCCTGAATACATGTAATTTAGTTCTAATTTTAATAAGACATGTTCTGCACTTTTTATTAATCTGGCATCCTTCTCTGTGAACTTTCTTATTTCTGTTTTTATTATTTTTTCCTAAGCAGAAGGTAATTTTTCAACTGTCTTTTCTGAAAACAATGCTACAGCTGTTTCTTGTTGGGCCATTTTAAAATGTACATCCTCATCAGGAATCTGAAAAATAACATTATCTGATGTACAGTAATCTCGGCTGCTTAATTTGCAAAACAATTGTTTTTCTGCGAGGCCAGAGTCACAGACAACAGTTTTGCAGTCTTCCTCAAATGGGCCTAATTTTGGTGCAAATTTTTCTAAAACTGGGTTTGTAATTTCTTTGTTTAAAACTCCTGCATTTAAATCTGGACTTTCCTCTGCCTTCACAATGCACTTGGTAAATTCTGAATTGTGAGGGTTGAAACTCTCATTTTCAAACACAGCAACCTGTTGGACTGGGTTCTGATTTTGTCTCTGGAAATAATTCACATTTGCTCTAGACAACTTATTTAAATTAATTTTAGCATTTTCCATATTTTGTGGGACCATCTTTGCTGCCATAGGTACCTGTTTCTGAACTGACATTTGCATTTGCTTAGTTGGTATATTTTGCATCTGCATTTCTCCATGTTTTTGTGCATCATGTTTACATTTATTTTTCTTCTTCCAATGCTCAAATCTGCTTTAAAGATGGCAAAAGGACACATTTTCCAGCAGTACAACATCCATACCTGAATTTTCACAAACCAAAACACCTTTACTTCCATCCTGTGTTCCTTTAATCTGTACTCAATAAACATCCTTTGCTGGCACTCCACCCTTCAGGAAAATAATCATTGCTATATTTTCCTCCATAACAACAGAAAATGATGGTGCATTCATGCAAACTCTTTTCATTGTCTCTCCACTTGGCCTTTGAATAACTTTAGATTCAAACCACAATTCATTCTGCATGGCAATGTAAAAGAACATTTCCAAATGAATGCACAGGTCTTTTAAAATCTCAAAAATCCATCAACTTGTGGGTACCACAGCATAATTCTGTCTCTCAATTGTGGGATTATTTTCAGAAATGCTGCAAGTTCACTTTTATTCTGTGGCATAGGAACATGCACTTCTCCCACCTTTTCTCTCAATGAGTAAGCAAAAGCTTCTCCCTCATTCTGCTTATTATTTTTCTCAATTAAATCTGTTGGCTTCTTTTCCTTATCCATTTTCCTTGCTAGGTCTGGTGGTTTCTTTTTCTTCTCATGTTTTCTTGCCCATTTGTCTCCTAATTTCTCAAACCCATTGCATTTGAAAATATATTTTATTACTGCAATGTGCAATTGCATTCCTGAAGAACACATTTTCTCATTTGCTTCATCATCCATATGTACCCTAAAACTTTTCTGAGATGGAAAATTTCCTGAACCATCAGTTTCATATTTTTGAGCCAAATCTTTCAGGCCATTATGTGTAGTTAATTCACATGCAACTGTTTCCTTACTCAGGGAAAATAATTATTTTTCCTGACACTGGTTCACATTTTCATGATTTAAACAGCAGGGACTGATAATTTCTTTATGTTCACATGTTGAATTTAAAACATTAAGCGGTTTCTCTTTTTCATGGTCTGTGTTAATATGTTCTCCCATGTTTTCTATGTTTGTAATCACTGCTGCTTCCTCAAAGCAGGTTTGAGAAATCCCATTTTCAAATATATTTATTTTATCCTGAGCTGTAGATGTTGTATAGGCCATTTTTCCCTCACCTTTCAGTGCTCTGGGTAATTTCTGTTCAATAATCTGCAAATTCCGAGTTTCTGAAATAAACTCTGCCATAATCACTCCTTCTGCAGCTCTTTGAACCTTTTCAGTAGGGACCATAATAATTGGGACAGTCATAATTTTTCTATGCATTATCTGTGCATCTGCAGTTAGCAATTCTTGGACTAAATCAGGCAAATTTGAAGCAGTAACACCTGGTGGTATCACTGTCAGTGCTGAATCAACAGGTAATGGGTCAATATAAAATGTCTGCACAGTTTTCTCAATCTGTGCTTTTCTCTTTTCAACAGAAGCAGTAGCCACTGTAGTGCTTACTAGTACAATATTTTCAGTATTTTTGATGGGAACCACATAAAGTGGTGGACACTCAGTTAACAAGGCATCCATTATTTTATCCCCTGAATCATTATTTATTTGAAGCTCTTTATCATCATTAATTCTCTTCTCCTGCATTTGGTGCTTTACCTTTTTATCCTCACTTGCTTTCTCTCTTGCTACCTTTTCCCATATGCTTAAGGTCTCAAATTGTGCAGCTTTAACTGATGTCTTTATTTCACATAAGACTTCCCGTAATTTGTCAAAAATTTGCAATTCAAAAGTACCATCTTTTGGAAACCTCAAAACACCCTCTTTTTCAGTAATCTTGCACCATTGGTGAACCCACATACATGTATTTTGCCCCAAATTGGTAGACATAAAATGCACAGGTGTTCCTTCAGGAGCATCACCAATAAAAAACTATTTTTTCACTTTACCTCCTAACAGCTTCTTTAAGCCTTCAAACAATTTCATTATTGCAATAGTTCAATGCAATTTCTTTTTTCCAAAGCTGTCAGTCTCAATTTTAGTCAGTTTTACTCCTACTTCTGACCCTCCTCAAAATCCTACTGCAATATTTCTCTTAATCAATAACTCTGTTAGTAACAATATAAATACATTCGCTACTCTGTCTGTTGTGCTAAATAAAGGATAGATTTATATTCCCTGCGAGTAACACATTCCGCTTACCCTGCACAAAGTAAGACTTTTCGTTTACTCTTCAAACGCTACAGGTAAATCCCTTCCGCTTACCTTTCACTCAAGCTCAGAAGAACCTGCTACTCCTTTGGCCTTATCCTTCAGGATATATCTTAGGCCAACATTTCACCAGCGAACCCTTTTGCTGTCAATCAAGCTCAGAAGAACCTGCTACTCCTTTGGACTTATCCTTCAGGATATATCTTAGGCCAAAGTTTCACCAGCGAACCCTTTTGCTTTCAATCAAGCTCAGAAGAACCTGCTACTCCTTCGGTGTGACCCTTTCTAGGTGATATCAGACCAAAGTTTCACCAGCGAACTCTTTGCTACAATCACTCACACAGAAAATAGTTCCTAATTTAACACTGCCAGCCCTACCTAGCTTCTCAGTGTTATTCCAACAGATGAGTAACCTCAGTGCAGTGTGGCTTCCATTTACCACCCGCCATTCCTTCCCGGGACTCCACAGGTGTGCATACCTGCGTGTTCAGACAACATAGAACAAGACACTTACTTAACATAAAGAGTTAAAACATGTAATCAATAACCAAAAATGATATCCTATGAAATTAACAATATAATCAATAACACCATCAATTCAAAATGAGCAAAATGTCACCAACATTAAAATAAAACCTTAATATTTTCAACACTTCAAAAATACATCCTAGCATATTAACAACATTTCACAACCCTATTGATACTCACACCACTTCTTGCATCACCTTCCAGTACTGCTTTGCCAGTCTTCAGGTTCTGAGCATTGGAGTCCGGAATCAGGACTTGGACATTTATCTAACTTGGGCATTTATTTTACTTCCCTCTTAAGGTCAATGATCCATTAGTTGAGTAGTTGATGGTGAAATCAATAATCATTAATCACCAAACTAATCAATAATGACCATCCTCTGATTACCAAAAACTGATGGAGCGGTAATTTCTTCTTGTAGTTTCTCAATGCAAAACCTTCATGCTACCTCTAATTTACCGCTCAAAAGGTGTTGGGCCCTTCACACCATGTATTACCTTCAGAAGACTTTAAATAAAGATGAACAGTCAAAAAATGCAATTATTATTGTAATCCAATAAAGAGAGTTGTTGAATATTTTAAAGGGTTTTATTTTCTAGTCAAAAGTTAATTTTTCTCTGACCCTTTATTCATTAGTAAAATATCAATCAGGTTACAGAATTTGGAAAACAGGAAAAATAGCATTAATACAGAACACATTACAGTCTGCATATAAGCATTACATATAGGAAAGAAATGTGGCGCAAATTTCAGTCAAAACTCTTAAAGAGTTTCTAAGAAAAAATAGTCTTGCAAAGCTAATCAATAACTAAATAGTTGGCAAAAATCTCCCATAAAGAGAAATACATGCATAATACAAATAAATCTTTTTAGACCTAATTAATTAATCAAAGCATAAACTTACAGTTTAGCATCTAAATCTAAAGAGCCTTTCTATCTGTTGCTGCTCTGTGCATCTCTGTGTCTAAAGAGCAAACAAGGAGGGAGACAGCCCCTCCTTCCCCAGACCTCAAAGGAATGTGGCCTGCAGTGCCAGAATATGACGTGGAAGCAAGAAACCTCCATCTGACTCTCCTCGGACGCCCAGGCTGCACCCGTGACGATCTCGTACCTAACCCATAGAATGAAGCAAAGCCTAAGCCAAAATGAGCAAGAAAACAGCTGAGCTAAGAAAGCCAGCCCCCATCCAGAGAGGACATTATTTTATACTCAAATTATTGGCAGACTACACAAAGATGTAGTATCTTTCAGGAAAACCTGTACGTGATTGGTCGGTCATGATGGCATGAGTTCTCACTACCCTGACTCATTCTAAAAACCTGACTTTACCAGTTTTAACAAAAGAAGCGCAAATGATTTAATACATTTATAAACGTTTGCAACATTTACTAGAAAAAATGTTTCATTCTAATTCATCCTTTCTTCCTTCCACAGTGCAGTCAGATGGATACTTTTAACTAACTGGTACATTGGCACAGTCACAAGAATGTACAGTTCAAGATGTCCTTGACTTCTTGTCATGAGGAAAGCTGCCACAGTCTGCGCATGCTCCCTTCTCATTAAATTGCAAGCCATAGCCTTGATGGATTCACAGGCAGCCATGTTTTGTGTAGGCCCCAAAAATAAAACAAACTCAAAGATAACTTTAATTTCATGTAAATCAGCTCATTATGTTTCCCAACTCCATACTAATACCCCTTATAAATGTTTACCTAGCCAAGCTATTAGTTTCAAGCAGCTTTTCTATTATTTATGACAACATGCAAAATAAATGTGCAATGTGCAACATAGTATTTTCATGCTTTAGTGTAAAATTTAAAAGCACACACAGTTAATATAGCGCACACAGTTAATATAGCGCACACAGTTAATACAACACACAGCGCAACATGCTTTTGTGTTTTAGATAGCTTTTCATGCAAAAAGCATTTAGCCCCCTATGTAGTGTTTGGTGCATTATTAATTCACACACATTATAAAAAGAGGTGTTATTAACTGAAAATATTTATCAAAATATGCAACAAGTCAAAGTCTCTTAAGACAGAAATAGTGAATGTAGATTATAAGGGATGAGCGGGGAAAGAGAGAAACATATTCTATTAATCTTCAAAGCTAAAAAGGCCACTTTTCTCTACATTGCAAAAACACATGTTAATTCAGCAAAAGCATTTCAGAGAGAATAGGCCTCACTTTCATATTTTTCATGTGCCATGTTTTTAACTTGCACCAAAAGGTGCGTGGCAATTTAAATGCAGTCTTTCTGAAGCACAAAAAAATAAACAATGCCTGACTGCAGATGAAATCTGCTCCATCAATAGAAAATAATGTTAGTGCTGTAGAAAGAAAAAGTAGGACATGTTTTAAGTGAGATCTCAATTATCTTCCTGTTATATTTCAACAGGAGCATCCTGTCATTTGATTGCTTTGTGTTCTACTGCAGCTTCTCAGAGTGTTCTAAAGAACAACTAGAGCGCTAACAGCCTTACTAATGACAAAAGTATGGCACACCTATAGCCTTCTTGATTGGAATAAACTGGTAACACTTAAAACATTTAATTTAAAAAGGAATAAAATGAGGGGGTTCATTTTATCCTAGAAATTATGGGTAGTGCTGTAGGAAGAAAAATTAGGACATTTTTTAAGTAAGATCTCAAATATCTTCCTGTTATATTTCAACAGAAGCAACCTGGCAGTTGATTCCTTTGTGTTCTACTGCAGCTACCCAGAGCGTTCTAAAGAACTAGAGCGCTAACAGTCTTACTTATGACAACATTATGGCACACTTGAAGCCATCTTGATTGGAATAAACTGGTACCACTTAAAACATTTAATTTAAAAAGGAACAAAATGAGGGGGTTCATTTTGTCATAGACATTATGGTTAGTGTTGTAGAAAGAAAAATTAGGGCATGCTTTAAGAGAGATCTCAAAACCTCTTCTATTTTATTTGTAAATTCTGACATGCAGACTGAAAAATCACTTTCAAAACCAGCAGTAGACTTCCAGTGAACTCCCTGGTGAGCACTACCCCCTACACTACTCAAACACCACTGCTCTACCCTAAACCCTAAAATGCTACCCCAAGCTCGAGCCCCTACACTACACAAACACCACTGCACTACCCTAAACCACTACCCCCTACAGTAGACAAACACAACGGTGCTTCCCTGAACCTTAAAACACTACCCCCAGCATGACCCCCTATACTGCCCAAACACCACTGCTCTACCCTAAACCCCAAATCTACCCCCAGCACCACCCCTACACTATCCAAAAGCACTGCGCTACACTAAACCCTAAAACACTACCCCCTACATTACACAAACACCACTGCACTACCCTTAACCCTAAAACACTACCCCAGCAAGACCGTCTACACTACACAAACAACTCTGCACTACCCTAAACCCCTACCCCCAGCATGACCCCCTACACTACACAAACACCACTGTACTGCCCGAAACCCTAAAACACTACCACTGCACTACCCTAAACCCTAAATCTACCCCCAGCATGACCCCCTACACTACCCAAACACCACTGCACTACCCTAAAAACTAAATCTACCCCAGCACGTGAACTACACTACCCAAACACCACTGCACTACCCTAAACCCTAACACACTACCCCAGCACGACCCCCATACTACACAAACACCACTGCACCACCCTAAACCTACCCCCACCATGACCCACTACACAAACAACACTCACGACCCTAAACCCTAGATCACGACCCCCTACACTACACAAACACCGCTGCACTACCATAAACCACTGACCCCAGCACGACCCCTACCCTACCCAAACACCACTGCTCTACCCTAAACCCTAAAACACTACCCCTGGCACGACCCGCTACACTACCCAAACACCACTGCGCTACCCTAAACCCTAAAACACTACACTACCCCCGGCACGACCCCAAACACTACTGCGCTACACTAAACCCTAAAACACTACACTACCCCGGCATGACCCCCCTACACTACCCAAACACCACTGCCCTGTGGTGCGTTTTAAGTTGAGGAATTAATTCCTCTTCAATGTTGAGGGTCCCTGGGGGCCAACTAGCCTACCAGGTACCTCCAGTATGCGCCAGGGAGCTGTGTTGCAGAGAGGTGTTCAGAGGCCACGCCCCTTTTTACACCTCTCTGCAACACAGCTCTGTGGCGTTTACTGGAGGTACCTATATATATATTTATATATATATTTTATTGAGGCAGTGGTCTCAGGGGCAGCCATCAACACAGCACAGTCCCAAGTCCAGGTCCCAACGCGTTTCAAGGCATCACTTCTTCTGGGGTTTACAGACCGAAGCAAAACAGCAGGGTTTGAGGGAAGGGAGCGGCTCCTGTGCATTCTAATTTGCGCAACGATCCACATTTTATTTTATGTTTGTGAAGTTAATCAGCAGTGGACCTCACTAGAGTAAGAAAATGGCACTACAAGGACCGAAAGACCACAGTTGTGGCGCACCCACTAGGGCGGGGTCTCTATCATATAGTAGTTGCCGCCAGAACACCCTGCTGTTTTCCTTCGGTCCTTGAAACCCTGAAGAAGTGATGCCACAAAACACTTTGGGACCTGGACTTGATACAGTCTTGTGTTGATGGCTGCCCCTGAGACCACTGCCTCAATAAAGCTATGTTTGGGGAATACCTACCTCTTGTGGGCGTCCTCCATGACAAGCAAACTTTGCGGTTGTATATATATATATATATATACGTATTGATTATGTGTTAGTGAGTCTAGCCCTGTGGCAGTTTCTTTACCAGAGTTGAAAGTGATCACAATCCCCTTATTGTTACGATGGTTGGGTTGCTGGGCGAAGCTCTACCCAAGTAGGGAAGAGGCAGCGGCCAGTGACCTGGTACTGTCCAATGATACTCGTCATCTGAAATGGAGTAATGTCAGAGAACACCCGGAAACACTGTTAGCCATGAACAACGAGGTATATAGGGTACTAGAAGTCTTGGGTACTAGTGAGGAAAGCCAGACCCCGATGTCCCAAATAATTGAGATGCATATTACACTTTTTGATCGTCTAAAACTATTCTTCTGTAAACCTGATAATAATAAGAAAGGCAGGAATAAGAAACCGGAAGGGTGGTATAACGAGAAATGTCTGCACTTACGGAGAGCACTGGGGGTAGCTTTACGTTCTATGGACTCAGCTAGAGTAAGGCTGGTGCGGGACCTCTACAGAAAAGCAGTTAAGGAAGCTAAAAAGCTCTGGGACCAGGCAAGTTGGCAGGAGCCTAAGGAAGCATGTGAGTCTCGAAATCCTAAATTATTTTGGAGTAGGTACAAATGGGACAGGGGGGGTGCCCAGAACCCCCATAGAATAATGTTGCCCACCATTTATGGGTCGAATACTTTAAACCTCAGTATGCTTCCCTTGATGATGAGCGGAATATTGATCCGTTTTTTTATACATTTTTTACTAGTGGGGCATTTACACTAGAGGAGGTGGATAGGGTGTTAGACACTACCACACCTGGACGTGCCCCTGGAGTTGAGAGCATCCCAGCGGATGTTGTTTTTAAAATTACAAGTCATTTTGGCGCCTGTATTGTCATATGGATACTTCGTTACAAAGTCAAGTTTTCAAGTCCCTACAGGCCTGAGGGCAATAGTGTAGTAGAACGAATGAACCGCGACTTAAAGCAATCTTTGACAGCCCGAGTTATAGGCACTGGTAGAAACTGGCTGGCTCACCTCAATGACATGCAGCGTGCGCTTAATAATCTCCCTAGAAGGTCTCTGGGTGGGCGGACCCCATACGAAATGCTCTTTGGTATCAAGATGTACGTCCCTGACCTCGATGGTTTAGACTGCCAGGCCCAGGCCGCGGCCTTTGACGTAGATGAACATTGCAATGTTTTACAGGATCTACAAAAGACCAGAGACAGTCTTGCTAAGGAACACTTGCCCTCCACGTCGGATGATGCGTTGCAGATCCCGGTAGTTGGCTGGCTACCCCAAGTTGGAGAACTGGTTCGTGAGAAGATCGATAACAAGAAAGAGTTTGGTCCCTCATATCGAGCTCCGGTTCGAGTTCTTGGAGTGAAGGGCACAAGAACAGTCATTTTACCACCACTTCCAGGTCGTAAAGATAACAGATTTATTTCTATTGACAATGTCAAGGCACACAGGGTGGCCGATTCTTCATAGCATGACACCGGCTGTATCCTGTCCTTCCATGGTGAGGCACTCTGTGCTGGCTATTACATCTGGTGCAGAACAGGAGGTGTCCCTCGAGATGCCTGCTATATCCAGTCCTTTATTAAATACTATTCCTGTTACTAACATTGATGAGCTGACCTATGCATATCCTGCTGATTTATCAATGCCTGATTTACAAGCTCGTTTGGCTAACCAGTCCAGATTCTCTTTTGACTCTGATTCGGAACTTTCAAAGAAACCATCGACTATTGCAAAATATACCACGTTATTTAAAAAACATTTTTTAATTCCACCTTGGACATATGTTTGGCTGATACTATTTTCATTTTATCTTTTTATGTCAATTGGTTTTGTGTTTTATTTTTTCCGCCTGATCGATGGCCATTATGTCAAAGAAAGAACAGGAATTCGGTACCTTAATGGAACATTGGCCCCTCTTTCCTCCTCACATTCAGCACACAGACTAAAACGAGACTTAAATACAGTAGAAATTACTGCTTGGCCTGTCCTTGATGGGATTGTGTGGGATGCGGTTAGGTTTCAGATTCATGGCCCCACAGAAGGTATTAATGTTCCGAATGTGCTTAGAGTAAACATGGGGGATGTGATTAAACAAAATATACGTTCTGATGATTGGGATCTTCAGGCCGTAGAAGCATTGTTCTCTGATTTGAAATATTATGCGGCCTTTGATGCTGAGGATTTGTACTTAGATTCTGTCAATTATGGTGATTTGTTTTGCTTTCAACATTATGGAAATCATTTCTTACATAAAACAAGTTCCAGGAGGGTTCCTGTGAATTACACACAGTGGGAACATTGCCCTGCTCCTTTACAAGGGAGCTCTAGTACATTTCTGGGAAAATACTCTTATTTTACAGACTTTAATCAATCGAATCCTGAGTCGTTTTATTTTAAAGTGACACAGAAATTCATGTCCAAAGTTAGACTTACCGATACAAAATTGCTGTATTCGAAGTCCTTTCTAGACAGGTTAGCTATAGATGGCTATGAGTTATGGAAGGAGGTTATTGACCTTAAATCGGTTTGGGGTACCAAAGATTGGCAGGTACAAGGCACTGAGGCTTTGCATCGTGCATGTCTCATCCCGAATCACATGTTGTTTTTAAATTCTACCATTTCCCAAACAACATGCTTTGGATTGGCTACATCTAAAAAATTAAATGCACCGACTATCCCTGATTTGGAAGAATATTCAGGTTGGAATAATTTCACTACATTGTCCATAAGTGAGGTACAAGCCTTATTGCACAATTCCTCCTTTAATGTTACCAGTTTTGATCCGGAGGGGTGGCTTTTGTGGCAAAGAAGCTCTGATTCTTGCCAACGTCGTTTTTTGGGTTTGTCTGAAGGTTTTACACAAGTCAGGCCAGATCCCCGTTTTGAAACAGATCACACTGTTACTACTTATTCAGTGGGCAAATTGTGTCAGAACTGGTTACAACATTCCACTTTGGCTGCAGTTAAACTGCATCTGTCCCAGTTGAATGAGAATATAGAGCTGAATGATTTTATAAAAGGCCCGGCTAAGGGTAGGTCTAAACGCTGGATTTATGCTGTGTACAATGAAATTTGGAAATTTTCACAGATTGAGGCAGCTAAACGCCTGAGAGCTATTGATCAAGCAAATTTGGAAAAAGTGCTTGCGGTGGTCGACAACAGTATTAACATGCTTTCTTCCAGAATTTACACGTTGGATAATATTGTTTCTTCTGTTGTTGATATTGTGCATGATGAAGTGTCCACGTTATACCATGGTCAGAATCAATTGCGCTCTGTAATGCAGTTTGTATGGACCCTACAGACACTTAAGTCTGGTCGAGTTCCCTGGAGCTCATTGAACATTTTGTCCCTTTTTGCCCTTTTTAATTTGACTGAAAAGCAACGCCTGCTTTCAATGCGTGATGCATAATTTTCTATGTTACATATTGAGAGGCTAGAATCCTTACCTTTCTCTGTTGCTGAAACACCTACTGCTACATGGCTTATTCATGGATTAATTACATTACCATTTTCCTTTATACAAATGTACTAATTGTATGCGGTATATTGCTATAGGGCGATATGAACCACTAGGCAATACATTCCTCCATGAGGCGTGGTCATTACCATACACATACAGATGTCTGAAGGATGGAAAAGAAGTAAATCTTAATGGTGAGGAATGCACACAGTCACCTGACCATTCATTAATATGCAGACACATCCAGTTACACGGTTCTTGTAATCAGGACCGGCCAAATTTAGCATGTGTTTTAAAAGGCACGCCAGTTCCAGCAGTAGTTCCCACGTTTACATTATTGACAAATTGTAGTTATTTGCTTTTAAACAACGAGTTATGTTGTGGGTTATTAATTGGTGTGGCTTATGTGGTAACTGTATCAGAGCGTGTGGTGTGTTGCAAAAACGTTTTATACCCACCCACGCATGGGTCTTCAGATGTCTCCATCTGGCCACGAATACCAACCTTGAAAGCGAAGTTCAATGGTTTAAGCAGAATAAGGGCCCTTTTGTCTCAAAAACAAGTGACCCTGAGTTCGGCCCGGGAAAATTATGTCCTTCACATAGCTAACACACGCATAGAGGTGCAGGCACTTTTAAATACTGACTTGCCGTTTCATTTCTGTGAGCTGGTGCACCAGATCTTTAATGCATCTTCCACGACTGGGCTCGCACATTTTTTTAAATTGGTTAGCAGTGGCCTCGTGACTACATTTGAGAAAATTTTTGGTATCATTCCCACTTTTTTCCATTCTATTTTTTCAAGTTTGTTTGGTGGACTACCTGTTTTACTGGCTGTGGCTGCGGGCATTTTGTTATTGTTTTTCTTTATAAAACATGGATGCCCATCCTGCGCAAGAAGCCGTTCAACGCCTCCTGACACTGTGTCGTAATCGGATGCTTAATTACTATGGAACATTGCCGCTTGCAGCATTGAGCACGGCTTATAGATTATCATTTCGGTTCACTGACTTCACGTGTGTCCAACCTGTGTTTCATTGCCTGAGCTGCGAGTTCGATTGGGCCATTGATTTGTGTTTATGCTTGAAGACCGCTCCTGACGTCGATTTTGATCAGCTAATGCGCCCCGTAGTGGCTCACGCGCTGATTTGTTCTGGCGAAAGAGTTATGGCCTTGGCAGCGATAAATGGAGTACTGGGTCAATGGGAGATCTCTGCAGCGGCGCATGCCTTTCTGACACACAGCGTTCTGGTGAACCCACCGAGTTGTCCTCTGACGTTACAGGAGGATTCGATGCTGGAGGAGCACGTATGTTCTTTCCCATTGCTGAATTGGATTGCTGAACTATTTTCGGATGATGGCAGTGATTTCATACTGGAGGCTGTTGCAGCTTACTTTGCATATACTGTCCAATTGTGAGATGACTGGGAGGGTTGCTTTGTTATGGAATATGACTTATCCCTTGCTGAATTGGAGGGATGAACTGTGTTTGGATGATGGAGAATTCAATCATGAGATGTCACAGATAATGACATTGATATGGCACATGACTTTGGATATCGGATAAGTGCCTTGTTTTTTCTTACAGACATTTGAATTGATGCGACCTGGTCCTACATTTCATATTTCGGAGACCTGGCGGATAACTTTTGATCTCGAAAGTTTTTATTTTTTTATTTTTGAGGCCACTGTAGGCATTCATACATATTCATTCATACATATTTTTTTTGCTTATTTTAGCTCAAAATTATTGAACTTGGCTTTCATTTTCTGTATTTGATTTAGTATTGCCTTTCCCTTATATTTGACGGTGCTCGGATCATTGGGGGGGTGTCATATGGATACTTCGTTACATATATTGCGTTAAGTTAGCATGAGTGTATTACATGCCTAACAGCCATTTTTCCTTCGGCTTCAGTTTTGCACACGACACCTACTTGTTGTTGTCGCTTTCGCCCTAGAAGCGGTGATGTGATTTATTTGAGAATAATATGTTATTACTATGCTATCAGTTTTGCTTGGTACACTTGGTACAACTGTCTGCACACTGAGAGCTGCACACTCTAAGAATAACCTAACACAAGGTTGCTGAGAGGCCTGATCCTCGTACCACATTAGACATAACACTAATAATGTTGATGCCAACATTGGGCTCTACGCGGGTTTAAGATAGAGTTACAGGGAATGAATCAACACACTTGGTGCTGCGCATGAAGAGAGCTGGTAGCTGTTGATGTGATCTACTCCTACTGACATTTAGAGGTATGGGTCCGCCCTGCTAAAACCCGAATGAGACCTTCTTAGATATAATATAATATGCTAAATAGGGTGCGCAAAATATAGGCGATATAGGTTTCTATAGATTTTGCATTGTAACATGCTATCACCTTTTGCTTACTATGGATTAGTGACTATGCTGCTAACTCTGATTTTTATAATCTGCATTTTGGTATTATACAAGATACTGCGTTTGAGAACCTTGCATTGAATAATAAATATTTCAAACTTGCACGTGTGTTCTTTGACTCTCAGTTTTGGTTTGAAATGATTATATAACGAAAGAGTGTTCATGTGTTCCACGATTCCTGAGGTATTCTAAAGATCATGTTCTGGTTTGTCTAAGACATTGATCATTTCATAATGATCCATGAGACACTGTAGCTAGCTAGGTAAGGGGATTTCTGATACTGAGATGAGTTTTGGATCATCCTAACTCACTGAGGTTCTAGATCTCTATGCACAGTTCTGTGGGAGAACGGAAACCCTGCTACAGTATATTAGGCATGTAGCAAATGCAATTGCATGTGGTGCTCCAATCCCACCTTCTTGGGAGAGTGCGGAGATAATTCCAGTTTTTAAGAAAGGTGACAAATCAGTGGCAGCTAATTATAGGCCAATCAGCGTTATAGACTCTATTCAAAAGATTATGGGAAGGCTGCTTCTACATAAGGTCCAGTTATGGAAAGAAGATAAGCAAATCCTAACCCCACTCCAGGCGGGTTTTCGACCCCTCACAAGTACCATAGATCAGGTCTTCCGTTTTATTACTATCTACTGGAAGACAGTTGTGCTGGGGAAAAGGGCTCTGTTCGCAGTATTAGTGTACTTGAAGGCAGCCTTTGACCTGGTACCGCGTTATAGGCTGTGGTGTGTCCTGAGTGAGATGGGGTTGACTCCCGAATTGCTATCCCTGATCGTCCGCTTACATGAGGATAACCATGCTCGGGTCCGGTGGAGATCCAAGGGCGAGGTTACAGAGTAATTTTCCGTGGACAGAGGAGTGCGCCAGGGATACGTGCTAGCACCTACCCTGTTCTCACTCTTCGTAAAAGGGGTGATGATTTCCTCTCAGTGATTCCCACTGACGCCCCTATGCTGGCAGATGAACATATACCTATCCTCATGTTCGCGGACGATACTTTGATTATCTCCAGGGCACCTAGTGGCCTGCAAAAAGCCTTACGTAGGTTTGAGGATTTCTGTCTTATTCGGGGCCAAGTAACTAATACGGCAAAGACAAAGTTTATGTCCTTTAATGAACATAGATCATTCCGGGGTAAGGTATACATGAACAATGCTCCCCTTGAAAAAGTTGATGCCTTTACTTATTTGGGAGTTACCCTACAGGCAGATATGAGATGGTCAAACCAAATTGATGTGGCCACATTAAAGCATAAACAACAGTCCGGGATCCTTGTAGCCAAATTCAGATCTTCCTTCTCCAAACCGATTAGCCCAGTGTTGGAGATTTATGGCATGAAGGTCTTAAGTTCCACTTTGTACGGAGCCGAGCTATGGGGGTTCACAAATTTAAACCCTCTAACCGCAGCCAAAAATTCGTTTTTGCGTAAGGTTACCAGTGCTCCACAAAGTACAGCTATGCGACCATTATTGCTAGATCTGTGTAGAAAAGCAGTAATGGACCTGGCGAAACTTCGCCTCCTCCTATACTGGCGAAGATTGTGGTGCACGGTTGAATTATCGCATTACTCCAAAGGTCTCAAAGATGTAATGGACGCAGATCGTTTCCACAAGGTAAATTGGTTGAAGGAGATTAGGTCGTTGTTGGTGAACCTGGGCCTGAGCGAACTGTGGGACGACCCTTTTCTAATGCTGCCTTCCCTTCAAAGAAGATTCTGAAGGAAAGGTATTGGGAAATGATTACGGCCACAGTATGCTCTAGTGGATCAACAAAGCATTTAACAGGCCTGTTCCTTGAATTTAAGCCAAGGCCCACCGTAGAAAAATATTGGGATGCCATTGAGAAAACCTTTGACAGGAAACTGTATTTCCAGTTGAGGATCGGAACCCTACCGGTCCGGTCATTCTCTAGTAAATGGGCGGGGGCCATTAAGAATGTATGTCCAAGGTGTTCAGATAGACAGGAAACGATCAGTCATCTTTGTTCTTTTGCCCATTATATATTAAACCCCGCACTATGTGGGTCATACCCATCTGGAAGCTTATAGGCTTTAGAAGGCATGAAGAGGCGTTGAGAGTCCTCACTACGGACCCAACCCTACCAATAGCAATTGCAATGGCCAAGTTTTTGGGATGGGCCTGCTCTATTCGATCTAGGGTGCTCCCCTAGGTCTACACCAAATGATAACTTTCAATTAACCCTGTAATATAAGGAATGTGTTGGAGTTATGAAATGCTACTGGTGGCTTAATGATGATTTTATGGCATCGAAGTTTTTAAATCCTTTTAGATCCAACGTATTCGTCAGTTATCAAATGATTTAATAACTTCTTAATATGTTGTAGGTCTTGACCACTAGGGCGAATGCAATCAGATTATGTATATGGATTAAGCAACAATGGATGTATTTGGACATAGTGTATATAGATTAAATTATGTACATGATGTATTATAATTCTACAATGTGGATTTACATGTATATATATATGAAATTGCATCGTATTTGAATATGTATTTATTTATGAATGTCCTTAACATTTACATTTGCGTTACAACAAACTTTGCCCCATAGAATTCACACAAGATTACTCTTTTTATATATGTATTTTACATTTATTAATCCACCTAACATTTGGAGCAGTGCATCACATTAGTTGTGTTGTCGATATAAGCAGTCCAAAAAGAATTTAGACGCATGCATGAGTAGCATTAATTGTCAATGCCGACATACCCCACTGTGACCCACAATTGGTTTGGTACTACTGACAGCTATGGATTTAATAGGTGTTTCCAAATTTTACATTTTATTAAAACACACACATCGCTGCACATTTGCACTTTAAGGAGTTAACCAAAACAGAGAGAATGGGGTTCTCTACACGTGACACAAGCCCATAAACAATTATATGAGACTATGGAGGAAGCTAACTAAAAATGCTATGCGTTTACTTTCTGATAGCACTTGCTCGGAGATTTGTATTTTATAGATCACGCTACATGAACAATAATTTCAAACATAACATTTTAAAATGATTTTATTTTGATAATAACATTATTTGTATATCTAACAAAATGTAATCTCCTTATTATTGACAAAAGTGTATTTAACATTTATCTGTTGCAGTGTGATTAACACGATAGTACTTCTTTTAGCTTCATTGTATTGGGCAGTCACATGATTCAATGCACTATTGTGTTTGTCACTTTAAATGCAACTCACGTTTCTGTGTACCTTGTCGAGTGAACAAGCGAGGCTGCGCAACGCGTCTTGACGTTGCCAGATGAATAAAGCACTAAACTGGGTCCGTGTCCAACTCTGCTGCAGGTGGCGCTGGGAAGAAAGCGAGTGCTTGTGGCAATTGGTGATACCTCATATGATCGACTCTGTGCTCCACTAAAGTCGTCACAGAACCCCTTCTCAACTCAGGTTGGCGTTACCAGTGGGGCAGTACTTCCGGGTCAATCCGGTGGGAAGCAAGTAAACGCGAAGGAATTGACAACGCCTGAACCCCCACATCCCAGAGAGACATAGCTTACACACGTACGTTCCCCGGAGTCGGCTGACGAGGAGAACGGAACTGAATTCGTGAGGTAGGAACCTTGGGACATTGCGGGGTGAGAAGTGTGCGAAAACCTCTCTCTACAGTTTAAGCGAGAATTGGACGCTGACGTTGCGAGAGTGTTGTTGAAAATTGAATTTCTGGACAATGTCTTCCGACATAGTGTGTGAGAGGGAGGCGGCTGCTACAGAGCTGTTCTCTGATGCCCCTCGAACGGCACAACAATCTAAGAAAAAAGAACCCACTTTTTCTAGTCACACCAATTCAGTACAAACCGTTATGACAACACTGGAGAAAAAGATGAAGCAGGAACAAAGTAAGTGGTGGGAGTCGCGCTCTCTACAAAGGTATATTGAAGTGGGGCGCATTCCGCGTGGTCTACGCATGTTAACCGCTCCCACTTATGAGGAACCCAACCCTGACCTCATGAGAGAATGGGCAGAGTGTAATTTAGACTCTTCCCGTAAACTTACACTCATCCAAATCAAATATGCCGACATCGACAGAAATTGACGCTATCATTGAGGAGCTTGAGGCACTGGCAAATACTGACGCATTAGTGGAAGAAATAGCCAAGACACGGAAAGATATGATGTCGCGCATTAAAAAAGAAGAGGAAAAAATAAAGGAGAGAAAAACCCAAAAATATCAGCGAGACAAAGAAGATTATGACCTGGGGCAAATTTTCGCTTTTGCGAAAAAGTATGATGCTGTGCGTAAATCTCACTCTCAAAAAGGTGCCTCTGCGAATATACCAAACAGAGCAAGTAGGAATGATACCAATAGTGAGTCATCGTTAACTGCCAACTCTCTTCTGGGGTCAGTGAATCTGAATCGGAGATGAGAAACCCCAGCGGAGGTGCCATGAAAGACAAACCGTCGCCAGGACAAGAGATGAAGTTTTTATGTCAAGAGCGGTTGGCAACACTCAGACCAATAGTACAATACAACAGAAACGCAAGTGGGTCAACTACAATCGAGGCAAAAGGCGCAAAGCCAACAGAAAATGCAGGAAACAGCTCCAAGCCGAAAACACGAGGGTATTGGAGGAAAAGACAAGCCAAACAGTAATCAATTTATCAACAGTACCCTTAACAAACGAAGAGATAAGGACATTGAGTTTGGGTTTGACCTTTTGTCCTAAAAACAACTTTGGCTATGCCATCGTGCGAATGGACATCTATAAGGGGGTGCGCAAACATAAACTGAAAAAATTCCATCAAATGAAGAGCACAACCATTACGAAGGAATATTTTAAGTCAGGAGGAGAGACATTAAGTCAGGATTCTCAATCTTCAACAACCACCAACCTGGTTAACACATTAGAAGAACTGTGGATGAATTCAATACCATATGACGCAGGAGATGTCCAATCTACAGGCAAATCTGGCATAATCAATCCGGCCATGTCGACCAATCAATCCAAAGGTTTGACTAATTTCAAACCCAAATCCACTTTCTCACCTATAGCGGTACATGACTCCATTGACACGTTTCATGAGATGGTTACTAATAAAATTAAAAAGCACAACAAACGTATCAACATGACGAAGAAACATGCGAATGCACGGGACATGAAATACCATCAGCTAATGACTAAACTTAGAATGGTAAACAAGTGGTCATACGCAAAAGTGACAAAGGCGGCAACATCGTACTGTGGTCACAAAATGTGTACAGGACTGAAGCACTTAATCAACTTAATAACAGGCAATGTTATGTTATGTTATGTTATGTTATGTTAGTATGAATTTGTAGAGCGCACGTTCACCCTGGGGTTTCTTGGCGCTGTGTACCCCTGGGGAACCCGTCCTGGCTTTCCCTGTGAGATGGTCCCTATTGGGCATCCCGAAGGTGAAGCCAGGCATCCCCGGCAGCGAGGGGGCCGTTGTAGAGATTAAGCAAGCTATTGCCCAGAGTTGCAGCGTGGGACCCATGGTTAGAGAGGCACCGAGGCGAGATTTATCGAGCCCGCTGACATTGGTTCCGTACCCTGCCGTGTCGGGAATTGACCTCTGCTTCTGGGTTTGCCGCCTCTAACCGGTGAGCCACACTTCTCCAGAAGAGAACAAATATATCAACACTGAAAGCGATGTATCAAACATACTACAACTAATTGCAACAATGGTGGAAAAAGGAACTGATCAGTGAAAACGAGTACAAGTTCCTATACAGAGAAAATCCGACTATTCCCACCCTTTATTTAATTACCAAAATACATAAGAATGCCAAAAAACCGCCAGGTCGACCCATCATCACTGCTAGAGAAAGTCTGTTGGAGAACACTTCCGTCTACGTTGACTACTTTTTACAGGGGTTTGTCAAGGTACTCCCATCCTATGTCCGCGATACAACAGATTTTATAAATAAAATCAAGGACGTCATGTGGGGTGAAAACTATTTACTCGTAGCATTAGATGTAACCTCTCTTTATACGAGTATATTACACAAAGATGGTCTAAATGCTATACAATTTTACCTGGCACAAAGACCCGCAATACAATCTGAGCACAATACTATGTTATTGAATATGATTGAATATTGCCTTTACAATAATGTATTTATGTATGACAATCTTTTGTACAGACAGATACAGGGAGTGGCAATGGGGGCCAGCTTCTCCCCTAGCTATGCGTGCTTGCACCTTGGCTGGTGGGAGGAGCTGGTCCTCAAAATCCACTATGCAGAGATCCTGAAAAACCATGTCATGGTTTGGTTGAGATTCATAGACGACCTTTTCATTGTGTGGCGTGGTACCCGGGCAGATGCTGAGGGGTTTATTAATGACATCAACACCAATCTACTTAATTTAAACTTCACAGCCACTATCAGTGACACGACTGTCAACTTCTTGGATACCCAGGTTTTTGTACACAATCCGAAACTAGAAACCCGTCTTCATTGCAAGGAAACGGCAGGAAATTCTATCCTGCACGCTTCCAGTGCACACCCGCGCCATTTGATCCAAAGCATCCCCTATGGGGAGATGCTTAGATTAAAACTCGTTTGTAGCACAGAGCAGGACTTGAAAATCGCACAGGAACAGAGCAGGCTGCGCTTTCTTGAGAATATATTCACCCAAAACTGTGGAGCAAGCAATCGTCAAAACCAATTTGCTTGAAAGAAACCTCCTCTTAACAGACAAAAAATCATGTGAGAGCTGTGAAGTGGCCGTATCTCTTCCCTCAGTCTCCACAAAACCTGAGTTCAGATTAGTTATGAACTACAATAGCCAACATAAAGAAATCAACAAGATAGTTCAATCATGTTGCCGATGGTTCTGAGTGACCCAATAATAGGACCCGTGCTACCGTAGAGGGTGTCCATCACTCATAGTCGTGCACCATCCATGCGAGACAGATTGGTAACCACCAACCCTGAGATTATTGAAAAAACTGATTGGCTACAAACTCACAAAGGATTAATAAGGTGCAAAACCTGTAAAGCCTGTGTGCATGGGGTCAATACCACCACTTATCAAACCCCCTTTAGTGATTGTCAGCACAAGGTAACCAAGCTCCTAACTTGCAAAACTGAATTCTGTGTTTACGTGCTAACTTGTCCTTGTGGCTTACGCTACATAGGCAGCACGAAGTTACAGGCTCATAAAAGAATCCTTTAACACCTTCGGGCGATAACCAACTCCGACAATACCTATCCTGTAGCCAGGCACTTCAAAGATTAAAACAATTCCAACAATAGGAGCCTGAGCTATTTCTTGATAGACTCGGTACCACCTAGAAGAAGAGGAGGTGACCGTGAAAGTAAACTTAGGAGATTGGAAACAAGGTACATTTTACAACTTGACACCAAGCCACCCAATGGCCTTAATATTACAGAGGACCTATACACATGCCTGTAACTTCCTAGTTGCACCGACACCATAGACAGAGCATTGAGTTTGCATCAGTTTTAACCTTTATTTTGTTCCTACTGTGACCTATATGTATCTCCACTTAGGGAGCTATGTCGGTTTTTTCCAATTTATTTGAGAAAAAATCCCATGCAGCTCCACAGCTACACCCATTCTCCATTAACTTATGGAGATAAGAGAAAGAGTTTCCTTTTGATATCTTTTAGGGGGAGAGCAACGCTATGTCAGAAACAAAACTCAAGGAGAAATTACTATCTCCTCTGACAATAGGGCGAATGCAATCAGATTATGTATATGGATTAAGCAACAATGGATGTATTTGGACATAGTGTATATAGATTAAATTATGTACATGATGTATTATAATTCTACAATGTGGATTTACATGTATATACATGAAATTGCATCGTATTTGAATATGTATTTATTTATTTATGAATGTCCTTAACATTTACATTTGCGTTAACCCAAACTTTGCCCATAGAATTCACACAAGATTACTCTTTTTATATATATATTTTACATGTATTAATCCACCTAACATTTGGAGCAGTGCATCACATTAGTTGTGTTGTCGATATAAGCAGTCCAAAAAGACATTAGACGCATGCATGGATAGCATTAATTGTCAATGCCGACATACCCCACTGTAACCCACAATTGGTTTGGTACCACTGACAGCTATGGATTTAATAGGTGTTTCCAAATGTTACATTTTATTAAA
The DNA here is from genome assembly GCF_964263255.1 of Lissotriton vulgaris. Lineage (NCBI taxonomy): Eukaryota > Metazoa > Chordata > Amphibia > Caudata > Salamandridae > Lissotriton > Lissotriton vulgaris. The sequence goes on from NC_141685.1 coordinate 1,845,099,738, forward strand.
ACACACACATCGGTGCACATTTGCACTTTAAGGAGTTAACCAAAACAGAGAGAATGGGGTTCTCTACACGTGACACAAGCCCATAAACAATTATATGAGACTATGGAGGAAGCTAACTAAAAGTGCTATGTTTACTTTCTGATAGCACTTGCTCGGAGATTTGTATTTTATTGATCACGTTGCATGAACAATAATTTCAAACATAAAATGTTAAAATGATTTTATTTTGATAATAACATTATTTGTATATGTAACAATGTTATTCTCCTTATTATTGAGAAAAGTGTATTTAACATTTATCTGTTGCAGTGTGATTAACACAATAGTATTTCTTTTAGCTTCATTGTATTGGGCAGTCACATGATTGAATGCACTATTGTGTTTGTCACTTTAAATGCAACTCACGTTTCTGTGTAACTTGTCGAGTGAACAAGCGGCTGAGGCTGAGAAACGCGTCTTGACGTTGCCAGATGAATAAACCACTCTAAAGTACTAAACTGGGTCCGTGTCAAACTCTGCTGCAGGTGGCGCTGGGAAGAAAGCGAGCACTTGTGGTAATTGGTGATACCTCATATATATACATCTATACATACACACACACACACACACACACACACACACACACTTTGGATTCCGTTGAGCACTGTAGTATTCTTCCTACAAACTGGCAGGGACCTCTGTCCAAATATCTGTGCAAATATTTCTTGTTTATTCAAACAGCCATTACGCGTTTCGGCTCTGACAAGCCTTGATCACATGACATGCGCCACGGCATAATCTCATCTTTTAAAGTGACAGGTGCAGAATCAAAAACGTGCAAAACAACTCAATCATGGACATGGACAACATATTTGTATAGTGTCACGTTCAGTCTGTCTTCATAATATTATACTCTTAAAGTTATATTCAAGGTATTAATTTCTCCGTAAAATTCATTAACTATGAGAACACCCCTGCATAGGTTTAAAAGTTTGAACGGTCATCATCTTACCCATAGTAAATATTTCATCTCTTTACTTGTGTTAAATAATTCAACCGAGAAAGGAAAAGAGGAGAGGGGCAGGGTTGGGAAATATATGGTGATAGATGGAGCATAAATAGCGTATAAGATTTACATATAAATATCATATATATAAATACTATATATAAATATTGATAAAATTATAAAATTCCTTGTAAAATAAATGCATTATCCTGCTAAAAATGCTATCACCGATCCTCCCGTGGCATAACAGTTCTGATATATTTTGAACTTGGACTGCTTAGTTACCCATGTATGACGTGTCTCAGTAAAGTGCTAGTGACTAATTACCGAAAGAACCTCAATGTTTTTTTCTCTCTTTCTCGTTTTCTCTTTTTTCTCTCTTATTGGGCAAAGTGCTTAATGAGTGTAAAACCAATTTTTGTAAACTTCTAGTTTAAACAAGCATTGGCATAGCCAATAGGTCGCGTCTTTGGTACCTTATAAGTATTTAGCCATGAAGCACGCACGTTATCCTGGGTGCTACATCATCTACTGTTCTTGAATTGTTAGGTACATTTCACCTTCGGACGGATGGTACTGAAACCCTAACTGCATGTGATGAGGAAAAGAAAACTAATTTTGTAAGAGGCTGTGAAGTGTACATCTTGCTCACACAGCACCCAGGTACATTTGCAGGCCACTGACTTGGGGTCACGTGCAGTAACGGACGGTCTAGAAATAAAGACTGAATAAAAAACAAAACTATATTATCTGAGACGGGGGAAGGAGCGGCCAGACACGGGACATAAACGACACAGCTGCAAATACCACCTACTGGCACTGAGAGGGGACATTGGAACGGGATAGATGGTGAATGGAAGAGAGCGAATGCCGCGGTGAGGCGAGACATAATAAAGTAGGGAGAGGAAGATAGGGGGAAAGTGAAGGTGCAGGACAGCGCGAGGATGGGTGCGTCAGACAGTGAAGTGAAAAGAAGACACATGGAATAGAGGAGAATGGGAGGATAGAGGAGACTGTAAATGGCAAAGGAAAGACGAATCAGGGACTGTGAGGAGGTGTGAGAATTGAGTGGGAGTAGAAGGGGTGAGCTAAAAGAGGAATGCAAATGCTGCAAGTCATGCAGGAAGTGTCAACCTAGAACAGACGCAACGTTGAAGGCTCTGTAATGATAAGAAACATACCTCGACTCTCTAGGTGTGCCAATCACCTGCGCCAACTCGCAGTGTGGCAAGACAGGGCATTGCGTGAGGTAGTTGCAACAGCTTCAAAATTCAATACTATAGGCAGGTATACAAGCAGTAGTAAAATGTCAGGTGCTGTTAAATGCCACCATACATTTCCTTGATGAGCCACGGAAAGTAGCATGGCTGAGAAACTGCACATGGGAAGGGGGATAAAATTACTGAAGCTCTGGTATATGTAATGCAAAACATCCTTGTACCAAGGACTGAATTAGATTCCCTATATCTCACATAGGCCTTCAGACTCCACTCTGGTGATAACAAACAAAAGTAAAAATAAAAAACACAGAACACAGAACTTTCAAAAATAAACAATTTTAAACTGAACACAATGCTACGCTAGCCAATGCACGCTTTATAATATAACGAAACGAAGGGGACTTGGAGAAGGTACCTTCGCCTAAAGAAAAACAAACTTTACACACAAAACTACGCATCTAAAAGTTTCAACAACTTCAAAAAGGAGCAGATCCGAACAAAATAAAAATGCTTTCCTCAAGATATCACACATACCCGTACAAATAGTTTAAAATGTTTAGCTCAACTGAACGTCCTTAAAGCAGCCACCTAGAAATCCCCCAAAGCCCGTCTCTTTAGGATCCGGTGAGGATGGGCGTGATCAGACTATATATCTTCTCGTCTTATTTCCCCACCCGCCAGATAACCCTACCTTTCACTCCACAACAGTGAGCTCAGGACACGTCGCATTTCTGCTAGCGTCAACAGAAAGATGCAGGGATCGGACTGTTGCGCAGACGGGCAGATAAAGAAATGTTCTTGAAAGCCGGCAATTTGCACATCAAGCCCATGGTGTGTTGGTGATTCCCCATGTTATCAGAGCCAGTTAGAGCCCTTCATCAGGTATGCAGATCGGATAAATGCAGCTAAAACCTCAAAGAGCCATTTGTAACAGGAGGGCTTTGATACACGATCTCTGAATGGCATTAAGCGTTAAAAACAAGCGCGATATGCGAAAGTGAAAGTGACCGCGTTTGGAACAAGTGCACACTGTGCGTAGTGAGCCATTACGAGGGAGGAAATCCGCTGTTCGCTCCTGATAGCATTAGGCCGTGGGAGGGATCTTTTAGCAGCAGGCACAGTGTGGGACCCCTGCTCGCTCCTGAGCTCCTTAGGCCAGGGGAGAGAGAAGGCGATACATGCACCCACCTTTGGCCAATTGTGTGCTGTCTTTCTTGGAAAGACGCTCGCAAAGGCCAAATGTGGGTGATGAAAAAAAAAATCACAAGCATGTGTTCATCGTTTAAAGCCCTTACTAAAAGCCTTGCAGGCGAGACCTAAAAAAAATATTACCAACATTATAACATTGCTTTTTGTTACTGTCACCATATATAATTATAATGTCATTAGTCTGATCGACAGTTTGGCAGCTCTATTTGTGGTTCCTCATCACGGTATCAATACCTGTTTATATGTTCACTGTTAGATTTTGGTTTAATGATAACTGAATTTTGTTATTTGTACATACATAGTGTTTGATGTTTGTCATAAATATTGGTACTGGATGTTGACGAGCTTTGTAGACTACCTTGGATGATACACCACTATTGCTTTCTGCTTCCATGTAGTGGCGATTAAGAGACCTATTGTATACATCACCCTATGTGTCCCTTCCTCTCATTTAACGATTTGGGGTACTTCTATTGTTTGTCATGATATCCCTCCTGATATGGTACACACTCATTTATAGATTAAGTGGAGGCAAGTATAGAGGTCCTCAGATGTATTGAGGCCTCCTCTGTGTTTGGAATCTAATTCCAAGATATAGCGTGTTTCTAATCTCCTTAGTCTGGTCTCTGTTTCCCCCTCTCCTGCTTGGGTCTTTGTACCTTCTAATCATATTTATCTTTAAAATGGAGTGCAACAGGGTAGTTGTTATCTTGATTTAAAATGGCTCTCATATGTTGGAGGATTCTTTCATGCGCCTCAAGATTCGTACTACCAATATACTGCAAATTACAGGGGCATTGTAGAGCATAGATAACATGGTCAGTTTTGCAGGTCAGGGCCTTCTTAATTTTGTATTCTTTGCCACCAAATGGGGTTTGGTATGATGCCGTGTTGGCATGCCTTTCAGGTTGTGCATCTGTAGAAACGTCTATGCAATGTTAACTAGCTTGTCCCTTCCATAATCTCTGGACTAGTTTTTATTAGACTGTCTCTCATAGAGGGTCCCCTACTATGAGTGAACGAGATTTTGTGCAGAAGTAGGTGTCCTATAACCGGGTCTTTGAGTAACAACCGCTAATTTTGTTTTATTATTGATCTTAGGCTCTGCTCTTGCTTACTATACCAGAGGATGAGCCTGAACTTATTGAGCCCTTGATTCTCTTTTTTAGGGTTTTCAATGTCTTTGAGTTGGTTAAGTTCAGTTGAGGAATTGCTCCGTTTAGCTCTGAGCAATTCTGCACCATCTGACTGCATGGAATTTGTGATTGCTTTGTTAATGATTTTATGTGTATAGCCACGTTCTAGAAATCTCTGCTTACTGGCCATTTGTGCAATCCTAAAATCTTCATTATTGCTACTGATCCTTCTCAGCCTTTGCATTTCCCCGTATAGAATGCTCTCTACCATGTGCCTAGGATGAGCACTGCTGGCATGCAGGATGGAATTGCCAGCAGTCTCCTTCCGATACAGTATTACCAATAGGTACATACACCTGGGTGTCAATTAAATTAACCGATTCGTAACTGATAGTGGCTGTAAAATGCAAGTTGATGTCATTCTGATTAATTGCATTTACAAATTCAGTGGCTGTTTCCTTCGTACCATTCCATACTATAAATAAATTGTCAGTGAATCGGAGCCACAGCATAACATTATTGTTCAGATAGTGTTCATGTGTAGTACCAAGAACCAGCTCCTCCCACTAGCCCATGTGTAAACACGCGTCACCAGGTGAGAAGCTGTCTCCCATGGCTACTCCCCGTGTTTGTATATATCTATATCAGTTTGCAGTTGACTGGGACTTAAGCACGATTTTAGGCCCACTGTCATGGGACCGATATCCGACACATCAATCAGGTTGTTCTGTCAATATTTTACCCTCTGACTTGGTCTACTTTTTGAAAGTAAGCATCCTCAAGTAGGGCAAGGTGTTCAAGGCTGAAGCCGGCCAAGGTCTCTTGATGGTGGATACATAGTAATTGAGTTCCTGCTGAAGCTATTGTTTTTTGCACCAAAATTTGAGAACCGTACAAAGCTAGATGTCGTAACCACTTTGCAGCTAGAACAGTTTTGCCACCTCACCCCGGTGTTAGGTTTCACTTTCAGACCTAAGTCACTTTTTAGGTCTCGCCTGTCGATGCGCATGCGCATCGAGCAAGCGAGACTATAGGGGCTCATCCACTCTTTATCTAACTGCAAGGAATCGTGGCGATTCCTTGCAGTGCCCGTGACTTTTAAGGTCAATGCGCATGCGCATTAAGCTTATGCGCATGCGCATTGACCTTAAAAGTCACGGGCGCGTGCACGTCCGTGTTTGTTTACCCTTGCCTACTCTCTCTCTCCCCTCTCCGCCCCCGTTCCGCCCCCTCCCCTTCCCGCCATGTCGCATTTCTCCTCCCCCTTCCCCTCTCTTCCCTCCGGCTTTTTTTTTTTGTTTTGTTTATTTTACCCGCCGTGTCTCCGATCCTTTCGCTCTCCTCCCCCCTCCTCCTCTGCCTGCAGACAGTCACATTGACCAGGACACCAGAAGATTACGATGTGACTGTGGCAAACATTCAAACAGCAGCACAGGCGGTCCGCCAGCAATCTCCTCGTAGGCTGCACCGCATGGTCCACCGGCGTGTGAGTACTCTGTCAAAGACCGAGGATATGCACCGCAGTAGTTTCCGCGCCTCTCTCACGTGGCCACAGTGTTTGCCACTGTATCAACCGTTTGTGCAATTAGAGGCACGCAGCCCCAGACACTCTCACTCTCTCCGTATGCCGACAGAAGCCAGGCTGCAGCAGTACGCCAATCACCTCTAATGGGCCCTCAGGGCATGCAGCCTCTCGGTACTCTGCCTACCGGTGCCCAGGTAAGCGCTGGTTTTCAGCTCCGGTACCGGCGCCGAGGATATCTGCTCCGCTGTTGAATCCACTATACTCACACGATTTTGGTGCACTCGGCTGGATCGTCCGGCACTCTCCCACGCGGGTCACAGACCCTGACCTGCTCGCTGTCTTGTCTCGCCAGATGAGCACAGGCCGCCGTAACGCTCCACGTTGTTTCGCGCAGCCCAGCAATCTACACGGCTATCAGGGGTGTATAGTGGCTACTCTTTAAGACCGCCAAACCGAGGCCAGCAGCGTCTACCCCGTATGCGCCGTTACAGCTCTCCGCAGCTTTGCCCTGGGTAATCCTCGGCTGCGCAGCAATCTAGCGCGGGGGTGTTAGGCGTTCCTCAGCGAGCAGGAAGAAATCATCTGGCAGCACGGGCGCGGAGCCTTCACCACAGCAGCGATCGCGGAGTCACCACAATTGCCCCGCTTCAATTCTCACTCCAGAGCCCTGCAGCCATGAGTCACCGCCATCATGTCAAAACCCACCCTTAAAAATCGAAGCTTGGTCCAAACCATGTACAAAACTGGCAGCACTAATGGTGACCAATGACACACTCCGCACCTTTTAAAAAAAGCCACTGACGTCATTTTTTTATTAGACCTAACTGCCATGTTAAACATCATCACCGGCCACCAAATTCTTCTGGACACTCTTAAAAACAGGATGCGCAAGTAGGAAAGCATTGTGAAATGGTACCAATCCTACCTCTCAGAACACTCCCAAATAGTGAAAACTGACAATTCCCTTTCGGACCCCACTTTAATTTCCGTCCGCACCCCACACAGTTGGATCCTAGAACAAATCCTTGACAATGTGCAAGTCAAAGAATCACAGAGGGGGGACTACTTAAAGATCTTGGCATCTTATCTCACCAATACACTGAAGACACGCAACTCGATCTCAAAATGGATGGATTTCCTCAAACGTATCTCCAAGAATTAATCTGTCCTGCACAGCAGCCACAAATGGATGGATCAAAAAAAAATTAAATATAATGCCTTCAAGACTGATTTTCTTCTCTTCCCCTCCAAATCTGACCCAACAGTCATAGTCTCTAGTTTGAAACTAAGAGATGTTGACTTCAGAATGGTCACTACTGGGCGTCATGCTCGACGAAAATCCGGATCTCAAAGGGCACATCAAAGCTGTAACAGATTCTGCTTCCAAGGTCTCCTCCCCCCTCCTCCTCTCCTAGCACCCCCAGCCCGAGGCAGCTTCCCCTGCACAGACCCGCTCCGCCCCCTCCCCTTCCCGCCGTCTCGCATTTCCCCTGTCGCACTTCTCCTCCCCCCTCCCCTCTCTTCCCTCCAGCTTGTTTTTTGTTTATTTGACCCGCTCCGCCCCCTCCCCTTCCCGCCGTGTCGCATTTCTCCTCCCCCCCTCCCCTCTCTTCCCTCCGGCTTTTTTTTTGTTTATTTTACCCGCCGTGTCTCCGATCCTTTCGCTCTCCTCCCCCCTCCCCTCTCTTCCCTCCGGCTGCTCTCCCCCGGCTAGTCCATGGACGAAGAGCCCTCTCACATGCCTCGTCTCTCCACCCCGGGCACGCCAACCATGATAACCTCCTTGTCCACCTTAACTGCTCCATGGCCTTCAGTGAGAGTCCTCTCCTACAGTCACCACCTCCAAATGCCGCTGCTGACCACTTCATAGATTCTCAAACATGCTCAGTCCCCACGCTGTGGTCCCCCATGTCTCCACCCCATGCAGCACTGGTTTCATAAATGCGACTGCTCAGATCCAGCAGCATCGACATACCCCGGTGAGGACTTCCTCTTATGCCGCTAGGGTTCCAACCTCACTCCATTTCAGCAAGAATCCATGTTCCATCCCTGGTCTTGGCTCTTAAAAACTACACGTATCATTTCAAGGCGTGCAGTGCAATTGGTTGAATATCTAAGTAAACCCAGACTACAACTCCCAGAGTGCAATAGGTTTACAGATAAACCACAGAACTGGACATGAAACAAGGTAGTAACTAAATTATCAAATCCCTCCAGCTAGTGCCAACGATCTTGCTCGAATTCTTCGTCCACTTGGTTAGCTCTCAGCAAATTTTCCTTTAAAAATGATGTCCCACCTACTAGCTTAAAACCACACAAGCAGAAGGGAATATCTTGTGGGATTTCACAAACGGAGGTCCCACTTCCTAATTTAGGAGAAAAAAAAAGCCCTGAAGAACCCCTCACCCTCACTCACCCTCAACCCCTCACCCTCACCCTCACTCACCCTCACTCAACCTCAACCCCTCACCCTCAATACCTCACCCTCACTCACCCTCACCCAACCCCTCACCCTCAATACCTCACCCTCACCCTCACTCACCCTCAACCCCTCACCCTCACTCACCCTCACTCACCCTCAACCCCTCACTCACTCACCCTCAACCCCTCACTCACTCACCCTCAACCCCTCACTCACTCACTCTCACTCACCCTCACTCACCCTCAACCCCTCACTCACCCTCACTCACCCTCCCTCACCCTCACTCACCCTCAACCCCTCACCTCACTCACCCTCACTCACCCGCACTCACCCTCACTCACCCACAACCCCTCACCTCACTCACCCTCACTCACCCTCACTCACCCTCACTCACCCACCCTCACTCACCCTCACTCACCCACCCTCACCCACCCTCACCCACCCTCACTCACCCTCACCCACCCTCACTCACCCTCACCCACCCTCACTCACCCTCACTCACCCTCAACCCCTCACTCACTCACCCTCAACCCCTCACTCACTCACCCTCAACCCCTCACTCACTCACTCTCACTCACCCTCACTCACCATCACCCTCACTCACCATCACCCTCACTCACCCTCAACCCCTCACTCACCCTCACTCACCCTCAACCCCTCACCTCACCCTCACTCACCCTCACTCACCCTCAACCCCTCACCTCACTCACCCTCACTCACCCTCAACCCCTCACCTCACTCACCTCACTCACCTCACTCACCCTCACTCACCCTCACTCACCCTCACTCACCCTCACTCACCCTCACTCACCCTCAACCCCTCACCCTCACTCACCCTCACTCACCCTCACCCTCACTCACCCTCAACCCCTCACCTCACTCACCCTCAACCCCTCACCCACCCTCACCCTCACTCACCCTCACTCACCCTCACTCACCCTCAACCCCTCACCCTCACTCACCCTCACTCTCACTCACCCTCAACCCCTCACCTCACTCACCCTCAACCCCTCACCCACCCTCAACCCCTCACCCACCCTCAACCCCTCACCCTCACTCACCCTCAACCCCTCACCCTCAACCCCTCACTCACCCTCACTCACCCTCACCACCTCAGCCTCACCCTCACTCACCCTCAACCCCTCACCCTCACTCACCCTCACTCACCCTCAACCCCTCACCCTCACTCACCCTCACTCACCCTCAACCTCATGCTAAAGATTTACAAAAAAAACCATAAACAATTCTAAAAGCACTAACTCTAATGCTGCGAGACCTATTGCATTTCTAATGCTTGTTTGGTTCTTGAAATCCTCCAGTGGGGTAGGCGGAAAACTGTAGTTGTGTACAGTTGCATGAAGCCTGAATGCCTTTACTGCATCATCCCGCTGAACCTGTTTTCAGTGCAACTAAAAGATAAAAAGTGAAATGAGCTTAATTGTTTGTCCTTCTAGAATGTGCACTTCGTTGTTATGCCTCTGCAACTTCTTCCAGTCCTGTGGAGGTAGAAAAAACATGATTTTGAAATAAGAAATTCTGGTCACTCGTGCAGCCCCCATATCCTCAGGGTAGGATTCTAGGCACCAGTTCTCTCTCAGGCCAAGGCTTCTGCAGGGCATCTTACTCTGTAGGCTGCTAGACTTCCATGCAATGAGGACTTTTTCGTCTTCCTGTGTCCGTGGAGAAAGGCACAAGAGGTTAATTGCAGCAGTTCATGGGTGGCACCAGGAGTTAGGAGTCCCTGTGCCTTCTTTCTTCCAGCATGGCTCTCTTCTACAAATGCATGTCTAGGAATGTCTGAGGAAGTAGTAGTGAGGTGCCAGTTTTACCCTGTGCTGTTACCAGTGACTGCAGAATGTTTATCGCCCAATTATGTTTACTTTCTCGCTCTGTGCCAACCACCTATTGCAGGACTTTCTGTTTGCTTTACTGATCTGAAGCCCTACATACAAAACATATAACGTGCCTAGGCCTTTTCTTCCATCTGTAGGGAATTTGTCTCTCTCTATACTACTCTCCTAGACTGAAATCAGAGAGTCTAGGATAGGTCTGGGAACGAATGGGAGCGAATCATGTCCTCTGCATTTGTCTCTACCGTTTCATAAGAGGTGGTGCATAGAATATCTTTTGTTCTACCACTGTCCCGTATGGCTTATCCCTTTTAAGTGGTCAGTTCTCGACAGTACCCCTTCCTTCCTGGGCCAGAGGCCAGACTGTTGTGCTCTGGAGAGCAAAGTTATTAATTCCAGCCAGAAATGTGCTATGGCCTCTCTAGGTAAGACCAGTGACAAAGCTGGTTCTAAGCAAGTTTGGCTCAGGCTGCACAAACTATATTTTTACTCTTCCATTACAGCAAAAAAATTGAATCCATCATTAAAGTTGATATTCTAAAGTTAAGTAGAAGATAGCCTTTAGTTGTGATTACTGGTGTCTTTTCCAGGTGAAGAAAGAAATTGTGACACAATGGCACATCAGGAATACTGTTTCCATGAAGAGCAGGGCCATTTCTGGTTTGCATAAGGCGGACCTCTTTCTCAAGTGGCATTTTTGGTGAAAAACGATGGACTGGAATGCTTCTCCTAGTGCCTCTTAGTGGCTATGATTAATTCAAGCATCCCATCCTTTACTTTGTTCTTTATTACTGAATGTCACTGTTATAGTGCACAGAATCCTAATATCAACCACAATAGGGTCCATAAAATGATGAAATATCTGGGATGACAGCCAAAAATGTGACTCTGCTACAACCATCCTATCAACCATGCATTTCAACAGTGATGCCCACCAGTCGGAGTGCTTTTTTTTTTCTATGCTAGGGATATGAAATGCTAAATAAGTTCTACAATTAAATATTTTCATCAGCTTACTTTACAGATCCCTGCATGTTTACTTCATGTCATCCTACTAAACCACATACACTATCACAGCATTACTATACATATGGCATACTGTTCAAATCTACTACCGTATTTTCCGGCGTATAAGACGACCTTTTAACCCCTTAAAATTTTCTGGAAAGTCGGGGGTCGTCTTATACGCCGGGTACAAAATGTTATGGTATGTTTTCATGCGCTTTTTCATAGCGAGGACTTCACTCGAAGGTGTCAGACCGCTTCACAATAGGAAATAACAAGAAACAACACATCTTATGTTAAAAAATACAGCCACCGACACTGGCAACGTCCACACCCAGCCCCCGCGCCATGAATTGTGCAAGTATCGAAAGCGAGCGTTTTTTTTTCATAGCGAGGACTTCACTCGAAGGTGTCAGACCGCTTCACAATAGGAAATACCGTATGTAACAAGAAACAACACACCTTATGTTAAAAAATACAGCCACCGGCCCTGGCAACGTCCACAACCAGGCCCCGCGCCATGAAGTATCGAAAGCGAGCGTTTTTTTCATAGCAAGGACTTCACTCGAAGGTGTCAAACCGCTTCACAAGCGAGCAAATGGCGCCATGAGTCTTACCTCGACTGCCGCTGCCGCTGTACACGCGCCTCCAACCGCTTGCACATCCCCAGGCAGACGATGCAGCAGGACGAGGCAGCAGGACGTCCGAAATACGGTATATGGTAACGGGCAGCCAGCGCCGAAGATGGCAGCGCCCGGTGTGTTGACACGTTTGGCACGTTTGGCACGTTTTGGCACGCGCCCCTCTCTCCTTGACATGGGCGTGGGCATAGAAAGGGGACTGTCGAATGTTCCCGAATGTTACCGAAGGCAGTAGAGCACTTGCCGTGATTGGCTGGTTGTTGCGAACAGGAAAGGCAGTCTGGTGACCAGATACCGTATTTGCCGTACCGTACGTGTGGTGTTGAAGACAGTCTCTGCACCTGTTCATACTGTACAGCACCAGTACATCCAGTGCTAATGGCTGACAGTCAAGAACCCGTCAAGGCTCCAGCAGCACATCCAGTGCAAATGGCAGACAGTGAAGAACCCGGCAAGGCTCCAGCAGCGCATCCAGTGCCAATGGCTGGCAGTCAAGAACCCAGCAAGGCTCCAAGAAGAAGGAAATATGAAGCCAGTTACAAACAAAGTTGTGGATTTTGCCACGGAACATAATAACTGTGCTGCTGCAAGACAATATGGAGTGACAGAAAAGATGGTTCGGGCCTGGAGAGCAAATGAGAAAGCATTACGGAGTATGCCAAGGGGCAAGTGTGCATTAAGAAGAGGCACCCCACATTGGCCAAAACTTGAAAAGCATGTAGCAGACATGGTGGCCGAGCATCGGCAAAGCGGTTATGTCGTGACCCGAAATAAAATCCGATTGGTTGCACTTCAGTGGGCCAAATCTAATCCAGATCTCAGCCACAGATTTAAGGCCACTGTATCCTGGTGTACCAGATTCATGGGAAGGCATAATCTGGTATTGCGGCAAAAGACAAAAATTGCCCAGAAATTACCTGCGGATCTTGATGCCAAAATGCATAGCTTCCATCGCTACGTTATTAGGCTGCGCAGTGAACATGGCTATGCGCTAAGTAGCATCGGAAATATGGATGAAACTCCAATGAATTTCGATATGATTGCCAACAAAACTGTCCATCAAAAAGGCGAAAAGACAATTTTAATAAAAACAACAGGACATGAGAAGTCCAGTTTCACAGTGGTATTAGCATGCACAGCTGATGGCGCAAAGCTGAGACCAATGGTTATTTTCAAAAGAAAAATAATGCCGAAACTCAAGTTCCCTGTTGGTTGTTTTGTGCATGTGAATGAGAAAGGATGGATGGATGAAGAAGGGGTAAAGCTATGGCTTGATAATGTATGGAGCAGGCGACCAGGTGGACTTCTACAAAGACGTAGTCTACTGGTGTGGGATATGTTCAGGGCTCATTTAACTCCGAGCACCAAGCAAAGGCTGGCAAGAATAAAAACAGATGCTGCAGTTATACCTGGAGGATTGACATCGTTGGTGCAGCCACTGGATGTGTGCCTAAACAAGCCATTTAAAGATTGCATCCGAGAACAGTGGAATGAGTGGATGGTTAGCGGTGAAAAAACATTCACAAAAGGAGGAAACATGCGTGCTCCACAGTTGGATGTTTTGTGCACCTTTGTTATAAAGGCCTGGAACGACATTGATGCAGAAACTGTAATAAAGTCTTTCAAGAAGTGTGGCATATCAAATTCATTAGATGGTATGGAGGACGACTATTTGTGGGAAGGTGAAGAGGATGCCGAAGAAGAGACCACATCATCTGATACGGAATTGGTACCAGATCCATACGATGACTGCCTTACAGATGTACCACAAGATCTCATTGACTTACTTATGAGATCAGATGACGAAGAGGAGGATTTTGAAGGCTTTTAAAGGGAACGTTGTAAATCCTGTAGAAATCCCTTGGATTTATGGAAAGTTATGGGAAGTTTAATCCACTTGCACTGTTTCATGCACTTATTTATGTTTACCGTACCGTACCGGTATATTCAGAAGTGACAGTTTTTCATATGGTTCTAAATAAAAATATTGCGAGTAAAGCAAGATTGTTTATACAACCAATTTGTTTGAGTTCAGTCTTTGAGTTTGTAAAATAAACGATTAGGTAGGTAACACTGTCCACTGATAAAGCCTTACTGCTCACCCACAGGGAGGAGGACTAGACTAATACGATAAGTTCAAAATACCGGTACCGTACATTCTCGGAATGGCTATGCAGCACTGCGTTGGACTGCGCTGGAAGTGGGGGTCGTCTTATACGGCGAGTATAGCACAAAACCTAAAATTTTTCAGGCAAAGTAGGGGGTCGTCTTATACGCCGGGTCGTCTTATACGCCGGAAAATACGGTACTTATTAAATATGCTGTGCTATCGGTTCTTTATTACTTGGGGCATGATTGGACTAACTTATTCGGGCTCACAGTTGATCAGGGGCTCCACATTAAAATATTTTGTTCCAAACCATTTCATCATACTGCTGTTACTGCAGTATTTATTTTTTATTTTATTTTTATTTAAATTTAATGCAATTTTATATAGCGCGAACATTACCCGAAGGTGCCAAGCGCTTTACAAAAGAACCAGTTGGGTTACATAAGGACTTTGAATTACATGAGTTGCATACGAGATACAAACAGAAAAAATGTGCAAATGTACAAGTTGTAAAGTCACTCAAGGAGGAGATATAAACAAGAAAAAATAGCAAATGTACAAATTGTAAAGTCATTCAAAGAAGAAATACAAACGGAAAAATTGTAAAATCACATAGGAATGAAAGTAATTACAAAGGTCTACTACATATACTAATACTTAAAGTTCAATATATACAAATAGTAAGTTCACTCAGGATTACATTTTAACAGCGATTAGGCTTGGACAATTATATATAACATATTTACATATATATATATATTTATGAGTTACAAAAGCATGGCTCAGGCATAGGGAAACAAGCATTTACAATGCAACGGTTTCGCCTTTGCAAAAGTTAGAGCTATTGGCATTGTAAATGACAAAATTTTTAGGTCTCGCGACCTATCAATGCGCGCAAGCGCATTGAGCGGAGCGAGAATTCATGTCGGCAAAATCCTCTTCAAACCAAGGGCTTTCAGCCCCGCGGTTTTCTTGCAGTTCACGTGAATCACGGCCAGGGCTTCTCCTCCCCTAATTATTCATGGCCAGCCGCAAGCCGGCCGTACTTTCAGTTTCCCGCTTCTCCTCCCCTAATCATTCATGGCCGGCCGCAGGCCGGCCGCTCACAGCACATCAAAGGGCTTCGCCCAGCATGCGCTCTGCGGCTTCACCTCCCCTATGCCTCCAGGCCGTGTTCCCTCCCCTGCTACCCCATCCTCACTCATCCCTCGCCCCCCCTCCTCCTTCAGGCCCCCACCATTTGCGTTTGCTTTAAATTTCCCTTTCATAACCCTTTACGAATAATGAAAATTATAGTTCTTTTGCACCTGGTGACTTTCACTTTTGCAACGAAACCGAACGGCAGAATTCATATTGATTGGCAGCCGTGAACCTGCACAACTCACAGCATGCACGATTAATGTGGTAAAGTAATAAACGTGAAAAACAAAGCACACGGGATTCTGGACACAGCTCGTGTGACAAGGCTCCGACCTCGAGCACCAGCAGAGTTAGGAATATTAAATGATCACCCGCCAGCGGCCTCACTTCATGTGTAACGCTTATCACTGCTCCCTTCTCACTGCTTCCTTCTCACTGCTCCCTTCTCACTGCTCCCTTCTCACTGCTCACCTCTCACTGCTCACCTCTCACTGCTCACCTCTCACTGCTCACCTCTCACTGTTCACCTCTCACTGTTCACCTCTCACTGCTCACCTCTCACTGCTCACCTCTCACTGCTCATGTGTAACACCTCTCACTGCTCACCTTACTGCTCACGTGCAACACCTCTCACTGCTCACCTCACTGCTCACGTGCAACACCTCTCACTGCTCACCTCACTGCTCACACGCAACACCTCCCACTGCTCACGTGCAACACCTCCCACTGCTCATGTGCAACACCTCTCACTACTCACGTGCAACACCTCTCATGTGCAAGTAGTTCTCACTCAAAACCAGTGGCACAAATGTGGGAAGCAGCAACAAAAACAAGCACTGGCGTTGCCAATAGGTCTCGCAGTAGGAAAGTTGGAGCTATTGGTTTTGTAAATGACAAAGCCCTTTATGTTTTTTAAATGAAAACAAAAATAAAAGGCATTGTTATTTGCAATTGTAATAGCTCCAACTTTCCTACTGCGAGACCTATTGGCAACGCCAGTGCTTGTTATTTATGTGTTGGTTTTGAAAACAGATAAATAAATAGCATTGTCATTTACATTGCCAATAGCTTAATCCCTCGCAAAAGTGAGACCTATTGTACCCTACTGGACGAGCTCAGCAGACAGCAATTACTTGCAGATGAGTTCTATAACAAAACAGTGACACTGCTAAATCCAGCGCTTCACAACAACTAACCCAAGTTATACCGGAAATGAAAATCAGGCGGAGGCCAATATAAAAGCACTAATCACCGTGTTGCGTGATCGCCATCACACAAGAGAAAAGATCAGGTGTACACAACTATACAAAGTGAACGCAAACATGGGCAGAGCAAAGGACTTTAAACACCATTTGAAACACAGTCCCCCTTGAGCAACTAACAAAGTCGGAACTGCTTGGAGGTAGAAGCCACCGCTCTCCTCTGTCCCACTCAAACATGGGTAACGACATTTATGGGACACTACAAAGCACACACACCAAATGAATCAAGCGATTTCACCCATGAACTATTGGATCGACATTTAGTTTACAAAAAAAAAAAACAGTCCACCCCGCAATATATTTCGACACCTGCATTAAGAGATCAGCTTACATGGCGACTTGCATCCAGAAGCCCAGCTCGGCGTCTGTATTCAACATCTGAATCATTATGCGACTTCCCTTCCGAGACATGCTCCAGAGTGAAAAAGAAAGTCTAAGGATGGCTCGAAGAGCTGATCGTGGTGAGTTAGCAGCATTCAGTTGACCTTTCTCCAGCTTGGAGGATTCAGCACTTCCATGCAATCTTCAGCTATGCAAGAGTCGCCTCTGAAGAATGCATCTGTACCCTAAAATAAACTGGCCTCCGAAAACTTACCCACACGCACCACCTACCTCCCAGCCTTCCTTGTAAAGCAACATAGGATACGTTACGTACTTGTAAAACCCAAGCTTCTGTAGGAATAGAGGAACACTTGGTGAACTAGATAAAAAGTACTTACTAAGCCGCAGATCAAAGTTGGCGCATTGTTATTAGTGCACTCCACGTGATAATGTAAGTCAGTGCTCCGTTGCGTTCTTGGTCATTTTATTCATCAAAAATTTACATCTGTATGGCTACAAATAATATGGTCACTATTCTATACACACACCCGCAGTCACTGCATTACTTTAAACGATTCAACTACAGACATGGATCATCAAACCCAGCCGCAACTGTGCACAGCTCAGCACCTTGACTCTTCAAAAGAGTAAGTAGGTTGGGTAGGCTGGGCGTAAACTAGATGTGTAAATTTAAAAAGCACATATGTTACTCATCTCCACAGCCTTTGTGCATTGGAAGAAACCTTTTTTGCATTTATGAACTGGTTTTTCCTCATCAATTTACGGAGTTGATGTCTTGTTATGAATTGATCTGTGAAATCATATGTACAGCCTTTCATGACTTTTATATCCTGATTAATTTCGATATATCCCCATGATTTGTTCAAAATACAACTTTTTTGGAATATAATTTACTTGTTGTGTGCTTTTTAAATTTACATTCTCCTCTTTTGTTACCTCATTGAATGTATGATTTTGAATAACATTGAAATATTTCAGTTATCCTAGGGATACAGCTAGGTTCAATTGACTCACGAACCTTGTAAGTAATTGTTCTGAACCACATATACTAAGTTTTCAAAAAACAAAATCCCTTGTAGACACCCTCTACTTCAATAAAACAGAGCCATCATCGACACAAAACCAAATGCTGAAGGCAGCCACAACCAGGTAGGATGCAGAAAGCAAAAAGCCGCAATGGCGAGCGAGAGAGTTGAAACTGTTACTTACAGTCAAGAAAGAAAATGGCGCCTTATGACCTCCGATCCAGCATGACGGCCGAAGTGCAAGCACACGGCCAGTGGTTGCAGATGTGGCAAATACAGGTAACAGCACCTGTCATCGTAACAGCACATGCTCTCAATGGCAGTAGAAAAGAGTGCGAAATAAACAGCAGCCTCGTTCTTGAAACCACCACTGCCATTCGACACCGCCAAAAAGCAGAATATTGGTGCCTGGTGGACTCATGTAATGAGACGTTAAATTATTTCTTAGATGTGCTGAAATAAGCATACAATAAAAAAATCATTAAGTACTTAAAGAACCTTGCCGTTGATGGAGTGCTTAAGAAAATATCACAAGCTGATGCAGCATCATACCGTCAAATCAAGGAAGCATTGGAAGCCAAGTTCAATCTAATACCAAATGTCAACTATGAAAGGTACATTTTCAATCAAGCGAGGCAGCTAGATGGTGAACCGATGGATGACGTGGTTGAAAGACTTGACATGCTTATCAAACACTGCAAGTTTAATGATGAAGACGCCATACCCTCAGAGCCATCTATGGCGGTCTTTCAGACACATTCAGAAGTTTCATGTTGGGAGTGATGTTCTGTTTGGAAAAAGTACTAATGGCTGAAAGGCCTGATGAAAAGGCAGATTAACAAGCTGCTGATATGGAGGCGATAGCAGCAAAAAGTAAATCAGCATTGGTAATGAAAAGTAAGCACAAGTGCAAGGTAGATGCACACAAACTGACTTTCCTGAAGAAGAAAAGGTGTATTTCCAATGTGGGTTTCTATATCCCCATGAAGGTAAATGTCCAGCGGTAGGGCAGACGTGAGCGGTTGCAGGATAAAAAAAACACTTCATAACAGTCTGCAAGGCAAAACAGAAACCAATTGCCTTACAGCCCACAAGGCCCAAGAGAAACATCAGTTACAACAGGTAGAAACCAGACAAATGCAAATGGCACCAAGCTCATTCTATATAGGCTCTACAGTCATTATCAAGCGCCAGTGAAGAAGATGGGTGTGATGATAGTATCGACCTAAGAGCGACATGCACAAGTAGGCATGGCTGCTTGCAGAGAAGAACAAAAGACAAAGACAAACCAACAAACGAAACCACAGAATTCATTTGGACACTGCCCCAAGATTACAATAAAGGTCAACTGTTGCCTCATAACCTTTATCCTAGATAGTGGTGTGTCAATTAACATCATGCCAGTGGAAAGGTTCAACAGCCTGTCTCCTGTTTTATGCCTCATCCCATCCAACAGAAAAGTATACACGTGGGCTGCCGCCAAACAGTTGCAAAGTCAAGAGTTATTATTAGCAACCATGTGACACAAAGCGATATCAGTGAAAGCGCCAATTCATGTCCTTGAAGGAATTTCATCCAGTGCATGCCTACTTAGTTTTGCTACTGCTAACGACATGGGATGATATCCCTCAACTATAGCATCCGGACATGACATTGAACTCTCTTATGGTCCTTGCCCATAGTGGTTGCACCAGAAAAGGACAGTGGAGGTGTGGTGTGCATCTGTGTTGATATGCGCCAAACCAACAAAGCAATTGATAAAGAAAGACATCCTGGTCCATTCTCCATAGCGTGTGGAGTTCCCCAGGGCTCATTGATGAGTCCAACTCTCTTCAATATTTATGTAACACTGCTTTCGGCCCTGGTGAAATCATTTGGTCAATCGATTGTTTCGGACAACACTTCAATTGTCGTTTCCTTTTCTAGAAATGAGCCTGATATAAACAAGTTGGTCCGGATGTGCATGCAAGAGCATGGTGTTTGGATTGATGTCAATTGCCTTTAGTTGAACTCTGCAAAAATGGAGGTCATCTTTTTGGGGAATAACACTTCTTTTTCTAATACTTCCTGGTGGCTGGATGAATTGGGATCTCTTCCGGTTCCTGCAAAAAAGGTGCAAGATTTGGGAATCTTGATAGGCGACAAACTTGCATTTAAAGAACAAGTTCATGAGGTAATTTCCACATTCTTCTTTGTGCTGCGTACGATTAGGAAAATTGCACAGTTTTGTCCTCCAAATTTACTGAAAACAGTGGTCCTTTGCCTTGTAATGTCCAGGGTGGACTATTGCAACGTCATTATGTCAACTTACCCAACGCTCTTCTGAAAAAATTGCAGATTTGACAAATTACAGCAGTAAGATTGCTGATCAAAATCCTGAGGTTCCAGTTAGCCTCACAGGCTCTGGCGAGGCTTCACTGGCTTCCTATTCATCAAAGGATTCTCTTCACAGCGCTCTGCATCACTTATAAAAAGCTTCAGGGACAAGGTCCAGCCTTCTTAAGAGAAAAACTCAGAAGGTATGTTCCCCATAGGACCCTTAAGTCCAGCACAGCTAAGAATCTGGTGGTGCCTCCTTACAAGCTCTCCTCATGGTGAGGCAGGAGCTTTTTAGGTTTCTACAACTCAAAACCGGAATCCTCTTCCTTTTGAAAATAGAATCTACCTCCTTTCTCTGGAGTTTCCGCAAGCTCCTAAAAACTTGGCTTTTCACAAAATATTAACTTATGTTCTCTGTTTTCCTTACTTCTTAGCGCAAAGACACCTTTGGGTATTTGTTCCTACTTCACAAAATTCAAATCAAATGATTATGCAGCTGAAGTAAGTCAGTGTCTTTTCCTGTCTTGACCTAACCAAAGGACACCATGAACTTGAGGAAGAGCTGTTATCCTTCTTAGGCATGGCCAGTTGTTGCTCAAGGTTCATTCATGATTTTGGTACTGTGAAAGCCCCATTGAGAGACTTGACAAAACTAAATGTCCCTTTCCAGTGGTTTCCTGAATGTGATCAAAGTTTCAAAAGAATAAAACATGTGATTGAGAATGCAAGTGTGTTGGTTTATTTTGATCCCAAGCTACATACTGAGATCCCAGTCAATGCGAATGCTCAGAGACATATTGTGGCCTATGCCAGTCAAAGACTGTCTGACACGGAACATGCCTATTCTCAACCGGAGAAGGAGAGTCTTGCTGTAGTGTGGGCCTGCAAACATTTGTATGTGTTTCTATACAGAAAAAGTTGCACTATCGATACAGATCACCAAGCCTTGCTCACTACTTTTGGAAACCCGAAAGCTAAAATGCCCATTGCATTAAGAGGTGAGGGTTTCAACTGCAAGAGTACAACTATGCTGCTGTACACAAGCCAGTTAAAGATCAGAACCCTGCTGATTTGTTTTCACGAGTACCTCTACATCATCACATTTCTACACCCAAAATGGCTGAAGAGTACATCAACTTCATTGTGAGGTCCACTAACAAAGTGCCATCTTTGCAACTGCCTTTTCCCCCAAAGTGACGCAGCATCTAGTGACAATACCTGACGTTCCTGCACATGCTTGGGAAAGAGTTGCGGTTGATTTCTTTGGGCCCTTATGAAACAGACATCATCTCATAGTAGTCCCTGAGTATTCACACTTTCCTTTGGCAAGGTCATTGAGCGGTTGGACGATATCTTTGCAGCATGGGGTATCCCTGCCATTCCCAAATCTAACAATGATCCGCTGTTCGAAAGCATCAAAGAAGTATGATTTGACGAGGGGGCGCTAGAGGGCGCACACGCGGAATGGCTGTCTAGGCTCGCAGCTCCCGCTCCTTGGATCCTAATCCTGCATTTATCCTCTGCCACAGGGAACATGGTCAATTAATTACTCGCTGATTTGCTGCTGGACACCCATCCCCACACTCGACCCGAGTTTGGAGGCGCTGTGGGGTTCGGAGCAGGAGCTGTGCCCACTTGAAGATTTGCCGACTGGTGCCTCGGAGCGGAGGAGTGCACGCGACTGGCTACGGCAGGCTACGCTGGGCCGGGGATGACCACGAGGGGTTAGGCCGCACTGCAGAGCGGCTGGCGGAATCTTGGACAGTCTCTCCCCATCGGCGGACCTGTGACGGAGGTGAGAGGCGGCCTGCCCGCCGGCACGGGGGCTACCCTCGCCCCCCCGCCACCCCCCCCCCCCCCACCCCCGGCCGCTACTATCCTTGTTGTTTACACAGCGGACGGCCGCTGTGCTCCCGCGCTGGAGACCGACTTGGGACGGACGCGGCGTCCCCCGAGCCCCCGAGGGAACCTCTACCTGCCTGAAGCCCTCAGGAGGCGGCGTTGCTTTGTGTGTTGCCCGCGGGGGGCCCGAGTGTCGGGCATGAGCACCTGAGGCTGCCGGAGCTGCCGCATCGGGCCTTGGTCGGCCCTGGATATTTACACTACTTCTGCCATCAGGACGCACTTGCATGTTACTGCACTGCCGGATCCTGACTGCTGCGACATCTGAGCCCCCCCTCCACTCCATCTCAAGTTGATCTTCATTTCTCCTACCTTTGGCTGGCTGCGCTACGTACGGAGGGCCTGAAGCTGCGCCCCCAGGTCAAACACCACACCAGGGTTGTGAACCCCTACGGAGGCGCGGTCAATCCTACACCCCCCCCCACAACTGGGCCTGTCGAGTCGCCAACGTGCATAGCGGAAACAAGAAGTTGGGCTCTGGCACCACCGCTACTTGGACACGACGGCCCCTCCTGCCAACGGTCCACACGGGGCTTGCCCTGCCTCATCAGGATCCCGCATAGCCTCCGCAGAGGCCCCTGCTGATCCGCTGGGGCGCTCTCCTGTCTGGCATCTGCTGTGGCCCTGCTCCCTGGCGGTAACGACCCTGAGCGACGGACTGTGGGGCTGCTGCCTCCCGCGGTTCAAGGGCGCTGAACCCCATCGCCAACATGGTGCGGCCTGAAAACCGCCAAACCAAACTAAGTTTTGACGCCGCAAGGAAGGGCGCGAAATCTACGCAGCTAGACCCGGACCCTAGCACGTCGTCCCTAAGGGCCGCCGCCTCTCCTGCTAAAGACACTGACCTGACTAGCCTGATACAGGAGATGAGGCAGGGCTTTGCCACTGTTGTTGAGAAAGTCAATGGCGTCCATGCCCGTCTAGACGCACTGGTACACAAGGTTGACCGCCATGAAGAACGCATTACAGCTGCGGAGCAGCGTATCTCTGACACCTCGGATGTCGCCACGTCACACACCACTCAATTGTCCAGGATGGACAACCTACTCAGGATCATAGCGGCAAAAAATGAGGATTTGGAAGCCCGTAGCCGTCGGAACAACATACGGGTCACCAATGTGCCGGAATCCACGGACACGGGCAGAATGGAACTGTACATTGAGAAATTGCTCAAGGGCTCCATTGGTGAGGACGCCTTCTCACCTCAGTTCATCGTCGAGAGGGCTCATCGCTCCTTTGCACCTATGCCCAAACCTGGCTTACCACCTCGTCCCATAATTGCCCGGCTGCTGAACTACCGTGACCGGGACA
Organism: Lissotriton vulgaris; assembly: GCF_964263255.1. NCBI lineage: Eukaryota > Metazoa > Chordata > Amphibia > Caudata > Salamandridae > Lissotriton > Lissotriton vulgaris. Next base: position 1,845,123,142 of record NC_141685.1, read on the forward strand.
CTGCACTCCGGGCGGCCCGGACTCAAAGGTCGCTGCAATATAATGGTGTCACCTTCTCCATCTACCCAGACTTTACGCCAATGGTTCAGGAGGAGCGGCGCAAATTCCTACAGGTAAAGAAAAAGTTGCGAGAGGCTCAGATAGACTATGCACTATTGTACCCTGCGAAACTGCGTGTCACCTACCAGGGCAAGCAACGGTTCTTCACCAATCCGCAGAAAGTAGAAGACTTCATCAAGTCGCCCGGAGAGCGCGCAGGGACGACCGTGACGCTGCGGAGGACCGAGACGATGCCGACTTATCCCCGGCGCCGCACGAACTTCACGCACTGCCCTGCACACATCGACTACGTTGGATTATGGTCGTCCTACAATCTGGTGCACAGGCGTAGGGGACCACATGGACGATGGCCCTGCACGGACTCTACATCCCTGTGGTAACGTAAACCAAGGACCACTCTCTTGGCCCTAGTCTCCACCGAGGGCGGCACAGGAACGAGGCTGGGGTCCGAGAAGTGGCTGTGCATACTCTATGTCTTACCCCTACTGGGAGATCCCCTTTGATTTGCTGACGTTTCAGCTGTTGAGGTTGTTTAAGTTGGGGGGGGGAGGGGGTTGGGAAGATGGGTGGGATTGCTTGGCTGCTGGCATGATTGGGATGCTGGGGTGGGTGGAGGGGGGGATGTTTCATGAGGCAATCATCTAATGGACTTTATGCTTGGACTTTGTCTTGGAGTACGCACCGGTACTGGTGGTGCGGAGGGGGTCTTTTTATGCTGCCTGCATTGGCACTGATATGTTACTTGTTGTGCTGTCAATGGCTGCTTCAGCAGTGAACACCCAATTGACCTGTATGTCCTGGAATATTAGAGGGTTGAATGATGCCAAAAAGTGTTGCAATGTTATTGCCTATCTTGATAGACATCGTGTACAGGTAGCTCTGCTGCAGGAAACGCATCTATCACCACAGGGCAGGACTTCTTTCGCGGGTAGGTGGGCCGGAGAACGTGCCTTCTCCTCATATTCCACCTATTCGAGGGGAGTCGCTATTCTCATTGCCCGCAAGATCCAGTTTCAGAGGTATGGGGAGATGCTCGACAAAGAAGGCAGATATGCTTTGCTGTGGGGCAGGATAGGACGGGACACGTACACGTTTGTAACCACATATGCGCCTAATGTTGACACACCCGACTTTTTCACTACTCTATGGGGCAAGATTCTTTCTGTTGCGTCACGACACATAGTCTGGGGAGGGGACTTCAACCTGGCGTTGCTGCCTCAGTTGGATAGAGCGGATGGAGTCTGCTCCTACAAGCCCAGGGCACGTGAGGCGCTGGAGGGCATCATTGAAGAAGGTGAACTGCTGGACGCCTGGCGGCACTTGCACCCCCTTGGAAGAGAAGGCACACACTTTACATCGCATACTGGGACCTGGGCGCGCCTAGACTATTTCTTCCTTACAAGAGATGTGGCTGTGGAACTGGTGGGGGCTCGTCACCTGCCGAGGACATACTCTGATCACAGTCCTGTCTTGCTGCACTTTCACACACCGGGGTGGGACAGTCCACGACCGCAGTGGAGACTTCGCCCTGATATTCTCCTTGACGCCCTGTTTCACACTGAACTGGGGGAAGAGATAGCGGATTTTTTCACTAGGAATAAGGGGTCGGTAGACTCGGTTGAGCACATATGGGAAGCGTTCAAGGTTACCATTAGGGGATACTGCATCTCCAAAAGCCACGGTGTGCTACGTACTATCCTTACATCCATCAACACTTTGGAGAAGGAATTGAGGGATTTAGAATTCCGCATGGTGTCTGACAGCGGCCCGACCTACAGGCCACCTTTAGAGAGACGCTGTCACGGTATGAGGAGGAGGCTGCGCGGGAGGCCAAGTTCAGGGGCAAGCACTGGCAGGCCCGTAAATACTGCGAGGGGGACAGGCCCGGGAAGGCGCTCGCGATGCTCACACAGCCTCCGCGAGCACATAACACCGTCTTAGAAATCACCGACACCTCTGGCACTGCCTTCAGGGACTCGGATGCGATCCTCGCTACATTTGTGGCGCATTACCATTCACTCTATACTTCCACAGCGGGGCCCGATGTGTCCTATTCTGACTACCTCAACGACGTGGCACTGTGCTGGCTTAGCGATGGGGATAGGGCGTTCCTGGCGGCACCGTTCGAGCAGGACGAGATGCGTGAGGCCATTATGTCCCTCAAGAATGGCAAGGCCCCTGGACTCGATGGCATACCGGCCGAGTTCTATAAAACTTACATCGACATCATGGCCCCGGTGCTCAGCGAGGTCTTCTCCGAGTCCCTGTGTGATGGGGTGCTCCCCTGTTCCATGCCCGAAGTGGTGATCACGTCACTCCTTAAACCTGATAAAGACCCCAAATCCTGTAACTCTTATCGCCCGCTTTCCCTCCTGAATTGTGACGTTAAAATACTAGCCAAAGTCTTGGCCAACCGGCTGTCGCTATTGATGACTAGACTTGTGCTGCCTGATCAATCAGGCTTTGTGGCGGGTAGATCTAAATCCCATAACCTCCGCACGCTCTTCTCCTTGCTTCGCACGGTGCACCCCGACACGCCTGTGGCGGCTATATTCCTTGACGCAACCAAGGCCTTCGACTCCGTCGAGTGGCCATACCTGTTCTCGGTGCTGGCCAGTATGGGGTTTCCCAAATTATTTATATCCTGGATCCACCTGCTCTACACTCGCCCCACGGCGAGAATACTAATCAATGGCCACTTATCACAGCCTATCGCACTAACCAGGGGCACGAGACAGGGGTGCCCTCTCTCCCATTAATATTCGCCATAGCAGTCGAGCCTCTTGCCTGCCGATTGCGTCAACTACATCGTGGCGGTGCAGTGCAATGTTTGCAGCGCCAGATTGATGTGTCCCTTTATGCGGATGACATCACGCTGTATGTTAAGCACCCCGAAATATATCTCAATCCCCTACTCAGAGAATTTGTACTGTTTGGCGGGATTTCCGGTGTTCACATCAACTGGTCCAAGTCGCAGCTTTTCCCTTTGACCGAGGCGGTGACTACTTTTCTTCTTGATTACCCACTAGAGTGGTGTCGATCTGACCTCCGCTATCTTGGGATCTGCATCTCATGCGACAGGGGCGAGACACTGCGATCCAATTACGGGGTAGCGGTAACCAAACTGATCGCCTCAGTGGACCGCTGGATTACTCTGCCGCTGTCCATGGCTGGGAGAGCGTCACTCATAAAAATGGTGGAACTCCCCCGATTCCTCTACCTTTTTCTCAATATACCTTACTTCCCTGGAGCTCACTTCTTCCGAACCCTGCGGACGGAGTTGCGACGGCTCTTTTGGGGAGGCAGGAGTCCCCGGCTTAAGTGGTCCACGCTCACCCTCCCCTATGATAAGGGGGGATTTGATGTCCCTGATTTTGAGGCCTACTATCAGTGTGCACAGGCACACTTTGCCTACCACTGGATGGCTCCTACTCCCTACATGCCGCATATAGCAGTGGAGGATTGGATAGTACATCCTCTCCCGCTCAATGGTTTGCTCCACTGCCCTGAATCTTCCATCACTACACCCAATACGTCGGTCTCCTGCACATTAGATGCGTGGAGACGCATGACCAAGAGCTTGCACAGTAAACTACTCTACTCGCCCAAGTTGCCGCTTACACATCACCCTGATCTCACCCTCCTGGGAGAACCGGGTTTTCGCAAACTCTGTGCTAAGGTACGAGTTTCCTGCTGGGGAGACGTGTTCTCCGATGGTTCCTTTAAATCTGCAGACCTGTTCTTTGCTGAACATGAACGCACTCCTCTCGAGCTTTTTTACTATGTGCGGCTAAGAGCAGGGATGAGAGACATCCTGCCCGAATTTCCCAGTGAACCTGACACTTTGCCGCCGTTACACTTCCTATTGTGTTCACAGGATGGGACCCACTTGGTCTCCGGCCTTTACCGCCAACTCAGGGGGGGCCGCCCCGATGCCGGAATCCAGTGCGCGACTGCGCTGGTCTGCTGAACTTGCTATTGATATATCGGACGAACGGTGGCGCCATTGTTGTGCGCTTACCTCCCGCATCTCTGCCAGCAGCAGATTGAAGATCATCCATTATAAATTCCTGCAGCGGGTGTATTACACGCCGGTGAGGAAGCGGCGATTTGGCCTGACGGAAGATGATCGCTGTGAACGTTGCCGCGCCGATGGTGCCAACTTTCTCCACTTGGCGTGGGCATGCCCCCAGGTGGCATGCTACTGGCAACAAGTGGTGGATGCCCTCGCGGAGATGGTTGAGGAGAATGTACCCTTGGACCCACTGGTGACCCTACTCGGGGACACAATGCAGCTTCCTAGGTCCTGCCTGAAATTCATTGATACCGCACTACTGCTGGCCAAGAGACGCGTGGCATGCTGGTGGGGCAGAGGCAGAGCGCCCAAATTCAAGGACTGGCTAGCTGACCTAACTCACTGCCAAGATCAACATGCGACCTTTGCTGAGCTACTTCCCGTTTTGAGTCGACCCAGCGACATCTGGGAGCCACTGGTGCTATATCTGCTCGCACGATCGGATGACGTGGACCCCAAAGGCGACCAACCTATTATAGATTAGTGTACTGTTCCCATTCCGGGCCTGACCAGGGACCCTGCTTCTGTGCGCACGCCTCCTCATTGTACTATCCAGATGGTGCTCTCCCTGCTACTAACCTGCGGTGTTCCCACTTACCCCCCCTGACCTTCATGCGACACCTGCGTCGTAGCTCTGCCCCCTTGGATAATCCGCTGATTATCCTTACTCTCACGCTTTCATCCCATGCTCTACCCGACATGTGTCACAATTCCCTCTGGTAGATATTACTTCGGGGCTCCATCCCCGGCATTGCTTCTGGCTCACTGCGACCCTCTTGCTGAGACGCCCATGACACGCACGCATTATTCTGCACACCTCTGCTTCCATACTATACCACACCAGATCACCAACACTTATTCTGCCATGTAGTCATTGATTGCCTCTTAGTTACCGCTTTGTTGGGGGGTTTTGTTAAGCTGTTCTGGACACCAAAAAGGAGAAAAACGAACTTTTTCCCCAGAAAAAACACTGTTCTACTGCTGCTCATCCTTCCTTGCCTAGCAACATCAGTTGCGATACCCTACTTCCCTACCTCCATGCATTGCCGCCGGGCCTCCGGGATGCCGGCCGTGAGGCTGTGTCAATTCCAACTACTTTCCGCTGCCGGCCTCCGGGTTGTAGGCGCAATAAGCTGTGTACCATGTTTCAACCCTACCCAATAAAGCAGATTTGAACTCCAAATAAAATAAAAAAAATAAAAAGTATGATTTGACTGTTTATACTGTTCATTTAACAAAGGGAGGCGATGTAGTGTTGTGAGACTCTGTGCACTAGGACCCTTGTTGTTCTGGGCGGACTCAACTGAGGAATTATTTAACTTGCTAGGAGGCTTTAAGATGTGCTTATTAATGTTAATGACATAATGAAAGTGCAGTGTGTGATCCTATGCTGAGGAATAGACCTCTGTTACAGAGCTTCGTGTGCGGCATATTTATTTGCATGCCTTAGCTTGTCCTTGCTTCGATTGCACCACAGTCAAAAGGAAGGACGTCCAGTGCCAGTATATTTTCTTATTCAGCATTTATTAACCTTTTGAGCCTTAACAGATGACAGTTGTTTGATCTATGTATCTGTAACTGTGACGCTTGCATTGCCTTTCCCTGTACTTTACTTCCACAAGATAGCCCTGTTTGCAATTGTTCTTAGTAGACAACATATCTATGTAACACTTATGCTTTGTCATCTCTGCTTATACCTATTGCTTTACCCCTTCTAAGTAATGATGATTCTAAACCTGCAGTGATGTACTGCTGACTTGCTTCTCACCTAAGAGACTGACTACTCATAATTTAGGAGGTATTGCACTAGGTGTACAGTCATGCTTTCCCAATAAATAGCTAGATTTCTTTTATGGATGCAGACATCACCCAAACCGTTGACACACTTCTCAATAAGTACAGTATAGACGCTCCTTACCACTTGCTCTCAACCCATGGATGATCGCGCATAATCTTGGTTTCAATGTATAGCCTAGAGCAGTGCTTTCTACACTTTTGAGAACCATGATCCACTTTAGGCACGACACTCTATTGCGACCCACCTAGCCTTAATGGACATGAGGCAGGTGATTGTGTTAATGTACCTAAAGCATTGTGTGATAGCGTTCTGTTATTTACAAACAGCGCATTTTCTTTTAAAATGGCCACTTAATTTCCAAAAACATAAGAGTTTTACAGATACAACTTTGAATATGCAAACAAAAGTGTTTGCAAATCAGTTTTCAGTGAATATTTATCATTTGCGCATCACAAAGTAAAAGTGTCTGTATCTATTTATTTATTTTAATTTGTGGTGATCCTATTAAAATGCAGGTATGCAGTTGGCAAAGTGCTATCAAACCAACAGCGCTATTGTGCACAACACCAACATACACCACAGAACTACTTTTACAAAGACAGCTTAAACATACCATCGCGCGTGCGTCTTCTCATCATAACTGCCTCCCTGGAATGTATTTGTGATGCATATATCGGAAGCACTTTACTCTGGCCTAGAAAAGAAGAACCAGCCACCAAATCCCCAAAAAACTGTAAACGTCCTTTAGCACACCCGTACATACATTTAAGAAACTGTGAAGATCGTCCAAGCTCAGACTTATTTTCCATCTATTTTAATCTCCACAAAACACTTCTGAGGTAAACTTTGGACAAAGTCTCTCCTAATTACACGCAGCATAACACCATCAAATTGACCGACGGTTCAAAACACTGTACACACAACCATGACATCCCATTGCACTTAATAGAAGCACATATTTGTTTGCCGATCAAGAAGAAGCATTCATGGAAGGGGCTTGCAAAGTAGGCCTTGACGCTTCATTGTTTGTCAAGTATATCCGCCATTAATGCATGTTTTCACAATCTATTGCCTCAGTTGTGGTATTAACTTTTATAATGATGGTGCTTTCCTCACAATGTCAGATTTTAAAGTAACATCACTGATGATTACATGCTCTGAACAGGGTTGCTATGACGACCCACGGGCATTGGAGCTGTAGTAAAAATGCAATTTTTTCAGGCCTGTTCTTATTTCAATATTTAGCTCCTATCCCTCTGACCGACTAAGAGAGAAGGAACCGTGGTAGTGTGCACGATTACAGACAAGCAAATGAATGGATGAAAGATTGCTCATGAAACAGTGTGTCTCCTGCACACTTCACTTCCCCTTGAGTGTCTGTATGCTGAGAATTAGTAACCCCTGAGTGTCTGTCCCCTGAGTGTCTGTCCCCTGCCTGTCTGTCCCCTGCCTGTCTGCCCCGAGTGTCTTCCCCCTAAGTGTCCAATCCCTGAGTGCTTGTTCCCTGAGAGTCAGTCTCTGGCTGTCAGGCCCCTGAGAGTTGGCCACTTGATTATCTGCCCTCAGTGCCTGTACCCTGAGGGTTAGTCCCTTGATTGTCAGTGTCTGAGCTCCCGAGTGTCAGTCACTCACGTGCCTGTCAGTGATGCTATAAGAGAGGGTGCTCTCTGCCCGCCCTTGAATGTCAGTCCCTTAAAGCCAGGCGAGGCTGTCACCTTCGACTCCCTTGAGTGCCTGCCCCCTGGGTGCCCACTCCCTGAGTGCCTGAACCGTCGGTGAGCTGTGTCTCATGACGTGTGCTGAATACCAGGAGCTGTGTCTTATGACGTGTTCTGAATATCACTCTCTTAAGCGCTGTCCTCGGTTGTGTTGTATGCTGCACCCGTCATGTTTTATCTCTTATTTGCATATGTTACATAGTACGTGTTGCTATGTTGTGTTACGTTTTTGGCATTCCTATAGCGCGCAGTCTGAGAGTAGGGGCTCCGGGCGCTTTACCCTGGAATGTTTCTTGCTGTGCATCTGTCTGGTTACTGTTCCCTTGCACTAGGCCTGGCTGGTGTTTGACGTGGTGCTTCTGGTGTGGCTCTCTGTTTCGCACCGGTGGATTGTTTATGGAGCTGCAGTGTGTGGTGTTGGGAAGGTGTGGCCCTGGGCTTTGCTGGTTGTGTAGACACACCCCACACCGGAGAGATGTCCGTCCCTGGCAGGTGGCGGTACTCTCGGTGCACTGCCGGTGTCTGCGTGCAGTGGATGAGGTGTGTTACACGTGTGTGTGTGTGGTTCTGTGTCTTTGAGATGGATGTGTGTGGTGTTGTGCCTAATGAGTTGTTTGTGTTTGTGAGTCACTTGCCTCCACAGCGGTTGCTGAGGTGGGTGTGCCTTAATGACGTGTTGAATTTATATTGAATAAGATTCAGAATGTTCTGTCAATAATTGTTCTCTGGCTTTAAGTTATAGAGAGAAAGAGTGTGTCACGTTGTGTTTCTGTGTTGCTTAATTTAGTGAGCGACTTCACAATTGTTCCTATAGAGTTGTGCTTGGTATGCGGCATGCTGGCTAATGTGTGTGTGGCTGTGTGTGTGTGTGTGTGGCTCTGTGTGTGTGTGTGGCTCTGTGTGTGTGTGTGGCTCTTTCTGTGTGTGTGTGTGGCTCTTTCTGTGTGTGTGTGGCTCTTTCTGTGTGTGTGTGTGGCTCTGTCTGTGTGTGTGGCTCTATGTGTGTGTGGCTCTATGTGTGTGTGGCTCTATGTGTGTGTGGCTCTATGTGTGTGTGTGTGGCTCTCTGTGTGTGTGTGGCTCTCTGTGTGTGTGTGGCTCTGTCTGTGTGTGTGTGTGGCTCTGTGTGTGTGTGTGTGGCTCTGTGTGTGTGTGTGTGGCTCTGTGTGTGTGTTGCTCTGTGCGTGTGTGTGGCTCTGTGTGTGTGTGGCTCTGTGTGTGTGGGTGCAAATGCAATAGGTCTCGCATTTGCGAGAGATTAAGCTATAGGCATTGTAAATTACAATGGCATTTATTTATATGTTTTGAAAACAAAAATAATGTCATGAGCAATGCCGATAGCTCTAACTTTAACGAAGACGAGACCATTGCATTGTGAATGCTTGTTTTAGTTTCTTTACTAATAGACCAGATTTCTCAATCTTTTATGAAGGGTAGGGTCTAAGGGTTTATACGAAATTCTGAAATCTGCAAGTCTTTCAGACAGGTAATATGTATTCTTCAATCATATTAACGTGCAAAGTGTCACATGAACAGTCCCCTTTTCTTTTTTTTAAGTTAAAATGGTCTTCGCACTTGCGTGATGTTGCCATTTGAAATGTGAACGTATGCCTGGTTTGTGCGCTAAAGACTGCCTGACTAGTAGAACGGAACCTTATATGTCACTGTGTTCTATCTGTATTGCATCTCTTTTTTCTAGGTGTTACTTAAAGACAGTTTCGGCTAATACCCAACTGTTTCTAATGCATTGAAACATATACTTATTAGAGGCTTTGTGTCAGGCCCTTGCTTGAGTGGATGGCGTTTTTATCTCATTTCCTTGCTTCCTATTCATTGGATTTCGTCCCTATTATTTGTTTGTCATGTATCTGGAGCATTGCTTTTTTACTGTTTTCTGATTGGATGAATGATGTCCCTCCACTGCTTCCATTCAAGAAAGTACGTTTACTTTTTGTTCTGGCACTCCATTTTATAACTTTCGCGCATGTGTACTGCGTCTCTCCTAAAACCACCCACCCACTCCCTCCCTCCACCACAACTATTCCATTGTTCCTCCCGTTCGTTTGCTTAAAAATGTTTTAACTACGTGCCTGTCCCCCTCCCCCTTTGTACCCTCGCCCTTCTCTGTCACATTCTTTTTTACGATGTTTATTTTTTGGAGGGCCAAACAGCTACAATTTGATGCTATGCTGCATCATTATTTAAACGTGCTTTCACACACATTACATTCATTTTTTTAATTTACAGCTCCAAGATAGGCGTTCGCCATCTTGGACTGGTACATTTAATACATAAACAACGCATACATGTTATTTCAGTAGGCTGCAGTAGTGTACTCACGCATATACATGCATGCATACATGCATAGTGGGGCAATCCTCATACAGATCATCATGCTTTTTTTTTTTTTTTTTTTTGCCAATGCTGTTCAGCAAAGCCAGTAAGACTTTTGCTTTTAAAAGGTTAGTGACTAATTGGGGTTTGCCAATGCTCATCTTTTTAGCCTATGGCGAGTAAAGTATTGTATCCACACAATTCTTTCTTTGAGATTACGTTCCTGGCTGAATCATGGGGTGGTGGGTCTGAACAATTATAATATTAAAGTATGTATTTTATTGCAACACGTGTCAAACGACAATATTACTGGGGTACAAACTTATCCCAAACCAATAATACAATGTCCAGATATTTCATTTTGGCATAGTGAACATTTTCACTCAATTCAATACTGATAAATTAAAAACAATAAATATATTTTTTTTCTCCTGTCTACCATGAAATTCTATACTTCCCCATTAGCGCCGTCCTCCAGGATTTGCAGTTGTGCTTGTCATCAAGTTTCAGTCATCACAAATGGAATTGGGGGTAGACCGAAATCTTGCTGTGTTCCCCTATCAATACTGAACGTTTTCGATAGTGTGCCATTGACTCATATCCAGGGCACTGGGTTTATGTGGCAGTTTTGCACATACATTACAATTTGTCCCAAATCCCATCCTTTTCTGTATACTGAATAGAAAATGCCGCTCATCAAAAGCCTTTTCGGCATCCAACGATAAAAGAGTTCTGGGTTCTGCCATCCTCTTTCATTTGTTTAGATGCTATTTAAACTATTCAATTTCATTTTAAGCCTGTTTGACCGTTGTGGCATAAATCCAGGTTGACTAGTTTGGGGACATGAATAGGAGGAGTCGATTGACTACCATTTTTGTTCGTATTTTTGTTTAAGCATTTGCTAACAAGATAGGGTAATAAAAGGGCCTTCATTCACCTCCTCATCATTTTTTGTTGGAAATCAAAGGTGATGAAGCTATGTTCAGATCTTTAAACATTATGTTGTCTTCTCCATGTCCAGCTAACATATTCAGCAATAGCTAGGATCAGCTTTTTGGTTACCCCTACTTTTTGTCTGGTGCTATACTGTTTCTGACTAGTCTGACTGGGATCCTGCTAATCAGGACCCCAGTTTATGTGCTTTCTCCCCTAACTTGTTCATGGTAAGTACTTAGGTACCTCCCAGATAGAATACTGGCATATCATTATAAGTCCCTAGCATATGGTACTAAGGTACCAAGGGCATAGGTACACCAGGGATCCCCCATGGGCTAAAGCATGTATTATACCACCCATGGGAGACCACTCAAACTGTAACTTCAGGTCTACAATTGCAGCCTGTGTAAGCTGATGCTTGCACCACTTACAAAAGATATAGGTTTCCCAATATCTAAAGTTACGGCACTTAATATCTATAAGTCACCCCTAAAGCAGGCCTTTCAATCCTGAAGGCAGGGTGCTCCATTTCTAGGTGTGTGGGTGCCCCTTGATGAGCAAGACACCCCTACAACCTCCAAAATCTATTCTCCCGGGTTGTAAGTGCATCAGCCATTACGATACATGCGTCATTACGCGATGACCATCTCTAAACTGGCAGTAACAAACCTTGTCATGTTTGGTATTAAAGTTCTAATCCTACCTCCCACACCAGAGCCGCAGGAACCGAAGCCCTGTGCACCACATCAACTTGCTGTTGCAAAGGCATGTTGGCTTCCTTCCACCAAGATCTTCAGGCTCCAAGTAGCCCCAACCTCAAGCATCTCCTGTGACCAATATCTTTGTCCTCACCACATCACTTGCATCGTGGGCCTGCATCTTAGGTGAGCTTCTCAAGGTCCTTTTTCGACTCCAGGCCTCCGGCCTGTGGGTCCTCCAGAGGGTCTTTAATTTAATCGGGTTCCCCTGATTGCTCGGGGCCCGCTCTGACTCACCTGATTGTGGTGAGTCACTTGGACTTTGCTGGTCCCAACACTGCACCTTCTTCGCTTTCCACGTTGTTGCCAGTTGCTAAAGCTTGTTGGTGCTCCCGACGGGTACCGATCCTTCAACTCTCGACATCCAATGTGGGACAGCTCGTGAACGGCTCCTATTCTTCCACAGCATCTCCTGGGCCGTACAGCTGCAGCTCCAAGGTCATCGTCAGCTCGTGCAACACTGGACTTCGGTGGGCATTTGTCTTCTGGGCTGCCTGGTCACTCCTAAGTGGCATAGACTCTGTCCCCTCTGCTTACAGGTACTTCTCATCTTGAATCCACCTTTGGGTTCCACCGGACACTTTCACCTTCTCCAGCAGCAGTGTAGTGCAGTCAATGTTAATTGGACTTAGCAGCTGAATGGAACAGCACCTGTTCAACTTGTTTTGAATCTGTTAACCCAAATCTATGGTAACTACCACACTAGCCCCATAGAACTACAATAATCAAAACAGATTCTGTAAAAAATCTTGTGGTGTCAAACAATAAATGAAAACTTGAACACAAGAATAAGGGTGAAGCAACACGAGGAAAGTTTGTTCTTAGAAAAAATTATTTTTATTTATATTCATCCACAAATAAATCAAAGAAAATCAAGGGTGTACAGTTATTGACAAATGCATAAATTTCTTATGTAAATGGAGCTGATGAAACAATCCATAAATACAGAAGAAAACAATCCAGTCTAAGAAAATTAAGTGAAATTGACTTCTTTAAAAGATGATGAATAGAAAGCCAAAGGTTGGAGAGGAGACTTGGATTGAATTGTCGACGTTTCGGTCTCGAATATCCCACAAACGAGACGCCCACTTGATCTTTTGACCCCGAGCGCATTGCACACCGGCAATCCGATGTTAACTGTACACCCTTGATTTTCTTTGATTTATTTCTGGATGAATATAAATAATAATAATTTTTTCTAAGAACAAACTTTCCTCGTGTTGCTTCACCCTTATTCTTGTGTTCAAGTTTTCATTTATTGTTTGACACCACAAGATTTTTTACAGAATCTGTTTTGATTATTGTAGTTCTATGGGGCTAGTGTGGTAGTTACCATAGATTTGGGTTAACAGATTCAAAACAAGTTGAACAGGTGCTGTTCCATTCAGCTGCTAAGTCCAATTAACATTGACTGCACGACACTGTTGAATTCTAAACGCCAAATAAATCCCTTGCTGGGAACCTCCTTTACAATACTTTGACTGCCCAAGCCCGCAAGGGTATATTGGGTTACCCACCGCGATTACCAACTTCTCTAGCAGCGGCATCTTCCTGAAGTCCTCCATTGAGTTTGACTGCGGTTTCCAACGCTACTTCACACCTTCGCACCCGGCTTCCCTGGTTTAGGCATCCAGGTTCCTAGGGTATCCATGGGTCGGGTGGCTCTCCAACCGTCTGTCCTCCCCAGGTTTCTTCAGGGTCCACTGGAAAGGGTCCTTCTCTTTTAAAATTGCAACTGCGACTTACCCATTGATTTGTATTGAGCCCGCAGTCGTGTTCCCACTGTGCACACGGCCTCCGTGGGGTTCCTGGTTACTTACCTCAGGTTGTTACTTGGGGCCCAGCACTTCTACGTATTCTGGGTATAGTTGTGACTTGAGTCGTGGTTCGCATACCACTATTTTAGAATCTAGTTTGGTTTTCTCCCTAGCGATCACTGCGTATCTGTGCTACTTACCTGTTTCTGTTGCAAAGTATTGTGTGTATTGTGTATATCTCCGGCTAGGAGATATTGGTATGTGTTAGTGAGTATCTTATAATAAATGCATATTTTTTATAAATACACTGTGTGGTTCTTTTTTACTTAATCTATGCCAATAAGATTATGCTCTGGTAAAACAAGCTGCTTTACACCCCTTCTGGACTAAGCCTGAAGGCTGCGCCCCTCACCTACCACCTACCACCTACAGAGAGGTTTGCAAGGTTGTCTATGACCACTAAAATCACCATAGGGGTTGTCTGGATTAGTGCAGGGTGCCCACTTACGTAACTGTGCACCATACACTAAGCCAGCTTTTCACCGAGTCCTTACAGTCCATTACTTTCCCAGATTGGGAAAGACTCCTAATTGAGCCTGTTGTGATTATGAAACTGACAGCCTGGACTTCCACAGATCTTATTGGGATTGAATACATGCTTTTACATCAGTATCCCAATGGCAGTGCCACTAGATGACACCCTCCAACATGAACTGGCAAGGAAGGTAATGGTGACTTATCCCAATCTCAGTGTGCCTGGATGGCTCTCACCTCTGCAACTTCCATGCTCACTCATACGATAGCAGGAAAATAGCTGAAAGAAGTTGGGGAGGCCCTCAGACGAGTTGCTAGGCAACCTAAATGCCTTTTTAGGTCTCAGGCCTAGCGTACACTGTGCAAGCAGTGTCGTACAGCCAGAGTCCTTTTCCTGGGGTTTTGAAAATGGACCTGGAAATTCCACTTAGCTCGTGCGTGTTATTTCTTAGGTCCATTTTTATTGGCCTTTGCTTGCTAGTATTTTTAAAACAGAACACGCAATAGGCCATGGGCAGTCGCGTAGCTCCGCCCATGGCCTATTGGTGTCTGTTACGCACACCATAGGCCATATATATCTTCAAATATCGCAGCCGTCATGGCCGCGGTAATTGAAGACAGCGCACCACTCACAGGCTTTTTTTTTTACAAAAGCAATCGCGAAAGCGATCGCTTTCAGTGCTGCTTTTTTTTTTGTGTAGTACTTTGATGCTGGTTTTCAAAAATGCCAACTTGTAATCCAAAGCAGAAATTAGACCGTGTGAGATAGCTGGGGGATATGTTAAGCACACAGGAGCTTCCAGTAGTCTGCACACAGACCTTTCGATGCCCACCATCCCCAGTTTGCCTCTACGTTGCTAAAAAGGCTATATTCATGGACCCTTTCCTTGTTTCTGGACTACTGCCTGTTTATGCTATTATCGTACGCTCATCCGTCTCTATGTAAAGCGCTTTACCACACTTTACGAACTATGTCAGCGGTATGGAAAGATCTAGGTAAGAACAAGCCATCTCATTGGTATCGTACACATGGCCTGCCTCCTGCAAGTTGTAGCTCATTTTCAGGCCAATATTTCACCAACAACCGCTTAGTACTAATGCTACTACAGAGTGAGAGTGACAGCAGAGTGAGAGTGACAGCAGAGTGAGAGTGACAGCATGAGAGACAGCAGAGTGAGAGTGACAGAATGAGTGACAGCAGGGTGAGAGTGACAGCATGAGAGACAGCAGAGTGAGGTGACAGCAGAGTGAGGTGACAGCAGAGTGAGAGTGACAGCAGAGTGAGAGTGACAGCAGAGTGAGAGTGACAGCAGAGTGGGTGTGACAGCAGAGTGAGAGTGACAGCATGAGTGACAGCAGAGTGAGAGTGACGTGAGAGTGACAGCAGAGTGAGAGTGACGTGAGGGAGACAGCAGAGTGAGAGTGACAGCATGGGAGACAGCAGAGTGAGAGTGACAGCATGAGTGACAGCAGAGTGAGAGTGACAGCAGAGTGAGAGTGACAGCAGAGTGAGAGTGACAGCAGAGTGAGAGTGACAGCAGAGTGAGAGTGACAGCAGAGTGAGAGTGACAGCAGAGTGAGAGTGACAGCAGAGTGAGAGTGACAGCAGAGTGAGAGTGACAGCAGAGTGAGAGTGACATTAGAGTGAGAGTGACAGTATGGGAGACAGCAGAGTGAGAGTGACAGCATGAGAGACACTTCAGAGTGAGACTGACAGCAGAGCGAGAGAGACAACAGAGATAGCGAGACAGCAGAGCGAGAGTGACAGCAGAGCGAGAGTGACAGCAGAGCGAGAGTGACAGCAGAGCGAGAGTGACAGCAGAGCGAGAGTGACAGCAGAGCGAGAGTGACAGCAGAGTGTGAGAGACAGCAGAGTGTGAGAGACAGCAGAGTGTGAGAGACAGCAGAGTGTGAGAGACAGCAGAGTGTGAGAGACAGCAGAGTGTGAGAGACAGCAGAGTGAGAGTGACAGCAGAGTGAGAGTGACAGCAGAGTGAGAGAGACAGCAGAGTGAGAGTGACAGCAGAGTGAGAGAGACAGCAGAGTGAGAGTGACAGCAGAGTGAGAGTGACAGCAGAGTGAGAGTGACAGCAGAGTGAGAGTGACAGCAGAGTGAGAGTGACAGCAGAGTGAGAGTGACAGCAGAGTGAGAGAGACTCAGCAGTGTGAGTGCACCAGATAGAGCAGGGTATGCTTGTGCGCTTACACGGTGCACTGGCACACAGGAGCTAAAAGAAAGAACAGCTGAACACATGTCTTGGGAGCTTCATGGAGGCAGCCGGCCCTCTGTGAGGGGAGGAGCAAGGAGGGGACGCCCCAACCAATCAAGCGCAACTACTCACAACTTATTGTACGATTACAACACAGGCCAAAGGGCAGAGCTAGGTCTTTTCGCATTACGTAGGGTGAGCAGTGTGTGAGTGTGTAGGGTGAGCAGTGTGTGTGTGTGCAGGGTGAGCAGTGTGTGAGCGTGCAGAGTGAGCAGTGTGTGAGAGTGTAGGGTGAGCAGTGTGTAAGTGTGTAGAGTGAGCAGTGTGTGGGTTTGTAGGGTGAGCAGTGTGTGAGTGTGCAGGGTGAGCAGTGTGAGAGTAGGGTGAGCAGTGTGTGTGTATGTAGGGTGAGCAGTGTGTGAGTGTGCAGGATGAACATTGTGTGAGTGTGCAGTGTGAACAGTGTGTAGGGTGAGCAGTGTGTGAGTGTGCAGGGTGAGCAGTGTGTGAGTGTGCAGGGTGAACATTATGTGAGTGTGTAGGGTGAGCAGTGTGTGATTGTGTAGGGGCAGTGTGTGAGTGTGCAGGGTACTAAAACTCAAACTAAGCCCACCACACACACACAAACACCACACACATAACACCACACACATAACACCACACACATAACACCACACACACCAACACAAACACTCTCCACCACACACGCAACCACACACACAACCACATACACACACAACCACACCGTCAGTGCACGCTTTCACTGGGCACAAACACCACCAGCCATCAGTGCACGCTTTCACCGGGCACAAACACCACCAGCCGTCAGTGCAGGCTTCCACCAGGCCCCAACCGCCAGACGCCTGTGCGCGCTTTCACCAAACACACACACACACCACCAGCCATCAGTGCACACTTTCACCAGGCACACACAACACCAGCCGTCAGTGCACGCTTTCACCAGGCACACACACCACCAGCCATCAGTGCACACTTTCACCAGGCACACACACCACCAGCCGTCTGTGCATGCTTTTACCAGGCACACACACCACCAGCCGTCAGTGCACGCATCCACCAGGCACACACACCTCCAGCCGGCAGTGCACGCTTCCACCAGGCACACACACCACCAGCCATCAGTGCACAATTTCTACAGGCACACACACTACCAGCCATCAGTGCACACATCAATTGTTAACGCATCCACAATTAACTATTGTAGCAATCGCAGTATGGTACTTTACTTTTAAACATATTCACCTGAAGCGCAGCATACCACCATTCATATACAATCTAAATAGCAATCAATCAATCAATCAATCAATCAAAGACATTTGTAGAGCGCACTACTTACCCGGAGGGTCTCAAGGCGCTTGGGGGGAGGCGCTCGGGTGCTGCTACTGCTCGAACATCCAGGTCTTGAGCTTCTTCCTGAAGGAGAGGTGGTCTTGGGTCAGGCGCAGGTCGGGAGGGAGGGAGTTCCAGGTCTTGGCGGCCAGGTAGGAGAAGGACCTTCCTCCTGTTGTCGCTCTTCGGACGCGGGGAACGGCGGCAAGGGCGTGACTGGCTGATCGGATATGGCGTTTGGGAGCGTAGAAGTTGATGCGGTTGTTGAGGTAGCTCGGGCCCTGATCGTGTAGGGCTTTGTGTGCGTGGGTGAGGAGACGGAAGGTGATTCTTTTGTTGACGGGGAGCCAATGGAGGTCTCTCAGATGTCCGGAGATGTGGCTGTGTCGTGGGATGTCGAGGATGAGTCTGGCTGAGGTGTTCTGGATCCGCTGGAGTTTCTTCTGGAGCTTGGCAGTGGTTCCGGCGTAGAGGGCGTTGCCGTAGTCCAGACGGCTGGTGACGAGGGCCTGGGTGACCGTCTTCCTGGTCTCGGTGGGGATCCACCGGAAGATCTTCCGTAGCATGCGCAGGATGTTGAAGCACGACGAGGAGACGGCGTTGACTTGTCTGGTCATGGAGAGGGAGGAGTCCAGGATGAAGCCCAGGTTGCGTGCGTGGTCTGTCGGTTTGGGTGCGGTGCCCAGGGCGTGGGGCCACCAGGAGTCGTCCCAGGCAGAGGGCGAGGAGCCCAGGATGAGGACTTCCGTCTTGTCTGAGTTCAGTTTCAGGCGGCTGGTCGTCATCCACTCGGCTACGTCTTTCATCCCTTCGTGAAGGTCGGCTCTGGCGGCGGCGGGGTCGTTGGTCAGGGAGAGGATCAGCTGGGTGTCGTCTGCGTAGGAGATGATGTTGAGGTTGTGCTTGCGTGCGATGGCCGCGAGGGGGCTCATGTAGACGTTGAAGAGGGTGGGGCTCAGCGAGGATCCTTGAGGGACGCCGCAGATGACTTCGGTGGCCTCTGACTTGTACGGTGGTAGACGGACTCTCTGTGTTCTTCCGTCGAGGAAGGAGATGATCCATTCCAGTGCCTTCTCCTGGATTCCGACGTTGCTGAGGCGCTGCACTAGGGTGCGGTGGCAGACAGTGTCGAATGCCGCAGAGAGGTCTAGGAGGATGAGGGCCGCTGTTTCTCCGTTGTCCATCAGGGCTCGGATGTCATCGGTGGCAGCGATGAGGGCGGTCTCGGTGCTGTGGTTGGCTCGGAAGCCAGACTGTGAGCGGTCGAGGGATCCATTCGTCTCGAGGAAGGCGGCCAGCTGATTGTTGACGGTCTTCTCGATGACTTTGGCTGGGAACGGGAGGATTCTTCTAGAATGTTTTCTTTATATGGAATTTTCAAATATATATGCACAAACGAATTTGGGTGCATTAGGCTACATGAATCTGTCTTTCTATGACCAATCAAAATGGTCTTTGTCCCCCAAAGTGTGTAAATGTGTACGCTCTCACAAAAGTGATCCAAATTATTATAACGTTGTTGTTGTGAAGTGTTTTTGGCAACATGATCACCATGTAATTGAAAATAATTAAAATATAGGGCTCTGCTTCTCCTCTTCCCCTGATATTTGTGTTCTCTCCAAGGTTCTAGTGTAAAATGTGTGCTTAATGCCCAGAGGACAGCCTAAACACGTGGGCCTGGACCGCTTGACTGTGACTTAAACCTAATGTGATCTGATATATGCACTCATGACCGAACTTGGCACAAGTTAGTGGGGCCTACTACACCCTGGCTGAGAAGATAATAGACACAAAACTACTATTGGAATGTGTTACTTCTTTCCCACATTCTTTGGTACGAATACACACTTTATTTTAGAAGGTAACTTTCCTCTACTTAGTTTTACCTTTCATTTACTTTCTTTATTTCTATGCAGACCAGTTGATGAACCACTTGTGGGTGCAATGAGCGGTGTGCTCTGGTACTATAGGTGTTTTTTGTCCACACTGAGTAGGTTGCTACTTGGACTGCTACAGTTGTTCTGCACATGCACGACCAAACATTAATGGTAATCTCATTGCCTCAAATTATTAAACGCAACAAATTCGAAATAATACATGTAGTCACCCTTGTGAACACTTACGCTTGTACCAGTTTTGAATCAAATACTTTGTTTAGTGACATTGCTAATAGCAAGTACATTGTGTACAATAGTATTTTTCAAGACAGTGTAGCATATTTCTAGAATGTATTTAATCTTTGCTGCCTTTAACAAGCATGTGATCAAAGTCTGATGTTTTGCTTGAGATCCTAGTTGGCACTTTTATCCTGTGATTATAGTGCGGGAAAGCAGGGAACTCTTATAAAGTAACCATTACCTCTTATTCAGGTGTTCTGCTCATGCTGAAAGGGAGCAATAAAACTGACTGGCATGGGGGAATGGCTGACCACCCATTAGTTGCCAACTCCATTTTCGTTACACATAGGTGATCTTTGTAGAGCTGTTAGTGTGGCTATGATTCCCAGAATAGTAGTGGGGTTTATCACCTGTTAGCCTGAACAGTGTTGTTGTTCACTACCACGCAGACTCCACACAGGTTATGCTGGAAGCCATGGTGTGGATTTCAACATAATGGTGCATTCTGGGTATAGAGTGGACTCTGATTGTCAGTTGGGTGAGACAACAAGGTCCAGAAGGGTATGGCCTGTTGGCAGTGCATGATGCACAGGTTTATTGGTCGGTGCTTGGTCCAAGAGGTGCAGGGTTACAGATTGGGCTTGTATCAGCAATGGGCATGGGATTTCCATGGAAAGTGATAATATAGTTCTAACATTATTAACAATTGAGATGTCTCAGATTTTATGTATGTTTTATGTTCATCCTCATTCGGTGATTTGTTCTTGATTAACTGTACCTTGTTTATGGGGAATTCACAAGTAATGTTGTTTTTTCGTTGATGGTGTGTGCAGCCTGAACACACACCACAAACTCTTTGTACAGATCCTCTCAAAAGAGATAGGAGCACAGAGGCCTTTGTGTGTGAATGGGTGCTGCGTGCAGAATCATTGTTAGTGGGGCATTGTTAAGAATGGTATGCAGGGATGGAATGCTTCAAAGATGACTGCAGTGAATGCCATCTTTTAAGTGACAGAAAAACACACGAGAACGTCTCTGCATGTTTCTTCTCTTTGTTCTTCTTGCTGCAGTGTGATAACGGATTCCCTGTTTTCTTGAAGGTATGCTATATATTGGAAGAAAAGGTTCACTGAGCAGCCCATAACTGACTTCTGCACCGTGATAAGAACCAACTCGGAGGCTTCCTTAGGTAAAAATGGCTCTTCACTATGCTCTCTTGTCTAACAATTAAAGAAATAGTGCTGCAACCATTTTATGAATCATTCTGTCGCGCATGCTTCCCCACAGTTCTTCCTTAATCGTAAAAATGGCTCTTCACTATGCTCTCTTGTCTAACAATTAAAGAAATAGTGCTGCAACCATTTTATGAATCATTCTGTCGCGCATGCTTCCCCACAGTTCTTCCTTAATCGTAAAAATGGCTCTTCACTATGCTCTCTTGTCTAACAATTAAAGAAATAGTGCTGCAACCATTTTATGAATCATTCTGTCGCGCATGCTTCCCCACAGTTCTTCCTTAATCGTAAAAATGGCTCTTCACTATGCTCTCTTGTCTAACAATTAAAGAAATAGTGCTGCAACCATTTTATGAATCATTCTGTCGCGCATGCTTCCCCACAGTTCTTCCTTAATCGTAAAAATGGCTCTTCACTATGCTCTCTTGTCTAACAATTAAAGAAATAGTGCTGCAACCATTTTATGAATCCGTCTGTCGTGCATGCTTCCCCACAGTTCTTCCTTAATCGGGGCAGGGTTTACATGGGGGATACAGCTGGCTGCTCTTCTCCGAAGATTTTTATATATCATGAGTACTGCAGTTGGTGATATGAAGAGTTCTTGTCTATGTAGTGCAGTGGCTGACGGACAGGTGTCCTAAAAGTGGCCCTACTGGCTGAGGTGGCGATTGACCTCCTCCCCCTTTTGGACTTGAACAATCAATATGCTGTCCTTAATTTAAGTATGCAGTAAAGAGTTTCTTGAATTTGTTGTTTACCATCACTACCTGAAATGCTTTCAAGCTACCAGCCACCTTTTTTCGAAGAATCTGGGGCAAAGTAGGGTTAGAAATATCTTTTTCAGATTTTTGTTTATATTTGCTGTTTTTCATTCATCAGAAGAACAAGAAAATTATTACCTGCTATGTGATGTTTTACCAGAAGACAGAATACTGAGAGAACAGCTTCAACAAAAGAGACTGGTTAGTCCTTTTTATATTGTTTTGAATTTTTAAAAAAACGTATCTTTATTGCGTTTTTCCAATTTTTTAGAGTCATCGTGAATTACATTTATACGTATATTAATGGACATTGCCATACAAAGTACATATTAAGGATTCACTGTGTTATTAAATTTACAATACTCATTGAAACTGAAATTTGTTCTACATAGCAATATGAGCAAATGTGCACAATGTCCACTGTACTCTGTCGCGTCTCGGTGTCCAAATAGTGGCGCCTCTGCGTCTCTCAGTTGCTCATAATGTATATGTCACCAGCTGCGATATTTGTTATTTATCTTTGTGCCCTGTAAGGGAAACCCAAGAAAATCTACACCTGGATACGTTCTTAGAGCCATTGGAAAATGCAAAACCAGATATATTTTGTTTTTTAAAAACACTCTAACTAAAAGTGCCATCAACAACTCATCACATCTGGGTCAGGGTATTTGTAATATATGTGTGTCAGACCTACTACTCTCTGGTGAGGTATACTATCTTACTCGCACCACAAGAGGCTTAGCTTGGCAGGTGTTGCGTTGTTTCCGTTGGTGGTCCTCACATTCCATGGATACGGGCCATAGTCTAGTAGGGAGTTAGCTCTTACCCTGAATTCGGGGTGTGATATACCTATGTGTTTGCGTCTTCTTCACTCGCATCATTTTCCTGTGAAGAAGTGCCGTTATCTTTCATATTCCCATGTATGAATTTCGTGAGGATATTGTCCCAATATTGTGCTATCGTGTATTTACGTAGCCCGGCTATTTCTATGCAGTGTTGTGCTTTCTGCTTGTGGCCAGACTGAGAGGGACTTTTTTCAGCTGTCACCGACGGGGGCGGAGGGGGGGGGTCAGTGTGTTTCCATCTCTTGGTTATTAGTTGCTTTGCTACAATTAATCCTAAGTCAATACATCTAGAGGTGACCTTGTTTTTCTTAATCTGGTATAGAGGCCTAAAACACAAGCTTCCCATGTGTATATTAACGACTCGTCTGTGCATTTTACGAGTGTTGTGGTGACTTTTTGCAAATAGGTATCAAGGGAGGTGCAAGACCATAGCATATCAATCAATCAATCAATCAGAGTACTTGTAAAGCGCGCTACTTACCCGTGAGGGTCTCAAGGCGCTGAGGAGAGGGGGTGCCGCTACTGATCGAAGAGCCAGGTCTGGAAGAGTCTTCTGAAGGCGAGTAGGTCTTGGGTCCGCTGTAGGTGGGTAGGGAGGGTGTTCCAGGTCTTGGCGGCGAGGTAGGAGAAGGATCTGCCACCAGAGGTTGTTCGTTGGATGTGGGGGGACAGCGGCGAGGGCGAGGCTGGCGGAGCGGAGCTGGCGGGTGGGGTTGTGGAAGCTGAGTCTGCTGTTCAGGTAGGCTGGTCCGGCGTTGTGGAGTGCTTTGTGTGCGTGGGTGAGGAACTTGAAGGTGATCCTCTTGTTGACGGGGAGCCAGTGTAGGTCTCTCAGGTGGGGGGTGATGTGGCTGCAGCGGGGGACGTTGACGATCAGTCGGGCGGAGGCGTTTTGGATATGTTGTAGTCGTCGTAGGTGTTTGGCTGGGATTCCGGCGTAGAGTGCGTTGCCGTAGTCCAATCTGCTGCTGACGAGGGCGTAGGAGATGATGTTGAGGTCTTGTTGGTGGCCCACTTGTGCGAGGGGGGCCATGTAGACGTTGAACAGCGTCGGGCTGAGGGATGAGCCCTGGGGGACGTCGCAGATGATGTCGGTGGCCTCGGATCGGAAGGGCGGGAGGCAGACACTCTGGGTTCTGCCGGAGAGGAAGGTCATGGTCCAGTCAAGGGCCTTCTCTTGGATTTCAGCTTCTAGGAGGCATGTCTTTAGAGTGCGATGGCAGACCGTGTCGAAGGCGGCTGACAGGTCCAGGAGGATGAGGGCTGATGTTTAGCCATTGGCTAGTTGGCGCCTGATGTTGTCTGTGGCAGCGATGAGGGCTGTCTCGGTGCTGTGGTTTCGTCTGAACCCGGACTGGGACGGGTCCAAGATGTTGTTGTCTTCCAGGTGGCGGGTCAGTTGCATGTTAACGATTTTCTTGATGACCTTCGCCGGGAACGGGAGCAGGGAGATGGGCCGGAAGTTCTTGGGGTCCGCCTTGGGCTTCTTGAGGAGGGCGTTGATTTTGGCGTGTTTCCAGCTTTCCGGGAATGTCGCTGTTTCGGAGGAGATGTTGATGACCTTCCGTAGTTGGGGTGTAATGGCAGCGTCTGCTTTGATGAATACGTGGTGTGGGCATGGGTCTGACGGAGAGCCTGAGTGGATGGAGTTCATGACCTTGCGTGTCCCGTCGTCGTTCACGTTGGATCAGGAGGTCAGGCGGTTGGCGCTGGTGGTGTTCACAGGGGAGGCGGGGTCTGGCGTAGTTGGGGCAATCATGGTGTTGAAGCTGTCATGGATGTCCGTGATCTTGCTGTGGAAGAAGATGGCTAGTGATTGCACAGTTCTTGTGAGGGCGGTATGTCGTTGGTGTTGGCCCTGGGGTTGGAGAGTTCCTTTACGATGCTGAAGAGCTCTTTGCTGTTGAGTGCGTTGTTATCCAGGCGGTCTTTGAAGGAGGATCTCTTGGCTAATCTGATGAGGTGGTGATGTCTGCGGGTGGCGTCCTTGTGGGCTGCGTGGTATTCCGGAGTGCGTTCGTGGAGCCATATCTTCTCCAGTTTCCGGCATGCACGTTTGGAGGTCTGGAGCTCGTCGGTTAACCAGGTGGCTCTCTTGCTGGCGTGGTTGTTGGAGGGTTTCTAGAGTGGGGCGAGGGTGTTGGCGCAGTCTTCGATCCACTGTCTGAGGTTGTGGGCTGCGGTGTCTGGGTTGGTGGGGTCGGTGGGTGGGTTTTGGGCGAGGGTGGTGATCAGCTGGTCTTCGGTGACTTTGCTCCAGCAGTGGCGAGGTAGCTGTTGGGTGCGGTGGTGCGTGGTTCGTTTATTGAAGGTGAAATGGATGCAGCGGTGGTCGGTCCAGTGGAGTTCGGTAGTGTGGTCGAAGGCGTTGTGGGTGCCTGTGGAGAAGACTGGGTCCAGCGTGTGGCCAGCGGTGTGGGTGGGTGCGGTGACGAGTTGTCTCTCGAGGTGGAAATTCAGGTCCCCGAGGAGGATGTAGTCCGTGGAGGCGAGTGCGTGGGTGCTGGCGACTTCGGCGATGGAGTCGCTGAATTGAGCTTGGGGCCCGAAGGGTCTGTACATGAGTGTTCCTCTGAGGGTGGTGTTGGGGTCGGTGTGGATCCGGAAGTGCAGATGTTCGGCATGATGAGGGTGTCGTCTGCGTGGGTGGCGACCTTGAGGGTGGACTTGTGGACGATGGCTATTCCTCCTCCGGTTCAGTTGGCGCGATCCCTGCGGGTGATCTTGTAGCTGTCCGGGATGGCTATGGCGATGTCAGGCGCCGAGGAGTCGTTCCACCAGGTCTCGGTCAGGAAGGCCACATCTGGGGCGGAGGTGTCGAGCAGATCCCAGAGCTCGACGGCGTGTTTGCGTCTGGAGCAGGGTGTTGAGGAGTATGCAGCGGAGGTTGTTGGGTCCAGTCCTTGGAGGTTTGGTGGTTGTGTTGCAGGTGAAGCTGTAGGTGTGGCAGGAAAAAGGTCCGTGAGTACGTTTTGGGGCGGCTTAGAAGCAGGTGTGGTTTCGGCCGGTGTTGAGTGTGTTGAGGGTGCTGGCGTAGTGGCAGAGTCTGGTGTTGTGGCGTTCGCGGGGTCCAGGGGTTCTGGTGCTGGGCGCGGTCCAGGCACGGACGGGCGCAGACGGGCTTGCCTTTGGCATGCCTTCAGCGTGCCAGCGGCGCTTCCATAAGAGGGGGATAGGGAGGGAGGAGCAGCTGGGAGGCGGGAGCGGGGTGTCCAGTGGGGAGCAGGGGGGCGGGTCTGCAAGACGCAGTGGCGGGAAGGAGCGGGAAATGGCGGCAAAACAGGTGGGTGGCAGGGAGCATCCCCGAGGGAGCTGGCGGCCGTGTGGTGGCGTGGGGAGCGACCTACCTGCGAGCAGGGTCAGAGGTCGCTCCTACGCCACTGCACGGCCTCCTTAAGAGGGGGAGAGGGACGGAGGAGCAGCTGGGAGGCGGGAGCGGAGGTCCAATGGGGAGCAGGGGGGCGGGGCCACAGTGGACGCAGCGGCGGGAAACGGCGGCAAAACAGGCAGGCGGCAGGGAGCAGGCCTGAGGCAGCTGGCAGCCGTGTGGTGGCGTGGGGAGCGACCTGCCTGCGAGCATATGCAGGAGGTCCACTTTTATCTGTAGGCAACGTGGACATGTCGAAGTGATGATATGAAAATATCTGTTTATTTTGTCAGGTGAAAAGTATATATGTTTGCTTATGTTCTGAACTTCGAGCTTCTTGGTATGCTTGTGGAGCTGCCAGTATTGCGTCCGATTCTTTATCCGTCCTTGGTTGTCCTCTATCTACTTCCCACCATTCTCGGAGGGCCCACATGGGTTTCAGTGTGTGAATGCGTAATGCCTCCACTAGCCAATGTACAATGTGTGATCCTTTTCCCATGACATGTAGGAATTGCAACAGAAAATGTGTCTGGTTCAGTAGTAAGGTCTCCCTGTGCCGCCGTTAGGGATCTCTTAATAGAACTGTGCAAAAGAAATTGGCCTGCAGGTAATTCGTATTCTGTTGTCAATGTTTCGAAAGGCATCAAGGTGCAATCTGTGTAGAGGTCACCCAGTGTATCCAAATCTACTTCATGCTAACGTACGAGTGCTCCATCAGGGGTACCTGTCCTTCCTCTAGATGTCCCCACAAGTGGTAGTGACGGGGCATATGGGATCGTACCCCTGTTAAGGTATAAGCTTCTCCTATAGCAGTTACATGGTGGCTGCGTCTTCTAATCCCATGCTCCCTAGCCATCTCTTCACCCTTTGCAACTGCCCCGCCACATAGTACAAGTCCATTTTAGGGACTGCCAGTCCTCCTCTGTAGGTAGGTGCATATAATTTCCATAATGCAATACGGGGTCTACCTTTATTCCAGATTAGGTCTTGGAACAATTGTTCAACAGTTTGGGTAGAATTATCATCTTTGTTAGTGTTATTCTACCCATGATGCTTAATGGAAGCAACTTCCAGAATTGTGTTTGAGCTATAACAGCAGATATGGTCCTAATTAGGTTTCTTTCCAGCACATCTGCGGGGGCCCGATATATAAAAATGGCAAGATAGCGGAACGTAGATGGCTACCATCTGAGAGTGTAATTGTTCATGAGCACATTTATTTCCGTTGTATTTTCACTAAATGGGTATATGCCTGATTTTGCCAAGGTCACGCTGAGACCCCACAGTTTTTCAAAGTCTCTGAGTGTGTCTGCTATTGTGGTAGGGATATCATGTAAATCCTGTAAAGACATCAGTAGATCATCAGCATATAATGAAATAGCATGTATTCCATCTCGCAGTTGAATGCCCCAGTCCTCCCCGTCCCTACGGAGTAGCGTCGCCAGTGGTTCCATTGTGAGGCGGAAAAAGAAGTGGGTACAAAGGACATCCTTGACTGGTGCCTCTGTTTACCTGTACAGTATCTGATAGAAGTCATCCTGTCCGAACTCTGACAGAAGGACATTGGTACAATAACCGGATCATTCGCAAGGACTTCTTCTTATATTGTTTTGATGATGAGCAAAGAGTATCACGGAAAATAGATGCATACGACTGTGCCTTGATAAACCTGGATTTTGGCATGGTGGATTTTGTGATTCTGTGTGTATTCTTTTAGTTACATTATTCTGACTTATTGAAGATGAATCCAGAACCTCTTTCAAAAACAGTAAATTAGCCGGTAACCGTCATCATTAAGGATTATTTTTCTTTTCTATTTGTCTGTTTGGAAAAGGTAACTTTACTTCTTCAGTGTGTTTAACCTTTGTCTCAAACACAAGCAAATGGTTTTTGAACATCAGTCGCTAGATACAGATAGCATACGAACATAATATTTCTGATGGAAATGACTTGATTTCGTTTTCAGCTTCTTTACTTAGGCACCATGAAACCATTAGCCAGATTACAATCAGTTATGTCATCCCTTCAAAGTCAACATGAATCAGTTTGAGGAACACAACTAGGCTTGTAAAAAAGATTAGCAGGTTGATGTTAACCCTACTGACAAAATTGCCTTTTATGAAAATCAAACTTTAGGAGAAGCATTTACACTTTGTCAGCTACCATAAGTTGGGGCATTGTCTGCTAAGGTAGTCACCTCAGACCATAACCAAAATATGGACATCAGGTCCAGGAGCCGATTCTTGAAAACATGCTAGCCATCTCAAGATCACCTTTTAGACCTCTATTCCTTTGGCTTTATGGTAACCTCTAATGATCTCCACATCAGCCTTGAGCTCACAAATGAATACATGTATTCCAGTGTATCCTGGAGGCCCTGCACAACTTTATCAGGTTAAACAATGGCCGGAGCCAAAACATACCAATTCCTGGATGTTATGCACCATTAATGCAGGAGTATCACTCAGCATCAAGACATAACTCGGCCATACCTAATAAGAAGATTTAGAATCTACTATCTTTGTTCATATTTCGTTTGACAACCTTAATGTTTGAAGAGCTTTAGGAGCTTAGAATGACAATGAAGCCTGTAGGAGGTTACGCAAACCCTCAATATTGAAATAGATTTCAACAGCGTCATTGAACCTTATAGGGCCCGAAAAAGAGTGTCTTAGTACATTTATTTAATGCACACTGTGCCGTGAGCCCTGCCAAATTTATTACATCTCCATTTGAAAACTTTTGTAATATGACCATGATATAAATCACTTTTCAGTACTTTTGTCAGCCAGTGGTTTTATTTAAAAATGTTTTACTCTTTAACAAAGAAACGTATGGCTGCCAACTGAAAGTCCCTATAGCCTGACCCCATTTGGTTTTGATTCCCGCTGATTCCACCTCCTCTACAGATTTCTACTTCTTCAATTGTATTAGGTTTAGAAATCATAAACATTGGTGTGTCTCTGGTATTTCCACATATTTTTAAAAAGGCACCTGGAAGGCGCATTACAAGCTATAAGCGTTCTTGTCCAGGGGAGATTGTGGAGGGTTGAAAGCAAAGACTTTAAGTTAGTAATAAACTAGATAATTAAAAAAAGAATTGTCAGCAACAAAGTGGCAATGTTTTCTAGCAATGAGGGAAAGCTGATGATGACTCCCATCTACACAGCTATAAATGCAATGTGTCCTATAGCTTTGACAGCAAATTATATCACTGTTATCAAGAGGAGCACCGCTGTAACACACTAGCTTTCATCTATTTATTTCTTGGTCTAAAAAATTAGTCTATATAAAAGCAAACATATTGCAAAGTGCTATTTCCAACTATATGTATTTTGAAATAACGATTTAAACATGTAATTTACTGCATTGTCGATTAACTCATATATATTTTTTCTTAATATATTTTACATTTTTTACCATGTTATAATCGATAAAATATTGATGAATAAGAAGTCCTAATTAGTTGTGTGGATTATACATAAAAGTCAAATTAATGGGAGGATCTCATATAACTGGTGTAAATACGATCTATTAAACCCAATAGAGAGAGAGAGACAGATGCTTTAAAAAAATCAATTAAATGGGCAGAAGCCACTGGTCACCTGAAAATATATTAGCTTTGGAAAATATTTGTTAATTCTTTAAAGCAGGGGAACCCCTATTTAATATTAATTAGAGAACATTTAGAGCTGTTGAAAATGTTACATCCAGATGGCACTTTTTCATGCTGCCCAGCATTTTAGACTATTGTACACGATGAAGTGTCATTTAAGGCTAAACATTTCCACTTATACATTATATGTGGCATGCTGCCCCAAATTCGACACTATAAAAGTGCATGTTAAAAAAAATTAAAATTGGAAAGACATTTTAAACCAGCATGAACCTATATTTATTATTTTTCATTTAAAATTAGGCCCAATTAAGACTGTGAAAAGGTTCCTTGCTACGACAGAACTTCATGGTGGTTGTAAAAAAATGTTTTAATTAATTTGGCAAGGGGCTGATAGGCAGGAGCGTCCCCGGGCCACTGGGTGCCCCGGCAGTCGGGCGCCGGGGCTGCCTTCCCCCTCTCAGCATGGCCAGACCTCACGGAGGACTGCCTGAGAAAAATTGAAGAAAAACAACCATCGGCAAGGGGCTGAGAGGCAGGAGCGTCCCGGGTCTCTGGGGGCCCCAGCGGGCGGGCCCCGGGGCTGCCTTCCCCCTCTCAGCATGGCCGGACCTCCGGAGGTCCGCCTGAGCAAACTTGGAGAAAAACGACCATCTGCAAGGGACTGAGAGGCAGGAGCGTTCCCAGGCCCCTGGGGGCCCAGGCGGGCCGGCCCCGGGGCTGCCTTCCCCCTCGCAGCATGGCCAGACCTCACGGAGGACTGCCTGAGAAAACTCGGAGAAAAACGACCATCGGCAAGGGGCTGAGAGGCAGGAGCGTCCCGGGCTCCTGGGGGCCCGGCGGGCGGGCCCCGGGGCTGCCTTCCTTCTCTCAGCATGGCCGGACCTCACGGAGGTCTGCCTGAGCAAACTCAGAGAAAAAGGACCATCGGCAAGGGGCTGAGAGGCAGGAGCGTTCCTAGGCCCCCGGGGGCCCCGGCGGGCGGACCCGGGTCCTGCCTTCCCCTGATTCAGAATCGCCAGTCCTCACGGAGGTCTGACTGACCCTCTCCCTATTAATCCGGAGGAGCATTACCCCCCTTTCTTGTAATCCGTGCACACGAGGTGACAGAGGGGACCTAATGCGCGCAAGTCCCCGACCTCCTGGAGCCCTCGCTGTGATCCGGGAGGCAAATGGCACCTCATCGGGACTTCCAGGGAAGTCCGTCCATCTGGTGATCTGGGCGACCAGATGGCCGGGCACGAAAGGGAAGGCGTCTGGTCACCCTGTGCCCCAACCAAGGAGTGAGCGGGCGCCCGGGGCATGGCGGACCGGAGGCCCAAGGCAGCGGGCCTGGGGGACAGGGCCCAGGGCCCGAGCACCCGACCCGACCCGGGGCCCGGCGGGGCCCTTGGACCCAGCCGGAGCTCCCAGGCCCAGAGGCGCAAGGGAAGCCTACCCCGGGCCCTCCGGACCCCGTCCCAGGCACCCTGCTTCTGCGGCAGGACCCAGGACGGAGCCCCGGGTGGGGAGGCCTCCCTCCCCGGGGCCCCTCAGGGGCCCCCGGACCGAGGTCCTGAACCCAGCCAAGCAAGGGGAGGCTCCCCGGCCCCCACGGAACCCCGTCCCGGGCTTCGGCAGTACGGCAGGCCGGGGGACGGGGCCCGGAGCCGGGGCACCTGACCCGGGGCCCGGCCGGGCCCCTGGCCCCTGGCCCCAGCCGGGAGCTCAGAGGCGCAGAGGACACCTCCCCAGGCCCTCCCAGACCCCATCCAGGGCTTCATGGGAAGCCGCCTGGACCCTCCGGACCCCGTCCCGGGCACCCTGCCGCGCGGACCCAGAACGGAGCCCCGGGTGGGGAGGCAAACCTCCCCGGGGCTCTCAGGGGCCCCGGACGGGGCTCCTGTAGCCAGCCGAGCAAGGGGAGGCTCCCCAGGCACCACAGAACCCCCGTCCCGGGCCTTTGGCAGTGCGGCAGGCCGGTGGGACAGGGCCCTGGGTCCGAGCATGCAACCCGGGGACAGGCGGGCCCCTGGACCCAGCCGGGGCTCCCAGGCCCGGAGGCGAAGGGAAGCCTACCCCGGGCCCTCCGGACCCCGTCCCAGGCACCCTGCCCTGCGGCAGGACCCAGGACGGACCCCCGGGTGGGGAGACCACCCTCCCAGGGGCCCTCAGGGGCCCCAGACTGAGCTCCTGAACCCAGCCAATCGTGGGGAGGCTCCCCGGGCACCACTGAACCCCGTCCTGGGCCTTTGGCAGTGCGGCAGGCCGCGGGACAGGTCCCTAGGCCAGGGGACAGGGCCCTGGGCTGGAGCACCCCACCCGGGGCCCAGCAGGGCCCCTGGACCCCGCCGGGGTTCCCAGGCCCTGAGGCGCAGGAGAAGCCTCCCCGGGCCCTCCGGACCCCGTCACGGGAAGCCTGCCACGCTGCAGGACCCAGGATGGAGGACCGGCCGGAGCTCCTGAACCCAGCCAGGCCCCCCGGGCACAACGGAACTCCCGGCGTCACGGGCAGTGTGGTAGGCCGGGGGGACGGGGACCCAAGACCCGGGCCCTCCCAAACCCGGCTCCGGGGTTGCAGGGCCCGGGACCCATGGAGCCCGTCCCGGGTACTTTGCCACGCTGCGGTCCAGAGGAGGGAGCCCCGGACGCCTGGGAGGTGTTGCCCGGGAACACAGCCCATCTGGTCGGTCCCCGGCAGGCAAAAACCAGCTCCAGGAGGGTGTCCGGGCATACCCTTGCCCCTAGTAATCCGGAGGAAAATTACCCCCCTTTTTTGTAATCTGTGCACTCGAGGTGACAGAGGGGACCCAGGTCGCAAACGTGCCCGACCTCCTGGAGCCCTGCCTGGGATCCGGGAGGCGAATGGCACCTCATCGGGACTTCCAGGGAAGCCCGGCCATCTGGTCGCCCCATAGGAAAGCATTGGGCGTGACCAGATGGCCGAGGCGAGAGGGGCGACCAGATTGCCGGGACCCAAATGACGCCAATATGCCTTCCCTGAGCCTCCGCGGGAGGGCTCCCGCCTGCCCTTGCAGGGCTCGGGGGCTGCAGGGCTCCGGGGCTCGGGGACTGCAGGGCTCCGGGGCTGCAGGGCAGAAGGGCTCCGGAGATGCAGGGCTCCCGGGCTGCGGGGCTGCAGGGCCCTGGGGCTCCGGGGCTGCAGGGCTCCGGGGCTGCAGGACTCCGGGGCTGCAGGACTCCGGGGCTGCAGGACTCCGGGGCTGCAGGGCTCCGGGGCTCGGGGACTGCAGAGCTCCGGGGCTCCAGGGCTCCAGGGCTGCAGATCTCCCGGGCTGCAGGGCTCCTGGGCTGCAGGGCTCCGGGGCTGCAGGGCTCCGGGGCTGCAGGGCTCCAGGGCTCACAGGCTCCAGGGCTCCTGGGCCTCGGGGCTCCAGGGCCTCGGGGCTCCAGGGCTCCGGGGCAGCAGGGCTCAGGGGGGCTCTGAAACCCCACGCTGGGCCTCAGGCACGGGGAGGACGGCCCGGGACCTATGGAGCCCGTCCCGTGTACTTTGCCACGCCGCAGGCTGGAGGAGGGAGCCCGGGACGCCTAGGAGGTGTTGCCCGGTCATCGCCCATCTGGTCCCCGGCAGGGAACCGCCAGCCCCGGAAGGGTGTCCGGGCATACCCTTGCCCCTAGTAATCCGGAGGAAGGCTACCCCTCTTTCTGGGAACCCGTGCGTGCCGAGTGACGGAAGGGACCCAGGGCGCCAATGTGCCCGAACTCCTGGATCCCCCTGGCTGGGATCCGGGAGGCGAATCTCACCTCATCGGAACTTTCAGGGAAGCCCGGCCATCTGGTCGCCCCATTGGGAAGCATTAGGTGCGACCAGATGTCCGAGTGGAAAGATGCGACCAGTTGGCCGGGACCGACATGACGGCAATCTGCCTGCCACGAGCCTCCCCGGGAGGGCTCCAGCCTGCCCTTCCAGGGCTCCGGGGCTGCAGGGCTCTGAGGCTCTAGGGGCTGCAGGGCTCCGGGGCTCCAGGGCTCCCGGGCTGCAGGGCTCCGGGGCTGCAAGGCTCGGGGACTGCAGGGCTCCGGGGCTCCAGGGCTCGGGGACTGCAGGGCTCCGGGGCTGCAGGGCTGCGGGGCTCCGGGGTTGCAGGACCGGGACCCATGGAGCCTTTGGGTACTTTGCCATGCCGCGGGCCGGAGGAGGGAGCCCCGGATGCCTGGGAGGTGTTGCCTGGGAACACAGCCCATCTGGTCCCCGGCAGGGATCCGCCCGCCCGGGAGGGTGTCTGGGCATACCCTTGCCCCTAGTAATCCGGAGGAAAATTACCCCCCTTTCTTGTAATCCGTGCACTTAAGGGGCTGCAGTGCTCCGCTGCTCGGGGACTGCAGGGCTCCGGGGCTGCAGGGCTCTGGGGGCTCCAGGGCTCTGGGGGCTCCAGGGCTCTGGGGGCTCCAGGCCTCGGGGACTGCAGGGCTCGGGGACTGCAGGGCTCCGGGGCTACAGGGCTCCGGGGACTGCAGGGCTCCGGGGCTCCAGGGCTCGGGGACTGCAGTGCTCCGGGGCTGCAGGGCTCCCGGGCTCCAACCGGCCCTGGGAGATCAGGGAGTCTGCTCAGGCACGAGCGACCCCTGTCCCGGGCACATGGACCCTCAGGACGTGCCCCTGTTTTCCACTGTTCTTTTTACAAAATTCTGTGTAGTGTGCGTAGTGGCACTATGCCCACCCCTAGAATAAACACACAGAAAAAAGAAAAAGAAATGCAGAAAGAAGCAACAGAAGTCCTCAAAGACGAAGAAAAGATCAGGAAGAAGGAAGACGTGCAGAAAGAAAAAACAGAGGAGCAGAAAGAGGGTTTGTTCCAAAATCACCCTGTACCCTCAACTTTTTCCTATGGGTACTGGTGGTAACTGACTGGCTAACCAGTCCCAGAGCCAGTGCTATGCTAAAAGACACTTAGAATACAGTGAAAACACCTACATACACTAGGGAACACTATGCATTGGGATACCCCTGTCAATTTCTATTTCAAAGACTTTATTCGGTTATATTACATAAATAACCATAAAAGTACATATAATCACAGCATATAAAACATTCATATTAGTTACACTATTAATACAAATAAGAACAAAGAGCATACAGTTAGGCATCATAGGCTCAGTTCAGATAAAAATTTAAATAACTATAGTTTTCCGTAAATAAAAAACATTGTTAAGAAACGCCAAGACAGACGCTACCGTAAATATATCATCAAGCTTCTGAATTAATAGAAAGGCAGGTCGACACTGTCTTAGATTCAAACACCATATAATCCATCTTTTCCGTGGTAATGAATAAAATTTGCTAAAGAATAAAATATGTATGTCAGATTGAGTGGACATGTCATCACAGGGACATTTGCTAATATATCGTGACCAGTCATTAATAACAGGAAAGCTTAGTAACCTAAATAAGATCCCAAATCTAAATCGAATCAATAGGAACCTTACATTGTCTTTCATCTGCAGGGTTAGATAAGGTTGGATAACCTGAGGTGTTAGTATCAGCTGATGAGAGGTCACCGATTTTTGGGTGAATTCAATTTTCTCCCTGCGGTTCTCTAAGTAAGTAATGCATAATTTTTTAAGTACTATTCTCGGGACCTTAGTCATTAATAGGGGGTCATCATAGTAGTCAAGAGGATCTATGTTAACAAGAAATGACTTAACATATCTCAACCACTTCACCCGATTAGCACAATCTAATTTCAGGGCGTCCATTAGGATTAAACGGTTCAAATGGCATTCATCCATTGTCCATACCCTATGCCACAAAAGAACCGGCGGTCCCTTGATGATATCTTCTAAATATTCCAGGCCGAGTTCAGTGTGGCAATTATGGGTGGACATACTCTCTGGGATGGATAAAAGATATCTCAAAAAAACATTCTCCGTTAGCTGTAAAGTTGAGACATTAGCTTCCCCCCAGATTCCCGCCCCATAGGTTGCGACCGCAACATAACTTGCTTTATATATGCACAAAAGCTCCTTGACTGGTTTCTTCCCCATCTTTTTACTAAATAATTTGAGGGCCATTATTGACTTGGCAAATAACAAATTTCTACTTTTC
Source organism: Lissotriton vulgaris (assembly GCF_964263255.1). NCBI lineage: Eukaryota > Metazoa > Chordata > Amphibia > Caudata > Salamandridae > Lissotriton > Lissotriton vulgaris. The sequence continues at coordinate 1,845,158,662 of NC_141685.1, forward strand.
ACTGCACTACCCCACTGGCCTGTACTATCAAACAGTATTCCCAAATATGGGAAAGTTGAGGTATAGTCCAATGATTTGGAACTAATAAACATAGATGTTCTTTTCTGATTAGCTCCTCTACCGCAGTTCATACAGAAAGTTTTGGCACTGTTAACCTTCAGGTCCACGTTAGTCATGAAGGTGGTGAATGATAAAATCATTTTGTGCATGGCTACGGGGGTCCTTGCCATCAGGACAGCATCATCTGCATAAATAAGTGTAGGAATATGACGATTTGATGCCGTAGGTATATCTTGGCACTCCTGTAGCAAGGTTTTCTCTAAGTCATTAATATAGATGTTAAATAAGAAAGGGGCAAGGAAACAGCCTTGCCTCACTCCCCTTGCAATGTTAAACATTCTGGTACATTCCCCTCTTTTACCGTATCTAATCGTTGCCCTGGAACCATTATAAAGCTCTCTGAGAAATTAGATAATGTTGTCCTCGACACCCAACCAAACTAAAATTCAAGTTCACAAAGGTTAAAAACAACCTGCCTCCCTTGGCCTTAGTGTATTTCTCAAGGAGGATAGAAAGGTTAAGACATTGGTCTATGGTCCCAACTCCCTCTCTGAAGCCATATTGTAAGTCGCTAATAACCTTGTGTTCCTCTGCCCATAGGTGCAGTCTGTTTAGGATAACCCTTCCAATAATTTTAATGGTTGAATCACGCAAAGATATTGGGCGGTAGCGCACACAACTAGCCCTGTCGCCCTTTTTAAAAATGGGTACTATAATCGACTCATACCAAGTACTGACAAGTCCCACCAAACTGGCAGTGTCAAAAGTTCTAGTAAGCAGTGGCGCCCAAAAAGATATGTTATGTATAAAAATATGCACCGGGACGCCATCCAGACCGGGTTCCTTACCCCCCGGCTTATATTAATGGCCTTAATTACTTCTTCTAAGGTGAAGTTCAACACCTCTTTGCTTAAGGACACACTAAGCTTGTCCGTCTCAATCGACTCACTTTGTAAATCCACAGAGACTATCGGGGTGCTATAAAGGGTTTCAAAATGGCACACCCAGTCATCTTCAGAGATGGCGATCTCCATCCGTGCCATAGTGTTATCCTTAAAATATGGTGCATTAACTGCCTTCCAAAAGGCTGTCATATCTTTCATTTGAGAAGCTTCGATTAATGCCCCCCATGCCTCCACCTTCAGCATGTCCCTCCTCTTTTTTATCGCAGTTTTATACGTTTTACGAATCTCCCTGATCTGCTTCTGCTCTCTAACGGGGTTACTCAAAGCCCGTTTTTAATTTGGAATATGCCTAAGTGCACGCTGAGTAAAACCAGCCACTATTTTTACCTTTTTGGTTCTTTGCTTCCACCCATAAGCTGTTCTTTATACATGAAGTTATTTGCCTCAAACTATTAATTGTTTGTGTCATCAGCATCCAAATCCAAACAAACACTGAAACATGGTTTACAGGCCTTAATTAAATTGCACAGGAATTCTTCGGGTACAACCTTAGTCCATTTTAAGGCATATCCATTCTGTTTTGAGATATCAATGTCTCTCAAGTTCAACCTGGTTGTATCATCAGTAATGGGGCGGCGCATGGGTCTAGTAATTCCACCCTAATGGAAAAATGATCACTTAAGGGAGTTTCCAGCAAGCTGTAGTTGGAAACACTGTCGCCATAACAGGTAGAGATCAAGATGTACTCAATTGTCGAGGATAGCCCTCTACCCATAAAAGTTGCAGAGAAGGTTACCTCTAGCTGACACAGTTTATTTGCAAAACCTAAATCATTCATAAACAGGATTTCCTTTAATACGTCCCCCGTTACTGTGTGTTCAAAGTGGGCCAGTGTAGACTCCCTGTCAACCATTAGACCACAGTTCCCATTTATACCTCTACTGCAAAGGGCACAATTAAAGTCGCCCCCCCCCCCCCCAGATAACAACAAATTCTTTATTTTCGTTACAGGTTAGACTGTTGAGTTCAGATCTCAGGGCTTTAAAGACTGCAAGAATATCTGCTGAATATTATTGTATAAATTTACAATCAAAATACAAAAAGTTTTGTTCATATGCAGTCCTACTATATGATAAAAACGATTGTTATAAAAAATCTCCAGACTTTTACATTTAAAACAATTTGAAACATAAGTGCTGAGCCCCCCTTTGGCTCTGCCGTGTGTTAAGCCTATGGCTGGGGAAAATATATTTTTAAAACAATTTAAATGATACGCTTCCTTGGCCCATGTTTCTTGTAAACATATGACGTTATGATCATTAGTTAGTTTGACCCAGAGTGGGTTATCTAATTTAGCCCTGAGTCCGGCGATGTTCCAGAATATAATCAACCATTTGTCCTTTATCTTACTATGAATAACATCAGGGGAATTCGCTACCTTTCCCAAGTCACAACCCGCTATCACCTCACTCACATTTAAATCCGACGGGATAATCTTGGCAATCATATCAGTATTCGCAGGCTCATTGGTAGCGTTGGTTGAACATGAATAGTCAGGAGGGTCTAAGCTCGCCTTGTTAATCAAAAATAAAGGGTGCAAGGGGTTTTCAGTTCCAGTAGGAGTTACCTTCTCCCCTATTGGTCAATCCACCCCCCCCAAGCCCGGACAGGGGTTCGAAATAATTACTAGTTGGAACGTTAAATTGATCCCCTGCCTGAAAATAGTTACAGCCCTGATATAAGATGTTAGATAGGAAACCTCTATTCAGGTTTGGAGCCAAAGGAGCATTAGGTCGGGTTCTTGGTAGGAGATTATGGCTTCTATGATGGAAATTATGAGGCCTATGACCGCCAAAAGCGACGGCGGCCGATGGGTAGAAGTAGCTTAAATCAAAGGAAAAGATACCACCAGAATTATCATGATTCGAATAGCCACTTATAAACTGTACCACTCGTGGGTCTCTAAAATTTACTATGATACAGTCTCCTTCGATAGCCTTTACTTGACCCAACCAGCTTACTCTCCTTACATTTAGAATTTCCCCTTGTAGATCTGGTCTAAGGGGTCGGTTTCTTCCTAGCCAAAACACAACTTTATTTTTTAATTCTTGAAAGGTTTAACCCTATCATGCTTCCACTCAGGGACACCAGCCAACATAATAACATATGGGTATGAATCTGGGGGGAGGTCGACTCTCTTACTAATTCCCTTATTTGTGGTTAGCATGGCCTTTTCCGCTCTCTCTCTATATTCTGCAATCTCCGACCTCTTTATTGGTCTTTCTTTTTGACCTACGGGTTGGCCTCCATTTAGCACAGGTCTAGCTGCCTGGGGGGCCCCACCTGTTGTCTTTCCATTGGCTGGCTTAGGTGGTTGTTTACCTCCTTGGCCTGGCTTCTCACTAGGTAATGGGAGCTTTTCCTCTGTGTGTGATGTGAGAATGCTAATTTGCGAAGTATGAGTATCCTTCAGCTTCTTTAACATTACAGAATTAGCCATGGTAATTTTCTCGAGAGTTCCCAACTGTTCACTTATCCTTCTGGTTCGTTAAACTAGGGGTAAAATTAAAGATTTAACCAGATGTTCAATATTTTCTAGCGAGCACTCTTAGCTCCAGTTGTCATTATATGATATTTCTACTATATCATCAAGGGGGCTGTGGCGTTTAAGACCACTATTCTCAGCCTGCATAGGTCTGATAATCCTGTCCTCAGTTACCTTATCCCTACATTTAGGCGAGATAACTTTTTTCTTCTTAGAACGTCCGCCGATGTGATGATTTCCACCGCGCTTGCGCTTTAAATTAAGGGGGGAATCCAGCGCACGTTCAGAAGTAGTTTGTTTAATCAATGATTTGTTTGCTAATGGAGGGCTGTCACTAAGGGCAGGAACTGCTCTGGGGTAGACCATAAAAGAATCAATACTTGGGTCTGCCCCACTAGTATCTAATATAATAGAGAGATCTTCCTGGGCATGGGATGTTGTTTCATGTTGGGTACTGGTGATGGGTGGGCGGTCGGGAGATGGTGCCAAAGCTATCACCCCTAGTGATGATCTTCTCAAAAACATAGGATCAAGGGATAAGCGACGTTGTGTTAAGGCTATCTCCTTCTCCAATGCGGAAGCCTCCCTAGTAATGAATGTGTCTAAAGTGACGGTTAAACCCCCCCCCCTCCTTATTTCCCAGCTTATTTCCCTTCTGCTTTTTATGTGCCATTGGCCAAGTGCTTGCGCCTATATCAAAGGTCTAAAATACAGAAGTAATACAAATAACAAATATGTATGAATATTAAAATAGCAATTAAACACGTTACTTAACTCTTACTAGTCAGAAAAAACAAAGGGGGTGGCCCAGTCCAGTGTCTTCCGGCCTCTGACGGCCCGCCCTTTGCCCGGGCTTCGCCCGACTCGTCCCGCGATGTGGGATGATGCAGCCGCCTTTAATTACCTGTGGAGGGGGTGGCGGGAGGATGTCGCTAATCCCTGATGGCTTGTGGGCTCCATAGTTGTTGCTCCCTTTCTGCCTCCAAGGTCCCCAGCTGCGAGCGTTTCCCGCGCAGCGGTGAAAAGAGAGAAGTTGTCGAGGAAAGCGCCAATGAAAGGGGGAGCTTGGTTCTCCACCAGGTTGTGGCCCCCTCTTACTGCCGATGCTGCTGCTCAAACTGCAGGTTAGTCAAAGTATTACCTTTGCCTCCTCTGTAAGACCCTAGTACATAATAGGGCAGGGGGATTAAAACTACCTCTTAAAACTCGCCACAGCGCGCGTTTGCACACTGGTGAAGGGAGGGGGGGCTGAGCTGACGTGTGCAAACATGCCCTGTGGCCGTTTTAATTTCGGGGATAAAGTCCCCTTGAATCCTGAGTGTCCCTTAGGTCCAACTAGCCCACCAGGTATCTCCAGTTAGCGCCACAGAGCTGTGTAGCAGAGAGGTGTAAAAAGAGACACGCCTGCACCACCTCTCTGCAACGCAGCGCAGTAGCGCTTACTGGCAGCACCTGGTGGGCTAGTTAGCCCCCAGGGACCCTCAGGATTCAAGGGGAATTATTTCCCCAACTTAAAACGCACCACAGGGTGTGTTTGCACACGTCACCTCAGACCCTGTTCCCTCTCTTCACCACTGTGTAAATACGCCCTGTGGCCGTTTTAAGTTGTGAGATTAAGTCCCCTTGAATCCTGAGGGTCCAACTAGCCCACCCGGTACCTCCAGTAACCACCACAGAGCTGCGTTGCAGAGAGGTGTAAAAAGGGGCGTGACCTCTGAACACATGTCTGCAACGCAGCTCCCTGGCGTATACTGGAGGTACCTAGTGGGCTAATTGGCCCCCAGAGACCCTCAGGATTGAAGAGGAATTAATTTCCCAACTTAAAACGTGACACAGGTCGTGTTTGCACTCATATCACCTCAGGCGCTGGCCTCTCTCTTCACTACTGTGCAAACGTGACCCATGGCGCGTTTTAAGTTGGAGGATTAAGTCCCATTGAATCCCGAGGGTCTCTTGGGTGCAACTAGCCCACCAGGTACCTCCATTAAGCGCTACAGAGCTCCGTTGCAGAGTGTTGTAAAAAGCGGTGTGGCCTCTGAACACCTCTCTGCAACACAGCTCCCTGGCGTATACTGGAGGTACCTAGTGGGCTAGTTGGCCCCCAGAGACCCTCAGGATTGAAGAGGAATTAATTCCCCAACTTAAAACGCACCACAGGACGTGTTTGCACACATCACCTCAGGCACGCCCCCTTCATTCACCACTTTGCAAACGCACCCCCTGGTGAGTTGTAAGTTGGGGAATTAATTCCTCTTCAATCCTGAGGGTCTGTGGGGGCCAACTAGCCCACCAGATACCTCCTGTATACGCCAGGGAGCTGTGTTGCAGAGAGGTGTTCAGAGGCCACGCCCCTTTTTACAACACTCTGCAAAGGAGCTCTGTGGTGCTAATTGGAGGTACCTGGTGGGCTAGGTGGCCCCCAGGGGACCTCAGTATTGAAGAGGAATTAATTCCCCTATCTTAAAATGCACCACAGCACATGTTTGTACACATCACCTCAGGCCCGAGGTGTAAAAACGGGCGTGAACTCTGAACACCTCTCTGCAACGCAGCTCCCTGACGCATACTGGAGATTCTTGGTGGGCTAGTTGGCCCCTAGGTACCCCCCAGTATTCAAGGGGAATTAGTTCCCCATCTGCAAACGCGCCCGGGGGCGCGTTTGCAGAGTGCTGCAGAGAGGGGGGACCTCCGGCACGGTGCCTGTCTTTTTTTTTTTTTAAGAAGGGGCTGTGTGGCTCCACTTCTTTTCCTTTTTTTATCGGCCCTGGGGACCCCATCCCCCAGGGCCTCGTGGCCCTCCTCCCTGGGCCATAATGGGCCCCAGGTACTCATCCCCCAGGGCATGGCCACTTTTTTTACTCTCTTAAAATTTTTGGAGGGGGGCTGCGTGGCCCCCCTCCTCTGGCCCCTGGAACCGGCCTTTCGGTTTTTACATTTTTAATTTTTTTTTATAATTTGGGAGGGGGGCCGCGTATGGTCCCCCTCCTGGACCACTTATGATTCCAGGGTGCCCACCCCCCCGGTGCCGGCCCTATCCATTGAGGACCTTGGGGAGTCCCCAATCCCACCATGGTCCCGCCGGCTCCCAGCGTCCTGCGGGAGCCGGCATTGCTTTTCCACACGGAGAGCTGCTAAGATGCTGCTCCCCGTGTGGGGAAGCAATCTGCTTTGGTATTTGGAAGAGAGAGCAGGTTTCCTGCTCTCTCTTTCAAATACCAAAGCCGAGTTTGCTATGGCAAGGCGGGAGCCACGAGGCTCCCACCCTGCCATAGCAAACTGCAGTGTCCCAGGGTTGGGCACCCATGGAGACTGCAGGAGCTGGCCCTGGGGGGTGGCGGTCCTTAGGGCCATGACAGGGCTCCAGGAGGGGGGCCACGTGGCCCCCTTCCCATCATTACCAAAGCCCCGGGGTGTGGTTGTCCTGGGGGATCCGTCATGGACCCCCCAATTTTAATATTTAGAGCCCCGGGGAGGTGGCGGTCCCCGGGGCATGTGGGGGGGCTCGAGCCCCCCACACAGGTTATTTTAAAAAAAATGTTAAACACAAGCCCCGGGGGTGGCGGTCCCGGGGGCTGCCGGGGGGGGGGGTCTTTGAGCCCCAACCCATGTATTTTAGAAGTCCCGGGGGTGGCTGTGAGGCCCCGCAAATATGTTCATATGTTCATAAAGGTGGCGGTCCCTGGGGCTTGGCAGGGCCTTTGAGCCCCCTACCCATGTATTTAAGGAGCCAGGTAGGTGGCGGTCCCCGGGGCTGGGGGGGTCTGTGAGCCCCCACAGCACATATTTTTGAAAAGCCCCGGGGGTGGCAGTCCCCGGGGCTAAGGGGCCCTCCATTACAATAAAAATATTGCCCCCGGGACTTGGCCCACATGGGGGCTAAATAGTAACGAAGCTCGGGAGCCCGCCCTTTGTTTGTGCCGATTTATTTATTTTAAATGTTCGGCCCTGGGGGTCCTTTTGGGACCCCCTAAGCAGGCCTTGGCAGTCAGGGTGTTTCTACCCTGAACCCTGTTCTTGCGTTTGTTTGACTCATTTCTTGTGCCTCGGTTCTACCTCGGTTTGAAGTGTTGACAGCCAATTCGCATGCAGCTCGTGCTCGGGATGGTGCCTGAATCCTCTGCGGCCATACATATTGAACCTTTTTGTATTTTCTATATTCGCTAATATATGTATTCACTAAGATACACTTAATAAGCCAGTTATCCAATCATTTTTTTTTTTAAACATTCATTAAGACAATAATTTAAACATTTATTCTTCCATCGACCTTTACATATACATATATAAAACATATTTATTTTTCAGAAAGACACACATTCACTGGATGGTGTCATCAGTGATGTCATGAGTGATGTCACTGACCATGTCATGAGTGATGTAATATGTGATGTCATCAGCAGTGCATTACACACGCAAGTTATAGTGAGTCCAACTAACTATAACGTGGAATTTCATTGGTTTTATGTCAGTAAAATTTCCAGCTAACTATAACTGGTGTGAAACCTATGGTTTTTTCAGTGAATTTAATAGGTTTTTTAAATGCTAATTCCTAACTATAACTGGTTTGAAACCTATGGTTTTTTCAGTGAATTTAGTAGGTTTTTTAAATGCTAATTCCTAACTATAACTGGTGTGAAACCTATGGTTTTTTCAGTGAATTTCATAGGTTTTTTAATAGCAAATTTCTATAGCAATGAAATGTAATATTTTCTAAAATGAATCCTATATTGTATATTTATGTAATACTATTTTTTTTCTATATATTGTTCATGGTTTTTATTTTTTTTAATTTTTTTGCCTTGGAGCGCTCCCGGTACGCGTGCCGGTGAGTGCACCGGAAAGTGCGTATTTTCTTGCGCGCCCCGGTTCGCGTACCGGGGCGCGTCCCGTTAGCGCACCCCCCAAAAAAATAAAAAAAAATAATGAAGGAGTGAGCATAAGGAAAGGGGACAGAGAGAGTGGTGTAAAGAGAAAGAGAGCTAGAGGTAGGAACACAGAGGGACTGTGTAATAGATAATAAGACAGAGAAAAAGTGTAAGAGGAAGTAACTGAGAAAAGGAAAATGAATAAGGGAGCAAAAGAAGAGAAGAAGGAGGAAGAAGACTAAAGCAGAGGTTCTAGGAGAATGTGAATGGGTGATAAAAGTAAAAGGAAGGAACGTAAAGGATGGAGAATGATGGGTAGTGACGGAACTAGAGAAAAGGAACAGCGGTGACGGAGGGAAAGAAAAGAGCAGTGAGTGAAAGTAAAGAGGGGTGAAAGAGGGTGGAAAAAAGTGAATAAGAGTAAGACATGGGGAGTGACAGATAGAAAGAACAGAGAGAGTAAAGTAAGGAGTGACAGAAAGGCACTAAGTGATCCAGAAAAAAAGGTAAGTGAGGGAGTGTGGGTGAGCAGTGGCACTAAAAGAAGTTGAATGTGGTAGGAAAGTAAGGAAAAGAGTAACCGAGGGAAGCAGACTAAGGAAACAAGGTTGAGCTAGGGTGAGAGAAAAGTAGTGAGGTTAAAACAAAAGGTGATGAGAAATAGTCACACTTACCATATAATTAATGTAAACTTACTTTCATGTTTAAACTACACTTTAAATCTGTGAAAGACAAAAGAAAAAAAAGTTATAATTAGTAAAATATATATTTTAAAATAGAAGGAATGGGTCAAGAGGTTAAAAATCTAAAAAAATGTACTAAGAAATAAAGCAAGAGTGAAGGATACAGAAACGAAAATAAAGTAATGTACAAGGACAAAAAAGGGGAAAAAGAAATAGAAGGAAAGTAAATTACTGAAGGTAAGTAAGATACCAAAACGAAATCAGGAAAGAGAAGTAAGTAAAAGGAGAATCAGTGAAAGGGAAAGGAGTCTAAATGAGGATCTATTTACAAGAAAGAGGAATGGAAGATGACTGAGAGTGACTGAAGGGGAGTCACAGAGTGAAGGGATGAAGGGAATGAGGTTAATATAGAACGATAGTGGAAAAAGGAGTGAGAAAGTACCTACGCAGAAAGACTAAGGGAAGGACTGAGTGAAGTGCAGTACAATGAGTGAAGAAAGGAAAAAGAGCAAAGGAGCAAAACAATGAAAGAGAGGGGAAGATAACTAAAGCAGTGCTACTGAGAGAATGTGAGAAAGCTGAAAAGTGGTGGAAGGGAGAAAGGAAATGCAGACAGTTGAAATTGGATTGAGGGGTTGTGAAAGAAGTGGAGTAAAGGAACAGCGATGAAACAAAGTGAAAAAAAGGCAGTGTAAGTGAGTAAAGAGAGCTGAAAAAGGGTGGAAAAATGGAAAATGAGTGTGAGACAATGTGAATACAATACAAATTACACAATGCAAACTATAGAATAACTTATAAAACATGTTAGATAGTTTATTTTTGCTGTTCTCAGAATATATTGAATTTCACTAAAAACAGTGAGTTCAAACTCTTCATCATATAACAGCGGGAAAAAAAAACACAATCTAAAAGATTGTTTTAAAAAACCCATATAAACTTACAAATTATATATGTACACTAATCTTTGATTCACTTACTTTTCCATGAGGCCAAATAGTAGATAATGAAGGTCCTTTTCGTAGGAAAATACTCTGCTGTTCTCTTAAACTTCCATTTCATCGACTTTCTATAAAAAAAGCTCTAAGAACATCTGAAATAATTCTCAACGTTTTCATTTTCCTCCTTGTGTTAACTTAAAACTTATTGCTCATACCTTCAACTATCCTTAAGGCCAAATAGTGTCAGATATATGAGTATATTTTGAAATTTCTCTAATTAAACTCAGAAATTACCGTTTACCCAAAGTTTTCAAAGAAAAGGACATATAACATTTTCACAATCTTTAAAAAATCATATTCCCTTTTTTATTCACTCATGTTGAACATTTCCTATAATACTGATATCACTTACTATGAGATCCACTTACAGTACCTATTTGACATAAATAATTTTAAACATTAGACTAACTAAGTAACTAACTTTTATTAACTGCACCCGTTTTCATAGACCAATTACCTTTACTAAAATGTTGGTTTTAAAAACACTAGCTAAGAATTTTTTAAGTCAAAAGGCAAACGTTGTTTATAAGTAAAATGAGAATCATTGCAGTAACTCCAACTTTTTGACATTTTAAGTAGCATGTATAATGTCCTGATGTTGAAGGACCATCATGATAAATAATAGCTACAGTTGTAAAAGTTCTTCCTGTAATTGATAACTGAGAAGCCACAAAATTTTTGATACAAGTTGTCAATTTAGTTCCATCAGGTCTACATCGTTGGAAAACTAAAATCACATACTGACCATAACTTTGTATAAATAATGTGGACATCATTGGACACTTACATTGGGTACACACCATATTATGATCAGCTGCTTTAACTAGATTATTAAATGGCACTGATTTGCAGTCTGGTAAAGTCAAATATATAAATCTTTCAGTGTCTATTCTAGTAGTACTTGATAAACTACAATTCTCGCAGTCATGCTGCCATTGATAAGAAAGGCTAAAACGATTTTCTACATCTACACCTTCATCTTCCAAAACACCAAACATATACAATAAAAATTCCTGACAATGCTGCTGAATGTTCTGTGAACATTTTTTTTTGACCAGAACACATATCTAAAATATTTCGAATTTCTGTTACACTTTCTATTTTTGCTCTATCACTGATACATTTCTCCAACACAGAATTCAATAAACCGCACAATCTTTGATCCCGATTTTCAACAATCTGTTCTTGTAAAGTTTTAAGAAAAAAAACAACATTAACCACTACATTAGCATAGCAGTTGACACCAGAACTGTTTTCAAATTGAAATCCAACCACATCTTGAACATAACCCTTTTTCTTTCTGCTTACAATTACATTTTCATCTACTTTTTGTCTTTTTGCTACTACCTCACTACAATTACTCTCATTTTTTCCTTTTCGGCCTACCACACGTTTTTCAATCAGAGGATATTGTGGTAAATGTGGAGCATACTCTCTCCTTAATCTATTGTATTCTTTAACACAATCCAGATCTGCACAAATCTTTGTGTCATCACACTTAATCAAATACAATCCAGATAAAGTTCTGACTCGTGATAATGCCACATATGCCATACCCTCTTTAAACACAGAACTGCCAATGTTCACCAAAGCACTATCTACACTTAAACCTTGAGATTTATGAATTGTCACCGCCTATGCCAAACAAACAGGAAACTGTTTTCGGTGAACATATAAGTCTTTTACAAGCAAAATCTAGCAGAACAACGACTGATTTGTTGAACTTGCTCAATGCCATCAAATTTTATTTTTAAAAATTCAATTCCATCTCTATTTCTATAATTCATAAAATCAACAACATGACCCATTGCTCCATTTACCAGACCTCTTTCAACATTTAAATTCCTTCTCAAAATGATACGACAATTAAAACATTCAATCAGAGTCTTTTCAAAACCAGCTGTTTTAGATATACTCTTCTCTAATGAATCCAATTTTGTTTTCAAATTTTCTGACAAAATAATTGTTGTTCCCATATGCTCAATTTTATCTATTGCTTCTAGTTTCACAATCTCTTCATTTTCTAACTCGAACATTTTGTTGTTGAAGATGGAACATTCATGCAGAGTTGGCATCAAACATATTCCAGATTTGTTCTCAGTAATTTTCTTAAAAATATTCTCTGGAAGAATGTTTTCATTTGGATACAAACTTGAAATTAATCGTGCATGTAAAGCTTCTTTCGCATGCTCGCTTACTTTTCCGATTCTTACATCTTGTAGAATTTTTTTATAATCTTCATCCTTTGCCTGTCGCATATTTTGAAACAGTTCTGCGTATTTGAAATTTAGCCATATATTAATGTTTCCAATGCTTCCAAGGGACTTCCTAGTATCTTCATGCGTGAGCATTTTGAACACTGGTTGTCCTTTTACTGGAGTCAACTGCAATAGATCTCCAAAAACAATAATGTGTTTTCCTCCAAATAACACATCATACTCTGTTCTAAGAATTTCTTGCATTCTCAAATGCACAAAAGCAAGCATTAGGTTTGAGACCATGCTTACTTCATCAATGATAAGAAGTTTCATTTTCTTCAGGACTCTGGAAACTTCAGAACACGCATCTCAAGATAACTTGTTGTAATGCAATTTATTATCATGCTCAACTGGCAGCATCAGTAAACGATGTAGAGTAATCCCTTTAATGTTATGTGCTGCCAGTCCAGTTGGAGCGGTTACAACACAAGACAGCGGTGAATCAGTCCTTTTCTGCAGATAAGTTGCAATTGCTTTATTCAGAAAACTTTTTCCTGTCCCCGCTTCTCCACTTACGTACAGTCGGACAGGCTCAAATGATGTACATGAGCACTCTTTTTTTCTCATGTCTGAATCCATGTTCAATCTGTTCTGTGACTTCATCATATATCTTTTTCTGCTCAACGTTTAGTTGCTTTACCAAATCTTCTAAGTTAACTACATCCTCTTGAGCTTGTTCCATAGCTCTTTCCACCTCATCCATGGCAGTGGCAGCTTCATTTTGGATAATTGGTCCTCCTAGTGGATCCTGACTCAATGAAGTAGAACTCTGACTATCTTGAGAACTGTTTCTGGCAATCTCTTCAGCAATTGTGGCTTCTTGCTCTATTTCTTCGTTCAACATTTGCAGATAATTTGGAAAAACAGGACATTCTATGGTATCCTTGGTTGCATTACAAGAATCTTCGTAACAGAGAAAATCTCCAAGTAGTTCCTCTTCTGTACGCCATGGCTTTAAGAGTTGCAAAAGAGCTAAATAGTAAAATTCTTGGAGATTCACAACTCAATTTTCGATGATTAATCAAATGGCCTTTTTTCTGCTTCACTAGACATCCTTCATTTCCAATGACCGCATATTTTCCATTATTGATATCTTCTGTGATGTTCCTTTTATAACTATAGTTTTGCAGAACTTCATACAAACAAGCGTTCTCAAGGTGACTACTTCTATTTGGATAGTATGTTTCCAACATGTTTGTCTTCAAAATATCTGTACTATTTGGTTCTTTCTCCGCCAAATACTCAATTTCTTGTACAGATTTCAAAACTCGGTTTCGTGTTGCAGCAAGACCTAGACTCACCCAAATGATTGTTCTAGATTTGACATAGAGACTTGCTGATGATAACCGATCAGAACATTCATATGCTCCAATTTCTCGATGCGACAACATCTTCAGACTGTAACTGTATAATTTCTTGCTTAGACTCTTTTCATGTGAAATGTCCTCCCACATTTCCTTTATTTCTGTCTTTTCTTTTTTTGAGATGTAAGATGTCACATATCGAGCCACAGCAATAGAGTTGTCAGCAACGAACTGAATATCCATGTTAGCATTCCACACGGACAAAATCACTGGGTTGTAGTCGTTGATGTACTTGGACTCTTCGTTTCTTTTTAAATTGTATGTATATTTGGGTGATTTCCTCGTCACAGTATGTCGTAGAGATGACATCAAATTATTTACTCTTCCCTTAGAAATCACTGGTCGTGGAAACGCAAAACGACATTTTATGTAGAACTTTTCCTTGGTTTTGAATTTTCGACGACAGTACTTCCCACAACGATGGGATTGGAAGCGTAAAACTTGTTGCCTTAAATTGTTTTCTTCAGTACTTTTAGGAACAGCACATGTTGAATACTCTTCAATGAAACTCATCACTGTTTCATCCGAATCTGATCCAAATTTGGGTGCATCTTTAATCCACAACAACATATGTATATGAGGAGCACCTCTCGCTTGATACTCCTTTCTCCAAAAGAAATCCAAAACCTCTCCAAGAGCAGGATTTTTTTTATTGGTAATAACAGACATCATAGCTTCAAATCTATGATTGAAATATCTGCATACATTCACTGGATCGAAAGAACACAGTTCTCCTGGTGTTTTCAATTCTATATTTTGTATATTACCATTTGCCTCGCGTAGAAATTCAAGTAAGTCGTCCCATGCATACTCAGCACAGCTAAGAGTGAGCAACCATGTAGGAGTTCCTAAGTTTCTTAGCATACATTTCAATTCCCCATGACGACGGTACTCGTTTGTACCACGCTGATATGCCATGAGATTGATCAGATGAGATTCCAAAATATTAACTTGCAGATTGACTTTTTCCATAAAGTCCCTTGCCGAAACATTTTTCAGATGTGCTACACTTTTCAGTATATGATTTACTGCATATGAAAGTCCAGACAAGTCACTTTCATACAGTAGATGAAACAAATATGGAATGCATTGACGAAACATTGAATCTTTAGCATATAATCTTAAAGTCCGGTATTCAGAAGCAGGAATTTGAACTGGTCGATCGTCATATCGACCACCTCGACCTGTTGGAAATTGCTGTGGAAAACAACGAGCTTCCAAACTTTCTTCCCATACACTAATGGGACTTCCTTTTGCTGCTTTCATTTGAAACAAGTCAATTGCATTCCCCATTACTTCTTTGCAATGCAAAGGATGAACAGTATAATGTTCATATATTTCTTCACCTCTAGACACATCAACTTTTTCAATTTGGCCGACTGAACAATCACTGTCTTCTTCTGCAACTATTTCCTCTGCTTCAACACATACATGTTTGTAGTACTCATTGTTTTTGACCAAATACAACGTTGCCTTTTTGACTTTCCTAACATCCACTAAATCTTGCCAGATTTTCTTACTCTTTGTCGGAACCCCATTAACTAGAATAACTAAAGGTTCCTCTTCCACTTTTTCTACACCAATTATATCAATATTTTTCTTGAAATCTAGAGGCAAATAAACAACTCTTCCCTTTAATCCTCTCTGTAAATCTGAAGGAGGCAATTTCCCTGTCTTAGGCTCCATGCGAACAATTGCCTGAAAAGGATGGACACATTGCCTCAAAATAGATTCATATGTATTTAAATCCATCAATTCAGAAGGAATGTCTACCAACTCCAGATTATTATAAACAGCTCTAGCAGGCATTCTGTTTTCATTTAATTTATTATAACAATATTTACAAATACGCTGATCAAAACTCAAATCAAAAGAATTCTCCACCAACAAATAAGTTGCAAAATTCCTCCATTCACTATTATTTTCCATTTCACTTTTGCATATAAATCAACTAACCTAGTCTGAATCCTATAATGAGTCCGTCGACAACACACACTAGTAAAATTAGGCCTTTCACTTGATTTCAACTGAAACTTGCTAATTTCCTGGTCAAACTTTTCTGTACTTGAAATCTGTACATTGTCTAACACATTATCTTGTATTACTGTGTCAATTTCTACACTGTCCTCTTTTTCACAAAAATAACAAATCTCAATTTCTTCACAAATCTTCTTCACATCTAATTCAGTTCCATGCAAAAGAGCACTGTTTAACTGTTTAAGCTTAAGTGCTGGCCTTTTTGCAAAATACAACCTTCTCACTAACTTCCTCATTTTGTTATGATGCACTGCTAACATCCTAAAATGATGAAAAACACTCTGACATACTTTTCAAGAAAGACAAGCCAATGAATGTCCATGCAAACCTGTGTTTTCTCTCACTCTGCAAGGATCTAAGTCTTGCAATATCTTCATTTTTTGTTTTAGACTTTTCTTACTATATGTACGTAAGAAATTACGAAGCACATCGATAGAATCCTGTCGCATACTACAAATACTACTACATTTCCAATTGTACACTGGACCCTTAGTACGTCTTCCTAAAACTTCATCACTTAATACCTCTTCTACATCTCTAGACACAAGTTTCTCTTTTTCAATCGGACAACCATCTTTCACCTCATATGCTCGACCACTGGTGTCAACTGCATGCACTAAATCATTCTCCTGGAAGTAACTCTCCTCATTAAAAAATGGCTCACAACTTGAACTATGCATCCATTCTCCAGAAAAAACTTTACAAAAATTAGTTTGATTAATTACTCTTTTGAATCTACTGTTTGATTTGAAAACATCAATTGTCTTGTTAAGTGTCCTAATTCTATTGATTACTAAAATAAATAATTTGTTCTTAACTTCAAAAGCTTGATCAACAATCTTCTCTACATTTTTCTTTTTCTTATAAAAAGCAGCTCTCTGTGTACCTTACTTAATGTTTTTTAATAAATTTATAACTACCCTATTTCGAAACATTCGTTTATGTATGTCCCTAAATTCATTTTGCCTTCTATTCCTATAAATATTACTGTCTCCTGCTGCAGTAGTAAGATTTTGGGGGGACCTCTCCTTTCTCTTCAAATTTGCTGTCTCCTTCTGTAAATTCACATATAAATTATTATTTTTTTTTTATCTATAAATATTCCGAAGAAAGGACTTCGTTGTCTTACCAGGAGCTTTTTTTGGCGTTTTTTGTAGTATTTGTTGTAGGACACTGCTTTAATTCTGTTGCTCTTTCTGTTTTTTTTCGCATAGCATCTTTCCTTCTCCTCTGGCTTGTGGGCATTTTGCCTTACTATTAAAATGTTGATTTAAATCTGTGGTAAAAAAAAAAAAAAACACATTATAGACCACTATTATCAAACAACAAAGCAATGACAATAAGTAAACAATATAAACACAATAATACTTATACATATAACCGTATCTCTGTTTTTTTAAATGTTATTCTAAAAAAATATTTTGAGCACATGAATTGGATTTACGTTTTATTGTGCAGGTCCTATGTACAAGCATTCAATTTCACTACTGAAACCTCATTATTTCACAAAATACAAATTCTCTATCTTTCAAATGTTAATAGCAAGAATTTTTTTCCCATGTTAAAAGTGACGCACCTACGGCACAAAACAATCATAAATAAGGCCCAAATGTAAATACCATTGATTTGCCCCCAAAATCGTTTTTGACTACCATTTTACCAACACAGTGCAGGTCCTATGTACAAGCATTCAATTTCACTATTGAAACTTCATTATTTCACAAAATACAAATCCTCTATCTTAACAATGTTGATAGTAAGCATTATCAAAAAGCAAGACGCAAACCAACAGCAAAAAAACTCAGGGACTTATTTATGAAGGCCTTGCGCCACCAGTGCGTCACTTCTTTCCCATGTTAAAAGTGATGCACCTGCGGCACAAGCCAATCATAAATAAGACCCAAATGTAAATACCATTGATTTGCCCCCAAAATCGTTTTTGGAATAACATTTTACCAACACAGCGCAGGTCCTATGTACAAGCATTCAATTTCACTACTGAAACCTCACTGTTTCACAAAATACAAATCCTCTATCTTGCAAATGTTAATAGCAAGAATTATCAAAAAGCAACACACAAACCAATCGCAAAGAAACTCAGGGCCTTATTTATGAAAGCCTTGCGTCACTGGTGCGTCATTTTTTTCCCATGTTAAAAGTGACGCACCTGCGGCACAAGCCAATGATAAATAAGGCCCAAATGTAAATACCATTGATTTCCCCCCAAAATCGTTTTTGGAATAACATTTTACCAACACAGCGCAGGTGCTATGTACAAGCATTTAATTTCACTACTGAAACCTCACTGTTTCACAAAATACAAATCCTCTATCTTGCAAATATTAATAGCAAGAATTATCAAAAAGCAACACACAAACCAACAGCAAAGAAACTCAGGGCCTTATTTATGAAAGCCTTGCGCCACCGGTGCGTAATTTTTTTCCCATGTTAAATGTGACGCACCTGCAGCACAAGCCAATGATAAATAAGGCCCAAATGTAAATACCATTGATTTGCCCCCAAAATCGTTTTTGGAATAATATTTTACCAACACAGCGCAGGTCCTATGTACAAGTATTCAATTTCACTACTGAAACCTCACTGTTTCACAAAATACAAATCCTCTATCTTGCAAATGTTAATAGCAAGAATTATCAAAAAGCAACACACAAACCAACAGCAAAGAAACTCAGGGCCTTACTTATGAAAGCCTTGCGCCACCGTTGCGTCATTTTTTTCCCATGTTAAAAGTGACGCACCTGCGGCACAAGCCAATCATAAATAAGACCCAAATGTAAATACCATTGATTTGCCCCCAAAATCGTTTTTGGAATAACATTTTACCAACACAGCGCAGGTCCTATGTACAAGCATTCAATTTCACTACTGAAACCTCACTGTTTCACAAAAGACAATTCCTCTATCTTGCATATTTTAATATCAAGCATTTCCAAAAAACATACCACAAACCAACAAGAAAGAATCTCAATCTGCATCCTAATTTGAGGTAACGCAGGTGACTTAATTCTAAAACATTCAAATATATTTCTTTACAGAGGCAGACACTATTAATTGCTTCTCAAAAAAATAAAAGCCATTCTTTTACTCCAAAATCGTTTTTTAAATAACATTTTACAAACACAGCACAAGTCCTATGTACAAGCATTCAATTTTACTACTGAAACTTCACTAACTACTTCCAAATCTTCTCCATAGAGAAATAAGTCTCTATCTAAATTAAATAAACCATTACTTACCTTTACAAATGCTTTTGGAGATTGAGAACAGTGTCAGACACACACACCAATTTTTCTTTAGCAGAGCAAAGGGTATGCATTCAATACACTGAAACCAAGACTGGCACAGAAAAGCTCTAATTCAACACACATATGCCTCATTTCAACCAATCAAAACTCTTCCCTCACTATTTTCAAACCAACACCCTTCCCCCTCTGAGACCTTTCTACCTGTAACCATAGCAACTCCCTCCTAATTGAACTCTCAGGTTCAAAAGTTTATTCAACAATGTAGCAAATTAAGTCAAGGATGTTTGAGCTCTCAAAACACCAGCTTATCCAGGGCATCATTGCTTTAATTTACTTTTTCTTAACCATTCAAATTGCTTCTTTCACACAACACAACCATGCACCCTAACTTTCAGTTTTCAACTATCTGAATCCACCAATCATTGCTTGTGATTCAAGAGCAGGGAAACTCCACAATTTTTTTGTAAACTCCTACTGTTCCAACTGCCATTTCATTCCCACACTTTATCTGACTGCGCCAGAACCTTCTCTCATCATGTATTCTGTGTGGATTATTGGACATAGCTACATCCACTGGGCTCAAAGGTATGCAGCTTGCAGAAATTTTCACAACCTTGATTTAACAAATGTGGAAATTAAATGGATTGGCCAGTGAGGATTGAGATGTCACCAATTGATACCATTGGTGAAAACCTTTTTGCATCTGCCAAACCCTGACCTCTTAATAGTGCACTGTGGAGGAAATGCCTTAGGCACTTTGACTGGGGTTGGTCTGGAAATGCTTTTAAAGGACACCTTTGATCAATTGATGACACTTTTTCCACAAACTGCCTTGGTATATTCCAATATATGCCAAAGACAGAAATGGAACTGGTCCAACCAATTTTGTCCACAATTTGAGAAAGCACGGAAACATGTGAATAAATCTGTTTCTGCTTACATGAGAGACTATGGAATGGGTTCAATATACAACAATAACTTGCGTTACAACATGCAAGACATATACAGAGGAGATGGTGTGCACTTCTCAGATGAGGGGAATAGAATATTCCTCCTGAATTTAAGACTGTGAATTGGAACCTACTTGTAGGTACCTAAATCAGCCACAGAACCCAAAAGCTCTTTTCAGAGCTACCCTACCTCTGATCACTCAAAATGATTATCTTTCTCTAACTTTTTTCACTATTTTTCACCATGGTACGCTCCCCGGTGCGCGTACTGGGCGCTCCCCCCGTGAAATTTTTAAAAATGTTTTTTTTAATTTTGGCATATATGCCCCTCCTAAACTCCCCTCAGAAAACCTAGAGGGTCAGGAAGTGTCTACTGTGCCCCCTTCTACCCATTCCCAACGTTGTTTGTCCTCCATCTTGTGTCTCAATTTTACAGAAACACAAAATGGCGGACTTCCGTAGCGCTCCCGGTGCGCGTACCGGGGCGCGCACTGGGAAGCGCTCCCCCCAAAAAATGTGGGAAAGTAAATTACATAAAAAACACTGGAGACAACTACACCAAATATAGAATAGGCCCTACTGCATAGCAGTCCCTACCATTTACCCAAATTTGGTGGTATTCCATTGAGCCATTTGGGCTGTAGCCCTGTCTAAATATCCTGAGGTAAATTACATGACTAAAACACATATGAAACTGTTTGAATTTTCAACCAATTAAAATGTTACTTACATTTTTTACTTTTATGTGCTGACATTTGATTGGCTAAGTACATGAATATATATGAAAAATAAGAGGGAAACACAGCCAGTTTCACTAACACTACCTAAGGTACAATTGGAAAGAATTTTGACAGAAAACTTCAACTACTTTGAAATAGGTAAGTTGTTAATTTGAAAGGAAAACTATGTTATGCACTTTAAATTAATTTGGGGAAAACGTTTTCAGATAGTTATATACTGTCCCTCTGTAAGAGTTAGAGATTGAGATAGGCTTCTCTGTTATAATTATGGATTGAGTTAGGCTTCTCCGATATAATTATGAATTTACTTAGGCTTCATCACAGGCACTTTTTAATAGTTCTACTTCCTGCCTGAAACCATACACTGCCCAAAGATAACTTCACTGTTAAAAACTCACAAGTACCTGTCTGAACTTAAACCCAACAGTGCCCTATCTCTACTGATATATTTATTTTTTATGCAATTTACAGCAACAAAATGGAAGGAGAACAGAATATTTCTTTCGAAATTGTTCTGAACAACAACCCTGAAGAAAAAATTGCTGAGAATGATAACTTTGAATTTATGGATGACTCTCTGGACCATCAATTAGTTCAGTGTGTGGAATCACAAAATGAAAATGAGGAGATTCCAGACAATATATTGTTAGAAGTTTTATTGAATTTTGAAAAAGAATCAGAAAAATAAATTTATATTTAATAATCAAAAATTGCTCGAGCCTTTATTCATTTTTATATGTAATTCATCAAGTAGTTCCAAAATGTTTATAATATAAAGTGAGACTTATAGTATACTATGCAACTTTTTTATGTTACATAGTAAGTTTGCTCATAGTTACTTCCTTTCTCCCACTATATTATCTCCAATGTATATTTAACATCTCTTTATCATCTCCTGCCTCCATTTTGTTTCTGCTTTCCTGACAGACTATGGTATGAATTCCATATACCACAATAACTTCTGTAACAACATGCAAGATATCTACAGAGGAGACGGTGTATATTAAATTTTAGACTCTGCATTGGTACCTATATGTTGGTACTTAATAATAAAAAAAAACAACATAAAGAACAATTAATAAACATACAGTTTTTAAAAACTCTGTCATTCTTTTTTCCCCATGGTACGCTCCCTGGGGCGCTCCCCGGCTCGCGTACCGGGCGCTCCCCCCGCGAAAATTGAAAAAAATAAATAAATAATTTTACCCCGCGGGGCCCTTTTATGGCCCCCACTCAAACCTAGGGGCTCAGGGGGGGTCTACCCTGCCCCCTTATGGTCAATTCCCCCCTTTGTTTTTGCCACCTCTTGTGTCTCGATTTTACCGAGAGACAAGATGGCGGCTGCTCCGGACTGTTTCGAATGTTTACAGACACCCGAGAGCCAATCAGCTTAACACACGCAAGTCGCGTGGCAAACCCAGTACACGCCCCGGTGCGCGTACCGGGGCGCTGCCATAGATATATATATTTTTTTGAACCTAAATTACTCAAAATCCACTGGAGCACATATCTTGAGTCATAGCAAAGGCGCATTGGGCTACCAGTCCCTACAATTTCGCCAAGTTTGGTGGAAATCCATTCAGCCGTTCGGGCTAAAAGTGAAGTCGACCGCCCTATGGAAATTAACATGGGGAAAGCACGTTTCGGGACCCCCCTTTTATCTCGGCCCCCGCTTGACGAATCCCCCCCAAACTTTCAGGGAAGGAGCGGGCCATTTTCTTGGAGAAATTCGCGAAGATTCGTCCGCCGGCGCCAAAGTTATTCCCAATAGAATGTTGCGGATTTCCTATGGAAAGTAGATCCTAACTATAACTACCTACTGGCGACCGCCAGTAGGTAATATATATATATATATATATATATATATATATATATATATATATATATATATATATATTCACTGAAAAAACCATAGGTTTGACACATGTTATAGTTAGCTGGAAATTTTACTGACATAAAACCAATGAAATTCCACGTTATAGTTAGTTGGACTCTCTATAACTTGCGCGTGCAATGCACTGCTGATGACGTCACATATTACATCATTCATGACATGGTCAGTGACATCACTCATGACATCACTGATGACACCATCCAGTGAATATGTGTCTTTCTGAAAAATAAATATTAGTGAGTAATGTTTAAATATTTAAATATATATATTAGTGTTTCACTTTGTGTATAAGTGGCTACATGTGTTGGTAAGTAGCTACATGCGTATGTATATGGGTTATTAGATGTTTCTCTTAGTATCAGTATGAGTGTCTATATGGTTTGGTGGGGGTATTACTTAGCACATAGATGCATGAGTGACTGACTCTCTGTTTGTATGTGTTTTGAAGACAGCATATGTGCAGGACTGTATGGGTGGATGAGTGTGTATATGTGTTTGTTAGTGAGTGAATGACTGTCTCAATAGTGTCTTTATCAGTAACGACATATGTTTTAATCTAGTATATGTGAATATTGATGTATATAAGTGAGTATATGTGAGAGTAAGAGATTGAAAGAGTTCCTGTTTAAATAAGTATGTGTTTCTATAAGTGATTGTTTAAGAGAATAAATATGTGTAATTTTCAATAGAAGTAAGGTGGAAGTGTGTGTATAACTCTATATTCAAATAAATGGATGTTCAATAGTTTATTTGCACGTGTGAGTATGTCTGTGAGTAACTTTTCGATGATTGTCGGTGTGTAACAGGATGTATAGGTGTATCATTTCATATGATGAGTGAGTATATGTATGAGTGGATGTGTATATAGATGGTGGAATTACTGAATTACTTGTTGTAACTGATATGGGTATCTGCATTTTTTTTAAATTTCAGTTTCTATTTTTGAATATGTGTTTCAAGAGTTACATTACAGTGAAAGG
Organism: Lissotriton vulgaris; assembly: GCF_964263255.1. NCBI lineage: Eukaryota > Metazoa > Chordata > Amphibia > Caudata > Salamandridae > Lissotriton > Lissotriton vulgaris. The sequence goes on from NC_141685.1 coordinate 1,845,182,207, forward strand.
AGGTCTGTCACTATGTCACAAGGATGGTGTCATCAGTGATGTCACTGACCATGTCATGAATGATGTAATATGTGACGTCATCAGCAGTGCATTGCACGCGCAAGTTATAGTGAGTCCAACTAACTATAACGTGGAATTTCATTGGTTTTATGTCAGTAAAATTTCCAGCTAACTATAACATGTGTCAAACCTATGGTTTTTTCAGTGAATTTCATAGGTTTTTTAAATGCTACTTCCTAACTATAACGTGTGTAAAACCTATGGTTTTTTCTGTGAATTTCATTGGTTTTTAAAATGCTAATTCAGAAAAATGTCGTGTATGCAACCTATACTTTTGGCAATAAAGTTCTGGCAATATTTTTTTCGAAAACAAGCCGTTTTCTTCACTGTTCAAGTTGCATAGAGACTCCTTGTAAAGCAATACAGAATTCGAAAGTCTGTACCTTGCCTTTTTTTTAACACATTAAAATTTGTCTGTAAATAAAAATAGCCTTACTAAACTTTCGTGCGCGACCCGGTGTGCGCACTCTCGGCAACAGTTGTCAATAAAATGGATATCGCATTTCCAGGCTTTCGTGCGCGACCGAGTGCGCGCACAGGCCTATATATTTCGTAAAAACCTTGCGATTTGAACTTATTGAATTTCTTCATACACCCCTCAAAGAACTTATAGTACGTCAAAGAGACTGTACCTAGACTTCTTTTTTATTCTTATGAAACTTTTCAGTAAATGGAGCCGAATGTCTTTTTAAACTTTTGTGCGTTACCGGATGTACACACCTTGGTATTTTTTTTAGAAATATAAAACGTTTCATACTTTAACAATTGTGCGCTTAAATCCAGCTCAGAAGATATACAAAATCATGATGGTAGTTGGTTCAACCCGGACCGTTTATTAGAGGTAGATCGTCCGACTCCACCGGAAGACACCCCTAATAAAAAGGACATATATATAAAATGCGGACTAGCCGCTGTATCGTGCTAGCAAACTATAACATATAAATCGTTAGAAAAAACAAAAGGAATCGAGCAAAATCAGTAGGCCACTGATGAGATCTTTTTTTGACCTCGCTAAAATAGAAAAATTAGGAACAACCCCTCATGAGAAATATGAAACTAGTGAGAGAAACCGAGCTCGACGCCATGATGGCTGCAAGACAGCTCGGCTCCGCCGCCCACCCCACCCAAAATAACAACAAATATTATAAAGATACACAACACACCAGCAAAGTAACAGGGTAAAATGTTTTATTAAATAACTATTTACATGGCAGCCTACTGCAACATGAAAACAACACTTTCAATTGGTTCTTAATAGTTTCAATTCTGAAATTTACACGCAGCACTCCACCCACTTCCCTCACTATCTTTTCTACTCTCAAGAGACAACACCGTCCTACATCTTTCGGAAGACTTTGGTGAAATGGCTACCGTATCTCATTCATCTTCCGAATCTGACCAAAATGATCGACTACTTTTAATAAGAAAAAATAAATCTTTCATCTGGCAATTTTTCACTTATCCTGAAGATCAAAAGAAAGTGAATGCACCAAAAGTAACCTGCACGATATGTGACTTGGTTCTCTCAAGAAGAAATCCAGCAAAAAAATATTTCTTTTCCATACATACCATGGTGCGGCATGTCAAACAAGTGCACCCTCTGTAATTTGCAGAGGCAACGACAAGAGCCCTGGCCACGCTATTACCATTAGAGGTGGCCAGCACATCTTCTGATCGACGACCTGTATCTCCATGCAGTGCAGAGATGGACTTCAGATATTTAACTATATATGGTCTATAACCTATGGTTTTTTCAGTGTTTTTCTTTGGTTTTTTAATAGCAAATATCAAAAGCTTTTTTGTGGAAAATGACTAAAATTAGGTATACATAAGCGGCGTTCATTTATGTTCACCACAGCCATTGTTAAAAGTAAAGTGAAAGTCGCGAAACAGTGGCCACGCCATCTAGTCCCTTTTAGGCCCCATCATGCACGTAAGTAACAGCCATTTTCTGTGTCATGGCCTCTCTGCCCACTGCCAATAGCCTATGATTGTTCAAAATTGGTTCTCTTTGGGTCATTCTCTGTTCACAAATAAGCATAAAGTCGGAATACTCTATTTAGTTTTTGCAGATAGTGAAGGATAGGTAGTGCACACTTTTGTCCCCTTTGTAACCCGTCATGCCTATCTCTGCCCCGTTTGTTGGTAGTTGGTTCAACCCGGACCGTTTATTAGAGGTAGATCGTCCGACTCCACCGGAGGACCCCCCTAATAAAAAGGACATATATATAAAATGCGGACTATCCGCTGTATCGTGCTAGCAAACTATAACATATAAATCGTTAGAAAAAACATGAAACTAGAGAGAGGAACCGAGCTCGACGCCATGATGGCTGCAAGACAGCTCGGCTCCGCCACCCACCCCGCCCAAAATAACGACAAACACTATGCAAATATTATAAATATATACAACACACCAGCAAAGTAACAGGATAAAACGTTTTATTAAATAACTATTTACATGGAACCTACTGCAACATGAAAACAACACTTCTAATTGCTTCTTAGTAGTTTCAATTCTGAAATTGAACACCCAGTACATCCAGAGTTCATGTCTGACAAGTTGTGTGGGGGGATGCCTTGCTAATGCCGCCACCCCCACCACCTTCTGTAGGAAGGACTCTGGATATCCTTGGTCCCTGAGAGGCTTCGATGTCCCTGCCTTGCACAAATGTCATAAGTTCTGGATGTTGAGAGCCATACTTCAGGGTCCGACAAGTTGTGTGGGGGGATGCCTTGCTAATGCCGCCAACCCCACCACCTTCTGTAGGAAGGACTCTGGATATACTTGGTCCCTGAGAGGCTTCGATGTCCCTGCCTTGCACAAATGTCATAAGTTCTGAATGTTGAGTGCCATACTTCAGGGTCCAAGAAACGCGGACTCGGAGGGGGCGCTTGGCTCCTGCCCCCTCCCCAAGTCTTGTTCCCCTGGTATGGCCTGAGATCGCCCACGACATAGGCGGCCGGCTCCCGGGGTCAGGCGGAACTTCTTGCCTTTTGATGCCTCTTCCATTCTGGACCTTGTCCCATAATCCGTTTGACCTGAAGACACGTCCTGCGGTGCCCTGGTCCAACCATCACATTTACACCGTCTCACCCGCCATCCGGCTGAATTGCACCCACTCTTCCGATACAGCGACAGGCGGCTGCCACGGAGCTCAGGAAATGGCGGTCGGCTCCACAGACTTGGGCCTGGCCTGCAAGGATGGCTCTGGGCAACCCTGGAACTCGGACGCTTGACTGCTAGGGCATGAGCCCCATTCCCAAAAGCGTCCCGTCAGCCTTGAAGATTCTACAAGAGTCACCGAGGCCCCCGACTCCTGCAGACTTCCGGTGGGGAGCGACTGCCATGATTGCTCGCGGAATGGCCACGACGTAGCCACGGGGTGCTCTCATGCTGACGCCAGCTTCAGTCTGAAACATCCAGAAACACTGTAGACTACCAATTCGATCAGTTCCGGTGGAGCCCCAACGACGTATCGCGTTCTTGCGTAATCCGTCATATGACGCGCCGCGTTAGCGCACCCGGAAGTGCTCCGGTGCGCGAGGCGCGAAGCGCAGCTTCCCGGAAGCAATGCGGAGCGCGTAACGTAAGCAATTACATTTCAGTTGGTTCTCCCTCACAATATTTTCAATGTCACATAAAAGTCACCCATCACCCACTGCCATCTCTGGCTGTTTCCATGGTAACACCTCATTCTGCACCTGGCTGAAGGCACAGGTCAAAAGTTCATATCTCAACGTTCTACAGCAAAGTAACAACACTGTTTTCCCTCCAGAAACACCTGCCAATCCACAGCTCTGTTACATGTCTTTTTTTTTCACACCCAATAGTACTTTTCGTTTAACGTAAACATTAACATGCTACGTACTGTTCAATCTCCACTTCTTACAATCAACCAATCATTTTTATTTTTTAAACCACACCCAGCCTCTTCCTTTTTCTTTATTTAGAATTTCAACTTCTAACTACCATTCCACTTCCAGAACCGATCGGAGGACGACTACAAATCCCTTGAAAATGAAGGTCTGGCTAATAGGACACAGTTATATTCACTGGAGTGAAAAATATGCAGTAAGCAGACGAATTTGCAACCTCAGCTTACCAAATGTACACATAACATGGATTTCCAAAAGAGGATTGAAATGTCACCAATTGATTCCATTGGTGAAAACTTTTATGCATCTCCCAGAACCAGACCTTATAATTGTGCACTGTGGTGGAAACGATCTAGGCACAATCACTGGGGTAGGTCTGGAAATGCTTCTAAAAGACACCTTTCGACAATTGATGACACTTTTTCCTCGATCTGCTGTGCTATATTCCAATATATGCCAAAGACAGAAATGGAATTGGTCCAATCACCATTGTGCACAATTTGAGAAAGCAAGGAGACATGTAAATAAATCTGTTTCTGCGTTCCTCAGAGATTATAGCATGGGTTCTATTTACCACAACAACTTGCGATACCACATGCAAGATGTCTATAGGAGAGACGGTGTTCATTTCACGAATGAGGGAAACAGAATCTTCCTCTGCAACATCAGGCTCTGCATCGGTACTTACTTATAAATGCAGAAAACACTCAATTAACACAATGGCTCTTTTCAGAGCCACCTTATATCTAAACACTCAAACTTCTGATTTATCTCCATTTTCACACTCTTGTAAAAAGGTGTGTGCGACCGAGTGCGCGCACCACGCAACTTTAAAAAAAATATATATATATATATTTTCGCCTTTAAGGGCCTTACTGCACACCCTGAGAAAACCTACGCAGCAAAACAATCTCTACCTTCTCCCCTTTCCATATTCCAACGCTTTGAAATCAACAATATATTTACTCGCAATGACAAAATGGCGGTCAACACTTCCTGATTTCCTTCGAATCGAACGTTAACAGACGTCACGCAACAAAATTCCGCTCGCGCGCGCAGCTGTTTGGGTGCGCGCACATGTGCGCGCGTATAGATATATAATTGACTTTAACTTTAATTTCCTCAGCAACTACTGAACGGATTTACACCATTCCAGAAAAAGCGTAATCTGCGAGCCGGACTGTACAGTTTTGCCAAATTTCTTATAAATCCATTCACCCGTTCGACCTGTAGCCGAGTCTAAAGGTCCTATGGAAAATAACATGGAGAAAACACGTTTTGGGACCCCCCTTTTATCTCAGCCCCCACTTGACCAATCCCCCCCAAACTTTTAGGGAAGGAGCGCAGCGGACCGAGCCATCTTCTTTGAGAAATTCGCTAAGATTCTTCAACCAGGGCCAAAGTTATTCCAAATAGAATGTTGAGGATTTCCTATGGAAACTAGGTCCTAACTATAACTACCTACTGGCGACCGCCAGTAGGTAATATATATATATATATATATATATATATATATATATATATTTGTCAATCAGCTCCTCTTAAGGAATGAAAACGCACTCGTAGGATCTCTTTCCCAATTCTTTATTCATCCATAGTTCTCAATATACAAATATATACCAACGCGTTTCACCGCCAGACTGTTGGCGGTGAAACGCGTTGGTGTATATTTGTATATTGAGAACTATGGATGAATAAAGAATTCGGGAAGAGAGAACCTACGAGTGCGTTTTCATTCCTTAAGAGGAGCTGATTGACAATTGAATTCAGCGGGGCTCTGCCGAGGAATTCTGCACCGATGTGAGAATCGCCACGGGTCGACCAAACCGAGCCAAGTTGTTGGGATATATATATATATATATATATATATATATATATATATATATATATATATATATATATATATATATATATTATTTTTTTCGCTGAAAAAAAGGTTTCAGGGACTTCATAGTTAGTTGGACATTTCACTCATACAAAACCAGAGAGATTCGGCCGTTATAGTTAGTTCAGCTAACTATAACTTGCGCCCCCGCAATGCACTGCTGATGACGTTGCATATTACATCATTTGTGGCATCACTGATGACATTATCCAGTGAGTGTGTGTTTCTGTAAAGTTTAAATATGCTTTATGTATTTATACAGGTCAAGGTGTATTGAAGAATGAGTGAGTGTATGACTATCTGAATGGATGATTTAATAGGTGTGTGACTGACTGTATAAGTGAGTGATTAAGCGTGTGTTACTGAATACATGGGTTAGTTACTAAACTGTGATTGTCTGCATCAGTCTGTTAGTTGGTATGTAAGAGGCTGCATGGGTTCGTGAGTAGCTAAATGAGGATCTCTATGAGTTATTGATTGGTTGTCTGAGTATCTGTATGGGTGCCTGAGTGTCTGTGTGGGTGGGTGCAGGGGTGACTCAGTGCATAGATGTGTGAGTGGATGATTCACTGGGTGTATGGGTTCAAGAGTGCATCTGTGAAGGGCTGTATGGGGGTTGAGTGTGTGTATGGGTGTGTTGGTGAGTGAATGGATGCCTCAGTGGTACATGTGTGAGTAACTGCATATGTGAAAGGCAGTATATGTGAGTGTTGGAGTGTATAAAAGACTATATGTGAGACTTGAGTGATTGTGAGAGTGGATGTATGGATCAGTGTGTGCTTGTATTAGTTATTGTATAAGAGTGTAAGTATGTGTTAGTATATGTTTGAATAAGTGAGGTTTTGTGTGTATAACTGTATAGGTGAGTAAATGGGACTATGATTGATTGCAAGACTGACTAGGTGTGTGAGTAACGATGGATGAGTGGCGGTGTGTGTTTCTGTATAGATATGTAAGTGCATATGATAATGCCGTATTGATGGTTGACTGCATGTATGAGTGACTGTATGGGTGAATGAGTGGATGTGTGTGTAGACCTAGGTAATTAGTGAGTGGGTGGTTTCTAACTGGTATTGATGTGTCTATGGTTTCAAAAATGTTAGTCTGTTTTTAAGAGTGGGTGTATCAAAGGTTATATAAGGGTATGAAGAGGTGCATCAGATTATCACGTGGATGATGTCATCAGTAATGTCATTTGAGATGTCAATGATGTCATCAGTGATGTCACTGACCATGTCATGAATGATGCAATATGTGACGTCATCAGCAGTGCATTGTGGGGACGTGAGTTATAGTTAGCTGATCTAACTATAACGGCCGAATTTCTCTGGTTTTGTACGAGTGAATGTCCAACTAACTATAACATCTCTGAAACCAATGTTTTTTTCAGTGAATTTAAAAGGGTTTTAAATGCTAATTTCTAATTATAACATCCCTGAAACCTATGGTTTTTTCAGTGAACTGCAAAGGTTTTTTTAAATGCTAATTTCTAACTATGCCTACAAAGGTAGGACATGTGAAGAAAGAGGAAGAAAAGCGCAGAAAGAAGCAAGACAAATGCAGAAAGAGGCAACATTAGTCCATAAAGACGAAGAAATGTGCAGGAAGAAGCAAGAGATGTGCAGAAAGAACCAACAGAGGAGCAGAAAGTCCTCCTGTGCCACCAACTTTTTGCTGACAGGTACTAGTGGTAACTGACTCTGACTAACCAGGCCTAGATCTAGTGCTATGCTACAAGACACTTAGAACACAGTGAAGCACCCACATACACTAGGGAACACTATGCGTTGGGATACCCCTGTGATTAGCATAACCTCCTCTGTATTTGCCATGAGTTAGTGCCTGGTTCATTGCATGAGTACATGGGTAGTGACTGTATAATTTGGGTACTGCAAGGGGAGTGCATGGTGAATTTATAAGTGTTTGGGTTTTGGCAGAGTGATTGGATAAGTACATAATGCTCGCTGGGTGATTGGAGGAGTCCATGGGTATTGACACAGCGATGGCTGGACTGCATAGGTAGTGCTCAGGGAATTGTAGAAGTGCATGAGTTAGTGCATGGGCCATTGCATGAGTGCATGGGTACTGACTGGATGATTAGAGTACTGCAAGGTGAGTGCATGGTGAATATATAAGTGCTTGGGTTTTGTCGGGGTGATTGGATAAGTAGACATATGTCACATCAGGCCCGCCCCCTCCCTTCACCACTGTGCAGATTTTAATTTGGGGGGTTAATTCCCCTTGAATCGTGAGGGTCCCTGGGGGCCAACTAGCCCACCAGGTACCTCCAGTAAGCACCACAGAGCTGCCTTGCAGGGAGGTGGTGCAAGGCCACGCCCCTTTTTACTTGGTGGGCTAGTTGGACCCAAGGGGCCCTCAGGATTGAAGTGGAGTTAATCCCCCAACTTAAAATGCGCCACAGGGCGGGTTTGAACAGTGGTGCAGAGAGGGGGCGGGGCCTGATGTGACAAGTGTGAAAACGCACCCTGTGGCGCAATTTAAGTCCATTTTAAATCCAAATCAGATTTTAAAAGCAATCTGGTTTGGATTTTGGAAGCGAGAGCAGGTTTCTCTGCTCTTGCTTCCAAAATCCAAACCTGAGTTTACTATGACAGGGCGGGAGGCGTGCTCCCACCCTGTCATAGCAAACAGCAGTGTCCCGGGGTTGGGCACCCCGGGACACTGCAGGAGCCAACCCTAGGGGGTGGCGGTCCCCACGGCCATCAAGAGCCTACCTCCCTTCAATTAGAAAGCCCTGGGAGGTGATGGTGTAATTCCATTCAGCAGTTCAGGCTGTAGCTGTGTCTAAAGTTTCTTATGAAAAATTTCATGGGGAAAACACGTTTTGGGACCCACCTCACCACACACCAAAACTTTCAAGACAGGAGTTGACCGGAGCGGGCCACTAGTTTTGAAAATTTCGTGAGGATTCGTCAACCGGCGCCAAAGTTATTTGAAAAACAAAAATTGCTTTTCCTATGGAAACTAGGTCCTAACTATAACTACCTATTGGCGACCGCCAGTAGGTAATATTTTGCACAATACTCTAAAGTTATATATTTTTACAAGAACACATTTCAGCAAGCGTTACTAAAAACGGGGAAAGCTATATAGCATGTCTTAATTTCATCCTACTAACTACTAATGCTGCTTCTCTAGGCAGGGGGTTTGCTGGAGCATAAATCATTTTCAGGCCCTTTGTTTACGATCGACCTGTATCAGTATTTTATATGAATTTGACCGTTAATTTAACAGTAGTCTCCACTGGCTGTATTAAATCTAAGGCATCCATGACCTGGATGTGCTCAAAGCCTACGTAGTCTGGGCTCCTGTTATGATGAGGGTTAGTCCTGGACTGATCGGTGCCCCACCGGCTTCTGATGGGTGCCCCACCGGCTTCTGATGGGTGCCCCACCAGCTTCTTATGGGTGCCCCACCGGCTTACAACTGTTAATCTCCAGCCAGCAGTGTGTGAAGAAGAGGTGTCCTTCCCACTATGACATCTGGCCATGCATTGATTCTAATGAACTGCTAGGGACCAAATCATTTTGCTTCCAAATCCACCTTGCAAATAATTATCGATATCTTTTATTTTGCATTTAATTATCGAATTGGGTAACAGTTAGCACCTGTTATTTCAGCGCCATGAGAACCGAGTCGTGAGTTTTGGGTGGGTGAACGTGGGCTTTACAAATGCACGTCATACATTGGCTGTTGTTGTATTTTGTTAATTGAAAACCATGTTTTCCATGTAAATGTATATCCCAGTTTCCCAGAACTCATCCTGCAGCTTGAGCGAGAGGAAAACATATTTAACAACCTGTTTTATATAGCGCTTCGCTTCTCACACACTGTACTTCTGTCGTTTTTAAATTCTGTAAATAACAGATTTTACAAATCTGTCAGCATTTTTTTCACCGAGGATAGTGACGTTATTCATGGACGGTGTGTTGAAAAAATAATCCTCCAAAATACGCCCTTGAGGGGTGCTGGCCGATCCTGTGAAATATTTCAGTTAATATCGCATCTTTCGTATTATCACCTGTACTCCTCGGTTAGCAGCCGCCACGCATAGTTGCCTATAGCAACAAACAGCTATTTCTCGTAACCGCCAGCAATAAGTTCTAACTGCTAATTAAACTAAAATCTATTTATAGATAAGTAACATCTTTTATATGTTTTATTGGGCATCTGTCGAGTCTATTTTTAAATTATGTGTTTGCTCTGCAGAATATGTAGAGACATCTGTATCTCCTGCTTTATCAGTGTCACCTCTCAATTTCCTGGATTGGTTTGTTATTTTCTTTTGTTTAGTCCAAATATATAAATAACAAAGTCGTTAAAAATGAACGAGACTGTTTAAATACTTGAAAAGGAAAGCAAGCCTTTGTGAACCGTTTATTGCTCGTTATGCGTTTGTGATTTTCCCCTCGCTGCTTGCTTTAGTGTTGTTAGGTCGTGGGGTTACGTAGTTTATAGGCACCAGAGAGTGAAAATCCACAGAAATATGACCCTGAGTCAATGTTTTGCTTCTTATTTCAAGATTGTATTTTAGGTTTAAGTGCCGGTTATTCACGGCGAGTCATTTTTAGCGGTAGTTCTGACGAAGACGCAACGCGGCCACAGGGCCTCGCTGGTATTTCAAGAGAGCCTGGACGAGTCGAACCTACATGAGATCGGGGCGGGCACCAAGCACTTATTACGAAAAACTACCATCACTACAGAGCATGGCAACATTTTAAGTATATTAATAAGTCGGTATACTGAAATCACAAAACAGGAAAAATGGCAAAAATAGAGCTAATGTATAAAGAATAATGTCACATTGTAAAAAAGATAGGGTGATGTAATATGCTTGTGAAAACGTGTGATTAAAATATAAGGCAGATAATACTCCTAGGCGGCTCCACCATTAAGCGGAGGAGTGTTGCTCCACTAACTAAATTGCTCCCAGAGATGGAAAAATAAAATGGTAATAAACTTCATTTATTACCATTTTATTACTCAAGAGCCGGCTCGAGCTGATCATCAGGGGGGTGGGGGTGGGGGGGGGGAGTATTCTGATTTCTTCTGCTGCCATACTGGATTTTGAGAGGATGCAGGTCTCCTTTCCCCGCATTGGACTGATCAGAAAGACCTGCCTGATGTGTCTTAGAACAAGAGAAGCAGCACCTGATCAGGGAGCTTTTGTTGAGCTCCTCTGACTGGACTTCAGTTGCGCATACTTACTTTTAACATTTTCTTATGACACATACTCGCTTTGTAGACTTTCTGACCAACTCCTGATATGCCAGGATTCGGGTTGAAAAGAAGTGATTTAGAAGGTACAGTTCTGCCTAAAGCTGCACTTCAGAGAAACTGTCTCATAAATCTGTCCGTATAGAAACATAATTTGTACTAGAAGTATAAAAAAATTCAAGTTTTTAAATGTGAGCAGTGATTACAAACAAGTTGCCTAATTTCCTGTCTTCATGTCAGCCCTCCCTCCTGCATCGATCCTTGGAAGTCATGATAGCGCTTCATTGGGAAGGAGTTGTTATGTATCTCATGAAAGACTCTGTCGAACTCCGACACTACAGTACGAGGTGCCCTGTGATCCAGAGTATTTAAAATTCCTCTTATAACATTTGACTGATTGACGGATTGGATACATGGCAGACTGGTCACAAATATGGTATTAATACACCCACATGATTGGTTGAATAGGCATATATGTCCACTTCCTCACAATGACCATTTTGTATCATTTGCTGGGGGAAGCATGATGCAAATGATATTTGAGCACTCAGTATTTCTTAAGCAGAGCAAGCTCCACTATATAATGTATGTGTGGATGTTATTGGTGTGTTAGACAAAGTGTATTGATGTAGAGTGTAAGGTAGTGTCCCAGGTTAACCTCTTCAATTTGTTCAACGTAAAATGAGAGTTTAAGAGTCAGACTCTGTGGTAAATGGGTTAGCTATCTAGAAAAGTTCCAATTGGAAACATAAAATAAGCTAGTTTTTGTCCGCCATTCTTTATCTTGAATAGCTCAGCGTAGCAGAATACATAAATAGGACTTTCCACCAAAGTTGATGATTCACATAATATGTGAAATTGGGTTTTCCTATGGGAGGTGTGGACCACTACCAATTTAATAAACACTATCTGGCTAAGTCAAAGTATAGCTCTGAGAGAATTTCTGCTCAACCCATGGTTGCTGTACGCAAGCAGAAGCCAATCCCAAATAAGTGCATGTTAAGTTTAAGCAGTAATAACAATTTTGAAGCCAAAGAAACATCACAGTAAAATTCCAAAACCAATTAAGAAACAGTAGAAACAAGTTGAATGTGCAATAAGACACCAAAATCATTAAAATAGTTTTAGGGAACCCGAGATACGTTTGTCTGTGACTTTAAGGTAAAAAGCACATAGGAACATATAAAGCACCATTGAAAAAACTACAGTTATGGTGGATTGGGACCCATGCGCAAAGTCAGACTGACCATGATGGAACAGAGGTCAGATACATCAAGCGGGCTATCCCGGGTCAAGGGTTTACCTTCTGACATAGTCTGGTGGTAGTCTGGTGGGAAAGTTCTTTCTAGTCAGTCCTGCAGGACCTACCTCCTTGGGGCATGCTTCTGATCTGTCTACAGTTAGGTCACCTGCAGGGTCCAATCTTCTCTGGTCAGATGGACCCTCTTAAAATCAGGAGTCCTGCTTTTTATGCCTAACAGGAGGCGCTTCATTGTACCCTTGCAGAGCAGTTCCAGTTCCTGGGTGTCAGCTGGAGCCCATGTGACCTTGTGTGAATTCTCTTATAGCTAGAGCCAAAAGACTTCTGACTGGGCCTTGTTCTTCAGATAGTCTTCCCAGTACCAGAAATGTTTTGAAGGAGGGTGTGGTTGAGGTGCCAGATTTATCTTTGCGCTATCCAGTGATGGAAGACCTTCTACCACCCAATCCTAATTATTTTTCTGGTTTTAGTGTAAAACTACCCAGTAGGCACCTGCTTCAGCATGGTAGACTCCACCTGCCACTAGGTAAGCTTTTCTTCAGCTCCTTAGATGACATTTCCTACCATCTGACAGGGTTTAAACTGGTTCTCTCCCCTTTCGTGACTGGAGCATGTCTATTGGAGGGGCCTGGGAGATGCCCTCCTTGGTATCTTCAAGTCAAAATAGGTAGAGCTAAAGCTTCCCTTTGTTCTGTCACCTGTTCCTATCCACTCATCAATAACTGCTCACGACGTAGCAGCGATTAGTTAACACCCATTTGTGCTTCCTGTGCTCAGAGATAGGCTATTGTCCTCTGGGACAGAGTTGTTAACTCCCTCAGCCAAATATGTACATTTCGGCTCTGTAGTTATGATGAGTGGAAGAACTGCTTTTTTTATTACTCTTTATTACATTTTTTTCACATTTTCATATCCATACAGTTTGTGGCCGTGACCTGAAGAATCAATAACATCCGAACATTTTCTCAGTAGTGTACATTTGAATCATTACTGTGGCTTGTGTGTTTAATATTAATAGTTCTTTCTGATGCATGAAAATTACAGTTGTTCCCCGGTCTCCTGTTTATTGCATTTTTTTTTACAGTCCTTTTTACCAATACTTCCATTATTATCTTTGTCTTATTACAGTTTGGGGGCATGATGTTTTGACTTAATCGGAGTATGAACTTTTGTTGTGTGAATACACCTTCTACCCCTGTGTTTCTCCCTGCTCTTCCTGTAGAAGGTCCATGTACATAGTGTATATGTTTGGGTTTGTCATTTATACCTGATTATTAGCTCTTCATTTCTTCTATTTGTGCTTATTTCTGGGGTTTTAGTCACTCATTTTGGGTGGCACATCAGTTTGTGTGACCTGTCTTCCCCTTGGTTTTCGTAGAGTAGTAGTATTGTTATTGTCAGCACTGTCCCATTCTCTGCGTCTTTCAGATGTAGCCTGATAGGAGGTGATGTCACCGCCTTCCAGGTTATGACATTCCTGCATTTACCTATGTCTTGCCTCACCGAACGCGAACTGTAAGTCTTTGCCGACACTATTGAATGAAGCTTGAAACCATGAGTCTTCGTAGAACATGCCCAATTGCATTGAGTATCTGGATTTGTGGATTTTGCTTGCATCCTAGAAACACTGTTAATAAACACAAGACTTTGTGGAAAAGAGGTATATTTGTCTGCTGGTGACACCCCTACTTCTTGAGGCCACTCTTCTTTGAATAAGGGAAATAGGTTTTTAACTTTTCTGGTTATAAGGTCTGAGATGCCTAGTGGTCGAAATACAAATCAACATGTTTTTAATTAAGAAGAATAATGTTCTATATTTCCTGGGTCATTGGTAGAGATCTCGAAGTCTATTCCTCTAGGTGTCTCGCTCTCAATCTCGACGTTAGCTGAGCCATCTTGATTACTTTCTTTCCACATTGTACTTGATTCTCTTGTTTATACTATTGGTGTTCTTGATGGAATTTTTGAGTTAGGTTTTTTGCTAGCCTTTTCTTCTGGGATCTAGTTAGAATTGTTAAGTTACATCTTTTTTATTTTTTTTTATTGTTGTGTATGTATGTTTGTGAGTTTTTTTTCCTGCAACCCGTTTGCTTTTTCCTTACTTGGGTACCTGTATTTTTCTTCTGCCATCTTATGCAGCTTTATTGGTGCCTTGCTTGGTGTCCCTTCATCTACCACTTAGTGAATTTGGAGGACAGTAGTGAGATTTCTGCAGGAGGTCGCTTTTATCATCCCCCTCGCACAAAGAAAGTAAAGGATGTGTGACCTGCAATTAACCAAAGGTTCTAGTGTCATATGACTCCAGCATGGATGTAATGCTGGATTTACTGGTGGCTGGTCAATCTATCAATCGGAGAATTCAATCTTTGACAAAAGAGAATGCTGCTTTACACCAACCTTTAGTTGCCACGGTTTCTGCCAGTGGTCAAATTATGCTAGAATCTCCTCTAGCTGCAGCAGGGGGAACCAAGTATCGTGGGGGTTTCAAAACAGCTAAATGAACTTTTACATGCCTACAGGGTAAAAGATAGGTCCAATATTGGATTTTGCGACAGTCCGTTATTGCCAATGATGTTGTACTTGTCAATTATCTAACGTTTTCACAGTTCAAGAAAATGTTCGCCCAAAAATACCGCATTCCATAAAAGAAGCTTTCTTAGATTTTAGTCAACGCAGTTTAAATATGTTGTCATATGTTACCTGGTTTAAACAGGTGGCATTAGAAGTAGATTGGCCTTAAAAGATACAATAACCATTGTTAAGTTCAGGGCTGCATAATTAAATTAATGATGAGTTAGCCAGAGTAACTCGAGCTGAGACTCTGCCATGATTAATGGAATTTTCCTTACAGATAGAGACCAGTATCACAAAGAAAGAAGCAGACAAGAGGCACGTACAAGGCTCAGAACCTGCCATGTTGAGACCTCCAGTTTGTAGGACTGCAGAAGTAACGCCTGCAGATACTGAAGCGTCTATGTAATTGGGTTCCATTAGATAAAATATGTCTGAGGAAGAACGAAAGAGGGGTAGGGAACAGGGTCTCTGTTCATACCATATTTTGAAAAATACGTTGGAAATAACTTTGAAGCAATTATCTAGCAATTCCCTTAGTGGAGCTAAAGAATGCAGATTTAATCCAGTATAGGTATTTTCTGGGAATTGTCTACCAAGGCCTACTTAGTGAAATAACTTTTTAGTTTTATTTCACAGTAAGGACATGCTAACCCCAATATGTAGTGTTCCTATTTTTATATGCTAGCACCTTGGGCAGGTTGCTTACACACACTCTACAAGGATGGCTTATAAATATAGCAAAAGAGTCTTCTACATGGCACATGCACTATTCCTTGCCATATGTCACTGCAGTGCATGTAAACTACAGCCATCAAGAGTGCAGTGGTGTTCTTACGAGACACATTTTATGCCATATATGTGGGTGTGATGAAAACACATTTCAGCCCACATACAACATTAAGGGTCTTATTATGAGTTAGGGGGTCCAAAGGGCCGCCAAACCCGTGGCAGTTGTCCGACGACTGCTACACTGCGGGACTGCCCTCTGTATTATAAGTGTGGCAGTCCAAACACCACAGGACGCTACGACTGCCAGGGATCAAGGATACGACGGCGGTCGTACAGTAGTCAGGCATAGTTATATGTTTGCGGCACCGCTAAGCATATTAGGAGTTGCCAACCACCGTCCTTTCCATGGCTGTGAGCCCACCATGAAAAGGATGGCCGGTGAGGCAAATAAGTGGGCCTTGCCTCTCCTGGGGGTGCATGCAGGGGGCACATATAGTGCTCCCCTGGATTTGCAATACTATTTCCTGCACAGTATGGCATGTATGCCACACCACGCAGGAAGGGGCATTTGGCGCTCTGACAGCAGCGCTCTGCATCTTAGGCTCTTCTGTGAGCCTTAAAGATTGCCGCTGTCGGACTGCTGCAGAACCACCTGCCAAACCAGGATTGAAGTCCTAATCTGGCAGGCAGCAGCACTACAGCTTTAGCGGTCCTATAGGACCCCCAAAGTTGTGACAAGGCCCTTAACCTTTCATGCTGTTAGTGCATTTTAGAAATCATTTGCAGTCGACTTGTAGTAGAGTTACATAGGCCAGTCAGGGTGTTCCAGTGTACATCAGTTGTTTTAGGGCATGGGCAATACACTTTACTACTGTTTAGCAGTGGCAAAGTGCATACAGTCCTCAATTCACCAACTTCAGGAAGGAAAACAGTTGGGACACCACAACAAAGAATTAGATTATTTCTCATAATATCTTACTCTACACTGACAACACTAGGGTAGGTAGAAGAAAATCGTTTTTGTTAAGCTAATAAAACTGACCTTATATAGTAATATTATTATTGTTGGAGAGTGCTTGAGTAAGAGCTCCTGGTTTATCAGGAAAAAGCATAGTACAGTATTTCTCTAGTATACTCGCCTTAGTTGATCTGAAATGCTGATGGTATAACCCACGAAAAGCCGTAATTTATTAACATCCACTACTTCTAGGAGTCATCTGATCAGTTTACCAATAGATTTGCTTTGACCTCAATACTTATGATATTAGTTCACAAAGCCAAGGTTGGATCTACTTTACTTCAAGTCATGATTGATGGCACTCTGGAGCCAGACTTTGCCTGTATAGGACAGATAATCAGTATAATGTGCCTTTGTCTGGAGCTGAAACTTGTAGGCACGTATGAAATGGCTATCTAGTTAAAACATTTTTTTATGAGAAATTGTATTAGTTTTCATACATATAAACATAGTCAAATTTGTATTATGAGGCGAGAGGGAAGGCTCTGGGTGCTACCATCCATAGGTTTTTGCCAAAATATAGGGGAATGTATGAGCAATATACGGTTTGTATATACACTTTGAGAATGGGATGGGCCTGTTCTGTGTTGGAGTGAGTTAAAGCAAACAAGTAAAGGGTAGAACACACTATAATCATTAACCCAGCTGTATTTATACAATTGCGTATATAAACATTCTAGAACACTATGCAGCTAGCCGACAAACCTTCTGATTCGGATACCTTGCTTTCACCATGTGGTAGAGCTCAGACTTTACACAATCTTTTAGTTCTGCTAATCACTTACTGCTCACTGTCCCTAGAATTAAGAGTGCCAGAGCGGGGGGGGGGGGGGTTTACTCTTTTGCTTTTGCTGCCCGAGGCTTTGGAATGCTCTCCCGCTGCATATGAGACAAACCGAACCAGAACTGAAATTTAGGAAACTACTAAAGATTAGACTGTTTGAATAGAGTACGTTAGACAATTGTCGCACTTTAGCTAGCGCTGGGAAGTCCTTATGGGTAACCATGCGCTCTATAAATCTTAGAATAGAATAGAATTTCATGTATAAATTAAAAAATAGTAATTAAATAGTTTTTATAGCATTGGTATTTACTTCCTGGAAGTGAGTTCTCTCATATGTCTCACTTCTAAGCGATGGGAATGTCTGCATACATTGACATAACATTAAAGAAGAACAAAATGTGGAATGGATTGCTTTCTATAAGAGGAAGGGCTGATTCGGGTGAGGGCATGGCACGTGGGCGTCCTGAAAGAACAAAGATATTTCATGGAGAACATACTGCTCACCTTGAAGTATATTGGATTCGGTTACATTTACTGCATTCATTAAGAACGATCCTATCAATAGTCGCACCTGGCTCTGTGGAAGTGTCCTTCCCTGGATCAAAAGAAAAAATTAATTAGTGCAACTTTGAGGTTTTTCTTTTCAAGACTTCCTTTCTGTTCTGTTTTTCAGTCAAGGGTAACATGCCTTTAAATTTAAAATCTTAATCGTTTTCAGCTAACAATTCAGTCAAGGATGATTAGGCAACATGGGGCACACAGATAACTGCTAAAGCAATATATTGTGTGCTGTTCAAGGCCATTTAAATATTGTTGCTATGCAAATTCAGAAAATTCTATTCTCCCGCATTAGTACATCTAGCAAATCCGATATGTTTGTCTGTCTGCTAAGTAGGTATAACAGGGAAAATATGGTGTTTTTATTTCGCAAATGTGCTTTGTAAACAAGCATTTTCAGATATTTTTTATCTTAATGCATCTTGTTTGGGGAGAACATTTAGTCAGAAGTCCTTCAGCAAATTATCATTTGCTCTTTTTGGGGGTAGTTGACTGGGTGAAGTGTAGAGCAGAGCTCCAGAAAATTCTCATACAAATATGTTTTTAAATGCATCAGGTTCTGGACAATTTACTGCACCAGTGGTGGCTTAAATGCACATTCGTTAAAAAAAATACAATTATGATCTCAGAGATTACCTTTTTTCTCCCTTGTCCAATAAACATTTGTTGAGTCAGCTCTTTTAAAAAAAACTCATGAACAGATATTTTTACCACATATGCCATGCAGTCATCAGTGCACCACTGTTCATAATCTTCCTTTATTGCAGCACTGTATGAAGACGGTTCTGATACGAGCTTGCTACCTCATTTGGCAAATCCAATGTAAAATGATGGCCGGGAAGACAATCTGAGTCAAGGGTTATGTAACTTGTTGTTTGGGTCTCTTATCCCCACAAATAAAGACCATCTGTGGGATGTTGCTAACAATAGTAGCGAAAGGTTGGTCATAGGTTAAGAGCCGGTGTGATGGCCTTTTTCATTTTGATACACCAGAATCAAAAATTGCTCTTGCCAATCACCATTGGTGTTACAAGGAGCTCCCCTATAATGAAATAGGCTATTCGGCCCATCGGTAGTGTTACTGTTTGCAATGCCTCTTTTCTGAGTTTCATCCCAAAACGAAACACTTCTTCTGTACAGGAGAGCAATATCTGTTATGTTGACAGGTATTAGTTTGCTAAACCCATATCTTATGTGTTCCTTAGGCACCCGTCCCCCTCTGGCGTTCACTCCTACTATGATGTAATCAGATGGCTTTCTAGAATGCCAGCTAATCTGGGAGGACATTTGGAGAAGATTGATTCGGAAGTTGACGCCTTTGGTGTGTTTGTTACCTACGGCTTAACATAAAAGAAGTACCTCATATGCGGTGTGAAGTCATCTTTACAATTATGGTGATGATACCAGCACACCGGCGAACTTGCGTGTGCTGTGGCAGGGAATTTTCAATACAGTTGACTAATCTTCAATGATAGAGTTCCTGGGGATCTTCTACCCTTTGGGGATGCTCCACCATCTTCGTGGCTGCCAGCAGGTACAGTTGTGAGTGACGGTGTTCCAGCTTGAGATGTTGTTTGGTGATTTCCCTGGTGCAACTGTCAAGGCGATCTCTATGAAGGAGCGGTGACGTCATTGGAATACATATGTTGCATGCTGGCGCCCGTCTGCTGCAAAGTACTGCCATTTTAGGAGTGTTCGGCATTGACGCATTACACATCTCTACGCAAGTTCCCCACCTACGTGCTGCCATCTTAAAGGAACTCTTTGGACATATTTTCACCTCAACATTTGTGCTTCCAGTCCATTTTGGTTATGGCACTGTGACAGTTTCTGTATTTGAACTCACCGGATATGTTCAAGGTTTGATGAGAGACCATTTTTTTCACGTGGTGGAACCCCTTTTTTCTGAAATATTAGGAGTGTGTTGGGTGGTATTTCCCTGTGCTTTTCACTGCTGTGTACCTGTAATCTATTTAAATGTGTGAATTATTTAGGGGCTCCATTTTAGGGTTTTGGGTGAAACTACTGTTTCTTTGTAACCAACTATAAGCTCTAGTACTTGGCACCCAGCTGGTAAGTCACATTGTACTTTGGTTTCACCATGATTTTAGGTAATGTGTATAATCTATCTTCTCCACAAGCATTTTTGGCAGCTGTGGGGGAAGCTACATTAAAATGGGAGGAGTGGTGTGAATATTTCACAAACTATATTTCTACCTTTGATGACGAAGACGAGGACTCAACCCCGGAGAAGAAGAAGATTTCATTGCATTGGAACTGGCGATCTCAAGGTGTGTAATAGGATTAATAAGAAAGTTTGCGTGGGTGGGCAAAATTATGTGTATACCAATGCCTTAGATGACTTGGACAGTTACTACAAACCCACTGTATGTGTTGCTGTGGATAGATATAAATTCTTCCACTGAAAACAAGGGAAAGAAAAGTCTATAGAGGATTAGGTGTCGGTACTGAAGAATTTTGCCCTCACGTGTTGTTTTGGGAATCTGCACACCAAACCTATAAGGGGCCAGATTGTAATGCGTTCCACCAATCCAAACATTCAAGACTTGTTGTAGGCAAAAGGAGAAAAACCCCTGCAGGTTGTGATTGACATTGTCAAGAGAGCTGAGTTGACAGGAAGGTGTGCTAAAGCTGTACTCTTAGAAAACAAGATAAAGCAGGAAGACTCAGCAGTTGTGGCAAAAGTAGGCAGTGTGAAGTCAGCCCCTCAAGTTCAGTTCAGTAACAGAAATAAAGAAGCAACAGAGACAGAACGAAGAGGCAACATCAAAAGCTTTTCTCCAAGGAAGTGTTAAAGGTGTGGAAGCATGAGACATTTAGCTAATGACAGGAAATGTCAGGCGTGCACACATCAATGTGCTAAGTGTGGCATTGCAGGACATTTTCATAAAGTTTGCCAGAGAAGTTTAGGTGGTAAAGTGAAGGTGGTTGAGTAGGAGGAGGAGTAAAACTCCGAGTTGTCAGATGATTCTCACATTAATTAACATGTGGATGCTGCTCATGCACTTAATATAGGTACATGGGAGAAAGTTAAGAGAAAGAAACCCATGCACCAAGATCTCTATAGGTGGAGTGGACATTTGTATTGTTGCAAATTCTGGATCCCCATACATTATCGTGAATAAAGATGTGTGGACGTAGAAATTTGTACATGTTTTAGGACAAGAGTTGGTGCAACCTGATATTACTCTCAATACTTTCACAGGTGACCCTATTGAGATGGTGGGTTACAGGAAATTTAAATTTGTTTTTAAAAGTAGGAAACTATGGGCAAACTGTATGTTTCCGCCAATGGTCCTTCCGTATTGGGTTCGAAGGATCAAGGCAAGTTGGGCATAACCCATAATTCGAATAGTCTAGAACTGGGTTTAATAGTGCAACTGGAGGAGGAATTTGGGTTGGTAATTTCAAGGAAGTTCCCGGAGGTGTTCACAGTTAGTATTGGGAAGTTGAGAGGATTCCACAAAAAATCCATCTGAAAGCTAATGCCCAACCATGATGTATACACAAGGTTATAAATACACATTCTTCATTAAAAGAGGAAGTAAAGTTACAGTTAGAAGAGTTACAAAAAGCTGGGGTCCAGCAGAATCCTCAGAGTGAGTTGCAACCTTGGTCATCGCCAGAAATGCCAATAGAACATTGAGGCTGCGCTTAGATTTACGAGACCTTAATCAGAACATTCAGGTGGACCAGTTTCCCCTTACTAAGATTAACAAGATGTTAGCCCATAACAAAATCATGAGGTGGTTCTCAACTATTGATCTCACTGCAGCCTACCATCGGGTATCTTTGCACCCTGACGGTAGAAATCTCACTACATTCTTTTCACCGTTTGATTGCGATGAATTCAAAAGGGTGCCCTTTGGTCTAGCCTTAGCTGCGGCTTTGTTCCAAAAATTAATGCATGAGATCTTCAAAGAGTTTGAGAATCCCCTGATCTTTCATGATGATATTTTAGTGCTCGGGAAGACTAAGAAAGAGCATAGCCAGAAATTAGGACATGAAATTACGCAGGAAAGGATTACACAAAAAAAATAGCAGATGAATGCTATTAGGGATGCGCCTGTTCCCAAGAATAAAGATGAATTAAGAGCATTCTTGGGATTGGTAGAATTTTATTCCAAGTTCATGAAAGATTTTTCATCCAAGACGTTTGACATCAGACAACTTCTAAAGCATTAGAACAAGTTTGAATGGTCTCCCAGCTGTCAAAAACGTTTGTTTCTGTTAAGGCGGACATTTGCAATACTCCTCCTTTACAAGGTTTTGATCCCGGTTTGCCAAACATTTTCACAACAGTTGCCAGTGGAAGGGGTATTGGAGTGGTGCTTACCTAGAAGAATAAATTGGGTACT
Source organism: Lissotriton vulgaris (assembly GCF_964263255.1). NCBI lineage: Eukaryota > Metazoa > Chordata > Amphibia > Caudata > Salamandridae > Lissotriton > Lissotriton vulgaris. Next base: position 1,845,204,572 of record NC_141685.1, read on the forward strand.
GAGGACATCATTGCATTTGCCTCACGCTCATTAACACCAGCTGAGGAAAAATACTCAGTTATAGAACGTAAAGCACCTGTGTGTGTGTGTGGGGCCTGAAACACTGTCTCCAATTTATTTGGGTAAGAAAGTGATCTTCCGTAGTGATGATAAACCCCTTATCAGAGTGTTAACCAATAAGGGGTTGTATACTGTATCACCCAGATTGGCCCGCATGTCAGTAAGACTATTGGATTTTAACTATGGAGTGCAGTACGTACCTGGTGCTAAGAATGTTGTTGCAGATTTCCTCAGTCGCATGCCTCTTCCTATGAGTGAAACTCATGAAGATGTGGGTGAGGAGTTTTGTGTAGCCAATATTTGTGAAGAATTTCCTGGCATTTCGGGTGAGGAGTGGGAAAAGGCACAGGAACAGGATGTATTTCTCAAAGATGTGAGTGAGATGATACTTGGTGGTTGGCTGGAGAAGAAGGCTATTTGTAAAGAGTTGAGTGCGTTTTGGGAACTCAGACATGAGCTGTTGGTGGAGGGTGGTCGGATTGTAAGATAAGTGGAAGTGGTTCCCCCTGAAACATTGAAAAGTAAAATTCTGAAAATTTGCCATGAAGGGCATTTAGGCATTAACAAAACCAAGTACAGAGTAAAAAAATGGTCTTGGTTGTGATAGAGAGATTGAAAGGGACGTGAGGAGCTGTGTGCAATGCGAAAATTCAGATAAGTCACAAGTAACTTTCAGGCCTCCATTACATTCACTTCCCAGTCCAGGGATACTTTGGAAAAGAGTAAGTATTGAGTTAATGGGACCTATATGGGAGCATGGGGAACAAGTGGTTTACCCTGTTGTGCTTGTTAACCATTTTTCTAAGTTGCCTGAGATAGACAGACACAGGCAGTATTATCAGCTTCCTGGATAGAGTTTTTAGTAGGGAAGGCTTACCTAAATACATTTTGAGTGATAACGGACCCCAGTTCACTTCGGAGAACTTTAACATTTTTGGAAATGAATGGCATAGTACACAAGACCACTTCTGTATACCATCCTGCTGGTAATGGAGCTGTGGAAAGGTTTAACTGTGTAATTAAGGGCATTGTGAAGTTAGCCAGTAATAGCAGCTTGGTCTGGAGGAGTGAATTACATACAATGGTGTGGGCATACAGGATTATCCCTAGTGAAAATACAGAATCCAGGCAGTTTGAATTGATGAGAGGTAGAACTCCTATGTCCAAAGTTAATATCAGTTGGCTTAAAATGGTAAAAGAGAGTTGTGTGGTCTCATGAAACAGTAATAGTGAATGTATTACAAGCACAGAGTGACTCTAAGGAATGGCATGACTTGAAACACAAGAGCAAATCTGTTGTTCTCAAGGTTGGTGATTAGGTGATATACCCAGCCTCTGGTTGTTGAGAAAATCTTTTGCAATTTTGCCTTACCTAGTGATGGTAAGGTGTGGCATTTGTCTGCGCTCTCTATGTGTAAGAGTAGGGAGGACAATGCATGCAGGAGTAGTGAGGTTCAGAATTCTCAGGAGCATGGACAATGTTTGCCACAAGATATAGCAAACATTAAACAGAGTTTAAAGTGGATGTATGAGGAAGATATTGAGGAAAACAAAGAAGGTGTGTAAAAGAAGGAGATGTGTTATGTTGACAGGTATTAGTTTGCTAAACCCATATCTTATGTGTCCCTTAGGTACCCCTCCCCTCTGACGTTCACTCTTATTATGTAATCAGCTGTCATTACAGAATGCCATCTGTTATGTGAGGACAGTTGGAGAAGTTTGATTCAGGAGCTGATGTGTTGTGGTTACTGCACTGTCCTCCCATTTGGTGTGTTGGTTACCGGTGTGGTGGCCTAGTGGATTTTGATACACCAGAGTAAAAAATCGCTCTTGCCAATCACCGTTGGTGTTAAGAGGCACTACCCTATAATGAAATAGGCTATTCAGCCCATGACCAGTGGGGCAGTGTTACTGTTTGTAATCCCTCTTTTCTGAGTGTATCATCCAAAAACGAAAACCCTTCTTCACGACAGGAGAGCAATATGTTCTATGTCAGAGACTCAGAATTCTGGAGTGGGACAAGTTCTTTAATATCTGAATTACTGATATCAGAGGTGATGTGTGTAAGATGAGGTGGTTTTATGCATTAATAACCGTAACCTCAAGCTAAATGGGGCAAATATTGAGATGCTTTTATGAAATTTAGCAAAAACTCTAAATTGATGATAAACGGTCTCATCTTATTGAGTTATTTGGGCCACATCCTAAAAAGTAGAAACCTTTGGAGTAAGCTGGGATGCAAATTTTAATTTTCAGTTCTGTAATGTGAACAACGTTTCTTAGCCTGCATCGTCTGAAATTCAGTCTGCCATACATTGATGAAAAATATCATGAAAATATACTAATCAACCAAGTCAATGCAATAATGACTGGGCTGACAAATGTTCAAAATGCCAAATGTTCAAAGTAGGTCTACTCAAAGTAGCATGATTAGTATTTAAATGTATAGCACCAGTCATTCTGCAGCGAAAATCACTACATATGTGTAAAATTATACTTTTAAGTCAAACAGATTTCAAGAGCTAAACTCTATTGGAAGGGTGACCGTAAAAGAGGTGCTGTAACAGAGAGACGATGTATAACTTGTGGTGTCTGGGTGTAAGGAAAATATTATATATGATTTTGTAGTAATGTTTCATCCCTGATGCCTTATTTGTAATGGATGTCTCACTTTAATTGTGTTCGTTCTCTCTTGAAACACTGTCTTTGGTGTCCCATTGTTGTATGGCGTTTTATGTTCCGAATGAATTTTCCTCGATTCATGCCCTTATATAGGTACAATACACGTTGCCCTTATATAGGCATAGAAATTAAGCCCTTATTTAGGCATATCCCATGCTACCCAAATACAGGCATGGCTACTTCCATCCGTTCATCAAACGTCACAACCATTTCTTGGAAAACCAGACTCTTAAGCAGAAGGGACTTTCCCTGGCCTGGATATTGATTTCTATAAGAAACTCATTATTATGCATGAACAACTATTCCTTAGAGGTTCATCCATGACGTTCATATGCCCGACTTTACGTCAACGCTGGCATTCCTAAACACCTTCAAGGTATAAATATACCTTCACTTGCTATAGCAAAGCACAGTGTGGTTCGGTGCAGTTCGACGACCTACTTGCCCGATGCAGCTCGCTACAGCAAGTGCCGAAAGAAGCCGACTCTCCAGCTGACGCACTGACAAGAAGCTGTCCTCCTCTGCTGAGAATCCATCTCCTGTGTTTCTGACTCCCCTTGCGGGGGTGTTGGGAAATCGAGTCCCGAGACAGAGATACCAACTTCCTTCTTTCTAAGGTATCGAGCTGATTAGAACCTAGAGAAACCTTTGGCAATTCATGGCAGAACTAAAACTTATGCTAAACAATACTTCTTCCCTCGTACTAGACCTAAGTTAGGTACATTGGGGTAGGCGTATTTTAGAAGCATCAGTTGAGTATTTTAGCCTGTGTTATTTATGTACTTATTTTTATATGGCTTAGAAACCATACAATCTATTACAGTATTATTTTATCTCGCTGCACACATTAAACTTTGCTTTCTGTCTGATTGTAGCAGTTCACCTCTCTTGCATGAGAAAGAAGACTGTTCAATAAACCTTTTATTGAAAACGCCAGTCTTACTATTTCCCTGCAACTCTGTAGAAACGAAGCAGGCACGATTGACTGAGTAAAATAGTTATCTATTATTTCTACGACTCTGAAGATATTTTCCAGTCCTAAGGAAACAAAGTTGTCATGTTTATGCGGTTGTCGGAAACGAATCCCTTCTTGTGAATTCGAGAAAGTTTCTAGTGACCTCTGAGCTAGCAGGCACTCACAATTAAGTTTAGTATATTCAATAGAGACCTACTGACCTAAGTCCTACGTCAAATCTATAGGATATATTATTCCAATGTGCAGAGCCTATTGGGAATATAGGAACTACGCTACACCATAGAATGACGGTTGGTTTGTGTCCTGTATGCCTGAAGCGGTCGGGGCTACTGCTTATGATCTGGATTAAAGCATTGTTTAAACTACAACGTTGTATGCCACTTATTTCATGTGGCGACCAGCTGGAACCCTTGAAAGACAAACCCACTGGCAAAGCAACAAAGAAATGCTTGGTGAAACATGGAACTCACCAGATCTCCGTCGTGATCTTCCGAAAGGTTCCTGTGGGCTGCTGTGCAAAGTGGATGGAGGAGGTGCGTTGGAGCGGCACTGCGTGTTGTCGGAGGGGTGTTTCGGCCGAAGACTGGCTGCAAATGAAGGAAGAGTGAAACGAGGTGAACCTATGGCTAGCGCTGCAGTTTTGGCTTAACCTGACTGCAAGTGGAAGCGGGAGGCTGCAGGTAAACTCTATCGACTTGCGGAGAGGTGTTGTGTTACTCCGTTGTGTCTAAGTCTGTGTCGTAGCTGGCTGGAGGCCGAGTGCAGCAAGTTTTCCGAAAAGGATCTCAAGGGTGAATTCTGCTCGCAACAAACTCAAGATTTTAGGCCCTATTTCCCGAAAAAACACATTAGAAAAGCGGCAGCCATCTTATGAAGTTGGGAAGGATTATCAAGTACAATTTAGAACTTGATGTGCCAACAAACATTAGAAAGAAGTAAAAAAAAAAACAGAGGCCATCTTTTAACTTTGGGCTAATCTTGGTTTGGCAGAAATACAGCAAGAGCATTACGATAAGATCTTACTGTGTCACTTGACTGGTTGTAGAAATGTGTTGTGTGTTGTCACACTAATTTAGAAACACAATTTTACAGTTTATATATTTTTTCTTTAGAAAAAAGATATTTTTTACAAAAATTTGGTGAGGTTGGATTTTTTTTAACTTTCACATTTATTTATTTATTTATTTATTTATTTTGAAGGTTTTATATTATGCTATCTTCACCCAATGGTATCCGAGCGCTTTACATCATCAATGGTTGCACATAATAAAAAACAGTTTTGGCAGTTGAGCAAAAAACAGGTTGTAGGCGGTGAAACAGGAATAGAAAGACATGGAGTAATTAAGGAAACAAAAGGAAGTACATATAGGATGGGATAGAGAAGCAAGTTGCAGTAATCAGAATGGTTATAGTAAAATAGTATATTTAACAGTATGCCTGTGGGAACTCAAAGGACATAATAGGTAGCAGGTGGTAGAGTGATGTGGAGGCGGAGAGGGAGGCGCGAGGCACATCACCATGCAATTTGTAAATCCACCTCCACCATTTTTAGATACACCTGGCGACCCACCCATGAAGTGGAGGCAGTGGCATGATGCGTTTGAAACGTATTTGGGGTCGCTAGGTGCATCTAGATACAGACCAGAGAGAATAAAATATTTACTATCACATTCGTTAGGATTTGAGGGGAGACCAACTTTTAAGAATTTACCTGATGTTCAGGTCGAAGGAGAGTCTGAATTACATGTTTATGAAGAGGCTGTAAAGAAACTTCTCAACAGATTTGACGTTGCTCCCAGTTTAGTTGTTTCCAGGCATACATTTTTCAAAAGAGAGCAGAAACAAAGTGAAGATGTTGACACTTATATTTCTGCTCTGCGCAAATTGGCTGTGGAATGCCAGTTTAGAAATTTTGGAGAGCATCTCATTTGTGACCAGTTCACCTGCCACTGCACTGACAAGTCTATCAAGCAGAAGTTACTTTCGTTAGGAAATCCTTCTTTAACAGAAAGCATTAGGATTGCAAAAAGTATTGAGACTTCTTTCAAATCGGCAAGGGAATTAGAAGACAAAACTGATGATCGTGTTAGTGCTATTTCAATCAAGAATGACAAGGAAAAAGTTGTTAAAATACCTTTTTCTTCGTCCTCAAATTCACGATTTGTTAATCCTACACAGCAAAACTCTTTTTTTAAGCAGAGCAATATCTGTTCCAAATGTGGTTTTCCTCAACATCAAAAAGGGAATTGGGTGTGCCCGGCTTGAAATGCACAATGTAGGCTTTGTGGGAAATTTGGGACTTTGCAAAAGTTTGCCTAACTAACAAACACAAGAATACTAGGGTTTCTGTTGTTGGTGAGGATTCTGAGGTTGATGTGGAAAATCTGTTGTCCGAAGTACGTGACATGGTTGTGGTGGTCGGCGAAGACATGATGGGACAGTCAATGAAAGAAATGTGTGTTGATCCGTACGTGTTTGTTCAAGTTGGTGACAAACAACTTTACCTTTTGGTGGATTCAGATGCTAGAATCACCATGATTACACATGAGCTCTTTAAACAAAATTTGCCTGAGCAGACTTAGTTGCCACCTGATAGGTCACCCTTTTCTTATGAAGAAAAAAAAATGGGTTTTCAGGGTTATTTTGAAGATTCCATGATGTTTAAAGGCAGACGCATCTGTGGCAGTATTTATGTTGCTGTCAAGGGCCTGAACATCTTGGGATGGTTCCACCAAGGATTAATTGGAATGATCCTTTGCCCTGGCACTATAGTAAAGGGTCTCTGTTATTAGAGACTTGAGTGATATTGAGCTTTTATTAAATGAATCTCCAAGGGTGTTTTTAAACACAAGATAAAGATATTGGAGTATGTCATTCTCATTAAACATAAGTTGAGAGGTGTTCCTTTTAGTGTGCGTAGTGAGTTAGAGAAGGAGTTGGTGGATTTGCAGGCAAAAGGAAATATTAAGCCTGTGGAGTCAACGTTATGGCTTTCTCCATTAGTCTTAGCTTAAAAGTGGCAAATTGAGGGTTTGTGTTGATCTTAGAGCCCTGAACAAAGAGATATGGGTGGATTCTCACCCCGCCCAAAGATTGGCGAAATGTTGTCGTTTGTTAAAGGTAAAAACCAAAGGAAATGATGGACGGAGCGTTGGCAATACAAGCACTTTAGGCCCACATCTCTGTACTTGGGTGAATGTATGACATTGTTCTGCATTCTGTCCATCAACTGTTGTTTTTGCGTCTGATAAAGGTGGCACATTTTTCACAAAGCTTGATTTAGCGTCTGCCTATCATCAGGTAGTTTTCGTAGAAAAGTCACGTCATCTCACGTCTTTTATCTCACCTCTAGGGACATTTCAGTACAGCCGAATGCCTTTTGATTTGACGTTGCCAGCTTCTGTTTTTCAGAGACTGATGTCTGAGTTGTTGAAAGGAATTCCCAATGTCTCTGTTTTCCAGGATGGCGTTCTGATTCATGCTGGTTCGCGCTTGGAGCATGATCACATTTTGAAACAAGTACTTTCCTCTTTTGACAAAGCAGGCATTGTTCTTGAAAGCGAGAAATGCCAGTTTATTAAAACCTCTGTAAAATACCTCGCCCATGTTGTCTCTGAGGAAAGTGTGCGTCCAAAGCCAGGTTTAGTTGAGGTCATCCTTGAGGCACCTCCACCTGTTGATAAGGCTGGTGTCAAATAATTTTTACTTATGTGTGAATTTTATTCACGGTTCATACCTGATTTGCCATCCAGAATCAGAGCTGTTTCCTATTGAAAGACAGGTCAGAATTTGTGTGGAGTGATGAATGTTCTGTTGCTTTTGCGGACTTAAAAAGACAACTTACCCGTGTAGATGCTCTAAAACCGTTTGCTTTCAATCTTAAATGCTGTTTGACTGTTGATGCCAGTAAGTTTCGTGTTGGTGCTGTGCTTATCCAGAAGGAGTTTCATTCTAAATACACCATTGGCTATGCTTCCAGAGTATTAAGAGAGCCTGAAGTACTTTGCTCTGTTATAGAGAAAGAACTTTTAGCTTTTTGGTGGGCAATAGAAAAATTCAAGTGTTATCTCTGGGGGAAAAGTTTTATTTTGCAAACTGATCACAAACCATTAGTTTCAATTCTCAATGGGACCAATTGCAAGACTAGCACTCCCAGAATTGCAGGACTTGCAACGAGACTTCTACAATTCAATTTTGAGGTAATTCTTATTTTGGGTGGAAGAAATGTAAGCGATAATTTGTCAAGAAATCCCATTGTTGAGAAAGATGAGTTGAATGGTGAGAGTGATGATGAGTGGTGTTTTATTGCTGCATTAGATGTAGAGAATTGTTGTCAGTTTGTCAGTGTGGAGAGGAAGTTTGAAATGTGATGGTGTTTTAAGTAAAGTCATGGAAATGGTCATCTCTGGTTGGCCTAGAGAAAAACTCTAGAGCATAATATACAACCTTTTTTCAAAGTGTCACAGGAGTTAACCATAGAAGATGGCCTTTTGTTAAGAAATGATAAGTTAGTTCCCCCTTCCGAGCTGAGGAGCAGTATCTTAACCAAAGCACATGAAAGTCATTTGGGTTCTTCTTTGACCAAGAGGAGGGTGAGAGAGTCATTTTGGTGGTCGCAGATGAATGGTGAAATTGATTAGGTGGTCAAGAATTGTTGTGTGTGTTCTACGTCTGATAAATCTTTCAACATTTGTAGTCAACCTTTGACACCCATTGATTGTCATTCAGGACCTTGGAAACAGTTAGGCAATGATCTGGTGGGCCCCTTCAACATTCTTTCACTTAATTCTCATTTTGCTTTGGTCCTCATGGATTACTATTCAAAATGGCCCTTTGTAAAATTTGTTGGAGAGACAGATTCCAAAGCTGTCATTCTTTTCCTCAAAGATGTTTTTATGAGTGAAGGTTTACCTTAAGAGATCATCTCAGACAATGGTGTCCAATTTGTCTCTAGTGAGGTTGAGGCATTTTTATTTGAAAGTTCCATTTGTCTCTGTACAACCCACAAACTAATGGTCTTGTGGAACGTTTTAATAGAGTGCTGGGTGAATGTGTAAGGTGGGCTTTTGCCAATAAATGTGATGTCCATAATGCCATCCAATCCATGTTGTGGTTTTATAGACACACTAGGCATTCCACTACAGGTTTCTCTCCTTTTGAGGCTCTCAAAGGAAGAAAACCCGCCTTGCAATTTAGACCAGCTTGGATGAGTAGGTTTTTAAAATCTAGTTTACATTTTCAGTGTCGTAATGATCAGCTTTTACGCAATGCGGAGTGTGCTCAGCAAAATCAGAAAATGCATTATGATAGCAGAAAACATGTCAAAGTATGTCCATTCAGGGTAGGTGATCTTGTACGGATTAAAACTCCTACTTTTGTGAAGAAAGATGTGGCAAAGGTTTCTCACCCTATGGTGATTGACAAAGTGTGTGTGGGAATGCTATAAGGGTCTAAGGTCGAAATTGGAATTTTTCTCGAATTGTCACTATGTTGGTGGTGATCCTATAAAACCTGCTGATTCACATTAGAATTTTAGACAATGCATGGTTGTTCCGAACACGTCTCGTGGTGTTTGTATTAGACACAATGAACGTGTTTTGATTCCTGATGAGTCTCCACGGAGGAACTTAAGAGTTCTGAAGATTTCCAACAGGTACCGTTAGTACGGTTACTCATTAATTTCTATATTTTTAAGTTTAGCTGTCTCCTTTATTGGGAAAGACATGTTTCTTGTACATATCGTAATATGAACTGTGTTTTTCTTCCTTATGTTATGCTGTTTTCATTTAGCTTTGTCATTGCATTTTTATTAGGTTGTTTGTTTTTATTTTCTAGTTTTTCATTCCTTTAGATGTATTTTGACAAGGGTTTTGTCTTTTTTGAAAAAAAAGGGTAAACCCAATGTAGTAATGTTTCATCCCTGGTGCCTTATTTGTAATAAATGTCTCACTTTAATTGTGTTCATTCTCTCTTGGAACACGGTCTTTGGTGTTACATAGAATGACGTTTGGTTTGAGTTCTGTCTGCCTGAAGCGTCGGGGGTACTGCTTATGAACTGGATTAAAGCATTGTTTAAACTACAACGTTGAATGCCACTTATTTGAGACTTCTATAACAGGAACATGTTGTAGGAGAGTAGGGTCTGCAATCCTATGATCACCCAGATTTTTTGCTTTTGTTTCACTGGTTTACGACTTTCTCTGGCTGTGGGCCTGCCAATCAGACCCACAGCCTGGCTGTTCCCTTTCTAAATTACGAGATGTACCCTAGGTGCATTTACCAATTGGTACTGGGCCACCTTATCAGACCCTGTAACCCAGGGCGTAGGTGTACCCAGGGCCGCCAGGGGCTGCAGCATGTATTATGCCACCCCTGGCTGGCCTCCTAAATTTGACACAACTGGCTGCATGACAGCTGGGGCGAAGTCGTGTAATCACCCTTTGCTTTAGATATAGTAGCTCTATATCTAACCCTCCAATGGACACCCGAGTCCCTATCAGTCACTCCTATGGCAGGCCTTGACAATCCTGAAGGCAGAGTGCATGGGCTCGCGTGAACTGTGTTCTGGCCCGAGCCGAGCCGGTTGCAGCTTGCGGGGAAAAGACCCAATGGCTGTTCCATGATAACGCGTACCACATCGGTAACTTCGGTGCCGCGTTATCAAGACATGTCGAGTAAGGTGTCATACGAATCGGGATGCTACCCTCTCACCAACTCTGGCGACGAGGTTAGCATTCCGCCCTTCTAGAGGGACACGACATGTACGTAACTGTGAACCCCGGTTAAAGTTAACGAAAGCCTCAGCTCCACAAAATGGATGCTGCCACCACCGACACAAGTCTGACCTCCTGCTGCTGGGAGTCCTTCCAGCGAGGAGCACTTGGACAAAGGGTTTCCTGTCGAGGGCGGTGTTCGCACCGTCCCAGACAGGGTTTGTGTATTCTGGGTAGGTAGGGCTTTTGCGAGAAGGTGACTGCGGAGTGGCACCCCGGTGCTCACTACGCATCTGCCGGTTAGAACCAGTTCCAGGGGCGACAGCCCTGGCCTGGGGAAAGTCCGGCAGGGGAGAGGGGTGTAACTACCCCCCTTCCTGGTCCCACCCTTAGGGCAGGACCTAGTCATGTACCCACCCCTTTCTTTAGGATAAAGGCCGGAGCGGGGACCCTTCCAAATTAGATCATCTTTGAATCAAGAATACTTTCTACGAAAGGACTTCAAGACTCTTCTTAAGATTTCTCCCTTGTGACTAAGGAGTAGTCACCCTGCATCAGCGGGCACCATCTAAGAACTCTGCGGTTTGCTGTAAAGTCCTTCCTCAAGGAATCCGACGGCCCAGCTCGACGAGAAACCGGCTTCCCTGGCACCTCTGACCTCTACCCACGTCATCAGCTCAGCTGTGATCTGTGGGTGCGACGAGACCTCGAGGGACCGGCCATCATCAGAACCTGCACGCTCTTAAAAACCAGCACGACCATCGAGGTAACTCTCTGGTGAGTGCTCTGGGGTCCGAGAAGCCCCGACCCTGAGCCGCTCCAGCACCGAAGTGCAGTCTCCCAGCATCTCCACGATCTGCGTGGGGCCCTTCTGCTCGCTGCTCAGCACGTTGTCTGGTCACTTGCCGCTGGCTTGTGCCCTTCTGTGACGACGACCAAGAATCAACACTGCCGGTCTGGTTGCTCCAGACTGGCCCCTGCTTCCATCTTTTGAGAAGCACCCCGGACCCTCCTGGTCCACCCAAGACGCCAACAGCGACATCCGTCGTGGGGCCGCTCGCACCTCCACCGTGGTCGCCGACAACGCCTCCTGGTCCGTGAGACTGCAGAGCCTAGCGTCGCCCACTCACCTGGTCGAGGTGACGGCCAACTGGTTCCTTCCTGGTACCCTCTGACTACTGGCTAGTAGTACGAACTTGGTCCCCTCTGCTTTCAGGTTTCATCAATCTTTACGAACTATTCACCACTGGTCGCCGGCCAGCAACTCCTTTTCTTCCGGCTCCTGGCTCGTCAGCGAAGACCCCGACGCCTGTAAGACTTGTGCAGCCGCAGCCCTCGTGGCTAGGTAACTCGGCATTTCGGTGCCTGCATAGCCTCCTTACTCTAGGGTCCCGAGTCCCTCGCTTCCGACTTGCCTTAACCTTTCCGTGTCCTCGGACACTTGTCTTTAAACTGTGCACTTGAAGTATTTTCTAAAGAGATTTGGTTTGTGCTTAGTACCCTGTCCTCATAAAGAGTACAGGGCTGTTGTGATTCTTAATAAATATACTGTTTATTTTCATAACACTTGTGTGGTGTCCTTTCACTGGGTGTTCAAGGGGTACATGTGTGGTAAACAGCTGGCTTAACGCGCCCTCTCGAGTCTTTAGCCTTAGACTGCTCGTATCCACGCTACTAGGATAGCTGGTCTATAGGTTGACTTACAACCAAACACCATAAGGGTCGTTGGAACGATACATAGCGGTCGCTAGAATAGCGAACGTTGCATATCGGGCCAACTTCTCACACATGTGTTTCAGAATCCATTTCACTGTACTAATTTAGTTCTTTCACTTCCTTTAAATCAAAGCAGTAAAACACTTGTGCCAAGGCCTTTGCTATAGTGATGTTGATTGGCTACCGTCCCCAGGCATCAAGAGACTTGAAAGAGTTGTTGGAAAAGCAGTGTATTGTCGACTGTCTTTTCTGCCTCTCTTAGTTGGCTGCAGACCCGAAAAAGGCACGAGACTGTCATCCATCGCCTCGCCCTTCAGTGCTGATCTGTGCGAACTGTGCTGACTGGGGATTTGAGGCCATACTTACTTGTTGCACTCATAGAATCACTTGTCTGCATAACAATAGCTCTCTAAGTGTAGGTGGCTAGGTAAGGGATGGAAATGCGCAAAGACTGGTGGGCGTTGGCATCATTTCAAGTATTTTCTTTTTCTTTAATATTGGGAAGTGGTGGAGAAGGGTGTTTTCAAGGGTTGGGGGAGAAAGGTGATTAGGACTCCAGGTATATCTTGTGTTGGAAAGAGGTGAGTCCTTTGTGTATATTTGGCCGTGGATCATTCCTTTAAGGGTACACACATCGGGGAGTGTCCTGTTCTCTTTGTTCATTGTGTCTGAATCAATCTCCATTCTGATAGTAGCGTCTCTAATATTACTGCTAGAGGCTCATTTTGCCTCTGATAAACTCTTTTGGTCATCGTTTCAGTTTGATATTTAGTGACAGCTTGGTTTTATGGAGCTGTGATTAGTCTGCTATTTCAGGTGCTGTGTCCGCACTTCCACGTTAACTGTCTTGTCGGAAAAGATCTTAAGCTAACTGTTCTTGTTTAGTGTGCTGCACTTTTTTTTAAAGAGTGTATCGTCCTACAGCTTTGCAGATTAAAGATTCTGGGAGCACAAGGGGACCATGGGTCGGCTGTTGTTCCCCCCAGCAAACAGTCCTATTCTATTAACCCCGTCGATGCTCATGACGAGCTCAGCTCGTCATGAGGCACAGTTGAGCTGTGCTGATGACGAGCTGAGCTCGTCATGAACAATGATAAATCTGAGAATCCAGCGCTGGAGAAAAATATCCCTAGCAGCCAAGGTCCAATTTGTTCAGTGTTCAAGCCTTTATCACCTTACCTTCATCAGTGTATTTCCACCAGTTTGAGTCACAAGACCAAGGGCACCTGTTTCTATACTGACCAATCAGCAGCATATACCCCAAAGTTATTACTGTATGCATCATCAATATCATTTCAATGAGAACTGTGACTTGGCCTCTGCATCAGCTGAACCAAAGAGAGGAACTGTAGCTTCCACTTTCTATGCTTTTGCCTTGTTGAAGAAGTGAGTGCTGTGTTCTTAAGATGATCAGGTAATTGACAACTATGTTTTGCTGTGAGAACTGGGTTCTGTTGCCTGTCCTGTGACTTCTTACACTCTCTCTGGCCGGACTCTCCTTTCTAATCACATGCTGCTACATTCATATTTCACTTCCTCTTTTCAAAGGTTACTGCAGTGTCGTTTTGTCAGTGTGGAGAGGAAGTTTGAAATGGGATGGTGTTTTAAGTAAAGTCATGGAAATGGTCATCTCTGGTTGGCCTAGAGAAAAAACTCAAGAGCATAATATACAACCTCTTTTCAAAGGGTCACAAGAGTTAACCATAGAAGATGGCCTTTTGTTAAGAAATGATAAGTTAGTTCCCCCTTCCCAGCAGTGTCCTTAAAGAGGCCAGGTTACTTCCGTAGGGCGTGCAGAGGTAGGAAACACATGGGTGGCCACTGTGTGATGCGTGAAGGTGAAGTATGTATTGTAGTAAATGAAACAATTATGATATCCTTTGATTTATTACTTTAAAGTGTACATACATCTGGATGGATTTCTTGGTGCTGAGGAGCAGTCAAGGTAGATTGGCCATACCTAAGGCAGGGTGAACAGATATTAAAAATAGAAGAGAGGTTCATAAAGCACATACATTTAAAGGATTTTCCTGACAAAAATGTGAGACTGAATGGCTTCAGAATGTAAGGGAAGATCATTACACAATTGAGGTCCGAGCAGTTGAAGTTTGAGGTCTCCTAATTGTCATCATTTGGTGCTGGGAACAGTGAGTAGCATCTAGGAAATGGATCATATACTCCTGGTCGAGTTGTAGTAGCTGACACATTTTTGAAAGTGGAATTTCATGGTTTCTTACAAACCTGTGCATTAGGCAGTGTACCATGAAGTACATTTTCTGTCTGGCGGACAATCGTTTGAGGAAATTCCTAGATTGCGAAACATGGTCACATTTGTCCAGGCAAGCTACTCTCCAAATTGTAAAAGTCTGTAGTGTCTGCAGCTTGTCTAAGGTGACTTCAGGCAAAGTAAGATAGAGAATATTACATTAGCCTATTTTTGACATAGCACATGCTGACATAACCTGAGCATGGAGTTCTTGTGGCACATAAGGAAGGAGGTATTGTTGGAGCATTAAGATGTAGAAATTTAGATAAAAGTGCATTAATGTGCTTTGAGAGAAAGCTCCTTATCTAAGATGAACTTTAGAGATTTGGCCCGCTGCACTCTTGCCATTCGGTACTATCCTTGCATGCTACTAAAGTTTTATGATATTTTTGCACTGAAATTGCAAAAATTTTGCAATATCAATAACTGGATCTCAAGTAATCATTTGGCCAGGTTGGCTGTAGAATTTGCAGCCTAATAATAAGGACTAGCAATTACCTGTGTATCATCTATTTTGGATAGTCAGCCATCAATATGATCTCATTAGGTTGGCCAGTGGGTGTGTTTAAATGATAAAAAGCCTTTGTGACAGATGAGAGCCTTGCAAGACTCCATGCTTAAGGCCAAAGTTATAGACTGATATTATAAGGCCATTGACTAGGTCTGGTCCTCTAGAATTGAAAAACACATTCCTTCTTCTGACACTAAAACTACGAGTTGTCGGAGTTTGCCCATAAGGGTAGCACGGTCAACTGTATCAAACGCTGTTGAGAAGTTAAATGAAATCATGGCAGCAGAGTTACCCTTATTCAAAATAGATCTTATCTCATCAAGAGCAAATGCCATGTGTATCACTGTTCCCTGGCCAAAGTGAATGCCAAGTTGCAAAGAATCCAGGCACTCCATTTATTACAGATGCTTAGCTTTTTGTTTAGCTACTATACATTCTTTTAACTTGCTCATGGCTGCCTGTAGGGTAATGAGCCAGTAGATTTGTACTACAGACCCATCAAGCAAACCTGTCAAGTACCACACATCAGGCGTTAGGCGAACACATTTTAGTGTGGTGGTCGGCATCACCTCACTGAAAAGCGAAGTCATGCATAATAGCACCCCCTGACCGGTCAAGAAGTGCTAGTATTCACCATAATAAAGCACTGGAACTGGAGTGGCAGCGCGCTGTGCGGCTGCTCCTGGGGGTTTGGCTCAGAGTCCACAGCTCCGGCAGCTGCTACTCTGGTTACAGTGTAACAATTTAGGATCATTCACCCTCTGACACCGTCTGCCGCTGCATATTTCGATAAATAAATCACAACTGCTGTGAGACTCAGTGCCTGTTGGCTATTACGGAGCCAAAAATCACAGCCTGAGGGTACGTTTTTTCACTCGCACAACTGGCTGACGTCTGGTCATGCCTGCTGGCGCCTGCAGCGGTGCGATTGGGAGCCAGTGACTTGGTAGGCAGCAGCTACTGGCAATGGCAGAGCTGCTCCTTCCATACTGTGTTAATTATTTTAAAATTATCCAGCTGCCTGAGGGACCCACCAGAGAGCCGACAGGTGAGTGAGTGGTTCAGCAGCCCAAAACACCTGTCCACACTACCGTGCAGCTGCTGAGCTAGGCTCAGAATCACAATGTTGTGCCACAGGAGCAGTCATTGCGGCCACATGTGGCCCATATGAATTGCCGCTCCCACCTCAATTAAAATCAAGTAAGTTACTGCTCTGCTTGAAATTTGCTTAATTATAGTGCTAGGGAGCGGTGACCAACTTTCAGCGCAGCCAGCAGTGGTGTAACTTAAAAGCCTGATGTAGTAGCTCTTTGACAGTCACATCCTGCTGGTTTGATCTGGTGCTGCGGGGCTGGGCATCAGGTAGCGGTGTGCCGACTGGGGCGGACACCGCTCAGCAGTGCTCGGTAATCATTTTTATTTGGGTAGAACAAGCAGTACTATTGTCAAGTCTAATGCAGCGTCCTGACTGGCTGTAATGCATGCGCCTCACTCTCCTGATTTCAGGTGCTTTGCAGTAGTGTTTCTCGTTGCTCAAATGGGTGCAGTTTACGATATTTATATGTTTTCCTCATGTTCATTGCTTGATTTTGCTTGTGAAAAAGGGTCACTCATAGTCGTTGAAATGTCATTCATAATTAAACTGAAATTATGAAATTGTCACACAGCAATCTGAAACCTTGGAAGCAATGATCAAGGTTATCTTTTTTTAGAAGTTGATTAATAAGGCTTGCGAAAGTACAGTAACCATTCCAGAATTAACTGAGAGGTTGATTGTTGCTAAGGGCTGAAGGAAGTAATTGGGCTGGCATAAAGAAATGAGTCTGGGCTAATATAGCTTGGATACTCAAATGGAAATGTTCCAAATATTGACACAATTTCTTTGGGTTTGGTAAGTCTGATGCCTCCCCAAGTAACAGGCAGGAGTTGAAACGTGTGAGCTAAAAAACATGACTAGCTTTGTAAAGTTAGCTTTACCTTTTTGCATACATTTGCTCATACAGTGCTCTTTCTTTGCACAATTCCTGTGAAGGGGAGGTCACAAAGAAAGGTCTTTAAAAACATTGCACAGTGTCTTACGTAGCGATTTGTTGCCAAACAGCGTTTTGGTGCCTTGAATTAATTTGATATAGCATTAATTGCATTAATTGATATAGCGCTCTGTTGCCAGCATTGTTTTCCATAGCGCTTTGTGGCTATTTACATAGTGCGTCCTGTATCCCTTTTGGCTCGCTGCCATTTTGTTGTTGTGAATCCCAGCCCGTCCCCCCACCACGCTCCCGCCTCCCAGCTGACCCTCCCTCCCACTGTAAGATAGGAGCTGACCTGACCGCTCCAACGCTGTGACCATTCCTGACTCCATCAGAGGCGGTCGCTTCCCACGTTCCCTGCCAACCGGTATTGTAGCGCTTTGCTGATCACTGCTACCATCTCCATCTGCTGAATTAATATCGCCTTGGTGCCTTGCATTAATAGAAATAACGATTTGTTGCCAAACAGCGTTTTGGTGCCTTGAATTAATTTGATATAGCATTAATTGCATTAATTGATATAGCGCTCTGTTGCCAGCATTGTTTTCCATAGCGCTTTGTGGCTATTTACATAGTGCATCCTGTTTCCCTTTTGGCTCGCTGCCATTTTGTTGTTGTGAATCCCAGCCCGTCCCCCCACCACGCTCCTGTCTCCCAGCTGACCCTCCCTCGCCCCTCCCCTGCCACTATCCATTTATGACCGATGCATTTGCGCGCAGCGTTCACGCGCAGCGGTTGCGCCCCATGCCGCCGAAGGTGCGCCAAAGGTAAGCCCGTCTACGCCCGTCCGCGCCGGGACCACGCCCAGCGCCAGACCCCCTGGTCCCCGCAAACCGCACTCCTCCCGCATAACGTATGACGCCGCCACCCTCCTAGCCCTTAACCCCGGACGCACACCACAATGCTACGAAGCTGCCCCAGGACGTACCCACGGTCCCTTCGCCTGCCACTCCTGCAAGTTCGCCTGCAGCAAGACCTACACCAAATCCACTAACTCCAAACATAGCTCCGACTCCAACCACCTGAAGTGCAGCCTGCTGAACACCCGCTCGGTCCACAGACACGCCACTGAACTCTGGGACCTACTCGACACTGCTTCACCGGAATTCGCCTTCCTTACAGAAACCTGGATGAACGCATCATCAGCACCCGACATCGCCATAGCCATCCCGGACGCTTACAAGATCATCCGAAAAGACCGCACCAACCAAACAGGAGGAGGCATCGCCATCGTCCATAAGAACACCATCAGAATCACAACCAGCTTCGACGATAACCTTGCATCCGCCGAACACCTCCACTTCCAGATCCAAACCGACCCCAGGACCACACTTAGAGGCACCCTCATCTACAGACCACCAGGAACCCGTAAACAATTCAGCGAAGACATCACTGACTTCATCAGCCCACATGCCCTCACCTCCGAGAACTACATTCTACTGGGAGACCTCAACTTCCACCTGGAAAAGAAAAATGACAGCAACACCACCACCCTTCTGGACAACCTGGCCAATCTCGGACTCCAACAACTTGTTAACACCCCCACCCATGTAGCCGGACATACGCTCGACCCAACCTTCACCTCCAGCAAGCACATCCCTTCGTTCACACCACAGCTCTCCATTGGACGGACCACAGCTGTGTTCACTTCAGCTACAAAACTACCTCGACCCACAACCCCCCACAACCTATTCCGCAAAGAAACTGGAACAAAATCACCACCGACCAACTCCTCACATCGCTCACACAAAACCCTCCCGCCCTCTCATCGGACCCAAACCAAGCTGCCACCAAACTCAAACAATGGATCACTCACAGCATTGACGAACTAGCACCCTTGAAAAACCACCAAACCGAACAGGGTAGCAAAAGGGCCCCCTGGTTCAACGATGACCTTAAGAAATCCAAGAAACTATGCCGTACTCTTGAGAAAACATGGAGAAAAAACCCAACCACTGACAACCTGACCACCTTCAAGACAGCCACCCGCAAACACCACCAATTGATCAGATCCACCAAGAAATCAGCATTCAAAGATCGACTCGACAACAACGCCCATAACAGCAAGGAACTATTCAACATCGTTAAAGAATTTACCAACCCCACCGCAGCCTCAAACGACATTACTCCCTCCCAAGACCTCTGCGATTCGTTATCCTCTTTCTTCTACAACAAAATCGCCGACATACATAACAGCTTTGAGAACATTTCCAAAGAACAGTCCACTCCACCCACCTCCGAACCTAAACCGCCCTCTAACAACCTTAGTGCGTGGAACCCAATCACCACTGAAGACACCATCCGCCTAATGAACTCCATCCATTCAGGTTCGCCAACCGACCCCTGTCCCCACCACATCTTCAACAAAGCAGACTCCATCATCTCCGTGATGTCATCAACTGCTCTTTCAACTCCACTACCTTCCCAGAAAGCTGGAAACACGCCGAACTCAGTGCCCTCCTGAAGAAACCCACAGCAGACCCCTCTGAACTTAAGAACTACCGCCCCATCTCCCTCCTCCCATTCCCTGCCAAGGTCATTGAGAAAGCCGTCAACAGTCAGCTCGCCGCCTTCCTTGAATCCAACAACTCCCTCGACTCCTCACAGTCCGGCTTTCGAGCCAAACACAGCAACGAAACCGCCCTCATTGCAGCAACAGAGGACATACGAACGCTACTGGACAACGGAGAAACAGTTGCCCTCATCCTACTCGACCTCTCCACCGCCTTCGACACAGTCTGTCATAGCACCCTCATACAACGCCTCAGCAATGTCGGAATACAAGGAAAAGCTCTGGACTGGATCATCTCAGTCCTCGCTGGAAGAACCCAGAGAGTCCGCCTCCCCCCATTCAAATCAGAGGCCACCGAAGTCATCTGCGGAGTACCACAAGGATCATCACTCAGTCCCACCCTCTTCAACGTTTACATGAGTCCCCTCGCATCCATCGCGCGACAACACAACCTTAACATCATCTCTTACGCTGACGACACCCAGCTGATCCTTTCTCTCATCAAGGACCCTAACACTGCCAAAACTAATCTTCACGAAGGCATGAAAGAAGTAGCCGAATGGATGAAAAACAGCCGCCTAAAACTTAACTCAGACAAAATGGAAGCCCTCATCCTAGGATCATCCCCCTCTGCCTGGGACAACTCATGGTGGCCATCGGCCCTGGGCACGGCACCCATACCCACAGACCACGCATGTAACCTAGGCTTCATCCTAGACTCCTCCCTCTCGATGACCAGACAAGTCAACGCCGTCTCATCCTCTTGCTTCAACGTACTTCGTATGCTCAAAAAAATCTTTCGCTGGATCCCCACCGAAACAAGAAAGACTGTCACCCATGCACAGGTCACTAGCCGACTGGACTATGGAAACACCCTCTACGCCGGAACCACAGCCAAATTACAGAAAAAACTCCAACGCATCCAAAACGCATCAGCCAGACTCATATTGGACATCCCGCGCCAAGCTCACATTACCGGTCACCTGAAAGACCTCCACTGGCTTCCCGTCAACAAGAGAATAACGTTCCGTCTCCTCACCCAGGCACACAAGGCCCTCTACGACCTTGGACCCGAATGCCTCAACACACGACTGTCCTTCTACACACCCACCCGCCAACTAAGATCCTCCAATCAAGCCCTCGCCGCAGTTCTGTGCATCCACAGATCCACCATGGGAGGAAGATCCTTCTCCTACTTGGCGGCCAAAACCTGGAACTCTCTCCCCACTCACCTCCGCCTTACACAGAACCACATTTCCTTCAGAAAGGAACTTAAAACCTGGCTATTCGATAAATAATGCACCCCCTCCCCCAAGCGCCTTGAGACACGCTGGGTGAGTAGTGCACTATACAAATTCCTGAACTTGAACTTGAACTAGGTTACGTGAGACGTTTCTTTAGTGTAAGGTGCAATTACAAAGAAGTCTGATTTGGGCTTGGAAGATTTCAGCTGCTGCCTATAGCTGATAGCATTTATTTATGAGTTTGTACCGCGCTGGAATCGACTCCCGAAGGAGTATCTTCGCGCCAAGGCAAAGAAAACAGCTCAGAGATGGAAGGAACTAGAGAACTAAGGAAGGTGCTAAAATTGGAATAAGAATGTTTTTAACAGTTTCCTGAATATCAGGTAATTGGTGCACTGCCTAAGGGAGTCAGGGAGTTTAATCCAAAGGCATGGGCTCACATAGGAAAGAGCTTTCCCACCCTGTCTAGCCCTTCTGATAGTTGGAATTTGAAGAAGGGACTGGTTGCTGGAACGAAGGTTGCGTATTGGGTTGTAGGGGACAAACCTCCCAGCCAGATACGCAGGGCCCAGACCGTCTATGCCCTTGTAAACAACACAACAGATCTTAAATTTGACCTGTTGACGTATCGGCAGCCAGTGGAGTTTTCCCAGCAACGGGCGTGAGGGGGATCTAGGCGGTGCATTTAGAACTAACCTAGCGGCAGTATTTTGTACCACCTGAAGCCTACTGAGTAGGCTATCATTAGCTGAAAGCAACAGTCCGTTGCAATAATCCAAGCGGCTGAGCACTAGGGCCTGAACAAGGGTCTTTCTAGCAGTATCTGGTAAAAGAGGAAACACTCTACGAAGAAGTCCTATAACGTGAAAACAGGATCCAGCTGTTTGATTTACGTGTTCCTTAAAAGAGAGACCCTGGTCAATCCGCACACCAAGGTTCTTCACAACCTGCTTAGGGCTGGGGACGGAACCTAGGTCTGAGGGCCACCAGTCCAGAGTCCACAATAGTGTGGCTTCCCCAAAGAGCATCTTCTCAGTCTTTCCCACATTACACTATAGGAAATTTGAGACCATCCATTTTGATACGGCCTTCATACCTTCAGAGAAGGACTGTTTGACCGCAGCGCTAAGTGTCTTAAAAGGGAAGAGAAGCTGAGTGTCATCAGCATATGACACTGGGATAAATCCGTCTGCATATAGTGATTTTGTCATTTAGGCTCTTAGCTGCCAGAGAAGCAGCTGACTATTTTTAACATCATCTGAAAATACCTTATTTAGTTGTTTAGGTTATTTGGAAGACTTTATTTGAAGTTGGCTAAGGCATCCATTAGTACAGGCAGAGGTTTAACAAGGTCGCCAGGATTCAAAGGTCCTATCAATGTTAATTATTGTCCATGGATGGCAGGTTTTTTATAGGATGGTGTTTTATGCAACGCCTCCTACTAAAGGTTTATGTTGAAGGATATCAAATAGTGATCTTTCCTTAGTATGGATATGCACAGGAATGGCTCATTCCACCACAAAGCACTGGAAAAGGTCTTCTGCCGGGACCCAGGAAAGGAGCCATGTGCCTATGTTTGGAGAGGGTTGAGGTTCCTCTTTCGTATCCCCACAATCCATAGGTTGTTTCTACGGAAACGACCTGCGTATTCCACATGGTGTGCTAATTTGCTGGTGTTCTGTAGGAGTTTCTCTACTGGACTTTGAAGCCTATATATATTGTCCTCTTCTCTAGAGAGCCTGCCCTCCTGATCGGTCACTCTGTCACACTGCGGAAATTATAGCTCAAGAGAGTAAGGTCCATAATGGCTTCACCGATTCCGGTTTCCATTGAGGAGTGGTTGTCTTTTTTTGCCTGTAATATTGTGGTAGCTGCTTCCCCTATTGTACACCCAATCCTCCCAGTTAGCGGAATTTGCAGAATTTGGGTGATTTCGCGTTTCGCGGAGAACGCGAAATTGCCCAAAATTCTGCGTTCCCCGACTTCGTGAAATCTTTTGCTTGTTCTCGTTCTCAAATGCGTGTTTGCGAGATATTTCCCTGCGAGCATGCAAACAGCGACTGTGAACAGTAAAAAAGCATCGCGATCGAGCAATTCTGCGTGTTTGCGGAATTTCAGCGTGCTTGAGGAGATTTTTTACTGTTTGGCAGAGATTTTTGCAACGTGATTACGCAAATTCCGCCCACCTCTACCGGAAATTAAAGGCCCAGCAACAGCCCTGCAGGTTTAATCATTAGTGCTCAGTTTAGATTGTGCGTACAGGTTAGCGTGTGGGGGTGGGCGCCCTGTTGGGTCTCATCTCTTTTTAACATTAACTACACTGTGCGGATTTAACAGAGTAATTTATTCACAGGTCTATGCTTTCCATGCAGATATGGGCACTCAAGCATTGCTTTCTCACCCGGCAAGAGGGTGAAAGATGTTGGCGTGGATTGTAGACTGCTGTGAGGACTCCCACTTTGTGTGGTAGCAGCATCAAGGCTTTTCCTGGGACCCCCAGTGATCCAAGGCAAGATGTCTGTTCCTCCCAGCCACCGCAGGGGTCTGGTCTGACGTACAGCTTCCATGTCGCCAGGCCGATTGGTCAACGTCCTTGGTCTCACTCGGGCTGACCCCGGTCAGTCTCACCCCGCTCACCTCTGGCCCCTTTTTTGAAAGTAAGGAGTGTGCCTTTCCCTGCGGTCTGCTCCTGTCCCAGTGCGCCACTTCCTGTCTCACCACCAGCCCGTAATCGGTTCAACTGCAGCCATCATCCTGGAGGCCTCCTCCTGCGACAGAGCTCCGACTGTGTCGCAGATGCGGAGCCTTCTGACTGCAATGACTGTACCAATCAGGTCGGACAAGGCAGGTAACTGGTGCAAGGCTGTGTAGATGGTGCCTGTGGTTCCTGATGAATTTGGATAAGGACTGCGTTACCGGAAGCTGTAACTTAATGCTGCATGTGGTCAGCCATCTTACCAAGCTACACTCCCACATGGAACATCCCTATGTTGGAACACAGAACAAGGACAATGTTCTAAGCTTAGGTACTGAATCGAGTGGGTCGCCCATTGGAACGGGGTGTGTGATTGCAGCTCAAGGACTTCCTGTGGTGAGGGTGATAGGTTCAGTGGCTGTGATTTAGCTTTGTTAATCTTGAGGTCCAATATTTGTTTGTATGTATGGTGAAGCGAGACCAGTGTGTGGAGGGATTCCCTAGGGATGGTCAGAGTAAGCAAAAGGTCATCTGCAAATAGCACAACTCTTAAGTTCATCACTACCGAACGGGATACCCTTGATATTGGGCGACCATCAGATGGCTATGGCTAGGGGCTCCATTCCTAGAGCGAAAAGTTGGGGGGAAAGTAGGCAGCCTTGTAGAGTACCTTTGCGAAAGTGTGCTGGGAGCGAGAGAAGCCCATTAACCTGGATCTGCTTGGTGGGGCTACGTAAGGTGCCATTATCCGGGAGCCCATGATTGGCCCCAGCCTGATCCTCTGCAAGAACGCTCAGAGGAAAAGTCCAGTCCACCCTATCAAAAGCTTTCTCAGCATCTAGAGAGACTAGACATTCCGGGATGTCCAGCCTAGACTTTCTCTTCCAGGTGCGCTATGCGACAGATGTTATAAATTGCTTCTTTTTAGGTAAGGTAAGGATACTCTTGCATAATTGTATCTATATTAAACTTCCACAATCTGCATTTATGATTGCTGTTTTCCATTGTAATTGTTTTAATCTACAAAAATTACCCCCGCTGCCACCCCTTCAGTTCCAAGGGTGTTTTTTCATAAACTGAACACTGCATGTGCTAATTTGAAACAAAGTCTATGCCACATTTTTTATCTTACTGGTGTCTTAAAAAGTTGAGTAGCTTAAGCTGCACTATTTTACAATCTTAAGTGGATGCTTGTCAGGGGGAAATTAAAGGTATGCGCTGGTTTTGGCTTAAAATATAACTTCATTTTTGACATCTAAAGTAAACAACAGAACATAACCAAATAATATACCCTAAGAAGCATAACACAATTAAAGCATAACAGACACGGCACTAAACAGTCAAAGCAGAACAACCACAGTACAACTCAACTACAACACAGTCAGTCACTCATCACTGCCTCGAGAAACCTTGTTTTATAATAACATGGTAAATGTTGTTTGCACCAATTTTTCCTTAACTTACCATCAAGAGAATGCTATAGCTCCAATAAAATATTTCTGCAATCCAGCTCTAAAACCATTAAGTCAATAATGGGTTGTCGGCTACTAGTCACTCCTTTAATCCTCTAGTCACTGACAACAACATATAAAACACATATGTTGCAGAGTAGCAATTACACCCTGAAGGATGGATGAGCTCAAATAATTTTGATACAATTAAAATGTAATACAAATTAAATATTTTTTTCTTAGAGGCCAAACCTGAAATTAAGCTACAGGATGCACCCATTATAAAAAAAACAACAGCTGTGTACTTGGCAAGCAGAGCTCTCTTCATTTCACAGGTAGCTCTGATTTAGCTACTGAGATTGACGGCACATTGTTATAAATTGATAATTAATCAATTTCCTTATAAAAAATGTGCTGCAATGCGTAATTGTGTTTTTGGCCTTGGTGCATTTTATAAATCCAGCAGAAAGAATAGATTTTCATAACTATCCGTTTACACTGAATTCTTGATTTCTTGACCAATTAACTTTTAACCCTCTATAACGTCTTAACCACGGTCCGCCTGATATTTTTAAACACCTGTGTTTTTTCATCCAGTAGGTCATGTATTGTAAATCCGTTTGAATTGTGTTCATATGACTAGTGTCTTTTGCTACTGTCGAGAGAGTATGCAATTGTAAATATGTGTATTTTTGTTTACAGAAAGAAATTTTGGAGCAGCAACAACAGGAAAGATTAGATACAGAATTCCAACGAGTGTGTTTGTTTTGCCATGAGGAGTTCACTGGAAATAGGTATGTCTTTATCATCAAACATGTTTTATTTCAGATAAAAAAATTAACATATCTAAAACAATTTCTGAGAAAACTGAATAATTTCTTAAAAAAAGAACCAATCAAATGCGATAAACTCATAGGGCAAGGGACATTAGGTTTGGATTCACAAAAAGTGGTCACACATTGCTCCCCAGCTTTTTGCAAATCCAATCTGATTTTGTGAACCAGCTTAAGGACCCAATAGGTCAATTAACAAGAAAAGGAATCTTAGGGGGCCGCCAAACAACCTCCCTAATTCATTATTCTTTAGGCAGATTGCAGTGTGCAACCCCACCTGTTATTGTTTACAATCACTCGGATTGTGGCCTACAAGGGACAGCAGACCACCACTCCTGTGATTACATTCCAAAATGTTAAAACATTTTTTTCAAAGGGGGTGATTTTCTTAAAGCAAACCGGGCTGCTTTATATAAAAACAACTGTATTTTGAGAGCAGGCAGGGAGTAAGTTACAATCCCAGCTTGGGAGCAGTAACTGGTCAATGGCTTGTGACCAAAATGTACAGTCTTCTAACTTTATGAAAGAAAGCTTCAGTTCTGTAAAGGACACAGAGGCTAGGATTATGCAATACGTTCTTCTTTGATTTTAGCCAGCAGTCCAGGAAAGCGAATGATAGTCCACCATTCAATATCCAGCTGTCCATATAAAACAGTCCTCAAGAAAACGTACTTCCTCTTTGTGCTTTACAGTTGAGCTCTTATTCTTTTCATCCATTTATTGATAATCCGGTTTCTCGTCTGTTGTTCCTGGTGAAATGAACCAAGATGGTAAGAATTCATTCATTCCTTCCTTGACAAAAATTTGCATTGCAAACCATTAAGAAACCAACAGTTCCTCCATATACACATAGTCCTTTAATCTGTTTCCTTGATATAATTGATACTTTCCTTTATTAATATCTACGAAAATTTACATTGTGTCCCTGGAGGCTCAAATCATGCAAATGTTAAGCTTATTGATTTCCAATGATGCTACTTCCATTATTACCTTAATAAAACTTTTTGAAAGTCACATTTTGAATATCCTCCAATCAAGCGCCCAGTGAGAAGGTCTTAGATGCCATAACCGTTTTTACCGAGTCCTGTCCAAAACTAGATGCATCTATGGCAGCTTTAGTCAGTAGACCGTAAAATCATCTCTCAATCATAGGAGATGAAACAGGCCTGTAACAGTTTCTTAATCGCAATCAGCAATTGTCTCGTACCTCCAGTGCCTACTTCCTCCTTTATGGTGTTGTAGGCTCTCAGTTGTAGTAGTATTTCTTTATTCGGTTTTTATCATGTAAAAAAAAACATAAAAGCAGTTTCACACATAAATTTCATTTCACATTTTTCATTAAAACCAAATACTGCCTCTAAAAATTATTTTTTTAAAAACATATAGTTGTTCTAAAAATAGGCAAATGTACTATTTAATGCCCTAAGATATATACAACTTAAAACAAATTCATGATATATACATGGAACCTTGTAAGGGAAAATCATCTTGGTTGTTACGTGCATAATTAGTTTTGTCAATATGCATGATTATACAATGGTTTCTACAAGTTTGGTCGATGTCGAAAAAAATAAATTTCAGTAACTTAACAATGTACTTCGATGTCCACTCCTCACCCAAAAACTGTAGAAATAGCAAGGCCGGACGGCATCTTCTGATGCCCATATGTTTTAATAACGGAATCAGCCAGATCTTTCTATGCCCCATGAAATATTTACAGAAAAAAGTGTGAATGGTTGCCTGAGTAGAAATCTCATCACACGGACAAGGAGGTAGTTCTGAGTCCCAGTTATTTTTAGTTGGGAAGGCAACCAGACGGTGTAGAACATTTAACCTGAACCTGGTCAGGAGAAATCTCTCAAAGGTGATAAAATCATGGGCTAGATAAGGCTGAATTAAAAAAGTTGTTTGAACAGCCCTGCAGTGTTGGACAGATGGTTTAGAGGCTTCTTTGGCTATCCTTAATTCTTCTAAATGTGTAAGGGACAACACCTGTAGTGCCTTCCTTGATATTGACCGAATAGAGGTTGGTACCAGATAGTGTTTTTCCAATCGTAGGTCATATAAGAAACTGTTTATATAAGACAACCAACCAATTTTATATGAGTGGTCCAAAACCATACAGTCTGAAATGATTCGTTGTGTGAATTCATTTTTGTCTGTCGACCAAATTCGATGCCAAAGGAGGAGTGGTTGTATTTTGGCTAAATCCGATAAGTAAGAGATCCCCAGTTCCATGTGACATGAGAAAGTAGATACCCTCTTTGGTACAGCTAGAAGGAATCTCAAAAAGGCATTCTCAGCCACTTGTAAGTTGTTAGTATTTGCATACCACCACACTCCCGCCCCATATAACGCTACTTATTGGCATTTAGCTCTATATATCTTTAAAAGCTCTACCGGCGGCCTCTTTCCCAATTTTTTTGAAAAATTTACGAGGGCCAAAGTGGCTCTCATAAGATGGAATTTTCCGGACTCGATTGCTGATTTCCAGTTTAGTTTATGGTCAATAATAATTCCCAAGTATGGGTATTGTGCTGTGATTGCCAGTTTCTCCTTGTTTAAATGTATGTCCTTTGTCCTTTTTTTCCCTGGTCCTGTTGTCATAACAAAGTTTTTTTTGATATTTATGCGTAAATCTAGCTTCCCAATAAATTCGGAATATCTATTTAGCGCCTTCTGGAGTTCTAGGGGGGTACGGGCCAGTATCACCGCGTCGTCCGAATAGAGCAGAGCTGGAATCGGACGGTTTTTTATTAATGGAAGATCCTGGCTCCCCTTCAACATGGCCCTCTCCAAACCGTTGGTGTAAAGGGTGAAGAGGAAGGGAGCCAGGACACAACCTTGTCTCACTCCTCTCTCTACTCCAAACGGCGCAGATAACTCGCCCTTTACCCCGAACCTCACCCTAGCTGAGGCATTGGAATATAATTCGCGCAGAAAATTTACCAATTGTAGATCTACCCCCAACAGGGCTCTGCTTTGGGAACTCGCAAGGGTTACCTTTCTGCTCTCTCTGCTTTATTGCGGCTGCCAGACCAGCCCTCTCTCTTTAAATCTCTTTGTACATAGATTTCTGAAAGGGCTGGCTCACCTGTTTCCACCAACGCCCGTTGGTATGCCGCAGTGGGACCTTATTTTGGTCCTCACCTATCTGATGTGCGCTTTACCTTTGAGCCTTTACACACTTGTCCCCTCCAGCTGTTGACCATCAAAATAGCCTTCTTGGTGGCGATTACATCGGCCCGGAGGGTGAGTGAGTTGCAGGCATTACTTGCTAACCTCCTTATTTTATTTCCTTTCTGGACAAGGTTGTGCTTTGCACCTGGGTATTCTTTTTTACCAGAGGTTGTGACCCCTTTCCATCTGGGTCATTCCATCACGTTGCCCACCTTCTTTGCTCCCCCGCATCATTCTAAGAAAGAGGAGCGTCTCCATCAGCTGTACCCAAAAAGAGCGTCTTCAATTTACCTTGACTACACAAGAGTTCTGGGTGGACAACCAACTCTTTGTGAGGTACGTGGAAGCGAAGAAGGGAAGGGCAATGCAGAAAAGAACCATCTCTCGTTGGGTTATTCTCTGCATCATGATCTGTTATACCCTGGCGAAGAAGCAGCACCCTGAGAGATTAAGGGCACATTCCACTAGGGGAAAGGCTGCGACTACGGTCTTGGCTCAAGGTGTCCCAGTACAAGACATCTGTTAGGCCGAAACGTGGGCATTGTTGCACACGTTTGCAAAACACTACTGCCTGGACGGTCAAGTCCGCAGGGAAGGGCACTTTGCTCGCTCGGTCCGACAGACTTCCTAGTATAGGATATTGGTCCGCAGCCCACCACTGGAATGGTATGTCTTGGGTATCTAATTCAAATGTAAATAATCTGCAGCTAGAAGTCTGATGAACAAGTTGCTTACCTTTGGTAACACATTATCTGGTATAGGCTCTATCTAGCTGCAGATTCCTTACAGCCCCACCCATGCCTCCTTACTTTGCTGACTAATACTGTAGGGCTAGGGTTACTCCCCTTTTTAGGGCACAAGTTTTGCACACGACTACGTCAATTACTTCGTGGCTCTGCGCTTCTGCCGTGGAAAAAACTAAAAGTACTATCGTCTGAGTGCCGGGGTGGCACCTACATAGGTATCGCAACTTCATAACTGACACTGCCGATGACATCACCCAGAGCCAAATGGAGCCACCGACACTGCGTGCAAGTTGTATTGCTCAGCAAAAGTTTCCGGATCCAACCTGATGCGTGGGAAATTCAAAGGTAATGAATCTGCAGCTAGATAGAGTCTTTACAAGATAATACGTTACAGAAGGTAGTAACTTGTTCACCAAACTTAACTATCAGTTTCAAATATAAGATGTTCTCATTAGCTATGTAGATCTTTCTGTGATTTGTGCTTAATTCAAATGAAAGGGTCCGCCCCCAGACCTCTGGACAAACATCATCGCTAATGTCTGGCTGACTATTTTGAAGGAGACCTGTTACATTCCATGAGATGATTCTTAGTGGTGAATAGGCACTATGGCCAGTACCAAAAATAATGCAATTTCCATTACTGTTTTCAAGGAGTTTAAAACATTCATAGTCAGTCAAGCAGGTTCACTCGGACACCATATGTTATCTGAGGAGTGTTCAGCAGCAGGAGAAGGTGTTATTGGTGGTTGGGGGGTGGGAAGGCAGGTTAACTGTCCGAGTTCATAAAAGAGCTTTATGTGTGTCTTTCCTGGCTAGGAATTGTAGAATCCCAATATGAGTTAGGCAGTTAGGGTCTTGGCCGATGGGGGGTACTCTGTCAAATGTGACCGACGCTCATCTACCATATTTAGAGTGACATTGACTATAATGTTCTTGTAATACAGAGGACAGGACATTCACCGTGCTTTTCACAGAGTACCCTGTCTGCCAAATTCCTAGTAACCCCCTAGTTTTCAAATTAATTGTGTTAGGCAAAAATGACCTGCAATCTGGAGCAAAAAGCCTGTCCACTATTTTGTTTGACTAAGGTCTAACTCTGTATTGCAGTTCTTTCTTTATTGTCTTTTTTTAGGTAAAAACTCAATTTAGCAACATATACAATTGGCAACACATACATACAATTATACCTTATCAGTTCAGATTTCAAAACAATAGGATCCTACTTATTTTCCATCAACACTCAAAAACAGTTAGATTTATAATTAATTTTAATTGAAGTCCTTAAAAAACAATATCTTTCCAAAGTACTTCCTCTTATAACACGACTCGGATTTCTTTCACAACTACAGATGTGCGCTTACACATTTCTAAGCTAAAATATTTATTTTTGATAGCTTTCTTGTCAAACTTTTTGTTGACTCTTTGCAAAGATACCCCTGCAAAAAACACTGCTCCAGAACTTTTCCCAAAACCGATAGCAGTTGTTTATTATTTGAATACAAATAGTGGGTGTTCTTCCAGAAGAGTCCGGTTTTAATTTTGGCTTGCATGTATATCGACTCCATAACACCGAATACAAATATATCTTCTAGAGAAATACGTGTGCAAATAGGAATAGTAGATCTATACTTCTTTGTTCACGCTTACCTCGATGATATGTTAGGTCTGAAGTCGATATATATGCGCAGATTGATATCGGTGACTTCGAAATTTTGACATACGAGATAGCTAAACATACTTGGAGGGTATCACATTTAGATTTGTAAACCCCATGCATTTCATATATCATTGGGCATCTTCATAGCCGGGTAACTAGGTTTTGCTAAATTATCAATTAGGTGCATAATTTTTGCATTTCAATTAGGCATTTTCAAATTTGGAAACATGAGGACGTTCAAAGAAAGTGACCGAGGAGAGAGAATTTATAGGTTGTGGTGGTCCTTCTTTGGAAAAGAAGTGACACGGAGTTATTTGATTTCTTTAAAGGTGAGTTGAGATGTTAGTACAAAGAGTATCCAGCCTTTTAGCATTGGTCACCAATGACAAACTGAAATCTAATATTAGGCAAGAGGGAGGTATAGTGTGTTTACAAAGGGCATTAGAATGCCTAACATGCAGATTAATTTGAAATGTATTATTAGCTGCGTCACAATCATGTTGTTGCATAGTTGATCTAAGGAAGGAATATCTGTTGGAAGTAGGGAACACTCATTTTGACCACAGGGCTATTACCATGTGGAATCATTTTTTTTGCAATCCACTGCACTAGAAAGAGACGAGTGTAGTTTAGATTGTACCATAGCGTGACTAACATTAATGTTTGTACTGGAGGTGCCACCAGGTAAAGCAACTAACTCTACTAGAAGAGAATGGTTACTTACATCATTCATTAAGGATTCAACCTCCTGTCGTGATTGAGCATGTTCTCCTGAGAGAGTTAACATTTTAGAATGTTCACATGCAATTTTCGTTTCCTTTAAAGAAACTCTTAAACTATAAGTGGCATAGTAAAACGCACACCCCTTAGATCCAATGAAATTTGATAAAAAGGTATGTGACATAACTGTCACTTACAGTCCTCATTAGTCAAGTAAATAGAATGTGACTTAGCCTAACTTCTTCCGGGTTCTGGCAGGTATATTAGAGCCTCCCTTTGGCCTGAGTTAGACCATGGCCTGCCTATAATAGAAATCAGGTAAAAGAACAGCATGTTATATTTGTGGAAGTTTCTTGTCCCCTGGACTCTTTCGGGTTTGGTGGGATGGATGGATGTCCAATACCAAGAGCTCAAGGCTCAAACCGCCTCCACCAACACTAGTGGTTGAAGGTGAGTTACATGGTTGAAATTAGGGGCACACAGAAGCTTTCTGGGTGGTAAGGACACAGATAGTGGTTTGTAGAGTCTGTGTGAAGCCCAGCCTGAGTTTAATTGGCTGGCCCCACACCTAGCTAGAATCTGGTGTTCTGGTGTTAAAGGAGCAAAGATAGGTGAGCACGATAGTTCCTTGCCTGACAGTCCTTTTTTCAGTTGTCTAATGCCCAGGTTTACCATGGATAGAAGTTCCTGACCCCAGGAGTTAGTTATGAGGCAGTTCAGTGCTTAAGGCCCAACCTCAACACCTGTGCCAGTGTTTGAAGGTAAGTGGGGTGCTGGAGAATTGATGCTAACAGAGGCTTCCTAAGTTTTAGGGACACAGAGAGTGACTCAAAAATGCACACAGCTTGGCAATTACCGCAATGTCAAGCCACAGCACTAGTTAGAATTAGGAGCTGGACTAGCAGAACAATTTAGTTCAATAGGTTCAGACCCAGACGCCATAGACCCAGTGTAGGAACTTCAAAAGGACACGAGACCAGTATTGTAGTTATAAGCATGATCCTTTATTACCAGCCCCTTCACAGCAGACACAACCAGCACAAACGGTCTCCAGGCAAAACGAACTGCAAGAAGAATGCTAAAAACATCAAGCAGTTCTGGGTTCTAAATCATAAGTACAGAGTTCTGGAAATGACTTAATACAATTCTAACAAAGACTCACAATTTACCACATAAGCACTATACTACACAATCCCCCCTTAAAAGAGAAAAAAGATAAAACAAAACTTAATGACAAACATTTCCAAAGATTTTGGTTTCTTAACAATCCTACCACTGGAAGTTTTAATAACATTGTCATTACAGGCAGGTGCAACAGTTTAAGGAATACATTGTGAATCATTGTCCAATAAAGCAGGTTTAAGTGCAGGAGAAAGAAGTTGAGAGGCAGGCTCAAGAGTGGTGCTTGCAGGATCAGTATGGGTAAGACCTGAATCACTTACTTCTGGAGTGATATCTACGGCTTGTAACCACCAAATGTTTTTGCCTTCACTCTCAATATTCTCTATTTTACTCCCAAGGTCAGATGAAACCTGTGCAAGGCGACTGAAATGCCACACTTCACCATTCTGCAGCAAGGCAATGTTGTTTAAAACTTTCACAATACGTTTGGGATCACTGAACTTGCTTTCTCCTTTGGAGACATGCTTAGAGCGTTTCACATAAACCCATTGACCTTCACAAAAACTAGCTAGCTTGGCACCATGTTTCTGATCATAGTAAATTTTGTTTTTCATTTGAGATACTTGGATACACTCTCTCACACTGGGTATAACGCACGTAACCATTCCATTTTTGTTCAACCAGCCAGGATTAATCTTGGAATGAGGGATCTTGCCCCTCATAAAGGAAAAAGAAATCTTGCCAACAGAGGAGTGAATGGTGCTTCTATAAGCCCAAAGCAATGTTTTCAACTCCTCATCACAACAAGTTACCTTTATTGGCTAGCTGGAGAATACCTTTAAAACTGCAATTGGCTCTCTCAACAATGCCATTGCCACTGGGATAATACAGTGCAGTAAACATTTGCTGGATACCAGAAGCACCCAAGTAGTTTTTAATTTGAAATGATTTGAATTGCACTCCATTGTTAGATAGGATAATTTTGGGAAATCCTTCTCTCAGGAAGATGTTGTCAAGGAATGTGATAACAGTTTTAGTGTTGACTGTACTTACCACACTTACTTCCCACCAGCTGGAAAAAATGTCTACAAGAACTAAAATGTACTTTTGTGAACCATCTTGCCATAAGACAGGACCCATAACATCCACTTCAACCACTTCCCAGGGAAGTTCTGGACAGAAGGGAGAAGCTAAAGGTGGATTGAAAGTTTTAAGTGTTTTATTGGAAACCTCACACTTGACACATGATCTTACACACCTTTCCACATCCATGTCTATTTTTGGCCTCCAAAAGAGTTCCTTCTAGCTTGGTATGTGTGATACCAGAATGCCCTTCATGACAAAGGTCAAGTATTCTGGTTTGTAGACTCTTTGGGGAATGGTTTTATCACCACATAGGACTAAAACTTCACACCTAGTAAGTTCATTACGAACTTCCCAGAACCCTCTGAGTTCATCTGTTAATGACTTTTTATCCATTCCACTCCATCCATTCACAATCAACTTTTTGAGATCAAGTTAGGTTTGATCAGCATTCTCAGCTTCAAGCATTCCTTTTTACTAAAACTGCTCTGGAATGTGTCCAGGGATATTGAGGCAACTGAAAAGTCGTTCCAAGAGTTTTTATCCAGGTCAGTTAAAGGTAAAGACATGCGACTTAAGAAATCAACTGTGAAGTTCTTGACACCAGGTGCATATTGTATACCATATAAGAAATCTTGCAGCCTCATAGAGAGTCTGGCAGTTCTGGCTGTAGCATTGGTCAACCCTTCCATAGTCAAGAGTTTAGTAAGGGGCTTGTGATCACATTGTAAAACAAATTTCCTGCCCCATAAAAACATTTCCTGAAATGTTCCAGGGTTCAGACACACGCTGTTGTTTTCCGCTTGATTACTGAATATTGCTCCTCAGCAGGAGTACGCGAACGCAAAGCAAAGGCAATGACTGATTCACTGTTGCCATCTAATTGGGTTAGGACAGCACCCAAACCTTTGCTCGGTAGTTACGATGGTACTAGCAAGGGAATCAAAGCCTTGAAGGTTGGGGGCTTGAGTAATGGCTTTTTTAATTTCCTCCAAAGACTGTTGGCACGCAGAACACCAAGAGAACTGCTCTTTGTTCTTGTGGAGAGATCTCATGAAGTGAGTCTTATGTGAAAACTTTTTGATAAATTTCAAATAAAACTATGCAAGCCCTAGAAATGATTTAAGATCTTCCTTGGACTTGGGAGCAGGTGCTTCAGTAATGACTTTTATTAGACTAGCTTTGGGTCTAATGCCTAGGGAACTTACTTCATGACCCAAGTATGTGTCGCACTCCTTCTTCGTTTGTCTCATGTTAATATTAATTTTTAGCATTGGGATCTTGAAATTGTTTAATTACTTTTTATTCATGTAAATATGTATGTGCTTTTATGGTGATTTTTAATCATCGAATAAAGATTCCTTGAATACTTCATGACCCAAGTAAGTGACTCTTTTCTCTGCAAATTTGCACTTAGAGATTTCAGCAGTGACTCCTTTGTCATGCAACTCCCTCATAACAGTTCTTAGGCGCTCATCATGTATTCTCTTGGTAGCCCCTATTACGAGAATATCGTCCTGAAAGAACACAACACCCTGCATATCACCAAATAACTCATACATTAGCCTCTGGAAGATGGCAGCAGCGGCGGCTAGCCCAAATGGCATGCAACGAAATTGGAAACAGACAAAATGGGTGCAGAAAGCGGTAAAGCGTCTGCTCGTGGGATGCAGAGAGATCTGGTGATATGCACAGTAGAGCTCAATGGTAGAAAACCATTTGGCACCCTTGGTTAAGGAAAGCATTTTGTCAATCTTAGGGAGGCAATTATATCATCATTTAAGTGTCTACGGTCAGTACACATGCAAATCTTTCCATTGGCACGTCTGGCAATCACAATGGAAGAAACCCAATCAGATGCTTCAACAGTTTCGATTATACAAGCATCTTGCAACTTCTTCAATTCTATTTTTACCTCATCACGAACAATCAATGGAATGTGGCAAACTTTATGTATCTTGGGAATAGCATTGAGCTCTACTAAGACCCACTTGTTGGTGTTTTCAGCATCACACACTACCAATACCTGTTCAGGACTATTAGGATCTAACACAATATTGAGGGAACGTTAGTCTTTACATCCTAGAATGGAGGGTCCTTCAATAGCCTCATATAACTTAAAATAAGCTTTTCTGTCTTTAAACTCAAACACAAGAGATCTGTACCCCAGCATATACTTTTTTGTCCAGTAAAACTCTCTGGGTTAACATCAGTAGGTTGTAAGAAAGGACCAATAATGTAAGAAAACTTGTCTTCCCATACAGAGCGAGTGATTATAGTAAATGGAGATCTGGAATCCGCTGCAACCTGTAAATCTATACCTCAAAAAGAAATTGTGCACAAGGGTTTGCTACTGTCATCCCCAGTGACCTTTTTTGAACTCGTGGCACAATATCGGGACTCTCAGGGGACTCATCAGAGTTGTTGCTTGACAAGTCCGAATTGCTGTCTGTTACACAAGTAACTCGAGATTGCTTAAACCAATTCCTTCGACAAACTTTAGAAAAAGGACCTATAATACCACATTCTAAACATTTGGCTGACTTAGCAGGACATTTGTTAAAACGTGCTGTACGTGGGGTGCTTCCACATCTGAAGCCGACAAACCCTGAATGAGTATTGTTCTTTTCTCTTTTAAAATTGGAAGTTGGAAATGGTTTTGGTTGTTTGAATGTAGGAGTCTTTCCTTTTTTGTCATCACTGAGTTTATTGACATAAACTACTTCATTAGAAGGATACACAGCTTTGGTGCATCTTTCTGAGATTTCCGCTTTTTTAACACGAGTGATGATATCTTTTAGAGGTGCTTCACCCTCAATCCACTGTCTATCCTGAACGTTTTTATTCTTCTGCTCGTAACCACTTATGTCTTCGTGTAACGTGCCAAATTTGCATTTGATAGCTAGATGTTTAAGTGCGGTGACAAAATCATCAATAGATTTATTAGGTCTTGTTTACGCTGGTAAAAGATATGCCTGGATACAGCAACACATACAGTAGGTGAATAGGGATCATCAAGGTCAGCTATGGCACACTTAAAAACATCTAAATCCCCACTTCTTTCCATTTTTTGCATTTCATTAGAAACTGAGAGGCCTTAAGGCCCTATGTAATGCATCAGAATTCTTTATTTTCTTTCAGGGGACAAAATGCTGTCATTATCTTCTAGGGTGGCTATATAATTTATAAGATAGTATTTCCATTCTAGCCACTTGACATTGGATTCCCCCGGGTTGGTTAGAAATTCTTTACGGGTATTGAGGGTGATGGTGACACTTGAAGCTGGTAAAATATTTGATGTGGAAGGAGTAGTGCTTGAACTCCCTTCCATGAGTAATATGCAGTGATGCTTAAACGGTGAGAGTAATGGTGTGAAGGAGGACATTTTTTTTTATATAATAATAAAACGGTCTTACTGTAGTTAATGGACAGTTGATGTGAACCGCTATTATTCGGTTGCAGTAACATTTGCATTCGGCCATGTCTGAACTGGGGTGGTGTGGAGTGCAAAAAAACGATGGATTTAGGCCCAGATCTCTCTACTGGGGTGAATGTATGACATTGTTCTGCATTCTGTCCATCAACTGAGGTTTTTGGTATTTATTAAGACGGCCAAACTTCCCAAAAAGACAAGATCTAAAACGCTTCAGGAGTATTGCTGGGTATGGTTATTTGCAGTTAAACGAGTGTAAAGTGCTGGGCCTTCAAATAACAAATAGCCATATAAGGTATTGGAACACAAATGGATTTAAAGAACTGGGAAATTTTTTGGTAAGGGGGAACTACATAACCTGGCAGGATCTTCAAGGTAGGTGCGGAGATCGATGCCAGCTTTTTTATTTTGGATACCTGCAAGTAGCACACTTACAACAACAAAAAATGTGGTGTCCAACCAGTTTGTCTGATCACCAACATTGTTTAGGACAAAGAAGAGGGGATAAGAAATTGGTACAGGCTATTACGGAGTGAAGGGAAATGCCATTTGGTGAAAAGATTTGTAGAAAATATCACGCTGACAATGCAATTTTTTCTGTGGTCGAACAGTAGGCGATTTCTGAATTAGGAAATAAGGCCTTAAGAGTTGCCAATTTCAAGAAAATTTTCTTTTTCGCATGTTGGATTTCATATTACACTCCTAAAGCCCTCTAAAAAATGTATCCGGAATTAGAGGATCGCTGCTTTCGTTGTAAGCAGCTTGAGGGGGGGGGCGACTGGCTACATGTTTTTACCGGCCCAATGATTGCGCAGTTCTGAGGACTGCACAGGCGAATCGTACTAGAGGCAGCAGTGGCACTCTTTGGCTTCTTTAGACAGAGGCAAAATCAGACACTGAATAAAGGGGCTGATGTATTTATTACTATTGCTTGATCGTTAATCTTACAGTATTGGAAGACAAATAGAGTGCCAACCTATCAGGAATGGTATAACAAGATGAGTCAAACTATAAAGTTTGAGGAGGCTTATGCAAAAAGTGTGGGTGGTATCTAAAGATTCAATGCATCTTGGCAATTTATGGAGGGGATTGAAAATGAAGCGGAGTAAGATTATGGCAAACAGCAATTGGCATTCTTTTTAAGTCAAGGACATATATGATATACTGTGGTAAATAAATTTACCTATACATTTTTCCGTATAATTATCATTACAAGACAGCTCATTCAAATGAGAGGCAGAGTCCGTGGTATCTGAGTCATACGGGCTTTAATGGCATTATCCTTAAGGATGGAGCATCATGTTCCGTCACCTCTAAGGTTCAGGAAGGGACAGTCAACGTTTTATTAACATTACACATTATATATAGTAAGA
Organism: Lissotriton vulgaris; assembly: GCF_964263255.1. Classification (NCBI taxonomy): domain Eukaryota; kingdom Metazoa; phylum Chordata; class Amphibia; order Caudata; family Salamandridae; genus Lissotriton; species Lissotriton vulgaris. The sequence goes on from NC_141685.1 coordinate 1,845,243,575, forward strand.
CTTTACAATTGAATCCAATACAGTAGGCGTAACAGGTGAAAAGAGTGAGATAAGAACACATGCGCGTAAGAGGAGGCGTGAAAAAGAGGCGTACACATGAGCGTGCACTGTACATGTCAGAGAAACGTCACAAGATACGTCACATGTGGGTGGATGCATAGAGAAAAGTTGCAGAATCAGCAGAAACCCTTAACCTGGATGCGCGCGCAACTAGCATGACGTGTAACTGGGGGCTTTGACTTTAGCACTAGTGGAGGAGACTGGTGTCTGGAGTGTCAGGGCAACCTGTACCTATAGCATATCTAGTATCTTATGTTTGGAGGATGTAGTGTCTGAAGTAAAAGGTCTCTCGGGCAGAGGCTATTCTACACTGAATGCTAGTGCGTGCATATGTGCCTACGTGTAATGCGCGGGGCCATGGGCCTACCATGGTAACGGAGCCAGTAAATCACTTGCAAGGAGGACAGGAAGGCCGGGCCCTTTGCTCTGCAGCCGGGAATATGTTTAACTATTTCACTAGACTGGAATGTGTTTTCGAGGAGGCTGAGCAGATAACTGTAGGCAAAACATGAATTTGGCAGGTAGTCCAGGCCGAGCCAGGCACCACTTCGCTTGGCAGGAAGTAAGGCAGAGGTCAGGGATACATTTCCATGCTGCAGACTTCAGAGGCAGAAGGCAGAAGTGACTCGAAGTCAGAAATCAGGGCCTAGCTCGGCAGAGCCAGGAAAATGTAAAAGTGTACCATGTAAAGACGTTGGCATGGCATGTTTAGAAACTGAATTATCGATCCATTCATAGTGGATCTGAAAGAGGCCATGTTACCGTTGGACGCAAATGCATTTGCGTCTTCATATTCGGTCATGGAGGGAAATTACATGTACTTTAAGCACGTACATGGAGACGTTGGGGTACACGTTAGGGGACATATTTGACCATAAAAATTTCAATTACCTCATTCCCTCCTTGTCCCCTACGTTCCCTTCAGGATATATCTATTTTCATGAGACCATCTATTTGTTCATATAACATCATCTGCTCGTCTCTTTTCATACGGGCACGAGAACGTGGACTTGGATGGGGAATACATGATGTGGCGCACAAGCCGCAAATCGCTGGCCCACATTGCAGGCATAGACAACAACTAAACACTATGAGCAGTATGATTCCTAGGAATGACAGTAGCTTCCATCCCCAGGCTGATATTACACTCCAGAGCCAACCGGACCAAGTCCAGGTGCCTGGGTTCTGGTGTAGCTGATGAGCTATTTCATGAAGCCTGGTTATAGCTTTGTATACTGATGGTGCGTTATTAGGAATAAACACACAACAACTGGATCCGATGACTCTACAAGCCCCGCCCCTATCGGCCAGGATGACGTCAAGGACGAGACGATTTTGGAGAACAACAAGTCTCATAGCAGACTGTTCCTCTGTTAAGTTACCTAGGGCAGAAGTAGTTTCATTCACTACTGCTTCAAGGATTCTGGTCAATTTGCGTATACGTTTACTATTTGAGACAGTGCCTAAATAAGGAAAGAATCCTTTATTGAAGTCTGTGTATTGTTCCCATGTGGTTTCAGTCTGGTCGACAATTGGGAGATCTCTCTTCTGTCTAACGTGAGTGAGGCGAGAATTTCTATGATAATCAGATGGGGCTAGAAAAACAGGTGGCAATAGGAATGCAATAAAACAAGTACCATCCCAGTCTAGAGGTAAACGTATATAAGCTGTATGACCACAAATAAAATATGAATGTCGGGAAGCTTTGAAAGTAGACTTGCCTTTATCACTGAATTTGATCACAGTGGTACAATCGCTGTGTCCTAGATGTACTGAACCACTCTTTCTGACGCATAATTCACCTTTTACTGGTAAGACTGATATTGATGGCAAGTCAGGATTAGTCTCGGAGTGGACATTCAGAATCATGAGGTTAAGTGTAAAATTACCTAATCCATATACTTCGTTTTCAAGATCTGTACCTGTCATTTGGGGAAGACCCTCCTTGTCTGGGAAACATGCCTTATTCATAACTGTGTTCAGGTCTCCCCATATCCAATTACCTTGGGAAACTTTGGACTTACTATCTAGCGAGGACATTAATGTAAACCATGCACCGCATGAACCATTATGTTTAAATGGATAAGGAAAGAGAGGCAGAGCTCCCTTGTAGTTCTGATAGGGAGGGAGTCGGCCACATACCCAACAATTAGTGGCATTGCTGGTCTGGTGAGAATGGTGTAACATACGGATGAATGTATTGTTGCGCATGGCTAAACGATAGGAAAGCTCATGTGGTGGTAGTTCACTAAACGTGTGCTCTGCAGTGTCATTAGAAAAAGAATATGCAATAGGAAAGAACATATGTAACATCCAACTCATGCAGATTATCGTAAGACTCAGAAAAAACATAATAAGTAACGCTATAACACAACGACTTCGGAGATTTTTACAATATTGTTGTTTCTTGATCTCCTGTCTATCTCTCTCTCTAGTGGGGTCTATCTTATACATGTCAGGAACCTGTCTAACCGCTTCACCCAGGAGGGGACTTAAACAATTAAACTGTCTGACTTACTAGACCTCAATTTTAACTTGTACTCCTGCTGCAGAGTTTTCTCTAGCAGGGGGAGTTTAGAATCAGTCTCTGGAAGTGGGCAGTCCTTAAAGGGAGAGTCTGGCAACAGTCCGTGAATTTTTTTAACATGGCTCGAATGCAGCCATCCTTTCCTCCCCTCCACTTTCACTGCAGTCCTTGTAGATAACAAAACTAATTTCGGCTGCTTCCATCTGGGTTCCAGCGGACTCTTCCGGTCGAAGTTCCTCACGAGAACCAAATCTCCTGGGGGGACTTCATGTGGCTTTACTTGGGTGTGTTCCGGAAAGGCAGCCGCGACCTGTGAACGACAAGATTGTAGTGCAGACATCAAGGAGGCAAGGTAATCTGTCAGCATACAACTGTCAACATCGGTAATCCTACGGGGCATAGGCGTCCCCCACATATTCGGAGGCCTTCCAAAGACCACCTCATACGGGGATAGCCCTGTCCTAGAGTGAGCTACCATTTGCATGTAAAAGAGTGCAACTGGCAAGGCAACTATCCAATCTACACCTTTCTCGGCACATATTTTGGCTAGGCGTGTTTTCAGGGTCTGATTATGTCTCTCTACGAGACCTGCGGCTTCAGGATGTCGAACACAATGAAACTTCCACTGGTAACCTAGCAGGAGTGATACCTGCTTCATAAGCTCGGACGAGAATGGCTGTCCATTATCAGAGTACACGACACGGGGCAAACCGTACCGTCGGAAAAACTCACGTACCAGTTGTTTGGCAGTGGTTACAGCAGTGTAATCGGGGACTGGATATGCTTCTGTCCATCGGGAAAGAGCACATACGACTACGAGGACGTACTTGAATCCTCGGCATCTGTCCATCTGGATATAATCCATCTGGAGGACTTCAAAAGGATGGTCAGGAGGATGAAATCCACCCTGTTCCACGGGGACACCTTTTCCTGGATTGAACTGACAACAGATCATGCAAGTACGCACTTTCTGTTTCGCTGCTGCTCGTAAATGTTTGTTGTACCAGAGATTCTGTAAACTGTCTAACATGGCTTTTTCTCCTAATTGTGCTGGACTATGTGCGGTGTTAATTATAACTTGAACCATGGAGTCGGGGAGGAACCATGTGGCCCTTCCCTTCGTCATCCATCCCTGATCTGTCTGGATCCCTCCTTGTTCAGTCCATTTCTTGATTTCGTCTGGAGTGGCATGTGTCTATATGTCGAGTACATCTAGAATGGGATCCTTAACTGTCAGGCAATGTGTCAGTGTAGTCGGATCAATTTTTGTCATGTCAGTCGGAAACTCTGTCTGAGCAGTGTATTTGGCTGTACGATCTGCCAGGTCATTACCCTGGGAAATAGTGTCTGTGACTTTAGTATGTGCCTTGCACTTCATGATGGCTATGGCTGAAGGCAAATGTATTGCTTCTAACAGTGCTTGAATGAGGGGACCATGCTGGATCTTGGCTCCATGAGAGGTCAAGAAACCTCTCTCTTGCCAGAGAACACCGAAGTCGTGTACGACTCCAAATGCATAACGCGAATCTGTGTATATGTTAACTTTCTTGTTCGTGGCTACTATACAGGCTTGAGTCAGAGCAATGAGCTCTGCAGCTTGAGCAGACAGTGTATCAATACGGTGTGTTTCTATGACTTCAGTTATCACTGCATATGCGGCCACTAATTCTCCTGCACTTGTTCTCATACATGAACCATCCACGTAAAGTGTCAGGTCTGGATTAGTCAATGCAATATCTGTCAAGTCTTGTCGGGGCTTCGTCACTGTATTAATGACTTCTACACAGTCATGTGGAGCTGGATCGGTTGTACTCGAGGGGAACAATGTGGCAGGATTGAGTATGTTGCAGCGTCTGATTTCTATGTGTGCCTGGAACAGTGTCAATTCATAACCTGTCAGTCGTGCTATAGTCAAGTGCTGAGTCTGGGTACCGTTCAGAAGTACTTCTACGGAATGTGGAACCTGTACTGTCAAAGGATGTCCTAACACTATTGAATCGCTTTGTCTGATAGCTAGGGCTGTTGCTGCAACTGATTTCAAGCACGCAGGCAAGGCCTGGGCTACTGGATCCAATGTACTAGAAAAATAAGCACAAGGCTTATGGTGTCCTGCTTGATCTTGTGTGAGAACAGATAACGCTGTGCCATCGCGTTCTGTGACAAAAAGCGTAAAAGGTTTGCTGTAACATGGTGTCGCTAAAACTGGTGCTTGACATAAGGCTTTCTTCAGGTCATTAAAAGCTTGTTTATGTTCCTGAGTCCAAGGGAGGACAGTCGAAGTCGCTGCCTCCTGTGTTGTCAACTGTATGAGTGGCTTAGCTAGATATGCATATTGAGGAATCCATTGTCTGCAGTAAGAAGTGAGTCTAATAAAGGCTCGTACTTCCTTTTGTGTCTTGGGTTGCGGAAGATGTGCAATCAACTGGATGCGATCAGGTGTTAGCTGCCTACCCCACTTGGACAGCAAGTGCCCAAGGTATACCACTTGCTGGGCACAGAATTGCAGCTTCGAAGGAGACACTTTGTGTCACTTGTCTGCCAGAAAATACAAGACTGTTAGTGACGCGCGCTCGCAGTCACTTTCGGTCCGTGCTGTGATCAGTAGATCATCAACATACTGTAGTAGAGCAGTGTCAGTAGGCATGTGAATACTGTCAAGTTGTCGTTTCAATGCTTGGCTATAGATGCTAGGGCTTTCTGTGAATCCTTGAGGGGCGCGTGCAAATTTGAAGCTACGGCCATTTAAACAGAATCCGAAAAGGTACTGGCTTTCCGGATCAATGGGGACACTGAAGAAGGCGTTCTTGAGATCGATTACAGTATAGAACGCTGCTTCTGAATCAATAGCTGTCAATAGAGACGAAATGTCAGGGACCACGGGGTACTGTGGTACGATACATTTATTTAATTCTCGAAGATCGATCACCAATCGATAGACTGGTGGAGCATTCGGATCAGTTCGTTTAAGGATCGGAATGATAGGGGAATTACAAACATTCGAGTCGGTTTCGACAACCACTCCTTGTGCAATGAGCTCGTCAATGATTTTCAGTAAAGCCACTATAGCATCAGGGGGTAACTTGTATTGTCGGATTCGGGGTAGTACAACTCCTGGCTTGAGTGTAACACGGTATGGTGTAATGTGCATACAACCTACATCGGTTGGGCCTTGGGCCCACAAATGTGCAGGAACACTCTGTAACCTGGGATCAAAATCTCTCAACACATAATGACCCTTAAAGTCACGAAGGAATAACCTCACTCCTTCTGGGGAACAACATATAACTGCTCCTAGAGCTTTCAGTGTTTTGATACCAAGTAAGTTTTCTGGACATGATTTCGTAAGTAACAAATCTGTAGTACGGGACAATGGACCAACAGCAATGGGAACTGGCTGTGATACTTCATTAACAATAGGCTTTCCTGAAAATCCAAGGGAAACATTCTGTGAGCCTGAGAGGGGTGCCCCTGGAACCTCGTCATGACTAATGGTCGTTCTGCTTGCCCCTGTGTCAATCAAAAACTTTCTGTCCTTACCTAAAACCTGACTATGTACATAAGGACCCTCTTGATCTACAGGAACCTCGATAAGAGGCAAGCCAACCTCCCTCTCTAGGCTGTTTCATGTGTACTGTTGATAATCTGGGTAATCTGACTGTGCATACTGGTACATCTGTTGTGTGACATGTTGAGTTGCGGCAATGGGTTGAGGCTGTGGTACAGCTACTGTCTGTTATTGTACATTCTGTGGAGGTTGCGGATTCTGTTGAATATTCTGTTGAACATGTTCTGGTCTAGGCGGACGTGGTCTTTCTTTCGTTTTGCCTGTAGCAATATTGTATTTCAGAACGGCACATTCACTTATAAAGTGACCTGGCTGTTTGAAATAATTGCAATTCCCTTTAACAGGAGCTGCAGAATGACTAGTCTGTGTGTTCTGCCTCTTCTGACCATCAGCTGGAACAGACTGGGCAACTAGTACTTTCATTTTCGTGTCTTTCATACGTCTCTGTTCATGATCATGTTCTTCTCTAATCCTGTTCTGGTGGTACTGTAACATCTGTAACATTTGGGAAGGCGTATTAGCTTGCCATGTACTTTCAACTTTCAAAACCCTGTTTTTAACCTGTGGTAAGGAATTCTCGACTAGTTTGGTCACGAAAAGGTGTGGGAATGACTCGCTACTTGTCTTTAGGCCACTATTAATAATGAAACATTTCTCGAATCTTGAATAAAAATCACTAGAGTCTTCGTCTTGTTTCTGTTTGCAGGCTGAGATCGCATCCCAGTCTTCCTTTTTGACTGTCAATAATCTAGGCAGGACCTGTACTAATAATCCTGGCAATGCTTTAGTTTTGTCCCCAAGACCTAAACCTGGGGTACGTCCCTTTTCCTCGTCTTCTAATTCAGTCCAAACAATCTTTTTATCTCCCACCTCCCATTCCTTTTCTTTCAGTTTTTCGTAAATCCCTGCTGGCAATAATACTTTTAAAATTTTAAGAATGTCAGAATACGTGTAATCGCCCATAAGTAACATGTCTTTTAATTCACGGTGGAAACCTGCAGGATCTTTATCGTGACAAGGTACTATCTTCTTCATTTCCAATAATTCCATTTTTGTCAAAGGAGTGTACACGAATACGCGTTCAAGCGTATCATCTGGCTTTCGGATTGGATGTACTTCTCGTAAGGGGTTCTGTCTATCTAGGTGATATGGCTGTCTTACTGGGGGTGGAACGGAAACAAGACGTGGAGTCAGGAAAGTTCTATATTTATGACGTTGTTCTAGAATGATATCAATTAAATCGGTACCTAGGCCTCTCCATCTTCTCAGGAGTAAGTCTTGCAATAAATTATACAATGGACCTGGATCGGATTGCTGATTTTCATACAGTGTAATGAGATGTTGGACCATGTATATACCAGCTAGTCGCTGTTCTTCTGGAGTAAGTCTCAAAAATGTTTGCACTACTAAATCATCTTTATATATACTGTCATCCCCGGCCCATTGGACTGCTGACCGGGCTAATTCCTGATCACGTAAGGTAGTGAGTTCATGATAACCTATTCTTTCTTTCAGTATTTTATCAGTTACTTGGAATATATGTTCAAGAGAACATTGCTCTGGTATCGGAGAAAGGAAACGTTTCTTGTTTTCTAGACGAATGGGTCTGTCAAAAGGTCTGTCAAAAGAATACTGTTTAGGGAGTTTCACTCTACCTACGTATGCTATTTTATCCTCAATCTCTACTGGAGTTTCTGCTTCTTCCTCCTCCTCCGAGGAGTCATTCTTGTCTGACTCGGCTTCCTTTTCAGCCTTCCGTCTGTTATGTATTGCTACTATTTCTTTACGGATCTTTCTGGACATGGCATCTATACAAGTCTGTTTGTCATGTTTACAATCTGCAATATTTTGACCCCATTTTATCAGTACCTCCATCTCTTCTTGAACAACATCTGGCTGATCTTGTTCCCTTATCAAACAATTAATCAAGAATCGTAATAGTAAACCTTGTGTCTCAACTTTCTGATATGCCATGGCCTCACGAATACATTCTGGCCTTTCTCCTGTTCTAATAAAATGATATATTTTGTCTAGATGTTCTGGCATTTCTGGTAACAATATCAAATAATCGGTAACACGTCGTAGACGTAACGAGGCTAACATCATGACTCCTCTCTTACCAGGTACTGGATCATATCTACAATCTGTAAGATACTGTTTAAGCTTGTCATATGTCATTGCTTTCGGAGTACGCTCCTGCACGGTCGCTCCCCTCGCTCCCTCGAACCTGGAAGGAGCGCTGGTATCGTTAATTGCTCATTTCTATCCTACATAGCGCTGCAAGCATTAACTGAATACTGCGCTACTGCACTGAAGTATCTGCTGCCTGCTGCACATTTAATATAACATAGCGCTTCTGCACGCACTGCACTGAAGTATCTGCTGCCTGCTGCACATTTAATATAACATAGCGCTTCTGCACGCAATTACATTTAGCATTTACATGCGAGCTGCCTGACATTTGTTTTGTTAGCGCTTCTGGCCGGTCCCACCTGTGGTGTTTAATTTAGTGGCAATAGCTCTGGCTTGACTCGGACTGTGCCCCGGTTTCGTTTTCATTCAGCCCCCCACCATCTTGTTGTTGTTGTCTGCTCGCCTGGCCCGCCTCTACCTCCCCGAGACCGCCTCCCAGCGGCCCCTCCCACCCTCCGCCCCCCTCCACTCTCCATTTATGTCAGATGTCCCAACGCGCTACGTCCACGCCGAAGGTGCGCCAAAGGTAAGCCCGTCTACGCCCGTCCGCGCCTGGACCGCGCCCAGCGCCAGACCCCCTGCCCCTCGCATTGCCCAGCCCCCCCGCGTTACCTACGATGCCGCCACCCTCCTAGCCCTTAACCCCGGTCGCGCCCCCAACTGCGTCCAAGCCGCTCCTGGACGCACCCATGGACCGTTCTCCTGCTTCTCCTGCAAATTCAGCGGCACCGACAACATCTCCGCTACGACCACACCACAGATTCCCGACCCCAACCACCTAGAATGCATCCTTCTCAACACCCGCTCGGTCCACAGGCACGCCATTGACCTTTGGAACCTACTAGACACCATCTCTCCTGACGTCGCCTTCCTAACGGAAACTTGGATGAACGCTTCCTCCGCCCCTGACATCGCCATCGCTATCCCTGATGACTATAAGATCACACGCAAGGACCGCACCGACCATACAGGAGGAGGAATCGCTATCGTCCATAAGAAATCCATCCGCATCTCTACCAGCTCCGACGCCAACCTCGCTAACTCCGAACACCTTCACTTCCAGATCCACATCGACCCCAAGACAACCCTTAGAGGCACCCTCCTCTACAGACCACCAGGACCCCGCGCAAAATTCAGTGAAGACATCACGGACTTCATCACCCCACACGCGCTCCCCTCCAAAGACTACATCCTTCTGGGAGACCTCAACTTCCACCTTGAAAAGATCAACGACCGCAACACCGCCACCCTCTTAGACAACCTCGCCAACCTCGGACTTAAACAACTGGTCACTTCCCCCACCCACATCGCAGGTCACACACTCGACCCCATCTTCACCTCCAGCAACCATGTCTCCTTCAGCCACACTACGGATCTCCTCTGGACTGACCACAGCTGCGTTCACTTCACCTACAACAAGCCGAAACCCATCATCCACCTCCAACCAACTCTACAAAGAAACTGGAACAAAATCACCACGGAGCAGATCTCCACATCGCTCCTTCAAACCTCCCCAGCCCTCTCTTCTAACGCCAACGAAGCCGCCTCCAACCTCACCCTTTGGTTATCCAACACCGCCGACACCTTAGCACCACTGAAAAAACGTCAACACAAACTTGGCAACAAGAAGACCTCATGGTTCAACGATGACCTCAAGAAGTCCAAGAAACTGTGCCGCTCCCTTGAAAAGGCCTGGAAAAAAGACCCATCTACCAGCAACAAGGACGCCTTCAAAAGCGTCATCCGCACTCACCACCAACTGATCCGAAAAGCCAAGAAAACAGCATTCAAGGATCGACTTGACAACAACGCCCACAACAGCAAGGAACTTTTCAACATCGTCAAGGAATTTTCCAACCCCTCGGCCAACTCCAACGACATCACCCCCTCTCAAACCCTCTGCGACTCCCTAGCCTCTTTTTTCCACAACAAGATTGCTGACATCCACAACAGCTTTGACAACCAACCCGGAAGCCAACCCACCCTACCATCTGCTGACCATCTTACCCCCGTTAACACCCTTAACGCCTGGAACCCAATCTCCACTGAGGACACCATCCGCCTGATGAATCCCATCCACTCAGGATCCCCCACAGACCCATGCCCCCACCACATCTTCAACAAAGCAGACTCCGTCATAGCTCCGCACCTCCGAGACGTCATCAACTGCTCCTTCAACTCCGCTACCTTCCCAGAAGACTGGAAACACGCTGAACTCACCGCCCTTCTGAAAAAACCAACAGCAGACCCCACCGAACTCAAAAACTACCGCCCCATCTCGCTTCTTCCATTCCCGGCCAAAGTCATCGAGAAAGCTGTCAACAACCAGCTCGCCGCCTTCCTCGAAGCCAACAAATCACTCGACCCTTCACAATCTGGCTTCCGAGCCAAACACAGCACTGAGACCGCCCTCATCGCAGCAACTGACGACATTCGAACTCTACTGGACAATGGAGACACAGTCGCCCTCATCCTCCTCGACCTCTCTGCAGCCTTCGACACAGTCTGCCACAGCACCCTTTTACAACGCCTCAGAAACATCGGAATCCAAGGAAAAGCACTTGATTGGATCACCTCGTTCCTCACCGGAAGAACCCAGAGAGTCCGCCTCCCACCATTCAAGTCCGAGGCCTCTGAAATCATCTGCGGCGTACCACAAGGATCCTCACTCAGCCCCACCCTCTTCAACGTATACATGAGCCCCCTCGCGGCCATCGCCCGCCAACACAACCTCAACATCATCTCTTACGTGGATGACACTCAACTGATCCTATCTCTCACCAAGGACCCCAGCACCGCCAAAACTAACCTACACGAAGGAATGAAAGAAGTCGCCGAATGGATGAAACAAAGCCGTCTGAAACTGAACTCAGACAAAACAGAAGTCCTCATCTTAGGTAAATCCCCCTCTGCATGGGACGACTCCTGGTGGCCGGAAGCCCTCGGAAATGCACCCATCCCGACAGACGACGCACGGAACCTTGGCGTCATCCTGGATTCTTCACTTTCAATGAACAGACAAGTCAGCGCCGTATCCTCTTCCTGCTTTAACATTCTTCGCATGCTCAGAAAAACATTTCGCTGGATCCCCTCCGAAACAAGGAAAACAGTCACCCACGCTCTAGTCACGAGCCGACTGGACTACGGAAACACCCTCTACGCAGGTACCACCGCTAAACTCCAGAAGAAACTACAACGAATCCAAAACGCCTCAGCCAGGCTCATATTAGACATCCCACGCAACGAACACATCTCTGGTCACCTTAAAGACCTCCACTGGCTACCCGTCAATAAGAGGATCACTTTCCGACTGCTTACCCACGCACACAAATCACTCTACGACATCGGACCAGATTGCCTCAACTCTCGACTGTCCTTCTACACCCCCTCCCGCCAACTTCGCTCTTCCAGACAAGCCTTCGCCACTGTACCTCGCATCAACAAGACCACCATGGGAGGCAGATCCTTTTCATACCTGGCTGCCAAAACATGGAACTCACTCCCCGCTTACCTTCGCCTCACCCAGAATCACCTAGCGTTCAGAAAGCAGCTTAAAACGTGGATATTTGACAAATAATCCTCCTCCCCTTCCTAAGCGCCTTGAAACCCTCTGGGTATGTAGTGCGCTATACAAATTTTCTGACTTGACTTGACTTGACATTGTCACTCGATGTAACTGTGGCGGGGTGTGGAAGTGACCTCCTGCGGCACCTCCTGAAGCAGAACCGTGAGCATGACCTGACGTCATGGCGTGTGGTACATGTAACGGAGACTGACTCCGGGTTGTATCTGTCGCAAAAGGATTGTGAGGACCAATAATAGGGGGACCAGTAGCAGCAGCAACAGAAGGGGAAGTGACAGCAGGTGCGGGAAGTGAATCTTGGCGTGGATGGGTCGTGGCTTGATCAGCCGGAACATGCTGCTGTACATTATTAGCGTGTTGTACGGGTACATTGGTATATGCTGGAGCTACGTCAGCTAAATAGGAAGAAAGGAAAATGTCTGCTGCGGTCTTTGTGGGGCGGAGTTTAATCGGAACCAATGGTGGTGGCAAGTTACGGGGTATTTCCGGGGTCGCCTTGGGCAGGCCCTCGGTCAGAACTGAATACATGCCTGTGATGAGTGCATTTCTTTGGCGGTCTAATTGTTCTGATCTGACCTGTTCTCCTTCTTCTAGTAACTCCTTTTCTTTAGCTTTTTCGGATTCTTCTCTACTTTTCTCTGCTTTTCTGATTGCTTTTTCGGTTCTTCTATGCGATTCTTTTTTTTTTTTTTGTTTTTTTTTTTGGTGCAAGACGTTTATTTAGTACCGTTAAGTATACACAGCATACTGCCACAACCCGGAGGCCGGCTGCTATAGCACATTTCAGTAATCACAAATAAGCATCAGCAAAAAGTCAATATTGTGTTGCGGAGCTGTATACATAAAAATTGGCATCAGTAACAGCACAGGTACAGGAAGCATATAAATGCGTCTTACTTTTGTCGTTTTCTGGTTAAAAAAAAGAACAATGAAAACAAACAAAACAACATCGTCATAAGCGTGCGCACCACAAACAAGCAGATTTCGGAGGGGGGGGGGGGGGGGGAACAGCATCCCGCAGCAACCAGGTGGACCATGGGTGGGTAAGGCATACAGGTGAGTGAAGCAACAAGGACAGTTCAGAGACATGGCAAGGGGGGTAAAGTGCATAGTGCAGTCACAAGGCATACAAAGTTGCAGGTAGGGCCAAAGCGGTTCAGCACCCCTTCTTCATTACACCTAGAACAACGTTACAGATCACAATTCATCGTCACTCGGTGCTTCCGTTATCAGGTAGCATTGCAGCGGGGCCCAGATATCAGTCGGCCTGGATGAGAGTGGCAGTAACTCCGCATACGTGTGCAGTTGTTCCTGACAATACACCAGGTCCCGTATCCATTCCTTAAATTTGGGCGCCCTGCCTCTGCCCCATCTACAGGCCACCCTCCGCTTGGCTAGCAACAAGGCTAACGCGACATACTTGCGGTGAGCCGCCTGCAGGGGTACGACCCAACCCAATAGTGCCATCTCAGGAGTTGGCGGCACCGTAGCATTGATCATTGTAGAGAGGGCTTGAAATACTAGATCCCAATACTGACGTACAGTGGCACATTCCCAGGCAAGATGTAGAAAATCAGCTCCATGGGCTCCACACCGATCGCAATTATCAGTGTCTCGCAGCCCAAATCTGTGTAATCGAGCCGGGGTATAATACAATCGGTGCACAAATTTGTAGTGAATAATTCTATACCTGCTGCTGGATGAGATACGTTCTGTCTGTAGTAAGCTAAATTCCCATTGTTGATCGGTGAGTGGGGCAGGCAGCTCTTGATCCCACTTCGCTTTGGCAGGAAGTGTGGTGAAGTCAGTGTGTGTTCTAACTGATCTGTACAACGTGGACACAAGCTTATATGGATTCGCAAGTTGCATTATGTGTTGCAGGGGTATGAGGATCGGTGGCTCGCGCGGAAATTCAGGTGTAAGGGCTTGCAGCCCATGTCGCAGGCGCATGTAGTAAAACACTTCTAGTGAGGTAGGGTGTATGGTACCAAACAAATGATCCCTCGTGCGGAACTCGCCATCATGATATAGATCCCCCCACGTTCGGACATGGATTTTAGACAGTAAACGCTGGAAGCCAGTTTCCTGCAGCAGCTGCAATTGTGGGTGATAAGCCAGGGGCATACATGGAGCGTAGAGGAACTGCAGCCCCAGGGAGGCACAAATGTGTAACCAGGCCGTGATAGTGCTAGATAAGGTGTTCGGGGTCTTATCCCTCCCCTCAACAACGGCATACAGAGCTCCCTCGATAGGCGTGGGGTGCGCCAGCCAGTGTTCCGCAGCCAGTTGTGGCATGTATCTCGGCTGTCTCACCCAGAAGTAAGCATAGTGCGCCTGGGCTGCCCTGAAGTAAAGCTCAAAATCAGGTACACCGAATCCTCCCCGCACATAGGGCCGTGTCAGAATCTCCCATTGGAGCCTGGCCTGCTTTCCACCCCACACCAATTTGAGCATTTCAGACCTCAGTCTCTTAAAGAAGTATGTACCAGGATGGAAGGGTATGTTGAGAAACAGGTATAGCAGCTGCGGAAGTACAACCATTTTAATCAAAGAAGCCCTGCCCGCCATCGACAGGGGAAGTGACACCCACCTCGTGACCTGGTCTTCAATTCTACTAACAGCAGTGCCATAGTTCGCTCTCATAAGCGCTTCCCGGTCCCTCTCAATATGAACCCCAAGGTACTTAAAATCACCTTCAGTCCAAGTGAGCGGATATTCCAATGGGAAGGCCTGGGTGGCCGCCGTGAGGGGGAATATGCACGATTTGGTCCAATTTATCTGCACTCCCGAGAGAGTCCCGAATCTAATGAATTCCCTAAGTATGGGGTGTAGGTTGTCCCGGGGGTGCCGGACATACAGCGTGATATCGTCCGCGTACATGGATATGAGTATTTGTCGCTGGAAGCAACGCAGCGCGCTATCCTTATAATGTTGCCGCAGTTTGGCAGCAAGGGGTTCCGTGGCGATTGCAAAGAGCAGGGGGGATAGGGGGCACCCCTGTCTCGTACCCCTAGAGATCTCAAAGTCAGGGGAAAGCTGCCCATTAATAAGGACTTTGGCCGTGGGCCGCGTGTAGAGCAGTTTTATCCAGGAAACGAAGATGGCCGGGAATCCCATGCGGTTTAGTACCCCAAAGACGTAATCCCACTCCAGGGAATCAAATGCCTTGGTGGCATCCAAAAAGATGGCCGCCATGGGCAGGTCCTCATGCACAGAGTCGTACACAGAAAAAAAGGTGCATAGATTGTGGGATGTAGCCCTCCCTGGAACAAAGCCCGCCTGATCCGGGAGGATCAGGTTAGGCAGCAGTAAGCTAATTCGGGTGGCAATGAGCTTTGCGAGAATTTTCACATCACACGTCAATAAAGAGAGGGGTCTATATGAGTCGCAGTGCGATGCAGATTTCCCGGGCTTGAGTAAAGAGATGATAAGCGCAGTTCTCATTGATGCGGGGAGATGCCCCACCTCCAGAGCGTCCTCATAGACCTCCCGCAGTACCGGGGCCATGAATTCAATGTATGTTTTGTAGAATTCAATGGGGATGCCATCTAGGCCTGTGGCCTTGCCTGATTGCATACTCATAATCGCCTCTTTCACCTCGTCCAGCTCAAACGGGGCACTCAAAAACGCCCGTTGAGCGTCACTCAGCCAACCAAGCGCGACATCCGCGAGGTAGTCGTCCAAAGGTGGGCCCCCCAGTCCCTTAGAGGTGTACAGCTTATTGTAATGGCCCACGAACTCGTTAAGGATTTGCGTGGAGTCGCGGAGCAGCAGCCCCTCGGCCGTTTCTAGCACTAGTATAGTAGTAGGCGGCCTCGCAAGCCGGACCGTAGCCGCCAACACCTTCCCAGGCCTATCTCCTTCTCCATATTTCCGCGCCACCCAGTATTTATGTCTAAATTTCGCCTCACGTGCAGCTTCCTCGGAATATTCAGTAACCAAATCTCGAATCTCTGCCAGAGTGTCGCTAGTGGGGCGCGCTCGGAGGGTCTCTTCCGCCCGGCTCAGTTTCACTTCTAGCGCCTTTAAACGGTTCAGGATAGCTTTAAGCACCCCCGAGCCCTTCGCAATGCAGAAACCCCTTAGTGTGACTTTGAAGGCATCCCAGACTGTCTCCACTGCATCCACAGACCCCTTATTTCTCGCAAAAAAATCTAAGCATTCCTCGCGCAGCGTCTCCCTAAATTCCTCATCCAACAGCATTGCGGGCTGCATGCGCCACGCGGTAACAGGAGGGCCTAGCTCAGCTCCGCGCATGGCGACCAGAACCGGGGCATGGTCCGAATAAGTCCGAGGGAGGTGTCGTGCAGATGTGACAGTGGCATACATGTGTGTGGTCAGAAAAAAATAATCAAGCCTGGCCCAGGACCTAGCCTGCGCCGTGAAATGCGTTCCTTCCCCCCTCGGCCCGCAGTGTGCTCGCCAAGCATCCACTAGGTGATTCTCCTCCAAGATGGCGCGCAGCACCTCCCGCCCTTTTGTGTAGTGGTGTGGGGCCGGGTGTGAGCGGTCCAGGGTCGGGTTCACAGTGACATTGAAGTCCCCCCCCCATATTATGTGTTGTGACCCCGCTTCCAGTATAGCAGCCCAGAGTGTTTCAAAGTACTGCGGGTCGTCCACATTGGGGCCATAACAACACGCAAGGGTGACCGTCACCCGGCCCAATCTGCCCCATAGCAGGCAATATCTCCCTTGTACATCTGATTTCGTGCCAGCCATGTGGAAGGGCGTTGACTTTTTAACCAGGATTGCAGTACCACGGGCATAGGAGGAATACGAGGAGAACACAGTACTCGAGGCCCATCTACGACCAAAGGCTGGCAACTTGTGGGGTGCAAAGTGTGTCTCCTGCAGAAACGCTATGTGAACATTATGTCTGTCTAAATATCCCAGAACGTGGCGTCTCTTCCGATGATCCCCCAAGCCCCGCACATTCCAAGTAAGAACATTCAAACAAGTGTCCCCCATCCCAACATCTTTTCATATAACAGAACAAGCCAACTGCACCAACAGTCCTTACAGTTAGAATTACCAGCGGCCCACAGTAACCCCGGCCACCACAAATAGCAGTCCCTGAACCCCCCCCCCATAGCAAAGACAGTAGACCAGCCCACCCCAGGACGGGTGGAAGGTCGACGAGGTAAAGGTGCACACGCTCGACTACAAAACGAGAACTTAAACCCAGTGCAAACCCAGGCATCCAACACTAGAAATCGCAACCGTTGCCATTCAGCAAACAGGCCTCCGTACATTGCCAACCATGAGGCATCCCAGTTGTCCCCTCTCGAGCAGCGACACATAGAGAGAGGAGCCGGCAACCACAGAGTTATTACTCGGGGCCGCAGGCCCAATTCGAGGACAGTGAAAAACATGGACCAGATCAGCACGAACTGACCCCTTAAAGAACTTCCCCCCTCCCCCACCCACTGAAGCGCCCCCAACTCGCCAGTACCCTGTGCCCACCCCCCTCCCCAATCAAACCCGCAACAACCCAACAGTAAAAGTGCATTGAGCAAGTCCAGTGGGGTACACCCATTCGGGGTTCTAGAGGTGCACCGTCGTCCACCCCCGCCTCTCCTCACCGCAGTTGCCGCCATTCTTACCGTCCTAGTCCGGGCGAGTGAGTCAGCATGGGGGGGGGTGGGGGCCTGGCATGCTACAGGGCCTGCAGCACCACCCAGCCCTACACTCCTGGGGGCCATATCAGGAGCAGTAATCCAAAGAAAAAAACATGTATCAACGAGTCATCAGGAACGAAAGCGACGAACCCAGTTCATTCCGCACCAGAATCGTGTCCGCCATCCGCCTGTGCAGCTCTTTTGTCCCTTTTCGGTAGGGTCTTGATGTACTCCTCGACCTGTTGCGGGTTCAAGAAAAAGTGTTGCGTGCCCTGGTGGGTCACGCGGAGCTTGGCAGGATAAAGTAAAGCATAGTCAATGTTCAGTCCTCTCAGTTTTCGTTTCACGGCTAGAAACTTCCTTCGCTGTTCC
Organism: Lissotriton vulgaris; assembly: GCF_964263255.1. Lineage (NCBI taxonomy): Eukaryota > Metazoa > Chordata > Amphibia > Caudata > Salamandridae > Lissotriton > Lissotriton vulgaris. Next base: position 1,845,261,493 of record NC_141685.1, read on the forward strand.
TGAACAAGCGGAGTAAAGTCCGGATAAATGGAGAAGGACACCCCCTCATAATTTAGGTTTTGATTCGCCCTCGCTGCTTTCAATGCCGCATCCCGATCACGGTAGTTCAGCAGGCGTGCTATGATGGGCCTCGGTGGAGTGCCTGGTTGAGGTTGAGGTCCAAGGGAACGATGGGCCCGCTCCACTATAAACTGCTTGGAGAGAGCCTCCTCTCCCACCGTGGCCATGAGCAAACGTTCTACATACAACTCCATACGTCCCGTGTTTGTGGATTCCGGAATTCCCGTAATCCGGACGTTGTTCCGCCTGCCCCTCGCTTCCAATTCTTCGTTCTTGGCGGCGATCACCCGCAAAATGTTGTCCATGCGGGATAGTCGCGTGGCTTGCGATGTTGTGGCATCCTCCGTTTCGGATATGCGGCGTTCGGCCTCCGTTAGCCGTTCGTCGTGCACATCTATTCGTTGGACGATGCCGTCCATCCGGGCGGAGAGCCAGTCCACCTTGTCCACCACCGTGGCAAAACCTTGCCGCATCTCCTGAAGCATTGTTGCTATCTCCGGGACCAGGGGGGTCACCTCTGCCGCCGGGCTCCTCGGCGGCGCACTGTCCCCCGTCTGCTTCGTCCCCTTTTTTTGCGCCGCTGGTTCAAATTGCAGCTTGGGCTGCCGGGCATCTGGTTTCCCCATGCCAGGCAAGCAACAAGCGCACCTCTGTGTCAAGCCGCTCTATGAGGAAGGGCACGCGTGGGCAACCACGGCGGTGGATCGGTTCCGACGTCTAGTGTCCAATATAGGCCGGCTCCATGCAGTTGAACAACAGAATGTCTTCGGTGCAGAAAGCAAGCTGCCGAGGCAGGGTCCCACTGCTAGTTTGATGGGCCAGGCCCGCTAGGCGGAGGTGCGCGAGGCGTAGTGCGGCCTACACGCCACGTGTCAGTCCTGGGCGTTGCGTGCGGCACCGCGCCGCCTACAGCGAGGTCGTAGCTCTCGGTCTCTCCCGCTCCAGACTGATCTCGATCTAGCTCCGTCCCCGAAGGTCGTAGGATCTCCAAACTCAGACAGAGTGTGCAGTAGATATATCTCAATCCCCCAGACCGTTTTCGGGCAGGTGGGCGCAGTTTTAAAGGATAAAAGGAAGGATAAGAATGCCAGGCAGCCGGAGCCACACTAGAGTGCGGCCATTCAGCTCGTGCGCCCTCTAGCGCCCCCCTTCTTCTATGCGATTCTTTGCGCCACAATTCTATGGCATCTTTCTGAGACTGTCTGGCTTTCTTTTTCCATAACGCTTCTTCTACTCTCATGATGCATTCGGCATCCCATGTCCCTGAGACAGGCCATCTAAACTTCTCTTCCAGATGTTTGGTGTAGTCCACCCATAAGTCTAAATACAACACGGCATCTAAGCCATGTTTGTGGTACATAAAATATCCTAGAGTGTCCCTAGGCGGGACAAGAACTGCTTCTTCAAGTATCCCTTTCCTAGTACTTATCTGACGTAATTTTGAAAACAACGGCATGGCTGGAGTGATTCGGACGCGAACACAATAAACACAGTAATAAACAGTAAACAATCATTCATACCACAACATCAAAACACATTAAAACATGTCGGGCTGAAATAACCTGGAACACAGAAAACTCTCGAGATAAAACTGAATGACTAGATGCACTGCTGAACAGTACAGACCGGTCTCATAAAGAGACACGTCGGACCGTATCCACCTAAGTGAACACGTCAGGACCAGAATTGTGTACCCAAAACTGTCTTTACCGAGCACCAATTAATGAACCCGTCTAGATGCGTTCCCAACAACGGTACTCACCGGGAAGCAAGAAACTGAAGGCCTCGGAAACTGGACTGGACTGGACTGCTACGACATCGGACTGGCACGCACCACGCTACCACGCATGCGCTTCGGAACAGGTGGGCCTCCGGACACCTCGGACCTTGCTCTCTCGACTAGGGCTCTGGTCGGGATCCTCCGCATTCCTCACCGCCTCGTCTGGACGCCGGACCGCAGTCTCCGTCTCCCTCGTGGACCCGAGGGAAGATAGCGGGAAACTCCGCAAACGTGCACGGTTTCCGTCGGGGTTGTAGAAGGGGTCGAAAGCCACGTGACTTCACCTGCGAGTGGGGAAGGGGGGGGTACCTGTTCGGGCGCCAAATTATGTGGTAAATAAATTTACCTATACATTTTTCCGTATAATTATCATTACAAGACAGCTCATTCAAATGAGAGGCAGAGTCCGTGGTATCTGAGTCATACGGGCTTTAATGGCATTATCCTTAAGGATGGAGCATCATGTTCCGTCACCTCTAAAGTTCAGGAAGGGACAGTCAACGTTTTATTAACATTACACATTATATATAGTAAGACTTTACAATTGAATCCAATACAGTAGGCGTAACAGGTGAAAAGAGTGAGATAAGAACACATGCGCGTAAGAGGAGGCGTGAAAAAGAGGCGTACACATGGGCGTGCACTGTACATGTCAGAGAAACGTGACAAGATACGTCACATGTGGGTGGATGCATAGAGAAAAGTTGCAGAATCAGCAGAAACCCTTAACCTGGATGCGTGCGCAACTAGCATGACGTGTAACTGGGGGCTTTGACTTTAGCACTAGTGGAGGAGACTGGTGTCTGGAGTGTCAGGGCAACCTGTACCCATTGCATATCTAGTATCTTATGTTTGGAGGATGTAGTGTCTGAAGTAAAAGGCCTCTCGGGCAGAGGCTATTCTACACTGAATGCTAGTGCGTGCATATGTGCCTACGTGTAATGCGCGGGGCCATGGGCCTACCATGGTAACGGAGCCAGTAAATCACTTGCAAGGAGGACAGGAAGGCCGGGCCCTTTGCTCTGCAGCCGGGAATATGTTTAACTATTTCACTAGACTGGAATGTGTTTTCGAGGAGGCTGAGCAGATAACTGTAGGCAAAACATGAACTTGGCAGGTAGTCCAGGCCGAGCCAGGCACCACTTCGCTTGGCAGGAAGTAAGGCAGAGGTCAGGGATACATTTCCATGCTGCAGACTTCAGAGGCAGAAGGCAGAAGTGACTGGAAGTCAGAAATCAGGGCCTAGCTCGGCAGAGCCAGGAAAATGTAAAAGTGTACCATGTAAAGACATTGGCATGGCATGTTTAGAAACTGAATTATCGATCCATTCATGGTGGATCTGAAAGAGGACATGTTAACGTTGGACGCAAATGCATTTGCGTCTTCATATTCGGTCATGGAGGGAAATTACATGTACTTTAAGCACGTACATGGAGACGTTGGGGTACACGTTAGGGGACATATTTGACCATAAAAATTTCAATTACCTCAATACAGACATTTTAAAACGTCCATATTCCAGGCACAATGGCACTTTGGTGAAGTATATTTTAGCATATGCAAGGTTTACTTTAAAAAAAATGTTTTCTTGAAGGAATCGAGGTTGAAACTTGACGAGATGCATTCTGAATTGGAATTGCCTCCTACTAAATTAAGCAGTTGTATTTTATAGAAAGTATACCAATGTATTTGTTACACACCATGGCGGTATGAATGTATTTGTATGAATAATATAGCTTATTATGGATTGCCCTATGTATATGTAAAAAAAAAATACCCACGTAGGGAAGGGGTACTTTTAAATGAGAAGGTTTCATAAGAGAGCGAGATGGAAACTCAACAAATTACACTTTGAATAGTAACGATTTTCTGCTAAATCTAGCACTGTTGCACTTTATTGGAAATATACCGGATTATTTTCTTCTTTGCACATCACTTTGTTGGACAAAATAAGGATCTAATGTAATGATGAAATGACGATTATGAATATCCTATGTATCTGCTTAATAAAAAAGAAATTTAAAAAAAGGTTTCAGTACTGGATTCTGTGAAGGTGTCTCTAGTTTCCTTCATAATCACCTGAAGAAAGTGTGACTCCTCTCAGTTTGCACGGTGCCACTCTGCACTTAATATATATGTGAAAAGAGTCGAATGTCTCCTAATGTGAGTCTCAGTTTGGAGATAAAGGTTACAAGGGCAGAAAACACCTGCTTTGTAAATGTTGGTAGTTCTGAAATTGTACATAATGAATGGTACATTTGTTGGTAAGCAAGAACGCTTCCCTGAAACAAGGTTGATAAAGGTGTATATAGATTGATGGATAGATGATAAAAGGAAACAAGGTTATTTATGCTTTTATTTGGCCAGAAGCTGGTTCTCGAACTGGCTCTGGCTTTTGTAGGGAGTTGATGGGACTTCCCAGGGAAAAATCATTATTTCTCGTCTATATGAAAGTGTTGTAAGGACTATTCTATCTTTGCTCAATTAAATTACTCTGATTTGTCGGTTACTTAATGATTGTGCATCCGCTGGTCATGCAACTTGAATGAATCATTACTCATCATTAGTAAATGCAGCGCCTGTACAGAAGCACCTGTCCGGTGCAATTTTTTTAAATTCTAATCTGATAGAGTTTGAGGTATTTGATATTATTATATGATTAGATTGTTTCCTGTAGTACACACACTGCGAATAAACCTTTAAAAAATGAATTGCATGTTTTACGCAGCACATTGAATGCCCGTTATCAGTCTGTATAATGATTCCTGCATGTCACTTCCCAGTGTAATTATAAATATAGATAGATAAGCAGCCAATATGAAAGTAGTTGCTCTGCACTGGAACGGTATACTGCCATTTATCTTTTCCCCAGAACTATAAGTAATAGTATGCATTCAAAAAAAGTACACAAAGAGAACTAACCATATGCGGATAAAGAACTTGTTCTTTGTGGCTAAATAACAGAGTATGTTTATGTTGATACCTGGACTTAACCTTAACATATAATAAGAACCAAATATCCCTCTTTGATCAAAACCTCTTCTTAAAAAAAAACGTGTTTCATGCATTATCTTGCAAACTTCCCTAAATGAATAGGATGCTTGATGCCAGTATTGCATATACATGAAATCATGCAGATGGATTTGCAGTTGGTGACCGGTATTCAAGACGGCTTCTGCATGTTCCAGTTTTTCACCTTGAGTAAAGGAAGATACAGCCAGTGGAACGGAATTTGGTGACCCCCCTGCAAGCATATTAGAGTATTTTCCGGTTTTCTGTTTTTTTGATTGATGCACATGGTGTTCAGGATTTTTCTTGACTTGCTTCCAAACTTTGGTACTGCTCTTCTGAATTGAAAGCTTATCTCTTTGTATTCTGCTTGTCCACCCAGCTGTTTTACCGTCGAAGTTCTCTGATGTTTTGTTTTGGCTTATTACCAATATCTTCACCCGCTCACTCATAGTCATGCTGTCACAGTAGAGTAGCCACATATAGATGGCATTTAATATGTCCAGATATGGGCATTAGAGGTGTGGTGTGACAGAATTGACATGGAGGCAAATGAGAAGACTTGCTCTTGTGGGCACACTGTTGCATTGAGAGCTGATGGATTCTGCTCAGAGACTGAAGGATTTGGACCTCGTAATATAACTGGGTGGAGGTGGGCTTGACTCAGGACTGAGAATCCCACTCCTCAGTCCCCTGGGGTCCGGGATTCATCTACCGGTCTGTTACTTATGGTTGTTGTACTAGCTCCGGGACATTTTGTACCTGAAGTATCTGTACAGCGCTATATAAATGGGGTTTCTATTCATAAGGTAGCCCTTTTCTGGAGTAGGGTCTTTGCAATTTTCAAGGATTTCGGGGGAACATTGTACTTGCTTTAAGGAGCATGCCATATTACAGAAAGTATAGTAATCATTTATTGCAGTTGTATTTTAAGCACAAACTGCCTCTTTCTTCTAAGACTGTTATAAAACTGCCTATATAGAGTGCCTACGTTGGAGGAAAAAAAGCCTTCGGGTTCTGAGTGTGAAAGTGTCTACGATCAAAATAGTTAATTAGGTTCATGGCAGCAGCTTTCAGACACAGATACAGGTATGAATCTGATTTTCTTTGTGTCAATGAACAAAGGAAGTGGTAATACTTATGCAGTTCAGGAGTTTCAGGACAACTTAGGCCTGATTTAGATCTTGGCGGACAGGTTACTCCATCACAACAGTGATGGATATCCCGTCCGCCGAAATATAAATCCCATTATATCCAATGGGATTTATATTTCAGCACACAGAATATCCGGAGGTCATGTTCGTAGTGGTGAGCCAGAAAGAGGACCAATGATGGAACAAGCATAGAGTGGTGACTCCCCAACTGTAGAGGCACCTGTTTAATGAATGCCGGCAACCTACCACTGAAAAGATCATTGCAGTGCAGCTTGCTTTTTACTAGGGGTGGGCAGAATTTGTGTAATTGCGTTACGCAAATCTCAGCGAAACGGTAAAAAATCTCTGCGAACATTCAGAAATTTCGCGAACACACGGAATTGCATGTTCGCAATGCTTTTTTCCTGTTCGCAATCACTGTTTGCGTGCTCGGGGGGAAATATGTTGCGAACACGCATTTTGAGAACGCGAACAAGCAAAAGAATTCGCAAAGTCACAGAATGCAGAATTTTGGGCAATTTTGCGTTTTCCGCGGAACTCGAAATTACCCGAATTCCACGAGCGTAACGGAATATACCGCCCAGGCCTACTTTTTACTACCTGAATAAGAAGATAGGACCATTGGCCATCTGTCACTGACCAAGTTTTATGGCTTTTGCAATGGTGCTGAAAGAGAAGATGCAGAACTTCATGGACAAAGCGAAAAGAAGGATATTTTTGCCAAATTCTGAATTTCAGGAATATGAGGAAGAGGGCAGAGGTTAGGGAGGATTTGCTGGGGACGAGAGAGTCTTCCTTTACATATCAATGCCTTGAAAGTAATGGTATTAATGGGCGTGCAGAACACCACGAGCAGCATTGAGAAAGAAGTGTCCTTGATAGAGGAAACGTTTGGAATCACTAGATGTGCAGCTGCGTCACATAGAGAAAGGCTTGCAGTCAGTATCATTGAAAGTCCAGCAACTGGATATTATAATGCGATCAATGGTCAGACTCTTTAACTCTTGGTTAAAAAAATATGCATAAATTACGAGACACCTGTTGGTTATGCAAGATTGTGATTACGAGACTGCAGTTGTAGCTATGGTGGACTTGGATAGTTGAGTAGAACACCTGGCGAATGTTCTGTATGACGAATAGTCTCCTTTATTGTAGTGGTGCAGAACAAAACTTTGGGCATTTTAGTATCTTTTATTTAACGAGGGTGAGTTAAAAGCGCAGCTTAAATAGAAGAATACAAACTTATTTTGAAGACTAATTCGGTTTAGTATTTGTACTAAAAATTAACCAACAACAAACACACTTGTTTCTTTGTTTTATTGAAGCAACCAAAGCACCATAAGCTTGGTTAAAAAAATATGCATAAATTACGAGACACCTGTTGGTTATGCAAGATTGTGATTACAGAGACTGCAGTTGTAGCTATGGTGGACTTGGATAGTTGAGTAGAACACCTGGCGAATGTTCTGTATGACGAATAGTCTCCTTTATTGTAGTGGTGCAGAACAAAACTTAATCTGTTGGCCTGCTGTAGTGTCATTCACATTTCTTTCCGCCCACCACAGCATACAGTGTGTGGCACAGGGTCTGCCAAAAGGTCATCTGCCAGTACCAGACGAGTTGGCTTTTCCAATGCTTGTTTTCTTATTCTTAATAGTGTTTTTAGCTACCACATTAGAAATGTTTTTTTTTTTTTAAGCATATTTGTCGTGTTATTAAAGCATGTGATTTTATGTTTTTTCACAGATTGCTTCTTTACAACCACATGAACAAAGACCATGCTTTCAATGTTGGGTTGCCCGATAACATTGTGTATTGTAATGAATTTTTGGATGTCTTACAGAAAAAATTAGACAGGTATGATATCAATTTTAATGTTTAAAAAACATTTGTATTTGAGATCCTAATCTTTTGAACTGCTAGCCGTATTTGTTTGGTGCAATAACGTGAATCAATTTGGGCATTTTAGTATCTTTTATTTAACGAGGGTGAGTTAAAAGCGCAGCTTAAATAGAAGAATACAAACTTATTTTGAAGACTAATTCGGTTTAGTATTTGTACTAAAAATTAACCAACAACAAACACACTTGTTTCTTTGTTTTATTGAAGCAACCAAAGCACCATAAGCTTGGTTAAAAAAATATGCATAAATTACGAGACACCTGTTGGTTATGCAAGATTGTGATTACGAAAGTTGAGCTAATTTAAATTAAATATGAAAATAAGTGTTGGAATTAAATGTAAAATACTTTGCTTGTATAATAACTTGACATATTTTTATAACTAAAATGGGTGGTTTTTCTTCGTTTAACCTACACTATATGATTAGATCTGGTAAAACAAGCTGCCTAACACTCCTGGACTAAGCCTGAAGCTTCTCTCTACAGCTACCACTTAGAGAGCTTTCTATGGTTGTCTAAGACCACTAAAATCACCCTAAGGGTTGTCTGGATTAGGGCACGGTGCTCCACTGAACACCATCGCTGCTGCAGCAATTCCCCCTCTGTGCTGAGAGGCTTTGAAACCCATTGTTCATGACGAGCTCAGCTCGTCATAAGCACAGCTCCACTGTGCCTCATGACGAGCTGAGCTCGTCATGAGCATCGAAGGGGTTAAATTAGTGTGCGCCATATACTAAGCCAGCCTCCTACAGTACGTACTAGTATCTGTATGAGTAGGTGGGTGTGTGTGTAAATGTATGGGTAACTGGCTGTGTGATTGACTGTATGGGTGAGTTACTAGGTGTGTGAGTAGCTCTATGGGTGACTGACTCAGCTTTGAAATGCTTTTGAGTCATTTTTCAAAGAGAGAGGGATGGAATTCAATACTAACCAGGCTAAATACATGATTTATAGTCCCTGTAGCAAAGAGACCCCTAAAACAGACACAAGAATAGGTACTGAAGACATAGAATGAGTCCTGAACTTCTACTACCTGGGAATAAAGCTGTCACATAATTTGACTTGTAGTTCGCAGCTACGGAAAATTCAAATAACTGTGCATAAATATAGTTTGAGTATTATTAATTGAATAAGGTCTCTGTGTCGAGGGCAATCTCATTAGCCCTGGCATTTTTTAATATCAAGGCTTGGGGGGCTGCTTTATAAGGATCAGAAATATGGGGCTACTGAAATTGTGACTACTGACATTTTGACATGTTATACTTAACTGAGAAAATAGTTTTTAGATATCTCTTAGCAACTCCCTATAACACTCCACTTTTTTCCATTATATTTAGACTTGGTTAAACAATCGTATCGCACAGAAGATTCATAGTCAACTAGTTTTATAGAGGTGTCGCCTTTGGTCAACAGATGAGTTGGCCCCTTACAGAGGTGGCCTAAAAGAACTAAACTGTTGTACAGACAGTGTAAAGATACTTTGATTTAGTTGTATTAAATGTATGTTAAATAGAATGGTAATGGAAAGATTTTGGCTACATCCCGAAGAGATGAGTATAATTACCAGGTCATATTTCAAAGAAAAGTATTTGACCCTTGTGAAGGAAGAACGGTTACAGAACTGTAAAAGTGGAGATATTGTGCATAACTTCCTTGATTTTAAAAATACACCTGTGTCTGAACCATTTATGGATTATGCTTTACCACCCTTGGCTAGGCAAATGTACCTCTAATTTAGATATGGTACTCTGAATACTAGGAGCTTTTGCAAAAAATGGAGGCATCAAGCACTGAAAGCTCTGACAAATGCCCCTCTTCATTTATGAGATCGAGACGGTGGTCTATCTAATCCTCTTCTGCAAGTAATATGCTCCCCAAAGAAAAAAATGGGTAATTCCACCATGTACATGTTTTGGTTGTACATGGTATCAAGGTGCACTTAGAATCCTTAGACCATAAACTAGCACTTTAGTTGTATATGGTATGTCAAACTATTTGTGATCTGTATGGCTGATGAGTTCAAAGTTTTTAACGGAAAGTCAGCATTGATGAATTTTTCTTTTAAACATCTGTTATGGCTTTTTATTCTTTTATTTTTTCAAACTAAATGATTCGCATATTTGGGAATCATGATACATGCATTTTTTACAGTATACTGTGGATAAATATTTGTATGTTGTACAGTGTTTTTAATGAAAGAATGTTTCCAAATGAACTATTTTAATGACTAAATACGTTTTTTGATATATCAACCAGAATGGTTATTGGTTTTGGCATTTAAAGAGTCATTTAAGTTAATGTAGTAGTGTTGTGCCTCGTTGCCTCTACGTGCTACAAAATACGCTGTGCCTCATACCCCGCCGGATATTAAGGGACCTGGACTCCTTATTAATAGACTTTTACTGGGCCGGACGGCGTAGTAGAGTTGTGCTTACTACGCTAAACCGCACGTATGATGGGGTGGGCTCGAGGCACCCAGAATGGAACTATATTATTATGCAGCTCAATTGCAGCACGCTGTTAAGTGGTTTACTGAGGGGGACAACTGGGAGAAACGGCTACTCTGTCAGTGTCCTATACAGTCACTGACATAAGCACACACTCACCCATACAGCCACTCTCACAGTCACTCATATACACCATCACTCACCTTTACTGACTTTCACATACCCAGTTACTCACCCATATACCACTGACACATCCACTCAGCAATATACACGCACACACAACCCCCCACTCACTCACCCATGTAGGCAATTACACACACCTCACAGACACTCATACAGGTAATCAGACAACCAATCATTCACCCATACAGTCACACACGTACCCATTCACCAACCCATACAGCCACTTAGACACCAACTGACAGACTGATACAGACATTTACACAACCTAGTCACTCACGCATACATTCACTGAGACACCTAATCAGTCACTTATACAGGCACTCATACGCCCACTGATTCACCAATACACCTTGGTATATATATATTTAACACTCATAAACTTTTTAAAAACACTTAGTCACTGGATAATGTCATGAGTGATGTCATTTGGGATGTCATCATTGATGCCACTGATCATGTCATGAGTGATGTAATATGTGAGGTCATCAGCAGTGCATTGCGGGGGCGCAAATTATAGTTAGCTCCACTAACTATAACTGCTGAATTTCACTGGTTTTGTACAAGTAAAATCTGACTCCAACTATAACGTCCCTGTAACCTTTGGTTTTTTCAGCGGAAAAAAGAAATATATATTTATAATGTTTCTAGGCCTCTACCCCTCCCCCCCCCAATCCTCCAAAATATCAGTCTGTGCCAATGTAATTGTGTTGTTAAGCTCTGTGGTATTACAAAGCATTGGCAATGTGTTATTATGCCCAATTTGCAATGCAGTGTGTTGTATTGACTCATATTCCTCCATGGACTCCATCCATCCATCAATAATCACCTATTGACGTTGGAGGGGCTCTGATTCCCCCCTATCCACTACCATACTTAATATGTTTTGCCCTCCTCTCTGCCAGGGTCAAAACTGGCTTTCCCTTCTGCTGGGGTTGGAGCCAGCAAATGATGGCCCTGGAAATGAATAGGATCAATCCTGCAAGCTCCATTTGGCAATACAAATTCCAAGACAGAAAAGTGAAGGATGTCCTTTGTTATGCCTGCTGTTCCTTTCCTACTCTCTGATCTCTAATCCCCAATATTTTTTTCTCCATGTTCTTTTTATTGAGTTATTTACCTGGTACAATAAGGCATGACATGGCAATGACAGCATAACATACTGATCTCTAATCTCTGATAAGTGCCCAGTTGTTGAAAACATCCCTGCCTTCTTGAATCCAGCAATTGACCACTAGGAGTGGGGCTGTTAACTTCCAACTAGGAATGTGGAGTGAGCCTCTGTACTGGGTTGAGTGATGAACGAGTTCTTAATCGGTTTTCTCTCAGACAAAAAAGTGCTTCTTTGGATTGAAGTGAAAAATTATTTGGAATCCTTTTGCTGGATCACAGTATTGCTCCTGGCAGCCATCTTTTTTTAGGTCTCACCTAGGAAGCGCTTGCGCTGTCTATTCGAGACATTATTTATTTAAGTTTGGATTTTAAGCCTCTTCCATTTTTTGCCCATCTTTTCAGTTGGCTTCTGTTACTGTCCTATGTAAGTTGTGGCTTTTGATTGGGTAATAAGCTTAGTAGCCCCTCCTTAGTGCCTCTTTTTCTCTTGATGTAACCTCCCATGAGGACTGCCCCCGTTACATGTGTTGTTACACCGTATGTTACAGTTACACTTTCTGAGCACTAGTTCAGTAATGATTTTCTCCTAGCTGCTGTTGCAGGCAGGACATGCTCTCGCGCAACCCACCCTACGGTTTAACTGCACAGTAACATTGCACACGACTCACCATCTTTAACAATGGCGTTGGCGCCTTTATTTTCATGTGTGCAGTTCTCCAAAATCTTTTTTTTTAATAATCTTAATCTTACACAATGGCACTTCTATTTTTTTATTATTCATTTTTCAAGCTGCACGGCACGCCTTCTAATCACCAACATAGGTGGCCATGCTTTGCTTTTCTTCTGGTTATGAACAACAGTTGGTCCTTCAAGCGATCATAAAAGAAAAAACAATGAATATAGACTCTAATCAGTACTATATTAAATTTAGGATGTCCAGCCGGAGGTGTGATTTAATAATATTCGCCAACCCTTGGATTGTTTAAATTCCTGCTCTTGCCTATCAGGCAATCAGGCAGTGCAATTTCAGGCTTGCTATCCTGATGATGATCTATGTATCTAGTTATGGATCGAAACGTCGTCGACCCTTTTAAGCAGCATGCACGTTAAACTAATTTGTTAAAACAAGTGCATTACTGTTTACTTCTAGAAGCTTGCCCCTTTATCTGTATTGGCGAAAAGATTTTTGTTTTGCCTGAAAAATGTTTGTTTATTTGTGATTGTCCTTTATGTTTGCTCTTGAGGATACAGGACTGTGTGCCACTCATTTACCTTTTGAATTATCTCTGACGATCTCTTTTCGAATATTATTAAATCACATGTCCGGCTGGACATCCTAAATTTAATATAGTACTGATTAAAGTCTATATTCATTGTTTTTTCCTTTATGATCGTTTGAAGGACCAATTGTTGTTCATAACTAGTCGATACCAAGGGTCCTTCCTACCTTTTGGGTTCTCTTGTTTATAACTAACATTGCTTTTCTTCTGAGCAGTTCGCTAAACTCTATTTTTTCAATAGCCTACTTTTGAAATAGCACGGCACGCCGCATTTAATCTTAAACGATGACTGCCTCGTGGCTCAAACAACTCTATTTTCTCATCATTCTATCTTTTTCTGTAGGCAGCATGGCATGCCTCCTAATCACCAACAATGGTGGCCGCATGGGCTCCAGCTATTGACGGGAGCCTTTTGTCACACTCCGCTTTTTTAAAACTTCTGAATCATGTGTAGCAGCATTTAAAAAATAGGCCATTTGCAGCATACTCCAAAAGCCCATCGGCAGAGGGAACAACTTTAACATTCCATTTACTGTTTCAATGGCAGTTCATCTTTTCATCGTCTGTCAGGGTTTCTTAAAGGGTAAGGGTGGCATGCTTGCTGGATAAGAAGCCACGGCGCCCCCCTCAATGCAACACACCATGTTCCTCACCCTTAAAAAATCCCTCACCATTAGCATGTTTACCACATGTGCCAGACACCATAATTACCAATACATACGAAGCACCAGACCCAGATATTCACTGAACTTAACGCACACACCACTCACCAGAGATGCCCTCAGAATTGTTGGTGAGCTCCGACACATTTCTTGAAACATACCACTGTCATTCCTAAACTTCATGCTCATTTGCTTCCCATTTTTAGCCTGCTTCAAAGGATTTTGTGTTCACTGACGGATCCTTGAGGCCATCACACTATTTGGTGCATCTTTAATTTGAGGCACAGTCTGTGCATATGTTTGTGTGGGATAATGGCGGTGAGCCAAATTACTTTGTTTACCTAGTTTTTGTGATAGGATATATCCAGGATTAGTACAGTGTGACTGCAATGGCAGCAGTGTATGCACTTCTCATACCACCTCTACTTTCCACTGTTTAGTCTCCATCCTCTTTCCTTCCTATCTCTTTAGATGGGTTAAATAATCTGTGCCCTGCAAAAAAAAAATCCTAAACATTATCATTTGCAACGCAAATAGCTCTAGCTTTCACTAATGCGGGACCTATTGCATTGAACTGCGAGTGGAGTGTATACAAATAATAATAATAGGCACATTTATAAAGCGCAATGGTTACAATAAAAACAGTGTGTCCCCGCGCTGCGGTAATGTTGCTGAGATTCTGCTACCCTCCACCGCCACCCTACATATCTCGGGGGAAGAGGTACGTTTTTAAGTTTTTCCTGAATCAGCTCTCCTGGACCTCCATCCGGAGACCCACCGGGAGCGGATTACATTACTTAGCAGCCAGTAAGCGGAAGGACCATCCACCCATCCTAGCTCTCTTGACAACGGGTACACACACACCAGACCCACTCCATCCGATCTCAGCTGACATGTGGGGACATAGGGGGTCAATAGATCAGACAGGTATGATGGAGCACTCCCCTGCAGGATCCGGTGACAGACACAGAGTGCCTTAAATATGACTTTTTCCTTTATCGGGAGCGAGTGTAGTGCCGCTCGAGCTGCCCTCGCAGACGACCTTCTTGGGCGCCTCAGGACTAAGCGCGCTGCCGCATTCTGTACTCCCTGAAGACGGAGCATACATTTGGTTGTCGCACCTACATAGGGAATGTTGCCATAATCCAGGCGCGACGTCATCAAGGCATGGACCATGGTCTTCCTGGCCGTCGTGGGCAATACCTCCAGAGTTTTCCGCAGGACATTCAGGACCCCAAATCAGGCGCCTGCCACCCCCCTGGTTTGATAGTCAAAAGAGAGGTTTGTGTCTAGCCATACTCCCAAATTTTTTGCCTGCACACAGGTTGTGGGTGTCTTCCCCAGATTCTGGGGCCAACATGCCGAGGACCACACCCTCGGTGCCCTACCCACACAAGCACCTCCATCTTGTTGCCATTCAAATTCAGGCAGTTCTTTGCCATCCATGCAGCCAGTTCTTGCAGGCATGCAATGAAGTTGGAGGCAGCCTTCTCAGGTGCCTGGGTCAGGGAGAACACCAGCTGAGTGTCATCAGCATAGGATATGACCCTGATCCCAAACCCATCCACAATCTCCGCTACTGGAGCTGCATAAAGATTGAACAAGGTCGGGGATAGGGTCGATCCCTGCGGCACTCCCTGACTCAGCTTGATGACTCTAGAGTTGTGATCACCCTGTCTCACCTGGAAGCAGCACCCAGACAAAAAAGATTTTAGCCAGCTCAGGGCGCTACCCGACACCCCTCCATTTCTCAGGCATTGCACCAGCGTGTGGTGAGCCACAGTGTCAAAGGCGGCACGTAGATCCAGCAGGATCAAGGCCGCCGTTTGACCAGCGTCCACAAATTGCCTGATGGATTCGGTGGCGAAGAGCAGAGCAGAGCAGATTCAGTAGAGTACCGTCCTCGAAAACCAGACTGGGTGGGGTGAAGGAGACCACATTCCCCAATGTATGCCGTTAGTTGATCATTCACCACTTTTTCTGACAACTTCACAAAGTACGGCAAAAGTGAGATTGGTCGTAAATTGTGTAGTTGGTCTAGACCAATATGCGGTTTCTTAGGGAGCGGCAGGACCACAGCTTCCTTCCAGCAGCTGGGTACTCTACAAGTCCTAAAAGATGTCTCCACCAGATGTCTTATATAGGGCTCCAGGCACTCCAAATTCCCTCTCAGCCTTTTCGGTGGTGGTCCCGGGTCCCTGGGGGATCTGGACTTGATGCTGCGGCAGATTTTAATTAGCTGTTCCGGGAGGGGCATCAAAAATGTCTTCACCCCCTCTCCCTCCTCCGCAAGTTCTCTCTCCTCCGTCCCTTCCTCTCCCACTCTGCCTGATTCAGGGAAGGTGGAGTACATTTTCTCCACTTTATCGGAGAAGAACTCGGTTATCCGATTACAAAGCTCCTCTGAGCCCACAGCTGGTGCAGTTAAAGTAGTAAGGGAGGATATCTCCTTATAGACCTTAAATAGCTCCCGCGTAGAGTTGCTGGCTGAGTTGGTTCTCTCCAGATAGGGAACGGCTTTGGCCCTTCTAATTAGTCTATAGTACTTCCTAAGTGCCTCTTTGTATTGCTCTTTCCCCTGTTCTGAGAAATCTGCCCACCAATGCATTTCCAATCGTTTGCACTCAGCTTTCGCTGCTCTCAAGGCGTCTGAGTACCATGGGGCAGATTTCTGAGCTCTGCCCGGTTTCCTCTGTGCCCAGGGGGCAGTGCAGTCCAGAGCCTCTTTAATCCATCTCTTCAAGTTCTTACATGCCGCTTTGGCATTTTTACCACCAGGAGGGCCCCCTGAATCAGGGCATTACTAAAAAGTCCCGGCAAAAAGCCCCCCCGTCTCCGGCAAACTATTGTCTTATTACAAGTCTCTCGTCGCTTAGATCCAGGTCGTATTATCGCAAAGGGGACCAGGGAGGGATCTGTCCATGTGACAGAAATAGGGGGGTAGACTACGATGTCTTCCCAATTCGCAAACAGGGCGTCCAGCAGATGACCCTTTGTGTGGGTAGGGGAGTTGGATCTGAGCCTAAGTTGCAGTGTGGCCATTTCTTGACAGAGTTCAGTGGCCGTGGTGCAGGCGCTATCCTCAAAGTGCAAGTTGAGGTCCCCGAGCGCCATGAATTTCTCATATCGCAGTGCCGGTTGAATAAGATATTCCAGCAAGCTTGCCGAAAAGCCCTTGGAATGGCCAGGTGGTCTATACATTAGGACCCCCTTTACTATGTAACTCTGGTCCACCTTAATCGTAAAGGCTCCCGCCTCACTATCAATCAGGTTGATATCTTCCAGAGTGCATTGAATGGGGTGTTTATAAATAATCGATATTCCGCCCCCCTACCGACCCTTCTATCTATTCGGCTAATCGCATAGCCCTTAGGAACCGCCTCTAAAATGTCAGGGGCTGACTCCTCATCCAGCCAGGTCTCAGTGAGAAACACTAAATCAAACTGACCGTCTACCAGCTGGTCATAGACTTTCAGTCTGTCTTTCCGAAGGGACCGGCAGTTCAGTAAACCACAGGTGAGCTTACTAGTAACCTCCTCCTCCTCTCTCACTCCTCCTAAAGTGAATGGGCAGAAACTACAGCCACCCTTTTGCTGTTACCCGCAATACTGTGTTTGGAACCGTCCTTGGTATGGGGGCAAAGATTATAAAGTTCCTGACGACCATAAGGGTATTCGACTCTGCCACGACCAGAGGCTCTGGCCCCAGGCCGCGGACGGGCGCAGACGGGCTTGCCTTTGGCACGGCACGGTCGCTGGGATAACTCAAGAAATAGCTGCCTGTTCCAAAAGCTAGACCGCTAACCAGCCACCTGGAAGTGCCTGGCTCTCCCTACCCCGCCCTCTGCGCAACGGTACTGGTTACCGCTTCGGACCAGGGCGGGGTAGGAGTGACGATTGAGCCCAGGACACAAGCCTCCAGGTAAGATTGCCCCCAAACTGAAAATTAAAATAACGTTTTTAAAAAACTTGGTGCCAGAGCTATGCACCGCTATGTTAGCACAGTCTCCAATCCACAAGTTAAAAACAGTAAAGTGAACAGGCCAGTAGCGTGATCAGTGGCAACAGGGCTCTGCCACTGCCCTACGCACCACATCGCACCCAGGGCGTCGCCTTCCTTTATACGTGCCTGCTCCAACAGCTAGACCGCTAACCAGCCCCCCTGGAAGTGCCTGGCTCTCCCTCCCCCGCCCTTCGTGCTACGGTACTGGTTACCGCATCGGACCAGGGTGGGTAGGAGTGACGATTGAGCCCAGGACACATGCCTCCAGGTAAGATTGCCCCCAAACTGAAATTTAAAATAAAGTTTTTAAAAAACTCGGTGCCAGAGCTAAGCAACGCTATGTTAGCACAATCTCCAATCCACAAGTTAAAAATTGTAAAGTAAACTGGCCGGTAACGTGATCAGCGTCAACAGGGCTCTGCCACCGCCCTACTCACCGCATCGTACCCTCCGCGTCGCCTTCCTTTATGCCTGCTTGCTCCAACAGCTAGACCACTAACCGGCCCCCTGAAAGTGCCTGGCTCTCCCTACCCCGCCCTCCACACAACGGTACTGGTTACCTCATCGGACCAGGGCGGGTAGGAGTGATGATTGAGCCCAGGACAAAAGCCTCCAGGTAAGAGTGCCCCCAAACTGAAATTTAAAATAAAGTTTTTAAAAAACTCGGTGCCAGAGCTAAGCACCGCTATGTTAGCACAGTCTCCAATCCACAAGTTAAAAACATTAAAGTGAACTGGCTGGTAGCGTGATCAGCGGCAACAGGGCTCTGCCACCGCCCTACTCACCGACAAAGTGCAGTCCACATGACATTAAACTTTCATACCATAGATGCATATTCTGCGACATCTACCATGGCCTTAGAAGGACGTTAGACAGGTAAAAACTATTTTAACGGTATTATATTAGAGACACACACACTGAGGCACTGGATGGCACAGAGTCCAAATACTAGCAAAAATATTGCCCATAGGAGGTGAAAAAATTGGGTAAACAATGTGAAAAGGTAGATTTCCTACACACACCACTCCTCAGCATATTTCTAAATCCCTCCCAGTTTGCAAAAAGAACCACCATGGCCAACCTGGGTATATGTCCCATTCTGCTTTCCTGTGTCTGATTTTTGTTCACAGGGAAACCAACAAAGACAACTGACCACCATCATTTTGCTGCTTAAGGCCACTGGCCTTTCACTTATAGATAAATGCTCAAAGCCAGTCGCTTGGGTAATCCTCAATTTCAGCCTGTGGTGACCCTTTAACCACGCTCATGCTAAACCTTCAAAGTCAGTCACAGGGTTTAAGACTCCCTTTCCCACTGGGCCCACGCAAATGTTTTCTGAAAAGGCTTTGCAGGCAACTCCTGACTTTCTTTGCACTTAACAAACTATCCTGCCCCTAAACCACTGGATAAGGAACCTCCCTGAGGCATTACAGACCTCCTAACTCGGGGCGTCAGGCTGCAGACGCCCTCCTGGCTGACGCCCTCCTTCCACTTGCACTGCCACCATCTTAGAGGCAACAACCTGAGACTACTCCTTCAGCTCAGGGTATGAAAAGTTGCCTGGCAGTCCAGGACTTCCAGTGTGTACACATAGATTTCATCAAGGGCGGCACTCAGTGTCTGTGACATTCATTGGTATGCCTGGTCCTGGTCTCAAGTCGCCTGTCTTTATGACAACACAGGCAACACCTTATGGGTGTAAGTGGTCTCACCAGGCCAGTTTTAGGTATCCTCTTATCCACTAATCCACAGATTTACGGGTGGCAATGCCTCATACCCTTATGTTCCACTCGGGTACCAGAGCTCCAAACTTATGAACAGGACTCTCACACCTGTGGTAGTCAACCTAGATGCTCTCACCCACTGGTTCCCACTCTAGGCTGGGGTAGTTCACTGCAAGGATGAATTCTATAGGTAAGCAGGGACAGACAGCTTCCTTTCTCTTGGCAGCTATGGCCCCCACTCTAATGAAACCATAGCAATAGGGTATTCATGCTTCCCCCTCGCCCTTGTCCACAATGGACATTTCTTTACCCAAAATATCCCTCTCTGCATATACATTCTGAGGAAGCTAGCTTTTCCACCATCAGGATCCAGCTTTTACATATCCCATAGAGCAATGAGAGAGACTCTGATGCTCTGGAAGTAGGTCCTAGTACCCTTCGGAAAAAACTGCTTACATTCTGGGTCCACCTCCCAACTAAGGGACCCTAGGGAATGCTCTAACATTTTCAAGGTATTCTCGTATGCAGCAAACAACTTTTCAATACCATGTTCACCAACATAGCTAGGCACAATACTCTTAGGAAGACTACAATGTAAATAACCCTTCCTGGATAACACATTGGCACTGCCACCATCCTCAAAAGACTCTAATGCCCTCCTGGGCCCCGAGTTCATCTTGTACTGCCTCCTGTCATAGGCCAGTGTGGTTTTCCACTCCTCTAAGAACAACCCCTCTCCTCCAATGCCAGAGCTGCTGTTGTTTACTTCTCCTCTGCCCTCTTGTCCTCAGCTGCCACCCTCAAATTATCAAGTGCAAATTCGACCTTTCCCTCCTCCATGGTCCAGGCTGCCTTTCCCTCCTCCATGGTCCAGGCTGCCTTTTTCTCCGCATCAGGTAGGGCAGCCTTTTCCTCCTTCAGGGCAAGAGAAGCCAGATGAAATTTCAAGTTCTTCTCTGCCTTCTTGCCCTGATATGCCAATGTTTGAGCCTCTAACTTTGATGGAGACCAAGTGCGAGAGCAGGCTTGCCTACCAGTCCGAATAACAAAGTTGAAGCTACTTCTTGAGGCATATCCTCTCCCTGCACTGATGCCTCTTCAGCTTCTTCGTCCTCATTCTCTTCTGAAGTGATCTGTGCTTGGGGGGTCTCTCCCTGAAGTTCTCCTTATTTGCCTTTTATACAAACTTCAGCCTCCTTTCGTTGTACATTGCCTTCATTTCTACTAAGGTTAAGCTTACTGAGATAACCCATGTTCCTACAAAAAATTAAGATGCAAGAATGTGATAAAAAAATAATTAAATGTTTTTTTATATCTGATTTAAAAGCACTTTATGCCACTCAAAAAGTACTTTATGCTTCTAAATCTGGAATGAGACTTAATTTCTGCACTGTTAAAACTGAGTGGTTACTGCTGGCAGAGTCCAGTCCCACTACTGAACAACAGTGTAAGAAAGTAGTTTATTGATTTGGTAAGGGAAACTCTTACAACTTAATAAACATAACCTGGTTAGGTCTCAACACAAGTCTCATTGATATTCAGCTCAACCCTTGATTAACTATTGTACAAATAGCAGGCAGTTCCCTACAGAAATACGTGTTAAGTTCAGACAGTACCAACAATTTTAAAGTCTAGAACGTCATAATAAAAGTGTCCGACCCAATTTTGGAAAATAGGGAAAAATGTAATAGGCAAAAAGACACCAAAATTATTAAAATCGGATAAGGGCAACCAGAAACATGATTTTCTTCAGAGTTTTAAGGCATAATGCACCTACAAATGGTATAGCACCATTGTAAATTCCCAGTTTGTGGTTGACTAGGTTCTAGCAGTGATTTCAGGCCCACCGTGAGGATTGGAGGTCAGCTATACAAAGCTGGTCACAGCAGTCAAAGTTTTTTATCTTGGATCTTAATCTTCAGAAGGGCAACACTGAACCCTTATAAGGTCCTTCAGAGTCTACTACAGCATCATTGAGCTCCTGCTGAAGCCGTTGATTTTGGTTGCAAAGCTTCGAGCAGGACAAAGCTGGATGTCATAGTCCCCACAGTTGCTTCATTGCTGGGATAAATTTGTTGCCTCATGCTGGTTCAAAGATTCATATTTTGATTAGTCACTTTTTTTGGTTCTCAAAATAAACCATTTCTGCAAGGCTGGAACCTCTAGCCAAGCAGTTATCCAAGAGGCCAAATATCTTTGCCACACTGCCATGCTGAACCAGTTTTTTAGTGTTGCTAAACCCACTGAGTGGGCCATGACTGTTTTTCTTCCATTTGGTGGGTTCACCCTCTCGGCTGAAAGCCTCCGCACCTTGTCCAGGTACTCCAGAGGTGTTGAAAATGACTAAGTGCCACTTTTCTCCTACTTCTGGCAAAGTTCCTCTTGATCAATTCCAATTTCCCTTGGCTTGTCCTGGTAGGCTTGTAGGCACCAAGTATCTTTCCATCCCGGGCTGCGGCAGGATCATGTCCAGAGAAGACACCAAGGTTTGTTGGGGTCCAGGAGTCCTTCTACTTACTGTTTATGTCCTTTTAGCTGATAACGGGCCAACAACTTGGCCTCTGGAGAGCAGTTTCCATCTTTAAATGCCGCAGGAATTTGTATTCCTTGGGCTTTCTTGCTTTCAGGCAAAGTCTTCTACTTTCCAGGCATTATCTGCCCAGTCCCAAGAATGCTCTGACAAGGTGGTGGTGAAGTGACATTATTATTCTGTGCACTAGTCAGTGATTGAAGAATTTCCTACACCCAATCCTAACTGCTCTCGTACCCTATCCCCGGCCCCTTTTACAGCAGGCATCTCCAGCGAGTATCTTGTGAGTTACTGGTAGCTGTCCAGCTGCATGCAAGTAGCTCTCCTATGTGCAGCTCAGCCTCCTAAATTAGAAGCTTTGTTGATTTAATTTATGAATACCAACATTAAAAAGTGTGTAATTGAGACGAACATGTGTAAATTTCCAGGACTCATAAGCTGATGTTTGGAGAATAATGGTTGAATTTCCAAAATATAATTAAAGCTGATATTTGAGTAATAAATCATGTGGCGATGGGGAGACCTAGTAATAATATTATTAACTTGATTCACTGGGCATTTCAGCTATGACTGTTATGTATTACTCATGTAAAGGTATTTCAAAGCTACAAATCCTTTTTTTTACATTATTGTTGGCAACCCTTGTGATGCACTGAGGTGATCACTTTTGGCAATCTTGCATAGTGTGGCTACTATGAAGGAGTCGAATTTTACAAGACCGGACTATACTTACCAATAGCCCATATATAACATAAAAGAATAATAAGGCAGTCGGCAATGGAGAAGGTCGAATTGTTTATTCAATCAAATGCAAGCCCTGGCAGGGGAGCCTCGGTCTACACGACCCATAGAGGTGCGCAGAGGAGACTGGCTACGTACAAGTGATACAAAGCATATATACGTTTTCACACACTCAGGTTAACACCCTACAAGGAAAAATGCAAGTTGTCAGTGAGCCAGCAGGAAGACCCATATAAAGCACTATTGATTGCTAGTAGCTAGGCCGGAGCTATTCCGGGGGCAGGTCGGTGAGGTGCCCTCTTGTCTATCTAGAGCCCGGGGAGTACAAGAACGGGCTCTGCTAGAATGCACGCATCCCACAAGGGGGGCAGGTGTGACCTTGGGTTTCCCTGAGCTACACACAAAAGATCAGAGAAGGAGGCTAAGCAAGTCAACATGGTTTCGTACCAAGAACTAACTCATGTGACTTCTGGGAAGCAGTACATGAACACGGGTAAACGAAACAAGATGGCCGCAGTTATATCAATAGGTCTAAATAGGTCTGCATGAATCAATCGTAAAGCATACATATATTACGTGATACTATATGGTTATTCATATGCATATACAGTTGTATGGTACATAGTGGGCCAATCATGAGTACATATAATTTTATATCCCAACAACTAAGGTAATCTTTTCTGATGCTTTCCCTACCACAACACCAAACCTAGTAGCTCAGGATTTTTTTCATTGCCCAAAAGTAGCTCTTACTTCAGAAAAGGTTGGAGACCCCCTGTTTCACAGAACTTTCTATTTGGACTACTTCAAACGTTCCCAGTACCCTACATCGAAGATGTCTAATGTCTTCTACCTGGAAGGGATGTGAAGCTGTAATAGCACCTCCCCTATTCATGTGAGATATCCTCTCTGTCACAGTGAAAACTGCTTTCCTTTGTTGCTGGGGTTGGAGTCAGAATGTCTAGGATGGGTTGGGAACGAATGAGAGCACAACTTTGCACCCAGTATCTCTGTCATAGCCAGAATAGGTCCCTGATTGAGCTTTTCATTCCACCCACTCCTCCCCAATTGTTAATGGAGTGAGCTTTGATGGTGTTCTCTGGCTTCCCTTTGTGGGTGAAAATATATCTGCCTGGGTCTAATGCAGGGGTTTTCATCCCAATACTTCACCTGTAGTAGTTGTCTCAAAGGGCTGTCACTTTCATGTTATTCTCGAAGTTTATCTGCTTGCTCCAATGTGAGTGTGAAGTACCACATTGCTGCAATATATTGTTGTTGCCCTTCTAACTTCTTAAGTGGATGTGTGCTGGTGTTTGACCACTTCAGTCTCTGGTGACACATGCAAGTATCTGTTGGTGTTGGTATGTTTTTTCATAGTAACTACAGGCAACTGACTTTCTCCATGCTGTATACTATAGAGGTATCCATACAAACAGATCAGATCCCGGAAAGTACAAAACTACGGGGTAGTTGTTCTTCAGTACACTCTCTTTTGCATATGGATGCTGCTTGGCAGTCACATTAGTTATTTCACAGCATTTTATTCTGGAGATGAGAATCAAGAATAGACGCACATATCGGGGAAGAATGCCATGACCTAGTCTAATTACCTCAAGTTATGATGTCTCTTAATGGATGTAAAAGCCAACCCACATCTCTTTGGTGAGGCCTGAGTTTGCTTTAATAATTTCGTAATCAAAAATCTAACCTATGATGTGACTGGTGCCGGCAACATGACCATGGGGCACTTTCTGCATGTTTGGTGCAGGTGTTGCATATGTGAACCTCCATGATCTTCTCCTACAGAACCGTAGTTCAGATGACATGTCAGGTGGAGGACAAACTTCACCGAGTAAGTCATATTTTTACATAGTCCTATAATAAATACCACCTTTGTAATGGTTTTCCTTTTAAAAGCATTCCAAACCTTTTTGTAATGATGCAACTTAAAATATTGATGGTAGCAATGCTGAAAATTGATTAATTTTTACTTATGTTTCATTTTCAGCTTGCAGTGCTTGTACTGTGAAAGACTATTCCGTGATAAAACCACTTTAAAGGATCACATGAGAAAGAAGCAGCATCGTAAAATTAATTCAAAGAATAGGGAATATGACCGGTTTTACATAATTAATTACTTGGTAAGTGACAGGGTTTTGAAATTATTCTGTGATAGAATCCCTATGGATATTGTCAAAATCCCCTTCAGAGGACCACAGGATAAGCAGGAGCTACTGGGCCCAATGGTGTGGGTTGACACCATTTTCTCCTGATGGCCCAACCTACTCTGAATCCTGGGCAATTGGGCTAAGTACTCCTTCAACACTTTAGTCACAGTGGTAGCTTGCGTTGATCGGTCGAAGGCCTTTTGGGGGGAGGGGGTGTGGTGGGGGGGGGTCGGTTAGACAAACAGGGTGAACTCAGGCTCACAACTCAAAATATGTTTGATAGCTGCAATAAATGATTATCCTGTCAAATATTAGCTTTTATGACACAGCTTACTTCATGGTAGCCTCTTCTGGCATATGGGAGTTTTATTTAGCGCAAACTTGACCCGAATCGGGTATCAGAGCGCTTTACATAGCACCAGTTGCATTACTAGAGGATACATTATTTTTGTTAGGCACAGGGAGATTAAGTGATTTGCCCAGAATCAGAGGATGTTCAGCATCATTGCCGAGACTCGAACCCAGTTCCCCAGATTCGAGGTTGACCACCCTAGCTGTTAGGCCAACTCCTCTCCCCAGAATTGAACCTGAACAGGGTCAACAAACTGATCGGGGGAGCACCCATCTCCTCATTACTTTAAACAGGGATCCACTTGCCAGAATCGTTCACTGGATTTTGCTCCCTCCAGCTCACTCCTCTTCCTCACAGGGTCACTGGTCTTAGCAAGCAGGAATGCACTGGTGCTCCAGGCTCCTTGAAAATGTGGACTTGGATGTCCCTGGCTAATGTCCCCTCACCCCGCTGAGAGACTGACCAACCTTAGCCTCCATCTCTGGTCACAGGCAGAGGTCTTGCAGAGCGTCCCCCCTCGCACAGTCTATCTGGCTGCTTGACAGTTGACAGTTTTGGGGGCCTTGAACTCCCCTTCATATAGTCTATTTCCAGACACTAAATGTGATTTAGTATCTGAGTCTTTGACATTTGTTTTGGGAGTCTGCTTCCTTTTGAAGTGCCTTCTTTTTTTTTGCTTCCCTATCCTTCCTGAAAAAGGCAATCTGTCACAACAGGATCGACTCCAAATCTGATTTCCGCCAATATAGGCCATGGGAATAACTAAGAGGTTCATACCTGGATGTTTGCCATAGAGATATGTATATCTAAAGGTTACACCAGGGCCTTGGCCTTACTCTAGATTATTATCCTATTAGCCCCAACCCTCCTTAAATGTGCCCAGGCTCCCTTCAAATGACCTTTTTCTGAATCAAAGAGCACCTTTTGAAGTGTGCAGGAGATCCTGGCTCTCCTTCCTTTTGTGAGTGAACCACTCAGACCATATCAATGCAGCAATCAACAAATCTGTCTGGGTGGATTTCTATACGTCCGAAAGCCCTGTGTCTCCCAAAATGGAGCTCGGAATCTTCCATGTATAGTGCGATTCACAGCTACACATACACCCAGCGCATGCATACAACATAAGCACTGCACAGCACTACATATTAGCTTGATGTAAGCCAAGGGCGAGTTGAGCACACAGCAGCGGAACTGTACATGCATGAGTCGGTAGGCCTCACTCCAGTGACACAGGTAAAAAGGCCTATTAACTTCTACTGGTCACTACACAGTATGCTGCCACCACCGCACTTGTGCTGCTTAACTCCTGGCAAAGGCAATAGCCTTTCACAACTATGAGGGCAGTGCTTTGGGCACCTCTACTTTTCCAACAAGAGCCCAGTCAGTGAGACAGGCCTATGTCATGGTTCATATACATATATCCCTGTTTGCCAATGGCAACAAAAATCAGCACCAGGGATCCAGACATCATTATAGCTGAGGCACTAAGGGCAGGGATCCACTACACGTGGCATTTTTCTATCCTAGCAGGTATTAAAGTCTATTTACCTGGTGTACAATTGACTTTGGTAGATGTGATGATGCGAAAATGTAAATATACAAGTAGTCTTCTGAAGGCCTGCACCATTTGGAGCAGGCGTGCTGTTCAACTTAGTTGTCTAGAAACATCATTATTGATGGAAAAGGAACATTGATGCAAAACAAAATATCTAGCTAAATGTTTTTAGCCTTAAAGGAGGGATTTATTTTTCATCATGAGTAAAATTCTAATATGTATCCATATTGGTGCTTTTGTGGGCTGCCACATTTGATAAATCCCAAATCTCTCTATACCATATCAGTTGTTATAGCCCTTTTGTTTTGCAGGCATCTCAGTGATTGACACTCCAGCAGACCAATAAATGCAGTCTGTCATCCTTCATCTTCCAGATACTATTATACCATTAGCTTCAGGGTTACTAAATTAACTCATTCATGCACTGTTTCTATAATTGCTAGTTGATTTAAACAAAAAATGTTTCTATAAAGAGAAATATTTTCTTCCTAAACTCTGCAGCTTTCACTGCTCATGATGGGAGATTTACATTGTTTCGTTACGTTTTTGCATTAGGAAAGCTCCCCTCCTGAATACCCCAAAAGCGGGAATAAAGAGATCAAGCCTTTGCATTGAGTAAGCACCAAGTATGTAAAGCAAAGCTTAAATGTGGCAATTTTTCAGAGTGCATGGCACTCTATATGGCATAAGAACCGATCTTTTATATATTTACATGCTTGAATTATTGCCCGTCGTCAGGTTCTGAATCCTCGGTGCATTAACATACAGCTCACAATATACAGTGTGAAAAGGCTATAGGACTAAAACAACACTGTATCTTTGCACATCTACCGCATTTGAAAGACCGCAAACTTCATCCAATGAGGTGCACGCTTAAGCTCTCCTACTCCCCTTAGAGGCTACCACAGCTCAGATTTCAACTGCATATCATGGATGACTGAGTGTCCTGGCAGAGCTCTGCTCTGACCCTTCAGTGACCCGGAAATTGTTACCATTTTAGTCTGCCCTGGATTTGAACCAGTCAGATACTCAGCTCTGCAGAATAGCCAGGCTCAGGGGCCTTAGCTCAATGATGTACCCGCCTATGATTATGAGGTTGCGGTGTGTTTGAGCCAGTTGTTTGGCTTTACTGACATGAAATTGACCATTGACAGTAGTCTCCCAGGGAAAGCACCCGGACGGCCTGGGCAGAATTCCAGTCGATATATTTAAAGAGCATCAATTTTTTTGGGCCCCAATTTTCACAAAAGATTTAAAAGCTGCTGTAGCAGGACTACTGGTCCCATCATGGCAGGAGGTCGTAGTTGTGCCATATTTAAAAAGGGAGATAAAGCGCTGCCAAGCTGCTACCATCCTAATTCATTGCTGGACAACACTTAAATTTTGGGAAGGGTGGTTTTGTCAAAACTTGATGAATCCGCACATGAGAATAGGGTTCTGTCTGACGTGCAATTAGGGTTCCGCTCAGGAGTTGGCACTGTGGACCAAAGCCTTTACCTTTACCTTATCACATAAAAATATCTTAGAGTCAAGGGAGAAAGTATGCTTTTAGCAGGTATGGATCTCACTTGTGCTTTTGATACCATGCAAAGGCTTAAGTTGTGGGTTATCATGGAAAAAATAGGGTGTGATAGTGCTATTGTTAATCTGCTTCCGAGGATACACTGGCATATAACTGCTAAGATCCATTATAGCACACAGTGTGCCCTATCTCCTATAATAAATGCTTCTGTTGGGGTTTGCTAAGGGTGCGTTATAGCACCTTTCCTCTTTTTACGTTATATTAACGCCTTGGAAGTATTCCTGTGTAAAAGAAGAAGAGGTTTGGTTAAATTTGACTCCTGCTTTGTCCTGGTTCTTTTGAACGCAGACAATGCAGTTCTTTTCGCTAAAACTGCTAACGGGCTGGAGATACTTTCATGTGTTTTCAATACTTTTATGGTTGACCTGGGTCTGAAGACCAGTCTTTCCAAATCATTTAATATGAAATGTGGCACCAGATTCTCCAAATCCAGATACATATGTAATCTCTGATAAAGAGGTATCAAATGTGCATATCTTTACTTATTTGAGAATCTTGCTAGTTTCAGCTTGTAACTGGAAATTCTTATTAAATAGACCACTCGAATTTCAAAGATCTGTAGATGCTGTGGTTCGCTTTGCTAAGAGGCTGGATCACAAACCAGTAAAAGAATTAGTTCATATTTACAAATTTGTTAGTTGATAGATATGGTGTATGTGTGTGGGGATACATAACTCTTATCCACATACAAAAGATCGATAACTGCTTTATTCACAAGCTCTTGGTGCTTCCACTATCCTCTCCCATTGTTTTTTGCAAGGCTGAGGTGGGGTTGGGCTTTGTAGAAGATATCATTGAATTGTAACCCCTGCTGTCATGGCTAAGAGACTGGAGGAAACCAGAAGCCTAATATACTAAAACATTTTTATTGGACTGCCTCACGCTAGACAACGTTATGAGAATCCCATGGCTGGCATACATTAAGAATTCCCTTACTGAGTTAGGGGTCCCAGAACGTTTTTAAATCCCAAGAGCTCTCCACACTGGGTAGGCTTCCCAACCTCTGGAGCGACCAATGGTGGCTAGAAATCTTGCCCCCCAACCCATATCAGTGGTAAAAAACCTTCGGATATAAATGGATAATTTTGTATCCTTCAAAACCCAAGTCAAAGCACTAGCCCCTCACTGTTTTTGCATCCTCATTTTGGGATTAAAAATATCTGTTCTGAAACATTTGCAGGTCATTCAAAAGTCTGCCACAAGACTTTTTTTCCCTCCCCAAATTCAGTTCTGGCTCCTATCTCCTTGCCAAGCTCCACTGGCTGCCTATCAGAAAGCGCACTAAATGTAAAGCCCGAAATACCTCCCACAAAATTCTTTACAGGCAAGGAGCCCCCAGCCTGTCTACTCTGATACATTTCTACATGCCTTCAAGAGCACTGTGCTCTGCTGATTTAAGCCTGACCTGTGTTCCCCACTAAAGTAGAACCAGAATTGGTGGAAGGTCTTTTCTTGTGTTAGTTCTGGCCCTATGGAACTCTATGCCAATTACCATTAGGAAGATTCAGGATCACTTACAATCCTGGAAGCATCTGAAATTCTGGCTATTTTCCAACTAGGCTACTGTTCTCCGTCCATTGCTGCCATATATTAAATGTGGCTTGTGTCGGGAGGCCCCTTCGGGGTATCCATGCACTTTAGAAATCTTTATAACATGAGAAAAAGAATGTTCATAAGAAGAAGGAACTTAAATAGAAATGAACGAAGACATTTGAAAAGTTTTTGAAATTGTGAAAAGGAAAAATGATCATTAATAGAAAATAAATCTTCAACCCAAATAATACCTTTGTGTCTCCAAGATTTCCAAAATAATGATTTGTCCTTATTAGTAATAAGGTTATTGTACCAGAAAGGGGAGTGCCGGAAGGAATCGCTAGTGACAATCTGTGGCTGCTAAAAAGGTTTTAGGGTAACGCAAGTATGTTTCAAAAGAGGCGAAGATGTTGTGGAAGTTTTAACTTATCTACTTTATCTAAACAGTCATTAATATTCGCCATGACTGTATCTTTAACCCGTTCCATGCTCGTGACGGAACCGCTCCGTCTATGGCCTCGGGTGGGCTGTGCTGGTGACGGAGCGGTTCCGTCACGGCCTGCTCGCCGCGCCTGCGCGGCACGTTCTATTCAGCGGGCCGGGCCGTGACGGAACCGCTCCGTCACAAGCACAGCCCACCCGAGGCTCGTGACAATGCAGTTCCGTCACGAGTACGGGAGCCTCGATCGGCCCCCCTAGGGCTGCGGCGGAATACCCGCTGCAGCTAAGGGGTTAACGGAAGTGGCGGATCAGATACCAAAATATTTAAAATTGGAAGTATTCCAATGAAAACCTGTGGTGATGAAATAATGACTAAAAGTAAACTTAGTAAGTGGGAAAAATTCAGTTTTATCAGAATTAATCTTATACCCTGAAACCGAGGAAAAGTACGAAATTTCCTGAAGAAGGGCCAGAAGAGATTGCTCAGGATTGGAAATGAAGAGAAGTATGTCATCATCCTAAGCTGAATTTTTTTAAGGTGATTATCTCCATATTGAAATCCATTAATTACAGCATTATTTCTGATACAAGATAGGAAAAGTTCCAGAGCAATTATAAATAAAAGAGAGGATAAAGGACAACCTTGACGAACATCACGATTTAGCTGAAAATAGTTAGAAATCTTCCCATTAACAAACACTGATGCCATAGGAAATCGATATAGTATGGAAATGAATGAAATATAATGGGGACCTGACCCATGCCAGGCCAAGGATTTAAGCAATTAGGACCAATCTATATGATCAAATGCTTTCCCAGCATCAATAGAAATTGCTGGTAGGGGAAATTAATGAGAAGAAGCCTTGTTGAGAAAATTGAAAAATAATCTATAGTTATCAGATGTAAACCTACCTTTAACAGAACCTGATTGTTCCATGACAATCATCAAAGGAAGGAAGGGCTCAAGACATAAAGCAATTCATTTAGCAAAAAATGTATACTCCACATTAACTCACTAAATAGGCCTGTAGTTCTTACAAAAAGCAGGGTTTTTGCCTTCTTTATGAATGAGACAAATAGTAGCCTCCTGGAAGGTGCTGCCAGCGGGTCCAGAGTCAGATAAAAATTGGAAAAGATACATTAATTTGGGAAGAAGAAGATTAGAGAAGTGAAGAACAAATTTGACCTTTAAACTATCAGGTCCAGGGGATTTGCCCTTCTTTAGAGATTGAAGCGTTCGAAGAATCTCTGACATGGATATGTAAGCCTCTAAGGGTAAAAATCTCTATGCTCACTAATGAATTTTTAATGTCTTTTAAATAAGCATCTATCTGAGAAGGAAGGGGTGGAGATTCGGGTGTATAGAGAGTAATAATATTTAACAAATTCCGCCAAAATCTCAGAATCTTTGAAGACAGGAATTCCTAAATCAGTGTTTTAAATCTAAATTGTGAACTTGCTCACGAACCTTCATATAATTAGCTAAAAGCTTTCCCATCTTATTACGGCAGCCATAATAACGAGCAGTCCTACGAATTAAAATCGAGGAGGCTTTGTCTGTGGAGACTTTATTAAACTGACGTTTTGCACGAATAAGTTCTTGTAGATTAAATGTGGTAGATGAAGGGTAATATTGATGTTCTAACCATTTAATGTTCAATAAAAGAGATTGATACTGTTTAATAAAATATTTCTTTTTTTAGAAGTCAAAATCAATAATGTGTCCCCCGCGCAGAAGCTTTAAAAGTATCCCATAGTAATTAAGGAGGAATAGTAGAGTCTGCATGGATACTAAAAAATTCCTCAGAAAAGGTCATAAAAGAAGAGGAGAAAGCAGGGATCGAGTAAAAGAGTTATTAAATCTCCATCTATTAGATTTGGCATGGACTGGGACCAAATCAAAGTCTGTAATGGCCGGGGAATTATCAGAAATCACAATTGGTTCAATAGTAGAGCTAATGAGATTTTGGAAAAGCAATATAGATGGTCAAGCCTGGAGAGGGAGCCAAGAGGTGCCGAAAATAAGGAAAATTCTCTACTAGAAGGATTAGAAATTCTCCATGAGTCAACCAAAAGGCGCTGGGTGATGAAGGAAAGAAATTGCTTGTGCATTTTTGGGGGATATATTTAACTGGGAATTGACAATCAATAAAGTTATCCATTACTTGATTACAATCCCCTCTCACAACGAAAAAATCATCAGCATGTTGTAAACACATTTTGGAGATAGTAAGCCAAAAGTAAATATAAGATTGATTGGGACCATAAATATTACAAATAGTCAAGGGAATGTCATTAACAATCAACATAACAAAAAGCCTTTTTTTTTTTTTTACATACATTTATATAGCGCAAACTTGTCCCGAAGGTATCGGGTATCAGAGCGCTTTACATGAGCACCTGTTGCGTTACCTGAGGACACATTCATTTTTATGTTACGCAAGGGGGGCAATTAAGTGATTTGCCCAGAATCACAGGATATTGCGCGTCCTTGCAGAGACTTGAACTCGGTCCTCCAGTTTTGAGGTTGACCGCCCTAGCCATTAGGCCAACGTCTTCCCCCGCCTTTGGTATCAGTTTCTTGGGAACTGGTTACCAATTTTAAATTCGTATGACAAGGAAGAATTTTGCCATTCTTTTTATTCATAGTGAGATAAACAAAAACAGAACCTACTCAACATCGTCTGAATTTTAAAGCTTCAGGCTCAGAAAGGTCAGTGTCTTGGAGAAGAATGAGGTCAGGAGAATATTTAGCTAGATGAGACAAAATTATCTTCCTCTTTATAGGATTAATAACTCCTTTAACATTCCTAACATAACTCTGAATGTGACAACAAAGATTATTATCTGCAGATAAACGGTCTACTAATATAACCTATTCAACAACCATTGAAAAATTGAAAATAAAAAAAGAAGGAAAGAAAGAAAGGAAAACTAGGTCAAAGGGAAGAAGAGAGGAGGAAAGAAAAAAGATCAAAGAAGAAAAGACAGTATATGTTAAACGCTGACGACTGTGGAACCATACCAGATTAAAATGAACACAGGGAAGGATTGACGACTGCACAGGGTTAAGACGGCACAGCAAGGGAGTACCCATCAACGGATAGACGAGACACAAGCAAGATGAAAGAACAAGAGAGATCACCAAGGAGCCTTTAAAAAAGAAAAAGGTTATATAAGCATAAGCAATGCAAGCACAAAAGAATAGCATAATACTGTAACTGAAATAACACCAAGTATATGGAATCTATAAAAAATTTGAGTAAACATAAAATACAGTCATCCAGATGAGGAAGCAGAAGTCTCATGGAGCTGGAAGAATGAGGACGAAGAAATTTTTGTAGATCCGCAGGAGCGGTGATGAAAGATGTTTTATTCTGAAATGTTACTTTGAAAAGACAGGGATGGAATAGACCAAAGCAGGCACCCAAGGAACGTAATGGAGGTCGAAGTTCCAAAAACTCTTTCCGCCTGGTCGCTGTAGCTTGTGAGACATCTTGTGTGATAAATATCTTACTTCTCTGCCATAAACGTTGCTTTTTAGACTTCGCGACATCGAGAACCTCAGTAAGTCAGTAAATTCCCGAAAAAATATAATGACGACTCTAGGCTTAGGTGACGCAGAAGAAGATTAAAAACCTTGACCCAAACAATATAATAGACATTCCCCACCTCCCGTGATTTCAAGAAATGACAGTTTCAGATGTTATCCACATATAATTCAGTACACGAAAAATTGATCAGTCGTTTCTTTCGTCTTTTATTCTTTC
This sequence comes from Lissotriton vulgaris, assembly GCF_964263255.1. Taxonomy (NCBI): domain Eukaryota; kingdom Metazoa; phylum Chordata; class Amphibia; order Caudata; family Salamandridae; genus Lissotriton; species Lissotriton vulgaris. Next base: position 1,845,295,477 of record NC_141685.1, read on the forward strand.
TTTAATGAGTGAACTGTTCCCAAGCCAACACATGTTTCGTCGCCTCAGTATGGTTTTAATTGCGACTTGTTCACGGCTAGGTAAAAGATAATATGAAGTCTAACATTACTAATTATCTGCATCCATTTGTTTACAAAACAAATGTGGTCCGAGGGAATCTCCAAGTGACTGTGTTCAATTTATATACCAACACATTTACTATGTGTGTTTGTGCATGCAGAGAATTCTATAGTAACATTTATACCGATATGCAATAGAGTGAAGATGATTGTAACTTGTGTCAATCATAGCACCATAGCATACGGTGCACGTGACATCGTAAAATTATGTGATGGAATCTAATCCTATATGTACATTATAACCAATTGCCACCTAGAACACTATAGTGTCACCCAGTGACAAATGTGACACACCACCGAAATCTCCAAACGAAAACATCTCAAGTGTCAAAGCCCATATGTGCATTCTATGTGAGGAAACACCAACCTTAATAGATTCACTAAGTAGCAGCCTGTGAGTGAAACAACAAGAAATATAGATATATTAATGTCTGCTGCAATCTCTGTATAGTCGACAATAAGCACTATACAGTGTTTTATCTGCCTTCGAAACCTCAAGTTTTATACGTACATCTAAAGTAGCGATAATTCCGGGCCACACTAATCCTGTGGCGCGAGGTGATATATAAAATCTGCTGGGCTTATAATTCAGTTTCCACAGATTCTCCGGTGTTCTTGCTCCCAAATCTACAGAATACAAAAAGTGCAAGCCCAGTCTCAACGGGGGTTCCAGAATAACACCACCCTGCATCAACAGTCGGGGGACTTGATCAAAGCCCTGCTATGGCGATAAAAATGTCTTTGTTAACAATCTACCTTATTGCCAAGTCGCCGATCCGCATCCTCGCTCCCCACGCTGTTTCTTCTCGAGTGCGAGAGCCGACATTCCTCATTTGCACCTAATAAAGTGCCAAAAGACCACGTGATAACGTCTCTAATGCGCGATCGCGTATGGGATTACACTCGCCAACATCTTTGAGAGAGCAAACACTGCATCCGTATTATGCAGCGCCTCCTAAATCTGCCTCTATATTTGCTCCAAAGGTGGATTCCAGTCCACATCTTAGTGTTTAGTCCATCATTGCCAGGCAAGCTCTATCCCACATTCTCCCATGAGTTGAGCTCTAGTATTAACCCCTAGTATACGGGAAATATCGGTAAACACTTCAATCGTAATCACCTCAGCCATCTTAGAGAGGGTCTCACCGTTCCTGGTAAGGGCAGCATCTCTGTATACTAGTACTAAATTCCCTTCCGAAGGCTTTCACATATACGTAATAAACATGGTTTATAAACTCTTGACACTAAATATCCCTTTTTGTGAAAACAGTATCCACTAGGTCTGTAAGCTCTATTAACCAGTATTTGTATCTACAAACCCACTACATATGCATAATGGCACTCGTGGCGGTAGATCAAGTTCGGATCATTCTTATTACCTTATTATGTGTATGCTCATAATTAGATAGGTCAACTATTCATGTCAGTGACTAATGTATTAAATATCAAACTATAAATACTGCCAACCGTCAGAAATTATACATTGTAAATCACATTCCTTCCCCCATATTATACCACACATTCTATGTGGTATTATATCAGATTACATCAGCATCACGTTAATTTCCCAACTGGTTTTGGAAACAGTCTCTCAATCCACAGTTCTCATCTTCCTAAGAAGTAGTGCATCTCATGGTCAACATTCATCGGTGAGCTTTCCGAATAATCAATTGCATGGAAGACGATAGGCCCACCAGCTCAAGTAAAAAGGAAGTGAAGAAGGAAATAGGATCTGTCCCTTCCAAATCTTCTTGAAGACTATAAAGATATAGGTTATTTAGTCTATTTCTATTTTCTAAGTCTTCAGAGTGAGCCTTCAACAATGCCACCTCCTTTTCCAAAGCAGACATTTTAGTCGTCTCATCTTGTACATCACTAATACGTTGTTCAAGATCGGAAACTGTTCCATTTGTGACCACCTGTCATCCAGATTCTGTATGCGCCTATTGGTTTCTTCCACAAATGGACGCAGCACACACATTTTCTCAAGTACCAGATCAAGAGAAATAGGAGAAGAGGATTTATCAAGAGAAGGCGGGTCTTACTTGACTCACTTGAACGTGGAGGAGGTTGTAGTCGAACCAATTATAGTGGAAGATGAAGATGAGGACGACATATTAAATGAAGATAATAAGCACCTCAGTGGAAAATTGACAGTCTTTAAGTATAGCAACAATTTCCGTGAGGAGGTTGCTGCGTGATGAGGAGAAGCTTTGTTCTTCAGTCTGCCCATAAAGTTCTCAAAAATACCTACATGAACACCAGAACCAAAGGTGGGCAGAGTACAAGAAAGCGTGGGTCACCGTGAGAACTGCCAACCTGATCCTTATAATAGAATTACAGAGCCTCATAGAAATATGAAAAATCCCCTCAGCACAAAGAACCAAAAATATGCAACATGAAAATAAAGCAGGCGAGTCAAAAACGTATAGAGCGCTAAAAGAAAGCCATAAAATAGCCAAGCGTGTCCTCAAATGTCGAAGAAACTGCTTGGAGAAGCTTAACAGAGTGTGGGAGAGAGGATAATGTCCATAGAAAAACAATGGCATTGTATAAAATGGCTGCCACTTTGAGAGGAGAGGAAAAGTCATATTTTTGACCTCAAATGAGGTCAAATAGGGCTGCCAAAGATTTTATGCTGCTCACCTTACCTTCCGATGTACAAAAGCTCCAGTCATGCAGTGAAAAGAAGAAAAAGGCGGCTCCATAGCAGCTTTGTCCATCCACAGATGCAAAGAGTTCCCAATCTGATAGCTATCTTAGCTGGTGGTCCTACGTCACCCCCATCTAAGCCTTCCTTTTTATACATATGTCACCCCTGAGGTAGGTCGAAAGGCTCATAGGGCAGAGTGCCTTGTATTTAAAAGGTTGGACGTGTGGGTTTAGGTTTTACATGTCCTGGTAGTGAAAAACTCCTGAAGTCATTTTTACTACTATATCCCTCCCATTGACTAATACTGGGTTTCTTTATTACATTTAATAAGTACTAAGTTTAGATTGGGAGCAGGTAGAGAAACCATGTTGAGACTCAAATGAATTGTATATTAAAATCATCTTTATTGAAAAAGTCGGATTTTAAGTAACATTTCTGAAAATGCCGCTTTGAGATGTTTGGTATTTTCTTGTCCTAGTCAATTTATGCCTCTGCCAGTGTCCTGGGTCACATGACTGTAAATGGCTCTGCTGTTGGGCTTTGTCTGTTCCTCCCAGACAGGGACACAAAGTAGATAAGATGTTGACAGAATGGGCAATCCTGCCAGGGCAGGTAGATACGGAGATGTTCTTTCCCTATGTACACTTTAAAAGGCTGTTGCCTACAGCACACACAAGGGAACCTCACACCAGAATGTTATCTCCCCAGACTTCTTGGAATCAGTCTTGGGGTAGCACAGGGTTTTCCCTTACACACAAAGGCTGGCACCAGGCATAAATATTAGACCCTCAGAACAACTCTCCAGTGCACTCTGGCACCTGTGGAAGACTTCAGAAGGACTGTCTTGTCACCAGCGTACTGCCCTGCTGCTACCAGATGACTGCCCTGCTGCTTGAAGGACTGCCTTGCTGCTTGAAGGAGGACTGGGCCATCTCCTTGAACCCAGGACCACCAGAAGGGACTCCAAGTGCTAGTATCTTGCCTTCTTTGCGCGCTACAGGAACAAAACAAGCTCCTGAGGCGTTGAAGCCTGCTGTTAGTCTCTACCGAAGTGGTGACCCCAGATTCACACCCTTGGCAGTGGTATTTGAGGTACTTCTCCAAAAGTTGGGACTTAGAAGCTTTTTCTACAAAAACTTCGGGGAGAACTGACAAAAGACCAAGATCTAACTGCAAGCCCACAGTGCATTGCCGGTCGTCCTGACTTTGCAGTAGGTCCCGCTAGCAAATCCTGTCAAAGGTATGTGGAGTTCTCTTTGGCTACAGCCTGCAACTTTGTCCTGCTGGAGATTTTTGAGCTCCAAAAAGTTGTGTAAGTCTGAAGGTGAAAATCTTTTCTGGGCTTGACGACTGTGACCTCCCCAGCATGGAAATGTAGCTTTTCTCACTTTAAGCTTTTTCTTGCCATTGTCAACAGCTTCCCTGAGCCATTGGCCTGCAGCTCTCTGGCATAGACGACTTAGCATCCTGATACAGTCTGCTGCCTAATCCTACTCAACTCTACCTTCTCAGGAACTTTGCTTCAGAAATTTTTCTATGTCCGAAGGTAAGCCGAGACCGAGCCCTGTCCACCACCTGTATCCGACCTGCGCTCCATTGTGGTCGGACTTAACTTTTGATTTTGACTGGGTCTCGCATAACCAGATACCCGTGTTTGGCACTTCGATCTTTCAGGTGCTAGATTTCTTTAAAAATGTTTAAAAAATCATGACTCTGGTTCTGCTGATTTAATTTGTTTTGGTGTCATTTCAATTTGATATGATGTCAATTTATTAATTAAAAATTTCTCTGTTTTTCTAAATTGCTTTGGCATTTTACTTGCATTGTGTTTTCAATTTTACTGTTTGTGTGCTGCATAAATAATTTACACAATGCCTCTAAGTTAAGCCTGACTGCTTTTGTGCCAAGCTACCAGCGGGTTGAGCACAGGTTATTTAGTTCCTTTTGCGGTTCACCCTGACAAGTATTGTGGTTGTTGCGTGAGTAGGGCTTCTACTCCCCTCAACCAATAACCCAGTCCCTTACAGTAGTCCATGGTCAGTCAAATGGGGGCACATTTGGGGCTCTCCTCTTGGTCACAAGACCTCACTCATGTCAAGGGAACGGTCTAAACCTGTGCCCTCACACTAATGCGAGATTGGGGCTGAATTCAAATCCAGGATACCAGATACTTCGAGTCAGGCACTCATAGCAGGGGAACACAATTGTACACCATGCAATAGATGTTTCCAACCCAACAACATTGGAACCAGAATGTCTCATCTGATGACGCACATATTCTAGGCAATACCTGCGCTAATGCTTCCGATTTGATCAGCCCAATTCCCTGCGTTTTATCTGGGAAGATAGTTCTCATCTTGTAGCACCTTATTATCTTCCTGATCAGGAACCCAGTTAGTGATTCGCTCTTGTTCTTCACTTTGACAACAAAGCTCACCACTGCCAATTTTAAACCCATCTATGACCTGGTGTAATTTCTGTTTTTGGCGCACCAAAGAAAACGTACTTAGTGAGCCATTGTTTTGGGGAAACTCCTGCTATTCTGAACCATAGTTTTCCATAGTCACTGTATACCTACCCGGCATTTGCTTCCACAGAGAACTCAAAACTAGCAGATTTAATTGTGGTGCCAAAAATCCCAGAACATGGTGGCAAAGTGTCCTCTCTTCTGCGTCTCACATCAACTTCTTGAACACATGGAACTTGCCACGAAACAAAGCATCTGCAATTACAAATTGTAACAACCTTTCACAAAATGCATCATAAAGGGCCCTACAGAAGCCGGGGAGGCTTCTGTGGATTAAATAACAATGCTCTTTCTATGTGGATTCCCCTCGTCTGTATGATGGTTTCCACCTCACCCTAATTGTTGTCCTCCTAACCAATGTAAATAGATCCCCGATGTGCATGCTGGTGCATATGCAATTGTACTGTCTATTGAGATTTTCAATAAAAAGAGTTAAAAAAAGGTTTGCATCATAAAAGAAATGTTTAGCTTTATGCAGCGCAGCATTCTTGCTCTTAGGAAACGCATAATATTGGTATAGTTAATGGAAAGTGAATCCAAGACCTGCACCATTGACCAGCTGTCTCCTCTCTCCACTGTTAGGCCCATACTGTTCTTGACACTAAAATAGGAAACAAATAACTTCAGAAAGGATAACTTTGTAAACTTAAAGCTCCCTGTACTTTGCCTTCCCTGCATTCGGCCACTGCTGTGCACGCCAATTCTTGTTAAATGAGGCTACATAACCAAACTCCCTCTTCCCTCCATAGTGACAATTCATTGAAGTCAGCACCCTGTTTTAAACCTTCTTTCACCCCTTTGGACAACCTGGTAGAGTGTGACCTATGCTGCAGTTCCGCTGTGGCCATCGCCATCTTCCTTGAAAAAGGTCTCTCCAGTGGTGTCACTCGTGGTATCACTCGTGCCTCAAAGTTCAACGGGCCAGTCAATTTATTCAGCAGGAGCAATATTACCTTCTTTGCGAACTTACAAAAGCGCACCAACGTCTTGAAAGATTTCACTTGCTCCTTGTCTTTATTCCTGTTTAACTGGGAAATGACAACTTTGTAGCTGAACTGTAGGGTTTTTCCAGGGCAAAGGGTAATCCTAGTTTCTCAGTTATGCGCCTGAAACAGTGTATCAGTCCTTGACTTCCCTGACTCTGTCCCAACGTCAAACAGGAAGTCGTCCACATAATGCACCACTCCATTCAACCCTCTTTTGCTTACATTTCCCCTCCAAGAATGCGTTGAACTTCTCATAGACTGTATGAAACCGCACTCCGAATGGGAAAGCATTTAGCATAGTAAAGCTCCTCCTCCATTGTAAAACCAAAAAGCGGGTAACTGCTTTTTGGACTGGCAGCATCCAGAACGCTTAATGTCCGCTTTTGCTAACCAGGCTCCTACCCCACCAAATAAAGTGCATACTGCCATTATGCCTTGTTTAATTCCTAGGTCCTAACAGGCATCGTAATTTACCTTCCTTCTCTTTATTTTTTCTGATTTTACTGTTCCTCCCTTTTAGTCTGTCTTGCACCTCCTTGATTGTCATTTCTTTTGTCCTCCAGCCTGCCCAAAAGTTACTGCTGCTCTGTCTCAACATTACTTTCCTGTGTGATATCCCTTCCCACAATGACTGCACTTATGCATATGTCTATACGATGACCCTACATAACTACACCCTTGGTATGACCAAGGGTGTTGTTATGCCATTATGCCATTTATACATTTGCATCATTCCAGAAATATGCGTGTCTCCAGGCCAAGCTAAAATCAGGATGTTTTTCATTATACCCTCTAAATTGCTTTTCATAATAAGACTACGCATAACTGCTGCTATTGCCGTTGTACAGTATCTTGTGTGAGGCTGGTGGGGACAGCGCTCAAGTCGGGCCGTCCTTCCCACCCTCTTACTTCCCTATAAATGTGCTTAGCAAGCAGACGGCGCAGCGGGCTGGCGCAGCGGGGGCGCCGGATGCGCGCCGAAGCCGCGCCAAAGCCATGCCCGTCTGCGCCCGTCCGCGCCAGGATCGCGCAGGGTGCGGGCCATCCTGTCCTAAATCCTCCCACTATCAGGTATGATTCCGATGCCCTGCTCCAAATACGCTTGACCAGCCCCAGCCATAGCTGTAAGGCTCACCTCTTAACTGATCATCTATGGGGCCCTTTTTCATGCCGCCTCTGTAGATGGGCATCTCTAGGACCTCCTGACGCAATCTCTCCCCCTTCCCCTCCCCCTCCTCATAAAACTGTCACTCTCAACTGTGGCCTCATCAATGCCAGATCCCTAACATGCCACGCGCAGGATATTCACGATCTTATACTGTCGCATGGCCTCGACGCCATCTTCATTACTGAAACGTGGCTAAATGACGCATCTAACCCTGATTTAGCAACCACCCTCCCCACTGACTATTCCATCCTTAGGCGTGATAGACCCTCGGGTAGGGGTGGGGGTATAGCCATTATCGTCAGGTCGTCCCTCACGTGCCATGCATTTGACCTGACCTCTATCAAGCACTGCGAGGCTATAGGATTTGTTATTCAAATCAATCCATCCACTTCTTTCTCAGGTGGACTCGTCTATCGCCCCCCTGGGAATGCCTCTTCATTTCTGGATTCCCTGGACGAGACCCTTGCCACTCTCCTGACCCACTACCCCACCTTCACACTTCTTGGTGATTTCAATCTCCATCTCGAAGCCCTTTCAGACCCCCACACGCTGAGTTTCCAACACTCCTTAGATACTTTTGGCCTCACCCAACTGGTTTCACCCCCCACTAACCGGGCCGGCCACACGCTGGATGGCATCTGCACTAACTTGACTGCCCTAACTGTCTCGCCCCCTATCCCACATATATGGACGGACCACTGTTTTATCCCCTTTTCCATTGCAACACAACACTCTGCGCAATCAAACATCATGCGCTCTCCCGCACCCTTCCCGACTAATTGGAAGAAAGTTGCGGAACGTATTATGCTAAGTCCCCGGCCCACTGCCCCTCTTCCCACTCTTGTCAGAGATGTAACTTTAGATTCTAAAAATCTTCACATCTGGATTGACACTATAGTCACATCCTTCTCCAACCCAACCAGCCTGAAATCAGCCCGTCGCGTAAAAAAACCAAATGCCCCTTGGTATACCCAGACCCTTGCCGAATGTCACCTCAAATGCAGGGTCCTGGAAAGAGAATGGAGGAAAACATACGATGATACTTCGAGATCCCTCTACATCTTACAGAGGAAACAATACCTCTCCAACATAAAAATAGCCAAAAGGGAGTTTTTTACCTCAGCTATAGAAGCAGCCAAACAAAAACAACAGACTATTTTCAACATAGTCAAGTCCTTCACCCACCCCAAGGCCCTGATAACGGAAATTCCCCCATCTCAAGCACTCTGCGATCAAATTGCGGATTTTTTTATTGACAAAATTAACACCATTCACAGAGACTTTCCTCCCCCCTCAATTTATATGCAAGTTGCCGGCCCCACACTACCTTCACTCGACAACTTCTCTGTGGTATCCTTGCTACAGACACAGAAAGCCATTATGACTTGTAAGTCAGGAGCACCCACTGACTCCTGCCCTCCGATTATTCTTCACCACCTCATTGAAGCCGTCAACCCTTCCATCAACGCCATTATTAATGACTCCCTCAGCACTGGCATTGTCCCTGCTGAATGGAAGAAGGCAATAGTCAAGCCCTTGTTGAAAAAACAAAATAAATCCCCCACTGACTTAACTAATATGCGCCCCATTTCTCTACTCCCTGTACTAGGCAAAATCACCGAGCGGCTGGTCCACGAAGAATTAAAAGCCTTCGTGGAAAGCAACCACATCTTGCATCCACAGCAATCGGGTTTTCGCCCTGGCCACTCCACAGAAACCGCACTGATTGAGCTATCAGACACCATCAAGTTCCTACAGGATGACGGAAAACATGCCGTACTCATCCTACTCGACTTGACCGCGGCATTCGACACCATCTCTCACGCTATCCTTGTTAACAGAATGCGTGAGATTGGTGTGTCTGGTACTGCTTTAGCATGGATTACATCATTTCTATCACATAGAACACAAACAGTCTCGCTTGGACCTTTTCTTTCCAGCGAAAGACCCGTCACATCCGGGGTGCCCCAAGGATCCATACTTAGCCCCCTCCTTTTCAATCTATATATGGCCCCCCTCTTAACATTGATTGAATCCCACAACATCCTCGTTACTTCATACGCTGACGACACTCAGCTTGTCGTCACCATTGATAAAAAATACCCCGACACAGCTCTCAGATTCCAGAACTGCCTCTCCCAAGTCTTTTCCTGGCTCAATCTTAACCACCTAAAATGCAACAGTGCAAAAACTGAAATTATTCCACTGGGCAAAGACGTCCTTTTCTCACCAAAGGACTGGTGGCCTCAAAATTCTGATGTACCGCCTTGTGCGGTTTCCTCGGCCCGCAATCTAGGTGTCCAATTTGACTCCTCCTTGAGTTTCGATGACCATGTACGCATCACAGCTGGGTGCTGCTTTAACCTCATTCGACAGCTGAAAAAATTCTTCGACTTCCTCCCTATCTCCGCCAGGAAAACAGTCGCGGTGGCTCTAATCCTTTCTCGGCTGGATTATTGCAACGGCCTCCTGGCGGGAATAAAAAAGTCTTCGCTAAAGAAATTGCAAAGCGTCCAACACGCTGCAGCCAGATTAGTTCTTAAACTCCCAAAAAGGTCCTCGGCCTCTGCAGCCCTCAACACGCTGCACTGGCTTCCCCTTCACAAAAGAGTCCTTTTTAAACTCCTTATCACGGTCTTCAAAGCCACTAGGAACACCGGCCCTCTTTATCTAGCCAAACGCTTTCAGCACTACATTCCATCGCGCTGTTTGAGGTCAGCCGAAGCAAACTTGATTGTAGTACCTAGAATAAAACTAAAAACAAAAGGGGGAAAAACTTTTTCATTCCTAGCATCGAAGGCATGGAACAGTCTCCCCTTTAACCTTAGGCACGTCCCCTCGGAAAGCCAGTTCAGGAAACTCTTGAAGACCTGGATTTTCCTTCATCCCGACTCAGCAGTTCTTGCAGCCATCTGATACACTCCTCGCCATGCTGGCTCTCTAATCGCTTAGCGCCAAGATGCTCCTTCCGGAGCGATAGCCGCGCTCTACAAGTGTCAATAAATATCAAAATATCAAATATGCGAACATCGTTCCTCTATTTTGGGAGCCCTTATGCCCAATGCAACCTTTCTACAGATAATATGTGCATATGATGACCAAACAATGTTCAATGCCCTTGCTGCCTGGGCGGCTTCTTTTCTTGATCAGCCCATACAAAAGTACTGTAATTGGACAGCTTCTCTCTCATCTCCTAGGACGTGTGTTGCTATATCCAACTCCCCTTTACCCACTTAACCATGACAGCTGCCATCTTGCTACCTGCAGCATATTGAAGTCCCACCCTGCGTCTATTCCTAATTCCCCTGTCTCTATATGTGTTTGTTTTCTCCCCTCCATCTGGTTTATCGCCATACTTTTCCTTTGTCACCACAACTAATACTTTGCCAATCTTCCTTTCCCTTCCTTGCAAAGCTCCCAGGATCATGTTCAGGTCATCTTCCCTCTTCTGTTCTTTGCCTAACCCCATTCTTCACTCGTTTCCCTTTATACTACTCTCCATGCTCTTTGTCCGTACTACTCTTTGACTGTGTCTCCTTCCCTGATGCTTCTACTCTGACTCGCTGTACCTTATCCACTGCTCTCTTTCCGCAGTTGTCTAACTTTATTCTCTTCCCTCCTCCTCTTCTTTTTTGCCTTCCTCACCAATCGCCACAAACTTTCCATAATATCTTCCTCCAACTCTCCCTCCAAGGTACTTCCTTACTTTTTCTGCTTCCCTTTCTATTTTCCCTCCCCACTGTCTACCCTTCTGTCCTTCTCCCCACTCTCTTCCCACTACCATGTTTTTGTACACACTCACCATTGTTCCATCACAGCTTCTTTCCCCAAGGTTTCTTCTGTACATTTTCTTTTAGCTGCTGAATACCCCACTGTCCGCCCACACCTCATTCTGCCCCTTGTGCCCTTTGCCTCTGTGCCCATTTCCCCCTCTTTTGTCCTGGCCCCTTCCCCAGACTCCTGTTATGAAAGACTCGCTATGTTCACTGCCTCCTTCCCTTGCAGAGCTATCCAATGTTTCTCCATCCCCATCGTTCTGTCCCTAGGCCCTCATATTACTGCCCCTGACATGTCCTCCCCTACTGTTTCCCCCTCTCCTCCCTGGACAATACGCACTTGTCTAGCTTGTTAACTATCTGTATGCTTGTTTGTAAATAGCACACATTTCTGCCAAAAGGCGCTCATTGACCCTCCTTTCTGCTTAGCTGTGAGCTGAGATGTCAGTTGCTCTCATCAATTTTTCTGCCTTTGTTGCCTACCTTCACTTATCCGCCTGGTCTCCCTTGGCAGTCCATTGGACCCCTGCTCCTCTCCTTTACCCCCACCCCGAAGCCCTGTCCTAAATTGTTTCCCCATTTTTTCTGCACACCTGTCTCCCTACCCACTCACCCCTTTAACTTCCTACCCCCACATTTCTTTAGTTGCCTGCATCATCAAGTAGGGGTAGGGAAAGTTTGAGGCTGGCGCACCTCACCCTAGCTGAAAAAAATTCCCCAGAGTAGATGCTCAAATCCAGGGAATTACGTAGACTGCTCCATGAGCACAACCGGCATGTGAACCTAAGTTTGCACTGCCAGGACAATTCGGCATTACAGAGATTTACCTCTGCGCCTCTGCCATTTTAGACACATGTCCCTAAATTCCCCTCATGGGACACACTCATTATGTACACTTCGTTCCCCCATCACAGGACAGCCTTTGGCAGGGTGCACCTGCTCAGATACTGACATGTGGCAGGGGCTGTATTCTCAGTATTTGTGCAGAAGAAACCTGTTGGACTTGGCCCTTCTGGCAGGTTCACCCCTAATCTTTTTGCTTTAGATCTGTGATCTGTGTGGATGATTTTCTGGTCTGTGCGCACTTTTTCCCTGTGTCCCAGAGTAAAGGGCGTGCATGTAGTTAGGCTGGCCTGCTCTCCCATAGGAATGCATGGGGAATGTCTGTGTCCCTGGTAGTTCCTGATGCGGGGGGAGTGCAAGCCCGAATTTGGTATGTGCGAGCTCGTGACAATGAATCCTTCGCAATGGTGTATGTGGCATGTGTGTGTCATGTGTAGAAATGGCACTTCTAGGACTTGGTATATTACTGTAAAATATGACTGGCGTGTGATTGGCTGGAGCTGGCTGGTGAGCCTGGCTCCAGGAAGGCTGGATGGGTCTGCCCGGTGGTGAGTGTGAGATTAGCATGTTGATGGCTTGGAAGGAGTGCACCTGGTCCCTGATGGGGCTGGACTTTCCCCACACAATGCTGGCTCCACCCCCTGTAGTGCGACTGATGACCCTAGCCCTGCCAGTGAATGAAATGGGTGGTTGAGCTATCAAGGGTACTTCAAAACCAGCTGCAACTGGTTTCTCCCCCACCCTGCACCTACAGACAAAGGATTTTACTGTATAAAAATGGGGCTGTGTCCCCACAGAAACTGTTCTGCTTTTGGATCCTTGCCAGAGGGGGCTGCTGCTGTTGCTGGGGCCAGGAGGACCGCCATTTGGCTTGCCTCCCTGCCTGGAGACCCAGTGTGCTGGCTCTGGGCCCGGCCTTGCCCCCCTGCCTGCCTAAAAGACTTTGTGCTGGACTTTGCGCTTGGGGAGCGTTCTCCCTTGTCCCCAGTGCTGGGAGCGCTTTATTTTGGTCCTCTTAGCACTGCGAGCGCTTTTCTGTGCCGTAGGACGCTTGGGAGTGCTTTGGTTGCCCAGCCGGTGCCCACCCGGCATTTGCTGGATTGTTGTGCTCGCTTCGTGGACTACGAGCGCTCTTATTGCCGAGCCGGCATTTGCCCGAATTTGCGGTGCATCGCGAGTGCCTACCTCGCTTTATATTTTATTTAAAGGCCGGTGCCAACCCGGCATTGCCCCGTGGTGTTTTTATTGTTTACAAGCCGGTGCCCACCCGGCATTGCCCGTGATCACCGCCGCAGCCCAGGAGCATCGAGAATCGTTGCCGGGCCGCTGCCTAGTGCGACCCGGAAGTTACTGGTGGACCGGCCAATCGCTGCGCGGCCCCAGAGGCGAACCGGAAGTCCCGCCCCCGCAGCCGAGCAGCGAAGGGAGAAGCAGCTGGCCGAGTCCCCGAGGCTCCCCGAGGGAAGAGGAGCCCCGCGCTGCTGACAGGAGGTCTGGTGAGTGGGGCCGGGAAGACGAGTGCAGGGAGGAGGGCGTCTGGGCACATTGCCGGTGCCCGTCCCTCCCCTGCAGTGCACGGGCCTGAGAGCGGTCCAAGTGTGTAGAGCCGATTGAGGCTCTGGGGCCATTATCTGATCCTGAGTCCCCCGTGAGGGACTCCAACGAAGCCCGCAATCGAGATTGGAGCCCCGAGGCTCCTGGGGGCAATTTGTTTATCTAGAGCCCGAGAGGCTCCCGCCCTACCTGTATTTACGAGCCCCGAGGCTCAGGGGCATATCTTTAATTTCGAGCCCACGAGGCTCCAAGCCCCCCCCCCCCCATTGTTCATTGAGCTCTGAGAGAGGCTCCTGAGCGCTCATCATTGTTTTAGAGCGCTGAAGCTCTAAATTGCCTATTTGCTGTATGAGCCCTGAGAGAGGCTCTTGGGGCACGAGTGTGGTCAGTAGCCCCGAGGCTCCCACACCGTACTTGCTTCACCTGTGTTCTTGAGCCCACGAGGCTCCAACGTTGGCAGCATCTGTGATTTACAACTGTCCAGCACTTAGTAGACAAATTGCTACGTTTAGGTTTTTTGTTCTGCGCTGCCTGCGCAGCCTTCCCTAACATTGGATTCAGGGCATTTCAGCCCTTGCGAGGCCAGTTGGCCTGAGGGACAGTTCTAGTGTTGTGCTACATGCACCCTGCGCATTGTGATTTACTTGCATATTTAATTCCTGTGCAAATGTTCTACCTGCACCTCTGAATATGTTTTAATGCCTCATGTGCAATGTGTTGATGTTATTACCTTTGCTAAAAGTGACCTGCTTAGGTATTTTATGTTTATCCCCTTTGCTAAAAGTGACCTGCTTAGAGGATTGTTTGTGTTATTACCTTTGCTAAATGTGACCTGCTTAGGTGATTGTTTAGGTTTCCTTCCCTTTGCTAAAAGTGACCTGCTTAGGTGATGGTTTTCCTTTTATAGGTCCTGATGATAAGGTCCTAGTTCCCTGCGTGATTTTCCTACAGTGTTTAGGGTGGCGTAGGAGGTGTTTACTCTTTACCAGTGATTACTGGTTGTGTGCTGCATTTACTATTTTAGTGCTACAGTCATTATATGTTTATGTGCTAAGTGTTATACCTACAAGTATTATTTCTAACAAGTGCCTACCCCTGACAGTGGTCCACGTGGCCCTGTCCTGTACATAATCCCTTGTAAATTCTGCCCGGGCCTGTTGGCACATTGTAAAGTTTGTGTGTTATCTAATGTGTTTTTACTATAATACAAAGGCTTTTTTTTATATAACCTTGTGTGGAGTTTCCTTTGTGGTGGGCCTTGGGTGTTGTTGCTGGGGTGCGTGCGCAAATACCTTACTCATATCGCCTCCAAGTTTAGCCTTGCTGCTCGCGCCACGTTACCTAGAGGGTGAGCAGGGGTTATCTTGGCGTGTAACTCCCTTGCCCTGACTTAGGAGTGGTGGTCTCTGACTGACTTTGGCGCAAGCCCTGGCCAGCCAGGGATCCCGTTTCCAACAAAACCTATATTCTGTATCCTGAGGTGAACGAAGAAAGCCCACAGTAGGACTCTGGAATCTGCAGCTGTTGCCACCCTCCTCTGGTCTTTCAGGTCAATACAAGCTTGAGGCCACCGGCACAGGACAGGCGAGTAAGCCATTTGCTCTATGTGCAATTGAATCCCTGTGTATACACTTCACGCCTCAGGCAATGCTGCTTGGCACCTGAGACTGGCACATATGAAAAGGCTTAAGGCAGTATGTCAGACACTACATCTTTGGTGTGGGTGAGAATCAGGCTGCCATAGCACACTGCAGTTAAAATGATATGACACCTAAAAATATTCACCCAATATTGTTAGTGCAGATCACTTGTCACCTTTTCTGAGTTAACCGAATCCAGAAAATATTCTGTTCCTTTCCACTGGCTGTATTAATTGTAAACAGGCAGCCATCTGGCATAGTAAAAGTGTGCAAATAATTTGGGTTTCCCGTTTATGCTGTCATTTTCCTTTTGAGCAAACACTTTTTTCTATGAAACTAATGTAGCATGGTGCACAACATTAACTATCTCTCTCTTAATCACTGTATAAACTTTGTGTGCTGCTATATGCTCAGATGTATGATGTAATTAGACACTTAATGTAGTGTGTGTGTGAGGGGAGAGGTCTTTGGTGTGTATGAGAGTGTAGAAATGTACACAGGATTAAAACCTTATGCCGAAATTGGAACCTGGGTATAGCGTAAAATTTAGATAATTAGTTCCATGTGTCTCATTTATAAAGTCACATGACGGTAAAACACAATGGTCCACTCAAACATTAAATATCAACAATATTTATTTTTCCAGTTGGTGCTTCGTAAATTAAAAAAAGTGCAGATTGTGCAGTGCTCATTGGTGCAGTGATGTGAACAATAAAATATGATACATATATACAATATGGATGTCCACAGTTCTGATGCCCAGTTCTTTACAAAACTGATTCTGAATTTGAACCTATATCTGCTGGGTAATCCGTACTCCAGTGTTGACATTTCGACCCACGCTCTAATTTCTGCAGAACATTTCAGGACAAAGAATGCCATCTGACACAACCCCTATTGGAGTGAATTGTAGAAAAGGTCTGTTAACTTCATGGGCCTGTTATTCATTTAATTGAAACATACCTCATAGCTGTGCTTGGCCTTCACATGTCGAGGTTTGCTGTAATGTCTCGTAGTGTGCTCACCAAAGATCCCCACTGTAATAAACGAACACATATGGCTGAGTGTGGAAAATGCTCTTCGCTATTCTCTATTGAGAAAGTTTCCAGGTGGCCTTCTATTTCCTCTCAATACATGTATGGTGCCTGTGTGACTGCCATGAGTCCTTTATTAATGTTTAGACACTGTCTTTAAAACATACATTTTAAAACCAAATAAAATCTTTTTGTTTTAAAGTGCCCCCCACGTGTAAACCAGATAAATACCCAATACTCCATCATTTAGTGTGTATAATCGTCATTCTCCTGCACCCATTGCATCACTAATCCAGACTTATTTTAAAGAATTTTGCCAGTGCACATGCCACATCAAAAAAATTCCATATTTAACAAAAGTGCAAGTGCGTCATTGCAACACTTTGTCATATCTTTTTAAAAGCAGTTTTAAAATCAAACAACGAAGCCTATTATAATGACAGCAATCAATTAATACATGGACGTTAAAATGTTGAAAACGCAATCCACATGTGCAATTATTCTCTGGATCTAAGAAAAGGTTATGAACCCCAATGTACCCCAATATAGGCCTAAGTAGTTGCACAACATTTTACCTATATTCGACTTACCATTGTTCCACATTACGGGTTTGGTGCTGCCTTTTACCTAGTTAAGTGCTGCATAAATGTTGTGTGGTTTTCTCCAAAACCTAACCTCATTATGCATGACGATTCTCAGTATCACAGAAGGATTACCATCTTCTGCATAATAACTCTGTATAAGGACCTTAGCCGACATGCCCACAGTACCATGACACATATAGGTAGAACCCCTGAGGGTGCCTTTGGGTATATAAGCACCACATCTTCACTGGGCAGACCAGAGGAGAAAAGACTTCCACGCTGACACGAGGCACTGTGGTCCCAGCACACAGACACTCCAGCAAGGAAGAGTTAACTATGTCTTC
This sequence comes from Lissotriton vulgaris, assembly GCF_964263255.1. Lineage (NCBI taxonomy): Eukaryota > Metazoa > Chordata > Amphibia > Caudata > Salamandridae > Lissotriton > Lissotriton vulgaris. The sequence continues at coordinate 1,845,312,705 of NC_141685.1, forward strand.
TGTCATTAATTACTCAGGCACACAACTGTTCTCACATGGACATCTCCTTACATCCCTTGCATGGAACATCAGCTGCTATGATGTTTTATACTTTGCACTCGATTCCATTTGATGTGAAATAATTATTCTCTTGTTTTAAATAGGATTGACAGATAATTCGTGTCATGTCTAATTAAGAGACTCCACCTTGCTTAACTCTTCACTGGGAGCACCTATTCACTTCCTTAACTTTTAAGCAATTAGTCTGTATATATGAATAACCAGAGACCCTCCTATAACATATGCATATCTTTTATCGATTCAGCTTGCTCACTATTGTCTTGAAGTTGATCTCAAATAACTGAGATCGAAACGTCATCGACCCCACCCCACAACAAGAACTCCTTACACTCTGTATAAAATTCTTGTGGAGTTTTCCTATCTGTTGTCAATGCGATGGTTATGTTTTAAAGTCACCCTCACTTTTTCGTGTCAGGCTTATTTTCACTTACCTATGTGAGCACCTGATTTTTTAACCCCTTCGATGCTTATGAGGAAATGGTTCCGTCATGAGCATCGTTGCCCCAGTGCTCATGACGGAACCATTTAGTCATGAGCACGAAATCCCTCTGCTGCAGACAGCAGAAGGATTTCCTTCTCTCCCCCAAACCCTCAGGAGCTGGGAAAGAGCTTCCCTAGCTCCCGAAGCCCCCTCCCTGGTTTCTGTGCAATGACTATCAGCGCGAACGTTGCGCTGTTGTCATTGCACAGAAATCGAAACTGAAATGAGCCTTTAGGCTCATTTCAGTTTCACTTTCTATGTGCTTAGGGGGCTATCTCAGCCCCCCGGACACGTAGAAAGACTGAAGAGGTATCAGTGGATCCCTGCTTGGGGATCGTCCCAGGAGGGCGATGCCCAGAAAGGATCTACCCTCTAGACACCAGAGAGGGGGGAGCGGCCCCTTGGGCAAGGGCCTTTGTCCCCCCCAAATATATTTGGCATCATTTAGTCTTTTTGCCCCCCCCGGGGGCAAAAAGCCCACTAGACGGCAAGGATTTTTTTTGGCGCATACATTATTAGGGTGGGGGCTGCCCATAAAGGGCATGTCCATGCACCCACCCCCACAAAATTTACAACCTCCATCTGCCCCCCCCGGGTGGACAAAAAACTCACTATACGCCAGGGATTATTCATTGCCAAATTAAATTAGGGTGGGGGCTGCCCAAAAGGAGCATGCCGATGCCCCCAGCCGCAAAAATTACAGTCTTTCTGCCCTCTTGGAGGGCAGAAAGTCCACTAGATACCAGGGATTTTTTTTAAATTATAATTTGTGGTGGGGACTGCCCAATATTGGGGGCAGTAGCCCCCAATCTGCCCCCCTCGGGTGGGGGGGGGACAAAAAGTTCACTAGACACCACAGATTTTTTGGGACAAATTTTAATTAGGGTGGGGGCTGCCCGCAGCAATCATAGCCTATCTGCCCCCCCTGGGGGGAAGATGGGGACAGTAGCCCCCAATCTGCCTCCCGGGGGGGGCAAAAAGCCCACTAGACGCCAACGATTACGCTGGCTTGTCGTTTTTATATCTAGGATCCTAATTCGATATTCCATGATTTGTGACCTTTGTGAGGTTATAATCAATAATATCGTGATAAAGGCATAAGAATCAGATCTATATTCAATAATAGCCCGTGCAGTCCAAAGCACAGTACGGCTTCTCCCATTGACTCCTAGAAAGCACAACCCGTTCTTTAAACAAACCAAGCCTCCAGCAGCCTGGGAAAATCCCCCTGCTTTTGTTTTGATTTGAACAAGAACTCCTGAAGTCCAGAAAGAACTGTTAGTTCTTAGTGACGTCTTATGTCCAAACTTACGTCAAACCAGGCACCTTCCAGGTATAAAATACCAACAGTTGCCTTAAGCAAACACACAGTGGTTTGGAGCAGAGCGGCCATCTACTTGCCCGAGAACCCAGCTGATGCGAGAGCCCACGGAAGCCGCCCCTCCCGTTTGACGCACTGAGAGAGACGCTGTCTTTTTCTCCAGCCGAAAAAATCCAGTTCCGGTGTTTCCAGCCTACTCTCGCAGGTGGCTGGGAGATCGAGTCCTGAGGAAAGAGATACCAGACCTCCCACATTCTATTACCAAGGTACGGAGCTGACTAAACCCTTGAGAGAATTATTGATGCAGATTCTTGGCAAAACAATCTTAACCAACTTAACTTAAACTGCTTCTTACTCACCCCTTCCCAAGTATTAGGCTTAGGTCAGGTACACCGGGGTAGGCTTAGTTAGAAGCACCAGTTGAGTACGTTAGTCAATGTATTTATGTATGTATATATTTTATCCATTTTAAAGTATCATATGGCTAAGAAACCATATCAATGCTTTTACAGTATTATTTCCTAATACTACTTTTACTGTACGCACTTTACTTTACTTTAAGTATTGCAATTGTGGCAATTCATTTCTCTTGCATGAGAAAGAAGACTGCTCAATAAATAACACCTTTTATTGAAAACGCCCGTCTCTCTATTTCTCTGCCCTCTGGTGAAACTAAGTATGCACGGTTGACTGAGTGAAATAGGTGTTTATTGTTTTCACAGGACTCCAGAGATACACTCTCATTCTGAGGGAGCAAAGTTGTCATGTTTATGCGGTTGTCGGAAACTGAATCCCTTCTTGTCTGAGCCAGGGAAGTTCATCCCTCCCTATTCATTCAAGAAAGTTTCCAGTGACCTGTGAGCTAGCTGGGGCAAACCTAAATTAAGTTTAACATAGTCAGTAGAGACCTAGATGACCTCAGTCCTACGTCTACACTGCTGTTTGTTATTCCAATGCGCAGAGCCTATTGGGAAAATAGGAACTACACTACATGGCGCCCAACGTTTGGTAAGGCGATAATCTAACGCAAGACACTAGAGTAACTCAGTCGTGCTTTTTCACACAGAACCCTTTTCCCGTAAAAACTCCAATAGACGTCTGGAGTGGGTGAAAGGTTAATATCCGCCGGAACTTAGTAGGAAGAGATTCCTATGCATTAGTTGTTGGTTTGATCAACGTTGAAGGATACAGTGTTCCAAAATATTGTGCACCTAATCTTTGTTTCCTTGAAACTCGATCTGCAACAAAAAACTTTCAGTCAGTAAAATGGCAGAAAGTGACGAAGAGAAAGAAAGAGAAGCCTTAGCAGCTCGACTCTTAGAGGAAGACATAGCCCTCCAAGAAAATGACCCGAGTGTTAAATTCATTCCGGTCAATCAATATAAGAAGAACTATAACTATTAAACTTCTAGAAAATGGACTGATACCAAGAGGTGGTACAGTCATATTCGTGGTGGGGACACATGAATATCGGCAGACAGAGGTATTCTATTCATGGATACATTTTCCAGCAGCACACGCTATGACAAAAGAATTCCACTATTGCAAAATAGAGGAACCTCCGGGAGAATACACTCCTTTCGAGGAGATCGAAATCCCACTAAATTACCAAGAGCACCTGCTCTGGTTTAATGGTGCCCTAAAACATAATAATCACATCACCAGGCTCGGTCCACTAGGTAGACCAGAAGCAACGGGCCGGTCCTATGCAACTATGCAACACACCCAGACTACGAAATAATGTCAAGCGAAGAACCTCCTGAAAATCCTGAAAAAACATTTATTAAAAATAATTAAATAACTCAAAAAAAGAGTTGGGATGGCAATCCACTCCCAGGGAAAAACATTTCCGGTCCAGAGGAAGGTCTCCTCAGCGTAAAGAGAGATCTCCAGGCGGAGAAGACAAGTCTCCCCAAAGGGAGCCCTCTGAAAAAAGATACAACCTTCGAGATAGGGATAAAATAAGAAAACCAGACAGATATCAAGATGTTGATACACGTCCCTCTCGATCCTTCTCACTCAATCTTTCTCGATCTTCCTCACAGAAATCGGAAAGAAGAAGACGGTCAGAACACAGAGAAGAGCACGTCAAGTCCAAAGACAAGGAACCTGCTCATCAAAGTAAAAAATTACAATTTCCCAGAAAGCAGGTAGCAAGTATTAAAGTTAAACATGCCGAGAATTCTGAGGACACAACTGAAAAACGGAGAGTTGCACAGACAATGCTAGACAGCGCAGCAGAAGTGACCATAGCTCGCAAGATCCTGATGAATCTTCTGGAGACAGTGGACACGAATAAATACATTCAGGTGGAAACTGCAGACACACGAGTTAGTGTGGCCCATAAACTATATGAAGTAACATTAGGTATAGAGGGAAATAGAACTAGGAGAATAAAAGGTCTGTTTGGGAAAAACTTTTTAAAGGCTATGACATCCTGTTAGCTGAGAAAGACTGGCCACCAGAGTTTGTCAGGGAGTGCCCTCATGGCGAAGAAATGATTATGCCTGCCTTCTCAAATCATATTCCGATTCATAAAAAATACATATTCGCAAGATAATGGGCAGTGGCTCAAGCTCCTGCCTTATATATAAATCATGTAGGATGGGATGAGGATTCTCCTCACCACAAAATCCAGTTAAAAAATCAGCCCACTTCACAAAGGCAGTACCCAGTTAAACATCAAGCTAAAAAGCAAGTCAGGGAGATCTTAGATCAACTTGAATATCAAGGGGTGATCGAAACATGCACCTCTCAAATGAACAATCCTTTGTTTCCTGTCTCCAAGGAGATGATTCATATTGTCTAGTTTTGGACTACAGACATTTAAACTCCTGTTGTAAAACATTTACAGTACAAAACTCACATAGTGCAGCACTAATGAATAACATTGTGCGCAAAAAATATAAAACGACATTAGATATCTCTAATGGATTCTTCTGTCAAAACATTGCACCTGAAAGCAGGAATTTGACCGCTTTCTCAATAATTGGATCGCAAAAACAATTTTGCCGACTCCCACGTGGATTCCAGAATAGCCCAAGATTATTCTCAGCAAGGGTAACAGAGTTACTACAAATATATGATGATGAAGCATTATCATATGTCGATGACATCTATCTCACAGATGATGACCTGGAGACTCACTTAAAAAGGGTGAACACCATAATACTTGGGTTCGCGTCGGAGGGTTACAAATTCAACTTTAAACAGTCACGAATTGCCCATCTAACTGTCCTATTTTTAGGATATGAATTATCAAGTGAAGGCAAAAGCCTGGCAGACAATTTCTTAGAGAAATGTGCTGTACTCCAAGCATTAAAAACGCTGAAGAATTTACAATCAATACTAGGTTTCCTGAATTTCGGAAGAACATACATTCTAAATTATGCAGAGAGGGTTAAACCTCTCTATGAATTAATAAGACCAGATTCCAAACAAATCAATTAGACTCAGAAACACACAGAGATTTTGAGATCATTGCAAACAGACATGTTAACTAAAACAAAATTACAAACTCACGAAAACATACGTAATCTTGTAATCCGAGTCATCCCAGGAAGATACGGATTCACATACCTGACCTCTAATGAGAGAGAAACGGTACCTATAACTTACAAATCTCATTTGTACACCCAAGCTAAAATAAAACTCAGTTCTACAGAAAAAATTCTGACTGAGGTTCAAACTGCTGTAGCAAAAGAAAGAGCCGTAGCCCAAGGCAGAAGAGTAGCTGTTTTCTCATCAGAGCCAGCCCTTGAGGCGTTAACAAGTCCACGTAATCTGATTAAAGTGGCCTTAGATCCAAAATGGATAGAATGGGAAAATTCCTTTGCTACTGAAGACGTGAAATACTATTTTGACCCAAAACTGAAAAAACTAGATGATCTAGTATATGAACGAGAATATCCTCTGCCAGCTGAAATTCTGCCACTAGAACAATACACCTGCTTAATCTATATGGACAGATTCGCACAACACTACGATGTAGAAAAGAAATCCTACGATGCAGCGTGCGCGATTGTTAAAGGCCGCTGGCGCTCTCGTAAATTCAAACCAATGATTACCAAAACTGAATCACTCGGGAAATGTTCAGCTCAGCGAGCTGAAATAAGAACTTTAAAGATGGCGCTTGAAAATGCCGATCGCAAATTCCCCACACTAATAGTGTGTGATTCGTATTTCTGCGTCAAATCATACAACAGTGATATGCAGACATAGAGCAAAAACGGTTACAAAGATGACACAGGTGCCACAATAAAGCATAAAATGCTTTGGGAAGAAGTAGTTCTTTTAAAGAAAGAACTACGAAAGACTCACGTGATACATGCACTGAGTCATCGACGTGATGGCGTTCACATTGCAGGGAATTCATTGGCTAACACAGCCACAGCGGAAGCGGTTCAACCGGCTTCCGTAGCCACTGAAAAGCGTTCAGAAAAACAAATAGATGGAGAAACCATGTTGGCAGTAAAAGCCTCATTAAAAGGCGATTATGCAGCATTACCTCTCAACTATCCACTCAGTAATACACACATAATTGATGCAAACTCCGTTCCGTTTGCTCGAATCCCTGGAGAGGGGGATAGAGTAATTCCAAACACGAAGCGGAGAATCTTCTTGCTACAAGAAGCACATATGGGGTTGGGTCTGAGGCACCAAGAGATCCTGAAATCTCTGATGGAACTACAATCAGAGTACTGGTGGCCGGGAATGAGCGTAGATATCTACTAATTTGCAAAAGATTGTAAGGACTGCAACAGAGATCGCAGTTGTTAACCGGACCAGCCTGTAAGCCCATATACCACAATTAGATAGCATGAGGCTATCTATAGCGCAGAAATCCAGTTGGAGAAATGCGTCCCATAATTAATAAAGACTTAATTCACTTAAAAATGTGGCCCCAGCACTCGGCTGACGCCAGAACTGTTATAAAAGATTTGCGAGTCTTTATCGGCACATACGCAATTGGCATGCTACATTCTGATCAGGGTCCTGCGTTTAGCTCTCGAGCTTATAAAGAGGCTATGAACAGCATGGGCATCGCATTGCGGTACTCTTCTCCCTTCCATCCTGAGGGAAATGCGGTTGTGGAAAGAAAAAAACGGGACATAAAGCAATCTATAACGGCGAGGGTATTAGGTTCGGGTGATGGGTGGGTCAAACATTTAACAAGTGTCCAACGTAACCTTAATAATCTGCCAAGAAATTCTCAAAAAGGTCTCACTCATACGAACTATTGTTCGGCACTAGAATGCTAATTCAGGACCTTGATTGTCACACTTCAGTGGTAGAAGAAAAATCCTTAGATATCAAAGATCGTTTGGCTGTTTTACAGGACTTAAATGAAACTAGAAAAAACCTGAGTAATATAAAGTTGAAACAACAGCCTACAACCACTGAAGAAAAAGACCTCTCTGGATTCCAAAGATTGGGGATCTGGTCAGAGAAAAGATCGCGGTAAAGAAGGAATTTGGGCCTTCTTACACCTTCTTACAGAAAAGCAGTACCTTTCTTAGCTATCAACGGAACAAGATCAGTTGTACTACCACCCCTTGCTGGTAAAAAGGAGAACAGAGTTGTATGCATCGACCTGGTAAAACCACCATCATGTGACCAATAATAAGTAGTAGGCCAAGTGGACTCCCAAGAAATAGCAGAATACCGAAATTCGCTACAATCCAAGAGGCTCATACTGAGAGTCTAATCACATTTGATAAACCTACAGTGAATAACAAAGGACTATGCAATAATGCCATGGAACTAGTGCCTCTTGAAACCCAAATTGCAACAGTTTGTCAAGAAACACCAGTCTACAATGATGTATCCCCTGACTATGCTAATGAAACAAAGAAAAATGCAAGGGCAAATGAAAATCCGGAAAAAATTCCAACAATTGACAGAACTGCATCTGGCTACTTCATCAATTTCAACGACTTCTCTGAAGATCCAAGTGAGCATGAAGAAACGCCTCCAACAAAAACTTTCAATGACAAAGTAATTGAACTTTCTCACCAACTATAAGAAACATATCTGATTTCACCATGGATTGAATTTTGGATTGTGTAAGGTGTACTTACTCTCCTGCTATGGCTCATCATGGTTCTATGTTTGGGAAAATTCATTGATGGAAAATATAGTACAATGGACACAGCAAGTAAGAACATCAACTGGGTCCTAAAGCCTCACACATCCTCCCACATCGAGAAAAGAGAACTGACATCAGTAAACATCTCAGCCAATCCAATACCCGGTGGGGTAGCATGGGACAGAACTGATTATGACATTTTTGGCCCGGTTGAACTCTTGAAATATCCACATCAGTTCAAGGTTTCATTAAGTGACTTTGTGACACCAAGTAAATTTTCTGATGATTGGGACTTTGAAAACATTAATTATATGATGTCAGATTTAGTAATGTCAGCAAAATTTATAGAACATGATTACTTACAGGGTTCATCGAATTATGAAGAGTTATACTGTTATAACCATTATGGTGATCACTATTTGGATAAAACTGCTCAGCCTAGAAATGTTTTATCTTATAACCAGTGGGAACACTTTCCAACTCCACCAAAAGGCAGTTCGAAAACATTTTAATGAGAAATCCCAGTACTTCTCAGGGTTTAATAACAGTGATCCAGAAACGTTTTATTTTAAAATATTAAGTAGAACAGGAATGAAAACAATGTTGACAAATACTAAACTGATATATTCTGCAAAATTTTATGACAAAATGTCTACATTTGGTTTCAAAATTTGGAAAAACACCATTGAAACAAAAACGATCTGGGGTTCCAAACATTGGCAAGTACAAGGCCTAGAAGCATTATTTAGGGCCTGCATGATCCCAGAACAAATGATATTCTTGATTGACACAATTCAACAAACTACTTGTCTTGGCCTAGCTAAGATAAAAGACTTAAATACACTGTCTATTCCGAAACCCATAACTGATAGTGAAAGCACTGCAGATGTGGAGATAGACGTATCCCATATTTTACACCAAAACAGAACACATCCTGATTGAAAAAAGTGGTTGATCTGGCCAACAGACATGAATAACTGTCAAGATAGATTCCTGAACAAAACACAGGGGTTAAAAATGACCAGACCAGACCCTAGATACTCCCAGAGACAACATCCAGGGATAGTTACAACATACAGTGTAGGGAAACTTTGGCTTGAGTGGCTAGGGAAATCCACACTGGCTGAAATTAAGCAACACTTGACTTTACTTAAAGACAGTTCTGACTTGCGTGATTTCATAATGGGACCATGCAAACAGCGTCAAAAACGTTTCATAGTGGCCGGTATATACGCTGCGTACAACGAAGCATGGAAAGTAATGCAAATTGAAACAGCCGAAAAAATACGAGAAATTGATCATATAAATTTGGAAAAATCACTTTCTGTTGTGGACAATGGGTTAACAACTCTGTCCTCCAGAATATATTCACTGGACAGCATTGTATCATCTGCTTTTGATATAATAGAGCAGGACTTACTAATGTTACAACATGGTCAGTCTCAATTACGTTCTATTGTACAGCTTGGTTGGACGTTGCAAAATCTGCGTTCAGGCTACGTACCATGGCATTTAATCAACACAACGTCATTATTCGGTATCTTTAACCTTACTGATAAACAAATCAGTTTGGCTCAAAAAGGAGCAGACTATACGATTCTGAGCATTGAAAAACTTGAGAGATTACCATTGACAATGTCAGAGAGACCTGTCATTGAATGGATAATACACGGAACGATTACAATTCCGATAACAACTTTCCAGTTTAAATACTGTCAAGAGTATATACCTGCAGGCCAGTATGAAAGGTTGGGTAAAGAATACATCAAATCAACCTGGGATTTACCTTATACACACAGATGTTATAGTGAAGGGAACAGGGAGGTATTTCTTAGTGGTAAAAATGGTAAAAAATCACTAAGCGGTACACTTCTGTGTCAAGGTATTAATTTGCATGGAGTCTGCGAAGGGTCTTCAAATAACCTTTCATGACACCTGCATGGCACGCCTGCAAAACGGATAGAGACATTTTTTAGACCACTTTCTAACGGCAGTTACGTTTTAATAAGTGACCACAGCTGTTGTGGCATGCTGCCAGGAAAAGCCTATCTGACAACTGTAACTTCCAGGGCTGTTTGCTGTATGCAAGTATTGTATCCACACAGCAATCCAGATATGGGGGCTGCCTTATGGCCTCGGTTGAATATCTCTTCTATTCAAATTGATACTTTAAGCAGAATGGAGTCTATTCTTTTACAGACAACTGTGCCTTTAACGTCATCAAAAGAAATGTATGACCTGCAAGTGGCAAGGACATCGGCAGTTATACATTCCCTTTTATCGACAAATTGCCCCGTGCATTTCGTAGAAATACTAAGCCAAATCTTAAACATGTGGCATCGCACATGTATTTAAGACCATTTTTTTCGGGACTGTTAGCACCCTTTGAAACCGTTCTGGGCATCTTCCCGAATTTTGTCCATTCTGTCTCTGGCGGCCTACCTTTAATCTTGGGACTCGTGGCAGGAATTTTATTTTTGCTCCTTCTGCACCGATATGGCAAGCCAATCCACAGACAAGACTCTAGCAACGATGGAAGAAACGATCCTCGCAATACGGTACCGAGACCGTATCACTAAGGTCCTCGGATTGGCCCGGCTAAGAGATCTGAGTACAACCTGGTTTCTTTCATTCAGACCGATCTGGCAAGATTGCATCATACCTGTGCTTCGATGTCTGCTATGCGGAGAAGAATGCGTGTTGGACATCTGTCTTACACTACAATCAGCAGTACCAATGGATATCGATACTTTGCTAGGTCCTGTAACGACTCATGCATCGTGTTGTCCCCAGCGGCTACCGATTCTGATGACGGCATTCGTTGAGACTTTTTTTTTTTCTTTCAAAGACCTTTATTGTACCATCACAGTTTGTCACAGCATGATGCCTACAACCCCATGGGCCGGCTGCGCTTGGAGAAAACTTTTTTAACTATTCTCATTGAAGTACACAGCCTTTCTGCCGACATCCCGGGGGGTCCGGCGGCGGAATATTCGAGCATTCATATAATCTCATCATTGTATGGTACATATAAGTCCAAGGTCCAAGAAGTGTTTTCTCATTATAGTAACTTCGAACTCGAAATTTAGGTTTGGATGTCCCACAATAGGCATGATCAACATAATCCTATAGTCTTCTTAATCTTGCTATTCAAACCAGATGCATGTTGACATATCGCAGGTTCAAGGAAACACCATCCTCCCTGTGCGTGACATCCCTGTGTTAGACTTACCATACTAGGGAGATATCAATGGGGATAACAGAAGCATATACCATAACCTTGATCAGCTTTCCTCAGCGCCTAACCATGTGACAACATCCCCACAAATTCTACGGGCTCATATCCCTCCTGAGTACATCAGCATACCGATCTCTGTATAAAATCACCCTGGTGACTTCCCCAATCGTCTGCTCGGCGGTGCCCATCATCCTGTTTCCCAAAGGCCCAATCCCATGCACATCAGAGCTAGGCATTTGTTACATTTACAGTGTATCCTCCCTCCTCCTACGCGATCCTGACATCTTCCTCGCCTCCCCGGCTCCCATCTTCAGATGGAGTCGTATTGGCTACCAAATACTCTCTCAATGGATCCCATATGTCCCTGGCTCTGCTGCTCACTGGTTGTGTGTCCGCATACACTGTGTTCTGATCCTGGCAGTATATTAAATTATTCAACCAGTCCTTAAATTTTGGGGCTCGGCCCCTCCCCCATCTGCATGCGACCCTCCGTTTCGCTAGCAAAAGTGCAATATTCACAAATTTCCTGCTTGATTTAGCCGTCTGCATAGTATATCCCAATAGCATAGTGAGTGGATCCTTATCAATCCTATCCCCCAGCATATCTTGTAAAGCTGAATGTAACTGACTCCAGTAATCAAACACCCCTGGGCATGTCCACGCCAGGTGTATGAAGCCTGCCCCATCCGAGCCACATCGTTCACACCTAGCATTCTCAGATAGTCGGAACCTCAACTTTTTCTCCGGCGTATAATACATCCTCTGCAAAAACTTATAATGAATAATTCGAAGCCTGCAACTGGCTGAGATATTGGCCCTAATATCACAGCAATAAGTCCACTGTGCCTCAGTTATTTCCCTACCAATGTCAGCACTTCAGTGTTTGAGCGCTTTGCTTTCACCACTCTCCTATTGCCCTCGGATGCTCCGGTATAGATGGGAGACCAGATGCCTTCCATCCGTGGATGTAAGCAGAACTTGCAGTGGCAGTACTGTGTCAGGTTCTTCTGGAAAAAGTGGTAAGACAGCCCTCGGCCCCTGTCGCAGCCTAACATAATAAAACAGTTCCAGTGGAGTAGGCTGTAGGTCCTGAAAAATTTGATCACGCGTTTTAAACTGACCATTCATAAAGAGGTGACCCCCAGGTGAAGACTTTCAGTTTATTACACATCGCGTGGAACCCTGCAATAAGGAGAGACCCGGATGGTAGGCAAGTGGCATAGTCGGTGCATATAGGAAAGTAACCGGTAGCATATTCAATATTGGCCGCCATGCGTCAACCGTGCATGTCACCGTTGTGGCCGGCGCATTTATTACACTTGCTGGGCCATGAATAATGCCCTTCAATGGAAGAGGTCGGGCTATCCAGTCTTCCACAGCCAGTTGTGGCATGAATGGTGCAGGCGCAAGCCAATGATAAGCATAATGAGCCTGAGCGCTCAGATAATTAACAAGAAAATCAGGGACATCAATCCTCCTCTGATATAAGGCTGAGTTATGACAGACCAAGCCAACCTCGGTTGCTTGCCACCCCAGAACAGCCGCAATGATTCCGAACGTAATGTTTTAAAGAAGTAGGCACCTGGATAGTATGGAATGTTCTGAAACAGATATAAAAAACGAGGCAAGATCACCATTTTAATCAGCGACGCCCTACCGACCATGGTGAAGGGCAATGAGATCCATCGTGTAACATCCTCCGCCAGCTTAGTGATGGCCGTGCCATAATTCAATCTTATTGTCTCCTCCTGTACAACCGGTACCTGAATCCCTAAATAACGGAGGTCCGAGTCGCACCATTCGAGTGGATAGTCTAGAAAGAACCGGGTCACGGCCGGAGTCATGGGGAAAAACTGTGATTTCCGCCAATTTATTTGTATGCCAGACAGTCGACAGAACACCAAAAATTCTCTGAGCAGCGAAATAAGGTTTGCCTGCGGATCCACCACATATAACGTTAAGTCATCCGCATATAGCGATACATCTATCTGTCGTTGAAAGCATTTAAAGGCGCTCTGTTTGTGCAGTTGTCGGATGCGACACGCTAAGGGTTCAATCGCGATCGCGAATAGTAACGGGGATAATGGACACCCCTGTCTGGTGCCTCTGGTTAGGGACATCGGGACTGAAAGCTCACCATTAATCAGCACTCTCGCCGTTGGATCAGTATATAGTAGTCGTATCCATGTGACAAATATCTTAGGGAACCCCATACTATGTAATATGGTGAAGAGGTAGCTCCACTCGACCGAATCAAATTCTTTAGTAGCATCCAGGAAAACAGCAGCTACGGATAGGTCTGGCTTTATTGTTTGAATCAAAGAGAAAAGGCTGCGTAAATTACAGGTAGTGGATCTGCCTAGGATGAACCCTGCCTGGTCCGGAAGAACTAACGTATTCATAAGTAAAGACAGCCGAGTTGCTAGAACTTTCGCCAGTATCTTAGTGTTGCAGTTCATTAGGGAGAGCGGCCTATACGAATCGCAATCCGTGGGGCTTTTACCCTGCTTCAAAAGAGAAGTAATTACCACCTCCCTCATTGACCCTGGCAATATTCCTACCTCCAATGAGTCCTCGAACACTTCTTTCAATACCGGGGCCATTATATCAATATAACACTTATAGAATTCAGCCGGCAGGCCATCTAAGCCAGTCTCCTTACCATTATTGAGGGACATAGTAGCCTCCCGGATTTCATCAAGTTCGAACGGAGCACCAAGGAACTGTCTATCGGTGTCACTCAGCCAACATAGTGCCACGTTATCCAGGAAGTCCTCGAATCTCACATCCCCGGATCACTGCGTAGCATACAACCCTCTAAAATGTGCTGTGAACCGGTCTAATATACCTTTCGTATCTTGGCACCTGTCACCCTCCGGTGTGTGTAGTTCCAATATGTGTGTGTTGCATCGTGGGTGTCTGGTGAGTTCTGCCAAGGCCCGACCCGGCCTTTCCCCCTCACAGTATCTGCGTGCTTGCCAATGTTTGCCCCTGAATTTTGCCTCCCTAGCTGCCTCCTCCTCGTACTGTGTAAGTTTGTCTCTAAATTCCTTGTGAATGGGTCCCATCGCTTCCCGAGTCATCCTAGATTCAATCTCCTTCAATTCGCATTCTAGCCTTCTGATGCTACCTCGAATGTCTCTCAATACCCCAAAACTCTTTGAAATGTAGAACCCCCTGACCGTGACTTTAAACGCTTCCAATATGATAGCTAGGCTATCCACCGATCCTTTATTACGAGGAAAGAATTCTTCAATTTCCTCCCCCAGTTCCTTTTTAAATCTTGCATCTAAGAGTGCCGTGGGTTGCATGTGCCACGTGGGTGTGGCCCTCTGGTAACCCGGAATTGAGATCTGAACCAGTACCGGACAGTGGTCCGAGTAAGTCCTTGGTAAGTGCGCAACTCTGCCCAGCTTAACTACCAACCCTCGAGACAGGACACAGTAGTCAAGCCTAGCCCACGTGTTGGCGTGTGTGGTGAAGTGTGTACCTTCTCGAAGCCCCGCATGTACAAACCTCCAGCTATCAATCAACCCTCCTTCGCACATTATACCCCTTGCTGCCTCTCTAGCATGTATGTTATATTGAGGGCTTCCATCTGACCTGTCCAACTTGGGAACCATTGCAACATTGAAATCTCCTCCCCTTATAATATGCATTGACCCTGTGTTTAGTATCTTTCCCCATAGGTTCGTGAAGTATTCAGGTGAATCCACGTTAGGGGCATAACTATTTATAATTGTGACTGTGTCAGTGCCAAATCTGCCCCATAAGACAAACCTCCCTTCTGGATCCGTGAGCTCCCCAAGTTTTGCAAACTTTACAGATTTTCTAATTAAGATTGCAGTGCCTCTGGCATACTCAGAGTATGAAGAGAAGCTCCTTACCGCTGCCCATTTGCTAGCAAATGTGTAACTTAGACGTGGGCTCAGGTGCGTTTCCTGCAATAATGCAATTTGTATATGATGCTGCTCCAGATATGCCACTACATTCCTACCCTTCCTAGCATCATTTAATCCACGCACATTCCAGGATAGAACATTTATCTTCGTTAGCCGCTCAGTCTCTGCCATCATAATGCAAATCCCCACAACCTAAAAGCAATATATAGCAGAGCGGACCGCGCTCCACTCGAACCTGCACACCTATCATCACAAGCCCCTGTATCTGCATCAGTTTACATGTATGGATTTGCAAGATAACATTCCAATTGATTTCCCCATCCGACCTCCCCTGTAAGAAAAACCCCTCAACGATCCCAGGTCACCCTCCCCCCAGAACATCCCCCAAACTGTGCACCCTACATGTATCGCCCCACACCACCCCGCTCCCACTGAAACAAACCCCAATCTGCCAGCCATGTACCCTCCCCTCCCCTCCCCTCCCACAAACGCCCCATGCACCAGGGTTAAAGAACACCCAACGTAACAAACAACCTCTAGGGTATTTCCCGCTGGGGACCATCTCTAGGCATCAACACCACATCCCCTCACACCTGCCGGAACCACATATTTACATGTAGCCCGGACCAGTGAAAAAAGAGGGGTGTCCAGCGCTATAAACTTAGGCACCACGGGTACTGCACCATTCAGCAACCCAATCATTAGTCAACAAAAACAGGAAAAAATCAGACAGCAGTGAGCGTGAGGGACACACGATCCCCTCTGTGTTCCCATATGTAGTAGACAGCATAGGATAAGTACTCCAGTCCAATACCTAGCTGGCCAACCGCCCCCTCACACCAGCTGTCACATACTCACTGAGTGGCGAGCACAACACCAGTATTCAAACCAGGCAAACACAGTCACTGTTCATCTTCTTCCATCTCCTCACGCGGTGGATCCGGATCCCCCTCCGCTCCCTCAGCGGGCCTGTTAGAGTTTTTATAGTGTTTAATGAAATCCTCCACCTGCTGAGGGTTTGTGAAAAACTTCTGTCGACCCTGGTACGTGACTCTAAGTCGAGCCGGGTATAGCAAAGCATAGTCCACTTGCAAGTTTCGCAGTTTGGCCTTCACAGTTAGAAACTTCCTCTGCTCCTCCTGCACCATCGGTGTGAAATCTGGGTACATGGTAAAGGAGTTACCATCATATGAAAGTGATTTCTTGTTGCTGGCCGCACGCAAGACCGCGTCTCTATCTCTATAGTTAAACAGCCGGGCTTTGATGGGTCTAGGAGCTGTGCCCGGCCTTGGTCTGGGGCCCAAGGAGCGATGTGCTCTCTCCACTATAAATTGCAGAGAGAAGGCTTCCGAACCAATTGCTGCCAGTAACATCTTCTCAACATAGACCTCCATCTTGCCCACATTGGTCGTCTCCGGAATGCCCACTATGCGAACGTTATTTCGTCTACTTCTCGCCTCCAACTCCTCATTCTTGGCCGCTATGACCCGCAGCAGGTTGTCCATTCTTGAGAGCTGTGAGGTATGTCGCGTCACAGTGTCTTCCGAGTCCGAGATTCGTTGCTCCGCCTCTTTCAGTCGATCTTCGTGGGCGTCCAATTTATGAACCACTGCCTCCATGCGTGAGGACATCCTATCAACTTTATCCGCAATCGTGGCAAACCCCTGACGCATCTCACGAAGTACCTCCTGCAGGATCCCCGAAGACCCCCCCCCCCCCCCCCGTCGCTCCACACGTTCCTGCCGGACTGTGCTGGGCCACTCCAGTCAAATGTAAGCTTTGGCTGCCTCTTGTCTGGCTGCCCCATCTTTACGGCAGTTCAGATCCAACAGTCACCCCTCGCAAGTGAGCACACACCAGCCCTCCAGCCAGGGGTTGCACTGTAGTATGAGGATCAGAACGAATAGGGGGAAAAGGACGCCAATCGGGCGGATATGCAGGATACACTGTACGCACTCAAATTTCTGGGCTCCTTCCTGACACCCTCTGGAACAGCAGCCACAACGTAATATCCCCTGCGCAGTGTTTAGCAGCACCGGGGACTCATTGTCGATAAAACCTGCCAACAGCGGAGGGCTGTTCGTATCAGCTCAGATCCAGAGACGTCAGAGCAATGCAGTACTACATACAGAACAGTCTATGTGGTGGCCCCCACATGTAAAGCAGCACACTGTAGTCTCCTGTCCGCTATGCAGTCATGGGTCAGGGCCTTATCCCCTCTCTCAGGTGTGACTCGCCAACTTCCTCACCTACTCCTGTCGGGCCTCGTCGCCTTTCGCTTGATCGCTGCCGAGAGGGGGAGGGGGCTCCCCCTTCGTACCGTTCCCGACTTCCGTATCTAATGGCTGGCACGGTGAAAGCACGTATGGCACCCCAGGTCCTCCGCTGCCAGTCCACTCCGGGCCCCCCCCCCATTATGCTGGCTCCTGTGACGGCTCACTCACCGTGCTTCCATGTGTATAGTGGTACCTTTTTGTCTTCCGGGGGAGGGGGGAGAGGCCACCAGCCGATCAGCAAAGGCGGCAGCGCAGGTCGTAGATCGCGTGTCGCACCTTCAAGGGCTGCCGCAGCTCCCGAACCCACTCAGCCCTCTTCAGCTCACACAACGGGCCCCAGGTCCAGGCGAGGCACCATGAGGGGGAAGCCAACACACTTGCGCCCCTGGTAATCGCCGCACCAGTGGACAGATGGCCCCGGGTCCTCACAGCCGCGCCGTGCACCTCGCGTGATTTTGGGGCCTAAGGCCACAACTGAAGCCCCGCTCTTGCCCGACTGACGCGGCCGGCCTGCAACACAGCTCCCTCCACTGGTCCAGTCCGCCGGAACTACCGGAGCATATCACCAGCACAGCGTCCCTCCGATTGAGCCCAAACTCAGCACAGGGTCGTCGGATGCTGTTCTTCGTCGATGCCTGTGGTCACAGCCCCAAACAGTGCCTATAAAAGGATTCATTTACGGATAAATATCGCCGGACTGTAGGAGCCTCACATGAAGGCTACCATTCGCTAGTGCGCCACCTTGCGTCCCCCTTCGTTGAGACTTCACCACTACGAATAGGTGGCGGTGAGGTACGAGGGGTAAGCAGCACCAATCAGGTACAACCTTCTGTAAGCATTGCTGATCCAAACATCGATGATAGCAATCACGCAGAGAACTGCACAGTTGCAGTATTTTCAAACTTGGTCGAACTTTCACCTGACGTCGTAGACCAATTTTTGCGGGTCTGTCTGAAATAATGTTCTCTCCAGTGAACGAGAATAAGTCTTAATAAAAAACACAATGAGCACACAGCGTTCCCTGAACTCTGAATTCGGCCTTCAGTTTTTTGATAAACAAAGCTACAGAAAGTATTTGGAACTATTTTCCCTAAAAGCGAAATTATTTTTTTCCATTTCCCAAAATATTCACCTTTTTTGGCACATGGTACTCTGCTAAAAGTAGAACTATTCTCAGAGAACAGAGCTTCTATTTTTAGGATACTAGAGACAATATTTTACCTCAGCCTCTAGCACATATACAGCATTTTGTATAAATATGTGATGGAATGGTCTCGACCTTCTTTTCTGTATTCAGAGCCATTTCATGTGTAATTTTCGCAATTCATTCAACTGATATATATGCAGTTATCTGAATGATGACACTGCTTGAAAAGCGTACAGTACCAACCCTCATTTTTCGTGTATTTACCTTATACCATTTCAAATGCGAAATATGTATTTTGGGGTGGGTCGGAAAGCACACATGCATCGTTGAATGTTGCTTAGTTTTTTAGTAATGATGGACATCAATCCGTGGAGTGGGTGTCGTGTTTATATCTAGGACCCTAATTCGATATTCCCGATTTATGCCCTTGTGAGGTTATAATCAATAATATCCTGATAAAGGCATAAGAATCAGATCCATATTCAGTAATAGCCCATGCAGTCTAAAGCACAGCACGGCTACTCCCATCGACTCCTAGAAAGCACAACGCGTTCTTTAAACAAACCAAGCCTCCAGCAGCCCGGGAAAATCCCCCTGCTTTTGTTTTGATTTGAACAAGAACTCCTGAAGTCCAGAAAGAACTGTTAGTTCTTAATGACGTCTTATGTCCAACCTTACGTCAAACCCGGCACCTTCCAGGTATAAAATACCAACAGTTGCCTTAAGCAAACACACGGTGGTTTGGAGCAGAGCGGCCATCTACTCGCCCGAGAGCCCAGCTGATACGAGAGCCCACGGAAGCCGCCCCTCCCGTTTGACGCACTGTGAGAGACGCTGTCTTTTTCTCCAGCCGAGAAAATCCAGCTCCGGTGTTTCCAGCCTACTCTCGCGGGTGGCTGGGAGATCGAGTCCTGAGAAAAGAGATATCAGACCTCCCACATTCTATTACCAAGGTACAGAGCTGACTAAACCCTTGAGAGAATTCTTGATGCAGATTCTTGGCAAAACAATCTTAACCAACTTAACTTAAACTGCTACTTACTCATCCCTTCCCAAGTAATAGGCTTAGGTCAGGTACACCGGGGTAGGCTTAGTTAGAAGCACCAGTTGAGTACGTTAGTCAATGTATTTATGTATGTATATATTTTATCCATTTTAAAGTATCATATGGCTAAGAAACCATATCAATGCTTTTACAGTATTATTTCCTAATACTACTTTTACTGTACGCACTTTACTTTACTTTAAGTATTGCAATTGTGGCAATTCATTTCTCTTGCATGAGAAAGAAGACTGTTCAATAAATAACACCTTTTATTGAAAACGCCTGTCTCTCTATTTCTCTGCACTCTGGTAAAACTAAGTATGCACGGTTGACTGAGTGAAATAGGTGTTTATTGTTTTCACACGACTCTAGAGATACACTATTATTCTGAGGGAGCAAAGTTGTCATGTTTATGCGGTTGTCGGAAACTGAATCCCTTCTTGTCTGAGCCAGGGAAGTTCATCCCTCCCTGTTCATTCAAGAAAGTTTCCAGTGACCTCTGAGCTAGATGGCGCAAACCTAAATTAATTTTAACATAGTCAGTAGAGACCTAGATGACCTCAGTCCTACGTCTACACTGCTGTTTATGTTATTCCAATGCGCAGAGCCTATCGGAAAAATAGGAACTACACTACAGGCTTTTTGATGCTTGGGGGTGGGGGCTGCCCAGAATGGGCATACCAATGCCCCCACCCCCAAAAAAAATTACCACAGTGTTTCTGTCCCCCTTGGGGGCATATCGGGGCAACCCAAGCCTGAAATCCCCCCCCCCCAGGGCGGCAGAAAGCCGACTAGGCACAGATTTGTTTTTAGCAATACCTACCTGTGGATTCTGGGCCCTAGCGCAGCCGGCACATAGGGAAACCTAGCAAAGTTGTACATTTTTTAAAACTAGACACCCAGGGGAATCCAGGATGGGGTGACTTGTCTGGCTCTCACCAAGTTCTTTTACCCAGCAAACCTAAAAAAGTGTCCAAAAGACATTTTCCTCACATTTCTGTGGTGGAAGGTTCTGGAATCTTGGCGGGTCCACATATTTTCACCCACCCCGTGTTCTCCAAAGTCTTCCGAGAAAAATGGTACCTCACTTGTGTGGGTAGACCTAGTGGCTGCAACAGGAAACGGCACAAAACGCAATGTGGACACACCACAATTTCACTGTGAAAAATGACCCTTTTTTGGCAAAGTGCCCAGCTGTAGTTTTTTTACCCTAGCTCTTCCGGCACCTAGTGAAACGTAGCAAACCTATACATTTTTTAAAACTAGCCACCCAGGGGAATCCAGGATTGGGTGACTTGTCTGGCTCTCACCAGGTTGTGTTACCCAGAATCCCTTGCACACCTAAAAAATTGTCAAATAAAAACACATTTTCCTCACATTCCTGTGGTGGAAAGTTCTGGAATCAGACCTGGCGTGGTGGACGGCACGCTCCCCTTGACCCCCCCGCTGCGTGCGACCACCTGCCCACTGTGACCGCCGGCTCCTCAGCGACAGCGACCGACATCTCCTGATTTTGCCCCAGAGGCTTCTGGGGCTCTCACTGCGGTGGTCTTGTGGTGCTCCCATGAGGCAGGCTTCGCGCTGCTGCCTCGCTTGCTGCCTCTCGCCACGGCCCCTGCTGGCCTGTGTGGACGCTGCAGTCCGCTGCCTTGTCACTCGTAGCTCGGCGAATACTCCTTGCGGCTTCTGACTGAGACGCAGCCTCCTGCTCTACGTCGGCTGGACCCTGTTGCCAACATGTAACACACCTCTGGACTCCGCACCGGTGATACTGTTTACCTGACCTAGCCACCTCTCCCCTTTTGGCCCAACTGCCCGTTTTGTGCTGCTCACCCCCGCTGTGCTGTGGATCACTGGTATTACCTGGGCCACCCTCACGTTTGATTCAGCGCTGGATTCCGTCGCTGTATCTGCTACCTGGGGTTAATTGTTGCG
Organism: Lissotriton vulgaris; assembly: GCF_964263255.1. Taxonomy (NCBI): domain Eukaryota; kingdom Metazoa; phylum Chordata; class Amphibia; order Caudata; family Salamandridae; genus Lissotriton; species Lissotriton vulgaris. The sequence goes on from NC_141685.1 coordinate 1,845,334,198, forward strand.
TCCAGCCCATTCTGAGCCCGCCACAGCCTCTGCTCCCTCACTTTGGCTGGTCGGTCTCTTGACTTTGGAGGCTGCCTGGTACCGGATCATAAGCCCATCCGCTCTCTTCTTCCTCCACGAGCAGCCCATCTGAGAGCTGGGCCTCCGCTGGCTGCGCCTTGAGCACCCTGGTCTGCTTCCTCTCCTTGCGGCCTTCACTTCTGCTGTTGGCTGCCTCCAACTGCCTATGTCACCGGCCATGGGCAGAACTGACCCCAAGCAGCCCAAGATTGCCTTTGACCAGCGCCGCCAGACACACCAAGAAGGTGCTGGTGCGGACGGAGGTGACCCCTTGGGTACAACCGAAATGGCGCAATCCCGCAAAGATGATCTAAAGGCCATCAGGCTAGAGGTTAAATCTAAGGTCAACACTATTGCCACACAGCTGGATCAATTGTCGTCCCGCCTGGACACAGTGAGGGCCCGGGTTGACTCCCATGATGCCCGACTCCTTCATGTTGAGACCAGGGTATCTGACGCAGAGGATGCCGCTACTCAAGACCGTTCAAATTTGCTACAGATGGACAAGTTGCTAGCCATTATCCGCGATAAGGACGAGGCTCACATGGCACGAAGACTCTCACCTTTCCAGATCCTAGAGAGGCACTGGCATTTGCTAAAAAACTCAACAAATCTCACTGCTCCTCACTTGCAAATTCCCAGGCTGCTGCTGCTGAAAACCTCAGTGACAATGACTGACCTATTTTTGACCCTTTGCTGTTGCATCTTTAGGTTGGCTTGTTCTCTTGGTTTGTAATATCGATATAGTCCTTTTGTTCCTGCGGCCTTCCGAGGCACCTCTCTTTGTCTGTTTATCCTCGATGTGTAGTTATGTTGCTCTTTAAAGGTCATCCCTAAGTCTGCATATTCTTGTGGCTTGGCCACCCTGTCTCCCTGGCAGGGGTGTATGCCGGGCTCCGCCATTCCCCCATGGGATAATTCCCATCATGGTCACAGATTCCCCCTCTCCAAGATGTGGGACACTGGGGTGGGTTTGGGTGGAACCTCAGCCTGATTGGGGGGTTGGGAGTGCTCCTGGGGTTTTTTGTTTTCTGGGCAGGCTCCAGGGGTTGGGATCATGGGGTTTGGGTTCATGGCTTCTTCATGACGCCTTGTTGTTTGTTTTTGCCCAGTCAATTGCCTATGACCTGTCCTTCATCAGGTTTCTTCTTCATGTTAAACATCTTCTGGCCAAAGGGCTGGTATTGATTGTATTGTTGGTTCATTTCAGAGACTGCAAGATAGGTTTGTTTCTATTATGTCGAAATGCTTCCTTGATTATTGTACTGCTCCTCTCACACACATCTTATCGCATTGCCCACCGATCATCCATGCAGCTTCTGCCTTTCATACCACTATTCCCGGACAATGCTCCCTTGATTACTGCACCATGACTGAAACAACACTTTGGACTTTGAATGTCCGCGGGCTGGATGACTACCGCAAGGCACGCTTGGTACAGGCCCATCTCACTGGATACAAGGTGGACATATGCTTTCTACAAGAGACCCTTCTTATGCAGCCTACTGCTAACAGATTCCTCTCCTGACATAGGATCTAAATCCACTCCTCCTATTCCAATTATTCCCAGGGGTGTCCATACTATTGCGCAGGGGGCTCCCATGGCAGACTTCCCAGGTGTGCACTGACCCTGACGGGCGCTTTGAAATACTTTGCGGCGCCTTGCGGGCCCAGCCCCTGATACTCGCAGCAATAAATGGTCCCAACTGGGATGACCCAGACTTCTTTGCTTGCGTCTAGCACCGCATATCATCTCTCGGCCCTGCTTTTGGGGGTGATTTTAATGTTACCCTGTCCGCCGCCCTGGACCGGTACCCATTTCTCTCACCCGAGCACGGCCTCACTTCTTAACTCCATCCTCCTGGACAACTCACTATATGACGGGTCGTGCCATTCTCACCCTGCGCCACGCGAGGGCACATGTCACAGGCTCTCGGGGCAGTTGGTCCCGGCTGGACTTATGGATCACCTCTGACGCATTGGTCTGGATGACCTCAGTAGACCATATGGCATCACTCTTTCTGATCACGCTCCCCTCGGCTTATCGCTTAGTTTCCCCCCACTCTCCCTGCCGTGCTTTCACATGGCGGCTCCCTTCAGACGCACTTCGAGACTCAGTATTCTGTGATGAGATACAGATCGTAACTGTGAATTATTTTGAGCTCAACGAGGAGTCGGTGGACTCCCCATCTATGCTCTGGGAAGGCTTTAAGGCAGTCATCCGCGGGGAATGCATTTCCAAGCAATCTGACGTCTTGCGCTCCACCCGTGGTACTCTGGATAAGATTGAAAGGGAGATCAAATTGTTGGAAGCCTCTCATGCCCAGCGCCCAAGCGCTGACATACTTGCCCAGATGTGCGAGAAGCTTACTGCATTCTCCGACGAAGCAAATAAGGAACTGACTTTTCTCTGAAGAGAGGCCAGGGCGCGTCGGTTCGGTGAGGGCGACTGCCTTGGTAAAACTTTGGCTAATCTCCTCAGTGGGCCTTGCGCAGCATCGTACATCACCGCCCCTCAAGATGGTGGGCCATCCCGCACCACCTCCCCTGAAAACATCAAATCGCACTTCACCGAATTTTACACTCAACTCTATACAGTCTGTTCGGTTCCGCCCTGTGATGTACTTGACCAATACTTTGATACTCTTGAACTTCTCTGGCTTGGAAATGCACATCGGGAATACTTGAACAAGCCCTTCTCTAAGGAGGAGATTTTGGCTGCCATAAACAGTATGCCAGGTGACCAGGACCTTGGCTCCGACGGCCCACCGGCGTCCTTTTACAAGGCATATGCCCCTCTACTGGTCCCGCATCTTGTGGCTAAGTATAATGAATCCTTTGAATCGGGTCAATTCCCCCCATCGCTGCGCGAGGCACTTTTAACATTACTTCTCAAGTCGGATAAGCCACCTGAGTTGAGGGATTCATATCGCCCCCTTTCACTTATCAACACGGACAATGAAATATTTGCCAAGTTGCTTGCCTCCCGCTTACTCTCTTTCATGCCACTCATTGCCCGCCCTGACCAATCCGGTTTCATTCCGGCCGCGCCACCTCTCATAACCTTCGGACCATCTTCTCCGTCCTGCATCAGATCAATCCGTCACTTCCGGCAGTGGCTGCTCTTCTTGATGCTACCAAGGCTTTCGATACCCTGGAGTGGTCTTTCCTTTTCTTCCTCCTCCCTCGTTTGGGTTGTAGTCAGATCTTCATACGTAAGGTGCTACTTCTATACACTCTCCCCACCGCTTGCCTTCGTATCAGTGGCCAGATCTCCAAGCCCATTCCTGTCGGGCGTGGCATCCAACAGGATTGTCCACTTTCCCCCATGCTCTTTGCTGTCGCTATGGAGCCCCTTGCGGCTCGCCTCCGGCATCATCATTCTCGTGGGGCATTGGCCTTGCGGCATGGGCCTTACTAGTCTCCATATTATGCGGACGATATCACCCTTTATGTTCACCCTCACGAGGACCTCAGTCCTCTTGTCCAGGAGGTGATACGCTTTGGTGGCTATTCCGGCATCCAGATTAACTGGAACAAATCCGTATTATTCCCCCTCACCGATGCCACGATCCCCATTGATTCTGACTACCCTTTCGTGTGGTCCTCAGAGCCCACTAGGTATCTGGGCGTTTGGTTGAGCAGGGACATGGATGAACTCTGGAGGGCCAACTTTGGCCATGCTTTTGATTGGTTTCAGTCCAAGATCCCTCTTTGGAACCGACTGCCGCTCTTCCTGGTTGGGGGCATAGCGATCGCAAAGATGGTGGTGCTCCCAAAATTCTTATATCTTTTCGTCAACATCCCCATTCCTCTCACTGCTCATTTTTTTCGTAAGGTTCGCTCATTGCTTATCACCTTGATTTGGGCGGGACGACACCCCAGGATTGCTTATGATATTTTGACCCTTGCGATGTAGTGTGGCGAGCTGGGAGCCCCAGATTTTAAGCTCTATGCCCTCAGCGCTCAGGCCAGTTTTCTTCATTTCTGGCTCCACCCCACTCTGTTCCAACCTCATGTGGCAGTGGAGGCTGACCTTGCTAACCCGTAACTGCACTCTTCGCCGCGGCGAAGCTTCTATGCACTGAGATCGATACGGTCGAGACCTTGCGCTGGGCCTGTGATGGCATCTGCAGGATCTCCGGCTCGGATTTGCTTTCGGCAAACTCTATGCCCATCGCACATCACCCTGCTTTCCCTCCACTCCAGTCGACAGGGATGGTTAAAGATGCTGCTCGTCTCGGCCTCTCCACAATCTCAGATCTGTACCCTGGGGGGACCTTTTTCTCACTTGCCCCCGACGCTAGCTCCATGGACACTTTGCTATTCTATCAGCTGCAGAAATTTTCACCCTACTTTTCCCCAACCCCCCTCCCCCAACATTGTTGGCCTCTTTTGATATGCTCTACGCCTCTTCCTCTCCAAAGAAATTGGTCACTAAGATCTATGCTTACACACTAGCGGCCTCCTCCATTTTCACCGATCAGGCGCGTGTTGCATGGGGCAAGGACCTGGGAATTGAGATCTCCCAGGCAGACTGGGTGTACTGTTGCACTCAGGTTAAACACCTCAACCCCAATTGCCGCTTGCGTCTGATTCACTTCAAATATATACACAGACTATATCGCTCTCCCACCCAACTCCATAGACTAGACCTTGTGGCCAGTGATAGATGCCTGCGCTGCTCCGCGCCCGTGGACGATTTCGCTCATCTTGCTTGGTTATGCCCCCTAGTTTCGGCATATTGGCGGGAGGTCTGCGCAATTATCTCCGAAATCACCTCTTCATCACTCAAACCCGACCCTGTGATCTGCCTCTTGGGCTTCGTTAAATTTTGTCCGGATGCCTCCTGGTGTTTGACTGCCATGCTGTTGGTTCTGGCGAGGCGCAGGGTCTCCATGTGTTGGGACTGCAGGCCCGCGCCCAAGGTGCCTCTCTGGCTTTCAAATAGACTCTTACTGCGCTAATAATGAGTTTCCATGCAACGACCCAGGCAAATTGGGCACAGTCTCAATTCTGTGTAAACTAGTGCAGATATTCGTTAGTGTCTCAAGCCGAAAAACATGCAGGAGGATCAGGTATGTTCTTTTGCCCCAACAACTAGACTGCCGACGCAGCCCACTCCCATATCAGTGTAATTGCATTATGTTCAGTTCTGGTGAACCTGAGGGAGAAGGAAAGAAGGAGAAAACAATGTGAACATTGGGGGCAGGAAGGAGGTAAATACAGGGTGGGGGGTGGAGATTGGGAGATGGAGGGGATTAGTAGTTCATGTTGTACATAATGCAAATTTAAAACGCTTAAACATTGATAATTCAGACCAATGTATTTTTGAGACAAAAACATTGTATCTCATACATAATGTATTATACATGACACTATCTTGGTAGTTAGTGCAAGTGTGTCCTTCAGCATATGTTTGTGCCCCTTCAACAGCCATAACGCTGCTCTTGAGGTGTTCCATCCATCTACTTTCACGAAGTCCTAGTAGTTCATTCAAGTTCACTCCTTGAGTTGAGTTTCACCACTTACAACACATACCACTGCATCATGACCTCTGTGCGTTGTGCGCTTGTGTAGTGTTTCACCAGGGGTGCTCCCTCCATGCTGCACCATATCCTGGTCATATGTTGGCATATCCTTTGTTTGTCCATTTAGGTTGTTTGCCCTCCAAATATGAGATCACATGGGCAGATAATTATATGTCAGAGCCCCTTTCAGAGAGACCCAGGGCACTTGATTGACTACTGCTGCTGGTTGCAGCCTTTAACTCCTGATGTCCAGGGGCCCGACATAGCATGGGTGCTGCTTAGCTGGGCCAATTCAGTTCTGTAACAAACTTGTATTGGTACCAGTGATGAAATGATTGGCACATAGTGTTCAGTACTGGCACTTGCTTTGTTTGTACTATATTGGCTCAGCCTTACTGAGTAGAGTCAAGGCCCTTGGTTGTTCCTTGCTTAGCTGGCCAAGCACCCCTTCTGAACTTGACTCTCAGTGGTAGCTGCGGTCGAGCAGTCAAGGCTTCTTAGAGGGGGACTGTAGATCGAGGTTAGTAAACACTACTCATAACCCAAAGTGCAAACAGTGCGAACAATAAAACCAAATACTTGGTTTTATAAGAAAAGGTTGAATTTTATTTTAAACTCTACACAGGTAAAGAAATGTGATATTCAAATGCAACAACACAATCCCCCTTGAGGTCTGGGCTCCAGTAGTTGTCAGGCGAATCCCTGCCCCACCCTCCTTCCAGTGTCTGTGGTGCTGCGGCACCGTTAGCAGTGAGTTACCCCCAGTGTAGTGTAGTTCCTAAACCCAATAGGCTCTGCACATTGGAATAATATATCCTACAGATTAGACTTAGGACTGAGGTCTACTAGGTCTCTATCAAATATACTAGACTTAAATATGAGTGCCAGCAAGCTCAGAGGTCACTAGAAACTTTCTCGAATTCACAAGAAGGGATTAGTTTCTGACAACCGCATAAACATGACAACTTTGTTTCTCCAAGATAAAACTGATCATCAGAGTCGTCGAAACAATAGATATATATTTCACTCAGTCAATCGTGCATGCTTCGTTTCACTAGAGTTGCAGAGAAATAGATAGACTGGCGTTTTCAATAAAAGGATTTATTGAACAGTATTCTTTCTCAAACATAAGAAATTAACTTCTACAATTGTAAAACTGGTTGTAAAATATAACGCATATAGTATAAAAAGTAGAACAAAATAATACTGTAAGAGCATTGTATGGTTCCTAAACCATAGAGAAATACATACATAAATAACAGAGGCTAAAAGTACTCAACAGGTGCTTCTAAAATACGCCTACCCCGGTGTACCTAACTAGAGCTTAGTACGAGGGAAGAAGTAAGTGAGGTGTAGCATAAATGTAGTATTTTGCCAAGAATCTGTCCAAGATTTCTCAGGGTCTAATCGGCTCCGTACCTTAGTTTAGAATGGAGAAGGTCAGTCTCAAGACTCGATTTCCCAACAACCCGCAAGGGTAGCTTGAAAACACTGCGCTAGATTTCTCGGCAGGAGAAAAGACAGCGTCTCTCGCAGTGCGTCTGCTGGAGGGTCGGCTACCTTCGGCACTTGCTGTAGCAGGTTGCGTTGGGCAAGTAGATAGTCGAACTGCTCCAAACCACCGTGTGTTTGCTAAGGCAAGTGTGGGCATATTTATACCTTGAAGTTGCCGAGTTTGACGTAAAGGTGGACATAATAACATCATCAAAGAGTCTCCGTTCTTTGAAAACTCCATGAGTTCTTGGACAAGTCAGTTCTCGAGCAAGGGAAAGTCCCTAGCTGCTGAAGCCGCGTTTTCCAAGAAATCGTTGAAGATTTTCTGAACTAGTGGAAGTAGCCCTGCCGTATTTGGACTGCATGAGCTATACCTAAATATGGTTATGATTTCTATGCCTCTATAAGGATATGGTGATTTATAGCTGTATAAAGGCATGAATTGGGAAAATTACAATAGGGTCCTAAAATGATAGATAACACCGGGGCCCAACTGGTCTAGTTTTTGTCTCACCCGTTCTCGCAGCACAGAAGTGTTCAGCAATGCAGTGTGTGCCTTCAGATCCGCACTCGCGAGTCCTGCTCAGTTCGGAAAGGTTGGCCTGCTCGCGGCCCATGAAAAGCTTCTGGCAGCACAGGCTCTCTCTTTGAGTGGTACTGCCGAGGTCCCTCAGGTCCCTCAGATGTTGTAGCAGCTTACTGCTCGGGAAGAAGCAGTAAGTTGACTTTGTCCAGCGAGGGTGGAGAATCCTTCCTTCAGCTGCCGACTAGAGCCAGCAGTCCATCATGGTGAGTCTGGGGAAGTTCCCTTGCAGCACGGGCTCAACCTGCGAGTTTTAGCCTCAGTTTCTCCTTCAGGTGGAGGTTCAGATCCTTTGGCTACATTGGTACTGGCAGCCCATCCTGATATATGGGGTTGTTGTGGTATGTGGTGATAATGGCGCAGGCTCCTCCAGCCGCAGTACTGCGGCCCCAGACAGTCACAAGTCTTGGCACTCCTTGAAATGGTATTTTACCGGTGGCCCTCTCTGGCATAAGGGTTACCGCAGCATGGCAGTATGGGCTTAGCAAGACCCGCACAGCGCTTAACACATAATTCTGTCTAGGGCAGCTCTCCCCTAGCATACAGGGGTCACCAAAAACAATCCTACACATAGATGAATGTCCAGTCAATGCACAGCCAAATCCTTATACCTTGCACAGGGAGTCTTCACGGTAGTGCCCCACTGGATCTTGCTCCCTCCGACGCTCTCCTCTTCTTCCCAGGGCACACTGGTCTTGGGCAAGCAGGCAGGCGCTGTTGCTCCAGGGAGTGTGGTCTTGGTTTCCCTGGGTGATGTTGTCTCATTCAGCAGAGAGACTAGCAGGCCTTGGCCCCCAGTCCTGGTCACAGGCAAAAGTCTTGCATAACTTCCTCTTCTAGGGCAGCCAGTCTGGCTGCTCGGCAGTTAACAAATGTTTGGGGACTCTTCCTCCCCTTCTTATAGTCCTTTTTCACACACCAAATGTAATTGAGGGTCTGGGTGTTCATCTTCCTTCATGAAAGAGGTCTACCACAGCAGACATGACTCTGAAGCTGTTTGTCCACAACCCAATTCAGGGTCTAAAGTTCACACCAGGATGTCAGCAATAGTGATATGTGCATCAAAAGCTTAGTCCTTGACTCTGTCTTTATGATTCTCTTATCAGCCCCCTCTCTGAAATGTATCCAGGCTACTTCCTTGTGATCAATCACTCAGTCAAGGAGCAGCCTTTTGAAATATAAAGTAGTCTCTTCCTTTTCCCCTTCAGTGTGTCCTAACCCACCTCACAGAAATGCAGCAATACACAAACCTGTCTAAGGGGGTTCCTCCTCACCTCATGTTTTTACCAGGAAGGCATGGGCTTACCAAAATGGAACCCAGGGTCCTCCATGCAATGTACCATTGCAGGCCCACTCACTCAGTGTAGTTTCACAGCTCATTAGTTTAGCACTGACACTGCTGTGCATCGTGCTCTCACATGTACACGTCTTCAGCACACACATTCCACCTGCGAGCAGTGTTCATAACTGAAGCTTTTCAGCCTTCAACCAGGATGTGCTATTCCAAAGCACCCTCACTGCCAACACACACACACACACACACACACACACTGTGCATTCTGCACAACTCTTGACGCTTCATGTATTGTACTTCACACAAGCACATGCTGTCCCTATATCTCTCATGTAATGTATTCCTCTTAGGCATACACACACCCAGTACGTAATGTTATGTGCATTTATAAAGTGCATTATCACCCACAAAGATTTCCTGGCACTTTGCAGGTGTGTGTGCCTAGCACTTCCTATGGTAGTTTGGTTAATTGAGAAGCAAAGTATTCTGCTTCTTGTGGCGTTCAAGAAGAGCGAAGGAGGTTCTGATGTGGAATGGAAGGTCATTCCATGCTTTAGGAGTGATATAAGAGGAGAGTTCCCGTCCTCCTGATCTGGTTCTGTGTAGGCATGGGATGTGTGCCACTAGGAGTCCTGCGGATCGGAGGTGTCTGAGTGGTTGATGGAAAGACATGCGACTCTCAGGGAGGTGGGGCCTGAGTTGTGTAGTGCTGTGCATGTGTGTGTGAGGAGTTTGAATTGAGCAGGTTGGTGTATTGGGAGCCAGTGTAATTCTCTGAGGGAGGTTGAGGATGATTCTTGCTGCTGAGTTCTGGATGGTTTGTAGTCTTCTAAAAAGCTGCTTGGTGGTGTGGTGTAGAGGGTGTTCCCATAGTCCAATTTGTTAGTCCAACTTGCTGGTGACTAGAGCGTGCATGACGTTTTTTCTAGTGTTGCTTGGGAGCCATTTGAAGATCATCCTCAGCATCTTCAGGGTGTCGAAGCAGCATGCAGTGGTGTCGTTGACTTGTGTGGTCATGTCGAGTGTGCTGTTGATGATTATTCTGAGGTTCCTGGGTATGGATCTGAGTTAGGCTGGCCACCAGTTGGACTCCCATGGTGCTGTATTCTTGTCAAAGATCTCTGCTTCTGTAATATTGGTGTTGAGCTTGAAACAGTTGGCTTTTATCCAGTTATCAACTTTGGTCATTCAGGCGCTGAACTGGTTTCTTGTGTTGTGGGTCTTGTCTGAGAGGGAGAGTATTAGTTACACGCGTAGGAGAGGCTGTTGATGTCATGTGCCCGAAGGACACTGACCATCATGTATAGGATTCCTGTACTATCCACTCATGCACTACACAGTACTGCTCCATCCTTGTACTGAACCCTTCCCAGGCACACATACAACTAGCGCAGAGTCACTACTCCTGTGTTGCGCAGCACTCCATATCATAGAGTGAGTTACCCACACAGCAGCGGAACTTTTGGAAAGGTGAGTGAGCCTGCAGGCCTTACTCCAGTGACACAGGGTAAAGCATTTCTCTTCACTGCTACTTATCACTACTCAGTATGCTCTTACTACCTATCTCATGTTTCTTAACATCTGGTGAAGGTGGTAGCCTTCCACCAGTATGAGGTCAGTGCTTTGAGTGCCCCTTCCGGTACAAAAAAGACAGCAATTCGTGAGGCAGACTTATGTCAGTGCATCCTCGCATGATCCATTTGCCCATGACAAAAAAAACAGCATTAGGTATCCATAAAGCAGTACAGTTGGGAACTCAGGGCAGGGTACACATCTTTATCATGCAGATTACATTTCCATTTCAACATTATGTATATAACATTTCTGTTGTGTCAATTCGAATGGCATCTCAGTTGTATTCCGACCTCCGCTATCTCAATGCTTGTGGTATCAGATGTGAATTTGCATCCTTGACGTTTCCTACATCTAAACTGGCCTACAATAGGGGTTAGTCCCCATGCTTCCATTATAGTCTCAGACCTCTGAAAATCTCTGCATGCCCTCACTCCATGTAATGTAATGTAATGATGTCTTGTAAAGCGCATGAATCACCCCACATGGGGTATCTCCGCGCTGTAGACCGCTGGGGAACCCGTCCTGGCTTTCCCTGCGAGATGGTCTCTACTGGGTATCTCCAAGGTGAAACCACGCATCCCCGGCGTATGTGGGGGCCGTTGTGGAGATGAGGCAAGCTAATGCCCAGAGTTGCCGAGTGTGATCCCTGGTTAGAGTAGGCACCAAGGCGAGAATTATCTAGTCCGCTGACCCTGGTCCACGACTCTGCCGCATCGGGAATTGAACCCTGGTCCCGGGCCGTCCTCTGCTTCCGGGTCTGCCGCCTCTAACCAGTGAGCCACACCACTCATACATACTCTCTTAATTCTTTTATAAGCAAACAGAGTTTTGGTATTGTCTGCGTCAACGGAAATGTGCAATTATCTCTTTCTGATTTAACTGATTGCATTGCTTGCTGGGCTACAGATGGTAACCATAATAATGTGTTCATTATCCTTATCTGCCCTGTCTCTAGGGGTAAGGAGGGACTGTCTCGGACAGGACCATGCCCTTTTTAATGCTTTCTGTACTATCTTCCTGGGGTACTCTCTCTTAGTCATTTTAAAGTCTAAGAATTCTGCTTCTTTGAAATAATAATTTTTTGAGTGCAACACCTGCAAATGCAGGCCAATTGTCTATATTGCAGATTGTCACTTAGTTACCTGGGATTCGTAATCTAATAGCCCATTTTTGTCCATAGGTTTTATATATAGTGTTGTGTATATCATGCCCACATTATGTTTAACCTGGGTCCAAATAGCTTATCTGTTCTTAAGCCATTCAACATATTCTGAGAGATTTTGGCTATCACTATCGCATACAATATCATCAATATATCTTCTCTAAACTGAGATGTTTTGTATTGATTCAATTCTGACAAGATTGTATCAATTTCAAATTCTGCCACATCTACATTTGCTTTTTCTGGAGCAAAGCAGACTCCTTTCTTTTGTTGATAGTAGTCACTCGTAAACTTGAAATAGTTCTTTCTTAGGGCAGTCTCACTCAGTTATATAAGGAACCAATGGAATGATTTCTATAGGGGTCAGGTTCCAGTATTTTCCATATTGTATCAAGAGCTGTGTATTGTGGAAAATTCCTCCACACACAGATCTTGATGCAGCCACTCTGTGTCCAGGTAAACCAGTGTCTGTTTCTTCCTGTAAGAGCTGGTATTATCTGATAGAGATATCTAGCCGCGGATTCCTTACCTTTCAATTCCAAAGGCGTCAGACTGGATCTGGAAGATTTTTCTTCGGCCAATACCCCTGCGTGCCGGTAGGTGGCGTCAGTCGGCTCCGCGTGATTTCGACGTCGTCGGCACCGGCAGTGATGTCCGCATCACCTATATCTAGTAAGACTTCAGGATACAAGCTGTGTGATGCCTGTAACCGCGCCATGTCGGTGACAGATCCACATTTGGTTTGCTTGTGGTGTGTGGACCACAACCACAACTCCAAGTCATGCTCTGACAGCCTAGACATGGCTCCAAAGGCTTCAAGGGAGCAGTCCCTAAAGCTACTTGCGGCCCGGCAGGTGATGCTGTGCCGGTCTCCTCTGACGTCTCCGTCCCGATCGATAGGAAGGTCCCGGGCCCACTCCAGGAGTCCCAAGTCCTCTTCACCCCACTCACGATCTTCGGGAAACTCAGGTAAGAGACACAAGAAGTTGAAGCGTGATCTGACTTCTCCCCTATAGGCCGACTGACGTGATGGGGGAGCGTCAGCTTCCAAGCCTAGTTCTCCAGAACCTGTGCCTGGGTCCGCTCTGTGCTTCCTTGCTTTTCCCTAAATCGGAGCGACCCCCACTCAATTGAAAGAATTTTATGAGATCATGCGTCTGACATCTTTGGCACGCTTTGGGGGCATGTGGAGTCAGAGGGGGCTTGATCGGGGACCACGCGGGTGGCTCCGGTGTCACCTACAGGATCCGCCCATGGATCCCGACTGGCGCTGGTCGTGTCATTGCGACCTTTCCCTAAGCTGGTTCTGAAGCCGATGCTCCTGGCACCACCAGCCCTATTCTTATCCCCGACAACCCAGAGCCAATACTGAGTCGACTGATGCCAACAGGTCCTAGGTCACTTCCTGAGCCTTATTCTGGAGGGCTAGGATTGGGAGAAGAATGGTAAGGGTCACTAGACCCTTAGTAGACCGACCTTATGAACAGGACATGGACTGGTATGAAGAATTGTGTGAATCCAGCAGACTGGATACCTTTTAATATACTGGCATGCTTTCTTCCCCCACCGTGGCTACGGAGGAGGGAGCATCTTACACAATTGTGGTGTGTAGGTTTGCTGAGGTTCTTTACCCTCATTGGTGATCAAGACTAGCATATTGACAGAGGTGCTACAGCGAGGAACTGCTTCTTTGGAACCCTTGCTTTTTTTTAAAGAAACCCTCAAGGATGTTCTTCTGAGAACATGGTCCAAGCCCATTGCAGGGGGTCCTATGAACAGGACGATTTCTTGCCACCACTGCCCTGCCTGGGCAACCCAAACTTCCTCCCTACCTACCCACCCCACCCCACAGAGCTTGGTAGTTCAAACCTCTACCTCCCTGGATGCGTTCAATGCCTCTTCCCCCAAATAGGGAATCCAAGAGGCTGAACACTCGGGGCAGGAAAATATTTTGGTGTCAGTGAACACCGCATGCTTATTGGGCTGTTATTCCCAAACTCTGTGGGAAATGGTGACCAAGTGCTGCCACAGGTCCTGGAGGAGACCCGGGCCATCCTTTGCCAATCCGTAACAGACGGGAGAGATGCAACAAAGTTTGCCATTCGATGTTGCTTAGACACGCTGACTGGCTGGACAGAGTGAATTTTATGATGGTGGCCGTTAGAAGCCACGCCTTGATGAGAACATCTGGCATTTTGTGGGACGTCCAGGCTACGCTCAATGACATGTCCTTTGATGGCATTCATCTCTTCGGAGACAAGGCACACAGGCACGTGCCGAAGCTCACGGGCTAGGGGCAAGTCTTTGGGCCTCTCAGCTGCCTCCCGTCCCCAACCCTGCCTTTCGCTGCTTTCGTGGCTAGGGATCAAGTCAGATGTCTGGGAAATTCAAAAGTAACAAATCTCCTGTAGGGTACTACTGTCTCTCACAGTTGTTTAAGTAAAAACAAGATACATGTAATTCCCAACCTTTGATGATAATTTAGGGTACCCCAAATTAATATATTCCAAATTAAAATGACATAGATGATTGAGTGAACTAATGTAATTAACATATAAAAAATAAGAATTTAAAAAGATTTTCAGTGTTAAATTGTAACTCCACCTAACTGAATACTTGGCACTATTTAATCGCGTTCCTTGGGGTAATTGTCCTTCCTCACAAGAGCTTTCTAGAAGGGGTGGCATTATTTGCGAAGGAACAAAAACTGGGCAAATCTATTTTGCAGTGTGTCTCTGCAGCGCCAATACCAAGCCACAACTTACCACAAAAAACAGCTTATTATTATTCATATAGCCGAAACCCATTGCATTTACCATTGGCCCTTTCATCAGGGATGATGTTGTTTCTTTAGTATGATAACGCATTACTTGCCAGACAACCATTGTCAGGCATGCTTATCTAGCTGCTTTTAGATGATGCTTCCATTTTTATGCAGTTTTCATCAGATATGCCTATTCATTCTGCTTACCCTAGTTAATAATCATTTTTGATTCGCTGCTATTTATAACATACTTGAGATCTAACATTTCTCAAGATGTTGGAAGACACTTGCCTGTCTCTAGTGATGAATAAGGCTTTTATTGTTTGTACTGGTTTATTATGATGGTTTCAACATGCATTTTCTCCATTGTGTTTGTGTCTTTAGTGACCACCCCTTATCAAGGCGGTGACTGCACGGTTTATCTTTAGTGATTTCAATTGCTTTGTACATTGTGGAGGAGCGCTGCTTGACTTCACGTTCCTACAAGTGTTGCATAGTATCTTAAGGACAATTCCTGTGATTTCGACTAGTAAGTTGTTCATATTTTCTTTGGTGAGCTTTTGGTTTGCTCTGTTATGAGTGCTAGGAAATGACAAAATGTTCTACCCTCCCCTTTTTCCTATAGAGATAAAAATCTGTTTGACTAGCTAATTGACGATATTGTCTGTATCTTTGTTGGCGCACGTCTGTTGGTAATTCACATATCACGGTGGTGTGCTTACAGTGCTCTTTTTAAGATCTAGCTGGGTGGTCTTTCTACTGTCTGAATTATTTTTTTCTTACTATGGTATGGGGGTTAATAAGTACACTCTTTTTCCTCATGGGAAAAGGCATGCTCAGCACCAGCCAAAATATTGGCCATCCCAGACACATTGTGTCCAGCAAAATGCACTGCCTTTCTCAACAAACAAGCCATAACACTTCAGAGTTTCAGTACTTATACTGCACAACTGCCCACCAAGCTATAACTTACAACAAAAAACAGCGTATTATTAATCAGAAAGGCGACACCAAATGCATTTACCAATGCTTGTTTTAAAGGCAATAACTGCCTAAGAAATATGTCATAAATGTCTAACACGATCAAGTGAGGGCGGAACATCTTTTACACAGTTTAATAAGGGCATTCAGATAAACGCAGCAGAGGCCGGATGTGGCAGACATTCTAGATTATTTACACGCAAAGCACATCTTGGTAGCATATTTACGATGACCTAGCTTCCGTCTCAGCTGGTATTAATGCACTTTCCATTTGAAAGGGCAGAAGACAACTTAAAGCAGGGACTTGAACTTCCCTGTTTCCTGAGGAAGTATTTTTAGAATTATTCTGCTGTAAGATCTCATTTATGCATGCCAGATGCAAACCTAAACAAGCATTGGAAATGCAATAGGTCTCGCATTAGAAAAGTTGGAGTTATTGGTATTGTAAATGACATGTTATTTATTTGTTGGTTTTTAAAATTGCTAAATTGATGGCTTTGTCATTTACAATGCCAATAGTTATAACTTTTGCGAATGTGACACCTATAGCATTTGGAATGCAACATATTTTGTATTTTCTAACTTAGATGGCAGCTCTTGTCGTTAGGCCACATCTCTAGAGAGCAGGAGAGTGCAGCAGGGGAGAGAAGCACAGCAATGCAATAGGTCTTGCATTAGGAAAGTTTGAGCTATTGGTATTGTAAAGGACACATTTTTTATTTATGTGCTTGTTTTGAAAATAGCGAATTAATAGCTTTGTTATTTACAATGCCAATAGTTTTATCTTTTGCAAATGTGACACCTATTGTAACACAATATGTGTTGTGAGGGTGAGGGTGAGGTGTTGAGGGTGAGTGAGGGTGAGGTGTTGAGGGTGAGTGAGGGTGAGGTGTTGAGGGTGAGTGAGGGTGAGGTGTTGAGGGTGAGTGAGGCTGAGTGAGGGTGAGGGGTTGAGGGGGAGGGGTCGAGGGTGAGGGGTTGAGGGTGAGGGGTTGAGGGTGAGGGAGGGTGAGGGGTTGAGAGTGAGGTGTTAAGGGTGAGTGAGGGTGAGGGTGGGTGAGGGGTTGAGAGTGAGTGAGGGTGAGTGAGGGTGAGGTGTTGAGGGTGAGTGAGGGTGAGTGAGAGTGAGGGTGAGTGAGGGGTTGAGGGTGAGGGAGGGTGAGGGGTTGAGGGTGAGGGGTTGAGGGTGAGGGGTTGAGGGGGAGGGTGAGGGGTTGAGGGTGAGGTGTTGAGGGTGAGTGAGGGTGGGTGAGGGGTTGAGAGTGAGTGAGGGTGAGTGAGGGTGAGGGGTTGAGGGTGAGAGAGGGTGAGTGAGGGTGAGGGGGTGAGTGAGGGTGAGGTGTTGAGGGTGAGAGATGGTGAGTGAGGGTGAGTGAGGGTGAGTGAGGGTGAGTGATGGTGAGTGAGGGTGAGTGATGGTGAGGGTGAGGGGTTGAGGGTGAGTGAGGGTGAGGGGTTGAGGGTGAGTGAGGATGAGTGAGGGTGAGGGATTGAGGGTGAGGGGTTGAGGGTGAGTGAGGATGAGTGAGGGTGAGGGATTGAGGGTGAGGGGTTGAGGGTGAGGTGTTGAGGGTGAGTGAGGATGAGGGTGAGTGAGGATGAGGGGTTGAGGGTGGGTGAGGGTGAGTGAGGGTGGGTGAGGGTGAGGGAGGGTGAGGGTGAGTGAGAGTGAGGGTGAGTGAGGGTGAGGGTGAGTGAGGGTGAGTGAGGGTGAGGGTGAATGTGAGTGAGGGTGAGGGTGAGTGAGGGTGAGGGTGAATGTGAGTGAGGGTGAGTGAGGGTGAGGATGAGGGGTTGAGGGTGAGTGAGGGTGAGGATGAGGGGTTGAGGGTGAGTGAGGGTGAGGATGAGGGGTTGAGGGTGAGTGAGGGTGAGGGGTTGAGGGTGAGTGAGGGTGAGGGGTTGAGGGTGAGTGAGGGTGAGGTATTGAGGGTGAGGGGTTGGGTGAGGGTGAGTGAGGGTGAGGTATTGAGGGTGAGGGTGGGTGAGGGTGAGGGGTTGAGGGTGAGTGAGGGTGAGTGAGGGTGAGTGAGGGTGAGTGAGGGTGAGTGAGGGTGAGGGGTTGAGGGTGAGTGAGGGTGAGGGGTTGAGGGTGGGTGAGGGTGAGTGAGGGGTTGAGGGTGAGTATGAGGGGTTGAGGGTGAGTGAGGGTGAGGGGTTGAGGGTGAGTGAGGGTGAGGGGTTGAGGGTGAGTGAGGGTGAGTGAGAGTGAGTGAGGGATGAGGGGTTGAGGGTGAGTGAGGGTGAGTGAGGGTGAGTGATGGTGTGGGTGAGGGGTTGAGGGTGAGTGAGGGTGAGGGGGTTGAGGGTGAGGGGGTGAGGGAGGGTGAGGGGTTGAGGGAGGGTGAGGGTGACTGAGGGTGAGGGATTGAGGGTGAGGGATTGAGGGTGAGGGGTTGAGGGTGAGTGAGGGTGAGGGTGAGTGAGGGTGAGGGGTTGAGGGTGAGTGAGGGTGAGTGAGGGTGAGTGAGGGCGTGTGAGGGCGAGTGAGGGTGAGTGAGGGTGAGTGATGGTGTGGGTGAGGGGTTGAGGGTGAGTGAGGGTGAGGGGTTGAGGGTGAGTGAGGGTGAGGGTGAGTGAGGGTGAGGTATTGAGGGTGAGGGGTTGGGTGAGGTATTGAGGGTGAGGGGTTGAGGTTGAGTGAGGGTGAGGGTGGGTGAGGGTGAGGGGTTGAGGGTGAGTGAGGGTGAGGGTGAGGGGTTGAGGGTGAGTGAGGGTGAGTGAGGATGAGGGGTTGAGGGTGGGTGAGGGTGAGTGAGGTTGAGGGTGAGTGAGGGTGAGTGAGGGTGAGGGTGAGTGAGGGTGAGTGAGGGTGAGTGAGGGTGAGTGAGGGTGAGTGAGGGTGAGGGGTTGAGGGTGAGTGAGGGTGAGGGGTTGAGGGTGGGTGAGGGTGAGTGAGGGTGAGGGGTTGAGGGTGAGTGAGGATGAGTGAGAGTGAGGGTGAGTGAGGATGAGTGAGAGTGAGGGTGAGTGAGGGGTTGAGGGTGAGTGAGGGTGAGGGTGAGGGGTTGAGGGTGAGTGAGGGTGAGGGGTTGAGGGTGAGTGAGGGTGAGGGTGAGGGTGAGTGCGGGTGAGTGAGGGTGAGTGAGGGTGAGGTGTTGAGGGTGAGTGAGGGTGAGGGGTTGAGGGTGAGTGAGGGTGAGTGGTTGAGGGTGAGTGAGGGTGAGTGAGGGTATGTATGTATGTATGTATGTTGAGTTTGAGGGTGAGTGAGGGTGAGGTGTTGAGGGTGAGGGGTTGAGGGTGAGTGAGGGTGAGGGGTTGAGGGTGAGTGAGGGTGAGTGAGGGTGAGGGGTTGAGGGTGAGGGGTTGAGGGTGAGGGGTTGAGGGTGAGGGGTTGAGGGTGAGGGGTTGAGGGTGAGTGAGGGTGGGGGTTGAGGGTGAGTGAGGGTGAGTGAGGGTGAGGTGTTGAGGGTGAGTGAGGGTGGGTGAGGGTGAGTGAGGGTGAGTGAGGGTGAGTGAGGGGTTGAGGATGAGTGAGGGTGAGGGTGAGTGAGGGTGAGGGGTTGAGGGTGAGGGGCTGAGGGTGAGTGAGGGGTTGAGGGTGAGTGAGGGTGAGGGGTTGAGGGTGAGTGAGGGTGAGGGGTTGAGGGTGAGTGAGGGTGAGGGGTTGAGGGTGATAGAGGATGAGTGAGAGTGAGGGTGAGTGAGGGGTTGAGGGTGAGGGGTTGAGGGTGAGTGAGGGTGAGGGGTTGAGGGTGAGTGAGGGTGAGGTGTTGAGGGTGAGGGTGGGTGAGCGTGAGGGTGAGCGTGAGGGTGAGTGAGGTGTTGAGGGTGAGGGGTTGAGGGTGAGTGAGGGTGAGGGGTTGAGGGTGAGTTAGGGTGAGGGGTTGAGGGTGAGGGGTTGAGGGTGAGGTGTTGAGGGTGAGTGAGGGTGAGGGTGGGTGAGCGTGAGGGAGGGGTTGAGGGTGAGGTGTTGAGGGTGAGTGAGGGTGTGGGTGAGGGGTTGAGGGTGAGTGAGGGTGAGGGGTTGAGGGTGAGTGAGGGTGTGACCATATCCATTCCAGACACTGATAATTAATTGGCGACAAAAGTTATTATTTGACGTGGCATATCTTAATTGCTAGGTTTTTTAATTACTAGTTGATGTTTAATTTTTGTAATCATTTTTTTAAGTATGCACCTCTTAAAAAATAAATAAAAATATTGCTTGTTATGTATTTCCATTTGTAGACCTAGAATAGTTATGGTGCATTGTATGTAGCTTTAAAAAATAAAAATGTAGACTGCTCAATGTATTTCCGTGAATAGATGCAGGTTGCCTCTTTCTGTCAAATAATATCCCTTGTTCAACTTACTATAGTGGCGCGGCATACTATGAAGCAGAGGAGGACTGACTGTCAGAGCCTTGCTCTTTCCTCTCTTGCCAACAGGGCTACTCCAGAATAAGACCACGAAAACCATAATTTGTGAAACATGGCCATTTGACTCGCAGCCCGGTCAGTGGAGGGGCTCCGCTTTCTGATCCGTAGAGGCTGATGCGCAGTCACTTTCTTGAAGAGGAAATGGGGAATAAAAACTTTACTTTTGCAGTGATGTCGATGAACCTGGCTTGATGTCACACTGCTGCATTGTGCTGATTTTCTAAGTAAAAACATGCATAGTGAGGAGCACTAATACGGGTTTGAGATGGTGGAAGAGCTGCTTATCTCTTATGGAGATAGATTATCTGGGGGGAGGAAGAGCTCCTAATGGGAAGTGTAGACGGGGAGAAATTGAGAAAAAAGCTGAGCAGGGAGGGTGTTATTGCGGCTATCTGTTTGCCCGAGGGGAGGAGAAATGCAGGCCTGAGGCAGAGCACACGCTGAGAAGCTTGTGGGAGGGGGGCTGGGCTGCCTTTGATCTGGTAATGCGAGGCAGGCAGGCAGGCGGCTGGTGGCATTGTGCACGCGCTTTTTAGGGCTTGCGCTTGCGCAATGACCTAAAAAGCACATGCACTTGAAGAAATCGCCACTGGAATCGCCAGTGGTGGATCAACACTGGATAAGCCGTAATAGAGCTTCGCCAGCGATGCGCAGAAGCGCATCAGCAGGCGAGCCCTAAAAAGCCTAGCTGGAGTGCTGCACTATATGAACAGGTGTCACAAGCATGGAACATAAAGCCTTCCGGAAGGACATCAGCATATGCAATTGACATACGGTGCTTGGACGGATGTGCTCTTAATCTTTTCTGCCATGTCGTTCTGAGCATTTTTAGAAGTACTTCTGAAAATCATTCATTTATGGCATTATTGAGACAGGTGTCAGTCATGTAATAGCTATATACCAATGCCTCAGAAACTAAAGAAAGAATCGAAAGGGCAGGGAAGGGATTGTCTTGAGCAATGGTTCTTAACCTGGGGGTCTGATAGCTGTCTCAGGAGGCCCAAGACCGTTTACTGTTTCATTAACAGAATAATAAAGAAGCAAACTGTAAAATTACATATTTATTAAAATATTTTGTAAATGTGAAGGAATTTGAAATTAGTAGGAAAAAACTAAGGCCAATATGTATGATGGAAACATTTTCAGAGTTTCTAATTGCGACTTTTTGAGACTCGCAATTAGGAACTCACAAAATGCGATGTAAAACTGTGTCTTGGACACTGTCTGCGATGCCCAATGGGGTTGCGGTTGACTTGCCTTATCAATATTCATGAGGCAGGTCTCAATTTACGATGTGTTAGGACAGTAATCACTGGGATGGTGGTCTGCTGAACTCAGCAGATCACCATGTCTGTGATTGATTTTTAAATTAAGCTATTTGTTTTAGAAATGCAGCCTTTTTTCCTTCAAGGAAAACCGTATACATTTCAAAAATAAAAATGAAAAGCTATCTATTCATTTTTTTTAGGAGTGGGAGCAGTGCAAATGCAACAAACAGGATATAGTATGGATGATGAGTGTCCTAAATCGGATTTTAGAAAAGCTCCAACCTTCCTATAAAAAAAATTATATTTTTATTTTATATTTGTGAATTAAATAAAATAGTTATTAATTTGTGTATTTGTTTGATGAAAACTGTTCTGTATTTTGTGTATTGATTTGCAGTTCAAATTATCGAAAATGCTTAGCCGTGATCCCCACCTTCCAATGATGATTCAATTGGCATCCCAAGGTTAAAGTAATGGCAAACTGGGTGTCCACAGACGCCAAAAGGTTAAGAAACTCAGACCTAGAGCTTTATCTCGCTATATTTAGCTAAACACCCTCTGCACCCACTTCTGGTTGTGTACCCATAGATGTAAGCGCCTGAACAATCTCATAGCTTCCTTTTCCTAAAACACAGTCCATGCAGTGGTATTTATAAATCAAGATACATGTCAGCAGTTCTGTTCATAAACAATTTAAGGTCAAGCAGAAGGAAATCTTCAAATCAGGAAATGTATTATGGAAATCCAGTAATAAGAGTGCAAGGGAATAATTGTGGAAATTGTTCAAAATAACATTGGCTATTATGCCTGAGTGTTAATATGCATATATTATAGAAATTTGTGAAGGTCCATTAAAGTATAATGGAGGGTAAACATGTTAAGAAATAACCACTGTGAAGGTACAATAAAGCATGCCGAATTGCAAGTGGACAAGGTGTATCTTGGCAAGGAAGCTTGACCTGGTCAGAAACATTACTTTTTTGATTACTTGTCAGTTTAACCCAAAGATTCATTGTTGGGGCTCCAACATATCAAGAACAGAATACTCCTAAATACCCATGTAAAGTGTTGGAGCGAGAATATTCTGTAAATGGTATCCTGGCACGCATTCCCCTGTCAGGAGTGTCTATCCTGACTTTTATTTAGACCCTAGCGTCACACTAATCTAAGCGTGAGCGCAGATACCTCTACCTGGCCATGTAAAGTCCTGCACTTGTCCTGTTATCCTGGGAGGTGCACCAGGTATGCCCTAATAATTGAAGGAGAAGGAGCACTACTATTCCTATCCTGGGTATAGCACATAAAGCATTAGTGTTGGCATTGTGTGTTTTGAGAGTCATATTGTGAGCAGACCTTTTTATTTATGTCACAGAGACTGTTGCCTACAGGTCCCTCTTGTGTAAACATTAGTTGTTATTTGAATGCCCAGAACCATGCACTGACATGCAGTGCTGATGCAGAGTATGTATGCATGCTTGTTGAGCATGCAGCTGGACTCTGTATGTGAGTGAGTCTGAATGCTGAAGTCAGTGTGATCCATCTTGTTTGCTCTTGGTTTGGCATTTGCCTGGGAGCGAGAATGAGGTCAGCTGCTTTAGACAATGGAAGTGGATTGATTACCTGCATCTCTGTGGCTGAAGGGTGGCGAAAAGGATAGAGATTGGGCTACCTTTAGAAATGTCATAAAGACCTTTGTTAGCAAGAGGTTGCTGATTGGCTCTTCCTGAGCGCTGCCATTTGGTTGAAGAAAGGTATGAGTGGAAGACTGCAGTTTCTTATGTGCTAGGTGAGGAGGTTTAAAGGTCAGACATGCCTATTTGCATATCCCTGATTACTGTTTCAAAAAAGGTGATGACAGACAGGTGTAGAAACCTCACACCTCCTTGTGCCCATGGTGTGCATTCTAATATTTGTAGAAAACTAATATGCTATTGGCTGTGAGAAGCATCAGTCTTCACAAAGGCTATATGTAGAGAGCACCCTGAGAAGGACATTTCAAAAGAGAACCACCCCAAACTGATTCTGAAGGTTGTGACTGTGGATTAACAACCCTTTTATTAAATAGTTGTATAAAAGTGGAATTCAAACCTCCCCACTTTGTTCCAGCTCAAAACCCTTCATAAGCAATAATGGGAGGGCTCTGCAGAGTTCCCTCAAAGATCTGCCCTGTGGCCAGGGCTGGGGTCTGTCTGATAGTCATTCTCTTAGAGGTGTGGGGACAGCTACACGTTCTACAGAAGTAGCTGAGGGTCTGCCTAGTCCCTAGAAAGCTTGTCTGTCTTCAGAGAGAAGGGAGGAGTCTGCATTGCCTGCTGTAGAAGAGACTATCCATGAGTACAAGCTCAGCATGTCTCAAGAAAGAGGGAAACCCTAATTGTCTGAGAGTGAAGCCAGGAACTACGTTTGCTGCATAGGGTTCCTCGGTTTTTGAGAAGGTTCATGGTGGGAACCTCAGAAGCCTACATGAATACCACAACCCGCCTTAGTGATTATGTCCGCCCAGTTGGGGCTGAACCTGCAATGGTGCAGGTGTCGGCCCAGTTAGAGTTGCAACTGCTATGGCATCAGCCCAAGTGAAGCTGCATCCATTTCACCAACTGGCATAGCGTCAGATAAGTGGGTTTTGAAAATCCTGGAATTCTGGAATTCATTCCACCCATGCCAACCATGTACGACCGGCTGATGGAGGGCCATCTCTCCTTGCTCTATCAGGAAGTGTTGGCCCTTTTGGCCAAAGCAGCCATTGAGAGGGTGCTGGCATCAGAAGTAGGTTGTGGTTACCATTCCTGCTACTTTATGGTGCCCACAAACCACAGAGGCCTATGTCCTATCCTAGACTTGCGCATTGCATCTTCTGGAAAAAGGAAAAGTTCAAAATGCTCAACCTTGCTCAGGCCTTGTCAGCCCCGGAGACTGAATGATGGCTTTGGACTTTAGCCCCTTCGCTGCTGGGCTAATTTCCCCACAGCGCGGGGGGGAGGGGGGCCGCGCACGGCGCCGCTGTGCTCATGACGAGCTCAGGCTCGTCATGCAGCACGGTGCTCGTGTGCTGGTGACGAGCCTGGGCTCGTCATGACCACGCCCGCGCAATGGAACGCTCAGCACAGCGGGGAAATTAGCCCCGCGTGTGAGCGTTCCACGGCTCATGACGAGCCTAGGCTCGTCACCAGCACACGAGCACCGTGCTGCATGACGAGCCTAGGCTCGTCATCAGCACAGAAGGGGTTAAGGACATATATTTCCACATCTGGTCCTGCCGGCCCGCAGGCACTACCTGCCGTTCACTGTGGGCCAAGAGCATTTACAGTTTGCTCTGCTCCCCTTTGACCTCAGAAGGGCCTGTCAGGAGTTCACAAAGGTTGATGGCGGTGGTTACAGCACATCTGTGGAGGTTAGGGGTTCCAGTCTTTTCCTGTCTCGATTGGCTGTTGAAGCCAGGCTTGCCCTAGGCAGTTGTCTTCCACCTCCAGACTACGGCAGACCTCCTGCATCCGCTGTGGTTCACTATGAATGAATGAATGAAGCGGAACTTATAACGCGCAACTTAGCCCAAG
This sequence comes from Lissotriton vulgaris, assembly GCF_964263255.1. Classification (NCBI taxonomy): domain Eukaryota; kingdom Metazoa; phylum Chordata; class Amphibia; order Caudata; family Salamandridae; genus Lissotriton; species Lissotriton vulgaris. The sequence goes on from NC_141685.1 coordinate 1,845,358,828, forward strand.
GGCATCAAGGCGCCAGCCATAACAAGATTGGCAGACAGACAGACATCTAGTCTCACAGCACAGGATTCAAGAACTACGGGTATGCCTCCAAAAAGAGCCAGGTTTTTAATTGTTTACGAAAAAGCACCAGAGATGGTTGGCCTACCAATTCTGGAGGGAGGGAGTTCCAGAGCTTGGGTGCCAGAGTGGAAATGGCACGGCCTCCCCATCTGGCTTTGGCAATCCTGGTGTGCCAAAGTCATGCCTGACTCCCTCTCAGATGCACCAATTCATTGGAGCCACTCTGGGCACAGTGCAGTTCCGGCCTATCCTCCTAAGCTGAGAGGCCAGGATATTCAGGCTATGATACCAATGTTTCAGCCTCTATCCTGGATTTCGGTGAGATTGACTCAGAGATTGCTGGGCCTCATCGCCTTCTGCATCCTGCTTGTGACAAATGCCTGTTAGCATATGCAGGCTCTGCAGTGAGACCTGAAGTTTCAGTGGGCGCAGCATCAGGTGAATCCCTCCGACAAGGTCCAGATCTCATAGGGAACTACAAAAACACCTATGGTGGTTGACGAACAGCAGTTGGGTCATTGGCAGACTCCTCTCTGAGGCAGCCTTCTTGAAAAGGGGCTCATTAGACTCCCCAGAAATCTCCCTGCAGGCGGATGCAGTCACTCTTGCAACCCGCCTGCAAGGGGATCTCTGACCCCCTATCCCTTTTTAGTGTCTGGTTAGATAGTGCAGCTGTCTGTCGCCAGACAATTAATTGGGAATCACCAGGAGACGGGCTTTGGCTCCACCAACATATTGGGATCCAGGAGTACATGTTTTGATTGGCCAGAAGTTGTGTGCTTCCACAAAAAAGTGCATGACCTCCACCAACTGTGTTTAGGTCTCGCGCCTAGCGTTGCAGTGCACAGCAGTGCTCGCACAGCACGAGACTTCTTGTAGGGGGTTTGAAAACGAACCTAGGAATAGCACACGCTCGTGCCTGTGCTTTTCCTTTTGGACCACGCTATTGGCCTTTGCATGCACCTTTTTAACAAAGACAGCACGCAATTGGCCATAGGCAGACGCATTGCTCCGCCCATGGCCTATTGGTGTCGGTTATCCGCACCACCGCCATGTGGTTTCAATTATCATGACCAGACACGGGCGCGATAATTGAAACCTCATGTCCCACTGTGGCACGCGCACCACTCGCGGCTTATTCTTTTTTTTTTTGGATCCATTTCACAGGGAAGCAACTAAATAAAAGAAGGATGGCTTTTTTGCAAAGCCTTGTAATTTAATCAATATTTCCGACCATCTCCCTCGCCAGAAATAGCTTTTATCTATGGTGGGGGATGTCATGTAACTACTACCTGTAAAGTAAAAGAGGCTTAGAGTACACACATCCCGGACATTTTCCCAAAGATTGAGAGGACCGTAAAAAGAAGTGCTGAGAATATGCCCACGATCACACTGATGCAAAATATTGGTCAAACATGGATAAAAACAACACAAAATCCCAACATTCCCTCAACAACTTACATTTAACATAGTGCACATAATATTTATATGCCTTGCATGAATTACAGGTATCCTTCGAAGGGAATAGTCGTGCGTAGATGCAGCTTTTTAACACTTCATCTGTCTGACTCTCGTGTGACATAACCGGATCTAGAAAGCAACTCCATGGTTCTGAGCAGGGACACAAGAGAGAAAGTTATATATTCATAGAAACTTGGTTAACTGTGAATTCTGGATCATTTCCACAGTTCCTTCTCCTGAAAATTAACACGTAACTGGTTTTCACCCTTCCTAGAGTCAATGAAAGACACAATCTGTTAGGAAGAGCACTCTTGATGGTCCCACTTCCATTCCATGAAGGCTGTGCACTGCCAGCACAGGAACACACACACACACGCCAAAGAAGAAAGATGTCCATGGACTTAACTTGTTTTACTTGCCCTGCCTATTTGCTCCTTAACTGTTCTATTTATTTGTGCAATTAAACTTCTGTTGCTTCATTTGCGTGCTGTCCGTTTATCTCCCCCCTCACCCCTCCCACAACACTGCTTCAAAGGGACATAACCTCCCTGTGCCTCTCCCTCACACCTCCCACAGAACTGCTGCCAACCTCACCACCCCTCAGAGGTCACTGCTCCTTTTTTCTTTTGGTTAACTTACATTACTGAATCTCACAAGTAATCTCAGAGATCGCAGATCTATTTATTAAATGAAAATGTGTACAATTATATATAATGCGGGCACGGGGTGATTAAGTGATTTGCCCAGATTCACAGGATGATGAGCCGACGCGTAGTCCAGAACACTGATCCCCAGGTCCCGAGTGGGCAGCTCTGATGCACTTCAACCAATGAATATAACTCTTTGCTGGGCACTGAGCTACAAGTCTGGCAAACCACTGATGCTGAGACTTGAGCCCGGTTCCCCAGGAACAAAGTCAGCGGCTCTGTAAGCTAAGCCACATCGCTAGCTTCAAAAGTAAACTTTTTTGTTTCCCTTCATGCAGGGCAGAGTGACTATTTTCTCCCTGTGCCGTCAATCTACATATGTTCTTGCTTCTTTTGTTTCTGCAGGTGGTATTAGAACGCTCTTTTTTAAAAAAAATACTTTTTTAGTCCTTATTCTCCACCCAACTAGCTCCATTCTACCCTAGAGATATCCACTCACTGCCTCAGCATACTGGATATGTAGGCATCTGGAGGTTACGACCTTCGCCTACAAGTGTTAACGGATACTCAAAGGCTTATATGGAGACCTATGGGGAGCCCCCTTACCGGGCTTGACCAACATAGACATATCAGGACGCAACCTGATGTTTCCGGATGTATCTACGAAGTAGTAGGGCAGCGTAATCATAGGACAGGGAGAAAAAAAACGGGAAAAAATCCCCTGTCCATTGTCTCTATACTACCCCCATTTCAAGAGATTCCAGAAGGCTCGCTTATTTTGATTGCCTGATCTCATGAGGTCCAATCTGGAAACCTGTAATACTGATGTCTGCCAATCCAGAAAAGACGGAGATGAAGAATCCTTCCATTTTTTACAGATTTCTCTACTGGCCAGCAGGATAGCATAAAAGAGAAGTTGTTTGGCAGGGCCTGTCACACCTACCAACAAGCTGAATATAACCAGCGAAAGATTGATTGTAATGGGGCAGCCTAAAGATGTTGTCAGTGATTTTCCTATGGAATCCACCAAAAAAGACAGGACTGGACAATCAAAAAACATATGAATGTCGGAGGCAGCTATTGTCCCGCACCTCATACAGGGCACAGGGGGGGGGGCCTTTGAGAATTTTGAAAGCCCCTGAGGTGAGTAATAGGCCCTGTGCAGAGTGAAAAGATGATTCCTTCGGATTCATGCTGGTTTGACGACCTCCCCCAGTGTCTTACAGGAGTTTAACCACAGATGTTCACTGTCTTGGCCCAAAATGGAGCTTCCCCAAAGCTTATTAGCCAGTTGAAATTCGCCATCTGCCTCTTCCAATATTGCGTGGTACCAGAAAGAGACTTCTTTCCTTCCCGGGGCTTTATTAACAAGTTGGGACTCAAGATGATTACCCCCTCCAACTGGGTATTTGCTCTGGGTGGCTGTCTGCGACTGGGCCCAGCTAGCCATCTGCAAGTATTTAAACCTAGAGAGACCGGAACCAACCCTATCCATAAGAGATTCCCACGAGACAAGGATCCCTTCCACAAACAGATCCCCCCAAACCTCCATACCAGCTTCTCTCAAGGATAAAACCAGTCTATCTTAAAGCCATCCTGGTCCCCCTGGTGTATCCCACAAAGGAGCCATGCTGGAAAAATATCCTAGCTCTACCGAGTTTCTCACCTTAGCCCATGTTTTAGCTAGGCCCTGTAAAACCTTTAGCTTAATTTTTTTTAAAATTTGGGATCACCAAATGTAAACAAAAAACCCTCATATGGTAGCGTGGCCCCTCTAAGCATGACCCGAAACATGCAGCCCGCCCCGGTGTTTGTAGGCATTTTCAGTAGCATGCGAGAATGGGAGAGTTGAGAAGCCCTTGCATACAACTGAAGATCCGGAGCGGCTAAGCCTCCCTTTTCTCTTTGCCGCCTTAGTTTTTTCCAGGCAATCCTAGGCGAATGGTAAGCCCAAATAAATGAGTTAATGTCACTCTGCAACTTAAGTAAAGAGGCAGCCTCAAAATTCAGGGGAATAGTATTAAAAAGAAACGTAATTCTAGGCAGAATTGGCATTTTTACTAAATTTACCCTTCACAAAACAGACAAGGGTAATAACGACCATGCCCGCATAAGTTTTCGACACTCCTTGACTACACCTGAAAGATTAGTTTCCACTATTTTGGAGACATCCTGAAGGATGCAGATTCCAAGGTACCTCATTTTAGAGCTAAGCTGCAACCCTAACTGGACCTCCCCCATGTTCCAGGCCATAATTTCTGTTTTGGAAGCATTAATCTCATACACAGAGACCGCTCCAAAGTCCTGGGCTAGTTTGACAACCAAGGGGAGCGCTGTATGCAACTCAGAAGAAAAAATCAAAATGTCATCTGCATACAGGGCTGCCTTCCTCTCCCACTCCCTGTACCTAAAGGGCTTGTTGTTAAGGTCATCCCTCAGCAGTTGGGCAAAAGGTTCGATATATAAATCGAATAGAAGAGGGGAGAGGGGGCAGCCCTGACACGTACCTCTTGTGATTTTAAAAGGATCTGAAAGAGTTCCATTCACCAAAAGACTTGCAGAGGGATTCTGATATAACAACCTCACAGCTCGACAAATCTTTCCAGATATTAAACTTACCCAAGACCCCCGACAGGTATGACCAATGAACCCTGTCGAAGGCCTTAGTAGCGTTGAGAGTCAACACAGCCAGAGGGAAAGATTCAGTAGAAGCAATGTCGATAGCACCGATCAAGTTGTACGTCAAGTCGGAAAGCTGTCGACCCTTAACAAAGCCCCGTCGGTCCTGAATCAAGATATCCCCTACAACCATCCCCAGTCTTTTGGCCATAACAGAGGTGAAAATGTTATAATCGACATTGAGAATAGATATTGGCCTATAGGACCCACAACTAGATGCAACTTTGCCCGGTTTTAAAATCAGGGTTATAGAAGCATTATCCCACGAGGCTGGAGGGGGTACCCCCTCCTGGAGTATCTGATTAAAGAGGACAGTCAAAGTAGGAAGAATTTCCTTACCCAAGACCATATAGATTTCCGATGGGAGGCCGTCGGGACCTGCTGCTTTCACCTTTTTGCAGCTCACAATGGCTGCATTAGCCTCTTCCTGTCTTCCTGTTTTATCACTTGATCGAGGTGGCCCTGTTGTTCTATAGTTAAGGAAGGCAACAAGACCTTGTTTAGCCAAGCCTCAATACAAGAAGGGTCAATACACTTGTCCTCTTTATAGATATCTTGGAAAAACGACTGGAAAACCCTCCGGATATCTTCATCAGATGTAAACGTTAAGTTGCCTTGAGTAATTGACCCAATATTATTTTGAACGTGGTGAGTCTTAGCTTTCCTCAAAATGAGCAATTTTGCTCGCCTCCCACCTACGAAGTAAAGATGTATTTAACACCGTTTCCAACTGCCCTTTTAGTCTTGTCAGTTTGTTTTGTAACTCCTGAGGAGTTTCGACAGAGGTGCTACTGGATTGATCAACTTCAGATTGCAACTTTTCAATTCCGGACCCAATAGTGGTGACCTCCTCTCTATATATTTTTTTCCTATAGGCAGCTCTGCTGGTAATTTGGCCCCTTAGAAAAGCTTTATAACCGTCCCATACACACCCTATTGAGGCAGAATCTATGTTTGTTTTCATGAACCACTCTGTCTCCATAATCAAAGTTGAATTCCCTCATCTTCCAAGAGTAATGAGCGATCAAAAGAGCACGATCTAGAAGACAGCGACTATGCCTTCCAATTCTAGCCAAACTGCGGAGTGGTCAGATAAGTGAGAAGTAAGATATGAGATGTTCTTAACACTACCTTTCAATGCCTGACTAACCAAGATAAAATCAATCCTAGACTGATCCGGTGTTTATAGTTACGGAACGAAAAACCTGAGTGTTGCCCTGACCTTAGCCTCCAAATATCAGAATAGGCATATTGTTTCATAGCGTCAAGTAAAACAAGCATTTACAATGCAACGGTTTCGCCTTTGGAAAAGTTAGAGCTATTGGCAATGTAAATGACAATGCCATTTATTTATCTGTTTTCAAAACCAACACATAAATACAAATTTTGTCATTTACAATGCCAATAGCTCAAACTTTTCCAAAGGCGAAACCGTTGCATTGTAAATGCTTGTTTTTTCTCTGCAGGATAATGAAGAGTTGGAAAAAGAGACCAATATTACAGACGTAACAAGGAGTGATCAGAGAGACGATTCAGATTTAGTGACAAAGTCTAAGCATGATAAGAGTAGGGGCCAGTCTGTAAATCAAGGAACTGATACTACAGAAGTATAAGTGCGTAACATTACATTGGGCCTAGATATCTCAGCAACTCCCTCGGCCTCAATGCTGGACATAATGCTGATGTTGCAAAAAACTTTGCAAGGGTTCTTAGAAGTTACTATGTTAAACAATAATATGTTTAAAACCCCAAAAATTCAATTGCAGAAGATTGTGGGTGAATTACAGGGTATTAGGGGCCTAATGCCAACTATAGTAAGACTGGATTCTGATACCCAGAACTTGAGCAGTGTCGGGGAAACCATGCAGCAAGATGAATTGCAGAATGTGTATATCTCAAGATGTCCGATGTTGATAAAGCGATGGGGAGAACACACTTGGTATAGGCATTATAACCCACAGAGAAAAATAGGAAGGAAGGTATGGCAACAGGAGAAGTTAAAGGCATTAAGGAAAGGGAAGGAGGAAGGGGGTTTACGACGTGCAACCGCTCAAAAGAGGAGAGCTCCAAGAATTAGTTGGAAAATAGGGGAAAGGAATAGTTTACCAAGAGAAATGCAGATGAATGTTGAAGTGGGATTAAAGATGGGTCAATCAAAAACCACTTTTAAGAATAGTAAGGAGGGTATAAAGGATAAAACTAGCGAAAAAGATCTGGGAGGAAATGATAACATCAGGAAAAATGGACGCCGCCGCGTCTCAGAGAGTTCACTCTCTGAGACGCGGCGGCGTCCGTTTTTCCACCCCTGATGAAGGGTCAAATTCATATGACCCGAAATGCATTGGGTGTAATGAAGTCGAGATAATTTTCAACTACTTGGCTACATAAGAATGGAATTATGTATGCAAGGAAATCCCTTCGCACAATTTTGTGTTAAATCGAACTTTTGAAACATTTTGATGAAGATAATAAAATACATGAACTGAGATAAGAAACCCGGTGTTTCACAGTTGATTTTGCGCTCAGCCTGGAGGATAGATGACTCTACCCTCAACATTCATTATCATAATCCCCCTCAGTCCACCCAACTACAATAAAGAGCAGAAGTTATCTGCCTAAGTGTTAAAAGCAGATGGGATACTGAGGAAGGTAAATGTATAAAATAACTAATGTCGTTACAGGACTCATCTAAGATCCAGACAATTAGATTTGAGCTGGGAATGACATCATGGAATGTACAGGTTCAATTGGCTCCATTAAGATTTTGGAAAAGAAAGGGTCCGGGAGAGGTTCAGAAAGTGTCACAATGGTGCAAAAATGAGATCCAGCATAGCAACTTAAAATGGGCCAAAGAGGGCAGAAAGAAATTGTATTCTGTTTGTGGGAACCTAAAGGTGAGTATATGTCAACAGACATTACAAGTAGAAGCTACTAAGAGAGAACTCTAGGGAAGGTCTGTCTGGGACGGATGATGGGAGTATCTAAGAAAAAAAAAATATTCAGTACAATTTGATAGTTGGCTGATAGAAACCTGGTACCCCTACTTGGATACAATACCCAATTGATGGCTCAGAGCATAAGTATTACAATTGAGAATTGGCATCAATCTGTGTACGATAAATGGAGATTAAAAAACAAATGATGCAACCCGATTGCAAATGTACATGTATGATATGAACAAAATATGATATTTTGCACGTATTAGTGGATTATTTAAAAGTATTAGCCCTGCGGAAACTGTTTTTACGCCTCATCTTTTTAAAATATGGTACCGTATCACATGCACAGGCTGTTGAACTCCTCATAGATATGTCAAACCTTGACATTGTAATAGCTATTGGGAGATATACGAATGCTGTAAAAAGTTTTTTTTATGGAAAATGAAATTGAAGGTTGAAAGTCATGATGAAATCGGGTTTTAGATTGTTTTATCTGATATAATATTTTAGAAAGGATAATTCTTAATAGGAATTTTTAATATTTTTAAAGTATTTATGTCCATATACAGGTGTGTCTATGTTCTATATATTGAGTAATAGTGTAATTTTGTTATGAAATGTATGGAAAGCAGTCTATTTAATGGCAACTTGATTAAATTGTGATGATTTTAGAATATAGCAAAATATATGTTTTAATGTTGTTAAAAGAACCGTGATCTAACTAAAGGTTGCTTTGACTGACTGACATTGCTAAAAAATATTCACTCAGGGAACTCTATGTGGACAATTTGCCAGCTATGAGGAAGATGCCGGTATAATGCTACTACCTGTGTGGACTACCTTCTCGGCTCTAGACCGTGTTGGCGCTGGCAGACAATTTGTAATACTGAAGGTGAAGAAATAATACTGCAAGTTAACGGATGAGCTCCGCGGACAGCCCTTTAAGTGTTGATATGCCGTGTTTCACCACGTTTACCCGGCACACCCCTTTATCGGTAGAAGCATTCCTCCCTCTTCACCAGCTGCAGAACAAAGAGTTGCGATTATATATCCACAAATAATTATTCTTTGCGAAATTTCAAACCACTATAGAGCAAAGAATAATTATTTGTGGATATATAATCGCTATATTTTCTGTGTAAAAGAAGTTTGTGTATAAATGTTCATTTTTTTGTATATATGTCAGTTGTACAGTAGTTGTAAATATGTGTAAATGTTTTTGTATAGTGTTTTTCTCACCCATGAAAAATATATAGAAATAATTGAAAATTTCAAAAAGGGTTGAAATAAAGTAACCCAGTCAAACAGAAGATTTACCTTTGTTTGTGTTCTCAAAACTTTGAGAGAAAAAATCAGTGTGAGGGCCAGCAACTCTTTGTTCTGCATATATATTAGGTCCAGCTGCCCCCTTGTCCCAGGACCAAACTCCGTTTTTTCACATCCCTCTTCACCAGAGCATGCTCGGAATCTAGGAGGACCTCCGCTCTACCTTCCAAAGAACTCAGATATGGTCATCATGACTGCCGCCCAGCCAGACACAGAGAGGGTCGCAGAGAACATCCTCAGCGTCCTGAACACCGGGGTTAGTACGTTAGGAAGAGACTAGTGGGCCGGATACACCCCGCGCGCCGACTTGCTGCATTCTCTGGAGCACAGGCAACAATACCGGTGCAAGGCGTAGCATTGATAAAATAAAAAACAGAACAACCCTACACCCATAATGAAGCCCCCCCCAGCAATTCGCACTCAGCAACAGATAATCCGGTACCCACCGACAGCATTCTCGAACAGCAAACCGAGCGCAATCTCCTCTCGCGAGAAACCACGCTCTCGCGAGACTGCAATTTCAAGAGCGTGACCTTCAATCTGTCAGTGATGTTTCAGCCACTAACAATAAGCATGCTGGGACTTGTAGTTTTATTGTCCCTTTTAAATGTCATGCAAGCCTTTACATGTTTAATGCCGTTGTCTGAAAATGCAGGACTGCCTCAAAGTAAGTATCATATTGTGCACCAAGTTGATGATTTAGGATTAACACATCCAGAGGACTGAAGGTAGCTTGAGCCCGCCCCCTGATTGGATACGGTATATATGAAGATACATCCTCCCCTATAAACAACGCAGCCCTCTCTCTCTGGCCCAAAGAACACGCCTCCTTGACACTTTTACTTACCCCACGCCCAAAAGTGCCCGAAATAAAAAACTAGGAAAGCAAGAGCAGACTACCGGAGAGCTGCAGGCGGAGGGAGGGGGGGAGCGGGACTAAGGAGAGCTGCGGGCGGGGGGACGGAGGGGGGAGCGGGACTAAGGAGAGCTGCGGGCGGGGGGAGGGAGGGGGGGAGCGGGACTAAAGAGAGCTGCGGGCGGAGGGGGGGAGTGGGACTGGAAGAGAGCAACAGGTCGTTTCGCGATTCGGGGGCGTGTTTGCGTGCTCTCCCCTTCCCATTGGCTGGAAGGTAAAATTCCAGCCAATGGGAAGAGGAGAGGGCGTGACTTAAAAAAAGACCCAGAAACGGCCCCGAATCGCGTTCTCACCGGGAAAGACTGATTGACAACGCTTTCTTCCAATGGCTAGCCTCCATTTATGGAGCTAGCCAATGGAAGAAGGGGCGGATTCAAGTCTCCCATAATGTAAACAATAGCTTTCGCCTGGGCGGAGCACTGCTTCGCAGTGCTACGGCCAGGTCGAAACCTAAAAAGTCCTAGTTTTAGAAGGGACTGAGTCATGACTATTAGGTGATTTATCAAGATGTAAGTCCAAAGCAATATTAAAATCGCCCGCCAACATAGTAGGTTCAGGAAAGAATAATAGGCGACAAAAGATAGATTTGAGGACAGAAGGGTCGTCTTGATTCGGGCCATAATATCCTACAATAGAAATCTGGGCCCCCAAGATATTAACAGTCCCAATGACCCATCTGCTACCTGGGTCCACAAATTTGGAGATAAGGCGAGCCCTTGGTGATATTTTAAAAAGTATCGAAACCCCCTGATATTCATAGTCTGAGTTGTCGAAACTTGAAAATCTATCCATTTATTTTTCTGAGCAAGTAGGAGCATCTCTGATTCAAATAGATGAGAATCCTGGAGCACAGATACCCGTGCACTAGAGTCCCGGAGATACTGCAAAATCTTGTCCCTTCTAGGTCTAGTACGCAGGCCATTGGCGTTCCAGAGAAGGATCTGTAAATTATTCTTAGATAAAGTAGCCTCCTCTACACCTTACGCTTTTTAACGCCAGATCCCCCTAAGCATGTTTAATTCAGCCATATTTACAACATATGTTGATTCATAAATAGAGTTGTTGAGGAGAGAATAAGGATTTTTACCTTGCAACACCCACCCCTGTACCCTGTGCACAAACCTACCAAACTATCCCCCCCCCCCCCCCCCCCCCCCCCGGGGAACCCATGCCCCAACTATCCGGACAAAGTCCAGAGAGTTGCACCCCACAGGCTCCCACTGACCCTCGCTCCCTGAAAGAAATAATAAAATAAAAGAGAGAAGAGATATAAATATAAACAGAGATGCTGACTCTCGTTATATAAAAGTCATGTAAAATTAAAATTTGCTAAATACCAATACCATATCTACTCTTGAACTGCCAAAATGAGTGATAATTAAGCAAAGGAAAATAGCCATTAAAGACTTTAAGGTTATATCCCTATACTAAGTGTAGATTGCAGCCAAGCATGAATACTGAATGGACCGAGGCAGAGTTTACCTGAAAGGAAAAGTAGTAAGGTTGCTAGGAACTAAGCCTGAATCTATCCCAGCGGACCATCCTCTCTGCCCAAATCCAGCAACAACTCGTCGGATGCCTGTACAGATCTGACATTGTACATTTTATTATTATGCATTAATTTTAGAGCAGCCGGAAACGTCAGTTGTGCAACTGCCCCAAGTTTCCTGAAGGCCTCTAACCTCCTACCAAACTCCCTCTGCCTGTCCAGGGTTGCCCTGGACAGGTCTGATCTTTTTTGGAATGGGAAGCCTTTAGCACTCAGGGTCTTCTGTTTTAATGCTCGGTTAAGAATCTGTTCTTTCAGAGAGTAGGTATGGAAATTAACCAGGATATTCCTGGGTTTAGACCTCTGTGGATTCTTCCTGAAGGGGTCTCTATAAATTCTTTGAATATCTGTCCCCAGGTCACCTGTGGATTGGTCAAGTACCAGAGCTTCCTTTAAGAGGGTGATCACGTACTGTTTGATGTCAGTTCCCTTGCTCCCCTCGGGAACATTGAGAATACCGAGATTATGTAAATGTAAATGTACATGTATTTATATAGCGCAAATCACTGACCGAGGTCGGTATCTAAGCGCTTGCTTAGGGAACCCGTCCTGGTATTCCCCTGTGAGATAACCCCGGCAGGGTATCCACAAGGTGAAAGCCAGGCATCCCGCCGCAAGGGGCTGTTGTGGAGATTAAGCAAGCTATTGCCCAGAGTCGCAGAGTGTGAACCCGTGAGTCGAGAGGCACCGGAGCGAGAATTATCGAGTCCGTGGAATTTTTGAGCCCAAGACCCGCCGAGGCGGGGAATTGAACCCTGGTCCAGGGCCGATCTCAGCTTCCGGGTCTGCCGCCTCTAACCCCTGAGCCACAGTTCTCCACATCGTGAATTATTCTCCAATACTTCTAGTCTCTTGGAGAGGACAAGATCTTCTTTTTTAAGATTAGTAATGTCTGATTCAGCTTTTCCAAGATGGACAGAAAGACCCGCCACAGTATCCTCCAGGGCCACCGTTCTAGCATTTAACACGTCGATTTTGCTCTCCAATGACTCGCAGAAGATTCTAATTTCCGTTTGGTTAGCAGTGGAGACTTCAAACCCCCTTTTAATATCCAAAGACAAGACTGAGGGGCTTACCCCGCCCTGAGGGTTACCTATCGCTGAAGTTGTGTCCTCCTGAGGCGCTGCTATTGTCTCAGTTAACTGATCCAATCCCGGTGCCACCTCAGCAGTCACCACTATGTGGCTCTTTTCAGCAAAGGTGGTATCTGGTACCCCACTATTGGAGTGGAGGTTATCAACTGCTGATGAGGACCCTGCCAGCTCTTCTATTTCTGGGGCTCCGGGAGGGGGGGGGAGACCCACCCAGGTACTACTCTACAGGAGGTCCCCTCTTTTACCAAATCCAAAACGTGTGGCAAAATTTTAAAATAAGACCTTAATGAGGGCGTTACTTTCGTGCTGAGGACTAAGGCAACCTTTGTAGGCTTGCGTGTTTTTGCCTGTTTTGCCTTAACTTCATCACACAAAACGGTAGAGGTATTACTTCTACTGATACTAGTGGGGGGGCCCTAGTTCTTCGAGGCCTTACTGGTCTCAGGCGGGAGGCAAACTGCCCCACTTGATATCCCCTGGGGTCCACGCTTCCTGCCCATCTTCGATGCTAGTGAACCCAAAGCAGCCGGTCTCACCTGTGGCGGCGCCCTGGGCCGAGATGTCCCCAAGAGAATCTCTCCTCACTTGAGATCGAAACTGCGTCGATTCCTCTGTGTCCTCGCCGCCCCCTCGAACACCAGCGCTGTCCTCCTTCGCTTCGCCTGGAGCGCCTCCACCTTCAGAGACCACGGAAGCACCAGTGCTGCCGCTGCCTCGAGCTCCCCGGACGAGGAGGCTACAAACCCTGCGACCCCTCCGGAGCTCCAGCCGCGGCAACCCACAGACACATCCCACAGACACATCCAAAGGGAGAAACACACGCAGCCCCCAGTCCCAACAGTCAGCAAAAGAGGTCAGTATAGGCAGTGAGGGCAATGAGGCAAATACTATTCACAGGCTCCGAGCTGTAGAACAGGAGCAAAACGAGTGTGAAGCGCGTAGCGAGAGTGGCAAACGGCAAAGAAGAATTCTTAAACTAAACCGCTGAAAAGTAGATCATACCGCCAACATTATTAGAAATCACACACAAGAACAGCAGATCTCGGCATCGTATCAGGGAGCAAGGAGTCAATACGGGAGCCGAAGCCGGAGTGCAGCGGCCGCTCAACTAGCTGCTGCCATATTCCCCCTCAGCCCCTATTAAAGTGTATCAAGATATTAGAAGTCTCTCTGATTGCACAGTTCCTCCCCTTGCACGATTAAAACTGGCCTGTAAATCTTGTTTTTATTAGTTTCATGTTTATGTTCCCTGCTCGTATTGTGAGCGTACTGGCAGCAGCCATGCGCACCGGGCGTGCCGAAGGGGCGCCAAAGGCAAGCCCGACCGCGCCCAGCGCCAGAACCCCTGGACCCCGCCAGAGCCAGCCAACCCGACTGAGCTACGACGCCGCCACCCTCCACGCACTCAACACCGGCCGACATCCAGCCTGCTACCAAGCCACCCCGAAATGCACCCACGGAGCCTTCACCTGCCACGCCTGCTACTTCACCTGCACTCGGTCCTGCATCACGCCAGCCAAATCAGCCACCAACAACAACCACCTCAAGTGCATCCTGCTCAACACCCGCTCCATCCACAGGCACGCCGTCGAACTATGGGACATCCTGGACAAAACGGCCTTCTTCACGGAAACCGGGATGAACGCCTCCTCAGCCCCCGACATGGCCATTGCCATCCCGGACGGCTACAAGATCATCCGGAGGGACCAGGTCAACCAGACCAGAGGAGGCATCGCCATCGCCCACAGAAAAACTATCTGCATCACGACCAACACAGACGACACCCTCGCCACCGCAGAGCACCTGCACTTCCAGATTCACACCGACCCCAAGTCCACCCTCAGAGGAACCCTCATCTACAGACCCCCGGGACCACACTCACACTTCAGCGAGGCCATCGCAGACTTCATCAGCCCACTCGCCCTTGCCTCCCCCGACTACATCCTCCTAGGAGACCTCAATTTCCACCTGGAGAACGACCAGGGCAACAACACCACCGCCCTACTAGACAACCTCGCCAACCTCGGATTCAAGCAACTGGTCAACACCCCCACCCATTACGCCGGCCACACGCTCAACCCTGTCTTCTCTTCCAGCAACCACATCTCCTTCAGCCACACCACCGAGCTCCACTGGACCGACCACAGCTGTGTACACTTCAACTTCAGGAAAACAATGACCTACCACCCCCCTCAACAAACCACCCAAAGATGCTGGAGCAAGATCACCACTGACCAACTCACCACCTCTCTGCGCCTAAACCCTCCCACCAACACCACGGACCCCAATGAAGGAGCCCGCAACCTCACACAGTGGATCACCGACTGCGCCGACACCCTTGCTCCACTGAAAAACCCTCCCAGCAACCTCAACAGCAAGAAAGCTGCGTGGTTCACCAACGATCTCAGAGACTCCAAGAAATCCTGCCGTGACCTCAAAAAAGCCTGGTGCCACAACCAGTCAACGGACAACATGACAGCCCTCAAGAACGCCACCCGCAAACACCACCAGCTGATCCGCACCCCAAAAGGTCATCCTTCAGAGAACGACTGGACAACAACACCCACAACAGCAAGGAACTCTTCAACGTCGTGAAAGAGTTCTCCAACCCCAACGCCAGCAACAACGACATCACGCCTTTTCAAGACCTCTGCAACTCTCTGGCCACCTCTTTTCACCATAAGATCGTCGACATACACGACAGCTTCGACGCTCAGAACACGTACCCTAACACCGAACCTACACCCCCCGCCACCACCATGTGCGCCTGGACTCAGGTCAGCACGGAAGATACCACCCACACGATGAACACCATCCACTAGGCCTCCCCAGCCGATCCCTGCCCACACCACATCTTCAACAAAGCTGACTCCATCATCGCACCCAAACTTCGGGACATCATCAACAACTCCTTCATATCCGCCACCTTCCCGGAGAGCTGGAAGCACGCAGAGATCAGCCCCCTCCTGAAGAAACCCACCGCAGACCCCACCGACCTCAAGAACATCCGCCCCATCTCGCTCCTCCCCTTCCCTGCAAAAGTCATCGAGAAAACCGTCAACAAACAGCTGACAGCCTTCCTGGAGACGAACGGCTCCCTCGACCCATCGCAGTCCGGATTCCGAGCGAACCACAGCACCGAGATTGCCCTCATCGCGGCCACCGACGACATCCGGACCCTGCTGGACAACGGAGAAACCGCTGCCCTCATCCTGCTTGACCTTTCGGCTGCGTTCGACACGGTCTGCCACCGCACCCTGACAACCCGCCTCCGCCACGCCGGGATCCAAGGAAAGGCCCTGGAATGGATCACCTCCTTCCTCTCCGACAGAACCCAAAAAGTCTGTCTCCCGCCCTTCCTCGCAGAAGCCACCAAGATCATCTGCGGCGTACCTCAAGGCTCCTCGCTCAGCCCCAACCTCTTCAACGTCTACATGAGCCCCCTCGCAGCCATTGCACACAAGCACAACCTCAACATCATCTCCTACGCCGATACCCAACTGATCCTCTCCCTCACCAACGACCCCACCTCCACCAGAGACAGCTTCCAGGACGGAATGAAAGACATCGCAGACTGGATGAAGCTCAGCCGCCTGAAACTGAACTCAGACAAGACGGAAGTCCTCATCCTCGGCCCATCCATCTCCGCCTGGGACGACTCCTGGTGGCCCCCTGCTCTGGGCCCCCTACCCAAGCCCACGGAGCACGCACGCAACCTGGGCTTCATCCTTGACTCCTCCTCACGATGGCCAAGCAAGTTAACGCCGTTACCTCCTCCTGCTTCAACACTCTCCGCATGCTCCGTAAGATCTTCCGCTGGATCCCCACTGGAACCAGGAAAACGGTCACCCAGGCCCTTGTCATCAGCCGTCTGGACTACTGGAACGCCCTCTACGCTGGGACTTCCGCCAAACTACAGAAAAGACTCCAGCGCATCCAGAACACCTCAGCACGACTCGTCTTGGACATCCCCCGACACAGCCACTTCACCGCCCACCTGCACTGGCTCCCCATCAGCAAAAGGATCACGTTCAGACTCCTCACCCATGCACACAAGGCTCTCCACGACTTGGGCCCCGAATACCTCAACAACCGCCTCACGTTCTACACGCCAACCCGCCAGCTCCGCTCCGCCAGCCTCGCCCTCGCCACCGTCCCACGGATCCGTAGAACCACCACCAGAGGTAGATCCTTCACCTACCTGGCGGCCAAGACCCTCCCTCCCCACCCACCTACGACCACCCAGGACCATCTCTCCTTCAGGAAGCAACTCAAGACCTGGCTTTTCGAGCAGTAGCAGTATCCCCCCCCCCCCCCCCCCCCCTCCAGTGCCTTGAGACCCTAGCGGGTGAGTAGCTCGCTTTACAAATACTCTTGATTGATAAGCCTGATCTGCTAATTGTGATGAGCATGCGTTAAAAACGCTATGCTTTTAACCCCTTCCCTGCGGATCTCATTCCCCTCCTGTGCGGGGAGGGGGGCTGCGCGCGGCACCACGGTGCTCGTGACGAGCTTAGCTTGTCACGCTGCACACCAGAGCTGTGCTCATGATGACTCCGCCCACTTAATGGAGCACAGGAGGGGAATTAACCCCGCGTGGGCATTCCACGGCGGTTATGACGCACTCAGCTCGTCATGAGCACAGCTCCACTGTGCCTCATGACGAGCTGAGCTCGTCATGAGCGCCCAACGGGTTAAGGATGGATTGTTATTACACTGTACTAAAGCCTGTTACCAGGTAGTTTTTTACATGGAATTTCACTGATTACTGTAATAGGCAAGGGTTTTGGTGTCAGTGATCTGCCAGAACAAATTGCAGGGGAAGAAGATATGCACTACAATTATCCTTATTAGGCTTTCTTGGGCGAGGTTTTATTTTTGCTTTGCCCACTGTCATTTTGTACATATTTATACTTTTATGACTGTAACCAGATGTATGTTGTGTGGAAGACTTACACTCCATTAAATGGGCTTCAGTTGGTCATGTTAGCAATCCAATGAAAAAGGCTTTTAGCCTTATTGTTTTTTTATGAAAAGTTATGATAAAGGCAGTAGGCCTGACATTAATTATGAAAAGCATATAGTAAAGTCTTTAGGCATTTATGGGTGGATTGTTATTACTCTGTATTAAAGCCAACAGATGGGCCTTTTTATATGGAATCTCAGTCTAGCTTTAGTTGCTAGTCACCCCCCTCTGACAAACTGTGGGTATAGAAGATTTACTGCCAGAATCCTTCGTCAGCCCTCTTAGGAGAGATAGTATCTTGCTTCGCCACCTGGAAGTTTGTATACTATATAATTTTATGACTGTGTGCCTGATGGTTGCCTTGTGAGACCATGACAGAGAACTGAATAGGGTAATGTTTCAGTCTACATCAGTCATTGGCTCTTTCCCTGTGAAAGATGCCATTTTCGGTTCATATGAGTACATCTACCTGAATATGAGTGCACTTCAGTATCAGGGTTGGTTTTCTAGTCCATAAGTTTTGAATGTTGCCATTTTGTAGTTCCCCTTTAATTTCTTTTCATCCCCTCTTTTTATTTTAATGTTTCTTAAAACAATACTCCAGATCTCCAGGCACTGCTAACAGGTTGCTTGCTTGTTGCTCATTTTATCTGCAGTGCATTGCATTCCACCCTCCCATTTCCTCTAAACAAGAGATCATTGTGGAATACTGCTGTCCATAGTGCATCATTGTTTTACCATTCCAAGATGGCCAACACTTTGGTTGTAAATGTGGTGGTCACGCATGAACTTAAAAGCAATGATGGACTAAAAATACTTTTGCAAGATGGCCACCCACTGCTATGTTTAGTGTTATTGCAAACATATGGCTGCCATGTTTACAAGACAGCATGTCTTCTTTTTTACTTGTGTTCTTTAAATTCATATTGCATATGTTGTTGACTGTGTGTTTGTTTTACTGTGTTTGTGTCAGTGGGTGAATGGAAGGATCAGTCAGTGGATTGATGAATGGGTGCATGAGTGTAAAGGTGAGTGACATTGTGTGTATGATGACCTATTGAGTGTCCACATCCATAAGTGACACAAAAGGCAATTTCATTCTTAAGCCAGACCTATTGGCATGGCAAATGTTTGTTAGTTTTTCAGACTTCTTGTTTCTTTGGACCAATTTAGAATGCCATATTCTATGTTGCACACCCAGTATAGTTGGGTTTTCACTAAAATTAACAGGCTAAGACGATTATCACTTAAAATCTAGACTGTTCCTGTCTCAAACTATGCACAGGTATTAACACTAGAAAACAAAAACAATATGTGATCTATAATTGCAACGGAATCCACGCCAAATACAGTTTCTTAATTAGCAGAGTCCTTGATATGGAGGGACATTATTATTAACACATTTCCATTGAGGTAAAATATTGCTCTTCGTAGCAGAAAAAATAAACTTCTCATTTTACAGATTCGGTATACTGTGACCTCACAGGTTTGGTGGAATGTGTAAAAAATGTCCAAAGGACTAAATGCCACTGACGCATGTCCTTTAAAGAAATCTACTAGATTGTGAAGCACAGTCAGTGAAGGCCAGCATATTGTTATATTATGTCTAATGTGTATGCATTAATTAAATAAATAGCAGTTAAAAAATAAATAAATCCACAAGTCCCAGCTGTTGTCTTACTGATATGAATTCCCTGATTAGTGCGTACAATAAGGCAGTAGGGGAAGGTTAGGTTTTTATTTAAAAGGTGTTGTAAAGAACCAAGACGAGCTCCCATCTGGCGTGTAGATCCAAAGTTTGGACCAATTGTCTCCAAACTCTGCCTCCTCATATCAAACACATTTTCAAAAAACACGTAACATTCCTACAAATGTCCTAGGAAACAATTTGGAATAGTAATTTGCCTGTCTGCAGAATGTCATGAGAATGTTATTGCGGGTAGAAATAGTTATTTTTTTTACTTTTTTACGTGATTTCTCATTTCCCTCTTGTAAAAGGGATCCACATTTGGAGCTACCGCGCTAGGAGACAAAAAAACGCTGAAACATAGTCCCGTTCGCTTTCTGCCAGCCATTACCTGTTAACCAGTTTATTTTCTAGGCAGTGTCGCTGTAAATGCTTCATTCACTTTCTGTGTTTCATGAAGCTTCACTATACAGATTGAAACAAGGCCTCGTGGAGGTTATTATGAGGCCATCTAGTGGATTAATCAAGGATCTCTAATTTAATTGTCCACTGAATGAGGCTAAATAAGAAATAGTTATCCCATTTACTTTCCAGCAGGTTCGTGTCCCCTGTACTTAAGGCAAGCATCAGATTCACTGCAACGATTTTGGCTGCCTACAGATTTGTACTCCATGGATCTCACTAGTGCTACTTCAAAGCGTGGATCGTTCCATTACTTGTAGCTACACTGACGTCCCTGCTTTGTGTACACAACCCTGTGGAACGCAGACTTATTAAACATTGATGTACTTAATATAATCGACATGCTATACTATTACATTTGTGCATGAGTAATGCGGTTTGTGTTTACACAGTATTTTGTAGGAAATACTATTTGTTCTACAGTATCAGAGAGCTCAGTGCTGAAGATAGAATGTTAGATTTCTATGCATTTGCCTCCTGTCCCTTTCTCCACTGAGCTACATACGTGACAAAATATTCATTTTCTTTAATTAACAGGAATGTTGTTCTTTTTGTTTTTAGAGTGCTGAGCTTTTTTTTTTGTCTAAACAAAATGTATTCTAAAGGTTTATAAAACAATATACTTAACCATACAAGCAATTTATTTAAATAATACTGTTTGGGGACAAATAACCAGAAAAGTCAGCCCATCGGACGGCGCCATTCCTACTGAATCGTAATCAGCTGGATGGTGTCTGTTGGAATGGAATCCTACCGGTCATTACAACTGGCTTCAGACGGACTTGGAGAGCCCGTCCGCCATTTGGAAGGACTTTAGTAATTTCAAAGAAGGCTTTCCCGCCTGATGGATGTTGGATTCCAGAAAAAAACATGTGGTGTCCCATAATAACAAGTCTATAGGTTGGACTAGGAGTCAATATATAAATGTTATCAAGGATCTCTAAGAAGAGATAACAGAGCCTGTCTAGGTTTGTTTGTTAAAGGACAAAGGCTAGAGGTAAGAGGTTCTAGTATTATGAGCTTAGATGTCAACACTTTAAATCACAGGATTGCTGGGATGCAACTCTTGAATGACACCTTCTCCGATTTCATGGATCACCTGGACCTCTCCATAAACCAGACTAAATCTTATGTTATGGCCATCGTCCGAAAGCCCTCGAGACATAAAACTTTTTACTTCAACAGGAGTCAAATCGATCAGGTAACCACTTTTAACTGTTTGGGTAGCTTGCTTCATAACAAGAACACATAAGGGCATCTTTTTATGTCCCAAAGATATATGTTGGCTCATATGTGGGGGTGACATTGGATATTGGTGCTATGCTGGGCAGGAAGCTGATTAAACCCCTTCTCCAAATCTATTGTGCTAAATGTATGTCAGCCACAACTATGGTAGTGATAATTGGGGATACAAGGACTGCCATTTGATTCAGGCTTCGGATAATAGGTTTTCATGGCGTCATTTGGGGGTTCCGCAGAGTACTTCAACCTTTGCTGTCCATGAAGAACTGAGCCATAAATATATTTCAGATATTATTGCATTAAGGCCCAGATATTATTGCATTAAGGCACATGCTATGGCGGATCTGTGTGGTGTAAGAGCAAGTCATCTCTAAAGCGTATGCCTATCAGGGATTGTTTATCTTTAGATAATGTGAAAGAAATACCTTGACTTGGCTATGTTAAGTTGAAAGTCACTGGTTTGGGTTGTCCTGACCTATTTTCTATGACTGATAACATTTTTAAATCAGACATCGATTGGTTAAAATGCATTTTAACGTCTGTGCTGAGGCCTCTAGGGAAAATGTTGAATTTTTGAAACCTGCCGTCAGTGCCCAATGTATGATGAAAACAGTTCGCTCCACAGAATTTACCTCACATGGGAAACCAATGTCTGTCAACGGCAGCTCTTAATTAGATTAGGTTTAATCTTTTTCCTAAGGGTGGTCTGCTCCAGGCACATTGGGCCCTTGTATGTGTGACGATTTGCACAAACTCTTGAGCTCTTTGTTTTCTTCTGTCCCCATTTCTCTATACCAAAAAACCTTTTTTACCACCTTTTTTTAAAAATGTATATCTTACACAAGTAAGACCAGCCATGTTACACCTGATGGTACTCCGGATTATTTATACTTGTGCGTGTGTGTATTGCTTATTTTTTAAGCGGTTTAATCAAGTTGTGGGAGGCTTGAGGTTATTAGGATAGTCCTACCCTCTTAGGGGGATCACATTTGTATTTTCTCATGACTTTTGGCTTGTAAGAATGATTGTTGACTGTCATGTGATCACCAACATTTTTCCGGTATATGCCCTTGATACATGATCATTTTTGTCATATACAATAATTCAGACGGGCAGCCATGACTTCTGGATGTTTTACCGTATGTTTTACCTGCTATTTTAATGCAAACAGGTTTTTACGATATATTTTTAATGTTTTATGTTTTTTTAAAATCTTTTGTTGTTCTATTTAAATCGAATAAAGATTTATACTACTACTTACAAAGAAGTAAATCCCTTCCAAGGTGTGAACTCCACACTTTTGTCCCCAACTCAGTGTCACCCTTGGAACAAATTTCAATGCAATTCCACCCTTGAAGTTAGCAGTCTTTATCTAGGCAGGACCCTAGATGATTCGCTTTTTGTACCACTTGGTTTGTTAACTTATGCGATGCGTGAATCTGTTTCACAGCAAGCTCTGTTATAATAGATTAGGAGTGTAAAAGATTGGTAGTGTAAACTGTCAGTGTTTGTCTATTAAGGTAAAGTCTGCTGCTGTACAGCTAGAGTAAGAAGCTGTGGGTAGGTTGTGCTTGAATTCATGTACACATATACAGAAATGCGGTCAGAATGCTATCTAATTCAGCCCAATGTCTGGCCACAGGTAGCAGACGGGATCCTTTGGGGATTGGTGCTGACATGTTATAGTCCTTATAGTATGAGTGGGCATTAATAGGGTGAGTATGTACATCTGTATTACTTCACTGTTATACCATAGTTAGGCTGAGAGACTTGGCTGACGCACCAATATTTTACAATCATTTTCACATATCTCCGCTCCTTTTAGCCTTTAAAGATTGATCATTTTTCTCTGACTGCGCTCTTAATTAAATTTGGACCTTTGGATCACTCTGCTGGGTGAAGTTAATTACCTTGCGGACCAACTGGCGAATCTAAGGCTTCCCCACACAATAGGACCATTAGAAAGTAATTAGGCCTGCTCCTCCAAAAGGCTGTTGTGGACTTGCCCTGCATGAGTGTACCCGGCAGAAGGAGGGGCCCCTGTCCCAGGTACTTTGCCAGTGGCACACATGGAGGCTGTGGGACATGGAGGGTGCAGACAGGAGGGCACCTTGGGGGCCATAAGCTGCAGCTGAGGAAGACCCAAAGCCCAAGAGACGTATTGGTTGGCCAGACAGGAGATAGATACTGTGTAAGGAGAGAGCAGTAGACATAAGACTTCCAAGAATTGCAAAATTGCGAGGGCAGGAGGCCTGAAAAAAACGCTCCTGGTGAATGAAGTGGTATACAAGGAGCAAAACGCAACTTCCCTCATGTAGTTATGTAGTTAATCATTACAGGCATTAATGAATGTCATTGTAAGATGTTAGTATACATAGTCGTTTTAAGTGTGTTTCAGTGATTTATCATGACCTATTCGGCTTTTAATATTGTGATGACTCGCTGAGAATGCCATTAGGCCTGCCTTTTGATAACTACTCCCTGTTATGTTGTATTTAGAGTACATGGGGAGCTCATGGCTCGCTAGGACTGTGAACTGTTAGAAGGGTGTTGTCCTAGATATTTCCACCTGCTGTTATGTATTTGTTTGTAAATAAATGTGTAGTATTGAATAGTGTGTGTTTAACAAAGTACATATCCTTTTTCTAATTAAAAGCACTGACAGGACAGTGATTTGTTGCGTAGTGTTTGCTGTGTGTCTGTGGACTGGGTTATAGCTAACATCACCTCCTCTGACTAATGTTATTTTCTATTTATTAAGGAGTTTATATGTAGCGCTAGCTTGACCCAAGGGTATCGGAGCGCTTCACAACAGTTTTTGAGTAAGATTCATACAATAAAGCAGTATTCTACATATAAGTTCAGAAAGTCCGTGTGCGCTGAGCAGCTTCGAGCTAGTACGTGAGTCCTGAAATAATCTCATAGAGTGCATGTTGTCTTGGGGTGTATACAACAAAGCAGTATTCTACATATAGGTTCGGAAGGCCAAGTGTGCTGAGCAGCAGAGGTAGTCTGTGAGTCCTTCGATAACTTCAAAGAGTGCATGTTGTCTTGGGGTTGAACCACTTCGGTGGAGGGAAGGAGCAGTTAGGGGTCAAATGGCAGGGAGGAGGTAAGTCTTATAGCTACAATGTCTGGGAGAGACGACTGGGAGGAGCAGTTAGGAGTCCAATGGCAGGGAGGAGGTAAGTCTTAGAGCTACAATGTCTGGGAGAGACGACGAGCAGGGATTTGCTTTTAGATGGCGGCTATCCATTCTGAAGGGAGCAGTTGAGGAAAAGGACTTTTAGGTGTTTTTTGAATTTTGTGAAGGATGAGATTGTCCTGATACCGACTGGGCTGGTGTTCCAGATTTTGGGCACGTTTCCGGCGAAGGACAGTGCGGCAGTTTTTTGTTTGTGTGTTTTCAAAGGGATGAGTAGTAGGGTTCTGGATCTCCTCAGGTTCCTTGTCTGACTGGCCCTCTTGAGTGAAGCAGCCAAATACTCAGGTTTTCCTATATGCAAGGCTTTGTGTGTGAGGCAGGCAGTTCTGAAACTGGCACGCAATTCGACTTGGAGCCATTTTAGTTCTCTGAGTGGTGGTGAAATGTGGTCGAATTTCCTGATTCCAGTGACCATTCTAGCTTTTGCGTTGAGAGTAGTTTTGAGGGGAGCTAGGTGAGATTTTGTTGTACCAGTGAGGGTGGCATTCCCATAGTCGAGTCTGGATAGCACCAGTGATTGGGTGGCTTGTTTGAGGCAAAGATTGTGATGAATGGTTTTATTTTGTTAAGTAGCTTCAGGTTGACGAAGGCACTCTTTGTGGAGTTCTTGATGTGTTTGGCCATGTCGAGTTTGGAGTCTAGGGTGATTCCTACTGATTTAACGGAGTGGGTCAGAGTGTTATTGCCGTTAAGAGCATCAAGAGTTTTTAGTCTTTCCGAAATATGGGGGTTCTCTTCTTTGTTGGAGATGAGGAGAATTTCGGTTTCATCTTGGTTGAGTTTTAGGTGGTTAAGCGACAGCCAATTTTGGATTTCTTTTAGAGTGACATCTAGTTTGTGAATGTCATCTATGGAGGAGGTTTCTAGATAGATATGGGTGTCATCTGCATAGAGGTGCGAAGGGATGTTAGCATTTATTAGTAGGGTGTTAAGGGGTTCCATTTATATGTTGAACAATTGAGGTGAGAGCACTGAAACTTGGGGGACTCCCCTGTTTACGGGGTGTAGGTCGGAGGTAAAGTTTTTTTTTATCCTTTGTGAGCAACTCTGTAAGAAAGAGGAGAACCAGCGTAGGACCACCTCATCAGCACCTACTCTTTCTTGCAAGGCCTTGATGAGAAGTTGGTGATCAACTGTGTCAAAGGCTGCCGATTGGTCTAGTAGAATGAGGAGGCAACATTGGTCGGAATTGAGGGATTTGTGGATGTTTTCTGTGACATTAAGGATCGCGGTCTCGGTGCTATAGCCTTTTCTGAAACCCGATTGGTGGGGGTCAAGAAGGTTGATGCTATCCATGTGCTGAGTCAGTTGTTGGAGGACACATTTTTCAAGGATTTGGATAGGAGGGGGAGATTTGAGACAGATCTGAAGTTTTTGAGTTCCTTGAAGGCCAGGCCTGTTTTTTTTTGTAGTGACCTGACTTGGCCAACTTTGAGGCATTGAGATATGATGCCGGTTCTCAGGGAGCTGTTTATGATCTTGCACCAGAACGGTGCATTTGAGAGTTTCAGTTTTTTGGTCAGTTGGGTGGGTATCGGGTCAAGGACGTGAGAGGCTGGTTTGGAGGTGGAGGTCAGTTTGAGGATCTCGATTTCCGGGATGGGGGTTGAAGGACTTCCAGGATTTTTTAGGGGGCTTGGGCGTGCTATTTACTGTCACTGGGGACAGGCTTTTGCAGACGGGGTGGACGTTGATATCCTGTGAGAGCTCAATCTTGGTGATTTTTTCTTCGCAGATGATGGCGAAGCTTCCACACAAGTCCTTTGAGGCCTGTAGGGAGGATTCCGGGGGGTTGGAGGTTTGTTGCCTGATGATTTTGAACAGTTTGTTGGACCTGTTTTTTGTGTTGTCCAGGGCGGTGCAGAAGAAGGTGGATTTTCCGCTGCTGATGTGTTTTTTGTGTTTCCTTCAGGCTGCTTTGAGTTGTTCGAGTAGACTTGAGAAGGGGATGCTCCTCTATAGTCTTTCTGTAGCTCTTAACTGTCTTCTTTTGTTGTTAATGTCCGTGCTGAACCAAGATCTGGATGGGATGTTCCTGTTTTTTTTTGTTTCAAGGGGGCTACTTGATCTAGAATGGATGTCATGTTTGTGTTGTAGTGGGAGGTGAGTTTTGTTGTGGATAGATCATCCTTAGGTGCAGTGAAGAGAGAGTTAACCCTTCCCTCTAGGTCTGTCATGTGACTCTGAGTGAAGTTTCTAGTCCATTTCGGAGGGTGTTGGGTGGGGGGGTTGGGTGGGGGGGTTTAAGTGTGATCGGCTGAGTGAGGTGGAAAAGGATTAAGTGGTGGTCAGACCAGTCCACTGGCCGGGCGCAATCTATCGTGACAGTGTTGTGCTGGGCGATGATGGCGTCTAGGATTGCTCCTTTGTTGTGGGTTTCCTCTAAGCAGTGTTGGGTAAGGTTGTTGCTGTGAAGCAACTCCTTCAGGTTCTGGATTTGTAGGTTGTTTTCTTCATTCCAGTGTAGATTGAGGACGCACGGAATAAGGTTGTTCGTGTCTCGGAGAAATCAGTTGGCAATCAGGTCGGACAGGTGTTCAGTGAATGTGGTAGTGTTGCCTGGGGATGGTAAATAAGGTGGCAGATAAGTGTTTTGTTGTTGCTGGTGTTGATGTTGGCAGTTAGGCACTCAAATGTGTGGTAGTTGAAGGAGTCTATTTCCGTCACTTAAATATTGATTGCTATGCCTCCACCTCTTTGATCTTTTCTATCGTTGTTGGTGATTACAAAGCCAGGGGAGACCAGAGTATCCATGAGTGGAAATGAGAAGTCATTTAGCCATGTCTCTGTGATGAATGCTGTGTCTCTGTTGTGATAGTGCGTGTGGCCGGGGGTCTGGGGGATTTCGGAGGTGCCTGTTCTCTTCCCAGTCCAGTGATCTCCTGTATTTAAAAATGGAGGGTGGCAGTAATCGGATTGTCTTACGAGGAAGCAAGAGCTGCTGCTTCACTCGCAGACGTTTTATCTCTAGTTCTTTTAGGTCTCTGTGTCAGATTAGAGAGGGGGGTAGAGATCCCTTTTGGTTAGGGAGCCTTGGAAAACCTCTGTTGAGAGAGAGAGGGGAAGGAAGGGAAAAGGTGAGGCTTTAGTGGTGCGATGAGGATTACACTAAGACCCTGGATTGTGGTTGTTATCTGGTTTTGAAGCAGGGTGAGCCGCTGTCCAGTCTCTATGTCGGTGTGGGTGTTTCAGGCGGGTTAGTTAAACCTGGGGGAGGGGGGGGAAGCATAACGTTGTTAAGTTGCTATTCCTAGGGATGGAGGGCGGGGGTCGGGTGAGGGTGGTTGCTGGAGGGGGTAGACGAGTATTGTTCTCTCTGGTAGTATTGGGGTGGTGCCTCGCAGCTGGCCCGAGGGTGAAGGGAGGCGGGTTCCGTGTCGGGGCATCAGTGTTAAATTGCATGTGGGTTTGGAGAGGGGGTTGGTAGTCACATGCTGTGTGTTGAAGTTGGTCGAAGTGGGTTGTGAGGGATGGAGGGCGGGGTGGGTGCCAGAGGAGGGTCGGGGGGGGGTCTTGTTCTTTCTGGTAGTTTTGGGGGTGGTGTCTCGCGGCCGGAGGCAGGTGTTATTCCTATGGTGCACCGGAATGATGGGTGAGTTCTGTTGGTGGGTTCGGTTCTTCAGGGAGAGGAGGATGGGCGGGCAGGGGAGAAGTGCGTGGGAGGGGGAAATCTGGAGGGATGGGATGAGGGCGTCAAAGGATTCTAGATTGACATTGTTGGCTTGTATCAGGACAGTGCCATTGGAGTAGATCGTTACAGAGGTGTTCCCATTTTGCCTAGTGCGGTTTGGGGCTAAGAAAGTCAGTTTGCAGCTATGGGAGGTGTTAGTCATTTTGGAGATATTGAGTTGCGATCTGAGGATGGAGTTCCATATTTTGGTTCTTTTAGTGTGGAAGATGAGATCGTTTTTGCTTGTCCTTTGGAGGCGCATAGAGATTTAGGATGTTATCTGATCAGTTTTTGTTTAAAGTTTTTTTTGGCTTTGAGTGAGAGGTTGGAGGGGTGCGGGGGGGAAACTGATCAAGGAGGTCGGGCAGTGCGGTTTTAAGGGGTTTGCAGAGGCCGGGTTGGAGTAGGCTGACGTGGCGGATGGCATAGTGACTAGGCAGGCGCCCTATAAGGAAGGGTTGGCTAGAGTTTCCAGAGCCGTCCTTTGAGGGTAAAGTGCGCATGGTAGAGAGATTCATGCTATTGCTCTAGGGCTGGTCGTAGACTCTCGGGAGCATAAGGCTGAGGGTGACTCCTAGGAGGCCATTGAGTGGCGAGGTAACACGGGTCAGTGGGTTATGTTTAAATGTTTTGGAGGCATTTTTGGAGAAATTAGGGGGGGTACAAGATTGAATATGAATTCCTTCCTTCAGGTTTGAGATGGGTTATGATTAGAATTTCAGACCTTACTGTTATAATCCTCTAATGTTATGTCAATCTAGTAGTAGGAGGGTCAATTAACTGGGATCTAGGCTCAAATGCTTCTGTGGCTATTGAGAGTACAGTGTCTATCTTCCTTATATGACTTAGGAATATGTGGAGCAGACTAGTTTAAAGCATAAAATAAGTTCCTGAGTGCGAATGCTCTCTATCTTAAAATGGACTGATTTAGGTTTATAAACTACGTATATATAGGTGTTTGAAAATACATTGCCCTCTCCCAGCTGGCTCAAAATGAATTCTTGACTGTGAATGTTCTCTATCTTAAAATAGAATAATTTCGGTGTATACATAAACATATAGGTAGGTGCTTGCAATGCATTGCCCCATCCAAGACGGCTGCCATGAAAAGCTTCAATCTGTGGAGTAGTCCTATAACTCTTTCAATGTACCAGGCTTCTCTGGGGTGTAGTCCTCTGTCACTTTCTGTTACCACTCATAGAGATTGGATGTGATTCTTTGTATCAATCCTTGAGTTGTAGTCTTTTGTCTCTGTCCCTACGAAGTGATGAAGGATTAGTCCCATCTCTGTTTGGATTGTTAAGCCATTTTGAAGAGTGGCACTGGTGAAGTTTATCGAGCAAGCCTAAAATGGTGACATTGCACTGCCCCTCGGGTCAACATCAGTATAATTGTGCAAAAGAAATATAATTAAATGCCTGCACAAGGGAGCTATCAGATGACCAATATGTAACTTTTCTTTCTCCTACAGTGTCATTTTTTATTCTTTAAATTTACTTTGCACTTTGACAGACATCTGCTGCAGACAACTGCTGCAAGTCCATCAAAGATGACAACTAAAGAAACCATTTCCTCTGGATTGAAGGTCATACAATATGGTATTTCCTGCCAGGATTAATAGTAGAGATGGGAAGAATCAAAAATTGGAGCCAGTGGTTGGTGAGGTGGTATAGATGGCAGACAAAGTGCATTCTCCCCCCTCCACACTGCATGCTTTACATGGACCCAATTCAACATCAAACTCTGGAGTCGTGCTTGATTTTCTGCAGTGTGCTTGTTTATTAAAATTAAGTTCACAGGTCAATTACATCATTGACCCACCATTCTCTTTATTTATTCGTAAAAATATTCCATCACAGTATTGAAGAGTAAACTTGCACTTATATACAATATACACACATTTACCGCCCATTCGCCAATGGGCCTTTCATTTGACTTCAGGGTTGCGTCAGCAGGCCACAATCCAGATCACCTGCTCCCTTAACGTTAACCCCCTTCCGGTCAACAGAGCCGCAGGTGAGGAAAGCGCCCACTTGGGCAACCAGCGGCCTCCGGGGTAGGGCTGAAGAGCCAAGGCCACCAGCAGGTCAGCCCCAACTCTCCCGCCAGCCCAGAGTCCATAATGATTTATCAAACCTGTTCAGAGTTAAAAACTGTCACTAGACAAGAAGTTCCCGTGGTATTCTTGTCCGGAACCCCGCTACTGCCCTAACTGACTCCTTATTAATAGGGATGGGTGGGTGGGTGTCTTCTCTAGGAGACGTCCGACTCCTGGGCGGTCAGCGGACAAAGAGGGGGCCTCTAAGCTGGTCGCGGGCTTTTATGCCTCGCGCCCTACCACTACTTCCGGGGCGCTCCGCCGTCCCTTGCTCCTATTGGTCTTGGCGCCGCGTCCACTTCCGGGTCACCTAACCCGGAAGTGAACCTACTCCGGGTCGGCCCTTTGGCTGCCACTAACGACGCCATTCCCCGAGGGGGTTGGCGCCTTGCATAGATGGCAGACAAAGTGCATTCTCCCCCCCTCCACACTGCATGCTTTACATGGACCCAATTCAACATCAAACTCTGGAGTCATGCTTGATTTTCTGCAGTGTGCTTGTTTATTAAAATTAAGTTCACAGGTCAATTACATCATTGACCCACCATTCTCTTTATTTATTCGTAAAAATATTCCATCACAGTATTTAAGAGTAAACTTGCACTTATATACAATATACACACATTTACCGCCCATTCGCCAATGGGCCTTTCATTTGACTTCAGGGTTGCGCCAGCAGGCCACAATCCAGATCACCTGCTCCCTTAACGTTAACCCCCTTCCGGTCAACAGAGCCGCAGGTGAGGAAAGCGCCCAATTGGGCAACCAGCGGCCTCCGGGGTAGGGCTGAAGAGCCAAGGCCACCAGCAGGTCAGCCCCAACTCTCCCGCCAGCCCAGAGTCCATAATGATTTATCAAACCTGTTCAGAGTTAAAAACTGTCACTAGACAAGAAGTTCCCGTGGTATTCTTGTCCGGAACCCCGCTACTGCCCTAACTGACTCCTTATTAATAGGGATGGGTGGGTGGGTGTCTTCTCTAGGAGACGTCCGACTCCTGGGCGGTCAGCGGACAAAGAGGGGGCCTCTAAGCTGGTCGCGGGCTTTTATGCCTCGCGCCCTACCACTACTTCCGGGGCGCTCCGCCGTCCCTTGCTCCTATTGGTCCTGGCGCCGCGTCCACTTCCGGGTCACCTAACCCGGAAGTGAACCTACTCCGGGTCGGCCCTTTGGCTGCCACTAACGACGCCATTCCCCGAGGGGGTTGGCGCCTTGCATAGATGGCAGACAAAGTGCATTCTCCCCCCCTCCACACTGCATGCTTTACATGGACCCAATTCAACATCAAACTCTGGAGTCGTGCTTGATTTTCTGCAGTGTGCTTGTTTATTAAAATTAAGTTCACAGGTCAATTACATCATTGACCCACCATTCTCTTTATTTATTCGTAAAAATATTCCATCACAGTATTTAAGAGTAAACTTGCACTTATATACAATATACACACATTTACCGCCCATTCGCCAATGGGCCTTTCATTTGACTTCAGGGTTGCGCCAGCAGGCCACAATCCAGATCACCTGCTCCCTTAACGTTAACCCCCTTCCGGTCAACAGAGCCGCAGGTGAGGAAAGCGCCCACTTGGGCAACCAGCGGCCTCCGGGGTAGGGCTGAAGAGCCAAGGCCACCAGCAGGTCAGCCCCAACTCTCCCGCCAGCCCAGAGTCCATAATGATTTATCAAACCTGTTCAGAGTTAAAAACTGTCACTAGACAAGAAGTTCCCGTGGTATTCTTGTCCGGAACCCCGCCACAGGGCGAGGAGCTTACTGGCGGACTCGACCTCCCCCCCCCTGCGCTCAAGGGCTTCGGAGATGGCCCCTAGGACTGTTTCTATAAATATCTCAATACCCGCCTCCGACAGGTGCACTCCGTCCTCCGCGTATAACTCCGGCCTGTCCGTCTGTATCAACTTGTGACGAATCGCTTTAATACTAGATTTCTGTAGGATTTCCGCCACCGACTGGTTCAACCTTTTAATAGATCTGTTCACTGCTTTCATAGGTGCACCCCGTGCCCACAAGAGCCTCGGAATGACTTCCGACCATAGTACTATGGCTTCTGGAAAAATGCTTTTGACTGCTGCTAGAGTAGAGAACAGGGACTCCTTCACTTCTCTCCTTCCGCCCGGAATCATATCGTTGCCTCCGCAGTGCAACACGAATACGTCCGGGAAAGGCATGCCTCTGGCCAAAGCCGTTTTAACATCCCTCGGGACGTCCGCTAGGCGCTGCCCGCCTATCCCCACCCAATGATGGTCACAACCTCGCATCATGGTCACCCTGTCCCTGAGTGTCTTTTCGAAGTGCGACCCGGCCCTGCGAATGAAGGAGTGGCCACACCAACAGATTTGGGTTCTCTTAGGGGAGGTACCTAAAGTAAACATGAAGAGATACAGTGAGACCGAGTCTAAACGAAGGGGACGGAAAGCGAATGATACAAATTTGTTAAACTAATTGCGGGCGGACATAACGTTCATAACATGCTGATTTCCAGCGACCCAATCTCTTGATTACCTGTTCGGGTAGGCCCAAGCCAGCAGCCGTTGTCGCTGCTCCAATTCGGAACGAATGAGATGTAAAATCGGCCGGATCAACTCCGATCCTTGCCAGGGTCATTTTTACTACTCGTGTGAACTGGAACCTGGTAAGGGGTAACCCACTCTCGTGAATCAACAATCTATCATCCGCTCCCTGGGGCCTGACTTGGAGGAATACCCTCAGCAAGTTGACTGGACAGAAGGGCTCTCCCTCTACTCTACCTAGTTGTAACCAGGTCCCTTTACCCAAGGGGTCCATCTTCGATCTCCGCACTCTAAGCCTCAGGACACCTTTGGACTCAATTATATCCGAGCACCTTAGACCCCCTTCCCTATCCGTCCTGGACGCCGGGAGTAATTCTGAGATTCGTAACGCCCCGCAAAAGGCTAAGGTATAGGCCACCCGGAATAATTGCGTCTCATACTGGGAAAAACAAACGAGCGGTAGAGCCTCTAAGATTTTAATCAATTTCCCTACGTCTATCGGTCTCCTGGAATCTTTTCCCCCAGGTGTCAAGCGCTCCCAACCTCTCATTGCTCTTCTAACCCTCTGATCCTTGGTCGGATCAGACACCCCCTGTAGACCTGCATAAAATGCTAACGCCGACAACTGTCTTTTCATGAATGCTACCGACTTCTCCTTCTCTTTTTGCTGTACAATGAAGCCTAATACGCTCTGAGGGGCAAAGATGTCCACTACACCCACACCCCTCAGGTATGCCATATAACAATCCCATGACTTTTGATACATACTCTTAGTCTTGGGGGCCAAGGATGCAGATATCAACTCGGCAGCTGTGGGGCACCTAACTTCCATAGCTCCGCTGGGAAGGCTGACATTGACTTCTCCGCTTGGGGCCAATGCTCCCGGAATTCTGTTAACTTAAAACGAGACAATGCATCAGCCGCTTTGTTTTCTACGCCTGGAACATGTTTAGCAGTGAATTGGACATTATGGCTCAGGCACTGCAAAACTAACTCTTTCAACAGCCTGAGTACCCAAGTACAGGTCGCCCTCTGGTTATTAATTACCATGACTACAGACATGTTGTCCGACCAGAATACTATACTCCTGTTTGCCAGCAAATCCCCCCACAAGTGCAAGGCTACCACTATGGGGAACAACTCAAGAAAGGAAATGTTATTAGTCAGGCCTCGCTCTATCCAGTCGTCTGGCCAGCGCTGCATGCACCATTTTTGGCCGAATATAGCTCCGAAGCCAATACTCCCTGCAGCATCAGTGAAAAGCTCAAGATCCGTATTAGAGGAGCAGGCTGCTCGCCACAACACCGTGCCATTGAAATCTTGCAAAAAACTTCTCCAAATCAGAAGATCCTCTCTTACCTCGGCTGAAAGCCTCACCCTGTGGTGTTTAGCCCGCAGCCCGGACATTGCCCTCGCTATACTCCTGGAGAAGGCCCTGCCCATTGGTATGACCCGCAGAGCAAAGTTCAGTTGACCCAAAAGAACTTGCAGCTGATGTAAGGTTACCTTCCTTGCTCCCAGGCAGCTATCAATAGCGGCCCTAAAGGCATCCACCTTAGCCTCTGGCAACCTGCACACCCCTGCCGTTGTATCAATTTCTATGCCCAGGAAGGTCAAACACGTGGTCGGGCCTTCGGTTTTTTCCGCCGCCAGAGGTACCCCAAGCGCCTCAGCCAAGCGCTGGAAGCCCAGAAGGGCCTTCCTGCACGACTGGGAACCCTCAGGACCCATGAATAGAAAATCATCCAGGTAGTGGACTACTGAATGTGACTTGTCCGAGGTCAGAAACTGCTCCACCGCCCATTCCAGGAACCTTGCAAAAGTCTCGAAAACTGCACAGGCAATAGAACACCCCATAGGCATGCATAAATCTACAAAGTAGCTACCATCAAATGTGAAGCCCAAGAACCTGGTATCTTCAGGGTGAACAGGCAATAACCTAAAAGCCGATTCAATATCCGCTTTAGCCATTAATGCTACTTCCCCGAATGCCTGCAATTTCTCAATAGCCGTGTCAAACTTGGTATACCTCACCGTGCAAAGGTCTGGGTCTAGCTTATCGTTGACCGATAGCCCTGGAGGACTTGATAGATTATGAATCAGACGGAATTTACCTTCCTCTTTTTTCGGAACTAAACCCAACGGGGAGCAAACCAGATTATGGGTAGGTGGCTCTTTGAAAGGACCCCCAACCAGCCCCAATGATACCTCCTTCATGATTTTGCCTCGCGCTGCCTCCATATTTCGTAACACTGAGCTTTGATTACGGGGCGGGACATTGGAAGGGGGGGCTGAAGACGGGATACGGAAGCCAACTGTAAAACCATGGAGTAGGAATTGAGCCTCCTCGAGGTTATCGTATTTACTGAGGAGGTGTGTCAGGACATGCCGTTTAATGGGAGTTGGTAGCTTTGTCGGGAGTTTTAGTTGGTTTTCCCTTTGGGGCGACGTGGCTGGACTGTTCTTTGGGGTTTCCAGTTTTCTTAAAACATCTAACCTCGGGATGAGAGGTTCCACCGCAGTACGAACAGCAGTGTTTGAATCTACACGAGACCCCCCTGGTACACTCATTTCTATTAAACTGCCAGCAGGCCTGTTTTTTTCTCACCGACACCTTTGTCAGTCCGAAAGGACTGACTCTGAGTAGAGGGAGCAGGGGTAGGCGTTGAAGGGGCGGAATAGAACACTGTGTGCCACAAATTGATCTCCCGCTGGTCCCATGCTATACCCGGGTGAACTGCTTTCATCTGTCTAAACATTTTATCATACTTCAGCCACCCCTGGCCCGGAAACTCTGTTGCCGCGCCATGTATCAAGGATATATAGCTCATCATTTGTGGGCCTAACACCGGATACTTTTCTAACATAACAGCGGCATATATCGCAAATCCCGTGATCCAATTCTTCATGGACCACTCTACCCACGATTTCTTTTCGTTGTAATCTCCTTCTTTCCCGCCCTTGGGCTTTCCCGCCGCCACCCCTGCATTGATAAGGTCAAACACTTCTACATACTCACCTCTGAGTATTCTTTCCTTCATATCTGCTGGCACGTGCCAAGTGATCCCCGCGGATGGCGATAAGGTCATTGAGGACGAACCAAACATTAACGGGCTGAATGCTAGCAAAGGGTGACCTGTTGGTTGCCCCCCAGCCCCCCTTGCATCTGGCCATTAGAGGGACCAGCCACATCAACCACGGTGTTCGCCATTGAGCCCTGTGTTGGGCCCCCCAAACTAGAGTAAGCATTCATCACTAAGGGGGACCCATTTGTCGGGTAGGCCATGGCAGGAAGCATTGAGCTTATGGGGCCGTTACCTATCGCTTGACCATGCGACCCATATAATTGCATCCCTGGTAACTGGGCGACCCCCCCGGGCTGGACCCAAACTTGAGACACTCCGCTACCCGGTTGTGCCACCACTGGCGGTAACATACCATGCGGACCGGACCCCCCACAGAAGTGACGGGGAACCCTCCTATTTGCGTGGGCCTAGCCGCATCGTGCTGCCCTTCAGTATCATCTGCGTCTTTATCTGCACCTGAATTCGAGTCAATTGTCTCTGGCACCTCCTCCTCACCTGGTGATGCTGGTCGTGAATCCGCCGGCCTAGGCCGCTTGCCTTTTGCCGCACTTTTAAGCTTTTCTGGGGTACGCTTCGCTCTTTTGCCTCTCCCCCTTTCTTCCTGAGAATTCGCATCTGCTCTAGCCCCGTCTCTCATATTCTTTAGTACCCAATCCATGCCTTTTTCCCTTGTAAACTCCAGCAGCTCCGTAAAGGCGAGGTATTCGTCATTTTTGGCTGCGGGTTCTTTGCCCTTCGGTGCCCTCTTCGGCGGCATCCTGCACTTAAAGAAAACAACGTTAAAACTTATCATAGATACTACACGCCTTTAGGCCCACCGCGCCGCGGTTGGGCCTGGACCCAGGGAATCAGATTGAGCTGAATGCGCCAGCGCTCACCCGCCCCCTGGACATGAGGACCCAATCACGAGCCCCCCCCCCCTGACTTCAGAATTAATTCGGGGTCCCACTCACCGTGACTGCCACCCACCCGCTCGGCTAGATCCTGCGTGCGCGTGACTCGCGATGCCTGCGATCCCCCCCAACAACAAATGTGTAAATCAAGAAAATAAGTATGAAACGCTTAACGTAATCTAAAACACACTGCACGGCCCGCTAACCTAGACACGAGTCGGATTAACTCTCGCTGTATACTCCTACGCGATGGTCCCGCGATGTCTTCTCTAGGAGACGTCCGACTCCTGGGCGGTCAGCGGACAAAGAGGGGGCCTCTAAGCTGGTCGCGGGCTTTTATGCCTCGCGCCCTACCACTACTTCCGGGGTGCTCCGCCGTCCCTTGCTCCTATTGGTCCTGGCGCCGCGTCCACTTCCGGGTCACCTAACCCGGAAGTGAACCTACTCCGGGTCGGCCCTTTGGCTGCCACTAACGACGCCATTCCCCGAGGGGGTTGGCGCCTTGCAGTTGACTAATAAAACCTAAATGACTAGCAATTCCTGTGAGGAATTCCAACTTTTTGAAAGTTTCCTCCAGATTTTTTCCATGAGAATATTTAAACTTGTCTCTTCTCAAAGTCTGCCTGTTAGTAGGACCCTGCTTCAAAGAGCAATTTCCTAGAAACATGCAAAGTTTCTGGTCCCAGAGGAAGGTACTGACCATGAAAACTGTGAACCAGTCGGAGTGCTGAGTAAATACCATGTTCTCTATACATTAACTGGCTTCTCTGTGGCAGTTACCAAAGTTGAACCCATGAACACTAGGTAAAACTTGCCCCAGGTGCCAGCCTCTCGCAACTACAGAGTCGTATGGTACCACTATCCTCAGTACATTAGCTGGGTATTAAGAGAGCTTCAGGTGTAAAGTTTGAACGTCTTTGGTAGAGTAACCTGACCATATGATTCAGCGCCCCATTTTCTCTTTCTGCCTGACCCAATTATTTCCTGTGCAGGAGATTAATATCAGAGTCCCTGACAGTTGTGCAACATG
Organism: Lissotriton vulgaris; assembly: GCF_964263255.1. Lineage (NCBI taxonomy): Eukaryota > Metazoa > Chordata > Amphibia > Caudata > Salamandridae > Lissotriton > Lissotriton vulgaris. Next base: position 1,845,396,358 of record NC_141685.1, read on the forward strand.
TTTTTGAATAATGTTCAACACAGTGTTTGACTCAGTTGGGTGACAGATGATCATCCAAATTGATACTCCATTTGCAATGAATGACTACTCTCCTAATGACAAGGTCATGGCATGACTAATGTTTGGTGGCAGATGATAAGTTACAAACTTATTTGCCCGTCTCAAAGTGGTGAAACCACATTCTGGCTCTGCCATTGCACATGTGCTTTGTGTGTTGTTACTCGGCCCCCATGTCCCCCTGTAAGAAGGGCCTGTGAGGAGTGCTTGATTACATGAGGTGTGGTTTACCAACTATTGGGAACCCATGTTTATATGTAGCTCCTATGGTTGTGGAGTGGTAATGTTTTATGGTTAAGTTGTGTTTACTGGCTTAATTCATTTTGGACTGTTAGTAGAGTCAAAGTGAATTTGAAGTTTTCCCTACAGATGAGTAAGCAATGCAGTGTTATGACTACTGATTTTTAAGAAAAAATATTTATTAGGCAACATTTGCCTCGTGTGTTAATCATAAATTGAGGAAGACTGGTTGCATTGTATAAAAATTGGCAATTTCAGGCTTTTTAAGGTGGGGCTCCCGGTAGTATGGATTCAAGAATACTAAACGTTTCATTTTCAAACTGTGGTAAAGTCGCAGTACGACGGCGAGTAGGCGACTGTTTAATTAGTTTTGTTCAATAGTAAAACTAAACTACCAGCTTTAGAGATTCTAGGTCGGTATTTTCCACGTGGTTCTTTAACTTTTTAATAATAAGTAATAGTTTTATTAAAATGTAACCTGTCTGACAACTCAGTAAAGAATTAGCTGTTAGAGGAATTCAAAAAGGTCAATAATTAACAGAGTTTAGCTCAGCCCCAGTCCTGAAAAATGCACATATTCTAAATTTTATTAGCCATACAAATATCTTCAGTCCTACTGATCAGTCTTGCCATCCCTGCAACACCGAAAAAGCAACAATGCACGTAGGAGTTATGTGATTAATAATAACTGACAAAGCAGGTCTCTTCCTCTTAGATCTGCTTGATTTTTGTCCAGCCCTCAACATTCTAGACTGTCAAGCCCTATTACTGGCACTCCTCCTGCTTTAGCATCAGCACTGGTTCACTTTATTACTTCTGGATATTCACTATACATCTCTAGATCCCCTTCCTAGTGACCGCAGTGATCAAGAAGCAGCCATTGCTAGTTTACCTTGCTTCAGCCTCATTTTGGCTCTCGCCTTTTTGTGTTAGAAGTTAGCAGCGCCATAGTTGACAACTAGACTTTGTAAAATCGTAGACGCCACTGAGAAAGTTTACCACAAATGTCACCAATAGCTGACAACCCTAACATCTCCAGCCCTCAGTGCACTGAGGATGACGAATGCCGGTGTGTAATGTAGTGCGCCCCCCCCCCCCCCTTTGTTTTGGAGGGGCCCCCCCTACCCAACAAGTCATGCTATTTCATGCCTTGCAGAGTGCGTGCAATAGCATGGAAAAATAATTCATGAAACTCTCGGGAAAGCCACTCTGCTTTATCGAGCAGGCCCCTGCAGTGTGCCCATTCTCCATTTATTTATTATTTATTATAACACCTATAAAGCGCGCTATTACCAATCGGTGTCCTGGCGCTGAAGTGATAATCCCCAGGGAGAGAGTTTTCAGGAAGTAGAGAGAAAAGAGCCATGTTTTTAGATCCCTTCTGAATGCCAGCAGATTCTCGTTCTGTTTAAGGAAAAGAGGGAGGGAGTTCTACGCCACCGCTGCTCCCCTAACAAAGCTCCTTCCGCCCCAGCGCACCTTCCTGATCCGGGTCGTTTTAACCAGCCCTCCAGAGGCCCCATTATGTTGTGTTACGCCTCTGGGAAGATGAGCATGACTGATGAGCAATAACAGATTATGTTGTGTTGTGCTGCGCTATTCGCAGCGCACCATGACTGATGTATTTGTACCTCTTGTATTTTAGCAGGGCCAAAGCGCAACAGACAGAAGGTTTCTTTGTACATCATGATATGACTTAGAAAAAACCGTTGTTTTGGTCTTCTTTTAAGTTTTTTGTAATGGCTTTATTATAAATAATAAACAGAACAACTGTAATATGTGTTACAAACCTCAGTGGCTATGTTTGGTCTATTTCGAAGCTTTCTGCTTTAGATGCATGAGGTGACGTTACTCCTGTTCACAAAATGGCCACACGCTTGTCATTACATACTAGACATTTATACATTGAAGAAACCAGTTTGATAAACTAGTTTTACAGTTGACTTCTAAACTTTTGGCGTATATTGTTACAGTTTGTTTTCCTGGGTATATAAGTGACTTTTGTAGTATATCGTTACACGGTCAAATCTGACCGTTAACGGTTGTAACTCCAGCACAAGTTCACCAAATTGGGATGAACAACTTTTATAAATGTAACTGCTATAAGGGAAATTTTGATGGTGGTCTCCATGCCTTATAATAATGGTGAAACTAATGGTTTGCTGAGATTTAAGCCTCTGCGATATCTAATTCTAATCTAATCTAATCTCAGCGGATGAAGTGAGACTTGGTCAGTTGGATTTACATTTAGGACACTTTTAATTCTTTGTTGTCTTGTCTAATATTTTCTGCATAAAATGCGTTTGTTGTATTTTTTTATGACTACCTTTGTTTCCTTTTGAAGGAACTTGGAAAGTCCTGGGAAGATGTCCAATCAGAGGATGATCGAGAATTGACAGATCATCTGGATGAGTAAGAGCTGTAATATATATGTTTTTCACACTCATTACTGAGTTCAGCAGTTCCTTCTGTTTTTGCATAAACTATAATTAATTTGAATATTTTCTTTAACATTTTTAAAAGCAAGCTACTGTTGGGTCCTCAACCCATGTAATCGGAACTTAAAGTATGTTCCCATCAGTAATATTTTGCAGTAATTTGACCATTACATGACATGCAAGTGAGCGTGACAAAATAACTGCATTTCTGATTTTTATAGGCATTCCAAATTCCACATATTTACGATCCATGATTTTCTTGCTACATTTTAGTAAGATATATGTAACTTCGTGGCATCTAACCCCTTCAACAACTTACAATCTTTTTTATGGATAATTGTGTGCAAGAAGCCATCCATGTTGGCTCTGCTTTAATGCTAATTTATAGATGCTCTCATCTTTAAGGTTTACTACCTCGTATGAAAATAATTGGCTAACTATTTACTTTTTGAAAACTACACAAACAATGTTTTTTTGAAATAACAATTAGTTACTTTAACAACATTTTCAGTGCTTCAGTTTCCTTGTACGAACTCAATTAAGCATTCCCTTCTTCAGGGGGAATCACATTTTCATTCATGTGCATAGTGCAAAAGTATCTTGTATGCGGTTTCAAACCCGTTGAGAGTTCCTAGTACTCCATTGCTTAGTTCCAAATAGAGACTCCATACATACAAGCATCTGCTGGGTGTGTGTTGATATATCCTCAACTGAGTTCCTTTAGATTTCTAGGTGCAGGTTGTATCACTATCTTCTCTTTTCAGATGTACAAAGAAATGTGTTGTGTTTGTGTGTGACGTTCCACCTATGATCAAGCTTCAATTAGCTTCTTCTGTCTGTTTTTTTCACCTTCATTATTCAAGGTACTGTTTATGTTAGAGGGATAAAAATACTGATTCACTGATTTGATTGCTCATAGATAAATGCAAGTCAATTAAATGTTCTGCTTTAATTAATACTAAGGACAGACAATAGTAGATGTCCGAGTTCATGATTAGGAGAAAATCAGCAATAACGTTTTTTGAACTTCAAAAATGAAGGTGGAAAAAAGATTGGAAGTAGCCTATTAAAGCCTGATTATTGGCAGGATTTCCCTCACAAATATAATATCTAAAAAGAGAACATGGTTACTAAAACGTTCTAGAAAAGTTGAAAGAACACCGATGTAAACAAATCGCTGCACAACGAGTAGATGCTCTTGGAAAAAAACTAGGAACTTGAATCATTTTGTGAGGGTGTAAGTTATAAATAATTAGAAACTCTTTGTACGTTTGATAACTGAAGAAAAAGTGCAGTGATATATTTAACATTGAATATGTTGCTTTAATGCCTATTGTTAAATACTACTTTTTGTTAGAACGGTTGTCTTTGAGCTATGCACTTGAATGAAAATGTAATTCCCTGTACAGAATAGGCGAATACTTAAAAATGCATTGAGGACAGAATTTACTCCTATTTACAAGTTAGCACAGGGAGCTCAATCACTGTAAAAGTAACTAATTGAAATTGAAAAATTAAAAATAAAGACTTTGTGTAGGACTTGGCTTTTTTGGCTAAAGTTCTCTAAACGTTTTGCTTCCCCCCAGACCGTTTGCCTGACATAGAGTTGCCAATTTAGATGCTTTGGGTACTTTGCCACTGCTGATCAGTGTCAAAGTACAAGTGTTGCCTATGTAAAGTGTAATGGTAATTGGTTGGCCATGTTTGCCTTACTAGCAAAGACACTAGTGATATGCACTGTGTATGCCAGGGCTAGTAATGCAAAGGCGCACAGAGAAGGGAACTCAGGCCTGCAGTGTAGGGCCTGCACTGAGTTGCTAAGTTGGCATGTTTTCCTGAAAAGTGCAACCACTTGTCAGGCCTTACTTCCCTTTTGCATACACATTATGCACCCCTGTGATAGGTCCCGGGTATCCTCTGGGTAGGGTGCAGTGTAGGTAAAAGGCAGGACATATACTGAGGTGTGTGCTATGTCCTCACAGTGAAAAACACTCAATTTTGTTTTCACTGGTTAAAGGCCATCCTGCCCATAGGACAGAACGGGGGAGGCTGGGTATTGTGTTTCGGTTGCCTAGTTTCCTATAAGTTTATAATGGAGAGGTGAAGTTTAGTATGTTTGAACTCACAGTGTCATAACACATCTTTGTATGGAAGTGGTTTTGTCACTGTGTGTTCAGAAACCACTCTTTGAGAAAGTGGCTGAGTTTTGTGCTTTAAGCATTTCTGTGTGTCTGCTGAATGTGGATTGAATGTCTGGATCCGAGAGGTGAGAGGAGCTGGAGGATATCTTGACCCAAGGGAGGGGTTGAGATGGCACCAGGCTGACCTGTATCTGGAGAGTAGGCAAGGAGAATCCCCGGGAGGTGAAGAGGCCTGGGTTGCTGCTTTAAAACAATTGACCCGTCTCCTACTGAATGATTAAGGATCCAGATTCCTAGTATCAAAGGGAGAAAGGTGACACTAGGAGGGAGACACCCAGAACTGATTTAGGTAGAGGTCAGGGACCCCCGAGTACACCGAACTTCAAAGACATTTCGGGAGCTGAGACCCCAGAACATTGACCAAGGAAGAGGCTGTTGGGACTGTGCTTTAGGCGCTGGGTGCCCCTGCTTGACAAAGACTGTGCTTTGTGCTGTGTCTTCTTACCCCAAGGGCCCGAGATGAGCTGGTTCCCTGTTTGGAAACACAGGAACATAAAAGTTCCCGGAGAAGTTTCAAGCCACCCGGTGGGTGTGTGTTGTGGCAGCTTGAGACCCTCAAAAGGTGTGCCCGGTGATCTTGGACACACGAAAAAGAAGTGAGACTCCGACACGCGTGTGAAGAGCACCTGGTCAACGTGTGCATCAAGGGTGAAGTGAGTCTCGGACGCGCTGGGTGCGTGCCGTGGTGCACCACAGGCATTAGTGAAGAGCGCCTGGTCAGTGTGCGCACCGAAGCTGAAGTGAGACTCGGACACGCATGGTGTGTGTCATGGTGCACCGCAGGCGCTGGTGAAGAGCGCCTGGTCGGCGAGTGCATCGGAGGAGGAGTGAGTCTCGGACGCGCTGGGTGCGTGTTGTCGTGCACAGGAGGCGCAGGTGAAGAACGCCTGGTTAACGTGTGCATCGCGGGTGAAGTGAGTCTCGGACGCGCTGGGTGCGTGCCGTGGTGCACCGCAGGCGTTAGTGAAGAGAACCTGGTCAGTATGTGCACCGAAGCTAAAGTGAGACTCGGACGCTATGTGCGTGTCGTGGTGCACAGGAGGTGCGGGTGAAGAGCACCTAGTCAGCATGTGCATCGAAGGTGAAGTGAGTCTCAGTGGATGTATTGGTGCACTGCAACCGTTCGTGAAGAGCGCCTGGTCAGCGCGTGCACCGAAGCTGAAGCGAGACTCGGACACCCTGGGTGCGTGTTGTGGCGCACAGCAAGCGTAGGTGAAGAGCGCCTGGTCAGCGTGTGCATCGGAAGTGGAGTGAGTCTCGGATGCGCAGGGTGCGTGGTTCAGGGTGCACCGAAGGCATTGGTGAAGAGCACCTGATCATCGAGTGCACTGGAGAAGTGAGGCTCGGACACGGTGAGCGTGTCATGATGCGGCCAAAGGCGTTGGTGAAGAGTGCCTGGATATCGGGTCACCGGAGTTGGAGTAGAGTCTCAGTGAAGCAATGTGCGTGCTTTGGAGCAACCTGGGACTGTGGAGGTGATCGACTGATCATCATGTGCCCCGGAAGAAATTGACTCTGCAGCGCGATGTGCGTGTCTTGGCGCCAACTGAGACTGCAGGAAGGAGTGCCTGGTGATCCTGCACTCAGAGTCAATGTGGAGACCCATCATCATTGTGTGTGTGTCTTCGTGCCAGAGGAGACCCGGAGGGTACATTGGTGAACTTGCACCTGGAGTAAAGTAATCTTAGGGGAGTGGGGTACATGTGCTCTGCGGCCGCCTGAGACCTTCCTAACAGTTGCGGCCCTGACCGGCAGCCCTGGAGGAGCTGAGCTGCCAGGCCGAGCCGCTGAGGCCCATTGATAAAGTTCTGCACGGAAGGCCCAGTTTGCTGAAGGAGGAGAGGAGAGTTGGGTTGCGCCCCCCAGGTAACGAGAATCACTGCCTGGGCGGGGTGCGGGCTCGGAGTGACACTTTATCAGCCTCTCATTCCTTCTGACGACGTGAGCCTTTGCTTTGGCTCAGATTGGGGCCCGTACTGACGAAAGGAGTTGCAGTACTTGGGCCGAAGAAGCTGTACTTTGTCATTGTTGATATGTTTGGGGGCAACTGTTATCGAAGAGGCTGATTGTCGTAATACACATTACCAATATTGCTGCTAATGAACTGCCGTACTGTCTTATGACTCCTGACATTATTTCTGCATAACGAAGTACATGATTGTAGCGCTACGCATTGTATTATTTCTCCATTGCAAAGTGCAGGATTGTAGCGGCCTTCATTGTATTATTTCTTCATTGCAAAGTACATGATTGTATTTACAAATTTCTCTTTCTTGGTACCTACATCAACATTTGCATACTTGTGTTATGTAAAATGCCACACCCTCACAGGAATACATATAGAGATATTGTCCTTAACTTTATATTTGCGCCGTGAATAGTTGTACAGTCCAAGTTTATTATCATCTTGTTAATTTCAGAATCGTATTGCGAAGATACAGAAAGAATTTAATTGCCTGCAGCTGGTATTAGGCCAATTATTCTCACTGAGGTGTTGCATTCTCTATCTTCTGTGGTTGAAGCTCTTTTGCCTTTTAATGAGGCTTTGACAAAATCAATTCTTGAGGTGTGGCGGAAGCCCTTATCCGCTCCTGCTTTTTCAAGGACTGTGGCAAGAAGGTACAGGCCTGCTCCTAATGATCCTGACTTTTTGACTGTTCATCCGGAAAGTTTGGTGGTGTAGGCTTCCTGTTCTAAACAGTCTGTTGGATCGTTCCCTACAACTCCAGGGACAGACACTCTTAAGAAATTAGAGCAATCTGCCAAGAATATTTTCTCTTCTTCAAGCATGGCGTTAAAATCTACTAATGCCACATGCTTGTTGGGGATGAATAGCCATGCCTTAATGGAGTCGGCCAAGCAGTTGGCTCCTAAGTTACCAGACAATGATGTAGCCCCTTTTTGGAGGCCTTGGCGGATACGTAGGCTTCGGCCTGTCAGGTTATTTATTCTGGCCTAGACACTGCGGATTCGGGGGCTAGGGTGATGGGTACCTCTGATGCTACCAGGAGGCATGCCTGGCTCAGGTCATCTTGGTTCTCTCCAGATGTGCAGGCTACTCTTCTTGATCTACCGTTTGATGGATCCAGACCTTTTGGTGAAAACACAGATTCTGCACTGCAAAGGTTCAAAGACAGTAGAGCTACTGCTAAGTCCTTGGGTCTGCAGTACCCATCGATGGTTATAGGAAGTACCTTAGTTTTGGTAAGACAGCTTCTTTTTGGGGCCGCCAGCAGCAACAGCTGCAGCAGAACCCTCTGTACAAGTTGGACTGAGGCGAGGATAGAGGTAGTTTGCGGGGTGCCTCCCGGCAACTCTTTTCCTCCTCTTCTTCCTCCCCTGCCCCCACAGCTGGTGCCACTGGAACGCAGCTCTAGATTACTTCGGTCCTTTGGGTTTTGAATCTACTGGAAAATGGGTGCACCCTACCCTTCCAGGAGTTTCCACCTCCTTAACCTCCTCGCAAGGGCGGGTATTTGGAGGACCATTTGCTCCTTCTGCAGCAGGAGGTTTTTACTTTACTTCAGAAAGGTGTGATAGAGGTCGTTCCAGAGCAGGAAAGGGACCAGGGATGCTAATCCCAATCGTTCTTGATCCCCAAGAAGGACAGCAGGTTTAGACCGATCCTAGACCTCAGAGTCTTGAATTTTTACCTCAAACAGTAGAAATTCAAGATGTTAACCCTAGCTCAGGTTCTTCTGGCGCTGCAGCAGGAAGACTGGATGGATGCATCTTTTCACATTTACATCGTGAAGTCGCATCGGAAGTATCTCCGTTTCACGGTGGGGTCTCAACACTATCAGTTTGCAGACCTCCCATTCAGTCTTACTTCCACACCTCTGTTCTCCACAAAGGTGATGTCGGTGGTGGCAGCTCATCTCAGAAAGTCGGGGATTTCTGTTTTCCCCTATCTAGACGACTGGCTGCTCAAAGCAAAGTCTCCAGAGATGATGCTTCATCATCTGCAGGTAACATCACAGCTGTTGTTCGACTTGGGCTTCTTGATAAATGTGCCCAAATCTCACCTCTGGCCCTCACAGCACAACCTGCTCATAGGGGCAGTACTGAACACAATGTGTGTGTCGAGTTTTCCCGCCTCCGCAGAGGATCCTTGACATTCAGAAGATGATTCCTTTGTTTCACAATGGAGCGGTTGTTCCAGTCCTGAAGGTGCTACGTCTGCTCGGTCTGTTCGCTTCCTGCATACTGTTGATCAAACATGCACGCTGGCACATGGGGGCACTCCAGTGGTATCAGCACAAAGGAGATCTCAGGGAGATGTACATGATCTCCAGAGACACTGCAGCAGAGTTGTCTTGGTGGAGTGTGGAGGGCAACCTGCCTCAAGGGAGGCCCTTTCAACTTTCTCCACCGGTGGCCACGGTGATCACGGATGCCTACTCTCTATGGTGGGGTGCTCATCTGGGGGATCTGGAGATCAAGGGTCTTTGGTTTCCAGAAGAAAGGCTGCTCCACATCAACCTCTGGAATTGCGGGCGATATGTTTGGCTCTCAAGGCTTTCTTTCCCTCCCTTCACGGTTAGTTGGTTCAAGTCCTAACGGACAACACTACCACGATGTGGTAAATAAACAAACAGGGAGGCGTAGGGTTGTATCTTCTCTGCAGAGAGGCTCTGCAACTCTGGTCCTGGGCTCAGGGCCATTAGATGTGTCTGTTTGCAAATCATCTGACCGGGATGCTAAATGTGCGTGCAGATAGTCTGTCAGCAGTTCTTGGCCGACCACGAGTGGAGGCTTCATCTGGAGGTGGTCCATCGCATCTTCAAGAAGTGGGTGTTTCCTCGGTTGGACCTTTTCGCCACTCAAGAGAGCGCGCACTGTCTGTCGTTCTGGAGTCTTCAGTTTTTAATGCAGGGAGCGTTGGGGATGCGTTTCTATTGGAGCTCTCAACTCCTTTACGCGTTTCCTCCCATACCCTTGATTCCTCGTGTTCTGAGGAAAATTCACCAGGACCTGGCCCAAGTCATATTGATTGCTCCGGATTGGCCAAGGAGGGTGTTGTACACAGAACTTCTTTACCTCTCTTCATACCCTACGCTCCTTCTCCCTCTCAGGGCAGACCTCCTCTCGCAGTCACTGGGGCAGGTTCTATACCCTCACCTCCTGAGCCTGCACCTGCATGCCTGGAAATTGAATGGGGCAATCTGAGTTCTTTCTGTTTCCCACCAGATGTGGTGGATGTTATTTTATCATCCAGGAGACACTCCTCCATATCTATTTATTCCTCTAGGTGGTCCAAGTTTGTGAAATGTTGTGGGAAGAGGTCCATTAATCCTTTGAAGGCCATGTATGTGATGCACTTGGTTTCTCTCTTTCCTTGGCTCAGCAGGGTTGTGCCGTGGCTACGGTAAAGGGGTCTTTGTCGGCCTTGTCAGCTTTCCTCTGTTTGCTGGACCAGCTGTCTTTGTTTAAGTCCCCCATTCTTATGATGATCATTAATAGGTTTCCTCACACTTCCCTCATTATGCCTCAGTGGGATTTGAATCTAGTACTTACTTTCCTGATGGGTTCTCCTTTTGAGCCTCTTCATATTTGCCCGTTGAGGCTTCTTTCTTTCAAGACGGTCTTTCTGATCTCTATTATCTCAACCAGGAGGGTAAGTGAGCTGCAGGCTCTTTGTTCTAAACCTCAGTTTTAACCATTCATGCAGAAAAGATGGTTCTCAGGACCAGGGCTGCTTTATTGCCTAAGGTGGTCACTCCTTTCCTATCTAGGGCAATCTATTACGCTACCTACTTTCTATCCTCCCCCCTCACCCTTCCAAGGAGGAGGAGAGACTGCTCCGCCTGGACCCTAAGAGGGCGGTCAGTTTCTGCCTGGACAGAACCAGGTACTTAAGACTGTACGACCAGCTCTTTGTTGGCTTTGTTGGGAAGATGAAGGGCAAAGCCGTCCACAAGAGAACGCTATCCAGGTGGATCATCTTGTGTATCAACATTTGCTACAGCCTGGCCAAGAAGGAGCCTCCTGAAGGTGTCAGTTCATTGTACTTGAGCTAAGTCTTCCACATCTGCTTTGGCTAGATGTGTTCCTGTAGTGGACTTTTGTAAGGCTGCAACATGGGCCTTCCTCCACACTTTAGTAAAGCAGTATTACTTGGATTCTGAGGTGTGGAGGGATGGCCATTTTGCACCTTCAGTGCTGCAGGACTTTTTGGTATGAGTAGGTGATCACCCTCCTCTGGAAGCGGGACTGCTGTGGGATTCAATTGAAAAGGGGAGGAATCCACAGGCAGATGTATCCATAAGAAGAACAAGATACTTACCTTTGGTAACAATTTTTCAGGTGGATACAGTATCTGGCTGTGGATTCTTCACTGACCCACCCTCCTCCCCATTGTCCACCTTCGTATACCGAAAAAGTTTTTCATTATTTGACATTGTTGTTTTCCTATGTCTTTGCTTGCTTTGCTGTTGGTTGTTAGGAAATGCTTTGGTTGTTAGGAAATGGTTGTTAGGAAATGGTTGTTAGGAAATGCTTTGTTTCTTTTTCTTTTCCCTTTACTGTGTATTCGTGTATATATTGTATACTGTGTATACTCTAATTATGTTGTCAGCACGCCAACGAGGTCTTCTTATGGCTCCGATGATGTCATACGGAGTGGCACCCGAAGTCTGGCTATTGTGACGTCCTCGTAGACGTGGGAGAGCTAAGAATAAGTTTTTGTGGAATGCTGCAGCTGGCGTAATTCAAAATGTGAGGAATCCACAGGCAGATACTGTATCCACCAGAAAAAGCTTTACAGAATGTAAGTAACTTGTTCATCGCTCCCCAAATGGTCAGGACATGGCAGGTTTGCATCAGCTCATCAGTTTGGTATCTCTTGTAGACTCAGCATTGAATATTATGCAGGAGTGGAATTTCTAAGTCAACGTCTATGTGTCCGCTACTTCCTGATGGGCATGAGAGGCATGTGATGCATCTACATATTGTGGAGTGCACATTAAATAATTTCTTAATGGATCCCAGATATCTCTGGGCTTAGAGCTGGGCAGCAATAATTCAGCATATATGGTTAACTGTTCTTGGCAATAGATCAAGTCCTGTACCCATTCCTTACATTTAGGAGCCCTCCCCTGCCCCAACCTACATGCAACCCTACGATTGGCCATCAGTAAACCCAGGGACACAAATCTACAAGCTGGTGCCTCAATTGTTTCAGTGTAGCCTAATAGTGCAGTAACCGGTGTAAGGCTTATGTTTATTCCCACCATTTGGGACACAGCTCTTCCAACCTCTTTCCAATATTTATGCACCTGGCCGCAGGACCCGGCCAGGTGGAGGAAGTCTGCTCCCTCCGAGCCACATCTCTCACAACAATCGATGGTCTGTAACCCACATCTGCTCATTCTCACTGGAGTGTAATACATCCTATGTAAATATTTATAATGAATGATCCGCAGCCTGCTGATGGCTGTTATTTTTCCTGTCTGCAGACAGCAGTAGTTCCACTGTGTGTCTTCAAGGAGAAAGCCTATTTTGCCCTTGCTCTGTCTAGGGTTAGAGTCCTTGCCATGAGTGCACTACGGTATAGCCATGCCACCAAATACGTAGGGCTAGCAGCCTGTAACATAGTATGTAGGGGTGGCAGGATGTACGACTCCTCTGTGAATGCTGGGTGCATGTCGCTACATCTTGTCTAAGCCTAATGTACAGTTCCAATGGGGTGGGGAGATGTTCTCAAAAGAACTACTCCGTAGTCCGGAATTTTCCATTGATGTATAACCCTCCCTATGTGTGATAGTTTGCTGGCGCAGCATACGTCGGCAGATTCCCTCATGGGTCACAGGGAGACAGCAGTGGTTTTCTATTGACAGGGCTGGTGAGTACAGCATTGGAACATCCAATCTCTTTGCGATGTGCTGTCACACTGCATTTGTACAAGCCACAATGGAGTGCCTCTCTCCAGTCTTTAGCCATCCAACCCATAGGAAGCCAACCAGAGGCGTGGGTGCCATATACCTCTTTTCTACCGCTAAGTGAGGCATAAAAGGAGGAGGACGAAACCAGTAGATTGCAAAGTGCACTTGAGCGCAGAGGTAAAATAACTCTGCATCTGGTGCCTCAAAGCTGCCCAATGACAAGGGCAAGGTGTGGGTGGACGACTTAATTCTGGGCTGTTTGACCCCGCCCCCCCCCTGTAAGCCTGATCACTGTGATTTTAGGGATTGAAAAAATAGGACCCAGGAGTGTATGAAATGTTTATAAATAAATATAGTAGTCCAGGCATAATTACAATTTTCATTGTTGCAATGCACCCTGCCATGGAGAGGGGCATGGCTATCCATTTGGTAATGGAATCAGTTATCTTGTCCAGGGCTCTGCCATAATTTGCCCTGAGGAGTTCTTTCCTGTCGTGGCTGATAATAATTCCTAGATATTTCCAGCCTGCTGCGTTCCAGATAAGTAGATAGTCTAGTTGACAGGGCGAGGTATTTTAGGTGAGAGCGAATATCTGGGATTTCTTCCAGTTAATTGTGACCCCAGAGCACCCTCCAAACCTAATAAACTCCCGAAGTACCCCATTCAGGTTCTCTTGAGGATCACGCATATATATCGTAATATCGTCGACGTAGAGTGAGACCAATATATGCCTAGTGGGGTATCTCAGCGCACACTCCTTATGATGTTGCTGAAGAGTGGTGTCCAGGGGCTCCACCGCTAGGGCAAACAGGAGTGGGGACAGTGGGCAGCCCTGCCTCGTGCCTCGACTTATATGAAATGCTGGGGACTGTGTACCATTTATTAGTAGCTTTGCTATAGGTTTAATATAAAGTAGCTTTACCCATGCGCAATACTGTGGAGGGAAGCCCATACGCTGTAAGACGACAGTATTTAGGCCCATTCAATGGAGTCAAAAGCTTTGGTGGCGTCTAAAAAGACTTCCACTGTGCTCAGCTCTCGGTCTATATCTTGAATGATTGAGAATAGGGTGCACAGGTGAAACGAGGTGGCCCTCCCTGGGATGAAGCCAGCCTGGTGTGGTTGCACCAGTTTATCCTTCAGAAGGCTTGGTGAGCGGCAGTGTGCCACATTGCAACGCCTCTTTATAAATTTGCTTGAGGAGGGGAGCTAATATATCTATTTATGTATAAAATTCGGTCGGTAGCCCCTCCAATCCAGTGGCCTTTCCCGACCCCATTTGCATAATAGCCACTCTGATCTCGCCCTCCTCGAAATCCGCAGCAAAAACAATTTCTCGTTGGTTGTCACTCAACCACCCCAGCTCGATTCTGTCAAAATATGCGCCCATATCCAGAGGTGCCTACCTCTGTGTGGTATACAACGCAGCATAGTGCATCAGGAAATCCTGCAGAATCTCTTTTGTGTTTTTATGCAGAATACCGTCTGCAGCTCTTACCTCCATAACCACGTTAGTACAGCGTGGCTTACGTGTCCGTTTCGCCAGGGCTTTCCCCGGCCTCTCTCCTTCCCCATATTATCACGCTCTATGGTATTTGCCGCAAAATAGTCTCTCGCGCTCCGCTGTTGCTATTCCGACGCATGCACTTTGTGAGCCAGTGTCCGCCATTTCAGCTTCTAACCCCCCGTATTGTTCTCTCAAATCTGTTTAGGGTATTGGTAATGTCTTTTACTATGCCCCCTGATTTACCACTGCATATCCCACCATCACCTTCAGCGCCTCCCAAACCGTTGCTAAGTTTGGGACTGAATGAATATTTTGTTCGAAAAAGTCTTCCAGCTCGTGCCCCACCTCTATTCTTAACGGGGTGTCCAGCAGCGCTTGCGTAGGGAGCCTCCAAGTCATGTGTGCATGCAGGTGTTCTGGCGGTTACATCTCCAGGTGAACCGGAGAGTGGTCGGAGTATGTCCTGGCCAGATGCCGGACACCGATGATCCAGGGCACGACACCCTTGGATACCAACCAGAAATCCAACCTGGACCAACTGGAGTGAGCCATGGAATGGGATGTTGCCCCCGTCCTCTTGGTGTGCAAAGCGCTAGGCATCAATTAGTTTGTGTTCCTCTATTATGGATTGCAGTTGTCGTGGCCTTTGTGTAATGGTGTGGCTGGGTATGAGAGCAGTCCAGGTGTGGCTGTAGTGTGAGGTTGAAGTCCCGCCCCAAATTAAACAGGAGGATCCTATGCACATGACCCGCCCCCATAATGTTACGTAGAGCAGTTCATCGTTGACTTCAGGACCATTGTAATTGAGCTTGAGAACAGTCTTCCCAAAACAATGTTGTATCTTCCTAGCGGTTCGCTGATGGCCCATTCCGCTCCAAAAGTTGTCTGTTTTCGTACAACGATGGCCGTTCCTCTCCAATAAGAGTTGGTAAAAAAATATCTGTACCCTGCCCATCGCAAAGCAAATGTGGTGTCAGTAGTCTGGGTCATATGGGTTTCCTTTAACAGGGCAATATGAATATTGTGTCTATCTAGGTAACAAATGAGATAGATGTCTGTTTTCGTGGGTTCCCTAGCCCTCTTACATTACATGTTAGAAAATTAACTCCTCTCCGCTTATTGCTGTCAGCTATATGGACAGGTTGTTATACAGTGCTTCTGCTATGCTGCAACTCCTGGGGCTCACCCCGCCGCATCTGAATATGGCACCTCGCTTTGCTGTGCCTTTCTGCTCTGTGTTGATGTTTTACTCTCACAACGGCCTCCCCAACCTGCTGTGTACACTCCTTCCCCCTCCCATTTCCCCTATCGGGCCAACCTGCCCTAACTACACTAAAGCAATGCCATTTTGGTGCATCCCCCTGCTGCGTGTTGGGGAGTAGAATTTCCCCAATTGTTATGGCAAACAGGTTGACATTGCTAGCGAGCAGGGGCATGCTTACTAATACTCTAGCATGTATTGAAGAGAGAAAAAATAAAAGCAGAAGTAACAGTGACAACAATCTCATTACTGGTAAGTCCTGTCCCATAATAACTTGTAGGGTGCTCCTGTAGGGTATTTCCCGCATAGAGGGTGATGCAACTCCTCCCCTCACACCAGGTTGCCCTGGGAAAAGGGGGTGGTGTTCGGGGGAGGCACAGTATGCGGTGTGCAAAGCCATTGTTGTTTCCCAGCAGTTCCACTGCTTGCACAAGTATATCTCTGTTATGCTTACATTTAGCTAGTCCTCGATCAGGCCGCATCTCAGTCCTAACTCTGCATCTACCCATGAGTTTATTGCATGTCAGATGTCGAAGATGCCACCTCACTTCCAGGCGCCGAGTCTGCCATCCGCCTGGGTCCCTTTGGCAATTTTTTTAAAGAATTCCATTATTTGTTGCGGGTGGTGCAGAAGTGTAGCTTGTCCTGATGGGCGATACGCAACCTTTCCGGATACAACATCGCATAGGCAGCCGGGTCTGGTGGCTCAGTGGACTAATGCGTCCCCTGCAGGGGCCTGTGTTACGACCTCATGGTCACAGGTTCAAATCCCGGCGGGTCCACTCAGCCTTTCATCCATCTGAGGTGGATACAATGAGTACCATTGAGTTGGGTAACAATAAACATCTGTTATTCAGCGCCAAGAGACCCTGTTGGGGTGAACATGCGCTTTACAAATATACGTTATGTTGACCTGTTGCAGTTTTTTCTTAACTGGCAGGAATTTCTTCCTCGCCTCCTAAACCACCACAGTAAAATCCGGGTATAAGGCAATGTTGTGACCCTCAAATGACAGAGGCTGCTTTTCTCTTGCCAGTCGTAGAGCAAAATCACGGTCCCTATAGTTGAGTAGTTTGGGCACTATATGCCTGGGAGGTGCCCCGGAGGGTGGTCATGCCCCCATGGATCTATGAGCCCTTTCGACCACCACCAGCAGAGCAGAGAACGCCTCCCTCCCAAAGCTGGTCTCCAACAGGCAATCTACGTAATCTTCCATCCTCCCTGTGCCGGTGGTCTCCGGTATTCCCAGAATACCGGAGATGTTGTTTCTTCTGGATCGTGTTTAGAGGTCTTAATTTTTTGCTACTATTATCTTCAGGAAACGATCCATTTCTTTAATTTGCCCTGTTTCACAGGTGTCGCTGTCCTCCAACTCAGATATCCTGTGTTCTGCTTCATTGATCCAGCCATCTTGTTTCGCCTGCTTTTGGGTGATGAAATCCATGCGGGTTCTTTCTTGATTCAGTTGGAGTGAGGCTTCGCCTCATTGTTAACAGTCACAATTTCATATCCTCCTCTTCCCCTGGGGGCCCGGCAGGCACATCCTCCCCTCTCTCCCTTTCCCGATCATGGCTGTGTCCCCTCCCAGATTTTCAAGACTCAGAGGGGAGCTTTGTTGCTTTCCATCTGCTTTACCCATAGCTTTTCTGCTGCACTGCGGCAGTGTAGAGTGTAGATGGTTCTAGACTTCTCCCACCATCCACTCATCCCCACCACTGACGATGCGCGGCTGAGTGCTCCTCCTTTCTGTTTCGTTGTTAATCGTACAACCAAGAGGGGGGGGCAGAAACTGTTCCCCCAGTATTTTCACCTGAGCCCTACAATGGCTTTCCGACACTGCTCTGTTCTCCAGCTCAGGATATGAACAAATGAAGGGGGCAGAGGCAACACTCTTTTATTTTGCTATTTTTTCTTCCCTCTCTCCCCTATTCCCCGTGGGATCTCTCTATGTTGAAGGTGGGAAGTAAAAACCGATCCGTCGGGATACAGTTTCAACAACAGGGTGGGGGGGGAGAACCACTGCCTGGCGTTCCTTCACAGTTTCTTAAGCAAGGCACTTACCTACTCGAGCGCCGGCTCTGTGCACCCTTGCTTTTGCAGCATGGAGGTAGCAATAATGTCTTTTGTAGCCTGCCTCCGCATTTGAGCTTTTCAGCTATTGCTAATGCAGCATATTTTCGCGCTGTTTTGCAACTCCGGTACCCACAGCAGCGGGCCTCAGCGGCGTCCAGACTCGCATTTCCAACCTGGGGCTCAGCTCAGCTAAGGTAGGTCTCCACGTAGGGGAAAGCGGGGGGAGATCGATGAATCGATGACTCGAGATCCCCACCCAACAACAGGGTGCAATCCTCTCTCTGCCGCAGCGCCGGTCACTAGCGGGAGGCTATCGCCTTAGCACCACCACCCCCGGCCCTCTACCTCCTCATCTGCTCGGCATCTCTCGGTCGATGATCAGGCCTCGGGTCTCTGCATCGATGCGGCACAGCTCTGTTCCGCGATCGCGTCTCCTCACTTAAGTCAGCTGCTCTGCTTTTGTACACGCGTCCAGCACGGCACCAGCGTTCTTTGTATCAGGCCTTACTCGCAACCGCTGCCATCTGCAGTTGTCCATCCTCTCCAGGTCATATTTTTGGCTTGTGGCACTCACCAGATTAAGTGCAACAGATTGGTGGTATTTAGTGCCGGCTGCGAGCGCTGCGGCACAGAATATGGATGTTTATTTCCCCTGGACCGCAGGAGCCTCACTAAAATGCAGCCATCTTGTGAGCCCATCCTCTAGCGCCCTCTATTCTGTTAACTCTGTTGATTCTTTTAAAAACAAATTTAAATTTTTTAATTTTTACATTCTAACAACCTTTGGGCCGAGTGGCCTATCGATTGCAAATCAACTGTTTCTCATAAGTGCAACACGGCTCATATAATATTGTTAACACCAAAACGAAAATAGCAAGACCTTTTTAATCCCCTTATATAATATATCAACTGTCTAAGAAACAGGTTCTCATAGCTATGAATATGTGGCGAAAACATAAATACAAATAAATCCTAAAAAAATCAAAGAACCCAGGGCAAAATAAATTATGTTTGGGAAATGCATTACAACTTAGTTCCTTAACAAGTTATATACACATTCAATACATCTAGACTCTTCATATAAACCGATTTGCGAGAACATTAGCATTTCAAGACATATACACAGTAATCACTATTACAGATAATACATTTTCTTATGTCAACAGAT
The DNA here is from genome assembly GCF_964263255.1 of Lissotriton vulgaris. Classification (NCBI taxonomy): domain Eukaryota; kingdom Metazoa; phylum Chordata; class Amphibia; order Caudata; family Salamandridae; genus Lissotriton; species Lissotriton vulgaris. Next base: position 1,845,415,187 of record NC_141685.1, read on the forward strand.
TTCCCTGTCGATAACTTGTATGTCTTCCTGTTTGTACTCCCTTTACATGCCTTGCATCTTCCTCATTTGTAAAACCCATGTTGTTCCTTCAACCACCCTACCTTTTTCGTGTTCAAAAGTTTTTTATTGGTTGTTTTACACAAATGAATACACATAACATGCACAAAAAAACACAATGCTACCAAAAGGAAATTAAATATGATACGATGATGATGAAGAGCATGACGATAATGGATAAGGTAACGTTGTCATCATGACTTCCTATATATATATATTACATTGCATAACCTTTGACAGGCTCTTGCGAAAATGAATGAGGGGCTATTAGGGTCCTTAAAAGGTAAAACGCCTGAATATATCTGAACATAATTCAAAAAGAGAAATAATCCTAAGCATTAAAGGTAAATAATAATAATACAGATGATACATTATCAGTAAGAATCTACTAGTGTAAAGCTGTGACCTGGCACTGCTGGGACCCTTTGGAAGAGAATAGTTAGCATACAGGTATTACTCGGGTATGGGCAGACGGTGAGCCTACCCACCTTTTGGAGGGGTGTCATTCACAGTGGTTTGTGTGAATCAAAGTATATATCAAGGCTATCCCTCGTATGTCTAACGGGGGGTTTCAATGGCGAGTTTTGGAGAGCAATATTATCAGCGCCTCTGAGTTGGGAGACCCAATTTAACCAGCTTGTTTATATGTACCAGCATGTCCTTACCTGATCTACACTTTCAGTAAGTTGCAGGAGGGTGTGGTGTTGCCTAAATCCCGATCTCAGGATCTGATTTTATGAAATGCCAATGGTAAGTAAGCATCTGTTTGATAGTAGATGATTCACTGTTGTAATTGGTAATTAGTCTGACCTGATTAGATTCCCTCTTTTTACTTTACTATATAATGAGATTGTATCTGGATATCTTGCATGCTTGCTCAAGAACAGTTCTAAGTACCTTTGAGGGTAGCCTCCAATCCTAAATCTGCTGATTATTCTCCTTTCCTCTTCTTTAACAGTCTGTGGTGTACTGCAATCGTGTTTTTCTCTCAAAACCTCGCCAAATGGAATACTCCATTTAAGATTTTTATGGTGCTGGCTACATGCATGTAGGGCACTGTTTCCGGCTGTACTTTTACGAAATAGGTTAGTCTATGTATCTCCACCCACACCCTTTCTGCAAACATCTAAGAAGAAGTGCATCTCTGTCTTAAGTATCTTATGTGTTAATTTAAGATTAAGCTTGTCAGAGAAATGCACCCGAAATTCTTGTAATTTTTGTTGTGGACTATCCCTGATAACAAAAAGGACATCTATAAATTGTGGTCAATAAGTTATGTGCCTAGTCCATTCCTCATTGGTCTCTGTCCACACGTGTTGCTCCTCCCTCCAACTCATGAAGATTCCTGCATAACTTGATTCAATAACTTCATTGAATAAGAAAAAAGTGTTCTCCAGACTAAGGCGCAGCATTTCAGTTAGCATCATAGAATGATGTTACATGGAAATTGCCTTGTCTCTGAAAAAGTGCTTGCAGGCTCAGATCCCTAGGTCATGGCCAATTCAGATATAAAGTGAGACTACATCTTTAGTCAGCAAAATTTAACTGTCTTTTCTCCTGTTTTCATGATAAAATCAGTCATCAATTGTTTCTTATTCAATTCTGCACCACAAAACCTCTGCAAACAAGAAATGCTATTTAACGATGGCTTACTCAAGTGTCTTCTACACTTGTCTTAATATCTATCAAGTTTCTATACTTAATTCAATATCTATTGGGAGATCTTAGACTACGCGAGTCTGAAACTCTTCACTCTCTTTAAATAGAAACTGTAAAAATCTCCAGCAATCAAACCATTCACTCTCAAATCAATAATACAACAGTAAACACAATTACGTTAGACTTTGCATCACCCTATTAATACTCACACCTCCAAAACATCAACCGCCTTCAAATATCGCACCTTGTCAGCTCTTCAGAATCCAGGCATTGGATTTCAGGATGCATGTATGTTATTCTAACTTGGGTAGTTATTTATAGCTCTTTGATCAAGGTGCAACATATCTCTGCTACCAGAAAACAGATAGCACAGACTGATATTTTAAAATAATGCATTAAGCAAGTTCCATCAAGGATTTAAACCCTATTCTAAAGATCAACACCGGAATTTCATAGGTAGTAGAACTTAGGAAGAGTTCAAATGAATAGAGTGAGATTCAAAGAGCATAAAGCTCAATAAAGTAGTTTCATGAAACTCAGCTGAGTCTCCGTATTATGAACAAATGAACATGCTGTAGCAATCTGAAACAAAATTAAGCATCCACATAAAATAGGGATGAAAGGGAGCATCAGTAGCCACAACTGTCCGCTATGTACAAATGCATGGGTCTGGAAAAAGCATTGACACTAGCTAGGAACACACACTAATATAAAAGACATGAGAACATGTTGCAGACATTGTAGCAGGCTTCTTCCTCTCTGAACCAATTGAATGGCAAGATTAGTCTGTAAGGTTCAGCTCTTCCTTTCCCATGAAATAACAAGCAGCTTGGAAAATTTTATCACAAAGTTTGCTACAGGCCTCTTGCATAGTTAAGTTCTGGAAACATGAGCCTCAGTTCCCATTGCCATTGAATGCAGGAAGGCCTTCTAAATATTAAATGTTTCACTATTTAAACAATGAACTATACTAAAGATGAAAAACATCAACTTTGTATGTCACTGTTAGGTAATCCATTCGGTTTAACATAAAAATGAATTACTGTTTACAATGTACAATTATTCTGTTCAAGCATTATGTGAGACATGAGAAAATAGGAAGTTCTTGTTATGTTAACGGAACTTGTAGAGTGCCGTATACCCTGAGGTGTCGTATTGTTAGCTGAAATCACCCAATACCAAATAGAGAAGCTCCAATCACTAATGAAGATGGAGTCAGAAAAGCCATGTTTTCAGTAGTTATTTTAACGCGATTTGCAAATATAATGTTGCTTATGAAAAGTAGTACATTTGTTAAACGTGAATATTTTGTGGGCAAGATGAATATTTCTAGGTATGTCATTTTAAGGTCAAGCTTCTATATTATGTTGTGCATATTTCAGCAGTGTAAGGTTCACTTCTAGTTATAGAAAACTTGCCTTTTAACATTCTATGACCTATACAAATAGCTATTATTGTCTATTTCAGTTCGCTCATTTTAAATGTGTGTCATTTTGAACTCCAAATTGTACATTATTCATTGCACATTTAGCTGTTAATCTAATAATTTGCATTATAATTAGTGGACTTTATCAGTCCTCCATCTGATGGTTATCTTAACCATCATACAATCGTGATTATGACATGTGAGTTCTGTTCAAAGGACACTTTCATCATCATTTAAATCCTGCTGTTTATATTTTAAACTTTGAAATTGTAATGAATTACGGTAGCAATTATTCATGAGGTTATTTAATTATAATTCTTGTTCATATCTCTTATTTCTTTCTCTGCTCTTCCTCTTGTGTAGATACAGTCTACATCCTTTAAATAAAGCAAATAGGCACATCAAACAAAACCCTATGATTAGTATTGGCATAAGTATAGCTTTGAAAATACCTCCTGCTGTTGTTGTAATTCAGTTTCACATACTATGAATCCCTTTCCTGAATTTATTTAAAATTCTAGGTGTTTCCAATTCTTCTAATCCAGGTTTTAAGTCTGAAATGTTTTTTGCAAATTCTTCTATTTTCTTACTCTCGTCCGGTATGTAAGAGCAGCAATGGGTTAATTTAAGCATTTTGCAGACTGACTTTCTCTGTGAGTACAATGTTTAATACTAAACGATCTTTCTTCAATTTATTTATCAAAACATCACTATGTTTATCTTTACTATGTTAGTATTTCTTTCTTCTAAAGCCATAAAGAAAACTTCTCTATGGGTCGCGCTAAGCAGGTTAAATACTTATGATGAGCCATAACACTATTTATAGGTCTGTGTGGCATAAAATAGTACCACGCTGTGTCCATGCCTTTTGCTTGCGGGTGAAAATTCATGCTATGCACTAAAGGCTCTCTAGAAAGTATTTAGTCATAGTTGGAGTAGAAGTATTCAAAATGTTTGCATATGTATACAAGTGAAAGCAGTGTACTACATGTAATTCCATAGGATAATGGCATGTGATATGTTAGTTCTTCTGTTGCTGATGTTAGTAATTGAGAACACTTATCACAAAGAAGTATCAGAGGGTCAGGATTCCTACAGGTAGTTATTGGGAACAGTAGTAGTGAGTTGTTACCACTAGCCATACAACTGAAAGTACCGTACCGCTGCACTTAGAAGGTTTGTCTTTGGGCATAATAACAACAGGCTTAGACTATGGGCACCTTAGAGCATACAGAACGGCATCAATACCTCCTGTGGGCACATGCTCTTTACCATAAAATAACAACAGCCCCAGACTATGGGCTCCTCAGAGCGCACAGAACTTACTTTTGTAATCATTATTACTGTTATTACGAAAATTGAGCACATAATACAGTTACACTTATTTATAAAACAACACGTTTCTCCAAAAGTAGATTAGATACAGCCACATTCAAAGTTCAATGCAGAATTTTATTAGTAGATTCGTTAAGATGGGTAACTTTCAGCAAAGCAATCTTCACATAGACAATCCTTAACTCTGCTCTGTGTTCTTCCAATTTTTATCCATACTCTTGTACAGCAGTCTCGGGCCTAAGTACCCTGCTTTAAAATAAGAAATTGTGAATTAGTGTCAGTTTAAATTTTTTTATTTTTGACTATCTGTTAAGCTCTTTTTCTCAATGTCTCTTTGTATTTGCACAGTTCATTTTGTCAAGTATCTTTTATCCAGCAGTGCTCACTATGGTGATGTCACGTATGTTCAGATAGTTCCGATTTCACATCGCAATATTAATATATTTTGAGATTCAGTAACTTGTCCACGTAGTAGGACCACTCAGGTGCGGTATACCTCCGACAAGACCCTCTTGCTCTTTTCGATCTTCTCAGCTTTTGTTGATTTCCTTCCGTATCACATTCACCACTTGTCTCTGGAACCCAAAATGCTCTTTTTCAGTCTTTATTGATCACAGCTTGGGGCCTTTCAACTTCTTGGGTGACTCTTCTCTGTTTAGTACTTGGTGCTTCACCTGGATCTTCTGACTGGTACTGATGCTGTCTTTGTCATGTCTCTTAATCTGCTTCTATTACATTAGACTTCAGTGCCACTTTGTGAAACAACAGGCACTTGGTTTGATGTTACAGTCTGAAAATCTTCACCCCTTTCTTCTTGTTGCTGCTGTTGTGATCTCAGTAACACTGCTTTTTGTGGTCTCTCAGTTAGTGGTAGTGCAGTCACCAGTGCTCTTTGTTCAAGATCAAAGAAGACAATTACTTCCTCTGGATTTCTCACTTTCTTGGTGTGTGAGGGGTGCACCCAATTTAAAATTTATTAGTCACTAAGATGACCTGGAAGGGGCCTTTTCATCTCGGTTCCAGACAAGTCTTCTGAGCGTGCTTCTTGGTCATGTACCAATCAACAGGATTGAGGTTGTGACACTTTTCTTGATGTGGATCTTTTGTGGCAGCTGCAACCTAGTAAGTAACAGAACGGACCACATGAGCCCATACTTTGCCGAAATTGAGTATCATATCATCTGCCATATTGAAAAGTTAATTTACAGGTGCAGCAGGCAGCGTCATTGCATGGCCCATCAGAATATCACGGGAGATAGTCCAGAACTCCTATCAGAGATACTTTGAATACTCATCAGCTCCAAAGGTAAAGCATCTGGACATTACAATGAATTTGAACCACAACCTTTTGCTTTTCAAGACTTGATAGTCCCCTTCATCTGTTCAACCATACCTGAACCTCAGAGTGATAGCTGCAATGTAGTCTTTGTTCAATCTGTAACACTGTGTGTTGTGCATCTTTAGGACCGCATTGTTAACGTGGGTCCGCCATCTGATTCCAGCTGAATTGGCATTTTACCTAAAGATTAATTCTCGTAATAACAGTTTTGCTACTGTGAGATTGTAATTTCTTCACACATACTATGACCAGGACATATCTTAGCCTGTTGCAAACATGGATTTTGTTGAAGAACATCTGCATTATTTTGAACGGACCAATTGATCTTACTATGTGACTCGGAGAACGTGTTCTTTTCCCTCCGTCCATTGTTGACAGATTACTCACTTCTTCTGCTAGCAATCTGAACCTGGGATTTAATCAGTTATGCCTAAATAGTATTACCATGGGATCCCTCCCTAAATGTGTTTATCTATGAAAGTATTGTGACCTTGGGCTTAGCAAACTACCAGGTAACACTGGTCTCCCATCACCTGACATCCATATGTCATTTGCATTTTTCTCACAACCTGCTATGATCCAACTTTGTTGTTCTGCTTCTGAAATATTTTCTTGTACACTTTTTACTTCTTTTTAAGTGTCTGTTACTTTCATCAACATAGAGAATGAAGTGTCTCAAATTCACATGTGAAATTTCCATTAAATGTGCAGGCAAGCGCGCACAATATTGTGCTGCTGAATTTGCATACCTATTTCCCCATGCGAATGTGGCCATTCCCATTTTGATGGGCTGCACATTAAACAACAGCAATTTCTGCAGGTAATTGCATAGATTCCAATGCATTTCTCACTTGCACCCTATTTCTAATCAGGGTACCTGAAGTGGTCATGAAACCTCTTTGTGACAATAATTGCCCAAAATTGTGGACAACAGCAATGCTGTACTGCTGAAAATCTGTAAATATAGTTAGTCTGCATGCTCTGGTAATGGCAATCAATTCTGCAACTTGTGCTGAGGTAACCCCTTGAAGCCATGAAGCTTCAACAACATAATGTATTTTACACACAGAGTAAGCTGCTCTCAGTGTACCTTCATTATTTCTCAGACATGAGGAAGCTACAAAAATTACATTATCAGGCTCAATAAGGTGTTTATCCTTAATCTCAAGTCTAGGCTTTGTGCATAGATCTTTGACACATGTTCAATTTCATCACAAACAGTGTAATTTATGGGCATTAAAGTTGGTGGGTTTGCAGTTTGACAGAGTTTCAAAATTATATTATCAGACGCCAGAATTCTCTGCTCGTACTTCCTGAGTCTAGTATGGGTAATGTATTGGGTTTTTTGTTCCTGTCAATTGAAGCTCCACAGAGTGAGGAAACATTACAGTTAAGGGATATCCCATCACTATGCTCTCACTCTTTTCCAGACTAGTGCTCACCTCTGCAACCGCTTTAAGGCATCTGGGCAGTCCTGGCAGTCCGCGGCAACTAGGTCAAGAGTAGTTGAAAAGTAAGACACTTGTTTTCCGTGAATCACTTTGTGTCTGTGTTAGCACCGAGGGTTATAAAATAAAGTAAATTATTTCCTGTAATATGGCATTCCTAGTGCTAGGGCACAACAGAGTTTTTCTTTCAGCTCTAGGAAGGCTTTCAAACAGTCATTGTCCTAAGGAATCGGATCAGACGCAGATTTATGTGTCAGCCTCAGTAAAGGCTTTGCCACTAGGGAAACATTTGCTATCCACTGTCTACAATAGTTAACCATTTCCAGTCAACATCCTGACTTCTTTCTGAGTTTGAGGTGGATGCATCTAATAAATTGCTCCAACTCTCTGGTGCCACCTTCCTAGCTTCCTTCTCAATCAATCAATCATATCATTTGTAAAGCGCACTACTCACCCGTGAGGGTCTCAAGGCGCTGGGGTGGGGAATGCTGCTACTGCTCGAAAAGCCAGGTCTTGGGAAGTTTTCTGAAGGTCAGCAGGTCTTGGGCCTGCCGTAGGTGGATGGGGGGTGTGTTCCAGGTCTTGGCGGTGAGGTGGGAGAACGATCTGCCGCCGGACATCGCTCTTCGGAAGCAGGAAATTGTGGCGAGGGCAAGGTCGGTGGGGGTGTAGAAGCTGAGTCGTCTGTTGAGGTGCGTTGGTCCGGTGTTGGGGAGTGCCTTGTGTGCGTGGGTGAGGAGCTCAATATGTGTCCCAGATATTGAACTTCTTTTTGACAGAGCTACAGTTTACCTGGTGACACTTTATGTCCATTTTCGGCTAAGAGGTTCAACTAGGCAATTAAATCTTGTTCATAAGCTTCCTGAGTCTCTGAAGCCACCAACAGATCATTTATATATTGTACATGTACTGAACTGTATGGCATTCGTAGTAACTCCAGATTCTTTTTCAAGATCTGGTTAAAGATTGATGGGCTCACTGAATACCCTTTTGGGACTCCGCACCGTGCCAAAACTCTCTGCTGGAAAATAAATGAAAATAGGAGCTAGCTATCTTCACGCAATGGTTCTGAGAAGAAAGCTTGACAAAGATCAATGACAGGAAACCATTCTGCAGTACATGGAATTTGGAATGATATAGTGGCTGGATTCAGTACCACAGGACAACGTGGGACAACTATTTTGTTAATCCTTCTAAGATCTTTGGCTATTCTTTAGCTTTTGCAAATGCGTGATTGGAGAGTTACATGGACTCCCAATCAATTCCCTCAAAATATCATGTCTTCTATTACAGGAGTAATTCCTCCAATTGTTTCTAGGGTCAGGTGGAATGGTGGTGTTCTTGGATACAATGCATTTCCCTTTATAGTAACTCATACTGATTCTACACTTTTAATCAGTCCAATGTCTTTCCCTGTGAGATCTTGTGCTTCTGGATACATTGTTTCCCTCAACTCAGTGGGTAATTCTTCAGTTGTCATTTATGGAAACAGTCCAACAGCTGTCTTCGGTTGAGCCATTTTAAACTCCACATCAGGGGTCTCCAAAACGGTCCTGGAGGGCCGGATCCATGCCAGATTTTTAAAATTACTACATGTATCCCAATGGGGATATCCCAAAAATCTGACATGGATCCGGCCCTTCAGGACCGGTTTGGAGACCCCTGCTCCACATCTTCATCATGAGTTTGAAACTCCACACCATCTGGTGTGAAATAGATTGCGCAATTAGACTTCCACAATAAATCCCTTCCCAACAGAATTACTTGACTTGTGTCACAAACAACAAACTTTTGACTTTCCTCAAATGATTCTATTTTAATCAGAGCCTTCTCGGAAACTAGATTAGTATTCAGTTTATTATAGACTCCTAAAACATGGATCTTCTTTCCTGAGAGGGGTAGGTCTGGGACTTCCACCGTTTTAACAGTGGATCTGGTAGCACCAGTATATTGAGAAATGATATGGGGTAGCCATTCACTTCACCTTCTATGAATGGACCACTCTAGTCTACCACCTATACTGCACCAAGCATGCAATCTTCCTCCCCCCTCAAACACCTTCATTGGAACTTGTCAGAACCTGAGCCATGATAATCAAAAACAGGATATTGCTGAAAGGCATTCTGATTTAAGTTAGGGAATCACTGGATTGTATTTTGATTCACTTTTAGAAAAGGATTTGTGTTTCCTTTTGGCATCTGGTTCAAATTAAATCTTGGGTTTCCCATATTCTGTGCGACCAGTGGAGCTTGTGGGGCCTGCATCATCGGAACTTGTTTTTGCATTGGCACCATCATCTGTTTTACTGTTTGTTTTGGATCTGCACCCCCTTCTGCATTTTTCCTTTTTCATTTCCATTTGCATTATCAGGATTGAATCTACACTACATCTTCCAATGCCCGACCCTATGGCAGATGTGACAGTCACTCATTTTTCTCAATGCTGCAACCTCCATTCCTGAACCTGGATCAATTGGAACAACTCTACCTCTCCCTTATGGAACACATAAACCTCCTGGATTTCCCTGAAAACCTTTTTGTAGACCAACAACACCTTGCATACCACCTTGATTTCCTGCAAAAGAAGGATTCTGAAAACTTTCCTGAACAAATTTTGTCTAAGCCAACATGAATTTCTCATTAATCTTTTTCTGTTTTATTTCTTGTTCATCACTAATATTTCACATACCTCAGGATCTCATCAAGTGATTTAATCTGCCAGCAGATTTTACTTTGGTTTCTATGCAAACTGATCTCTGGTCTCAATCCTAAAACAAACTGTGATGCAAAAATCCCCATGTTTTTCTCATAAGAGTATTCTCTTCCACAGTGTTGCTGGAACAACTGTCACACCTACTAACAGTACTTGTGAACTGATTATTTTGTTTCTTGTGTTTTGGAGACACTCTGCCTTTCAGGAAAGTAATCACTGTTTTATAGTTCTTTATAGCTGCATTAGTGTGTGCCATTCATGCTGGCTTTTCACGTCGCCATTGTACAGCAGTCTTACACAAATTACTTGGTACCACAATATCAAAAAATGTATTCGAAATCAATCAACAATACCTTTGAAATTTTCACAAATCGATCAACTTGTGTGTACCACTGCACAGATTTCTCTCTCGATTTTGAAAAGTTGTGTTTAAAAGCTGCAAGGTCTTCTCTTCTCCAGGGTGCATGTGAATATTCTGCTCGCGCTATTTCTCTCAGTGGATAAGCTGAACCTCCTTCCGTATTTTGTTGATTCTTTTCCCCTGCTAACTCAGGTTGTTTACTTTTCTTTTCATATGTCCTTGCCCATTTGATTTCAATTTTTTCTGTTTCACTCCATTTGCAAATTCATTCTATTAATTCTGTAATGTGCAACCACATTCCTGAGGAACACATTGTTTCAATTGTCTGAGCATCTAATTGAACCCTGTAACATTTCTGTAAAGGAAAACTTTTAGAAAGGTCTACCTCATATTTCTGAGCCAATTTATCATGTGTAATTGGCGCTTGTCTTGTAATTTCTTTACATAGATAAATCAATTATTTCTCTTGATAGTTTTAAATGTTGTAATTCTAAACATCCCCTAATTATTTCTTCCAGTTCAACTTTTAATTTAGAAATATTCAATGGTCTCTCCTTTTCAGGTTCTGGGCTAGTTTGTTGCACTGTGCTCTCTGTTTTTGGAATCAGTGCAGCTTCTTCAAACCATTGTGGAAAAATTCCATCTTCAAACTAATTTGTTTCCCTGGTGGTTAATGATGTTGTGAAAACAAGTCTTCCGCCATCTCTAAATGCTTGAACTGTCTGAGGTGGTTTCCATACAACAATCTGTGAATTATGAGAATTCCAAATAAATCATGTTGTAGGTAATCCTCCCACAGCCCCTTGAGCGATCTGATGGCAAATTAACGTTTATTGGGTCATTTACAACTAGTCTAAGCACTGTCTGTACAATTACTGGTTGCAGCACTTGTACCGAACCAGGCACAGCAGTATTTACCACAGGTGGAGGAACAGTCTGTTATGGGCAGCTTTTGGTGGGGCAATCTGTAGAATTTGCAGGGATCCCTCAATTTGCACTGCTATAGGTTCTACAGGGGCAGTGGCTATTGTATTGTTCGTTGTGGCACCACTCTCAGTATTAGTTGATGTTGCATAAGGCAGGGCTGTGAAGCCAACACTCCCAAAATATCTCGCTTGAATCACCATCTGATCATTTCCTTATTCTTTTTCTTCTTTATCTTTTACCTAGGTCTTTTTCTTCACTTTCTCTGGCATTTCTGCAGAAATAGGTAGATACGATCTAATGCCTTCAACTTTGGTATTCCTCCATCTCTGCTGTTCTTCATCCCATCAAGCAGCTGCATAATTGCACATGGTCTCTTTGTTCTTCTCTGATATTTTTCCCTTTCGTTCTCTTGGGCAACTTTTCCCCACATATTCTAAGTTTCATATTGTGTAGGTCTAGGGGGCAATTTCACTGTGTGCAAATGTTCTTTCAATCTCTCAGTTATAGTCTCGAAGCTACCATATTTTGGAACTCATGATGCCCCTTCCTTTTCAGTGTTCTTACACCCATTGTCAAAGCCATAAACATGTATGTTATCCCAATGCAAAAGTCATATAATGTGAAGGCGTACCCCCAGGAGGTGCCTCTTTCCCCTCTCGTACCTGGATTGTAACATCACCCTTCAGAAAACTTTTAAGTTCTTTATGGCATTTCATTATTCTGGCAAAATTGCAAAGTAAACAATTTCAATTCAGTATTTAAATTCTGTTCCGTAAACTTCAGAATTGTTATTTTATTGAATTTCTTTTAAAAAATCCCAATGCAATGTCCACACAAACACAAAAGAGTGAGATTTAAAGCGCATAGATCTCAAAGTTAATTAAAGCAGCAGAACTTCCCATAAAGTGTAGTTCATGAAACTCCACGGAGTCTCAATAATACGAGCAAATGAACATGCAGTAGCATTCTAAAAATAAAGCATCAAAATAAAGTAAGGATGAACATGAGCAGCATTATCAGCAACTGCCAGCAAGGGACAAAGGAATGGGTCTGGGAAAAACATTGAAACTATTATAAAAGACATGAAAACATGCTGCAGACATTTTAGCAGGCTTCTCCCCCTCTGGATCTATCGAATGGCAGCATTCGTCTGTAAACAGGTTCACCTCTTTCTTTCCCATGGAGTAACATGCGGCTTGCAAAGTTTTATCTCAAAGTCCGCTACAGACGTTCTCGAGTAGATAAGTTCTGAAAACATAAGCTTTAGTTCCCGTAGACATTGAACGCAGGGTGAACAATGAACTGTACTAAAGATGAAAAACATCAACCTGCAAAGTCGCTGTTAGTTAATGGATTCCATTTAACAGAACATGAATTATTATTTAAAATACTTCTATTCAAGCATTATGTCAGACAAGTTCTTGTCATTTGCAAATATAATGTCGCTTATGAAAAGTAATACATTTGTTAAACTGAAACATTTCGTATTCAAGATGAATATTTGTAAACATGTCATTTTAAGGTCAAGCTTCTATATTATGTTGTGCACATTTCAGCAATACTAGGTTCACTACTAGTTAAAAGAAACTTGATTCTTAATATTTCGATTGCCTGTACAGATAGCTATGATTGCCTGTTGCAGTTTGCACATTTAAAATGCCTATTATTTCAGCTCAGAATTTTACAATAATCATTGTGCATTAAGCTGTTAATCTAAATAACTTGCAATATAATTAGTGGATCTTATCAGGAGCTATGAGGATAATAGTGTTACATTCCATAGCACATTTCGATACCCCAGAAGCATTAAACTCCTTTGAGATAGATTCTAACATAAAGAAAATAGGTCACTTTTGAGTTTCTCCGTAAATGTAAATGTAAATGTATTTGAACTTATATAGCGCACAGCTACCCACAAAGGGTTTCCCGGCGCTTGCTTAGGGAACCCGTCCTGGTATTCCCCTGTGAGATAACCCCGGCAGGGTATCCACAAGGTGAAAGCCAGGCATCCCGCCGCGAGGGGCCGTTGTGGAGATTAAGCAAGCTATTGCCCAGAGTCGCAGAGTGTGAACCCGTGAGTCGAGAAGGCACCAGAGCGAGAATTATCGAGTCCGTGGAATTTTTAGCCCAAGACCCACCGAGGCGGGGAATTGAACCCTGGTCCAGGGCCGATCTCAGCTTCCGGGTCTGCCGCCTCTAACCCCTGAGCCACACTTCTCCACCTGCGTACACCTGCAGTTTTATTGTTCTGATATAACCGTTTCATCAACAAGCTCATAATCTCATGTTAAAAATGTTTCAAAAGCTTTTAAGAGAATAGGTGGTTACGGTATTTTAAGTACGTTGGGATCTGATTTAAGGAGGCAGGTAGATAGCAAGTATAAGAATGTGATGCCTTGGTAGAGTGGAAAACACAGAGACAATATGCAGAATATGCAGACTGTGAGACTACCACACTGGGTGCCATCAACTGTCAACATATCATTTGAAACTTTGGGACTCAAGAACATGATCATTATAATGGGGGTGTATTTGTTTCCCAAAGAAGGACAGGTAAGTATTTTTGAGTTGAAAGAAAATTATAAAAGCAGGTTTAACGACAAGTCTAGTGCAACAGATTGAGTTCTAGAGTAAATTTTACATCAAAGAACAAGCACAGTTTTTCACTGAAAGACATACATCAGCATATCAGTGGAGGTGCTCGGAAGGTTTGCCTAATTATCTTTTCGGCTTTGCTCACCAGATGCAATCCAGGGTCACCCTGCCATATCACAACAAACTTTCAATAGTATTCTTAAGCTGCATGTATTGGGACATTGTTTGATATTTCAAAGGTACTGCCTAAAGGCAGTATATTCTTTAAGGTGAAAAAATAATAGCAAATATTCTCTAGTACTTGAATACTACGCTGGGTATGTTCTAATTCTTGTTTGGAGGGTGTAAAACCATTTTCCAATGCTGTTGTGTGTTAGTCACTCGTTTTACTGTGTTCCGCTAGATTAAGAGCTACGATGTCTAAAGTGTTTTGAACCAGATAGGATGTAGTTCTACTCGTCTTGTATGTTTGTAATGACAACAGCACATATTCCATTTTTTCTTTCTGATGAGGTTTGTAAAAACCTTTGTATTAGCTGTTCTCTTAAATGATTGAGTCCATAGATTGTTTTGCAATTAGCCCTGTACATAAACTCCTCCCTAGGTCAGTTTGCAGTCTTAATAACTCTGCTTTCTCTTGTCTTACTGTGCTGACTCCATGCTTCACCATTAAAAACTAAAAACCTGCAATTAACTTCATGGGAATACCTGGCATCTAGCATAAGATGCCTATTGATGAAGAAGTTTATACTTGGCTGGCTAAGTCTGGGTGGTTGGCACCGCACAATATAAGGATAAGGACAATAACTTCCTATCCACATCTCTGATGCTACTGAAAACTTATGTGTGTTTTTCACACATTCCCCACAATTGGAGAACCTGGGGTGTATGGATATGTTTGGTGAACAATTGTTCAATTGGGCTATTGGTCCTGTGCAAGTTCATTTTAAGGGAAAGGAAAGAGAATTAATAATAGATTCCGTACGTTTTAATTCTGGACTCTATAATATATAATCTAATGGAAGCTGAATAAGTATAAAGTAAAACAACCTCCAAATATTTGTTGTGTATAGTGAAATTCATTTATTCATTGCAGCGTATCAAAAATATTCTTAAGTCAATATATTCTTTTTGTTTTTTTTGATGATCAGTACTCACAAATAAGTGAAAAAAGAAGGTGCTCTACAACTCTTAAAAAGCATAACATTGAACTCCTATTAATGAATGTATTCAATAAAAGCAGGAGTTTATATAATTACGAGGTCAAGGGCGTTTTGATCTCAAACATTTGAGATCATCTCAGGACAGGTGTGTGAGCTTTTGATATCACTGGAAAATAAGAGGAGGTTGTAAGGCCGGAGTAATTAGAGGCCTGCTAATAGTTTCAAGACGTAGTTAAAAAAGGGGGCAAAGGTGACGGTTTATTAATTTGGATAGTGCAGAATGGTAAGGTCTTCCCGTGGGTGTGAAGCCAATTATTGATGAACCAGTTGTGTTAGTAACCAACCTATGTTAGAGAATGAATTTGCATATGCCTTTTTTGTGAGGGGTGAGGGGCAGAGTAGGCATCTTAAAGGAAATTCATAAAACTAATGCATCATTTATTTTAACATAATGAATCTGGCTGTATTCATTTTATAGTGACTGGTCCGATTGGGAAGAACATCCTGCCAGAGCAGTCTGTCTTTTTTGTGAAAAGCAAGCGGAAACAACAGACAAACTGCTTATGCACATGAAGGTAAGGTTCAACTTAAAATTCTCAATGCATGTCTAACAAAGGATTGACTATATTTTGGTATCTTTCGACATTTGGTCTTTCCTATCTGACTTTGCAATTGACCCTAGGTATGAAAGTGACCTTCGGCCACTGCACCTGTCAATGGACTATAGATTAGTCCCTAGTACTAGGAGACCGATGGATTATAGCATGTTGGATAACCCAACAACTGATGGCCCCTTAATGAGCAACAATAGGCGTTCCCTTAAACGGGCTAGCTTATTGAGTAATAAAGAGGCATTATCCAGCATTTACCTACTTCTTGCAGATACTTTTGCCAAATATCTGCTCCAACCAGTAGAGGGTAAGGTTTTTACTGACCTGCACTTTGAATTTTTTAAAGCCTTAGTACCATTCGTGTCGAAAATGCCAAATAAAAAAAGGCTGCAAAAAACTAGCTCCATTGGCACTAAACCCTGGCACAATAAGGAATGTCGAAACTGTAAGGGTTCACTCCTAGAGGCAATTAAGAGCAAAAAACCACATGTAATCAGGACCCTAAGGCAAGAATACAGGAGGGTGCAGAAAAAGGCTAGTATTAACTGGGATGAGGAATGTTTGGAGAACATGCTAATAGCTGTCAAAGCGAAGGACAATGTGGGTTTCTGGAAACTAGTTGCTAATGAGAAAATTGGAGAAAGGTCACCGGATGATGTGTTTATTGATGAACAAACTTGGGTCAACTATTTTACCCACTTGTATGAAGCACCAGGTAGTTAGGTGATAGCTGATGGAAACAGTCCATGGTTGGTCCCACCCACAAACACTATAGAGTTCAGTCTTGAGGAAACAGAGTGAGTAATAACTGCTGTGAAAAACAGTAAAGCCCCAGGCCTAGATAAAATACCTGGGGACCTGTACAAGCATGAGATCAGTGTATGGGCGCCATACATAAATAAGCTTTTTAATATATTAGTTGCCGGAGGGAATTTACCAGATAGCTGGCGGGGAGCAGAAATTATCTTCGTTTTTAAGAAGGGAGATAGATATGATCCTTCTAACTATCGTCCTATTTGTCTTCTAGACATTTTACAAAAAATCTTTTCAAGGCATCTTTTAAATCAAATGGACTTGTGGATCGATGAGAATGAGATCTTTACAAAGTTCCAAGCAGGCTTTAGACGGAACACAAGTAAGATAGACCAAGTTTTTAGGTTTTGTTGCATTTGTTGGAAATATGTTTTTTTATTAAAAGGAAACATTTATGTAGCTTTTGTTGACCTTAGGGCAGCTTTTGATTTAGTTTTGCGGGATCGTTTATGGGATTGTTTGCTTGCACTGGGTTTACCAACTTGTATACTCCAGCAGATTAGACGATTACATGATAATAACTTTGCAAGTGTACGTTGGGGCCCGAAAGGGGAACTAACAGAACCCATACCTATCAGACGGGGAGTTCGCCAAGGATGTGTGTTGGCCCCTACACTTTTTTCCTTATTCGTCAACGACATCCCAGAATACTTAGATAAATGCAATAATGATTCCCCAAAACTGAATGGTGTGAGGGTCCCCTCACTCCTATTTGCGGACGACACAATCCTGATTTCGCAAACGCCCATGGGTCTACAAACACTTCTAAACTCCTTTAAAATGTACTGCGATTCAAAAGGACTAGAAATAAATACGAAAAAAAACAAATGTAGTCCATAAATCCCCACAAATCATTTAAAGGGCAATTCTTTCTAAATAGCCAAAGGCTTGAACTGGTTTCAAACTTCTCGTATTTGGGTGTTTCCCTAGCTTCAACAACCTCATGGAGAACACAAATTGAAAAAAGCAAAACTATATTCAATCAGAGTACTTTACCTATTATAAAGCGTCATGGGGCAAGTCTAAGTAAGTCCATTTCACAAGCACTAGAAGTTTTTAAATTTAAGGCCCAATCTGGTGCTTTATATGGAGCAGAAATCTGGGGTATAAATGCAGGTAACATCTTTACGATTAGTGAAAACATCTTTTATAGAAGGCTTTTGAGATTGCTCAAATGTACTCCACTTGTACCATTATTTATGGACTTAAACATGAAAAGAACAGACCACATTGCATTACTTAGGCCACTCTTGTTCTGGGTCAGACTCTGGAGTACTCTCGAACTTGTAGATTATAGACAAGGAATCTTAGAAGTTAAGAACCTTGATGTTTATACTACCAACCCTTGGCTTAAGCATGTTAAAAATTGGTTTCATCGGATAGGCCTTGCCCACTTCTGGGACGATCCAGCGTGTTTGAGACAAAGATGTACGATTCTGGTCAGGGCAAGATTTTGGTTTTATATAACACACAATTACCAAAATGATTACTCATGTGGATCCATTGCACATAGCTTTCTTGATTTTAAGGACTCTCCACTTTTTGAAGACTTTTTAAATGAGATTCAACCACCCCTAGCAAAAAGCCTGTACTTAAAATTTAGATATGGTATACTTAAAACAAATTCAGTACTAGCGAGATGGGATAAGTCCACAGGGCAACCAAAAAGTGCAAATTGTACATGATGTCAATTAAACCAAAGAGAGGATGACAGCCACATATTGTTCTTCTGTACTGTCTACGAACTAGCGAGGAGAAAATGGATTAAACCCTTGTGTAAAGCCTTAGGTATACGATCATACCTGGAAGCATATAGGATTGTTAAAACAGACACTGGACGCCTTACAGTGTTTTGTGTCAGCAGATTCCTATTGAGTGCTAGTTATACCCGTAAAAATTTGGCTCTTGATCTGTAGACATTAAATGGGCGTAAATTGCATGTAAGTTAGGTTGCCCTGATCCTGGCTAGTGGTGGTATTTGTAAAAACATCTGTTTTTTTTTAGTTATTATGCCTATTTTAATCTGGATATTTCATTGTACTATTTGATGAATTGTATATTTTCTGCTTTCCATTGGTATGTTGTATCCGCTGTGCAAAATGTATTGTTGTTGCTTATGCATCTTTTATGGCCGAATGAGCCGAAATAAAGATTACATGAAATGAAATTGGGAAGTATTTCTTTGTAGTCATGCTATGACGTCGACAAACACAACCTCCAAGGATTCCTGTATCACTTGCATGATAATACACATTCCATAAAGGTTTAAATGCATTAGAACTCTCACTAATGACACAATGTATTTATACTATTGCAAAATATCATAGATGACACAAAACAATATTCTGACTTCATGGAAGACATTTCCTATAAGTTCTTGAAGGCAAGCAGTGCATAATTCAGTACTGTTTGCTGTGAAGATTAATTGCATCTGGTTACATCTGAGAACGGATTGCCCCAGCAGTTGCCAAGACAGCTTGTCATTGTTATTCTAGGAGGAGCTTGCAGCCTACCCATCTCCATCATTATTCTTTCCATTAGTGGGGTGACTTGACAACATGTAACACTAACAAATGTAATTCCTGTGTGTTTTGAGAGTAGCTTGGTTCATTGAGTCACTTGAATGCCCTCAAGGTCGGGTCCTCCTTTTCGCATTCGTTTCTCAGACTCTTTAAGTTATTAGTCGATTGTTTTTGGAAGACAAACATTAGAATTACATGAACTATGAGCATTGTTCATCAGTAGTCTATACATGATGTACATGCTAATAAAATACATTAAAGCAGTTCTGTTTTTTTTTTACTTGTGACTATTTTAGAGTTTGACCAATAGATGTCTACTGCAGACAAAAAGGAATGACCCATGCATTTATTTTAGTTTATTTGAATGATTTTAACATACATTTTACAATAATGTTGAAATAATGTTTCACTTTTTACTCGTGTCTATCCGAATATATGGCATGCAAGCTCATTGAAGCCTCTGACAGTAGTCTTCAGTAAGTTGCCGTAACTTTACCACCCACGTGTTGAGGATAATGTCTGATAAAGTACTATGTGACATGGTAAGTGTCTATCCACAGAATTAATATAATGTTCCAACTAGTGGATAACATTCCAAGTCGTTCATTGTGGTCTATGCAACCCGAGTATATCATGAATGTAATTGGAGCTCATCACCAAAAGGATTGTGCCCCTGAGGCGTGGAACTTCTGGTCAGATAGCAGAAAGGCTAAGCATGTTTGTTGCACAGTACATAAGGAATACATTTCCGGTTAGTTTCCCTTGTCTGTCACAACCTTCACTGCTACTACTTCATGTCATGCAATTGAACGGCCCAGTAGTTAAAGTGTAAATACATATTTAATTGTGAACCAGCAAAAATCGGTTTGACATGATTTAACAGTTCCTATTTTGGCTTCTGGTTTGCCACTTTGATGGTTTCAATCAGTAGTACTGAACTTGCTTCAAGTACAGTTTTTCTCAAGTTATGTTATCATGCTTCGTCCTTTGTCAGTAATAGTTCTCCTGAGAATTGCCCGTTCTTTTCCTATGGTATCAGACGAGGTCTGCAATGCTCATTTTTTAATAGCAACACTAGAAATGTAGAGTATTAATCCCTGCTTCCACACTTGATCAAACATTGTGACTTTGAGAAAATCTATTTCTCTGTGACGTAGTTCGCTGTAAATCGGAGCACCTAGTAAACAATACAAAATTCTAGCCTGGTGTAAATCTATCTCTGCACTTTGACTAGGTTTTGTGGGAAGTTGGAATTAAATTGTACATACCCCTGGCTTAGTACAAGTGATGTTTGGATCCCCTCTGGGATTGCAAATGATTCTTCTAACCATTCTACATGTTTCTCGCCCCTCTTTATATAAGGACCCCTGTCACTTTTATACATTTGTTTACATTTGTATGGGCATTCACTATAATCATTGAGCACATCCTATGGGTTTACATTAAAGCTACACTGTAGAAGCATCACAGGCGGTAGTTGCAGGTACAACCTATAGTCCTTCTACCATGTTTGCCTGATCTGGATGTTGAAATTTAAATCGCTTTCCGGATCTCCTGTGAACTCTGTGTTCAGTAAGTCTTCCTGTTAACCTGAAGGAAAAAAGTCAGTGGTATACCAGCGACATCTTTTGACTTGTTAGCAGCAGAGCAGCCCTTAACCAGAACTGACTTGAGAGTTTTTATTGGAAGACAGTCCTACTATTTCTTCATCAGCTCTTCTCACCATTTGCAAGTCAAAAGCCACCAACTTTCTTAATCCGACCTTAATATTTCAGACTCTCAGTATATTTAGATTTCTAGATATTCCGAACAATTAGTAGAATACTTGCCTAACTTCTCCAGCCACCATATGGACTTCACTCATTGTCCAATCCCGAATTGATAGAGCACCTGGCATGTATTACTTTCAAATGAGCTTCTCTGCTTAGAAACACACAATCTAAAAGCAACCATCACTGAAATAACCGGCATCCACATATAGCTGCATTAAATAGGCTTGGTCACTTTACGCAAAAATCTAATCTAGACAAGCAACATGATGAGACCCCTACTGAGGACAATTTCTCTCCTTTTCACGTGTTCACTCATTCTCTGTCGACCTATGCATGTTGGTTGCCCTTGCGTGCTTTCTTTCTGAAAAACATGTCTCAATGGTTTTGCCAGACTTGGATCTGTCAGATTCAAATCATTTTTTGACATGACTTCACTTCAGGAGAAAATCTTTCACAGGGGAGGCTCCTTCGCTCTGGCAAAAGAACATCGCCCAACAGCTGAAAGGCAACAGATAGCAGTAAAATAAAATGACAGTAAAACTATTTTATTATTGTAGTAAGTTCCAACCACACAGAAGTTAGGTTCCAAGTAGATTTATTGTAGCAGAAGAACAGCTTAACAACCACAAGTAGGAAAATGACATTCTCCCAAGTAAGACCTCTGAGCAACTGACTCGGTAATCAAGGATAAACATTCCAAGTGACATAAACTAATTCCAGGTGACATAAACTAATTCCAAATGACATCAAGTAATGGAATACCACACACCTCCCCCCTTTTAAAAAAAAAACCAACAAAACAAAAAAAAAACGAAGAGAAAACAAAAAGAAAATAAATTAGCGATAAGTTAAACTCTAACATAGTCTTTAAACTTTGAAGGAACACATTTTACACGTTCGCTACGTCTTAAGGAAATTTCTTCACAATCTACATTCGATGAATGATTATCAACTTCAACACAAGCATCTGACCTAACATCAGAATTGATCACGACATCAGAATTATTTACAAACTTATTTTCTAGATTGTCATATACCTCATGTGTGCCAGAAAAGCCGTCAGAATTATGATCCAATACATTCTTTTCTGGCAAAATGATCTTTTGAGTGAAAGGAACAACAGTAGTCTTGCATAAGGAGATTCTTATCAAATTCCATATTTTCCCACCTTCCACTCTGACAGCTTTGCTAAAAACCTCAATTACCTTAACAGGATCAGACCATTTAGATACCCTCCTATGTAATAATCCGCCCAATTTCACACGTACAAAATCACCGATTTTTAATTTGCCAACATTATACTTCTTCTTAGAAATATGTTGAACCATCCTTTCCTGATATTTTCCAATTTTATCTTTCAACTCTTTAAAGTCCACCTCATAAGAAGAATTACTTTTTAACCACCAAGGTAAAAGTCGAGAACCTGGTTTCCTGCCACGTAACAACTCAAACGGAGACAAACCAGTCACAGAATTAGGAGACAAACGATAAGTTAACAAGGTCGCTTGATGAGCTTTCTTCCACTTCAAACCACTCTTCACAGCTAGCTGACAAGATTCCTTGATGACCCTGTTAAACCTCTCGACTTGGCCATTTGCTTGTGGAAAATAATTTGAGGTTCTTTTATGTACAATTCCAAATTTACTAAGAAAATCTTCAAATTCTTTACTGATGAACTGCGGACCATTGTCCGAAATAAGTTCCTCTGGTAAACCTTCCCTTGAAAATATTTCATCAAGAAATTCAATCACATTCTCAGAAGAAGTTCTCTCTACAATTTTCAATTCCGGCCATTTTGAGAAGTAGTCAATTAAAACCAAAGCAAACAACTCTTTTCCAGATTGATAATTAAAAGGTCCAATGATGTCAATTCCCACTCTCTGCCAAGGACCATTGGCGTACTCAATAGGAGTCATCTCAACAGTAACATTCTTCACAGTCCTGTCACTCAACAAACAAGGAGAACAATTCCTTACCCAATTATCCACCATAGAATCAACCCCAGGCCACCAGTAATGTTCCCTAATCCTCCTTTTAGTTGTAGACATACCCATGTGTCCCTCATGTGCCAACTTACAAATAGTTTCCCTGAGCTTCAATGGAGGAATAATTTTATCAGACCTCACAATAATATCCTGACTCAACATTAATTCATCTCTGACTTTGTAAAATGACGCCAATTCACCAGAAAGTTTCCTCTCTTCAGGCCAACCATTAGTCAAGAACTGCTTAACCAAGTTCAAAACTTCATCATTGTTCATAGCTTCTAACCAATCCTTCTCTGACAAAACCAGAGAACCCTCTTGACTTAAAATCACAATCACATCCGCAAAAGAGTATGCAACATCACATTCAACATTTTTACCAACAGCCACACTCGCAGGAAAATGTGACATGCAATCCGCATGAACATTCAAGCGTCCTGGAACATACACAACCTCACAACGGTATTCCTGTAATTTGGCTGCCAACCTTGCTAAACGAGCAGTAAGTACTCTTCCACCACCTGCAGACAACATAGTGATTAAAGGTTTGTGATCAGTTCTCAAAGAAAATTTAGTTCCCCACAAAAACTGTCTAAAGTGTTGAGATGCCCAAGTACAGGCAAGTAACTCTCTTTCAATTGTTGAGTAATTCTTTTCAGCATCACGTAAAGCTCTAAAAGCATACGACACAACAAACTCACCAGACCTATCTTTCTGCATTAATACGGCACCTAGACCAATGTTACTTGCATCAACATAAACAATGCACTCCTTACCCACCGAGTATGGCCTCAAAAATGGAGCCTCAACAATTTAGCATTTCAAAATTTCAAAAGATTCCTGTTGTTCCTTGCCCCACTCAAATTTTGCATTTTTTTTAGTAAAGTCCTCAATGGATGTACAATGTCTGAATAATTTCCTAAAAATTTTCCATAAAATTCAGTCCGACCTAAAAAGGAAAGCAACTGTTCTTTTGATTTGGGTGTTGGAGCATTAACAATACTCTGCACATGGTTAACCTTAGGTTTGATACCATCCTTCGATATTTCATGGCCTAAATACTCCACTTTATCCTGCCTAAACTTGCATTTAGTAAGTTTCAAAGTAAGACCCTTAGACCTTACTTTTTCCAAAACAGAAACTAAATTCTCATCATGTTCACTGCTATCCTTCCCAAAAATCAATATATCATCCTGGAAAGCTATAGCCCCTTAACATTCCATCAACAACTCTTTCATTAAACGTTGGAAAACAGAGGCCGCACTCGCCAAACCAAAAGGCATACGCAAATATTGAAACATGCCTTCTGGAGTAACAAATGCAGTTAATTTTCTGGAGTCATCGTGCAACTCCACCTGGTGGTAAGCACTAGCCAGGTCAATGGTAGAAAACACAGTGGCCCCAGATAATGCAGCAATCAACTCATGGATATTTGGTAAGGGGTGTTGATCTATCCAAATTTCTTTATTAAGACTGCGAAGATCCGCACATAAACGAAGATCACCTGAGCTCTTAAGTGATAGCACAATGGGCGAAACCCAAGGGGATGATTCAATTGGTTCAATTATGTTCCTTTTGACCAAATCATCTAACATTTCCTTTAATTTTGGTCTATAAGCTAAAGGAACATTTCTCACTCTATGCCTAACAGGGACAGCATTATCATTCAAAATAATTTTGTGTTTGAAATCAACATATTTCCCTAATTTCTCATTAAAGATTTCAGGAAACTTCTCCAAAACCTTCTTAGTGAAACTAACACTGTTAGATGAGTCCAGGGTTAAATTCACCATAGAGTCAATTTTTGACTTTTCACAACGAGACTCATCAACATAGACCGGAGGATCTGCATTTGGATCCAATTTAATCCCTAAATCACGTTGGTGAGGCCAACCAAGAATAGATACCCCTTTGGTAGCGACATAAACCTTTGCTCTGATGTCCCTATTCTTAAAAGATATCTTCGCCCAGAAAAATCCCTCTAGGGCAATCTTTTGTCCAGTGTACCCACCAGGATATATATCCGGACTTAATAATTCTCTTTGACACCACAATTGTTCAAAAATATTCTTGCCAATAATGGTGTACCACCCACATGAATCAACAAAAATTTCAACGGGTTTATCATCCATGAAAATTGTACATGAAGGAAAATTCCTTTGAACACATTCATCCACAGAAAGTATACAATTCAAATTATTAAGAACCTCCTCTTCTTCAGGTGATATATAATTAATTTTCTGCCCTGACTTACATACATTACCAAAATGCCCTTTTCTCTTGCACTTTACACAGATTTTGTCCCAAGGAGGACAACCTCTGTAATTGCCTACATGGTTGGAACTCCCTCATCTATAGCAAAGTATTGTACCCCTCTTCACAAAACTTCTGTTTTCATTAGCATTCCTTACATATTCCTTCTTGAAATTACTTTTACTACTAGAAACACTCGAAGTAGGTTGACTTTTAATGATAGCTACCTCCGTCTCGGGTACATGTGTCTTCTGATTTTTCCCTTTAATTTCTGACACAAATAATTCAGAATGTTCTATACCTTTTGCTATATTCACCACTGCAGCTAATGTAGTCTCCGTTCCTAACCAAAGTCTTTCTTGGATCTTTTTGCTTTTAGTCTTCATCATAATTTGATCCCTAAGAACTTGTTCATAAGATATAGTTTCAAAAGAACAAGAACAAGCAAGAGAACGTAATGCTGCAACATAATCCTCAATTGTTTCATCAGCCTTCTGTTCACGAGAATAAAATTTGAACCTCTCCATTACAGTATTTATTCTTCTACCATAGCAAATTTTCATTTGCTTTGCGGCTTTATCAAATACATCCTTGTCACCAGCATCCTTTAAAGGTGGTAAATTATCAAATTCTTTGATCCCAGCACCCCCAAGACAATGTCTTAAAAGAGCTAGTTTCCTTTTTGCAGAACAACCATCCTTTTCCAATACTTCTACGTACGCAATAAACATGGGATACCAAAGATCCCATTCTATGTTAGGATCACCTGCAATTTGAAGAAAATGTGGAGGTGCAGCTATATTCGACATTTTGCAATTAAAACTGGCAGAGATTTTAAAAAAAAACAAATAAATAAATAAATCTTCAAAAAAAAAATATTAACAGTATTGGTGTGCAAATCACAGAGAAATAGGTGTGCAAATCACCGTAGTTATTGATTTGCCAACATCGGATTTTCCACTCAAAATCTTGAAATAGGTGTGCAAATCACCGTGGTTACTGACTTGCAGCAGGATATGTTAAAAGATGACACAAACGATGTTTAAATCCCTAAAATGCTTCTTCCCTCACTATGTCTTCTCCTGTCATGAAATCTTCACAATTCACGCTAAAAATGCCTCAAACTTAACAAAGATGGCCGCCGTAAACGTCTTATCGTGCGCGATGACGTTAGAATACCCAGAATTCACTCCGTCAAGATCAGGCGAAAAGCGAATTCCAGAGGCAGAACTCAAAAGCTCGTGGTAAGCTTCCTTACATTTTAAATGTCAATAGTTCTACGAAAAACGCTCAGCTCACATCCGCTTACATTCGATTCATCAATCCAGCCAAACAATCCTTAAATTCGCAAAAATCCAATTCAATCACGGCGAACACCGCTCGATAAGTGCGGTCGATAAAAACGAAAAAAACAGTCCAAACATCGTGGAAACCAATTTCAACACGAATCCAGAGTAATTCCGAGGAGAAAAAAAAACAAAACTCACATTTGTAGAGCCATAGCGGACCACTTCCTTAGCAAAATCTCGAAAGTATTACCGCAAATGAGCTTTTCTTTATTTGTTCATGGATTGCAGGCTTTTCTTCATTTAAAAACGTGTGAACGCCGTCTTCCTTAAATCTAATCCTCCAAATCGTCGCCAGTAAATGTGTAGTAAGTTCCAACCACACAGAAGTTAGGTTCCAAGTAGATTTATTGTAGCAGAAGAACAGCTTAACAACCACAAGTAGGAAAATGACATTCTCCCAAGTAAGACCTCTGAGCAACTGACTCGGTAATCAAGGATAAACATTCCAAGTGACATAAACTAATTCCAGGTGACATAAACTAATTCCAAATGACATCAAGTCATGGAATACCACAATTATCATTTTATTATTCACTTCCAGTCGCAGAGTATGGGTTGGGGCCATGTTTTAGCGTCACACTGCAGGGTAGGGCGAGTGGTAGGCACTGAAAGTGTGCATGTCGGTTTGGCCTGCCATCTTAAGATGGCGAAACCGACATGCACACTTTGACATCACCAGGCTGTATCTTGGAGATATCATCAGTGCTCAGAGACCTAGGCTCCAAGTCTTTGCTGGAGCGTGAAAACAGCCCTCTCTGCCCAATCCCAGTGCTTCTCTCATGCTGGGAGTAATACCCTAAGAGCAGCAATGGGATTGCTTGGGGAGTCTGGGAGCCTGTGCTCATGGAGATTGCCTCTGTCCTCGTGGAGATTGCAATGCCGGGAGCAGAGGAGCAATACGGCGCAGGAGCAGATCAGGCCTGGTGTGGCGAAAGGTCAGTGTACATTTCTTTCTTTCTTTTTTTATTTTTTATTATTTTTTACCCCACGCTGCCCCCCACGTCTGATTGGCTGTAGCCACCTCTGATATCTCTCATTCCTCTTTATTTTGTTACCTACTGGCATGGACGCCTTCACAATTCACGCTAAAAATGCCTCAAACTTAACAAAGATGGCCGCCGTAAACGTCTTATCGTGCGCGATGACATTAGAATACCCAGAATTCACTCCGTCAGGGAAGGTATAGATGTATAGCCAAACTTCCAGTGGAATTTGACTCTACCTAGTGAAGGTATGGTAACATTTTAGATTATATTGTATTTCACATTGTCTGCCAGAGGCTCCAGTTAATCGTCTTTGAGAGTAAAGATTGTTGTGCATCTTCTTCTCCATCTACCAAAAGAATAAGGAATGTTTCTGGAAGAAACAGCTGTTAAAGAGGTGAAAGATACCCTTCAGTTCCCAGCAACTGGCAGCTTAATGTTCCGCACTCCCCTGCTCCTAAATAATTGTCTATACTTTCTTTGTCCATGGAAAATCTAAAATCTCATCATTTGATACCTAAAACACACCTCATGATCACCGTCACGAACAATGGAAAATATAAAAACTCATGCGCTCTAAACCTTGAAAAACGAAAAAGATCTGTAATCTGTTGGACTCTTGTGTTTATGAAGTAGCATCTTGAGAATTGAGAAGTCAGCAAGCTTGGAGCTCCAAGAGGTAGTGGCCATTTAGAGTGTTGCCGTTGTCAATCTCCCATACACGCAATGGGAGCTAAAGCTTCTGCATGAGGACAAAGTTGCTGTGCATTAAACATGCCCATCAAAGTCCCTTTATATATAACTGAAATATTATTTTAAAT
Organism: Lissotriton vulgaris; assembly: GCF_964263255.1. Lineage (NCBI taxonomy): Eukaryota > Metazoa > Chordata > Amphibia > Caudata > Salamandridae > Lissotriton > Lissotriton vulgaris. The sequence continues at coordinate 1,845,443,318 of NC_141685.1, forward strand.
TCCGGTAACATTTATTTGGTTCCATTTTCGTATTGTTTGGCTTTATGTGTGATGTTATTGTGTTATTATCAGCACTCTGCTTGTGACCTACACTGCTCATCCCAGAGGAAGGGAATTTTATAAAGGCCGAGATACTCAGATTGTCACTGTCACCTGTGCTGCTTGGGGAGGTCCTTGCATTGGATGGCATATTCTCATAACTTCGTGAATTAAGTCTTGAAGTTATTTGTGAAGAAACCCCCCTAACTTTAGACCTAGATTTTATGAATATGTGGCCTAAGGAATTGAAGTAGAGGTGTTGATCGGGTAGTCTGCTTGTATGTTGGGCATCAGTTGGTTTCTGATAGATACATCTGCCGTGTGGATTCCTCACCTTGTGAATATCCCCCTTGCGTCAGCAACGTTCGGAAAATTCTTCGTAGCACGCCGGCGTGGACGACGTCATAGGAGCACGGCTTCGCGCGCGACTCCGTCTGACGCCACCGACTCCACATAAGGCCCACGTCGGCGTGATGACGTCAGTTCCCTTTTTTCCGCGTCGTCGACGCTAACGGTTTCTGGGATCTTCTGCGATACTTTTGTATCTATTCGCTGTTTAGCAGTTATTGTTTCACTATCGGATTTCGCTTCATCGCCGGAGATGTCGTCGAGGAAGACAGGTTTCAAACAGTGTGGTTCCTGCTCCCGGATGATGTCGATCACCGATCCGCATCCCGACTGTCTGTGGTGTCTTGGTTCGGGACACGATGTCAAGAACTGTCGTTCCTGTGACAAGATGAACCCCAAAGCCTTGCGTGAGCGGGAGGCGAAGCTTCTGCTTGCTAAGGTGAAGGAAAGGGAAGCCGGAAGGTCTTCGAGGTCAGTGTCCAGGCGCTCGAAGTCGAGACAACGGTCGCGGTCGAAGTCAAGGTCGGCTTCGAGGGCGAAGTCGAGGTCGGCTTCGAAGGCCAAGTCGAGGTCGAGAGAGAGATCAAGGTCCAGAGGGAGGTCGAGGTCCGGTTCCAAGTCGGCCTCGGGCCATGCTTCGGGCTCCTCGAGAAAGAAGCATAAGAGGAGTAAACATCACTCCAGACACCACTCTGGCAAGGAGTCTTCGGATTCGAGGAAGAAGTCGAGAAAACATCATAAGGACTTTGTGTCTCCTTCTCCAGCTCAATCTCACGTTGGTTCTCCAGTTCATGAGCCGGAACCGGATCTGGAGTCGCACCATTCATCGGTGCATGAAGAAGAGGTTCCTCGAGCACCGACTCCGGTTGTGGAGCCTGAAGAACAAGACGGCCAGGGTGCGCCTTTGCCGGATCAGCCTCCTTCGGAGCGGCCGTTGGGTTCGTACCCACCCTTTCCAGGTCCAGGTCAGGATCCCTCGCAGTTTTTAAACGCCATGTTTGGTGTTTACTCGAGGGCGATGTACCCCGCTGGTGCGCCTATGGGTCCCATGGGTCCTTTGTCTTTCAATTTGGGTGTGCCCCAGGCTTATGCCCCGGCCCCATTTATGCCGTTTATGCCGACGCCTTGCACTCCTTGGCTCGGTACGGCGCCGCCGAGGTCGTCGACTTCGCATGCGGCTTCGCCGACTCCGGATCGGCCTCGGGTGGATTCGGATCGTGGCACTTCCCGTCCTCCGGCTCCTCGCTCGACGTCGGCTCCGGCGCCGTCGGAGTCGTTACCGGATCCATCGACTTCGGTCCGTATGGAGTGGTCGAGGCGCAGGGCACAACGCCTCTTGGAGGAGAAGGAGTTTGTGGACTCCGAGGTTGAGGAAGGAGAGTTGCATGAGGGGGATTGTTTTGAGGACCTTCAGGATGCAAGTGGCTTGGAACTTTCTCCTGAATGGGGTTTGCCAACCGTTTCTGACACACCATCTAAGGACTTGGCACCCTATCATGTTGTCATAAAGAAGGCTGCAGAGTTGCTAGGCTTGACTTTGCCCACAGTTGAATACAAGCCCAACATCCTTACGGAAGTGTTGCATTCGCCCTCTTCTATTGTGGAGCCTACGCTTCCTTTTACGGATGCATTGACTGAACCGATAAAGGAGGTCTGGAAGAGGCCTTTATCTGCTCCTGCAGTTTCCAGGTCAGTGGCAAGGCGTTACAGGGTGGCTCCTGATGACCCTGAATTTCTTTCCTCGCATCCTGCACCGGAGAGTCTGGTAGTGCAGGCCGCCTGTTCCAGCAGGGCTGCGGGTTCTTTCCCTCAGGTGCCAGCAGACAAGGACTCAAAAAAACTGGACCAGTCTGCTAAAAAGATTTTCTCCTCGGGTAGCATGGCCTTGAAGTCCACCAATGCTACTTGCCTCTTGGGGAGATACGTTCACGCGTTGATGGACTCTGTCAAACAGCTTTCTGCTAAGCTTCCAGAGGACGATAAGAAGTACTTTAACGAGGTGGTCGCTGATACTCAGGCTGCAGCTCGTATGGTTATACAGAGTGGTATGGACACGGCGGACTCTGTTGCCAGAATTATGGGCTCCACTGTGGCTACAAGAAGGGCTGCATGGCTTAAGTCCTCTGATTTTTCTACTGACGTTCAGTCTACTCTGTTGGACTTACCGTTTGATGGGACAGGTCTCTTTGGCAAGAAGGCTGACGTAGCTCTGGAGAGATTCAAAGACAGTCGGGCTACGGCGAAGTCTTTGGGCCTTCAGACGAGGGGCTCTGCGACTAGAAAGTATAGGGGTTTTGGCAGATCCAATTTTCGTCCCTACAATCAAGGACAGCAGCAGCAGCAGCAGCGCCAGAATCCTCTGTATAAATCCTACAGAGGAAAGCAAAGGGGCCGTGGTCGTGGGCGCCAGGTCTCCTCCTCCTCCTCCTCTTCCTCTAATAGCCAACCCCCTCCCCCTGCAGCAAAGCAGCCCTAGATCCGCCATTCTGGATCATGTGGCTCCGGTGGGGGGTCGGCTTACTCATTTTCTACGGGATTGGAAATCGGTTACATCGGATCTTTGGGTTCTCAATCTCGTAGAAAATGGGTATGCACTTCCTTTCCAGGAGTTCCCTCCCAATTACCCTCCTTGCCAGGGTTTTTGTTCGGAGGACCACCTTGTTCGCTTGCAGGAAGAAGTCCTGGCTTTGTTCAAGAAAGGTGCGATAGAGGTGGTTCCAGAGCAGGAAAAGGGTCAGGGATGCTACTCCCGGTATTTCCTGATCCCCAAGAAGGATGGCAGGTTACGTCCAATCCTGGACCTCAGGATTTTGAATCTCTATCTCAAGCAGGAGAAATTCAAAATGCTCACTCTTGCGCAGGTTCTTCAAGCGCTGTTGGAAGAAGACTGGATGGTGTCGATCGACTTGCAGGATGCGTATTTTCACATCCCGATCCTGAAGTCGCACAGGAAGTATCTCCGTTTTACGGTGGGATCGCAACACTACCAGTTTGCGGTCCTTCCGTTTGGTCTTACTACTGCGCCTCGAGTTTTCACCAAGGTGATGGCAGTGGTGGCTGCACATCTCAGGAGGTCGGGGATACCTGTATTCCCGTATCTGGACGACTGGCTGATCAAAGCGGAGTCGCCCGAGAAGGTGCTTCATCACCTGCAAGAAACATCGCAGCTGTTGTTCAGGTTGGGTTTTTCAATAAATGTGCCCAAATCTCACCTGGTGCCCTCCCAGCGCAACCTGTTCATAGGTGCGGTACTGGACACTACTGTATGTCGTGCATTCCCTCCTCCGCAAAGGATTCGCGACATACAGGAAATGATTCCTTTATTTCACAATGGAGCGGTTGTTCCGGTCCTGAAGGTCCTTCGCCTGCTCGGTCTGATGGCTTCTTGCATTCTCCTGGTCAACCATGCACGCTGGCACATGAGGGCACTCCAGTGGTGCCTCCGCAGGCAGTGGTATCAACACAATGGAGATCTCGGGGAGTCAGTGAGGATCTCCAGAGAAACTGCAGCGGATCTGTCTTGGTGGGGCGTGGAAGGCAATCTGTCTCAAGGAAAGCCTTTTCAGCTTCCACCATCGGTGGCCACGGTGATAACGGATGCATCCACTCTAGGGTGGGGTGCTCATCTGGGGGATCTGGAGGTCAAGGGTCTTTGGTCTCCAGAGGAAAGGCTGCTTCACATCAACCTTCTAGAGTTACGGGCGATACGTCTGGCACTCAAGGCCTTCCTCCCTTCCCTTCGCGGTCGGTCAGTTCAAGTCCTGACGGACAACACGACCGCGATGTGGTATGTCAACAAGCAGGGAGGAGTGGGGTCGCAGTGTCTCTGCAGGGAGGCTCTGCGCCTCTGGTCCTGGGTTCAGGACCACCAGATTTGTCTGATGGCAAATCATCTGGCCGGGGTTCTGAACGTGCGTGCAGACATTTTCAGTCGTCAGTTCTCTGCCGACCACGAGTGGAGGCTTCACCCGGAGGTTGTTCGTTACGTCTTTCAGATGTGGGGGACTCCTCGGGTGGACCTGTTTGCCACTTGCGAGAATGCTCACTGCCCGTCATTCTGCAGTCTCCAGTATCCGATGCAAGGAGCATTGGGGGACGCGTTTCAGTTGAGCTGGAGAGGTCAGCTCCTTTACGCGTTTCCTCCCATACCCTTGATTCCTCGGGTTCTGAGGAAGATTCGCCAAGACCGGGCCCAAGTCATTTTGGTCGCCCCGGATTGGCCAAGAAGGGTGTGGTACACAGATCTTCTCCACCTCTCCTCTCACCCGCCGCTCCGTCTCCCTCTCAGGGCAGACCTCCTCTCTCAGATGGAGGGGCAGGTTCTACACCCCCACCTCCAGACATTACACCTTCATGCATGGAGATTGAACGGGGCAATCTGAACTCTTTCTCTCTCCCTAACGATGTGGTGGATGTCATACTTTCTGCCAGGCGTGACTCCACCAAGTCCATTTATTCGTATAGGTGGAATAAGTTTGTGTCTTGGTGTAGGGAGAGGGATGTTGACCCGTTAAAGGCTCATTTGTCTGATATTTTGTTGTTTGCTCTTTCTCTGGCACGGCAGGGGTTTGCTGTTGCCACTGTCAAGGGTTACCTTTCGGCTTTATCTGCATTCCTCTGCTTGCCGGATCAGCCCTCTCTTTTTAAATCACCTGTGGTTTTAAGATTTTTGAAGGGGCTCACTAATAAGTTCCCTCCTTCTCCCTTTATTGTTCCTCATTGGGACTTGAATCTTGTGTTAACCTATCTGATGGGTTCGCCGTTTGAACCCTTACACAAGTGTCCAATGAGGCTTCTTTCTTTTAAGACGGTCTTCTTAGTTGCAATTACCTCGGCAAGGAGGGTAAGTGAGCTTCAGGCTCTTAGTTCCAAGCCCCCGTTTTTGTCCATCCATGCTGAAAGAATTGTTCTTAGGACCAGGGCTGCTTTTCTGCCTAAGGTGGTTACTCCCTTCCACCTAGGTCAATCCATTACCCTTCCTACCTTTTATCCTCCCCCACACCCTTCCAAGGAGGAGGAGAGGCTTCATCGCCTGGACCCGAAGAGAGCGGTTAGCTTCTATCTTGATAGGACTAAAGACTATCGAATAGACGATCAGCTCTTCGTGGGTTTTGCTGGCTGCAAGAAGGGCAGAGCGGTGCACAAGCGCACACTTTCCAGATGGATTATCCTGTGTATCAAGATTTGCTACTCTCTGGCGGGTAAGGACCCTCCTGAGGGTATTAGAGCTCATTCAACTAGAGCAAAGTCTGCTACTTCTGCATTGTCTAGGGGTGTTCCTGTTGAGGACATTTGCAGGGCCGCGACTTGGGCCTCCCTCCACACTTTTGCAAAGCACTACTGCTTGGATGCTGAGGTGAGGAGGGACGGCCACTTCGCGCGCTCTGTTCTCCAAGATTTCCTAGTGTAGCAGAGTGGACACCCTCCTCCGGGAGTGGGGACTGCTGTGGGACTCTATTCACAAGGTGAGGAATCCACACGGCAGATGTATCTATCAGAAGAACAAGTTACTTACCTTCGGTAACGCTTTTTCTGGTAGATACAATATCTGCCTGTGGATTCCTCACTGACCCACCCGCCTCCCCGTTGTCCACTCTGCTATACCTGGTGTTATGTGCAAATGTAATTATGATTTTATCTGATTTTGTATAGTTTTGCACTTTGAATGCATTTGTTTTGCATGTACTGTGTACATTGTGTATATATATATATATATGTACTTGTTGGTCCGTCCGGGTGCCTCGAAGGCACGGAAAAAAGGGCGGAACTGACGTCATCACGCCGACGTGGGCCTTATGTGGAGTCGGTGACGTCAGACGGAGTCGCGCGCGAAGCCGTGCTCCTATGACGTCGTCCACGCCGGCGTGCTACGAAGAATTTTCCGAACGTTGCTGACGCAAGGGGGATATTCACAAGGTGAGGAATCCACAGGCAGATATTGTATCTACCAGAAAAAGCATTACCGAAGGTAAGTAACTTGTTCTTTGGGTTTCAGGACAGGAAAATCCCTTGAGAACAATTAAGGTGCCCCGCAGGAGCATCATTATCTGTTTATACCTGACAATATAACAGTTTTGTTTTTGCTTCAGGTTGTACATCAAGTGCTCTTTATTGTCCCAGGATAAGTACATAGTTTAAGGAACTGTATTTCCCATCTGGGGTAGAACGACCTTCTCTAGTACACTATTTCAACCATACCCCTTTTGTTCAGTAGCCTGATGACAATCAAAAAGAGCTGGGCCCATGTGCTAATGATTGCCCTGTCTTGAGTGAAGGTGGTGTGATTTTCAGGCCGCATTTAATATATCTTTGTGTTATGATTTATATGGCACAACAATTCCACATACAGACAATGTCAAGGGGCCAGATGTACGACCAATGAATTTGCGGCTTGCAAATTGTGTCGCAATAGCGACTCGCAATTTGAGAGTCGCAAATTGGTATGTACAACAGTGTCTGCGACACTTATTCCGATTCCCAATGGGGTCACAAATTGCATGCCTCATGCATATTATTGAGGCAATTTGCGACCCCATTGGGAATGGCTGGCCTTCCCAGGCATGGTGGCCTGCTGGGCTCCGCAGACTTCCATGTCTGGGACTGCTTTTAAATAAAGCAGTTGTTTTTTTTGCACCCAAAACGTTTTTGTTTAATTTTTTAAGGGCAAGTAGTGGTCCCTGGGGCCATTGCATGCACCATAAAAATATTTGCCCCTGCATTTGCAAAGGAGGAGGGGTCCCCTGGGGACCCCTTACCATTTGCGACGGTATTACCACTCTCTTGAAGAGGGCAGTAAATTGCAAGTGTTCTGCGACCGCAATTGCGGTCACAAAACATTCTTACATTGGGTAGCGAGTCGTAATTAGGAAGGAACACCCTTGGAACTCCCCTTCCTAATTACGAGTCACAAATCCTATTTAGCGAGTCGCAAATAAATTACGACTCACTTAATAGAGTTTGTACATGGCGCTAACAGTTTTTGCATGCCCAAAAGGGGCGCTAACCCATTTGCGCATGCAAAAATGGGTCATACATCTGGCCCAAGGTGTGGTACAGAAGGTATAAAGGGTTAAGAAAAATAAGTGCAAATATAACATAAGGCAAATAATCTTAAAATCTTCTCTAAATCTGCACTGAATAGCCAAGTCTCTAGACTCATACCTTTTATGGAGGTCATTAAACAGAGGTTGTCATTATTACAAACCAACAAAATATGTCAGGCGTTAGTGGTAATTTCCCACTAGCCCCAGGTTTAGCTCAAGTGCTCATCGCCCGAGTTCCTACTGCCCATCAACCTCAGAAATATAGAAGCCATACAAAAATAGGTGAGGAGCACTCTAAAAATTGTTATCTTAAAGGACTTAATATAGAATATTTTATGAACTATAGAAATATTGATGGTGAAATTAAATATATACTGAGTGGTAAACAGCGAGAAACATTGGACAATGTTTTTGAGTGCTTCTCACCTATTAAGTGCTCGTCCTTTCCTATTCCGCAGGAATAGGAAAAGAGCCCTAATGCAGTCAAACCATTTCTTAAGGCCAAGGGCTCTCAGAGGATTTTGGGAAGTGCACGCCGCCTCGTGCACGAGCTTGCCTGAGCCTTCTGCCTATCAACCTGACATCAAAGGCTTCGCTGCCCCGCCCCCCGCCGTCACTTATTCACAGCCACAGGCCGTGCCTCCCTTCAGCATTTCTTCATGGCCGCAAGGCCACTTCAAAGGCTTCCGCTGCCCCTCGATTAATTGGATTCACACTAATCTGTGAACAGATGCGTTCGTTTTCACCCCTTTGATTCACTGCTTGGGTGCATTCAGTTTTGAAAATGTCCCTTTTGTTCACGTAAGCCCCGCGTTTTTTGTACTCTTGATCTCTTTTTTGTTTTCACATTTCAAGAATCATCCTGGTGCTGTCATAGCGCTTATTATAGAGTCTGCAAATTATGAACCTGCTGGGCACGAGTGTGTGGGCTACGTTTTCAGAGGAGGTCTTGTGTTGAGAAGACTGCTTTCTTTGTTCGCGGGCTTGATGTCAGGGCACGTAAATGCACGCCTGTTTATTTCTACTTCAGCCAAGGAAGGTTTGCTGAAGCGAGCACAGGGCATTATTGCTTTTTCCCCCAAATATTACAGTTAATTCACCTGGTTGACCTTTTCATTTTGTATTGTTACTGGCTAGCATGCCTAGCCCACTTAGCACAATATCTTGTCACTTGTTTTGGCTTTCATCAGTGCGTCGTTGTGATGCAAAGACCCCCTTCCATCGCTTCCTAACAGATTTAACAGATCATCACCCAGTAACTAGTTTCATTCCCGTTTTTATGTGATTTTTGAGTTTATGGAATCATTATTTAAAAAGATGCTCGCATTTCCTATTTCTAGATAATATTTTGATCTTCTCTTGACCATTTCGTGTATTTTTGATCTTCTCTTGACCCTGTCGTGTATTCAACACGGTGTTAGGTCGCGGGCTGTACGACCTTTTTTTGCCTTTCTGTCCTGCACTGATATGCGATCTGTGTCCACCCTCTTTGGCCAGCCTACATGTTGCACTTGTCTTACATGTCATATTTACAGGCCCTGCTTTGATTCTCACCGGCAGTATAATTTCCTATGGACGAGCCATGTAACCCCTTTAACGATTGAAAAGTGTAAGTGCCTCGCTCACCTTTGTTTTATAAGAAACTCATCACTGGGTGTGCAAACAATGCTTAGAATATCAGTTTTGTGTGAGAGATGCGTGTTTGTTATTTGTTATAGTTAGTCATTTGTTCAACTGTGTTTATTTTGTGTCCTTTCTATGGTGCATGCCTTTCCGATAGCCACGCCTCTCTGTTCTATGCGGGCGGGAGTCACTGCTGAATATCCTCGTGCACAGCAGCCCCTTATCCTACGGAATTCGCCCACCCAGCATCCCTCACGCACTGCTTTTCACATCTCTATCTCTACTCCTCATTTTCTCATTCGTCCTCCAGCTGTGCATTTTACGCTCTCTGCTGGGCAGCTCAAAACGCCTGGGCAGATGGATTGTGTTTACCCGGCTCGAAGACACACCGCTGACGAAGAGAATTTGAGTAATGGAACTAAGGTGACTGCTGCATGTGCCTTAACTTTTTTGACTTGATTTATTTCTTAGCTTTCAGCAGAAGTCTTTTACTGTAAAACCAAAACACATTACTTCCCAGAGCAGAAAACCTCTCTAAGTATCTGAGGCTCAAGGTTGGAAGAGTGTGATGCGGCCGACTTGGCTTAGATTTTTCTGCAGGCTGCCGATGAGTGCTTAAAATAGGAAGGAGGGTTTTCAGGTTCTTTCTGAACACGGCTAATTAGGGTTGTTACAAATAAATACATGTTGTTCTTCACTTTAGTTCCCGTGCCTTGGGAGTTATTTCGATTAGCTCTTTTCTGGTTGCATACATTCCCCAGATCCTTGTGCACTAACTGGAACTACTTAATTTTAGTATAACATATTTAATCTTTCACAGACTAAAAAAATCCCCGATTATTGAGAATTGGGTAAACGAAATCTGAAACCAATGTATCTTTATATACATAATTTCTTCCTTGAAGAGTTTAAAAAAATCAGTAATGTCTTTCTTCCATTTATTATAATTATCATGAGGTTCTTTTATGGTATTTGTCTTGCCACCCAGAGAATATCTCTTTCAAATAATCCCTTCAAGTAATACAGTCCCATTACGGAAATAGATGATGCCAGATGTCGTATGTTACACTGATCTTGTCCTTTGGATAAATTGTAACTGACTCACAAAAAGCATTTTAGGAGAAGGAGTACTCCACGAGCACTCTTTTACGTATTTTTGAGTGCCATCGTGAATCTGCCCCAAAACGTCCTACTCCCTGTTAGCAAAAGTGCATAGGGCACAGTCCTTTCTATTTGCACAAATTGTATACGAATATTCCTATTTTAGTCAGGTTGTAGATTTTTTGGGTTAGAACGTGCGCAGCAGCGCTGCTTACTGCCTGCTAACTTGTTGTTGATATGTTCATCTCGAACCCCCGAACCATTCAAATCTTTCTGTATTCTTTTATCATTAAGGCTTGCCTCCTACCAGTCTATACTATATTGTAAAAACTATTATGTCACAAACCTCATATGGCAATTTTTCACAGGACCGTTGTCTGAATCTTTATTTATTTACTTTTTAGATATTAGGTGCTCCTATACCACTCTCCCCTCTCACCACTCTCCTCCCACCACTATCCCCTCTCACCACTCTCCCTTCTCTCCCCCCTCTCCCCCTCACTCCCCTTTCCCCTCCCCTCTCCCCTCTCCTCACTCTCCTCTCCAATCCCTCTCTCCCCTCCCTCTCTTTCCCCTCTCTCCCCACTCCCCTCTCTCCCCATTCCCCTCTCTCCTCATTCCCCTCTCTCCTCACTCCCCTCTCTCCTCTCCATCTCACCTCTCCTCACTCTCCCCTCTCCTCACTCTCCCCTCTCCTCACTCTCCCCTCTCCTCACTCTCCCCTCTCCTCACTCTCACCTCTCCTCACTCTCTCTCTCCTCACTCTCACCTCTCCTCACTCTCTCCTCTCCTCACTCTCCCCTCTCCTCACTCTCCCCTCACTCTCCCCTCTCCTCACTCTCCCCTCTCCTCACTCCTCACTCTCCCATCTCCTCACTCCTCACTCTCCCATCTCCTCACTCACCCCTATCCTCACTCTCTCCAGGCCTGACTCTCTCCTCCCCTCTCACCACTCTCCCCTCTCACCACCACTCTCCCCTCTCCTAATTGCATTTTTTCATGGCCGCCAGGCCGTGACACCACATCAAAGGGCTTCTCCTCCCCTCATTATGTTTTTTACGGCCGGCCGGCCGTACTTTAAGTTTCACGCCCGCCAAACAACATACAACCACACATACAACTACATCAGTGCACGCTTTCACCAGTTACACACACACCACCATCCGTGGGTGTACGCTTTCACCAGGCACACACACACCACCAGCCGTCACTGCACGCTTCCACCAGGCACACACACCACCAGCCGGAAGTGCACACTTCCACCCCAGCACCACTCAGCACCACCACAGCACCACTCAGCACCACTACAGCATCACTCAGGGGCACCACAACATCAATATGCGCTACCAGAGCATCACTGAACACCACAGCATCACTCGGCACACCCACAACATCATTCTGAGCCAACAAAGCATCAATATGTGCAACAATTCAACAACAACTGATTCAAATATGTTCTCTCAATTTTTCAAAATGTATTAAAAATGTCACCCAAAAAATTTAATCTTTCACTTCTGTTCTTGTATTTTCATCACTATAAAAAACAATAAACATAATCTTCCACAAAATTATTTGCAAAAGTTTAAGCTATTGCCATTATATATTACAATATATTTAATTTAACTATTAAATATTGAAAAAAAACATTGCTAATTTGAATATTAATACATCTAAGTCATGTAAAGACAACACATTGCATTACAAATGCTATAGGTGTCACATTTCCACAAGTTACCACTATTAGCATTGTAAATGACAGTTATTAATTTCCAAATTTTCAAAACAAAAACATAAATAATACATTTGTCATTTACAATACTAATCCCTCAAACTTTACTAATGCGAGCCCTATTGCATTGCAAATGCTTGTTTTGCTTGGATTCTCATTCATGCAAATTATCCCAATAATTTGCCTAAGAAATTGACAGTGCAAGTCCCAGGTTATTACTGGTGATGCAACTGACCTCCATGGTAGTTTTCCAAACTGTGTGTTGATCTATAAGGAGAAAATCGTCTCAGCTGTTATCTGTAGGCAGTTTTTCTGTGTGCTAGAATGCTCATAGACTGATGTACAACTTTACAACACATGCCTTTACCATGCATGTAATACAGTGCATTGACCCATTACATCATGGATATTTACCATGCATTTTCGTGGTGATGTATTACGGTTTCTCCCCATCAGTCTTGCTACGTACATGCATACATACTACTGGCTTTCGTCAGTAGGTAGTTCTAGTTAGGACCATGTTTACATAGGAAAAGTGTTTTTTGACTTGCCTATATCTTTGGCGCCATTTGATGAATCTTCATAACATTCTCCATCAAATGTGCCCCGGTGAATCTTGTTGTGCATGGAAAGTTTCGGGGTGATCCGTCAAGCGGGGTCGAGAAAGAGGGGTCCAAAGAAAGTGTTTTTCCCATGTTAATTCCAATAGGGATTTTGAACATGACTACAGCCCGAACCACTATGTGGAATTACACCAAATTTTGCAGAAGACTAGCTCTTGATCCTTATTGGGTGTAAATCCGTTCAGTAGTTTCTGAGATATTAAAAAAAAAGTATGTATATGGACGCGGATCCTCTGAGGCTCTGACTGTCCCCGTGTTGCAATCTGGTTAGCTGCCAACACTTCAGCCAGTTAGTGTTGGCAGCCATCTTGGAACACTGCTTCAGCTAAGTCCCACAAAAACCTTTTGGAAAAAGAAGTGGGGCAGGGTAGGAATACCCCTACCCCCTAACTGTGGTCATGGGGTCCCCCTGCAACCTCAACAGGGCCAGAAAGCACTTTTGAAAAAAATAGTACCACGGAAACTCGATGGAGCTGAGAATTTGCTGTCATAATTTTTTTAAGATCTTCTTTTGATAAGAGCCCATAGGTGGGCCAGGTCCTGGCGGAATCATTTTTTTAAAAAAGCAATGGGGTGCACGGGACCCCCTCCTAAGGCTCATTAAGACCTGGGAACCACCACTTCCCTGGGGCTATAGAAACATTGATAGGGGCCACGTGGACCCCCCTAACCCTGTGGACCACCGCCTCCTCTGGGCTAATTTAAAAAAAAATTGGAGAGGGGCTCCTGGCTCCTCTCCTGGGCCACAGAGGGCCCTGGGGACCACCACATCCATGGGGTCAGGGACAGCCACCCCTCAGGGCTGACTTGCGGGCAGGAGAAGTGTTAAAACAGATTGCTCCTGCACGGAGGGAGCTGCATTTCCTGCAGCTCTCTCCGTGCAACAGCAATGGCTAGGACCTCCGGGACCTTGAGGCTCCCCCAGCGGGCCCGGGGAAGGTTAGAAGGGAGCAGAAAGAGGTAGAATTAAAGTCAGAACCGAGCAGAAAGATGCAAGATAAAGGTGAGAAACAAGCAAAAAGAGGCAGAATAAGGTCAGAAACGAGCAGGAAGAGGCAAAATAGAGGGCAGAAACCAGCAGGAAGAGGCAAGATAAAGGTGAGAAACAAACAGAAAGAGGCAAAACAAAGTTCAGCCACGAGCAGAAAGAGGCAAGATAAAGTTCAGAAATGAGTCAAAAGAGGCAAAATAAAGGTCAGAAAGAGGCAGAATGAAAGTCAGAAATGTGCGGAAAGACGCAGAAAAAATATGCAATGAGCAGAAAGAGGCGAAATAAAGATGAGCACTGAGCAAAAAACTGAATAAACGTCAGGATGGAGGAGAAAGAGGCAGCATTAAGTCAGAAACAAGTAGAAAAAGGCCAAATAAAGGTCAGAAGTGTGCAGAAAGAGGCTAAATAACGGTCAGAAAAAGGCAAAATAGACGTAGGAGCGAGAAAAATGAGCAGAGGAGGAACAAAACCGAGGACAGCAGAGAGTAGCGGACTGCAGGCAAGTTGGACAGGAGACTGTCACAGGGAGAGCTGGCACAAGGACCAGCTCCCATGTGCCCCCTTATTTTTTACTGAACACCCACTGACAGACCCACTCAATCACTCATGCACCCATTCACAGACCCACTCACTCACCCACTGAGACTCACGCACCCACTGACAGTATCCGACGATTCAACTCCCCCATGTTTGCCTTTATTTTTGCGAGGGGATAACTTGCTCTCTAATACCTTTCTTGGCCTCCCACCACCCCGTTTAGTTGGCACTTTCCTACAGGCCCTGAATGCTCTTACTAGCTTGGAGTGGTTCTCATCTTGCCCTGGTGAAACACCAGGACTCTGAACATTATCAGGAATTAGTTCTGATGACGGTGGGTGTACCTGGGCGACTGTCACGACCATTCCCCTGCTTCCTGAATCGGCAGTTGCCTCAAGGGGGGTCACTATTGTATCGGAGGGGGAGCTAGGGAGCAATAGCCCCGAAGAGCCAGATTTCACTAGTGAGGCTCTCGGATCACTATTAATCTTAGAGACCACTTTTACAAGGTAGTTGTCAAGCGTAGATACTCCTGGACCTTTGCTGGTATTTTTACAAATAGACATAGTTACACAGCGTGATGAAGATATGAACCAGGCGAAGAACAGTATTGGCTAACTACTAACTACCTAATTGAACACTTCCAGAAACACAACTAGCCTGATACACTAGTAGTTAACACTACTAGTAGTTAACAAGGCGAGGAAACAATGGGGCTTGAACCTTATAAAAATCCCACAAGATAAACTTAAGGACGCCAAAATATAGAATAAAATAGGTCTTTACTTTCCGGCCATAGTCCGTTGCCCAGTCCAGTCTCTTCAGACCTCCCCGGCGCGTCCCGCGCGCGACTCGCGGGGGCGAAAGGCACTCCTCAGCCTTACAGCGCCTCCGGGCGCTCTGTCAGCGTCACTCTCGCCGTGACCGCCGGGGGACCTGGGAAATGTGGTCCCGGCGGCAGCGATGTCCCAGGTGCTGCGCGAGTGTGTTCTGCCCCAATGTCTGCTTGGCCGTTCCCCTCACGGCAGGTATGGCTCCTCAGGCAGCTTTGCACAAAAGTATTCTCTCCCCACCATAAATTACACAAATTCCAGAACTTTGCCACTTGCCGCTCGCTGCTCACAGATTACAGCTCTGCCGCTGATTTAGGCGCCTTCCACACCCCCCCGACTCCACCAAATACGAAATTGAAATTGGAAGTCCGAAGTCCGAATTGAAGGAAACACTGTCCGCCGGCAAACAGAAAGCTCCAAGATGTCGGGTGCTAAATGCCGATTCTGCCGTCAGGGTTAAGGAGCTGAGTTGCAAAGGTGTCAGCGCTGCAGCGTAGGAGAAACACAAGGCAGTCAGTCAAAATCGAAGCGCCATATGCCAGCGCTCAAAGTCAAATAGAGAGAGCCCAAATACACGGCGGATTTTTTTCCGATTCTCTGCCGGCTTAAACAACTCGAGGCACGCCAGAAACGCTCCCGCTAACTGCAGCCGCCGCCGCCATCGAAATCCTATCCGCACTGACCATATTTCCAACGTGTCCGTCACCCCTGGAAAGTGTTCGCGTATCCCTTGTACAATAAAAGGCAATAGAGGAGGTTCCGCGTCATCAACAAGGGAAGGGCTTTTATTCGCATTTCTTTCTGACACACATCGAAATGGAGGCAGGTAAGAGACCTGAGAAGTTAGAACAAATTCATCAAAAAGATAGCTTTTTTTCATACTATCCCTGCAAGAAATACTTCTACTTCTCTGCAAAGGAGATTACATGGCATCCCTGGACCTCTTAGATGCTTATTTACATATTCCGATTCATATAAATCACAAAAGGTTTTTGCGTTTCGTGGTGGCGGGGCGCCACTTCCAATTCAAAGTCTTGCCATTTGGTCTAAAATCGGCGCCAAGGGTCTTTACGAAGTGCATGGCGCCAGTAGCAGCACACCTGAGACTTCAAGCTCACCAAATGTTCCCATATCTGGACGATTGGCTCATAAAAGGTACTTTGTTCCAGGAAACCCAGCGCTCACTGCAATGCTGCATGGATCTCTTCAGTTGTTTGGGAATACGGATCAACGCAGAAAAGTCGTCTCTCATTCCGTCTCAATCCCTTCAATTTCTGGGAGCCATGCTTCTCACTAAGGAAGCAAAAGCTTATTCTTCAGAGGAGCATACTCAAAAAATCATAAGCCTAGTATCACATCTGCAAACAAAAAAGTGCACTTCTGTGAGAATCTTTCATTCTTATTTGAGGATGATGTCTTCATGTATCCCCTTACTTCCCAGTTGCAGGCTGCACATGAGGCCTCTCCAAGAGCTTCTAGACAAACATTGAATTCAATCTCAAGGGTCCTTCGAAGATTGGATCACTATCACTCCTCAGATCCAAAAGGCCCTGTCATGGTGGCGAATCAAAAAACATTTGACAGAAGGTTTACTCTTCGAACCTCAACATCACAGTTATGTTATGATCACAGATGCATCACTACAAATTTGGGGGCACATCTCCAAGACCTTGAAATACAGGGTCATTGGTCCGATTGCGAAGTTCAACTTCACATCAACCTGTTGGAATTAAAAGCAGTTTTCTTGGGATAACAGGAATTTCTTCCCAGAATCCACGATTCAACAGTACTAGTCAGAACATACAGTACAAAGACAATGTTTTACCTATTAAAACAAGGGGGTACAAAGTCAAAACTCCTGTCAAAACAAGCGCAAGAAATTTGCAGGTGGTTACTACTTCACATCTCCTCACTTCAAGTACAGCATGTTCCATGTGTGAACAACACAAGGGCAGATATCGAATACACTGTTTCGTCTATGGGGCACCCCATCGTTGGATCTGTTTGCGAACCACTACAACTCCAAATGCAAACACTTTGCAAGCAGGTTTCCTCAAAAGGGATCATGGAGCAATGCACTACAGATGCGTTGGACAGGGATGTTCGTGAACGCATTCCCTCCATTTCCTCTGATATCAAGGGTGTTACAGAAGATGAAATCAGAACCTTGCCACTTAATTCTCATAGCCCCTGCATGGCCGAGACAAGCTTGGTTCTCAGATCTTCTCAAGTTATCAGTGGCACCCAGAATACAGTTCCCATTATTGAAGGACCTTATCACTATGAACGAAGGACACATTTTCCATCCAAATTTGAAATCGCCGAACTTGTCAGCATGGAACCTCACAACATGAATTCCAATCCTTAAATATTTCTCAGGAATGCCGAGATGTACTCTCACGATCCCGGACAATCTCAACGAATAAGACATATAAGACAAATTGGAAGAGATTTTGTCAGTGGTGCGCATCTCAAGATCTGCATCCCTTTAACACTATGAGTGCTGCAGCATTTCCCGCTGTGCGCTGAAAATTTTAAAAGCCGACTTTACATGACAAAGCCAGCTCGTCATAAGCACAGCGCAGGTAATGCCCATGACGAGCTGGCTTTGTCATGAGCACTAAAGGGGTTAATGCCTCTTCAGAGCAAATTCTCCTGTATCTTTTGCATTTGGCTAAAACAGGTTTTTCTCACACGTCTATAAAAGTGCATCTGGCAGCTATCTCGAGATATAGGAGGGTTCCTAACCATCCGTCGCTTTAGTCACAAAGAGTGATGAATTCCTCAAAGGGCTCTTCAGAGTGTTTTCCCCAGTTCAACACCCGGTAGTCTCTTGGCTGCTTAATACGGTTCTTACGCAGCTCATGAAACCTCTGTTTGAACCAGTGCATAAAGCGGATTTACAGTTTATTTCATGGAAGACAGCCTTGCAGTTAGTTCTCACGTCAGCAAGGAGGGTCCGCGAAATTCAAGCTTTCTCAATTGCAGAACCTTTTCTCCAATTCCGACCGGATAAAGTTATCCTTAAGACAAATCCAAAGTTCATTCCTAAGCTTCCGCCCATTTTTCATCTCAATGAGCCTGTAGTGTTACCTACGTTCATTAAAGACCCTTCTTCGACTGCGGAAAGAGCCCTACACTCTCAGACATTAAACAATGTTTAAAATTCTACATTGACAACACGAAGTCTTTCAGGAAAACAAACCAACTTTTTGTAGCTTTTTCTGGACCCAGAAAAGGTTTGGTGATGTCCAGATCTAGTATTTCGAGATGGATAACTACGGCCATTTCCTTATGTCATGACAAAGCTAGAAAACCTCTGCAATCCAGGGTGCACGCGCATTCCACAAGAAAGATGGCAACTTCTACGGCTCTATTTGCAGGAGTGTCTCTGCCAGACATTTGCAGGGTAGCGACGTGGAAAAATGTGCACACCTTCACTAGACACTATTGTCTAGAGACAACATGGAAAGAGGATGCAGCAGTGGGACAAGCAGTTCTATGACATTTATTTCAATAAGGTATTTCTCAAACTATATATTTATATATCAAAAGTATGGATGTAGATATGAAGTTATGGATATTATTAGCCGTTCTTATATGAATATTGTCTTTGTTATGTACATTTCTTTCAGTGCCTGTTTATTAGTACTGGACGGCGTCTAGGAGTTTATATATCGTAATGATTAGGAGCCGCTCGCCTTTGAGGTTTCTGTTCCCAGCGCTTTCAGTGTCCTGCCTCTGCTACAGGAGTAGCAGCTTCTTTGCCAGACTGTCCACGCCACAAGAGGAAGGAGAAAGTCACCGCGAGGCCGCAGAGGAGGTGAGAGGCGCGGCCCCGGGACTGCGAGGAACAGCG
This sequence comes from Lissotriton vulgaris, assembly GCF_964263255.1. Classification (NCBI taxonomy): domain Eukaryota; kingdom Metazoa; phylum Chordata; class Amphibia; order Caudata; family Salamandridae; genus Lissotriton; species Lissotriton vulgaris. The sequence goes on from NC_141685.1 coordinate 1,845,462,044, forward strand.
CTAAGTCCATCAGCTGTTTCCTCTTCCCGCGTGAGCCGCGCCCCCTCCCAGTGCCCGCCCCCAGCAAGGCGTCTATAACCTCTCGCGGCCCCCGCTTCGCGGGAGCCGCTCGCCTTTGAGGTTTCTGTTCCCAGCGCTTCCAGTGTCCTGCCTCTGCTACAGGAGTAGCAGCTTCTTTGCCAGACTGTCCACGCCACAAGAGGAAGGAGAAAGTCACCGCGAGGCCGCAGAGGAGGTGATAGGCGCGGCCCCGGGACTGCGAGGAACAGCGCTAAGTCCATCAGCTGTTTCCTCTTCCCGCGTGAGCCGCGCCCCCTCCCAGTGCCCGCCCCCAGCAAGGCGTCTATAACCTCTCGCGGCCCCCGCTTTGCGGGAGCCGCTCGCCTTTGAGGTTTCTGTTCCCAGCGCTTCCAGTGTCCTGCCTCTGCTACAGGAGTAGCAGCTTCTTTGCCAGACTGTCCACGCCACAAGAGGAAGGAGAAAGTCACCGCGAGGCCGCAGAGGAGGTGAGAGGCGCGGCCCCGGGACTGCGAGGAACAGCGCTAAGTCCATCAGCTGTTTCCTCTTCCCGCGTGAGCCGCGCCCCCTCCCAGTGCCCGCCCCCAGCAAGGCGTCTATAACCTCTCGCGGCCCCCGCTTCGCGGGAGCCGCTCGCCTTTGAGGTTTCTGTTCCCAGCGCTTCCAGTGTCCTGCCTCTGCTACAGGAGTAGCAGCTTCTTTGCCAGACTGTCCACGCCACAAGAGGAAGGAGAAAGTCACTGCGAGGCCGCAGAGGAGGTGAGAGGCGCGGCCCCGGGACTGCGAGGAACAGCGCTAAGTCCATCAGCTGTTTCCTCTTCCCGCGTGAGCCGCGCCCCCTCCCAGTGCCCGCCCCTCGTCACACCACAGCATTTAAGCAAGGGCTCAAACGCGCATCGCGGGACGCGCGCGGGTCGCAGCCCGAGGCGAAGCCCGGGCAAAGGGCGGGCCCGTTTAAGCCCGTTCAAGCCTGAGCGAGCCTGGCCTGGGCCTATTTTATTTCATCTAGCCCTTTTGACATCTCCCCTCGCATCCTGATAGCATCTCGCTATCCCCCTTTTTCCTTTATTCGTGTACGTGTAATACAGAGTCCTCATGACTACAAGGGTCATGCGGAGTAAGACGGCACAAGGGGTGGGCCAGGTGACTGGTCCAATTGACCAATTCATTACGAAGGCCAACAATGCAATAAACCAGGGGATTGTTTTATTGGAAAGACGTGTCTCCCAGGACTTAGCAGCAGCACGAAGATCCTCCATGGGCCTTCTGGCCTTAGCCAAAACACCCATCCAACAAGGCAATAACGCCCCATTACTGCAAGAAGTCCGTGCAGATTTACACACCATTCCTATGAGTGTTGATTTATCCGTCACTCACTTATCCTTGGGGGAAACCTCGCAAGAAGATCTGGAGAAAACACCGACTCTGATGATTAGCCAGACTCAAATGGCATCGCCAACTCTAATAGAGTCGCAACCTCTAGTTGTCCCTGCCACTAATACCGAGAAGGGGATAAGGGAGGGAGCCATCCCTAAACAGGATCGCACAAGGTCAATTGCCACGACTAATCAGAAACGTCCACCAAAGCACACAAGGTCAAAAAAATCCCCCCACACTAAACGCAAAAACAATGACAGTACCTCCCAACATATTAACGTGGATGACCCCTCGGTAATAGCTGCATCCTTGGAAGATGCTCAGAGGGACCACGCTGCTGCTGGAACTACAAATCATGCAGAGCTTAATACACATATGGTTGTCACAATTAAGGACCTCATAAAATCCCAATTATTACCTATCGAAAGATCCTTAAATAACATCGAGAAACAAATTGCTAGACTTATCAACCTTACTAGTCAACAAAAACCTCTTAGCATTGTTACAGCTCCCCCAGCCTCCACAATTCCCAATCATACTAGGGAAACTACTGTGCAGAAATCCGCACCCCCACCACCAACACATAACACCGCTTTACCTGCAGGTAAACCTCCCAAAACGCCTACTAACACTAAAGTAATTCCAACAAACACTAAAGACACCACCAAGCAAGCTCAGGGAAAGCCAACCATAACAACCTCCGAGCCCTCCAAAACTAAATCAAAGCCCCCCCTCCCAAGCCCTTAGATGTACAACCAGCAAGTGATACTACGAATAAACCAGCCAAGCCAAAGAGACCTATCCACCTCCCCCCCAGAGGCAACTCCCTACACCGTGATCCTTACAGGAGTCCCAGAACTAGATGAAAATACGAGTGAATCCACCTGGTCCTTAAAAAATAAAGTCATGCAATGGCTCAACGTCAACAGACCCCTTCCCTCCCACTGTAATAGCAGGCTCTCCATGACACGCAGGGTTCCTTGGATTGGGGAAACTAGAAAAAGAATACAGGGGGACTGCATTATCATCAACTTTGACGATCCAGAGACTGTTAAATATATTTGCTCTTGGTCAACCTTGGAGAGAAAGGGATCTATAGACACCCATCGTCTGTCCTTTTTTTATCCCCCAAGGATTCCTCGCGATCAAGATTATCCTCTTAGCTGGAACCAATCCCCAGGCTGGAGTTGGTCTCAGGTAGATACACGCAACAGAGGAAGGGAGTGGGATTTTCACCCTTGGAATCAAAGAAGAGAGCAACCCTACGCAGAGGGGTGGAGGGGGGTACCAACCAGCAACTATTATTCAGTTTTAGAAATGGTCGACTGACCATCAAGCAACCAACCATCCCCCCAGAATAAGACAAAATTTCCTTTGCCCCCTGCTAGTATTGGGTCACCCTCAAGTCAATATGGGGAACCTGTTATGGAACAACTTATTGCTGGCCCCACTAATATATCCCCTTCTGGGCCCACTGCCGTACAAATAAATGGTCCCTTGGCTCCATCCACTTTAACCCCTGATCACAGTCATCCCTATTGCCCCCCAAATCATACCGACTTTAATCAACATTTGTCTATCCTAACTTGGAACATAGCCGGTCTTTCAGCCAAAGCGAAGGACCCAACTTTCCTGAACTTTATAAACAGATTTGATATCATAGCACTACAGGAATGTTGGGACCTGACACCTACCAATCTGGATGGCTATAGCACACATTTCACCCCAGCTACCCAGCCTACCAGAGGCAGACCCTCAGGAGGTCTTTGCCTATATGTCACAAATAGACTCAACGTATCTCTAGAACCCATTGAGGTTGCCTCACTTGATCCTACTTCAAAGTCCTTTAGCCTCCACTCACAGGCCTTAAGAATGACTGGGAAAGAGGTTGTTAGCTCTCTCATCGTAAACCTATATAATAGTACACAGAGAGACGACCAACCAAAATTCATAGACTTTATATCCAAACTTATCAAGAAGGGCATGGGTGGGCCTCGTCTAGACAGACGTTTAGTTATTTTAGGAGATTTCAACTGTCACCTATGCCCATATAGTGGAACTAGGGTTTGCGACCTAAGAGCCCCAAATGGCGAACACACCACCCATTTCGAACACTCAGCCATGGGTTCCCAACTAAACATCTTATTGCACGAATGGGATTTGGGCTTTTTTAATGACCTAACAGTTCCACCAACTGTCTTCCAACCTACATTCCATGGAAGGGGCTCGCTCACGACTATAGACTTTATTCTTCTGTCAAATAGTCACCACGGCGATGCCCGAGAAACAAGGAGAGAGGAGCTGGTTATGAGTGACCACTACCCTATCAGTGCGAAAATATATTCTCCCATTAGTGGAAACAAGTCCGGGAGCACTACAGGAAACCTCTATTCACATTCCATATCACTCTCGTCGAGAAATGGTTATACTTTAAAGTGGGCAAAAATTGATACATCCAAGTTTCTCGAAAATTTGATCAACTTTGACCCTGATCTATTCCGGATTTGTCTAGAATACCCTCCCAAACCACAGGAAATCATCAGTGCTTTTTATCAAATTGCGTCACAAATTAGGAAAAACTTGTATAGAAAACACAACAAAAGTAATGGGTCAAAAAGCCCGGGATGGTTTGATCGTGAATGTTCAAGTACACACAATATCCTAAAGACTACTCTCAACAAACACCCAAAAAATCAGACGGAAATAAGATCAGCCCGTGCAGCTTATAAACAGGCAATTAAAAACAGGAAAAAGGAACTGAAATCTGCAGCCTGGGAAGCTTTGGTAAAAGCAAGTATCCTAAGAGACAATACGGCCTTTTGGAGAGAGGTCAACGCCCCTTTTTTTATAGATAGGACAACTGACCTCATAGAAATTGCCATCCAAGAGGAAGTCTGGATAAATCACTTTACAGAATTGTATAAACTAGATGAACAGATTGAGCCACCCCACCCTGACATTCATCAAACTGAGAGTAACGAGACACAAAGAAATTACACAGAGTCATTTCCACTTACCATCTCTTTCAATTATGCAGAAGTGGAACTGGCCATTCTTGAAAGTTCTAATGCTAAAGCCCCTGGGCCGGACGGAATACCAATAGATTTATTTAAAGACAACATCAAACTGTGGGCACCAATTGTTACAAATGTCCTTAACTCCTATGCCCACACAGGATTCCCTGAAACTTGGCAAGAAGCCATCATAATACCAATCTTTAAAAAAGGGGAAAGAATGGACCCAAAGTGTTACAGACCCATTTCTTTGCTGGACTCCATGATGAAGGTGGCGGGGAGAGTCCTGCTGAATCAACTGCAGATATGGGCTCAGGCAAATAACACCTTATCCAAATTTCAATATGGATTTGTCTCTGGCCTTGGGACAGTGGAACAATGCCTCAATTTAGCTTTGATTACCGATAAATATGTGACGGCAAAAGGGTGTAATTTATATATGACCTTCGTGGACTTAAGCTCTGCTTTTGACTGCCTTAACCACTCTATACTGTGGTCTACCCTTACCGTCATGGGAGTTGATCCCAATATACTTGCTTTCATAAAAGAATTGTACCGTGGAGCTGGGGCCAAGGTTCGCTACGGCAAGGATGGGAGTTGCACGAGCAAATTCCCCATCAAAAAGGGGGTTAGACAGGGTTGCATCCTCGCCCCTTTTCTTTTTAATTTATATATAAACAGCGTCGCCGACTGCCTCGCAAAATTGGACGTTGACTACCCTAAAATAAAAGGCCTGGCAGTCCCAATTCTCTTATATGCGGACAACGCCGTTATCATGTCAAGGACACAATTAGGGCTACAAAAAGCACTGTCAGCCTTCTCAACATTCATGGGCGAGAGAGGTCTAAAGATCAACGTAAGTAAAACATTTACTATGTGTTGTAGTAAAAAGAAGAAGACTTCATGCAACACGTTCATTAACGCATCCAAGATCTCTCTCACAAAAACTTTTACTTACTTGGGCATACTCTTTAATAGCAAAGGGTCATGGAAAAATGCTATTCATACCCGTAACTTGGCTTTCATAAGACAAATCGGAGCCCTAAAGAAATTTGCCACGAAACTAGGTGGGAAACCGGTAGGGATCCTGTTGGATATATTTGTAGCTAAGTGCATTTCCACTGCAACATATGGGGCTGGAATCTGGGGTCTGGCGGATTGTGGAGAGATACAAACCAGCGAGAATGCATTCTTAAAATACCTGCTGGCTGTGCCACGATCAACTTCCACCACAGTCTGCCACAACGAGCTTGCCCGTGTACATATCTCGGACACAATTAAAACCGCACCAATTCTTTTATGGCACAAAATATGGACCTCGGAAAAAACTGTGCTAAACCGAGATGTGATCATGGACTGCATGGCCCTAAGTGACTCAAGAAAAATATCCTGGCTCGCTTACGTGCGGAAATTCCTAACATCTTTGGATTTAGCCGACTTATATGCCAACCCGACCCTATGCACAACCATTCTAAAAAAGGACCTTAAGGCCCGCTGTTTAGGTTTACTTGAAGACAGGCGCTCTTATATTGAAGGTAACAAACTATCGATTGCCCATCACAAGCTCCTACTTCATGATGTTGGCATTCCCTCCTATCTTTCTCCGCATATTCCAACCTACACGAGAATGCTGCTAACAAGGATGAGGACAGAGTGCTTCTACCGCCTATTAACATTTCCCACCACTAATGACTGGTCCACTAATCTGGTGGTCTGTCCTTGTGACAATACCTCTAAGCAATCCAATATCCACGTCCTTTTATTCTGCAAATATTACGATTGGGGTAGAAAGAAGCATCTCCTACCACTTTTGAAACAATGGGGTCTAAGACAGTGCAGACCAGCCTTACTCAAGCTCTATATGCTCGAAGATGAACATACCATTACTGTAGCTGCTAGTTTTTTGAAATTTGCAGTAAGGTGCAGAGCATCTATGAACTGATCGTCCTCTGAATCTGATATACCTTTTTTAAAAAAAAAATTTTTTTTAAGTCATTTCTTATCGTTTATGTTTATTTTAATATTAGGTCTGAGTTAAATTCTTTTTATTATGCTGTATTAAAATGTGCTTTTATGATTTTCCTTGCTAAAATCGAATAAAGCTACTTTTGAATTGAAAATTGATTAGGAGCAGAGCCCTATGACAATAGAGGGTTCTATCCTGGAAACGCAAGTTGGTATGTGTACTGCTCTCTATTCTGATACAAGCATGTGAATCTATGAATGATTCAATACTGGAGAAAAAAATAGTTACTTACCTGTACACTATGGTTCTCCAGTATTATCTTTCATAGATTCACATGCGGCCCACCCACCTCCCATTTCTCAGGTATACCATTTTATATCCGGATATATCCATGTCTCTCACTTGTGACTGGAAATCTGAGGGATGATGGCTCTGCTGGGGAGTGTGATGTCAGGGCTGGCAGCTGATTGGCTGAGTTTTGGACCAAATAAGGATGAGGTTTGGTTACCAAAAAATGTGGTTCCCTAGGGGTTTCTACGCAGTTTTCATTTACTGCTATGGTCCTTCTGTTACCATGAGACTCCCACCATGACGATGGGGAAGATACAAGCATGTGAATCTATGAAAGATAATACTGGAGAACCATAGTGTACAGGTAAGTAACTCGTTTTTTCCTTGCCCACCTAAGGATACTCCTTTTTTTTTTTAAACACATACTTTTTATTATTTTTCCTTAATGACATTGCATCACATATTATCAGGGAATACTTTACATTGTACATTTAGTAGTATTACTGCATATGTTATTGAAAGCAGAACATTATAAGTCCTCTCAAAAACTTTCACTAGCAAAAAACCTTCAATGCTACAACACCCATGTTTGGGAATGCAAAAAATCTGTGTTGTATCTTAATTTTTATTTTTTTAACAAAAACACGATTCAGAGCAGTGCACTCAACTTGACCCCCCTCCCACCCATGGAAATAACTTTCCCATTAACTCCTGCTGGTAGAGACAGGTCAGTGCGGTCTTAACATTACATTTGGATATAGGCCACTTGAGCCTTGAATGAACAGTGGGGAGGAGGGGGCAGAGGGGGAGCCCAGGAGATGGGCGAGAGGGGGGGAGCAATGGATTGGGAGAAAACCACAGTGACACTAGGGATACTCCTTGACGGTAAAACTTACTTCTGCGAGGACCCAAAAGCTGCGTGGGAATGGATAGAATCATATAAAGCTGGAACGAATCAACCTGCACAAGCAAGTACAGCGGCACCTAGGGACCGAGATCCCAAGGGGAGAACCCGAAGGAAGGCGATCCCGAAGCAGTGCCCCAAGGCGCCCTGCGGCCTCGCAGACTGAAAAGGAGAGCAGAGGCACTACAGGCAGTAGCGGTAATTGTGCAGTGTAGGAGGTCCCCTGCGGAGGTAGTATCTCGCTCCTCAAGAGAAATGGAGGGGATTGACTCAGACTCTTCCTGTGGTGGCAGTGTAACCTTGCCAGCATTGCCGGACTGGGAACCGAAACCGGACCTGGCGAACTTAGCAGACGGCCCCCCTGGTGGGTGGAGGGGGGTGAAGCTGAGCGGTTTGCTAGGGCCGGTTTCGGCCAATTTTGTTACAGAGGCCGATATTGCCGGCCCCCTGGTAACAAAAACGGCCCCTCGGGGGCCTAAAACCGGCCCTCAGTCTTGCAGCCCTCCGGGGAAATGCCTGGTGCCCGCTACGGCCAGTCCGGCCCTGCTTACCAGTGGTTACCCCTCACACATCGGACGCAAATATTTAAATAGTTGATGGGGCAGCGATTCTTGTCTTTCTTGTGGGCTGCCTGGGGGTGGGAGGGGGGCGGGAGGGCCCTAACGCCTGCCTGGGACCTACTTTGGACTGCATAAGTTTGGGCCGTTGCGTACTGGACAATCCAGGCGCGTTAAGATTGCCACCCCACACTGAGTCCCTTACTTGACTAAGTTTGGGTCTCAATTTGTGCTTGATGTTCTATGTACAGTTTGGGAGGCTGGCCGTTGTTGGATTGCTCTGGGCTCGGAGAGTTGGTCATTACCGGGATTGTTATGTTGGAATTTTTTTTTGTTTTCATGTTTGCAGAATAGAGTGGTCAAACATAGCTGAGGGAGCAGGGCTGGAGGTGTACCCTCTGGGTGGTCATTGCAAGATAAGCCGCAAGCATGGCACATACACATAATGCAATAAGGTTTTTAACCTGGAATATCCAAGGGATGGGATCCATGGCCAAACGGCACAACATTTACTCCTACCTGAAGCGCAGGGATATACATATAGCCTTCCTCCAGGAGACTCACTTGACTAAGGGCGAAATTGGGAAACTCCGTATGAGGTGGAGAGGGCTGATTCATGTAACATCCTTTTCGGCCTTTTCTAGAGGGTACTTATTTGGATGAGACCTGGAGTCCCCTTTGATCTCGCACATGCGTTGATTGATGCCGAGGGTAGGTATGTAATCCTGTCTGGCAAGCCGTGAGATAACACTAGGCAACATTTACGCACCCAATCAGGACCAGGTCGGCTACCTGACCTTCTTTTCAACCCAGATCGCTGCTCATATGACCGGGCAAGTATTACTGCGTGGAGGCTTTAATTGTGTTGCAGACATTGGAGCTGATTGCACCCACCCACCACTTGTGGGGGCACACTCAAATCGCACAGCAGTGGGATTCTTTATTGGATTCACCACTGGGGCCTGGAGGATATATGGAGAAGGCAACATGATAGGGTCAGGGAATATTCTTTTTTCTCGTTGATACATCACGTACATACTAGCCTTGACACTTTTCTTTGTATGCCGTCTCTTAGTGTTTCTATTACATATATTGAGTATCTGGGGCGAACCCTGTCTGATTATAGACCTCTATTTTTGATCCACCAGCCTATAGGGAAATGACCGACGATTCCCACCTGGAGACTCAACCCACTGGCACTGGAAGATGGCACTTATAGGTCATCTTTGTCTGCTCTCATTGAGGCTTTCTTACCCATGAATGCCTGTAAGGCGTCCTCGCCCAGCTGGAGTGGGAGGCTTTCAAGATAGTGGTGCGGGGCCACAGTATGGGGCAGTCAATTGGGGCACAGCGAAAAAACGCAAAAAGAAATTCTAGACTTAGAAAGTAAGATGCATAAGTTAGACAATGAAGAGGGGCTTGATCCCATCGCATCATTTAGGCTGCAGGAAACAAGAGTGAGCTACAACGAAGCACTGGGCGGACTACAATGCCACAGTTACAAGAAATACATGGATAGGGTAAAAAGGGAAGAGGGGAGAGCTGGACAGTTATTGGCGTGCTTAATCACCCCAGAGACCCATGATGCTCCTATCACCCAGCTAAAGCAGGAAACAGGTGACTCCATCTACAGCCCAGACAAAATCATTGCTTCCTTCCAAAGATATTATGAGAGATTTATGCTGCCCCGGCAGCTGCCAATCCGTCACTTATTAAGGACTTACTCGACCCTTTGCCACTCAGGACTGTGGCTCACCAGGCACGGGAGGAATTGGGGGGCCCGGGGAAGCTGAGCGAGATCCAGGCGGCCATCGGGGCCATGGCACCGGGTAGGACGCCGGGTCCTGATGACCTCCCGGCAGAGTTCTATAAGCGATTCGCCTCTAACATGACGCCACAGCTGAAGAGTCTCTATGCTGAATCTCTCAAACGGGGAATGCTCCCCAACACTACTCGGGATGGGCTCATATTCCTGCTCCCTAAAACCAAGGAGATAGGGGCTGGAGTAGTGGATTTCAGACCACTCTCAATGCTCAATCTAGATTTTAAAATCCTTAGCAAGATCCTGGCATGCAGACTACTTTCACACATGACATCCCTGGTTCATTCTGATCAAAATGGGTTCATTCCCTCCTGCTGAACGTCTTACAAACTCCATAGGCTCTACTCAGTGCTGTACCACGAAGAGGTGTCCCTTCTCCACCAGGCGGCAATATTGTCAATTGACCTGGAAAATGCGTTTGACATGGTTAACTGGGAATATCTATTCAAAGTTATGGTGCGGATGTGTCTCAGGAACGATAGGGTGAAATGGGTATGGCCCTTTATGCTGCGCCCACTACAAGTGTTAAAACGGGCAAGACGATTCTTAGTCAATACAGGATATTCCGAGGCACTCTGCAGGGATGTCTCCTTTCGCCCCTTTTGTTCACCCTGGCGATAGAACCGCTTGCAGACAGAGCACTATTGAGGAGTATGGGGCTGGGCCTCGCAATGGGAATACAGGTGCATACAATTTCATTGTACTTGGAAGACCTGTTAATTTACTTGGAGGAGGTGGTGGTGGGCACTGCCTCAGCGATGCAGATCTTGGAGGGCTTTGGGCAAGTATCAGTACTCCGGCTTAACAAAGCTAAGACTTATTTATTTCCGGTAGCAGGCTCAATACCCAGACCGGAGACACTACAACCCGACATTATTTGGACTTCCCATTCCTTTAAATACCTGGTCATCCATATCTTTCACTCTTTAGAGGACTTAAGAGAAGGAAACTTAATCAGAGCTGTGCATTCCCTAAGAACATGTGTCCAATTTTGGCGAACTTTTCAACTCCCTATCATGGCTAGGATCTCCCTGTCCAAAATGGTTATGCTACCCCAGCATTTGTATTATTTTGTCAATCTCCCAGGTCCGATGACAGCAGGCTGGTTCCGCCCCCTGAATTCTCTGTTGCGCGACCTGCTGTGCGATGATGGGTGACCAAGAGCTTCCTTAAAGACGCTACAATGCACAATGGCCGAAGGAGGGCTGGGAGTACCAAACTTCGAGTACAACATATTGACTGCTCAACTGCAATGGTTGGCTCAATGATTAGAGGGGGTGAATGAAGCGACACATGCCTGTCGGAACCTGGTAACTGTCCTAGCTTACTGCTGGCCATATTATTAGTCCTGGCTACCCCTACTCCGTATCACACTGTATTGCAATGCACTGCAAACTTGGAAAAGATCTCTAACTAAAGTGAAGAGATCCCCAAGATACACTCCGATGTTGCCTCTTTTGGGTTTGCCACGTGGGCTCCTATGTCGTTATTTACTGAAGATCATTTGGCAACCTGGACGGAGGTAGGACTGGAGAACTTGGGAGATTGTTATTTTAAGAAAACTTGAATACCCTTTGAGGAACTGGTGGATAACTCTGGGCTCTCTCTGGAAGTTTTTGCATTATGCTGCATTTGTGCGATCCTTCGGACACTTGTGGGGCGGGGGGAGGGAGGAACCTGAGACGCACCCAATCTTGCACGCATTGGTAACCCTGGGCACTTCCGGGCATCAGGTGAAATGGTTCTATGCCATGCTCCTTGCTGCATCCTTTGACCCACTGTGTGGCTTACGAGAGAAGTGGGAGAGGATAACGGGTGGAGAATTTACAGAAGCTGAAAGGGGCAAGTTTTTGCAGTCCCGCAAGAAGATCTCTTGTAACACACGCTTAAAATACATACAATTCAATGTCATATACATGACATATATGACTCCTCACCGCCTGAACATCACATATGGGAGGGATACACTGTCATGTCCACGATGCTCCCACCTTGATGCAGACTTTAGCCACATGACATGGGAGTGCCAGCAGCTGCACCCTTTTTGGGAACCAGTTCTTGCCAAAATTGAGGAGGTGCTGGGAAGGGATCTTGCTCCTACAGTATGGGTGTGTCTGCTGGGCCTCTTCCCCAGACCTCACAAGAGAAAAGTTGGAAATAGGCTGATTGACTTGGTCCTGGTTCTTGCCAAACGCAAGATTAGCACTACAATGGAAATCAACACAGGGACCCAAGGTTGAAAGCTGGAACCGAGATGTAATTAATTGGGCAGAGGCGGAGGGCAGAGCGCTGAGTTGGGAGGAGGTAAGAGGAATGTGGAAGCGCCCCATTGCTGATCAGTGGAGGTCATGTGAACACCCAACACAAAGTAGTGATGAAGGGGGGGAGGAACGTGATGATCTAGGCATTGGTAATGTAGTGTAAAGGCCATTTCTTGCCCCCGCAGAGGGGGATCCCGCAATATACTGGGGTTTCCGCTCCTGCATGGTATGGTGAGATGTGACAATATGCATGATGGAATATACTGAGGAGGGAGAGCCTCCCCCACCACCCCCCCTATCCCTGTACCCTAGGAGGAAGCACTGAGCCCTGACCCACCAGACACGTACAGTTTGAGCTTAAGTTATAATACTCTTCTGTAAAGGTTCATGTGTAAGTTTATACTTTAAAGTTATCTTTAAAAAGTGAACTTATTGATTCTGGATTGTATTGTCATATCCTAATGCGAGGTTGATGGCAGCTCTAGTGGAAGCTGTGAAAATGTAAATGCACTACATAACGAACTATAGAATATACATTTGTACAGCTCATACCAGGTGGTTACATCAGTACCACTATTGTAGGGTAATAGGGAGGAATATACGCTAACGATTATTTACAGTGTTCCAAAACTTAAGTAATGTGGGATCTGAGTGACCACATTGGATGATGTGGTATCAAAATTGTAACTGTTACCTGTGTACGGAAAGGATATGTACGAAATACCAATAAAATTCAGCTTAAAAAAAATGTATGTCTACGGTTGACTGGGTTTTCGGGTGACATCCAGCCCTCTTTGATGAATATACCCTTGGATAGGAGTCGCCTGTTTGCAGGCTGACTCGACCCTTGGACAGTTTAAAGAGAATACTGCTGCCGCTAGCTCTCTGGGTCTTTCTTTCCAGCCTCACCAGGCCCAACAGTTCATTCGAGGCTTTGGTCGGGGCGTCCCGTATGGTCAGCTGATCCAGCTCCTGCAAGGGACACAGCCTTTTCGTGGGAGAGGCCAGGGCGCCCTCTGCCCCCGCAACTAAGGTCAACATGCTTCACAGTCCTCTACCAGTTTCGACATTGATCACACTAAAGACTACTAGGTGGACAACCGCCGGAGGAAGATCCTTCTCCTACCTGGCAGCCAAGACTTGGAACTCCCTCCCCACCCACCTTCGGCGAACCCAAGACCATCTCTCCTTCAGGAAGCAGCTCAAGACCTGGCTGTTCGAGCAGTAACATACCCCTCTCCCCCAGCGCCTTGAGACCCTCCCGGGTGAGTAGCGCGCTTTACAAATGCCGTGATTGATTGATTGATTGATTGACAATCAGCTCTTTGTGGAGTGTGCCGGAGTGAAGGACAAGACTGTGCAGAAGCGTACCATATCACGCTGGATTGTGCTCTGCATCAAGATCCGCTACGCATTGTTGAAGCAGCAGCATCTAGAAGGCTTGCAAGCCCACTAAACTATGGCCAAAGCTGCTAGCACTGTGTTAGCATGCAGAGTTTCTGTTCTCTGCATCTGCCAGGCAGCTATGTGGGCATCCCTCCATACGTTCACGAAACACTATTGTGTGGACAGCCAAGTCTGTTGACCGGGGCACTTTATCCGCTTGGTCCTGCAGGACTTTCTGGTTGAGCCCATTTACAGTCCTGCCTTCAAAATTTCATATCTATTGAAAAGGTTCAGACTTTGCAGCTAGAAATCTCAACCGAAAAATAAGTTACTTGCCTCTGGTAACGCTCTTTCTGGTAGACACTCTCCCTTGCTGCAGATTCCTCACCGACCCTCCCATCCTTCCTGTTCTGGGATTGGGTCTCTTCCCAGTAACCGCTTTGCTGCTGCGCGAATTCCTCTGCGGTGCTGGGACATTCCAATCTTGGGTGTGACTTGCAGGCCCGGACTGGCCGTTGCGGGCACCGGGCAATCCCCCGGTGCGCCGCAAGGGTGGGGGTCTGTTTTGGGCCCTGGGGGCCGTTTTTGTTACAGGGCCGTTTTTGCAGCCCCAGGGGGCTGGCCGAGCACTTTGCCAGGGCCGGTTTTGGTTCTCAGTCCGGCCCTGGTGACTTGGACGACCCCCGGCCGTCGTGCACACTCGCCCACCGTGACTGAACACGGAAGAGGTTAATAAGATTCGAAGTCTAAGACTCCGCACACTGATCTACCAATTTGCAGTATTGGGGCTCAACATTTGGAGGCGAGAACATTCTCGAGAGCAATTGACATCACGCAGGAGTGGCACCAACATAGGCCTCGCTCGTTGCTTCCCGAGCAGAACAACGTCAGTGTGGAGCCGTAGCACTCCTGACATTTTTCCTGATCCATAGTACCTCTATCGGTACGGCGCCGCCCACAGCACCCCTCAACATTCACACAATAATATACAGACACAGTGGTATTTGGACAAAGGAGCTGCAGGTTTATTTGATAAACAAATAAAAGGTGGGTTATCTTACAGGCGATCCTGTCCGCCCCGCAACCCCTCGTTGCAGGGCATCTGAAGTTTAGCCAATGAAACACCAGCGGCCATAGCCCGGTATTGTACCTGGGAGGATCTACTCCTCCCACCTGTGAACCTATCGTCCACCAACTCCGCCGTCTGAACAAGGGAGAGTGACTCACACCTTACCCAGTTGGGCGGGTAAGCCCCCGGTTGCTCAGGTTTACAACTGCCCTGAGGACTAACGGGGTGCCGTCGTACTCCAAGTTCCCTAGAAGGACCTCTTGGAGCATGTATGACTTATGCACGGTGCGCTTTGCACTGGAGGCTTCAGGTCCTGTTCCTGCTCCTTTCCTGTTTTGGAGTCGCCCTGTAACTCCTCCACAGCCCTGGGTGTGGCCTCCGCTGCACCCAGAGCCCCCACCACTTAGCTCCCTGAATCTCATCTATTTGAAACCCGCTGCCTCTAGAGCTTCCCCCAGGTCTAGCAAGAATATCGTCATGTCTACCTTGGACCAGTGCAACCCATCTGTTTCCCAGCATTCAACGGATTTCGCATGCAGCAGGCTGTGCCTCCAGCAAGAGGATGCTTGGCCTGGACTCCCCCGACTGTGGTTCTAACCTTTCTCTCCTCTACCTGCTCCAGATGGTGAGAATGGCTATCCCTGTCCTTGCGAAGCCAAGATTGGCCATTCCTGAGTACAGGTGTTGCCAAACACTCCTACATCCATCATTAAGGCCAAGGTATGCTCTGACCCCATGTTCCCCTCAGAGTCTAGCACCCTGCACCACTAAATGTCTGGCAGCCAGCTACTGCCCGTGTCTTGGATAGGGACTGGAGTGTTTGTCCTGGATGGACCCAATTCTTGTGCATGCCTGCAACCTGCCTGGAGGTCTAGAGGATCCCACTCTCGCTAGTGCGAGCAGACTAGTCTGACTCCCTCGGCACCCCGTCCCTTTACACCAGGATTACCACTTTTTAGTGCTGCCGGTGAGTGTCCCACTTAAGCGAAAAGGCTGGTATGAGCCCGCATAGCCAGCAACCCTTCGTCTACCTTGCCGTAACTTAACCTATGTCTCACACGTCGCCCCGCTGGGGCGCTCGTTGGACCCAGGTGGCTGAAGCAATAGCCCTAACCAAGAGCCTATACCATGTTGGGCAGCTATGGGACACTACTATTTTTCCCCTACGTCCTTCCCTACCTAAAAATATTGTCTAAGCTCTCCTTCTCGAGACAGACTAATCCCCACTTAGATACTGCCTCAGGTCAACGATTATGGTGTGGAGAAGTGTGGCTCACTAGTTAGAGCGGCAGACTCTGAAGCAGAGATCAGGCCTGGGACCAGGGTTCAAGTCCCGAAGCGGCAGGGTCTTGGGCTCAATGTCTGCGGACTTGATAATTCTCACCTCGGCGCCTACTCTAATCATGGGTCCCACGCTGCAACTCTGGGCAATAGCTTGCTTAATCTCCACAACGGCCCCTACAACACTGGGATGCCTGGCTTCACCTTGGGGGTGCCCAGGAGGGTCATCTCACAGGGAGAGCCAGGAAGGGTTCCACTGCGTTATACAGCGCCGGGACGCCCCGGTGGGGCAGCTCTGCGCTTTACAAAATACACTACATTACATTACATTATGGACCAGAAATTAATATAAATAATTCTATTTATTCTGAAAACTATACTTCTTCTGTACAGTTTCCAGCTGATGTTACAATTGCTGATAAGGTGGTGCGAGGTAGTATTATGGACTAGGATGTTACTACACTAGATACGCCAGGTGGAGACCTGTTTTGAAATACTTCAAAGGGTTGTCAAAGTACTTGAAAAGTTTAATGAATATATTTTATACCACTTAAGTTTGTTTTGCAGCATATAAGTTTCCCATGTACATGTTTGTCTTTTTAAATAACTAAAAGGAGGGACATGCTGTACCAGATTTATTAATGTATTTATTAAACTATGTGTTACTTGCTTAGGTAACCTGCTCGGTGTTCTTAAATAGGTTTTATAATGTATGAGCTCTTTTGCAAAGAGAGCGCGTGGGAGGAGGGGCCACCCCTATATACCCGCGGCCCCGCCCCCTCCCCAGCAGCTCGCTCGCGCCGCCCCCAAAGATGTGCTGCCCGGCTGCCCTCGGGGATACTACGGGGCCTGCCCTCCTATGGGGTCCCTTGCAGGGACCACGGGCATCCTGCAGTCTGACGACTGAGAAATATTCAAAAGGTGAGTTATCTCCTCTACCTAGTCTCCTCTTTACTAGAAAGAGCATTACCGAACCTAAATTGTTCATTGCAAACATGAAACGTCGATTTCCTATGGTTCTGAATTTACCCGATGCAATAAATAGCGCTTATGATGAGTTTCCCCAGTGAAATGTAGAAAAACACGCAGATTTTGTTGCTTTACGTACCAAATACTCATGTCCTAGTATTTACCAGACCTTTCACTATATAAATGTCAAGTTTGACTTTCTGGTATTTACCTGAACAAAAGTGCGGAACACTCTGAACCACGAGTAATTGTGCCACAAGTGATTTGCACAAGAGACGGAAATTTACAGACTCACTCATAATAAAGGTTTTTATTTTGAATAGTGCAATTCATGTTTCGGTGTACGTGGGAATGGTTGCATTGCTGGTTTTATAATATCACTTTGGTGTAACAATATTGCTGACGTGGCCACCGTCTGATGCCCTAGCAAAACGTTTTGTTTTTCCAGGTGGGTGTAAGGCAGCTGGGTTGATTATTGCCATCTCAGTAAATATACATCCTGCAGAAACGTTAGGTGGTAGGAAGAGCATTTACAAGTTCCATTTTAAATTTAATTGCGGTTTAGTAAAACGAATTAAAGAGCCCAGATGTGGTTCTTTACCACCATACTTTCTTCATTTAAAAATGCCAAGCGGTCTCTTTCAACTAATAGTATTTGCCCCGTTTCCTTTTATGACGCCTTATATGTAAATGCAATTGTTATTTTGTTCAATATTAACGTTTATACTTTCCATAGGATCTACATGGATTTGACCTGCTTAAAATGAAATCACACCTCGGTAAGTAGAAAGAGCTCAGTTAAGAATAACAAAAATTCCGTTCCATAATACATTTGTATAGCATAAAATTAAATGGACTTTGCTTAGAGCGTTGCATACCATTTTACAGTTTAAAGATGTATTTCTTAGTATTACATAACACCTAAGAAAGAGCCATTTTCTTGAACCCATTTGAATGCCTATTAATGCTGCTATGAGAATAATCATTTTTATGTTTGCCAGTCACTGTTAACTCCCTTGTCAACCTCGAGTTCCCCTTGTGCTAGGTTCATTACTCTACAAAACGTTCATGGGAGCTGTGCACCTCAAGGGACCAGTTCCTTCAAATAACGTAGGTCAAGCACTAATGTTTCCATTCATTAAATCTAAGCCTACGTTTACCAGTACTTAAGGACTTGGGGAAGAAGCTACCTCTGTTGCAGAACTCTTGTCAGTCTAATAAGACACAAGGAGCAATCAGGAATGTGAATGAAATATAATTTTATGTGTCTTTCTTGTTGGTCTCAGGGACAATTTGATTGATTTTTGCATTTCAAAGGGTATGATGGACGGAGCGTTTGAGCAAATCAAACACTCACCCCAGTCAACTGAGCTGGGTTGAACTATGGCCATATGCAAATCAGTCCGACCCTGTGCCTCATGGGAACAGTCCAGCCCGAACTGCCAAGCCATGTCTTCCCTGGACCAGAAACAAGCATCCTCGGACCGGTTTCGGATTTATAATCCTCATTAGCCAGGCTATCTTGAATCCAGTGCTAGACTGAGCAAGGGACCCACGTCTGGGCATACCCTGCCAATTTAAGGCAAACAAAGCGATACCAAAGGGGATGATGGAAGGAGCATTTGAGCAAATCAAACACTCACCCCCCAGTCAACTGATCTGGGTTTAATCCATCATATTCTTTAGCTCACTCCACCACCCCAGTTCAAACATGGCCATATGCAAATCAGTCTGACCCTGTGTCTCATGGGAACAGTCCAGCCCGAACTGCCAAGCCATGTCTTCCCTGGACTGGAAACAAGCATCCTGGGACCGGTTTCGGATTCATAATCCTCATCAGCCAGGCTATTTTTAATCCAGTGGTAGAGTGAGCAAGGGACCCACGTCTGGGCATACCCTGCCAATTTAGGGCGAACAAAGAGATACCATTGGTTTGCAGACCCACCACCGGGGTTGGTATTGCTGGGGTATCTATTTAAGGTAAGGAATCTAATACTAACCTGTTTCTTTCAGATGCACAAGTTACTTACCTTCGGTAACGCTATATCTGTAAGAAACAGTAGTTAGTATTAGATTCCTTACCGCCCCACCCATCCTCCCCGTTCTGCGAACCGATATCTAGGGTAAAGGTCATCCCCTTTCATGGCCCTAGTTTCATGGCATCAGTGTTGGTTTTTATCATGGCTCTGCATTTCTGGCACGGAAAAGCTATGTATAAGAACTGACGTCAGCGCACGAGGGTGGCGTCTAAGTACTCCGGCGACGTCATCCCGGCGCCAACAACAACGGACGCGCAGACGACGCCTACCAACGCGTAAGGGTACTGCTACACCAAAGTTTCCGGATCCAGTCGGACGCCTGGGGATATTCTAAGGTAAGGAATCTAATATGAACTACTGTTTCCTACAGATATATCGTTACCGAAGGTAAGTAACTTGTGCATTAGTACTATCCATGTACGTAGACCAGCTGGATTGCAGAATGGATGAGGTGATGAGGACATAGGGGAGCACAGACCAGAAGGAATGCGTAATGGGTGAGGTGTTGAGGACATAAGGGAGTACAGGAGTAATTGAGAAAAGTCTGCGAAGGATCAGTGAACAGATGCATGGAGACCATGAGCAGTGTTGTCATCTCGCTTTACAAAGATCTCAGAAAACGTTTGAAAGAGATTGGTTCCATTTGTTCCTACAATTCCACGACCAAATGTTCATTGTCTTTATTCTGGTTTTGACCATATCTTTCCCTTTAACGCCAGCAGACAAATGTAAGAGACTTAAGATCCTGTCTTAATACATGTTTGCTGAAAAGTTAAATGCTCCCTTCCAGAACTCTACCTCTGATATATTTTGCACATATTCCATACCTGCCACAAGGTGAAAGAAATGGGTACCTCACCAATAGCAGCTAGTGGCTGTTCTTTGAGACAATGAATAGGGAGGATAGACCCTCAATTTGAAACCCTTAAAACAGATTTCATGAAGAATTCAGGCATATGTAGGTAGAAGACTGTTGCCACTTATTGGTGTACTTAAGCACATTTGTTGTAGACACCAGTAGATTGGAAATACCTGGTACATAAATGCACACCATGCTCTTAGTTCTTTGGTGCACCTAGCTCCCTTCCAATTGCACATAAAATAATGCCACAGAAGACTGATGCATTCCTAGTGTGAACAGAACTGAGAACAGCATGACTCAAACACCAGACCCTAGATATCCTCACTGGAAGCACACATCTCCCCTCTTTACATTAGAAATCCATTTTACTAACCAACCAGTCAAACAATAAAATGCCCACGCCTAGCAGACACTTAGGCTAGGCACCATGAAACTCAGCATTAATATACATCCAAGAAGGAAATCCAACTAAAGCATTCAAGGCAGTGAACTAACATAATCCACCCTACTCCACTTGCCCTAGTTTGCTGCACCCTGCACGGGTGAGATTCTCATATTCCAGCATACAGCCTGGAGGACATGATGACACCCCATACAGGTCCTCCTCATATCGGAACAGCAAAGTCCACAACCCTATGAGGTTGTTGCTTACATTGTTTCTCATATATGCTCATATATGTTATTGTTTCTCATACATGTTCCTGCTGTCCATCTATGGCGAACCTTCAAAAGAAAACGATACATACTGTATTGATATTGCATCTGTTATACTTTAGGTTTTCACTATTAATTATTTTCATTTTCCCTCTTATGCCTTCCGTTTTGCAGGGTTAAATTTCTATCACCAAGTGAAGTTAGTGAATTTCATTAGAAGAGAATTCCACATGTGCCGCTGTCACTTCTGCCAAGAGACGTTCCCTTCAAAGGGCGAACTAATAGTCCATATGGAAGAGACCAAACACATAACTTTACTTCCGGATCAATGTACCTGGGATCAACCGCAGTAAGTGACAGTTGTTTCTGGTTCTCTGTTTGTCCAGCTGTATTCGCAAAATGTATTTGAAAGATTGTAAACAATGTGAAATTTGAGCTAAGCTTAAAAACTAAAACACGGATTTCTCTATAATCATGAAAATTGTACATTCACGTTCCATTGGGATAGATTTTGTTATTGTATGGGTACTGTGTAGTCTGATGTTTTTGTGTGATTTATGAAGCACTTGTGAATATGTAAATAAATAAACAAAATAGTGCTTAATTTGTGAACGAGAAAATGTCTGATCCTGAAGCTGTTCTCAGTAGCTAGAGGCCTGTGTCATTAAATGTCAGCGCGCCGAATACCACGCCAGGCAGTGTTTAACCCACTACCAGACATTATTTGCCCCCTTTTGTAGCTGTTGCAGATCTGTTAGTGACGGTTTTGCCTTCTTTTCCTATCTTCGTCTTAACGATCTGAGTGTTTACCCTCACTTCACTTAGTACATTTCTGATACGAAAAAATAAGTGCCGCTCCTCAAAAATAAGTGCTGCTGGCTCCCACCAGATCACAATAAGCACTGCAATAAAGTCTCAATTCACATTTAAACAGCTGTGCTCTCGCAACTACATTGAGGTGTCAAAACATTTAGTACAGTAACAGGTATGATCAAATGAACAGAAGCAGATTCTTCAGTGTGTTTCTTGTCCCAGCAGGGAGATGATTTATTGCATCCAGACTTGAAAAATGTCACAATATGCCGACACGTGTTTCGTCGTGTGCCGTTGAGTCAACACGACTCTTCAGGGCTTTATACTCAACCCCAGGAATGGGTCGAGGGTAGTCTGGAACTAATAGTAATATTCTGTGTGAGTAGATTTAGAGAGATACAATGCTAGTTGCTTGTTCAAATATATATAGTTAAGTAAAGGTGGAGTATCCAGTGGAATCAAATTCCGTTTCACAGCTAAGTTCCGCCCTATCGGTTGTGCAAGAATCTTCACAAATAGAGCGCTGAAAACGGGTGTGTTTAAGGTATTGAAGTCAGATTCTGTTAGATCCGCTGTGTTCCGCCCTGTCAGGGTGACGGAATATCCAAAATAACAGCGCTGGAAACGTGTGTGTTCCAGGCGGTGACCGGGAGGGGATCCGTCTATCAAAAAACCTCCAAAAACGTGTTCGTTTTCTAGGTGAGCGGCGTGCTTTAGTCTGGTATCCCTCCTCCTTAGGTTCCCGGTGGCCGTCTATCGCGAACGCCGTTCGCGATAGACGGCCACCGGGAACCTAAGGAGGAGGGATACCAGACTAAAGCACGCCGCTCACCTAGAAAACGAACACGTTTTTGGAGGTTTTTTGATAGACGGATCCCCTCCCGGTCACCGCCTGGAACACACACGTTTCCAGCGCTGTTATTTTGGATATTCCGTCACCCTGACAGGGCGGAACACAGCGGATCTAACAGAATCTGACTTCAATACCTTAAACACACCCGTTTTCAGCGCTCTATTTGTGAAGATTCTTGCACAACCGATAGGGCGGAACTTAGCTGTGAAACGGAATTTGATTCCACTGGATACTCCACCTTTACTTAACTATATATATTTGAACAAGCAACTAGCATTGTATCTCTCTAAATCTACTCACACAGAATATTACTATTAGTTCCAGACTACCCTCGACCCATTCCTGGGGTTGAGTATAAAGCCCTGAAGAGTCGTGTTGACTCAACGGCACACGACGAAACACGTGTCGGCATATTGTGACATTTTTCAAGTCTGGATGCAATAAATCATCTCCCTGCTGGGACAAGAAACACACTGAAGAATCTGCTTCTGTTCATTTGATCATACCTGTTACTGTACTAAATGTTTTGACACCTCAATGTAGTTGCGAGAGCACAGCTGTTTAATTGTTGTTTAGTCTCTGACTTCTTAGACGGTTAAGGATGTTTTTCCGCCTGCTCTTTACGCACTACACAGCAACCTCCTGTTCATATACACAGTAACGTAGAAATTGAGGCAGTGCGCCCTTGATATCGTAACTACAAAAAAACCCTAATCAGTTTTACCTAAAGTCTCAATTCACCCTGCTAGTCAATGCTATATTCCACCATTAAGGGTAATTTCATACTTGGGTTCACAATAACCTCGCTGCAGCTCTTGGTTATACATTACCCAGACACAGCGCCATTTTTATGACATCATCGTATGTTTGCGTGACGAAGTATCAAACCCCACACCAACTGAATTTCAGTAAATAACATTGCTAAATGGAAGTTACTGTTACTGTTGCTCATATCTTTTGTCAAAAATATGTTTATTAGAAATTTTCGGAGGTGTTCATTTCACAAGCACCAAATGCATCGACACATGATCCCACGTAGGGGAACAACAAGTCTCAACAAAAAAAAATTCAGTACATGGCGTAAGTGCAGCAAACAAAGGAAGTGTGCTCCTCGTCAAATTTAGATAGCTAAATGAGAGTTACAGCTGCTATACAACCGGACCGCTTCCCACTGTGGCAACAGAGCAAGGAGATAGAAATTCATGCACCATTGCTAAGCAGTCAGGCAAAGCAGCATGTGATTCAGAAAATCCCTGTGACAGTACCATATCCAGAATGTACATGTGGAGTGCTGCAAAGGAAAGAAACTCAGCTTAACGAAGCCTGTCCCAACACGGGACATGCGACACCATAACAACTAAGAGAACAACCCCCCCACCCCTCACCCGTGGTGGCGGCGGCAATAAGCAGACAGTCATGAGACTGGATAGCGCTAGCACAGCAATCAAAATTGAAAGAGATGGAGATGGGGGGCGTGGCCAGGGTGGCAATGCATTGAGACGTGCTCCGGAGGAGCTCCCGCTGCACGCCGCTATTATAGGCCATTTATGTGGAGCCAGGACACCTACCTGCCATCCGGGGGGTGTTGAGGGCCTTCAGACCTCGGCGCTGTGAAGAAAGAGGAGTCTGAAACCCCGGAAGGCTCCGGGAGATGGTTAACGGAGACGGTGCCGCTGACCAGTCGGAGTAGCTGCCATCTTGTGATCTGTGCACTGGGGCTTGGACTACGGGGCAAGCGGCGAGTAGGTGACCTCCCGGACATTGGAGTGCTCCCCCAGACGAGAGACTGCACGCAGCGACGGCCCGACTGCACGGTGCGAGGGGACCTGGCCCCTCCTGCACGGTGGTGGCTGCCTGGCTGGGGCTCCCTGGGGTCCTGAGCGGAGCCGGCCATTTTCCCCCGCCTGCGGCTGGCACTGCCTTCTGGCTGCCGGCGGGGTCGAGCGAGACCGCATCTCCTGGAGGGTGCTGTGCCCAGTGTTCTAGTGTCGGGGCGCTGGAGCTGAGGGGGGCGACTGCCGGAGCTCCCGTGAGGACCTGTTGATCCCTGCCCTGTGGTGTCGGCGTCTGGCGGAGATCGACGGCTGCGACCTTGGGCGCCCTGGTCGGCGGTGCCCCCCGGGTGGCGTGGGGCGAAACAGCGGCCCCTTCCCCCTCTCGCAGAAGACGGTGGAGGCGGCGACACAGTACTGGTGGGGCTGACCTGGAGGCTACACCTGAGGAGCGACTCCCCTGCGGTGAGAGGACGGCAGACTGGGGAAGCAGTGGAACAGTGGTCCGCCATTTTGCCCACCCGGGGCCAAGAGGTGCGGCCTAGTGACGGCAGCTTGGTTGGCTGTGGGCCCTCGGGATAGCTGCGGCCTGTTCCCCTGCTGGCTGCTGGGGTTCCTGCCAGGCGGTGTGGTGAGTCGCTGGTTGCGGGGGTGGTGGATGACCCCGCTGCCCCATCGCAAGTGACCCACGCAAGAGAGGAGTCAACCACCGGGGTGCGGAGTGGAAGCTGTGACCCGCCATCTTGAGGTGAGGACCGGAGCGCTGGGGGACACCTGTGCGGCCCTTCCTTCGTCTGGTTTGAGAGACTTTATTGTGCGGAAGCGGAGCGCGGCCATCGGGGGAGTCGGTGGGGGAGCTGCTCGGGGACTTGCGGAGCTGGGTCCCTGCGAGTGGCGAACTGTGCTGGACAGCCTCATCCCCCCCCCATACCCCCCCCCCCCCGTGGTGGACGCTCGGCGGCCCGCAGGCTCTCTGGCAGCCTGCGACGAGTGCAGCTCCTTGGGGGCTCCACTCGGTGGTGGAGGGGCCGGAGCTTGCGGGGACCTGCTGCTGCAGAGACAAGTCTTCCTAGGCGCCATAGGCGTGAACAGGTACTGTGCCGGCCATTTTGGGGGTGGTGGACAATACAAGCTGCCCTCTTCCATCGACTCTCTGGAGCTCACTAGGGTGTCCTGGGGGTTGAAACGCTGGCCTCGGGGCTGAGTGGGCACTAGATTACTGGCTGTACCCGACCTCACTTTTGCACCAGCGTGACTCTCTTGGCGGGCGGCCGGACAGATGGGGGCTGGAGGAGGATCCAGGAGAGGCCCCCTGGACATAGCTGTGAGCCCATTGTGAACAGATACGGGCGGGGACAGACCTTGACTCCACTGCACTTGTAGGGGGTACGGCTGGTGCTCTCTCCTCTGGGGTGGTCGCTGGCCGGGTCTCCTCTTCTGGGCTCACGCCCTCTGGGCTTTGATAGTACCGCTAGTGTACCGATGATGTAAGCTGGGCTCTGCGGGTGAAGTGGAGGAATTGCTGGGCTGGTGTGTGGTGGGAGGCGTGGGGGCCGAGCTGGTCCCAAGCTTTGACCCCTGCACGGCCCTTTCTACCCCAATTTGGCTTCTACAACACAGTGAGGAATACCGGCGTCCCTAGACTTCAGGCGGCCGTCATTCGCAATGACGCGCTCCAACAAAGGCAACAAGGCCGATTCGTCAGCAGCCCCCAAGGACAATACTGTCGCAGCGATGTGGGGAAAGACTGGGGCGACTGCTGGCGGAGACGGGACATCGCGAGCTCTTGAGGAGTCCCAGCCGGTCACTCAGGCGCTTATGGCCACCTTCATGTCCGACTTGAAAATGGAGATTGGGTCGCTGCGGACTGAAGTGCACACGTGTGTGAAGGAGATGCGGAAGGAGGTCACGGAGCTGGGAGACCGTGTGGACGGGTTGGAGCGGACAATGGATGCGCGCATGGAGGATCAGGAGCACCTATGGCAACGCCTGGCGGCCCTAGAAGAACAGAACATTGAGCTACAAGTGAAGCAGGAGGACCTCAAGAACAGGAGCCGCTGCAACAACCTCCGTATCCGGGGAATTCCTCCTGGGGAAGAGGGGGAAGACGCCATGGGATACGTGACGCAGCTCCTCCACAAGATCTGGGTGGACGAAAAGGCCTCTCCGCCGGCGCTGGATCGTGCGCACCGAGTGTCCGCCCCGGAGGGCAGGTCGGGACTCCTACCAGACATACTAACGCGGGTCCATTTCTTCACCGAGAAAGGGGCAATCTGGAAAGCCGCGCGGGATAAACCGGACCTCCAATACAGAGGCCACAAAATTCAGATCTTTGAAGACCTGGCACCCAACATCCTGAAGAGGAGACGAGCGTTCCGGCCAGTGACCAAGAAGCTGCGCAGAATGGGCATTGCGTACCAATGGGGTCACCCGTTCGCCCTGATATTCCAGTGGGAATCCAAGCGGAGAAGCATACGGTCCTACACAGAGGCGGCGCAACTCATCCGACTGCAGACGACCCCGCCGGCGAGCCCGTCACCATCCCGTAGGCGGGAGAGTAAGGCCGCGGCACCCTCGTGGACTACTGTGCGTCGACAACGTCGCCGTCCGTCCGACGGTGAGCAGTCGCCCTCGCAGGCTAAGCAGGACATCATTGCTCATATCCGATCCCTGGAAGGGGACAAAGAGGGGCATGGTGAGCACTCCCCGACACCTTGACTTGCAGCATGTTAGCACTCCACTTTTCCTAGCACTGGGGTTCTACTCCTGGGCCTCGTGCCGTATTACACTACACCCTGGCTCCTGAGGTACAGGGCGGGGTGCGTGCGGGAGCTCTTCGAATACAGAATTCCCAAGACTGTCACGACCCACCCTCCTCGACTGTCCTTCAGGGAGTTACATCCCAGAGAGTGTCCAAACCTATGGGTGTAGGATACTCTGTACCGGGGACAGTACAGTGAGGCCCTGTTGGCCGCAATTGTTGTATCTTGCCGAGTGGCCTCCCTGGCTGCTCTTTGTTTTCTCTCCTTTTCTCTACTTTTCCTACTTCCTACTATTCTATGCTCTCTCTTCTCTCTCTTCACTGGAGGTGCGGGTGGGATCGCCGGTCGATGGGTTGGGGTGGGGCCCAGAGGGTGCATGGCTATTGTGCGCGTGAGACACGCGGGATGTGTGCAGTGGGAGTGTGGCCGGGTGGCGCTCAGAATCCGATATGGCAGTGAATGCTCCTAGTCCCTTGAAGGTCCTGACGCTAAACGTGACGGGCCTTAACTCACCTAATAAGCGTAAGCAGGTTTGGCATTATCTCTAAAGGCAACACCCTGACATCATTTTTCTTCAAGAAACGCATCTCCTGCAGGCTGATACTGTGCGCATGGCTTACCCTAAATACCCACTTCAGTTTTGGGCCACCGCTGACACCAAGACAGCGGGAGTGGCAATCTTGTGCAGGGCTGGCATCAGGCAGGGGGGCGGCAGGCCCTATCGGGGTGGTGATGGACGATTTCTTCATGCGGAGGTTGAAGTTGGGCGTCGTCGCATTACGCTGTGCAATGTATATGCTCCTAATCAGGCGCAGGACCGCTACCTTCGGGACCTCCTAGGGGGGCAGATACCGCAGACCGGGTCATCACTGATTGTGGGCGGGGACCTCAATTTGGTATGGGATCCTATGGTGGACCGTAGTGAGAACTCCTTCAGTGGCGCAGGAGCAATGTCGGCGACTCTGCACAAGCAGCTGACGGGCCTTGGGCTGTTCGACACCTGGCGGTACTTTTCTAGATAAGCGAGGGTACTCCTACTATTTGCATGTCCATAGATCCTACTCTCGCATTGACTACTTATTTGTTACTAAGGATCTCCTCTGTGACACAGTGGAGGCCGACATGTCCGATATCTCCCTCTCGGATCACGCCCACGTTGAGCTATTGCTACAGGACCCGGCGGGGAGCCCTACCCGGGAACGGCGGTGGTATCTCCCGCCGAGCATTCTGAGGGATGCGGAGGCTGTGGAGGACATTAGGGGAGCCATTGTCTCCTACTTTGAGAACAATGACCTCCCTGAGACACCCTTCCCGGTGGTCTGGGAAGGCCTTCAAGGCTACCATACGGGGCCATGTCACCTCCTCGTGATTGCCAGGGCGCGTGACGTTCGCTCACTGGAAGATAAAATTGTGGGAGACTTGAGGACGGCGGAAGCACAGGATCAGGGCCACTCCACTCGGCACACGAGACGGCACTTAGCCAATCTTAGAGGACAGCTCAGGCTGCTGCGCACTAATAGGGCTGAAAAATCCCTCCTGGAACTAAAACAGAGATATTTTGAAGGCGGGGGACAAATTGGGGAAGCTTCTGGCGCGGAGGCTGAGGGCCCGAGCCGCGAAAGAGCATATAGCAAATGTTCAACTACCCGATGGGACCAGGGTGGTGGCGGCAAGAGATAAGTGTCGAGCTTTCCGGGACTTCTATACGGCGCTGTACACGGAAGAGAAACCACCTTCGGAGCTGGTAGAGGAAGTACTGGGTCACTACGGGGGTGCGACACTGCATCCGCAGCAAGCTGCGGACCTAGAGGAGCAGATCATGCTGGAGGAGATAGCTGCGGCGATCCGCGAGCTCCCCTTGGGGAAAACACCAGGGCCTGATGGGCTTCCAATGTCCTTCTATCGCATGTATCAAGCACAACTAGGCCCTTACCTCTTATGCCTGTTTAACTCCTTCACCGATGAGATGGGTCCGTCCCTTGATATGGGACTGGTAGAAATTGCCTTGATCCCGAAACCTGGGAAAGACCCCTCACTATGTGTGTCGTATCGGCCGATTGCTCTTCTGAACTCAGATTTTAAGATTTACACCAAACTGTTAGCAAAGTGAATGGGTCCACACATGCCGAGCTTGATCGATCCTGATCAGGTGGGCTTCATCCACGGGCGTCCGGGTGCGGACAATGTCCGCAGGGTTGCTCACCTGGTAGGGAAGGCTCATCACTGGAGGATCCCTGCCTGCCTTCTCTCGCTAGACACAGAGAAGGCGTTTGACCGGGTAGACTGGTCCTTCCTCAAGGTGGTACTGCGCCGGGTGGGGCTCGGCCCGAAGATGATTGCCAGGATCATGGCCCCATATATTGCGCCACCGGCTAGGATAAGGGTCAAAGGGCAGCTCTCGGAGCTGATCAACATTGGAAGGGGCACTAGCCAAGGCTGTCCGCTCTCGCCCATTTTATTCGCCCTCGCAGCTGAGCCCCTGGCGGATATGATACGGAGGGACCCTAATATCCACGGTGTTCCTCTTGGCGGCCAAGACAATAAGGTAGCGTTCTTTGCAGACAACCTTATCCTCGCGCAGCCCCGAGAGTCCCTCCCGGCAGTACATGGTGCGCTGTGCCTCTTTGAGAGGGCTTCTGGCCTGAAAATGAATCACAGCAAGTCCTGGGTGCTTAGCCTCACAATCCCGAAGTGGGACATCCCCTCCCTGGAGCAACTAGCATCCTATAGATGGTCGACCCAGCACATCAGGTATCTGGGCCTGACGCTGACCCCCTCGTTGGACGGCTGGACACAAGCTAGCTGGAAAGACCTCCGGCGCGCGATCCTGGAGGATCTGAGGCGGTGGAGGCCACTTGTACCATCCTGGCTAGGCAGAATCAGCGCTATCAAAATGTCCATTCTGCCCGAAATCCTGTATATCTTTCAATGTCTGCCTACTCCTGTCCCGCTGCATAGCATCAGAGGTCTTCAGCGAGATCTAACGAACTTCATATGGGGGGGGAAGAAGCCTCGCTTCTCACAAGCTCTCCTGCTGGCGCCTAGGGACCGGGGAGGGTTGGCCTGCCCCAACCTGGTGGAATACTACTGGCCTGCTCACCTTCGGTACGGAGTGGGAGGTAACGGAGAACTAAAAAAGGGTGGCTCCATATGGATAGGGCAGTGACTGGGCGCACCATATGGGACCTGGCGTGGAAACCTAGGGTAGGGCGATCTCCGAGCGCGTACCTAGCGGTAGCCCACAAAAATGGTGCTGGAGATTTGGGACAGGATAGCTGTCCGTAGGGGCCTTACGACCTTCCCCTCGCCTCATACCCCTATCGAAGGGAATCCAAGTTTTCCCCCGGCACATCGGACGGGGGCTTTTCGTAGGTGGCCCCAAGGCAACTGTATGGTGCTCGCAGATGTGTTTGATGGGGGCTCCCTCAAGACTTTTGCGGACTGCAGGGAGGAATTTAGAGTGCCGCTTGCAGCCGGACTGCAATATGCTCAACTGAAACATTGGGAGCTAGCAGATGATACCTATCATGCGGCCTCACGCGCCTTTACTCCGTTCGTGCAATTAGCTCGCTCCTTCACAGAGACGAAGGGACTGAGCTCCAAAATCTATCGGATTTTGCAGCACCCGCACACTCCGCCTTCCCTGCCATATCACCCCGGCGCAGTGGTCCAGATTATGGAGTGACATACCCCGGATTTATCGTAGTGTATCGCAACAGGAGAATGCCTACAAAATGATGACCCAGTGGTATTACACGCCGCAGCGGTTACATCGAATGTTCCCCAACTCCTCTCCTGTATGTTGGAGGTGCAGATCTGGGGATTTCTTGCATATATGGTGGACTTGTCCCTTGCTGACCCTCTTTTGGAAGGAGGTCCTAAGCCATATCAGGAGGGTGCTGGGGTTCCCTCTGCCTGAAGCCACTTGTTCGATACTACTGGGTATTAAACCCACAGGATTGAGGGCCCTGGCGCTTCAAATGCTGGGGGCGGCACGGCAGCTCATTGCACTGTACTGGAAGAAGGAAGAAGCCCCGCCCATCGCTGTGTGGTTTGTGCGTCTCTGGCATGTCATGACAATGGAGCTTCTCACAGCCCGGCTACAGGCCTGAGATGTGCGCTACACAGCAGTGTGGCAACCCCTGGTGAAATATCTGTGCACCACAGAACAGGCGCGTCACATGCCCCCTAGGCTGCGGGCGCTGCGATTAGTGGAGGATGCTGTAGTTCCCCCTGACCCCGGTAGATTTCTGAAGTGAGATTTGGATGTGTGAGGCTTTGCGCATTGGCAAGGATGTTGATTGCCCCGACGACTGACACAATGCCCCTCCATTCCCCCTCTCGGTCCCCACTACTGGCATCCAGAGGCTCTTCTATCCCCTCGTATACACCTTTCCTCTACTCCTACTGTCTTTTCTAACTTGCTATCCCTTTCTCTGTTGTTCTATTGAAGTTTTGACCATCTTGGTCATATAGTTCTACCCTTTGGGTTTAATGGTTCCAGTTGTTCCGAAGATTGGGCTATCTTGTGCAGTGATTACAGAGGCTCTGTTGACTGAAATATGACACGACCAGCCCGTGTGGGTTGTAGGTAAACCGCTGAGTATAACCTTGAGCCTGATTATTGGCAACGGCTTTCCTTTTTTCATGGAGTAACGCGGCCGGCCCTGTGGGGTTGTCGGCTTAACGCTGTGTACGAATCACTTAACTACAACCCCCTGCCACGGGGATGAAATAAAAAGATTTGACAACAAAAAAATTGAAAGATATGGAGGGCTCTGATGGTAGAGGGACAAACTGCGGATGGGAGGCCCCGAGAAAGGAAAGCAACCAGGGGACCCCATTTGAATTCAAAATTCTTATAATCGTCTCTGAAGATATCAGCCATACGCTCTAAACTCAGTAGTCTCCAAAGGCGCGAGTGCCAAAGAGAGAGAGCCGGAGTCTCTCTCTTCTTCCAGGCGGCCGCCTGAGTAACTTTGGCCGTGCCAATACAGAGCCAAATGATCATTTTATCAGCTCGGGTTTGGTGTTCAAGGGAAGGGTCACGCAGCCCTAGGAGAACCCCCGCTATAGTGGTGGGTATGGGATAGCCTAACATCTTTCATATGAGCTAAAATTTCTTCCCAAAAAGGGCAAATAGTCGGGCAATCCCACCATATATGTCTAAAGTCTCCCAGTAGCCCACACCCCCTCCAGCATCTATCTGAAGAAGTGGGGAAGATCTGCCGAAGCTTGGAGGGATGTTAGTACCAATCCATCATGGTTTTGAGATGTGCTTCCCTGAGGTCTGTGGAGTGATTGAATCGAGCAATATCGGACCAGAGGTGAACCCATTCCACATCAGAAATTGGACACTGGATCATGTCTTCCCACATGGTCATGTATCTGGGCCGTGGGGAGAGAGCAGTCTTAAGCAAGAAGCTATAGATAAATGAAATGACCCCTTTCATAGTGGATGCTTTAGAGAAGAAGGCCTCAAATTTTGTAAGGGGACGAGTAGCGGCCTCCTGAACCTGAGGATGAAGGGCCCAGTGCATCAATTGCGTGTAATGATATCTTTCGGAGTTCTCCAAGTCAAACTCTCTTTTGCATTCATCAAAGGTGAGGGGCTCACAGTCATGGAATAAGTGTATCAAAGCCAGACAGCCTCCCTTCTTCCATGCCTCAAAAGGACCCTCATGCAGTGCCGGGGGGAAAGCTGGATTGTAGTGGAATAGGTTAAAGGGGATGGAAAGGAAGTCCACCTATCGTCGCCCGCAACGGTGTCCCAAACCTTAAGAGTGGTGCGTGTAGGTGTACTGAGGTATGTATTCGGAGGTCTGTCTTTACCGGGGCGCCACACCAAATCCCATACAGTCCGACCTGTCACGCTACGGTCCATATGCAGCCAGTGTTTCTCGGATTCTTCTTTTGACCATTCCACCAGAACTCGCAGTTGGGCTGCCTTATCATAGAGTTGGATGTCTGGCAGGGCAACTCCCCCTTCAGCGCGGGAACGGTAGAGCAGAGAATAAGAGAAGCGTGCCCGTCCACCCTGCCAGACAGCGTAGAATCATGGCTTTCAGTTTGTGAAATAAATTGTGGTCCAGCTCAATAAGTAAAGCCTGAAATAAAAAAAGAAGCCTCGGCAGGAGAGTCATTTTCACCGCATGTATGTGACCCAGCCACGATAGGAACAGCGGTTTCCATTTTGTGAGCTCAACTTGAATGCGCGTGAGAAGAGGAGGGAAGTTAGCTGTATAGAGCCCTTGAATATTTGGCTTCAGATAGACCCCTAAATATTGAATGGTCGAGGAAGCCCAGGCCAGCGGGGTGAGGGTGCGGAGTCTGAGGGCAGCCTCAGGCTCAAGAGTAAGATTGAGTATAAAAGACTTACTAGAATTAATTTTAAACCCTGAGACTAACTCATAGCGCTCGAGTTCGGACTGCAAGGATGGTAGGGAAGTTTCAGGCTCCGACAGGGACAGAAGCACATCATCCGCAAAGAGGGATATTTTATTGGGTTCCCCACTAAATGGTATCCCCTTAATACCAGGATTAGTCCGGATCGCTAGAGCCAGGGGTTCAATGCTGAGAGCAAAAAGTAAGGGAGAGAGAGGACACCCCTGCCGAGTACCTCTCGAGTATGGAAAGGAGGGGGAGCGCACCCTGTTGACTACCACCCTGGAATTGGGGAGACAATAGTTAGCTCTTATCATGTCAAGAAATTTGGGAGCAAAGCCAAATGCTGTGAGTGTGCAGAAGAAGGACCAGTCGACCCTATCAAAGGCCTTCTGGGCGTCTAGACCTACTAGTATCGCCCGGATATGGCCCCTATTGGCCTTCTCTATGAGATGTACAATTCTGCTGGTGTTGTCATGCGTTTTTCGGCCCTTAATAAAGCCCGACTGATCTGGGTGGATAAGGATGGGCATGAGATCATTTAGTCTTCTAGCGATGATTGAGGAGTATAATTTAGCATACATGGTTTAATAGGGCGATGGGCCTATAAGAGGCGCAATATTGCTGGTCTTTCCCTGGTTTAGGAATGACTGAGATCACGGCTTCCGACAAAGTACCAGAGGTCATGCCCTCCTCCGCCATCTTATTAAACAGAGTTACAAGGTAAGGAGAGAGGTCGAGGGCAAATGTCTTATAAGAAAGAGCAGTGTAGCCGTCAGGCCCTGGGGCTTTATTAGGTTTCAGGGCCTTAATAGCTAGAGGGACATCTTCAATAGTGATGGGGGCAGTGAGGAGAGCGTTCCACGCTTCTGATACCTGGGGCAAAGGCAATGTCTGGAGGTACTCCTGCTGCGCAGCCCCATCCAAGGAATCCCCGGAGTAGAGGTCCTGATAGAAAGACCCGAAGATGCCAGCCTTATCTTCATCATTATGTGTCACCAACCCCGATGGGTCAATTATACCACCAATGTATTCCTTCTCTCGTTTGTCCCTCAATTGTCGGGCAAGGTGCCTGCCGACTTTGTTGCCTTGAGTGTAGGAGAGTTGTCGTAATTTAAGCAGGGTGAATTCTGCCCTGTTAGAATATGGCCCTTAATTTACCTCTAAGGGCAGTAAGTTGACGTTGTGTTTGTCTTGTGGGCTTAGCTTTATGGGTACGTTCAAGAGAGGATAGTTCAGTCTCAAGTGTGTCTCACGCGCGTGCGCGCTGTTTGTTCAGTGCAGCATTGAGGGCGATGCATTCGCCCCGGAGAACATCCCAAGTAGTGAATTCTGAGGTGTCTTCCGGGGGATTAACCTTAAATAATTAAGTGATAGCAGCTCTTAATTTGGTATAAGATTCTTTTCCGCGAGCGAGGGAGGGGGTAGAGTACCATTTGGGCGCTGCTGGGGCGTTCCCCCGCCATTGAAGACAGACCGAGTACAAACTGTGGTCGGAAATTGATAGGGGGAAAATCTTATCGTCCTGTAAGTCTCCCCGTAGTGACTGATTTATGAAGATATAATCCAGCCTGGAGTATGTACAGTGGACGTGAGAAAAGAACGTATAGTCCTGTGTTGATGGGTAGAGTGTACGCCAGGTATCTAAAAGGCCTACGTCTCGTATGCGTTGTTGTGTTCCCCCGGAAAAGGAGCCCGCATCTGCCCTTTGCGCATGCGTACCTTCATGGTCTTTCTCCCAGATTAAATTAAAGTCACCCAGTAGAATTAGTAGGCTTCCGCAAAGTCCGTTAGTTTCCCCAAGAGTGTGTGTAAGAAAGTTGTCTAACCTGCGTTGGGGGCATATAAAGCCACAAAGGTGCAAATTGCCCCCCTTAAGCGACCCTTGACCATGACCCAACGGCCATCTCTGTCGCTTTGGACCCCCAAGGGTTGAAATTGAAGAGCAGCGCAGAAAAGTATGGCTACCCCGATGTTTTGTGAGAGCCGAGGATTTGTAAATTAGCGGGAATTGCTTATGCTTAAGGCGTGAGTCATCGGCTCTAGCTAAATGAGTCTCTTGTAGCGCCACCACATCTATATGGTGGTCGATTATGTATTTCCAGACTTTGAGACGCTTCTGCGGGAAATTAAGACCTTTTACGTTCCAAGTTGCATGAGTAATCAGCATCATATCACGGGAAGATAAACAACCATCCCTCTATGCCCAAAGGGACCCATCGGAGAACCTCTCGAACCCGACCAGTTAGAATAGTGTGAGACACTAATCTGCTGACAACATCCTCTCCTAGCATCACAATCCCCGCATAGACAGCAGTCAAAAAGCTGCAGCCATCAAACCCCCAAACCTCCCCAGCATATCCACCCACAACGCCACCACCACATACCCCAACCCACCCACAAACCCCATGTGAAACAAGAACAAAGAAATACCAATAACAAAAGCAAACAAAATTCTTGATCTCTTCATGGGGTCGAAAAGGCTCCTCCGAGATCATGGGGGACTTCGGGTCCGAGGACCCGGTTCACACCTGCCCCTGCGGGTAGTAGGATCAGGAGCATAGTATGGCGATGCTTAAAGCCAGGATAGGCGTAAGGGGAGCCGGAGGCCAGGCCCGGCCCACCTCCAGAGAGGAACAACAGGGAGCTATGCCCAACGTGGAACATGAACAATATCTAATGCACAGATCATATTCTGCGACCTAGGCACTGGAAGTCTCAGGAAACAGTCCTATAAAGTCATAGCAAAAAAAGCAGCCTCAGTTTTACATATACAGTCTGCCGGCGGAATGAAACTTCCCCCCCCCCGATGTAGAGTTACCAGAGTCGCATAGGCAGGGGCTGCAGCGGGGCTCAGGGAAGTGACAATCCCGACTCACCCGGTAGATGCAGGCCCCCACCGCAGGACATCAGAAGGAACTAGATACAGCGAGCTCCAGTGCGGGACAGCATCGAGGTGGGTGGTCTACCCGGAGGGTCAGATGGAAACAATCACCATCTCGCCTTCAGCGACTAAGCTGAGGATGAGGAAGAATCAAAAGTAAACAACAGCAGTCTTACGTAAAGGGCCTATCTGGCCCCGGAGACCTCTCCCCAACTAGGGAGTAAAAACAACTGCAATAGCAGAGGCCGCAGCGGGGCATAAGGAAAGTGCATTCTTAGCTCTTCCGGTAGGTGTAGGCCCCTGTCGTGTGTCACCAGGAAGGTCGAAGAACAGCAGCCAACATCGTGAACCTACGAGGGATTGTGCAGGCAACCTGCAGGATGGACCAGAAGCGTTCAACGCCTCCTCCTATGCGACCAGGCTGAGGATGACGAGGCTCCTTTGGTAGCATTACCATTCTTACCCTGGGTCAGGCCCTCCTCACCGGAGGAGATGCCTAGCAAGTCCAGGCCTTCCTGAAGGTATGTGATATGGCGTCGCTTGTTCTGGAATTCAAAGCTGAGTCCAAAAGGGTATGTCCATCTGTAACTAATCTTATCATCACGTAGTTTAGTGGTAATGGGTCTGAGCTGTTGTCTCCGAGCCAAAGTAGATAGATGGTGCAAGAGTACTCTTGGAATGCAATGGACTCCCTGGCTCGAGCCGCCTGCAGGACCGCTTCCTTAACCTTATACGGGTGAAATTTAGCCAGGACATCGCTCTGCCTTTTCTTCTCCCCCTGTTGCAGAGACCCCACCCGATGGACTCTGTCCAATTTTATTTTGGCGGTCTGTGGGGATAGAATATCCGAGAAGAGACTTACCACGAATGCCTCTAGATCCGGCCCTTCCGCGCCCTCTTCCAGGTCTCTGATGCGTATATTTTCCCTTCAAGCCCTGTTCTCGAGGTCTTCTGCCTTGAGTTGCGATTGTAGTAATTGCTCCTTAAACGATCTCACATCCTCACGGAATTCGGTAGAGAGTCGCTCTTGCTCCTGGTGGTGAGCTTCGAGGTCAAGGACTCTAGTGCCAATGGAATCCACATCTTGTTGCAGGTAGGATAGACAGTCAGGTCAGATCGTAATTGGTCAATGGAGGATTTGATGTCTTGGCCAATGTCCTTTCACAGTTCTGCTTTGAAATCCTTAAACATGGCCAAAGGATCCGTTTTCGTAAGGGCCATTGTGGCGGCACCTGCGTCTCCCCGCAGTGATTATCGCTTTTCTGCAGTCGAGAAAAAATCCGAGACCTTGTTGGGAGTCTTGGCCATTGTCTTCTTGGGTGGCATAGAGCGTCACCTCCGGATTTGCGTTGGCGTGAGTGAACTCAGTGCCCCAATATCCGATTGGAAGGCGACTTTGGGGGCGATCCACGGACAGCCCTCCCGTTGCGTCGTCTCGCTCCGTGGAACCTGCTGAAGGGCCCTCTGAGTAAGTCAGCTAAGCATCCCCCAGGGATAAGAAGATATCACCAGCGCCTCATGGAGGCAGCGGGGTCAAATAGGCAGCCATGGTTACATGCACGGGGCGGCTCTAGTGGGTCACCACTGCAATGAGGACATGGAGGCACCTCAGGATGGGAACGGCACAGGTCAAGGCCAACACATGTGGATCCTCAGAATGGGGGAGAGGCGGGGGTCCAGGAATGTCAGATAGCTGCACTTCGCGTGCCTCAACCCTGCAGGGCAAAGCTAGTATGTCTCCACGCCCAGGGAAGCGTGAGAATGGTTTCAGTATTCGAGGGGCCCCTCATATCCAAGCCAGCCGGAAAATGAAAGCAGCATGCATTGGGCGCGAAGGTTCTCCACAACAAACCGCAGTGCGGCCGCCATTTTAAGGTCATGCGCCCGCGGCAGAGAAAGAAGGGTCAGCTAAGCCGACCGGCGCTAATAATTGCTGATGTTGTCCCCAGCGCATGCAACACTTGCTTCCCACGTCGCGATCCAGCCGCTGGATCCTGTGCCTTTAGCAGGGGGACGCTGTCGGGAGATGCTGCTCAGATCGCGCCGCCATTTTGTCCCGACGCGTTCTCAGACAGCAGCATTAAATAGACTGTTCCCGGGGCGATCCGCCTATGCCGCCCCTCTCCGCCGATGCCTCACATGGACACACTTCTGGACCGTCGTTTATGGCCGGTAAGAGCTGCTGCGATCGCCGCAATAGGTGCCGAGACAGCGCGTGAACCGGGAGCCGAGAAGGGTTACGTCCGTTCGGCCATCAGGCCCCCCTGCTCATATCTTTTGAAGCTAGGAAGCAAATTGAAATTAAGAATTAGTAGAGTAACCACAATTGTGTGCACAGGTCGGTAGCCCTTTCTCTAACTGCCACACAAGGAATACGTATTCCCCTGAGCTTCCACCACTCATCAAACTCCATTCCAACCCTCTAGGTCCATGCCATTTCAGAACCCATTCAACACAGTAAAATGACATTCTCGTTTATTTATAAAACCCTAGGACATTTGTTTATAAAAATCACATTGAGAGTGGCATTATTGTTCCAATGCAAACATAAAAAGAGACTACAATCCCTCTGTTATTGTGATATGTGCACATCTCGCTCCCCTGCTGTGCGCTACTCATGAGCTCATAATCTCATACTTTGTATCAGTGTCCTGACCATGTCCTGCACCCTCCCCATCACACCGAATCCATATGCATACCGTCTTCTGCTGTGTGCAGCTGTCACTCTCTCCAAAACCCAGCATAGGACCAGAGCCTGTACCAGTTTATCCAACCCAAGCCAGCTGAATACGTTTTTATCAGCCCTGTGGAGAATCTCAGCTCACAGCACTTCACCCATGGCCCATGCATCTTCTTGTGTTTGGCCCTCCCCTAGAGCATGAACCAAGTACTTGTGTCCATCCACTGCTCCCGTTTTTGGAGCTACTCTTTTATTTGTTCTTAAGCATTTCGTATGAGTGTTTGTGTTTTCACTCGCTCCATCTCCTCTCAAGCCCAATTGTTTCTTTTCCACTCACCCGCCCCCATCCCTGTTGCTGTGAGCCAGGGAATCAAATGTATGTCTCGGTCTGGAAATCCATATATATTTTTTAAGAATATATTTTTTTTTGCATGATTTTACTTTCCAAACAATATGGTGTGGTGTATGTGATTTATTGCTCAATCCAATATAATTGTGATCTGCAGGAACATAGTAAAACAGCACTGGGGAGCTTGGCACACCGCCTCTGTGTGTAATAATATTGTACGTGAAATAGAACAGCAGTGAAACCCATAAACCAAACTGGGACTGGGTATAGAGGATATATAGGGTACAGTGTCCCAATAGGTATCAATCTCAAAGACATTTTGAAAAATGCATACAATAAGTATTGCAAAGAAAGAACCACAAGGAGTCTCAGTACTTTTGTGAGATGGTTATTAATCACCAATTTGTTAGCAATTGGAAGCACAGTTAAAAAGCAGCACTGTACATGAAAACATTCATGAAGCAACCCAAATGACACTTGGTGACAAGGTGATAACAATGTGAAGGTGACGACGCAAGTGAACGTGGTGAACAGCGTGGTCGGCGCAAATTGATTGGGAATAATCAGAGACAGGCTTAACATTGAATATACATGATTACAATGTTCATTTTTAACACAGTTATGAGCCTCGTGATAATACGCCAAGAAATCGCGCTGTGTTTGTCGACGGCGTTTCGATCCTCGGTGATTTGGGATCCTCTTCAGGACAGGGTTGGCGATGATTTGGAGTGCTGCATGGGGATGCAGTTAAATTAAGAGATCGGGCATGGAAAGGAGGTAGCCTAAATAAGGGCGCGAGTGTGAGCCGAGTGGTAGGGCAAATCACAAGAAGTGGAAGAGCCAGTTTAATAGAGGGCCTAACAGTGTGGGCGGTGGTGGGGCGCATGCAATTATTTAGCGTGTGAGTAAGGGAAGATGGGCTAAGGTGAAGGACGGGGATCGGGTGGAGCGGGGAAGCGATAGCGTACCTGAAGTCAATGAACGCTGACCGTGATGGGGGGTCAGTCGTACAATGGTTGTGGGTCCAGGTGATCAGAAATGAAGCAGTGATCTTGGCCCGGGGGTCCAGGTCTCATCGTATCGAGCTGGTGCGGCGCCTGGAAAGAGAGTCTGGGTTAGGACGTGATAGGAGATATCGGCATTAATGGACTGGTAAATTGCCTCCGATGTGGCGGTGGATCGGTTCGGGGGTAGGCAGTTTACCTGAGTTAATCTGGCGCAGGAGCCGAATGAATCCGTGGCGATGGTTTCCCGCAAAGGAACACTGGTTGAATGCGGTTGTCAGAGGAAACCAGGAAGTAACCATTGGAAGGGGCGGGGCCACAAAGTATAAGGGGCGTGGGAACGGAGAGGAGGGAGGGGACCAGTGGTGAGGACTACACCCGGGGGCTGGGTCAGGTAACGAGGAGGAGTGGGAGGAGGCGTGCGGTGGGAGGGGGAAGGGGAGGGAACACTGCGCCGTAGACTCATGGTTAGGGGAGTTGTAATCACGGACAAGAACATGTATTATTAAGCAATCAGGGTCACAGTAAAATAACAAGGTTATAATTGCATAGTGAATACATATCAAGAGTTAAAGGCGCATAGAGGCATGGGTAATTGCAATAAAACCGCACCAAGGGGCGGCAGGGTCAGTTGCATACAGGTAGTTATTGCCCAAGTGAGACCACAAAATTAACTGGCAGTTTCAGATATCCTGAAATTAGGCATAGATCAGGTTCAGGAAGTCTGACTAGGGGATCAAGTAATCACCGTGCTATTCCACTCATCAAAGGTGTTGAGGCCCCTATTTACAGAGTCTACGAGTGAGATCCATTTACATTCAGCTCGGTTTAGGAGTAAGTTTATGTTGCCTCCTCTGGTGGGGAGTCTGAGATGTTCGATTACCTGCCACTGTAGGTCAATGTCTCGATGGCCTTTTTCAATGAAATGCGGTACAAGGGGTGCTGAGAGAACCTGGCAATTGATTCGGCTCTTGTGCTGGATGATGCGCTGTTTTACCATTTGTGTAGTCTGGCCAATGTAGAGTAGATCGCATGGGCAGCGAATGGCGTAGATCACGTTGGTAGTTTTGCAATTGGTGTGGCAAGTTAGTTCATGGCTTTTCCCATTGTATATAAACTCTTTGGTATTGATGGTGAGTTCACATACACTACACCCTTGACATTTGAAATGTCCTTGAATTGGTGCCAGGCCCCAGGCAGATGTGATGGTATGCTTGTCTTTAGATGTTTCTTGCCATGTAATGGCATGTACCAAATGATTTGCAATGTTGTTGCCACGTTGGTATGAAAAGAGAGGTGGATTCTGGAATGGCTTTTCAGATCTTAGCACTGCCCAGTTCTTTTTGATGATGGCACTTATTTTGTTGCTGTCCGGTCCAAAGGTAGAGACAAATGGGATCCTTGTCATTGTTCTTTTGGTTTTGGGAACCAATAGATTTTCACGATGGTAGTACCAGGCACGTTTTTTGGCTCTGGTTACCAGTCTGCGGGGGTAGCCTTATGTATGAGTTTGTTCACAAGAATGTCTGCTTCGCGGAAGTAGTCTTTTCTCCATTTACAATTACGTCTAATGCGTAGAAATTGTCCAAATGGCAATCCATCTCTTAGGCCTCTGGGATGGTGGCTTGAATAGTGCAGCAGGGTATTGCGTTCTGTGGGTTTCCGATAGAGAATGGTCCCCAAGGTGCCTTCCTCGGCATGTATGATAACATCCAGGAAAGGTAGATCGTTTGTTTTATATTCACTGGTGAATTTCAGATGTTCTTGACTGTTGTTGAGCCTATCAATGAAGGGTGTCAAATCATCAGGTGTACCATGCCAGAGGAGGAGGATGTCGTCAATATAGCGACGCCAAAGACCCACATGGTGGAGGTAGGGATTGGCGGGATTGAGAATTAATGATTTTTCTAGGTTATGGCCAAAGAGTATCGCGAAGTTGGGCGCGAAGCAAGCGCCCATTGAGACACCTTTAATTTGTAAGTAGTATGTCTCACGATACAAGAAGTAATTGTTCTGTAGGGCAATTCGAAGTAGGTCCATGATAAATTCCGTTGGGATTCCTTTAGGTTGTGGTCTTGTTAATAACAAATCCTTTTTCTTTGTAACTATCAGTTTCCTTACTAGAACAGCCGGCCATGAACTAGCAGTTTACTTGCATTAATTATCTAAAACTGATGACATCTTCCAAACTGTATTTCTGTAAGATATTTTTATCAGAACTCAAACATCTCTATAGCTCAACGTCCTCGTACTCTCTATAAAACTACTCTTCAACTGTTTAAAAAAATTTAACGATACACAGACGTACTGCAATA
Organism: Lissotriton vulgaris; assembly: GCF_964263255.1. Taxonomy (NCBI): domain Eukaryota; kingdom Metazoa; phylum Chordata; class Amphibia; order Caudata; family Salamandridae; genus Lissotriton; species Lissotriton vulgaris. Next base: position 1,845,504,330 of record NC_141685.1, read on the forward strand.
ATAGTAAACTCTTTACGCTCTGGAAATTTGAATGGTGTGACACTCTATTTCTTTGTACACAAGTTTTCACAACCGTTTTTATTGAATGATTAGGCAAAGCAGAAGTACAGTTCTCCACAGTCAGGAGGGCACTGTCGAATGACAGACATATGGCAATGTGTATACAAACCTAATCACTTGAAAAGCCCCCCGCCCGCCCTCCACCAACCCAACTACCAAAGCCCCAACTACCCACCCCTTATCCCACCCTAACCCAATGCACGTGATCACAATCAGCTTCAGCAGTTGAATACAGTACAGCAATCGTCGAGTGCCCCCCTAGGCCTGAAGGTCCCCATCTGCAGGCAGCCCATCGTCCGAGTCTGTTGGGGGCTCCAGAGTTAACCCCCTGTAATCCGCCCACCGTTTCCAGATCTTGAAATGTTTCCGGGGGCATCCCCTGGCTTCAAATACAGACAACTCCAAACCCATGAAATAATCCAGGCCCTCTTTCCAGGCACCCAGCGGAGGAGCACGCTCACCCTTCCATGCCCTTGCCAGATCCCGCTTGGCAACCACCAGACCCAACAACAAAAGGTGGCGTTTGTAGATGTTCTCGCCCACATTCTCCAAGATGTGTAGGAGACCCAGATTGGGCTTACGGGGAAGGTCCCATCCCAGAACCTCTGACAAACAGCTCCACACACCGTTCCAGAACTGAGTCAGACCAACACAGGACCACACCGTATGCAATAGCGTACCTCTCTCAGTCCCACAGCGCAGGCACTCCGGAGACGCAATTAAGCCAGCCTTCCATAGTCTCTCCCTGGTATAATAGGCCCTGTGCAGGTATTTAAATTGTATCAAGCGGAGTCGCACGGCAATGGCAGCCCCGCGGGGGGATTCCAGGGCCTCCCTCCAGTCATCCTCGTCCAATGGACCAATGTCTGTTTCCCAGGAGTCTTTCAGCGGTAGCAGGGAAGAGGAGCAATGGGTGACCAGTGTTTGGTAGATTCTGGACACTTTTTTATCCCCGAGGTCCCCCATGAAGAGCTTGGCTTCCACTGGACTAAATTCCGGGAGCTGATCCAAGCCAACCAAGCTGGGTGCAAGCGCATGACTGAATTGTAGGTACTTAAAAAATTGGGTCTTGGGCATATGGAATTCAGTGCTAGGGTCTTGGAAGGACTTGAGAGTAATCCCGGTAAGAACATGCCCGAGCGAGGAAATCCCAATAGAATCCCAGCCACTAAACCCTGTCAGCGAGGCCAGTGCAGGGAGCAGACCGTTCTTCCACAGTGGGGTTTCTGCTGTCAGTCTGCCCCACCAGCCCATACGGCGCAGGACCTGTCGCCAAATCATGAAGACCACCTGTGTGGCGCGCGGCAGCCCCCTCCGTTGCCTAGCCGAATACAATAGCGTATGCAATGTGGTATCTCCCATCAACGAGCGTTCGACGGCGTATGCAGGGTCGCTTCTATCGCCGTACCACCATTCATTGAGAACCAGAAGGTGGGAGGCTTGATAGTAGGACAGGAGGTCCGATGTGGCCAGACCCCCACAGTATGTGGATAGGAAGCATGTCCGCAGCGCCACCCTGGCGGTACCCCCCCGCCCACAGGAAGCGGCCCAGTACCGAGTTGACCTGACGGAACCACTGTGGTTCAATCCTATGCGGGTGATTCTGCAATTGATACAGTAGGCGCGGGAGAGCGACCATCTTGAAAATCGCAGACCTACCAAAGATATTGAGGGGCATGCGAGACCATGTCCTGATGTCTGATTGGACTCTTTCCCACACAGGCCGCACGTTGCGCTCCCATGCAATGTCAGCGGACTCAGACAGGAAGACTCCCAAGTATTTCAGACCCCCGACTGCCACCTGCAAGGCCGACGCCCAGGGGTAAACACTCGCCCCCCCCCCGCCCAGCACCCAAAGGGTTGACTTGCACGGGTTGAGAAAAAGTCCTGACACCTCACTAAATATGCGCATTATCTCCAGTATCCGGGGGCCGGATCGGTTGAGGTCAGTCAGGAAGAAGAGGACATCGTCCGCATAGAGCGCGGGACTATCAGATAGAATTGCGCTCTATGCGGACGATGTCCTCTTCTTCCTGACTGACCTCAACGTATCTGATAGTCCCGCTCCCCACACAAAGCCACAAAGCTGCGCATCGATGCGCACCGAAGAGGCCAAGGGTTCCATGGCCAGAGCAAAGAGGTACGGGGACAGTGGGCATCCCTGTCGGGTCCCCCTGGCAATCGAGAATTTCTCTGAGATCGCTCCAGACACTCGCACTGACGCAGTGATGTCGGTATATAGCAGCTTGACATATGAGATAAACACCGGGCCTAGGTTGAGGCGTGGCAGCAGAGCGAACCGGTACGTCCAGCTGACCGAATCGAACGCTCTGTCAATGTCCGCTAGTAATAAAGCCGCCCGCTCCCCGGTGGCCCCCATGGCGTCAATGGCTGCCTGCGCTCGTCTGATGTTGTGTCGCGTCGCCCTATGCGGCATGAAGCCCGCCTGGTCCGGATGGACCAAATCAGCTATATAAGGGAGGAGGCGGTTCGCCAGCGCCTTGGCCAGACGCTTGGCTTCGATGTTAAGTAGGGATATGGGGCGATAAGATTCATGTCGGTCAGGTGGCCGCCCTGGCTTCTGGAAAACTACAATTTCAGCATGGCGCCAATCCTCCGGTAGGCTACCCCGTTCTCGCGCTGTCTCCAGTGCCCTCCTATAGTGAGGTCCTAGCTGAAGATGGAACTTCTTATAAAATTTGCAGGGGAACCCACTCGGTCCGGGTGCTTTACCCGTGTTGAGTTGCCCGAGCGCATCTCCTAGCTCCTCCGCCGTAAGGGGGAGGTCTAGGGATTTCTTTGCCTCGTCGAAAACCGCACGGGGGCAGGTCAGCAATGAATTTGTCAATCGCATCCGCTGGGAGAGTGTCTCGTTGAGCGTATTGCTCCGCATAGTAATGGGCGAAGCTCATCGCCAGGGTTGCTTGGTCTGTTATGGCAATTCCCTCACCGTCGGTGAGGCCCGGCAGTGTCACCGGCTGTAGGGTGTGCTGACATAGCCTATGCAGCATAGTGCAGGACTTATCACCCCACTGATATATCCTGCTCCGCGTGGCCAGCCACGCTTGTTGAGCCTCGTCAAGTAAGACAGACACGTAGGATTGCTGTGCCTGCAGGAGCAGCCGTACCGCCACCTCATCCTCCCTCCCCTGACACCGCTGTTCCAGCACCTCCACCCACGCCGCGGCCGCTACAATGGCCTCACGACGGCGGCGACGGGCAGCAGTACACCATGCTATATCAATGCCCCTCAGAGTAGGCTTCATGGCCTCCCAGACTGCCACTGCGTCCATACCCTCGACCAGATTTTCCAGCCAGTAGTGGGCGATTGCACCTCGCATATGTTGAGTATAGTCTGCCTGTTGAAGATGCCACGAGGACATCCTCCATCGGAATGGTTGACGTTTCTTACGTAACTCAACCTGCACTGCCACAGGGGAGTGGTCGGACAGTCCTCTAGGCAGAATCGTGGCCTCCCTCACCCTATCAAGGAACGCTCCTGGCATAAACACATAGTCCAGTCGTGAAAAGGAACCATGCACAGCTGACACATAGGTATATTCTCGCACCGTGGCATGCAAATGTCTCCAAACATCCACCCAGCCCAATCCGTCCACCATCGCTCTCAGTCTTGTAGGGGAGGTAGCCGCCACCGTCCCCTGCAGTCTTCTGCGGTCTAGGCACACATCCATAACATCGTTCCAGTCACCACCTATCACGGCCAGGGATTCCGGGATATCAGCCCATATTTCAAATAGCCTCTCAGCCAAGGACCACTACAGAGGGGGAGGGGCATACACACTCCCGAACACCACCGGCTCAGCACCAATCATGCCCTTGACAAACACATAGCGACCCAGTGGGTCAATCCATTGTCGCTCATGAGTGTAGGCCAACCTTCAATGTATCAGGACAACCACTCCCCTCGAACCCCTGGAGAACCCAGCATGAAATACCTGTTGGTAACCAAATCTCTGCAGGCTAAGCACCTTTGTCCCCATCATGTGCGTCTCTTGTAACAACATCACATCAGCAGTGTCCCTTTTACCCCAGCGCAAGACCGCCCCTCGCTTAATTTTGTCCAGCATCCCCCTGACGTTCCAGCTCAATATACGCATAGACTCCCTGGGGAGTCCCTGCATTGGCGTATCAACCATAGTCGTGATGAAAAAAACCTCGAGGAGCCCAGAACCCGGTCCAGGCACTCAATGCAACAAACTTCAAGGCATTAGAGATCACGTGCAACCCCCTCAGACAACCCCCTACCCCCCCAGACACCACCCCAACACTGCCCCCCCAACTCCGCAACACCTGTCTCCCGCCCCCTCCCCTATACCTCATGGAACACTGAAGTATCTGTTGCGGCATGGGGAGCTGCGGGCCCAAAACAGAGCGCCCAAAGCCAACCATGCCAATGGATCCCAACTATGCCCACCACCTAAGGAACACCCCCCTCAGGACCACCCCCTAACCGTAGGGGAACGAGGCAGCCCTACAAATCAGAACCCCGAACCCCACTCCACCACCACCCCGTGAGCCCGTGCGAATAGAGGCAATCTGATGTCCTCAACACCAGTCCCTATGGGCCCATCCATGGCCCGTGAGTTATCAGCACTGAGCGCTCATTGTTTGGCTGTCGAAGCAGTCCCTTTGTCCTCTGGCGAGTTCTTAAGCGGGCCAGCGGCATCAGAAGAGAGCCAGATTCCCATAGTGTTCAGTTTTCCTTCCCAGAGTGATCGGTGTCAAGTTGCGTCTCATCAGGCTGGTGACTGCGAGACAAGGAGCGTTTCCGTGACCGAGATTTCCTGTGTCGTTTACCCCTGGCAGCAGGGTCGCCCCTCTCCTGCGACAATCCACGCGACGGACCGGAGCCCAAGCCCGGTTGGGCATTTGGCCGGATTCTGACCGTCTCATCTGTCCACCTGAAAACGTCCTCTGGAGTATCAAAGAAGTGAGTTTTCGATTGAAAAATCACCCGAAGGCGGGCCGGATACAGCAATGAGTATTGTATCTTCAGTCCACGGAGTTTAGCCTTCGCTGCTAGGAATGAGTGGCACTGCTGCTGTACCTGTTTAGTGTAGTCCGGGAAAATCATGATTTTATGATTGTCGAACAAAAGCGTCTCCTTGGCCCTCGCTTCCCGCAGGATGGCATCCCTGTCATGGAAGTTCAATATTCTGGCTATGACCGGTCGAGGCCGTTCTCCAATGGGTGGCTTCTGCATCAGGGCCCTGTGAGCGCGCTCCACCACAAAGCATCGTGACAGAGCGTCCGGGGGGAGCCAGCTCTCCAGCCATCGAGTTAAGAATCTCTCAACTCACCACAGCCCGGGTCTGGCGCCCACCACCGGAGTTCAAGGTTACAGGAGCTGGGGCCGGAAGGACTCACGGATCATGCCACTGTGCCACAGCCGTCGTTTCACAGCTCCACCGGGGCCCAGGTGCCCAGCCAGCAAGGGCCCCCGGGTCAACCCCGGGTCCGACCACTCGCGTCTGGGGGTCGCGAAACTCCAGGCCCTGGCTTCTGGGCCGTCTCACAGGCCACCACAGCCTCACTCATCCCCCGCCACCTGTATAGCAACCCGGGGAGCGAAGGGGCGCAGCAGAGCTCCCAATGGTAGTCCCAGTGTTCAGTCGCCCAGTGAAAGCAGCTCCGTCGGGCAACACCGGGGGACAGTTCTAGGGACGCCCGTCCCGGCCTCAACAAAATTGCGATCCCGGCTCTGTACGTCCGGAGCAGGCCCCAGGGTCCGCCAGCCGACCCGCTATCTCGATCAGTGCAGGAGCTCCGCTCGGCTCACTGGAGGCTCCACTCCCATGCACCAGGATGCAAGCCGCCCCTCGCAGGGGGCTAAACAGCGGGGGGGCACAAATCCAGGCAACCAGGTAGGTCCAGTCGCCCCCGGTCCTGCGCGTGTGCTGGGGTGTCACTCCTGGGGGGCCCTCATCTTCATCAGCCCAGCTGCCACCCAGCTTCCGCCCCGGTCGCTCTGCACTCTCGGCGACGGGGGGTCGCCCAACTAGAGGCCGCAGCCTTCTTCCAGTGCTTCTCGGCGCCGGCACACTCACTGCTGCTGCAGGGTCCCGCCTCACTTCCCTCTGCCGCTCCGCTGGCCGCGCACACCCTAGAACATGGGCCTCGCCGGCGAACCAGCCAGTCGACTCCGGGGGCTTCCGGCCGGGGACCGCCAAAATCGAGGCCCCGGCTGACCACGATGCACGCAGGCCCCGCAGCGCCGCCGCCGCATTCTCCGCCGGCCCGGGATCAGGAGCCCAAGCCTGTACACCGGAGGGTGCTCCTCGTCCTCCGCTACCTCCGCCGCTGGTGTGGGGTGAAATACGGGTCCGGAGGTCAGGATAATTGATCGGATATATGCTGGGCTGGCGGGAGCTCTAGCAAGCTACATCCGCCATCTTCGCCCTTGTAGCCACGCCCCCCCCTTTGTACACAAGTTTACTGAGCCTTGTAATCATTCAACTTGATAAAAGGCTACAGAACACATTTAATGCCCATTGTTCTCCGTGCAATCCAAATGGAATGACAGTTATGCAGGCAAAACTAAACAAACGTTTCCCTCCCACCCTCCCCAACCCTGACTCTTCTTCCTCCACCCCCTCCCAATCCTGCTGCTTCTTCCTCCCTGGGGCATTGCCAAGATCTGTTAGCTTTGCCAAAGCTTGTTAATTTCTTAAACATTTCACAGGGGATGGCATGTCCTTTATCTAAAGGTCAGCAGGATTAAGGTTGTCCCTCCTCCTCTTATTCACGCTGATAGGAGGGCATTATTGATATACAGATGCAGCCCACAGCTGCCCTCTTGCTCTATTTGCATTTGTGATCAGAACACTGAGGCGGCTGTCACCTGCCCTTAATCTCCTTCACTCTAACTCTTTTTTAGGTGAAGAAGGACTGTGGCAGCTTTCAGTCCACTCTTGAGCACGGCTGTTAGGAAAGTGGGAAACAAACCCTCCCAGCCTCACCACTGAGCAGTATGAGGTAGAAGGCATACAAACAGGCATCCTCAAATGTCCACCCACTGACAATGTGGCAGGGGGTGAAAAAATATTTGAGTTCCCCCCTCTCTGCCTTTTGCGTGGTAGTGGGGCATAGAAAAATGTGGGATATGCCACCTTAAGCAAGTTAGCAGAAAAAAAACTGGGTTGCCTGCCGTCTTTGTCCACAGTAAGAGTCAAAGGGTGCACTAACCTACTCACCCTCGGAAGATGGTGGTGCAACAAATACTCCCTCCTGTAAAAATACAGGGTTGCCACCCACCATTGAGTAAATTAGCATGCATTAAAACAAATGGGGATTCCTTGCATTAGGCAAGACGTAAGGGCATAAGAATACATCCTAACCCCCACAACCAGTTCTCATTGACTGTGCTTATTTATTATCAGTTCATGTTGTTGTTAAGGGACGTTTATACCATGTAAATTAATAAGTTTAAGTTTAAGTTTAAAGTATTTATTGAGCGCAACATACACCTGAACGGTTTCTTGGCGCTAAAGTAGAAGACAGCCCACTGAGCGGGGACAGTCACTGAGACAGGGCTGGAGAATAAACGATGGACTAGGGAAGAGCCTGAGGGAATAAAAAGGTCTTCAAAGCTTTGCGGAAAGCGGAGTAGTCAGTGAGAGACCTAAGATAAAAAGGGAGAGAATTCCAAAACATGGGGGCAAGAATGGAAAATTTAGAGCCACCCTGGTTTTTTTTCCGGTAACGGGGCACATCTAGGAGAAGTTGGGCCGAGGAACGAAGGTCTCTGCCAGGGACATAAGCCTTGATGGCCGATGATATAAATAGGGGGGCCAGGCCAGTCCTGGCCTGGAACACCATGCAGCCTAGCTTAAATAGGGCACGTTCCCGCACCGGGAGCCAGTGAAGAGTTTTCAGGAGGGGGGAAGAGTGGTGGAATTTAGGGAGACCAAAGGCGAGACGAGCAGCCTGGTTTTGCACTAATTGCAATTTACGGAGGCTGTACTGAGGGATGCCATTATACAGAATGTTCCCGTAGTCCAGGCGGGACAGGACCAGTGCGGACATAATTAGCTTGAGTGCAGGGAAGGAAAAGAAACGGGAAATAGAGCGAATAGTGCGGAGAGTAAGAAAGCAAGAAGAAACCACAGAACCAATCTGGGAGTGCATAGTGAGTTGATTGTTGAGCTTAATACCAAGAGTCTTAACAGAGGAGACCGGAGTAGGAGGAGAACCAAAAGAAGGGGGCCAGAAAAGAGAATTCCAGGGACTGGAACAACCACCCGTCACCACAAGTTCCGTTTTATCGGGATTGAGTTTCAGGTGGTTGAGGTTCATCCAGTCCCTGATGAAAGATAAAGTAGATTGGAAATTAGAGATAGAGTCAGGAGTAGAAGAAAGATTAAAGATGAGCTGGAGGTCATCGGCATAATTAAATACCGAGACCTCCAGGTGCTGTAGAGAAAAGATGAGCGGAGCGATGTAAAGATTAAAGAGTAAAGGAGAGAGAGAAGAACCCTGAGGAACACCGCACTGGACCTGGCAGGGGGTAGCTGAAAACTCCCCAAGATGAACCGCCTGGGTCCGGTCCCTCAGAAAGGATGAGAGCCAGATGAGGGCTGATCCTCCTATGCCCGCCGCCTTGACACGGGAAAGCAAGATGGAATGATCCACCGTGTCAAAGGCGGCGGACAAATCGAGAAGGACCAGCGCCTGAGATCTACCGGCATCCATGCCCTCTCTGAGGGTGTCTGATACTGACACCACCACTGACTCAGTTGAGTGCCTTGGCCGAAATCCTGCCTGACAAGGGGCCAACCTTCCGTTCTTCTCGGCGAAGGCGCTGAGTGCAGATGTCACATGCCGCTCCAGCACCTTCGCCAAAAAAGGGAGAAGGGAGATGGGGCGATAAATAGCCATCACAGAAGGGTCGGCTCCCGGCTTCTTCAAAATGGGAACGATGGAAGCGGCTTTTAGCGATGGAGTAACAACCCCTCGGGCTAGTGAGTCGTTAAGGAAGCCCAGAGGGGGCGATGAGCAGACAGTGTAAATCTGCTGTAGAATATGAGCCGGGCATATATCAGATGGGGAACCGGACTTAATTTTAGGGAGAAGGGACAGAAAAAGATTTTCCGAAAGTGGAGGAAAGGAATTAAAAGTAGCTGAGGACAGGTGAAGGATGGGGTCAACAAAAGAGGGAGAAGGGGGAGGGATGTTGGATTTAATTGTCGTAATTTTATCGACAAAATAAAAATTCAATGAATCGCAAAGTTTCTGGGAGGGGGGGGGCTTAAGAGTGGTCCGGTTCGAGAACGCCAGATCCTGGGTGATGGCAAAGATCTCCTTTGGTTGATTCTCGGCCGATAGGATTTTCGCCGAGAAATATGCTTTCTTGGCGTCAATGATTTTCTGCTTATAGGTCCCCAGGAGGTGAACGTAGCGGGTCCTGGTACTCAAAGAGTAATCCAGCCTCCACTTGCGTTCAGCCCTGCGAGTGTTAATGTTAATACTGCTGGGAAGCATTGATCCTAATTCAGGGTCAGAGGGGATTGTGCTTGAAATCACTGAAAACAATGATTTACGTTTGAGAAGAGATGAATGCCCATAACAGAACACCTTTAAATCAGGAAATTCATCTATTCAGTTAGCAAGATGATCATCTCCTCACATCATCTATAACATATTGCTAACGTTTCCTAATGGATGAGATACCCATTCCTGAAAGTTAACACTTCATTGGAATGTACAATATTATTATGGTTTAAACAAAGGTAAAAAAAGGCATTTATGGCTAGCTAGACAACTTTAAAGACTCCAGTTGACCTCCCCAATGCACTGCTCATGACTCATGCCTTATATTCTGGATAGCATCACATCTGTGCTTCATACAGGAAATCTTGAATAGGATTGTCGCAAATAGAGTTTGAAAATTCTCCTAGTATGACAACATTTCCCAGTCAACACAAATCAAGTTAAAGAGGCAGGTTTATAGGCTTCCCTGAGTTGGGTCCACCTGAAAATGTTGCTAAACACCTATAAACACATGTTTGATGGTAGGTGATAGAAATTGGGTTTATTGTTGGCAGAGGTATGCACCCTGCCCAAGCAGGAACCACAATCCTAGTCAGGGTAAATCATAAACACATCCTAAATTAACCCCAGGTAGCTTGGCATTGAGCAATCAGGCTTAACTTAGGAGGCAATGCATAAAGTATGTGTCCAACACTTCAAACTGTAAAATAGTGAAAACACCACACAAAAATATAACACACCTGGTTAGAAAATAGAGCTTCATTTAATGAACAAAACAAGACATAAACAACAAAAATCCAATAAGTACAAACTGATTTATGAATTTTTAAAGAATACACTTAAATGTAGTGTTTAAAAACATAAAGCGCCAACCAGGGTTACCTCGTTGCACTAGACCTGGTAAAATCCAAAATTTCAGGCCGACCGCGATGGAGTGTGGGTTGGATACAGGGGCCAGCCTTGGCCAGCTGCAGAGTACTTTGTTTGAGTCGAGGACGAGATAAGAGGAGCAGAGGAAGTAATGCATCATCGACGATCCTTAGGATGAAGGCTATGCTTCAGTTCAGAGTCGCGCCACGTAAGAGATCTATCGGAACTGGGGTTCATGTGCTGTGCAGTCGGCAAAGCATTGCAGTGGGACCTCACAGTGGCGGCGATGCGTCACAGTTGATCTTTGCAGCAGTGGCGATGCAACGATGGAGATACTCCAGTTCCGAACTGCACAACGGCGTTGATGCGTGGATTTTAGCTGGAGCTGCACTTTATACCTACTTCCAAGGGCCCAGGACTGGATTGGCACCACTTGGTGCTAAGACTCATAGATGTCCGAATCCAGATACTGTAACTGGTGCATTGGAAGTCTTTTATGTCCTGGAGACTTCAATTTGAAAGAAACACATTAGTTATAGATTCCTTACCTTATAATTACCCCCAGGCGTCAGACTGCATCCGGAAAGCTTTTTCATCACTAGTCCGTCGTCGTGGTTACCGGGATGATATCGCAGCAGCTACATAGATGCCGCGCTCGCGCGCTGACATCAGTTCTTATTTTTTCCGTGCCACCCATCGCAGATTCGGGAAGAGCGTTAGCTCAGTCATTTTTTTACTAAGATTTTCTTGACTTTTTGTCGACGTCGTGTTTCGAGTCTTCGACTCGAAACCGGTGCAAAAGGGATGCCCGGTTTTAAGGCCTGCGGTTCCTGTAACCAGCTGATATCAGTGACGGAGCCGCAACGGGTGTGCCTCTTATACCTGGAGCGCAACCACGACCCCAAGTTGTGCTCCGACTGTCAGTTGTTGACGCCGAAGGCTTTGCGGGAGCGGTCACGAAAGCTGCTTGAGCGATGACAGTCGGCTCTGCGCCGTTCTAGGTCCCGGTCGAGAGAAAGGGCGAGGGACCGGTCGGGGAGCCATCGCCATTCTGACAAATCATCGAAGTCTTCGCACTTGTGGTCGGGTAAGTCGAAGCATAAGAAGTCGAAGAATCATCATCGCTCTTAGACTTCTCCTCGTCGGTCGGCTGACCAAACGAGGCCCGTGGGTGGTGCTCCTCCCGCGCAGAGCCTGTTGAGTCGACTCCGGGCTTCACTCCTTTTCCAGGGCTTGGAGCTACTCCCGCCCAGCTTCGTACGTTCTATGAGGCGATGCATGCCATCTTTGGGGGTACCGACCCCGTTGGCACACCTTCTGGCCACCGGACTCGGTTGGGGGGGGGCCTGAGTCTTTGCTGCCAAAGGCTCCGGCCCGAAGCCGCAGGCCCACCTTGGATCCAGGCCTAGATCCAAATCGGCACCGGTTGACCTCATTACACCTCCGCCAGCTCTGCTTCCTCTGGCACCACTACCACGTTCAGCGCCGGGCAGCTCCCCGGCCGGTGTCGACCCCAGCCTCCATGCCGACGTTGACACAGAGCCGGACCAGCATTGGTCGATGCCGGATCAGACACTGATGTGTACTTCGGTCCCTGTGTTCCACCCTGGCCAATTTCAGCCTGTTTGGCAGCCAGAGGAGGGTGAGGTTGACTGGGAGGGGTCAGGTGACCCTTTAACTGACCAGATAGAGACTGAGTAGGACAGGAGAGAGGACCTAGGGATGCCAGTGGTCTTGACACTTCACCCGACTTTGGCATGTTGTCTTCACATACCGTGGCTACGGAGGAGGGTGTCTTGTACGCTGTGGTGTTGCGTAGGATGGCCGAGGCTCTCAACCTCGAGCTTCCTACGGTGGCGGTCAAGACTAACCGCCTGACTGAGGTGCTCCAACCGGCAGTAAGCTCTTTTTAGCCCCTGCTGCTGTTTAATGAGGCCTTCATGGATGTCCTTTTGGGCACGTGGTCCAGGCCCAACATGGGGGCACCCGTGGACAGGATGATAGCCCAACGCCACCGTCCGGCTCCAGGCGACCCCACTTTCCTCTCCCAACACCTACCCTGTAGAGCATGGTGGTCCAAGCTTCCACCTCCAAAAGCTCCTTCCCTACGGCTCCACCGGAAAGGGAATACAAGAAGCTGGACCACCTTGGCAAGAACATTTTCTCTTCTGCCAGCTTAGGACTGCGGTCCGTAAACACTGCATGTCTCTCTGGCCGTTATTCACACTATGTGTGGGATACAGTGGTGCAAGTGCTGCCTCAGTGTCTGGCGGGGGCCCGAGCAGTGCTCTCCCAGACCGTTGCGGCCGGGAGAGATGCAGCAAAGTGTATGATCCGTTGTGGGCTGGACACCGCCAACTCTCTGGGCAGGACAATTTCAAAGTCGGTAGCGCCTAGCCGCTGCGCCTGGATGAGGTCCACTGGCTTTTCAGCGGATGTCTAGAACACTCTTATGGACAAGCCCTTTGATGGCCGTCGACTTTTTGGCGACAAAGCAGACACCGCCCTACAGCGCTTCAAGCACTTAAAGGCTACGGCCAAGTCCTTGGTCCTCCCATCCGGCTCCGTCTGCTTTTAGCCCCTTTCGTGGATACGGAAGGGGTAACCCGCCACGTCCCACCAAGGGCCACAGGCCACAGCAAGTTACACAGTCTTTGCGCGGCCGGGGACGTGGAAACAATCGGCGAGGTTCCGGGGGCCAGCGGGCAGGCCAGTCCTCCAAACCCCCCTCTGCCGCCGCCTCCAAAACCTTCATAGTCCATCCTTTCAGGCCTATCAAATGCCAGTGGGCGGCAGGATTCGCCATCACCTACCCCACTGGCGCACCATCACTTTGGACAGGTGGGTTTTGCAGATAGTCCGAAGGGGCTACTCCCTCTCCTTCGAGACTACCCCTCCAGCCATGCCACCTCGTTACCACCACATGTCGTTGAATCATTTGGCACTTCTCCAGCAGGAAGTTTTGGCTCTCTTGGCCAAGGGAGCCATTGAGCGCTTTCCTTTCCCAGAAGTAGGTTATGGTTGCTACTCCCACTACATTCTGGTTCCCAAGAAAGAGAAGGGCCTGCGTCCTATCTTGGACCTCGGGGACGTCAATCGCTTCCTCCGGAAGGAGAAGTTCAAAATGTTGACGCTTGCTCGGGTCTCATCTGCCCTCGACCCGCAAGACTGGATGGTGGCGTTGGACTGGCAGGGCGCTTATTTTCACATCACCTTCCTGCCGGCCAACCGGCGTTACCTGCGGTTCATGGTAGGCCACGAGAATTTCCAGTTTACCGTGCTCCGTTTTGCCTTACCTGTGCCCCTCGGGTGTTTACGAAGGTGATGGTCGCAGCTCATCTGCGCAGATCAGGGGACTCACTTTTCCCCATATCTCGATGACTGGTTGTTGAAGGCGGGATCGCCCCAGGCAGTCGTTTCCCACCACCGCCTGCATTGCTGGGGTTCTCCATCAATGTGCCGAAGTCGCACCTGATTCGCTCTCAGAAGCTCCTCTTCATCGGAGCGGTTCTGGACACGGCGCAGTTTCGGCTCTATTCTCCCAAACAGTGAGTCAGGGACATTCGAGCTCTGATTCCCATCTTTCAGCCCTTGTCCCGGGTTTCAGTCAGAATGACCCTGAGGCTGCTGGGCTTCATGGCCTCCTGTATCCTGCTGATCAATCATGCCAGGTGGCATATGCGGGCTCTGCAGTGGGACCTGAAGTTCCAGTGGGCGCAAAATCAGAGGAATCTGTCTGATTACGTCCAGATCTCGGAGGGCACTGCTCAACAACTGCAATGGTGGCTCACGAACCAGGATTGGGTCAATGGCAGATCCCTCTCCCTTCCCCAACCATAATTCACAGTGTTGACGGATGCCCCCCTTCTGGGATGGGGCGGCCACATGGGAGAGGCGGAGATCAGAGGCCTCTGGTCTCCAGCACAGTCCGGGCTCCACATCAACCTTCTGGAGCTCTGGGCGATTAGTCTTTCACTGAAGGCATTCCTTTCCTCTGTCCAGGGAAGAGTAGTGCAGGTGTTCACGGACAACACCACCGCCATGTGGTATTGCAACAAGCAGGGCGGGTGGGGTCGTGGACCCTATGTCAGGAGGCCCTTCGCCTCTGGACATGGCTGGAACATCAAGGCATTTCCTTGGTGGTTCAACACCTGGCATGTTCTCTGAATGCTAGGGTGAACAAACTCAGCCGCAGGTGCATGATGCATCACGAATAGCGTCTTCACTCGGAGGTGGGGCAGGGTCTCTTTCAACAGTGGAGAGAGCCTTGGTTAGATCTATTCGCCACCACAGAGAACGCGCAATATCAGCAATTCTGCACGTTGGAATTTGCAAGGCAGCACTCGCTCAGCGACGCTTTTCGGTGCGAGTAGAGTCGCAGTCTGTTGTACGCCTTTCCGCCTATACAACTTCTGCCCAGAGTGCTGAAGAAGATCAGGAGCGACCGGGCCCAAGTAATTCATGTGGCTCCGGATTAGGCACGAAGAGTCTGGTTTCCTCAGCTGCTCAACATAGCCATCGATCCTCTCATCAGACTGCCTCTTCAGGAGGATCTTCTGTCGCAGCAGCAGAGGACGGTCCTCCACCCGAATATTTCCTGTCTCCACCTCCTTGCATGGAGATTGAACGGCAGCAGTTGACATCTTTTGACCTGCCTCCCAAAGTCTGTGACGTAATCTTGGCAGCCAGGCGTCCCTCCACTAATACAGTATTCGCCTGCCGGTGGAAAAAATGTGTTGCATGGTGCACAGCGAAAGCTGTTGATCTCCTTTCTGTCCCTCTTTCTGAAGTGCTCTTGTTCCTTCTCTCTTTTGCCCAGCAGGGCTTTGCTGCTCTGGGCACTATCAAAGGCTAACTTTCTGCCATCTCTGCTTTCGTTTGCCTACCAGATCAGCCTTCTCTTTTCAAGTCCCCGGTAGTTAACTGTTTCTTGAAAGGCTTAATGCATCTTTTACCTCCAATTCCATTTGTTATGCCTCAGTGGGACTCGAATCTTGTGCTGACTTATTTGATGTGCGCTTCTTATGAGCCGCTTCACAATTGTCCTTTACATCTTCTAACTCTGAAGAATACTTTCCTGGTAGCCATCACCTCTGCTAGAAGGGTGAGTGATCTCCAGGCTCTTTCTTTAAAACCTCCTTTCCGGTCTGTCAATCCGGACAAGGTGGTTCTCAGGACGCGTCCATCCTTTCTTCCTAAGGTAGTCACTGCCTTCCACATCGGGCAGACCATTACTTTGCCCACCTTCTTTCCGCCTCTGCATCCTCCAAAGGAAGAAGAGAGGCTCCACTTTCTGGACCCAAAAGGTGCACTGTCCTTCTATCTGGAACTCACAAAACAGTTCTGGGTGGATGATCAACTGTTTGTTGGCTACCTGGGTTCAAAGAAGGGTCAGGCCATACACAAATGCACCATTTCTCGGTGGGTCTTGTTGTGTAGTAAGGCTTGTTACTCTCTAGCTGAAAAGAAGCCTCCAGTGGGGCTGTGCGCTCCCTCCACCAGGGCAACAGCAGCCACTACTACTGCCTTGGGAAGAGGAGTGCCTCTAAATGACATCTGTAAGGCGGCCCTGTGGGCATCACTGCACACGTTCACCAAACACTACTGCCTGGACAGCCAAGTCCGGAGAGCCGCCTTCTTTGGTCGTTCTGTTCTCCAGGACTTTCTGGTGTGATCTTGGTTCGCAGACCCACCACCGGGGTTGGTATTGCTGGGGTATCTATTCTAAGGTAAGGAATCTATAACTAACATGTTTCTTTCAGATGCACAAGCTACTTACCTTCGGTAACGAAATATCTGTAAGAAACATTAGTTTGTTAGCTCTTCACGTTCTCCCCGCCCATCGCCCAAAGCGAGACGCGGAAGGTAGTCGTCCTGCTCCGCCCGCAGAGCCTGTTGGATTGACTCCGAGCCTCCCTTCCTTCTTGAGAGCCTGTGGTAGCCCTGCCCAACTTCGTAGTTTTTACAAAGCCCTCCACTCCATCTTTGGGCAGCCCGACTACGCTGGAGCGCCTTCTGGCCTCAGTTGGGGTTTCTTGGCCTTCGAGGCTGGCGGCTTCGGCCCGGCACCGCTGGGCCCCCAAGGATCCAGGCCTGGATCCGATCAGCAATGGTCAACCTTACAACACTTCCTCTGGTGCTTAATCCGTTGGCTACACCACCCCCCCAACCGACCTCTGACGCTGCTTTTGTCCCCAACCGACATCGACCCCAGCCTCCTCATAGACATGGACATGGAGCTGGACCGCCGCCGACAGGTACTTTTGTTCCCCTGTTCTACCCTGGTGTTCCCTATCACCCTGGGTGGCAACCAGAGGAGGGGAGGAGGACTGGGAGGGGTCTGTGGGCCCTCTTGCAGACCAGTTGGAGGAACTGGACTGGAGAGAGGAGTTGGGTGAGGCCAGTGGTTTGGACACTTCTCCTTACCGTGGCTACGGAGGAGGGAGCCTCTTATGATGTGGTGTGACGTAGGGCGGCTGAGGCCTTGAACCTTGAGCTTCCTACGGTGGTGGTCAGGAATACCCTCCTGACCGAGGTGCTTCAACCGGCAGCAGCCTCTTCGGAGCCCCTGCTGCTGTTCAATGAGGCCCTCACAGACATCCTTCTGGGTACTTGGTCCACGCCCAGCACAGGGGCCCCTGTGGATAGGATTATTGCCTGACGCCATCGCCCGGCACCGTGCGACCCCATTTTTCTCTCCCAACACCCTACCCCAGGGAGCTTGGTGGTCCAAGCCTCAACTTCCAAGGGTGCATTCCCTACTGTTCCACCTAATAGGGAAACCATAAAGCTATATCACCTTGGTAAGAAGATGTTTTCTTCTGCCAGCCAGGATCCGCCATCACCTCCCGAAGGTGGCACTCTGCAACGCTTTCTGTCGCAAGTGGAGTTGCTGTCTTCTGTACGCCTTTCCGCCTATACCACTTCTGCCCAGAGTGCTGAAGAAGATCAAGCGCAACCGGGCCCCAATCATCCTTGTGGCTCCATATTGGGCACGAAGAGTCTGGTATCCTGAGCTCTTGGACATGGCCATCGTTCCTCTGATCAGACTGCCTGTTTAAGAGGATCTTCTTTTGCAGCATCAGGGGACGGTCCTCCACCTGAACCTGTCCAAACTCCACCTCCTTGCGACGAGATTGAGCGGTGACCGTTGACAGCTTTCAACCTTCCTCCTGAAGTCTGTCATGTAATCTTTGCAGCCAGGCATCCCTCCACTAAAACAGTATACGCCTGTAGATGGAACAAATTTGTGGCATGGTGCACAGCAAAGGCTGTGGATCCCATTTCTGACCCTCTTTCAGAGATTCTCCTCTTCATTCTTTCTTTGGCCCAGCAAGGCTTTAGGCACTCTTAAAGGCTATCTTTCGGCCATTTTGGCCTTTCTTCGCCTTCCTGATCAGCCTTCTCTTTTCAAGTCTTCTATTGTAAATCGTTTCCTTAAGGGCTTTACTCACCTGTTTCTTCCCATTCCTTTCGTAATGCCCCACCTGAACTTGAACCTTGTTCTGACTTACCTTATGTGCGCTTCTTTCGAGCCACTACATAATTGTCCTCTCAGGCTTTTGACCCTCAAAACTGCCTTTCTGGTTGCATCCCTCTGCTTGCAGGTTGAGTGAGCTTCAGGCTCTTTCTTCTAAACCTCCTTTCCTGGCTGTTCATCCAGACAAGGTTATCCTTCGCATTAGACCTTCTTTTCTTCCCAAAGTGGTTACCTCTTTCCACATAGCACAGACCATTACTTTGCACACCTTCTTCCTGCCCCCGCATCCTTCTAAAGAGGAGGAGAGGCTCCACCTTCTGGATCCAAAACGTGCGCTTCCATTTTATCTGGATCACACAAAACAATTCCAGGTGGATGATCAGGTCTTTGTTGGCAATGTGCGCGCCAAGAAAGGTTGGGCCGTGCAAAAACAAACCATACTCCGATGGGTCGTTCTTTGCATTAAAATTTGTTATTCCTGGGCGAAAAAAGTAACCTCCAGTAGGGTTGCGCGCCCATTCCACCAGGGCGACTGCAGTCACTCCTGCTTTGGGACGAGGAGTCCCCCTTCATGACAACTGCCAGGCAGCCATGTGGGCTTCGTTGCACACGTTCACTAAACATTACTGCCTGGACAGTCAAGCGAGACAGCTTCTTTAGCCGCTCCGTTCTTCAGGACTTACTGTTGTGAAGTTTGTTTGCAGACCAACCTCCCGGGTTGGTATTGCTTGGGTATCTATTCTAAGGTAAGGAATCCATACCTAATAGTCTCTTTCAGATGAACAAGTTACTTACCTTTGGTTACTATATATCTGTAAGAGACATATATTAGTTATGGATTCCTT
Organism: Lissotriton vulgaris; assembly: GCF_964263255.1. NCBI lineage: Eukaryota > Metazoa > Chordata > Amphibia > Caudata > Salamandridae > Lissotriton > Lissotriton vulgaris. The sequence goes on from NC_141685.1 coordinate 1,845,523,095, forward strand.
ACTGCCTCATCCATCCTCCCCATTTTACAAACTGACTTCTAGGATTAGGGACTCCCTTACTCTAGTTTTGTGCACCAGTGATCAGTGTCTTGAATGGCTCTGCGCTTCTGGCATGGAATGTCATGTAAAGAATGGACGTCCGCTCGCAGGGGCGCCGTCTAAGTAGATACTGCAACGTCATTCTGGCGACCACAATGCTAATGACGAGCGCAAAGTCGACCGACACCACCGATGGACGCACAGGGGTACTGCTGAAGAAAAATTGCGGGATCCAGTCTGACGCCGGGGGGTAATTCTAAGGTAAGGAATCCATAACTAATATATTATTCACATACAGATATATTGTTACCAAATGTAAGTAACTTGTTCAACAGTGACGCAAGTAATTTTGGAAACAGCCACTACAGTTAACATTTATAGGTGTCATTGTTTGACATACCATTGAATTTCATTATGTTTATGCAATTTCATTGTATTTAATGAGATGAAAAATATTTTATCCCTTCAGGTACTACTTTCCTACCTATGAAAATGATACGCTGTTGTGCACTTTAACAGACAGTGATGGAGAATTGACAAATGAAGATCGAAATGAAGATGTTCCTGTCATTGCAGAAGATATATCAGATCTGGAGAACCTCAAGCACAGCAGTGTCCTAAACCAACTACTGCGAGAAGAACACATTACAAAATGAAGACAACATATGTTAACGATTTCACATTACCATTCTTGTTTAAATTACCTTCCATGCATAAATAAATCATGTTTTATTTTGTCACACCTGCAGCTACCGTTCTGGTCTTAAATTATTAATCTCTACAAGTATCTTTCTTTCCTTTTACTATTGTCTATGCTATACACGACTTTCAACAGAGGACTGACAAAGCATTTGCTCTTATGTTCTTATATGTTTCATGTACATAGCAGTGGGTACTACTCACTGCTTGTAGACATGATGATTTCTCCAGTGGTACTTGTGTTTTTTTATACGTACAACTCCCCAAAAAGAATGTTTTTTAACTTTCAATTGTATATTGAAATTATAATTGCTATGTCCCCAAATATATTGTATTCAGATATTAAGAGCAGAGTGATAGGTTATATTGGAAATTTTCTTCTTTTTGTATATTTTTATGTGGAACTCACTGGAATTCCGAATTATAAATAAACTGAATTGAATTGAATTGACTGGCACTTGTGGATTTTGCAGAGCACGTGGGCTGACGCCTTCTGCAGGGTCTGTAATTCATTCAAGACTTGCTGGTGTGCATACAGTATAGACTGTTGCAGTAATCGATCGGCGACAAGACCAGAGAGGTAATCACTGTCTTCTGTAGAATAAACCTGGATGAATAGCAGACTTTTAATATTAAATCTTTTTTATTGAGCAACAAACAGGAGCCTTGCACCTCATACAGCCATCTGCGCCAGCCCGTGTACAAGGTGGTCACAGACAGTGCCAATGTGTATTCATGACTATTGGGAGCATCGACCGCTAAAGTTAACACAGCAAGCCGCCTACAACCCAATCGGGCCGGCCGCGTCATAAGGAGTGCTATGTAGGTGCAAACAGAGCTGATATTGAAGCAAGAATGAACAGAAAAAACAAAAAAAAGGAAAAACAAACCCTTCATTCCCACCCTCCTCCCATAACCACCCCTCTCCTTGTCCATTGAGCGAGAATAGAAACCATAGTCTATCACTCTCTTACTGTGCGCCATCCGGTATAGTGCCTGCCAGGGCTTTGCGTTTGCGCGGCTGCGTTCTAGGCTCCGGGAGTGGGGTGTCCGCAAGACGCAGCAGTCGCAAGTAGCGGGGACAGCTTAGCTCCCGGAATTCTCCGGTCAGCAGGGTCAGAAAAGGTTGCCAGAGTGCTGCAAAGTCTGCCCCCCTCCCTGCCTTGGCCAAAGACAACTTTTCCATTCCTAGGATCGCCCAAAGCCGATGCAGCCAGCCCAACTGTTGTGGGGGTTGGACGGCCCTCCAGTGAGCCACAATATTCTGAACTGCTGCCCCTAGTGCTAGCGCAATAAGCCTCCCTCTCCAGGATTTCAAGGGGTACATCAGGGCGTTAGGAAGACCTAGTAAAATATAAGTTGGGAATCTAGGTAGCTGCGTGTTTAGATGAGAATCTATCAAATCAAGGATTGGGGTCCAATAGGGCTGGAGTCTGTCGCAGCTCCAGAGCAGGTGCTCCAGCGTTCCGAGTTCCCCACATCCCCTCCAGCAGCGGTCGCTAACTCGGGGGTCCCATCGATGTAGCCTTTCGGGTGTATGGTACCAATAGGTGGCAACTTTGGTCATTGTTTCGGTAAGACCTGTGTGGTGCGCCGAGTGCCTAGCTCTATAATACACTCCCTCCCATTCTTTCCTTGTGAGTTGACGCCCCAGGTCCTTCTCCCATCTGGCCCTCCCTGCGTTGTAGGTATGTATGTTGGTGAGGAGTAAGTGCTGGTAGAGGTCTGAGATTAGTTTTTTGTCAGATGTGCGTGCCAGCAGCCACTTCTCGTATGGGGTGAGGTGTTGCTGCGCCCCGGGTTGGATCGAAGGGTGCAGAACCCAATGGCGGATCTGCAGGTAAGGCAGGCGGTCTGTCTCGGAAATACCGTAATTCTCTTTCACCTTTTGGCAAGGGAGGATGCCCTTGAGGTCGAACATGTGTCCCACGTCCCTGCAGGGAGTCGCCCTCCAGGCTGCATGGGCCTTAGAGTCTAGACCCGGTGTGAAGTCCGGATTGTCGAAGATTGGAGTCATCGGTGAGGGGAAAGAGGTGAGCCCTCGGGCTACGGCCACCCTGTCCCACACCCCGAGGACCGTGCTAGTGACCATTGAGGTGTACAGGTTGGGGGGTCTATGACCGCGCGGCAAGAACGGGACGCCTTGTAGTGGGCGGCCTGCCACAGCCTGATCTTGGAAGAGCCAGTGTTTGCCTGATTCTAGTTGGTGCCATTCCACTAATGTGCGCAGTTGCGTCGTCTGGAAGTATAGTGTGAGGTCTGGCACGCCTACTCCACCGTGTTCAGGCGGTAGCGCGGCAATAGTATGTTTAAACCGCGGACGTCGACCGTTCCAGACAAAGCGTTCAAGTTCCGATTGTGTCTTCTGAAGCCACCCTGCTGGCGGACGCAAGGGGAGGATCTGGAATATATAAAGAATCTGGGGCAGCAGGGTCATCTTGGCGGCCGCAATCCGGCCCAGCCAGGACAGAGTGAGGTGTTTCCATCTCCTGAGATGGTCTTGGAGTTTCATGCTGAGCCTAGTGTAGTTGGCCTCTGTAGTGGCCTGCACCGTTGGCGCCAAAAGGACTCCCAGGTAGGGGATGGTGGACTCAGACCATTGCACGTCGAACTCCGCTTTGGCGTCCTCTAGGACTTCGGGTCACAGCGATATATTCAGGGCCTCTGACTTCGCTACATTGATCTTGAAACCCGACGCCAGCGCGAAGGTGTGGAGCTCTACAAAGAGAGCCCGTATGGAACTGCATCAGGTTGGTTAGCGATAATAAGATATCCTCAGCGTAAAGACTGATCTTATGCGTGTCTCCGCCAAAGGGGATGCCAGAAATGAGGTCGTGTTGCCTCACCCGCTGCGCCAGTGGCTCCATATAGAGCGCGAACAGGAGGGGAGAAAGTGGGCACCCCTGCCTGGTCCCTCTGCCAATCTCAAACCGCGGGGAGGTGTGACCATTGACCCGAACTGCTGCATTTGGTCGGCGATAACAATTAAATATGCGGTTGCGGAGGACCTCTCCTACTCAGAAGCGTTGTAGCACCAGGTCGAGGTAGGGCCAATGCACCCTATCGAATGCCTTCTCCGCATCGATGGTGAGGAGCATACAGCCCGGTTTTGTGCGCGACCCGGCCTCGATGAGATGAAGAACTCGCCTGGTATTGTCGCTAGTCTGTCTTTGTGGAATGAAGCTTGCTTGATCAGGCTCCACCAGTTGCTGCATATATGGTGCTAGACGACTTGCCAGGATGCCGGTGTAAAGCGTCAGGTCGATGTTCAACAAGGAGATTGGCCGATACGAGCTGCAGCTAGCTGGATCTCGCCCGGGTTTGGGGAATTCTGAGATGGCCGCTTCTAGAACGTATGGGGAAATGGCGCCGGGCTGATCGAATGTGTTGAAAAGGTCACGCAAAAAAGGGGCCACTTGCGGGCAGAAAGTCTTATGAAAGACCGCTGTATAGCCATCCTGGCCTGGGGATTTCCCCAATTTAAGGCGGGAAATCGCTGAAATGACCGCCTCAAGGCCTATGGGGCGATCGAGAAACGCAGCTTGTGCCTCGTTCAGGGATGGGAGTGCTGCGCCTTGCAGGTAGTCCAGGCTGACCTGCGGGTCCAGATGGCCAGCAGCGTAGAGGGCAGCGTAATAATCGCCGAAGGTCGCAGTGATGGGTGCATCCTCAGTGATAAGGGCGCCTTGTGCAGACTGGAGGGATCGTATATGTTGTCTCTGGCGCTGCTCTCGTAGTCTGCTCGCCAGTAGCTTCCCGCAGCGGTCTACTCCGGTGTAGTACGCATGTTTGAGGCGCATGGCGGCGTATTCCACCACGTCTTGGTCCAGGGCTGCCAGCATTTTCCTTTCAGTGCAGAGTTGGCGCCACGCTCGTGCCGCCCAGGTGCACTGGTGCATCTGCTCCAGTTCCGCCACGCGTTGAGTGAGTTCGGCCCTCTTCTGCGCACGTTCCTTATTATTAGCCCTAGCTATCGAGATGAATTCACTGCGGAGGACCGCTTTAAGGGCTGCCCATTGCGTGACTTTAGACGTGTCCTCGTTAGCATTGTGCGTCAAAAACTGAGCGAGCGCTGTTTTGAGCCGCTCCTGCGTGGCCGGGGCCTGCAGGAGGCCATCTTGCAGTCTCCAGTGCCTCTGGGGGCCCGGCGTGGCTGCGACGTGAAAGGACGCTACCACTGGCGAGTGGTTAGATAAAGAAGCTGGGAGTATCTCCACCTCCTGCGCCTGTGAGGTCAGGTGGGAAGAACACAGAAAATAATCAAGCCGCGCATACGTTTTGTGGGCCGCCGAGTAGTATGTGTACGCTGCTGTGTGTGGGTGAGCATGTCTCCGCAGATCCACGAGATCTAAATCTGAAATGTGCGTGTGTCCCCACGCCGATAGTGCCCCCACCTGGCTGAACCTTGGCCAGAGCGGTCTGCTGTGTTGTGAAACACTAGGTTGAGGTCACCTCCGAGCAGTAAGTGTGGGTGTGTAGTGGCTATGGCTGCTTCTAAGGCTGTGTGCAAAAATTTCTCTTGACCCTCATTGGGAGCGTATACAGTGCCTACCAGCATTGTTTGACTCGCTACCTGGAAGCGATGGACAAGCAACCACCCCCTAACCTCAGCCTCCTCCTGCAGGACTCTCCCCCCAAAGGATTTGGCCACCAGTATCACTACCCCCGCTACCTTTTTATGGGCAGACGAGAAAAACTGCCAGGGGAAGGATCCTTAGATACTAAATGGGTTTCTTGTAAGAGGCAGATGTCCGCTTTCGAGTGTTCCAGGAAGGATAGCACCGCTTTGCGCTTGACCGGGTTGTTAAGGCCCCTCACGTTAAGCGTGAGCACTGTCAAGGGATTTGTCATTGTGAGTGGGTCATGGGGTTAGCCAAGCGCGTCATCCGGCCCGCAAATGTCTGATGTGGATCAGCCTATGGATCCGGATTGCGGAGTCAAAATCCCCTGGACAAGGAGACCCCTCCCACCCCCCCCCCCCCAACACTCCTGGTACCCGAACTCCCACATCACCCTCCCGTGCTCCCCCCCTCCCTTACCCCTACCCCAACTGTGGAAGAGTCATTAGCAAACATATTCCCAGGTCCAGTCAACAGTCCAGCTGGTCCTGTGGTAAGGTGTAACGATGATGGGTAAGCAATGGCAAAGGCAACCTGTCTGCTCCTCGCCCCTGCCCCCTCACCTTGTGGCGGCCATGCTCGTCGAGGCCCCAACCACTATGTCTCATGTTGCGCTGGCTGTGTTTTTTTTCGACACCTCTTGGATAGCGGCTGTGTGTTCCAGGGCCACTGTTTCGGGGTCAGGCTTATTAATCTTTTTCTTAGGGCGCTTGTGCCTTACTTTCTGCCAGGTCCCTCTATCGCCTGATAGGAGCGTCGACTGTGATGGGGGCGCACCTGAGTCGTCTCCCGACCTTTCCTCCTCGTGCGGGATGCCCAGTAGGTCACATGTGTCGTTTAGGGATCTGAGTTGCTGCAGGGACCCGTTCCATTTAAAAATGATGCGGAATGGGTGTCCCCAGGACCCCCTTCTCTTGCAGAAAGGCCGTAACTGTCCTGAAGGCCTGCCGTTTTTGAAGGGTGATTGCGGACAGATCCTGAAAGAGTTCCACCGCTTGGCCACGATAAATGATGGGTTGTTTTTGCCGGGCCGCCTTCAAGATGCGTTCTTTGAGAGGGAAGTCCGGGAGGTAGGCTAGGATATCAGGTGGGGGGTTGGCTGCTCGTCGTGGAAGGCCTACCCTGTGTGTACCTATCGATCACAGGTCCTCTGTGTGTGCCTGCAGGTCCATTTGTTGCTCCTGGAGCCTAATTATTTCTTGTTGCAGGACATGCACTTCCTCGTCCCTGGCAATAAACGCTGTCTGCACCTCTGATACTCTTTCTCCAATTTCATCCATATCTCTTCTCAGCTCTTTGTATCCCCCTGCCATCTCCTGCTTCAGGGTCTGAATATCTTCCTTGAGGGAGGTGAATAGCGCTTCCATAAAGGACTTCGTGGCTGCCGCTTCTCTGTCCGCTCGGTCACCATCCCTAGGTTGAGCCGTCTGGTCGGCTTGTCGGGGCTCTTTTCACCTTTGGTCGCACCCTTCACCAGCATGTCGGTGATCGTGCGTACAGAACGGCGGTTGGACTAAGACCTGGTCAAGGCACGGCCTCTGACTGAGGGTTCTCTGCTTTTCGGGCTGCCCAGGAACCCCTGGTGATCTCGTCGGTGGCAGCTGGCGGCTGCATGGCGTAGGCCCCGTCTCGGACCTTGGGACACGGCCTCCCCCGCGTCCCGGTTCACCGCCTCGGGAAATGGTCGGTCGGGCCCTCCGGTCTGTTCTCTTCACTGCCCAGGTAGGTTGGAGGTAGAATGTCTGTGGCGGCATTTCGATCTCCGCGCCTCGAGGTGATCGGCGGTTACTGCCAGTAACTCAGATCCCCGCACTCCTGGGTCGGCGGGCTACTCTTCCGGGCGCGGCGGCCGCAGAAGGTCCGTGGGTGCTCAGGCTGCAGCAGCAGTCGCCCAGCCGGTGCTAAGCTTTCGCTCGTGGGGTGCCGCCGCCAACCCCTCACGTGACCGGCAGCCTAGGTTGCCGTGAATCAACGATGTCTATCACCGGAGGTTCGATTGTGCCCCCCGAGTCTCCCGCTCGTCACCCCTAAGATCGCTCGTCACCTCCAATCTTCTGGATGCGGCAGCTCCAGGCCTCGCGGTGGGAGTCCCTGTTTACCGTCCAGACGCCTCTCTTACTGGCTCCCGCCTCGTCACTGCAAATGGCGCCAACGAGGCCACTCTGCCCATTCCGGACGGGATCCGGGCTGCTACATACACCTCCGGCCTCCGCACGTTGTGCCGGTCGACACACAGGCCCGGGCTCCGTCCGCCGGGGTCCGCGGGGCCCGCGCTGTGGTAGGCCCGGGAGCCGGGGCCTCAAGTTTCACGGCTCCACAGGCGTCCCTCTTCCTCTCGGCCGGGCCACTGCAGGGGGAGGCGGAGGTCAGGGACCCGGATGCGATCCCTTGGTCGGAGTTAGCAGGTTGCAGGACCCTCGGGGATAACCGGCGGTGAGCCGACCGGCCCTCTCCCCACGTGGGCTGCGACTTCTTGTTAGTGCAGCGCCGGCGGGCATATCGAAGCGTCTGCCATTTCCCTCTGCTACGATCTCGAATCTGCTTCACCGTCGATCCCCTCCCGGTCAGACAGGCTCCGAAGCCGTGCCGGCGGTGCAGTCCGCAGCCGCGAGCAGGTGAGGGTCAGTGCTGTGGTTGTGGGGCCTGAATTGGCCGTGTTAAAGTGCTTTAAGCGAGGTCCGGGGCAGGGAGCCACAGAGACCTGCGTCCGATCAGGTCGCCATCTTGGCCACGCCCCCCCGAATAGCAGACTTTTTAAAATCATTTTATAAGTAGCAAGGGCAGCAAAAGTGACCCAGTTTACCTTTGTTAGCACATGATACCTTTTCGTTAAGAACAACTCCCAGGGTCTTTGCTGACTTAACCTGGGATGGAGGTAAACGGAGTTCTGCTGGCCACCAGCAAGGGGACCAAAACGATGGCTGAGCCCCAAACGACACCACCTTGGTCTTAACTAGCGTTGAGTTTGAGGCAGTTTATGGCCATCCAATGGCTGACTGTTTTCATGCAGTCGCAGAAATTACCGGCAACTATTTGTTCATCCAAAGCAAGTGACAGAACAATTTGCATGTCGTCGGCATATGACATTAATGTGAAACCAAAGGAGCGGATCAGATCAGCCATAGGCGTAACATATATATTAAAAAGAGTTCGGGTAAACTGGAATCCCTGAGGAACCCTACATGGAAGAGTAAAGGTAGGAGAAATAAAATCGCCCAGAGTTACGGATTTCCCCCATCCTGTAAGGAAGAAGTTCAGCAACTTCCATGCTAACCCGGTCACCCCGATCCTGCCTAGATGATCCATCAGCAGGCCATGACTCATAGTATCAAGGCCGATGACTGATCAAGCAGGACCAGGGCAGTCTTGCCTGCTTGATCAAGGGATATCCTAACCTCCTCTGTCGCCTTGATGAGGGCCATCTCCGTGCTATGCCCCCGCACAGAAACCAAATTGGGTGGGGTACAAAAAGCTGTTAGCCTAGACATAATCCACCAGTTGTTCATTCAGGGCCATCTCGATAATCTTAGCTGGTAAAGGGAGCCAGGAACTGAGCTGATTGGTATCTGTATTGCATGGGTCAGGCAAAGGTTTGTTTTAATGGTGGTCGTACTGACACTTGCTTCCGAACACAAGTAAAAATTCCTGATTTGCACATTAGATTGAAAATATCACCCAATACTTGGCCGAGAATTTTAGCTGCCAAATAGGTTACTCTTAGAGGGCAAGGATCTCTTGGCAAACCTGAGTTAGAGGATGTAATCCATTATGTGACTTCCCCCACAATAGGAGGGCTAAATTTACATAGCGAAGAACACAGATCGACTTGTAGGGAACCAGCCATGCCGAGACGCCGAAACTGACAACGGTAACCACAGCACTGTACCCACCTGTAATAAATACAACCAGGGACGGGTAGCTCTTTGAAATATAAGAACGTTTTCGGACAAGACCTACAAAGTCCATGATACAAAGAAAAGATAAGGGAAGAGAGACACTCCAAAGGCTTTTAAAGAAATAAGCTGGAAGAAAGAAATGATCAGAAAATTCCCAGTGTGACTACAGAGGGATCTTACAAAAAGACAACTTACCGGATATACTCGCAGCGCCCTGAAGAAACTCCTTGGTAGGGAGTGAAACGCGTTGGCTGATCTCGCTGCTTATTTTATTGATATGCCTTTTGTTGCCGAACAAAGATAAATAAAGAACATTTCTCTACTTATTCTATTTGGACTCTCATTTTGGTGCGCCCCCTTGAGTATCTAAACTGTTTAACTGATCTGGAGAGCACAGCGACGCCAAACAGCAGCTGGTGTCGGGGTTGGCAGCACAATATCAAACTGACTTGAACACAAACCTATTGGCACTGGAGTTTAGGTGCGGCATTTTAAGGTCCGCTGCTGCTTTTTCGTACAAATTCTGGCGAAAAGCGTTTGCCGGAGACTTTGCAAAATGATTGGCTACATCAGTAGTAAGCTTTTTTATGGTTGCCAACAGCTCCTTTGAAGAATTTCCTGCTGCCTAAACTTTATTGGTAAAATATATTGACTTTGCCTTATGAATCACTGTCTTATGTCTAGCCAAACAGCTCTTATATCTAGCCACCTCAACAGCACAGTAACTGACTCCTCAATGCCATTCTTGTCTTCTACAGGCCTGTTTATGGGCCTTTAGATTGTCTGAGAACCCGGGGGACGGTGGATATTCTTGCTTGATATTGGACTTCTTTACATGCTTCAAGGTGGTATTGGTCAAAACTAAAAAGTTGGAATACTGTCTTACTGCGGTCCCAACTCCCTCAAAGGATTGGCATCATGTCCCTTAATAGCTGAGAAAGGGCCAGCCTTTGGACTTTGTACCATGTCAGTGATGATGTTGAAAGAGGACTAGCCGGGGGACCACTAAACAACTGCTTAAGCCTAACATCAAAAAGAATGGAGCTATGATCGGACCAAATCAGGGAAATTGTTCTTATATTTCCCAGGGCAGAACTATTAGAAAAAATGCCCTGTAGCGTATGGCCCGCCTGATATTTTGAACCGTCAATCAATTGGTCTAAGCCTAGCGCGGACATAGTAGAAAGTAAAGCAGTCAATCGATATCCTCTTTTGCCTCAAGATGGAAATTAAAAATTGCAGATGATTGTATGATCACTTAGCAAGATGTCATCCTCAAGAAAATTGCAAATCTCCCAAGAAAAAATGCTACGTCGACAAGGTGAAAAATACATAAGTGAAACTTTAAAATCCTGTCAACTCAGCCGTAAAAGCATTTGCCTCACAGAGCAGTGAGGAGAGAGGAGTGTACCGAACAGAGTATTCTGCTCTGTGCATAACTGCAATACTTTTGCCCCGCCACATTCCCCCCCCCCCCCCCCCCCCCCCCCCCACACTCCCTCTCCCCAGAAAATCCTGAACCCGGGAGGGGAGTGGTTACTAAAATATCAAGGTTGGAAGAAGGGTCCACCCAAGTCGACATAATTAATATTTAGGAGGGATGGCAAGACTCAAAACAGAGTAAACTCTACACTACGTTTTACTAAAGAACATGCATTCAAGAGTGCACACGGCACCGAGGAAATACATTGAGAGCCAGTATCTCATATGGCAATCCCCCTTTTGAACTCATGCACTGCCTCTGGATACAGTTTTGTAAAAGACATCCCGCACATGGTAAATTTTTGAGAGGTAACACTCAAAAGGGGTTAGGCTCGTGCCACGAGCACCAAAAACTCTCACCCTGTAGTCAAGTCAAGTCAAAATTATGTTTATTATGACCATAGTCTTTAAACAATAGCAATAAGCAATATCACAGTTTTAAAATATTCACATAAAACTCATAAAACAATGTAAAATTAATCCAATGTCAGATGAAAACTCCTAATAGTCCTTTTTACATTTATCAGTTTCTCTAAAATATACATCTTACCATAAAACTTATTCTAACATTTAAAACTCATTTCTTTCCTTTAGTTCTTATATCATTTCCTTCGTGTTAGAGTTCATGCAGTACTACAATTTTTCTTGGCTTCTTAATGCTTTTTGCATCGCCTTTATGTATTTCCCCAGGGCAATTACAATATCAATAGTTGAGCTTTCAAATATTAAGTTTGTTGCCTGCGCCCTTGTCCTTACATCATGTTTTATAAATACAGGATGTAGCCACGTTTTCCGCTGTTCTAAAAACGACAGGCAATCCAGTAGAATATGTACCAGGTCTCCTTTGCATCCTAAGCTACACCTGCAACACCCTTCCTGATCTAGCATTTTTGCTTTCCAGTCTGTATTCATTAACCATGGGTGGATCCCTATCCGCAGCCTTAGTATCTCCTGCCTGTAACCACGGTTGGGAAGTATGTCTAAATAGGGGAACCAGTTATCATTTGACCAGGCATTCATCATGTGTGTTACTGATTTCTTCATTGCTAGGTATCCCATATCAATGGTTCTGCTTACTTCGTTCCCTTTTAATTTCAACTCATTCTTAGTGCATGTTACTTGGAGCGTTTCCTGGGACACCTCCACCTTTAGCATTTTACAGATTTGCATCAGTCTTTCTCTACATGCTTTTGCCCATTTTAGGTCACTCTTTTGTATTTTTCTCCTACACCATTGGGCAACTTTTTGCCCTTCTAGATCTTCAAATCGATTCCAAAGTCTTATTAGTGCCATTTGAGGTTGTGTATCCCAAGACTTTGTACCTATTTCAATTCTTATGGCTTGGACCATAGACGACGGTGGTAGAGAAAGAAGGCTTTTTAGACACTTCCCCTCCACCAAGTCCCAGGCTCCCTTACCGCTCAAATAAAGGATTTCTGCTCCATATAGGACTTGGGGGGGGGGGGGGGGGGGGATCATTGCCTCAAACGCTCTTAACATGGGTCGATGTGACATTTCTCCGTAATCCCTGTTGAACATTTTTAGTCCACAAATTGAAGCATATGCTTTTGCTTTTTGTGAATCCAAATGGGTACGCCAGTTCAGTGTCTTGTCGAACCATATACCCAGGTATCGGTACTCATTTACCGTCTCTAGTTTGAGATCCCCTAGGTACCAGTTAAACCTATTTATCTTTTTCCCAAAGCATAATATTTTTGTTTTGTCTAGGTTAACTGTTAGGAATTTTCTGGCACAGTATACCTTGAAAGCGTTAAGCTTTCTTTGGAGGCCTCTCTCGGTCTGGTCCACTATTACCAGGTCGTCTGCATATAGTAGACAGGGCACCTTGTTACCGTCCATTCTCGGGCTTGCACTACCCTCTACCTCTAGATAGGCCGGGAGGTCTGACAGAAAGATCGAAAATAGCTGTGGGGCCAGAACACACCCCTGTCTCAGGCCGTTGTCAATGGGTATTTTTTTCGTCAGAGATCCCTCGGAATCCTTAATGACTTGAGCCCAATTTCCTCTATGCAGTTCCTTTATTATGGTTAAAAGGTCTTTGGGTATGTTTACCTTCGTCAGAGATTCCCATAAACAGGCCCGATCTACTGAGTCGAATGCGGCTCGGAAGTCGACGAAGCAACAGCACAACTTGCCGTTTTGTTCCGTCGACTTCTTTGACATGGCCCATAGTGCGAATCCATGGTCAATCGTGGAGTGCCCTTCTCTGAATCCTCCCTGTTCTATAGGGACAATGTGGCACTCCTTTACCCATGCATTTAGTTGGTTCAATACAATTTTTGAGAAAACTTTCTCTCCTATGTCAAGGAGGTTGATCAATCGATAATTCTGTGGTTCCTCCATATTCCCTTTTTTGTGAATTGGCCTAATTATTGCTCCCTTCCAGTTAGGTGGCATTATGCCTTCTGTTCGGATTAAGTGGAACATCTGTGAGAAGAATCTTGCCCACCAGTTTGCTTCCGATTTTAGTATTATTGCCGGGAGGTTATCAGGACCTGCCGCCCGGGTTAACTTCAATTCTCTTATTGTAACCTCTACCTGTTTTTCTTTAAACTTTGCTTTGAGATCTTCTGAAATTTCTTGCCAATTTACATTATCTTCAGGATCTCTGGGAGCTCTTAACCCGTACAGTTTTCTTATATACTCCTCCCATGCTACCTCACTAACTACACATTTTAATTCCCCATCTGTCGGGCCAATTGCCGCCTTTACCAATTTCCAAAAATGCCTAAGATTTTTCTCTTCAATCGCTTCTAACAGGTTCAACCAACATTTTTCTTTATATATCCTTTTCGCTGTGTCGGCCATTTTTTTAAATTCTCTTTTCAAATTGTTTATATGTGCCTGTCTCATGTGTGAAGCTCTTTTTTTGCCTACGTTGTGCTGCCCGTATCTCCCTTTTTAGGTCTCGTTCGAGACCTATTGCTGCCAAGTTGCTTGTCAACGGACACTGACCGGGTCACGAGCGGCGATTCAGGTCCGTGAACGGGCAGATTCAGGTCCGTGCACGCGCACCAGCCGCCACCACATGCACTAGCCGCGCACAGATGCACCAGCCGCGCGCACACGCCCCAGCTCACACACACGCACCAGCTCACACACGCACCAGCCTCCCCCAGCCACGCACACACGCACCAGTTGTCTACACACGCACCAGCCGCCATGGCCGCGCACACACGCACCAGCCGCCCGAGCCTGTGCACGAGCCCCCAAGGCACCAAGTCTCACTCACCGGGTGTCATCTCCTCCGCCTCCATTGACGTGGCACACTCGGGGCTTCCCTCACTGATGGGAGTCCCGCACTTGTATCACCACTTTTCTGCTGCCACCGCCGGGGGAGCCCGGCGTCACCACTTCCATCTCGGCGAGTCACTTCGTGCACGAGCTTATGGCGGAAGTCCCGCCCCACAGCAAGCATGACGCTGCCGGACTTCCGGATTTCGCGCCAGTCGTGCCGGTGGCTTGCCAGGAACTCAAGCGATTTCCAGGTACTTGTTTTAGGTTGGCCTGCCTCTACTCTTGTTCCCGTCATGAAACCTTCACGGCTGCTTCATATTTTTCCACCCGCTGTGCCGCTCTTACTCTTCCTGTGACCTTCCCTACATCACCACACCCCTCCCAAAACAATGCATGCCCACCCCCAACACTTAACATTATTCTTAAAATGCTTCTTTCCTTCATGTTGACTAGAAACTGAAATGACTCCCAACATCTACTTATTTAGGAAAAGTTAGGGCCTTTAATCATTTCTTTTTATACATCATCGGCGCTTATAAGGCAGAAAAATACATAGCATATGTTTGTTCCCTAGTGCCATGGCCCACCCCTAACCGCTTCTGGAGACAGGAGACTGCTCCATATCTCTACGACACCATCGCCACCCCAGCTGACAGCCGCTGACAGGAGGGCTCCTCCGCTGCCTCTCAAACATATTTAAAAAGCAAGTGCCTTTATAAACAGGGTTTTACATTTTATTTTTAAAGGAGGGATACTCATAAAAGCTTTGAGGATGCCTCTTTCTTGGGCTATAGCTGTGCCATTCTTAATCTCCCCATGCCCAGGGCCTTCAGTGTTTATTAACATGCTGGCAGAAATATGGATGCCTACAAGTCCAGACGCTGTAAAACATATTTCTATTGCAAAGCCAATAGCTCTAACTCTAAAGAAATTCGAGACCTATTGCATTGTAAATGCTTGTTTTAGATTGACACTCAGCGGAGAACCATTTTACTCGGCAGGGCGCTTTTACACTAACATGTTTATTCCTTTTCAATTCTATTCTTAGGCACTGAACCACTTCTTCCATCTTTTCTATGAACCATTCCAAGTTTTTATTCTCTATGTTTCCAAACTCGGTCTTAATTTGCATGGCCTTTAGTTTTTCCTGATATTCCTCCGTCAGTCGTGTCGATACCCGTTTGGGATACTCAACATCCTGGTGGATCACTTTATCTCTTATCAGTTCACTTCCCCCAAGTAATGTCAAATGTAATAAATTGTGATCACTGACCTCTTTTTGTTCTATCCTAAATTCATGCACTAGTGGAAAGTTCCAGGCTTGTACAAACATGTAGTCTATTGGGCATTTCTGTGAACCTAATTTGAAGGTCTTCCCTGCTGGGGAATCTGACTTCACTCTGCCATTCACACATTGGAATCCCCTACCCCCCATGACATGTACAAGTTCAGTTTCCTGTTTTGAGATCTCTACTGCAGGGAAGATTGCTGGATTTATGCCATACACCTCTAACAGTTCTCTATTCCAGAGGTCCGCCTTCTTCGGGTCTAATTTATGGTTAAAGTCCCCCATTATTATCAGTATATCCAATGCATATTTATCTAGTATGGTATCAACATCTTCCTTATAAAGCCTCAACTCATTTTCATACTCTACTCTATTATCCCACTTTTTGCCCGGTGAAAGCGTGCACTGATGACTGATGGTGTCTGTGCCTGGTGAAAGTGTCCACTGATGGTGTGGTTGTATGTGTGGTTGTGTGTGTGGTTGTGTGTGTTGTGTTTGTGGTTGTGTGTTTGATTGTGTACAGTTGAATACATTCTTACTCTCCTTGCACAGTAGTTACGTTTTCTAAAGTTTATCTTTAACGTAGATTCGAACTGCTGTCTTTTTTTCACAAACAGTCTGTGGAGCATTCAGGCCTGGTCAAGTCAAAATCAGTCTTGTTCTCGAATGTATCATTACTTTGAAATTAACGTTTGGATTTCTGTGAGAATTTTACATACGCATTACAACTTATGATTAAAGAAATTAACCAGTTAAAAATAACATGAGGGTCTAACCTAGTTTTACATTTCTACAACAAGCACTGATCCTGTCTTCCAGATCTACAAACGGTCTTGCAATGACGTCAAGAGATGTAATGCCAATTGAAGAGAGAGCTGAGGGGGCAGGTAGGAGCGCAGGGCATCATATCGCTCTAGAAGAGAGAATAGGCTTTCGTTAAACGTTGACAGAAGATGTTCAAAGAAAGTCCCCTGCTGAAATTGTGAAAAGCTGGCTAACATATGTACCACATTCAGCTATTCCAGCTGCAGCAGCGGATATCACATACTGAAAGATGAACTAACTGGGCGGAAAGATGTCAGGGCTGCAGTTGGCCATGTCAAGAAGGGGGTCAAGGATCTAGGAGATTCAAGGAAGAGGCTTGAGAAACAAGAAAGAAAACAGAGTGCTTATGGCGAGCATACAGATTCCGAGTGTGCTGCCAGAAATTAATCGACCATCAGAAGGAAGCAAAGTGCTGCTTTAAAGTTATTGTGGACCACTCTTTCTTTGATACACAGAATGTTAGGATAAAATGGTCAGCCGTCTCTTGAAAATGCCTTGATTTACAAAATCAGAGAGATGAAAACAGAAGAGTTCTTCACATTAACGTCTTTCATCATTTGAGGGCAGGTGTAATATTTTAACACTGCAATATAAACCAATGCACTTTGATCTCGCCCACAGTGATGTTTACTACAAATTGTGAGTATTTCAGGGCAAGTCAGTGTATGACAAACATAAAGCTCTAGAAATCAAGTCCCAGAATCATTTAAAAGTTACATATAATCGGAACGAAGTGGAGGGCAAGACAGCCAGAATGCATCTACACAACTTATAATTCACTTGCACTCCGGCCATTTGTCCTTGCTGCTCAAAGCTAGAACTGTACGCAACTCTCAAACGATCAATTCACAAATTTATACTAAAGACACTAATTGTACACAAGGTACAACTGGCTACAGTACAAAGTTATATGAATTTTAAAGTTCAGGCTATCTGGCCGAGGGAGTCAGACACATCAATGACACTGGATTCCTAGCTTTTAATTATGTTTCGGCAGAAATTTTACTGAAGCACTATATGAAAAACAGAACCGAAGGCAAACCACCTCATTAGCGTTGGAAGTAAAATGAGGTTTCTGGTATAGGGTGGGTGATACACTGTCGGAAGAGAAGTAATACATGAAGATGGACTTTGGGGGTAAGCTGCTATAGCGTTACTGCACTGCCACCGTTACTGGCTACGCCTCGGATTCATTGCACCCACGTCGATATCCGTAAACAAGCAGACACTCAAAGTTGTCGCTGCGAAACACACGGATAGCAAAGACATGTTTGAAAAATACACTTGGAAATAATGGCCATATACTTTTGGGCCAATTACATTCCGTTCCAGAAATATGAGTCACTATTACATCCTATCTCTGGCCGGTCTTGGCATGCCTCTGGGCTTATTTAGTCCCACGTGAGGCTCGTTTGGAAACAATCCCGAATAGTTAGCCGATGTTCGCCATCACCTAGCTTGCCTCTGGTGTAGCCTCACAGCTTTCCTGTTGAAAGAAAGCCACAATCCAGTCAAGTGTCAATTATTCAACAAATTACTATTAATTATTAATTATATTTTTCCTTACTTGCCGCTACAACCGCAGGTTGTTGCCATCCATAAAAAAATACAATATGTGGAGGAAACGGCACGTGTCAACAACACGCATCAAGTAAATAAACTGGTCTTCTGCAGCCAATCTGAACGCAGTAAGACATTTCATGATCCTGTCACGCATTTGCACAAACAACTAAAACTCCACAGTGACAGAGCTACAATTTGGAAACCACTGCGTCAATAAAAACCCATACTGTCACCAAACGTTGCGCTGATGCGGGCACTTTGCTTTACAACAGAGAAAGGTTAGAATCAAAACTACAATTTTCTCTGACAAAAACATAAGCTGGCATTTTCAAAACCACCAGCAAGCAACGCTCGACAGGCAAGTTTTTTTTCTCAAAACACGTATTCATAGTGTTGACTGGACCCAGCTACACGGAGACTACAAAGGGGGCCTCCCATGGCTCTTGAATAAGTCGAGGAAATGATCAGAAGAAAAAAACGCGAGATGTTTAGACAGATGGCCCACTTAAAATGCCTGGGACATAGCTTAAGCAATTTTAATGAAACTTTAGACCTAGACTAGGAATTGATTTTTCTATTGTATGCATTTTTCCAAAACAAAAAAAAATAAGTTAAGGGACACCAAAAAAAATACAACCGCGTAAAAAAAATGGCTCAGTCCCCAAGCCCCGAACATTTTCGAGGATCATTGGTTAAAACTGTCCTGCATGGAAAGACACATTATTTGTTGAAGCCGCAGTTATCAAGATGACTATAAAAGCACATGCGAGTTAGATTGAAAGAATTAAAAACAGCAGCTGGCAGCCAACAAAAACAACAACAAAATCCCCAGCCTCGCCGTGCATACTTTAAACACTTTCCAATGTAAAAGTTAATTGCGAGCCAAAAGATGAAAGGGGTGTTTTCACAAACCTTTCCGCAATGAATAATGTTGGCGGCATGTGCGCTTATCTGCGGGAGGTGGAGGGACGCCCTTCTGTCGCATCAGAGCTATGTTAGCCTCGAAATGGGGTCTAGTGGTGGGCCCTGAATGCCAATTCTAACTCTAAAGGGGAAATTCAACAACAAGCATTGGCCGCGCGGCTCACTGAGAACATCAAAGCGGCCGAAAGGGGAGAAAGGAGGGATGAGTGCATGTCGAGGTGACAAGAGGACTGGGCGAGAAGGGAAGGGGACAGAGAGGAGCCTCTGAGGGAGAGCGACCTAAAGCCATAAGACTGCTTTGCACGCGTGCACGCCTCGTGCACTGTAGCTCTATGCCAGCGGTAGCACTTCGAAGACTCCCTTACTAAATGTCTCGCTAGCAGCGCATGGGCACTGGCTCAGCGAGACCTAACATAACTAATAAAAAGTGAAAAGCAGAACACATAAAATAATTGAGGGTTAGAACCCTTGAAATCTAGCCCTGGGGAGCATGGCACCTCCCAAAACAATGGCGGTTCTCCGACAAAACAAGGAAAACAAGCACTGGCGTTGCCAATAGGTTTCACAATTGGAAAGTTGGAGCTATTGGTTTTGTAAATGACATTTTATATTTATATATTGTTATTGGCAATGCCCATAACGATATATAAATATAAAATGTCATTTACAAAAGCAATAGCTCCAACTTTCCAAATGCGAAACCTATTGGCAATGGCAGTGCTTGTTTTGCTTAAGGCCTTTTTGGATTCCCACAGAAATCTAAGTGGCCCAGAGACTGGCGAAGAAGTCAAGACTGCCTCTCGCCTGCACCACAGGCCAGGCAGGAGCTCCCAGGAGGGGGTGTGATGCGTGTCAGAGCCTTCCTGTAGGGGAGGGGCCGAGGGGAGTTGTGGTTCTAGTGTGTAAAGCGTACTCCAAGGCCCCGCCCGTGAAATGTCAATAATATAATTATGTGCCTGCTTTCTGGGGCCGCCCCGATAATGAAACCTGAGCCAGTGATGTTTGACTGGTTGTTGATTAGCATCTCAAACGGGAATGCGCTATAGCACTTTGATCGAGAGTACATGATTCCCCTCTCTGGTGAGCTCATACGGGACTGCCTATTATTTTTTGGTTGACCTTGACTGGATGAAGGGGTGGGATGGCCGTGCCTGGATTTGAACCCGGGACTTTCATATCATCACAATGAACGATTTTGGTTCTAGACTCAAGAGTCAATGCTTAGAATGTCAGCGTCATGCGTGTAGAGCGACCGCCCTCAATTAAGATTTTGTCACAAACCCACTCTTAATTTTGCCGCGCACCTTGTTGCACATTTCACTACATAACAAGTAAACAGATGAGGTGCTGCCCGCTGTGGTTAAAAGTTCCTGCGTTAAGCTCCGGCGGGATGTGGTGATGCAATCGGCCACTGCCGCACATTTCAAATACTGTTCCATTGGACTTGATGGCAAGGTAAACGTTCCTAGAGAACAGACTGCATTACAAGTCCTTTAGTAACCGTAATCAGGAGTCCCGCAGTCCCGCATCTGCGAGAGGGTGGGGTTACACCCGAGGTGCCTGGGGGCTTCACTGGGCGGGCATGCGTAGAATCCAATATGTTAACGGAGTACGACTGTGCCAGGGGAAGCGTGTGCAACCCCTAGCTCTAGTGAGAAACAGATGCAAAAATAGATAGAAATGAGGAAGTCGCAGTACTATTTCTGTGTGGGTGGGAGTGCATAGGCAGTTTAAGAGAGATTACTAACTGCAAACTAAGATGACACGCACTGAAATGGTGCAGGAAGGCTGCGCATCCGATCCGAGAATGTGATTGTTTTAATGATTTCTGAGAGGCCCAGCAGCACGAGCAAGACAGCGAGCCTCTGAAAAGTTTCAGCGAGTGAACCGACCCCCCTGCCCTGACCTCTTGTGTTTCCTTTAGAGTGGCGCAGAGGTGAAATCCTTGCCTGAAGGCAGGGATTTCACCTAAGCACTTGATGGGTTGTGAGCATGGGGTGTGAAGATGTGCACAGCAGGGGGAAGGCATGGCCAGTTAAGGTGATGCTTTTCCTTTGTAAAGGAATTTCTGCTGGCATCTTAGCACAGGGTGTGCTGTCTGTGCACTTGTATAGATTTGTATTCCATACAAGTGCAGAGACAGCAAACCCTGGGATATGGCGCCAGCAGGAATTAATTTACAAAGGAAAAGCTTCACCTGCACTGGCCATCCCTTTCCCCCTGCTGTCTGTGCATTTGACCCACATTGATCTACACAGGGAGACCTTCGGGAGGGGCTGGATGCCAGGACACAGTGCTGCTGATCAGCCAGACTCCACAGTATAGTATCAGAAGAGCAGGCAGCAGTTTTTTTGTGTAAGTTCCAGTAACTTTAATGCATTTTTCAGCACAGCATTACCTACTGCCTGCATATCTAGGTTACTGTGAATGTTGTTCTTGACTTACATACATAGAAACGTCAAAGAGGACAGTCCCCTCCAAATATGCAAATGTAGTGTAAGTTTGTAGTGTTTATTTTTTTTTTGGGGTGCTAGTGGGTAATTTTAGAGTTCAGGGTGGGTGTGGGTTTTAGGGTGCCAGTGAGTAATTTTATGGTTCAGGGTGGGTTACGGATTGGGGTGCCAGGGGGTAATTTTAGGGTTCTGAGCGGGTATGGGTTTTGGGATTCCAGGGGGCAATTTTAGGGTTCAGGGTAGGTATGGGTTTTGGGGTGCCAGGGGACATTTTAGGGTTCAGCGTGGGTATGTGTTTTGGTGTGCCAGGGGTAATTTTAGGGTTCAGGGCAGGTGTGGGTTTTGGGATGTCAGGGGGCAATTTTAGGGTTCAGGGTGGGTATGGGTTATGGGGTGCCGGGGGGGAATTTATGGTTCAGCATGGGTATGGGGTTTGGGGTGCCAAGGGTAATTTTAAGGTACAGGGTAGGTGTGGGTTTTGGGGTGCCATGGGATTAATTTTAGGGTTCAGCGTGGGTATGTGTTTTATAGTGCATGGGGTAATTTTAGGGTTTAGGGCAGGTGTGGGTTTGGGATGTCAGGGGGCTATTTTAGGGTTCATGGTGGGTATGGGTTATGTGGTGCCAGATGGGAATTTATGGTTCAGCATGGGTATGGGTTTTGGGGTGCCTGGGGTAATTTAAGGTTCAGGGCGGGTATGGGTTTTGGGGGGCAAAGGGGAATTTATGGTTCAGCATGGGTATGGTTTCTGGGGTGCCAGGGGTAATTTAAGGTTCAGGGCGGGTATGGGTTTTGGGGCTCCAGGGGGGTGATTTTAGGGTTCAGGGTGGTATTGGGTTTTGGGGTGCCAGGGGGTAATTTTAGGCTGTGGGGTGGGTATGGGTTTTGGGGTGCCGGGGAGGGATAATTTTAGAGATAGGATGGGTATGGGTTTTGGGGTGCCAGGGGTAATTATAGATTTCAGGGCGGGTATGGGTTTTAGGGTGTGAGGGGGTTAATTTTAGGGTTCAGCGTGGTGTTTTGGTGTGCCAGGGGTAATTTTAAGATTCAGGGTGACTATGGGTTTTGGGGGGCAATGCATCAAGCTAACAAAAATGTGTGCTTTAATTGTTGTCCAGTTTCAAATGCAGAATTCACCACATTTTTTTCTCAGCTTGACCTGAGCATTAACCGATCCTGATTATCTGCCATTTTAGCTCCGCCCCATTGATTTACATTAGCCACGCCCCTTCATCTGCCATGTTAGCCCCCCCCCCGAAATTAAGACCTAGCTGCGCCCCTGTTTGACACTGATGCTCTCAGTGCTTTAAATGGAACTACATAAGTGCAGGTACTCACCTAAAGGAGCAGTGGACTGCGTGTGGAGTGTGGGGCGGGACTAGGCGTGGGGCTAGCTTTTCAACCTTTCCAAACTTTATATGCAAGAAATCCAAGTGCATTATTACAAAATCGGAAGTATCTGTCCAATGGTTATGGCCCTATTAATCATTCATAAAACATTTACTAATAAGGGTATGTTCAAAACCGTCCCAGAATTTTCGCATCAAAGCTTTGCATGCTTGAATTTTTAGAAACCCTTACTTATAATGAAAAAGAGGAACTACCAGTCCCTGTATGCAAAAGCATTACCAGCTAAAATCTAGAACTGTCTGAAAGTCTAGGGCAATCCATGGAGCTGCCTGTCGCATTTGGATTATGCATGGTTTCACATACGATCGGTTTAAATGCACCAAACCCAAAAAATTAGGTTGCTTTTAAAGTGTTTTTTTGTTTGAGGGTAATTATAGAGTTAGCGGCAACGGCGGGGATTTACATTCAAGTAAAAATGCCTAATTTAAATTGCTGATGAACTAACACTTTCAGTCATTTAAAACAATGGCTTGCTAAAAAGCTGTACTGCCCTGAAGAATGCGCTGCAGGCCCTCATCCATTAGTTTTATGGTGGACTCTCAACTCCTACTGTGCAGGATCAAAGGGTAAACCAAACATCCTGCCGCCCCACGCTGCTGGAAGAGTTGCAGAGAAGCACACAAGATTGCTGTGTCCAGGTGACAAGAGCTGCTGTTCTGGCTCTCCTGTGCGAACTCGGCTCAGGATTTCAGAATCAGAGCCGGTCATGTGAAAAGTGCTGCTGAGGCAAGAGAAAATGCGAGGAGCACCACCTTTGTCTGAGCAAGGCCCCCATGAGTACCGGTACTCTCCTTGTCCTAGGAGAAGTTCCGGTACTGAAGGGACAAAAATAAAAAATTGCTGGTACTCCATACGAGTAAGTACCGGCGCATTTAAATCGCTGGATGTTCTACAACTATATGATTCCAGGTGTCGTGATATGAATATTGGAATTGTGCGATAAGATTTATGTTATTTACATATGCCAGTTTCAATTTCCCTTATTTCCCATGGTCAGACGAAACATTCTGGAATTCACTTAGACTTATTTGTGATACTGTTCGTGCGCAATACATGATAAGTCTGAAAATGTAATTGCTGCAACACAGTCTTTGCTCAGGTGCACTTAGTGAAGAGAATATTCTTTTAACACGTTTGCATCAGCGTTGGACATAATTGTAAGAACTCAAAATTGTGTTTAATAACATTGTTTTGAGTACATATTGTAACTGTTAAATCATTGTAATATGCTGTGCCATAGGCATAATCTGCACAAAAAGTACACTTTGCTTCATAAATTGCAACGTAAATATATGATTCTGTGAGTTACAATTCACAATCATAAAGCCTGTGCAGCGCAAATGGGCAAGGTTTGCGATGGTGAAAAACAAAGATGCAATGCAACAAACTAGCAGCACGAAACTCCAAATGTCTGCAACTGTGATTACTTCAGAAAAGCCAGGAAATATGAGGGGTGCAGCAAAGGACTGTGCCGTCCTTCAGTTTCTTTCACACGTAAAGGTATCAAGAAGGACCTTGACTGCCTTTATTACACACATCTGAAAATATTTGAAATAAAGTCATTTTTACATTCATAACAGTCGTACTTAAGTTAATAATTGTCTAGAATTCAAGTGGTCCGATGAAATTCCCTCACTGGTAGGCTCTGCTTTTGCTTGAAGTGCGGTTTCTTTCACTTCGCAGCCCTGGTACTTGTGATCTGTGGAGCAGCTTTTCCAAGTGCTATTTGCTGGATTGATGAGCCGAACAGGAGCGAACTCAGTGTTTCCCCAAGGTTTTTAACATCCGGGCTAACAGTCACAAATACACAAGCCTGTAATGAAGCACAGACGAACGATTATAATTTATATAAACGATATGTTAATGTGTACCTAGACATATACACATTACATTATTCTTACATTTTGAATATACAATAATACTTTTATTTGAGTAAACCAAACAAACATTACCAATATTTATAGTTGACTAACACCTAATTGCAATATAGCACCTTTTGTTATAGGGATATATATATATATATATATATATATATATATATATATATATATATATATATATATATATATATATATACATACACATAATTCTGTAGTAGGGGATCTCTGTGTATAGTCATAATCTAGTGAATAGTACCGCTCATGTGCGGGACCCCGGAGCAATCAAAAATAATCTCTTAAACTGTCTTCTTTGCAGTACTGCATAGATACAAGAGTAAATTAAAGACAAATAATGCAGCCTATACAAGCAAGGCTACACTGTCCAGTACTTCAACTAGAAATGCAAGGATATTCCAAAAATATCCCACTTTAGACCTGTCTCCCAGGTTTAACCATTAAAAACACTTCCCCCCCTTCACCAAATCCTTGGAATGATAGAGAGGAAGGACAGGACAGACAAGCCCCCATAGGCTGCCATTATGTGGCTTAAAAAAAGGGATACCGTGCCTTAAAGAAAACTTTCCAGAACTCTCCTGGTATCCCAGAATGCACAGCAACTCCCTCCACTTTCAGTTCTTTTTTCCGGCTCCTGCTAGCCGGACCCTGGATCATTGAGCTCCCCCTTTTTGGGTTTATTTTCTAATTGTGCACTTTTAAAGTGTTCACTCGACGTGTTTTTGCCTTGTCTCATCTGACTGGAATTTCTCTGCTGTTTTGGCTGCTCTTTTATCAAATATGCCTGCATTATTTGATAAATGTCCTGAGTGCTCCAGGAAAAAGGCAAAATCGGATCCTCACAGGGTGTGTATCCTGTGCCTGCCTTCTTCTCATGTTCCTGAGGAGTGTGATATCTGTCTGCAGTTCCCTAAAAGGACCCTCAAGGACAGGGAGAAGACCAGGCTCCAAAGCTTGGAGCTGAGAAGGCAGCAGGACAAGGTGGGTCTGGGCATGAAGGGGCTCCTTCCTCTGCCCGTGCGTCAACCTATGGGGGGCTCCCCAGTAAAGAAAAGGCCAGAAAACACCACCGGTCTCTGTTGACGTCGATACCCTCGCCGTCGGAAGAAATGACCACAGTCTGTTCTCCGTCTCCCAAGGACTCCGGGTCGAAGCGGCGTCAACATTCGACGTCGAGGGGACTGACGTCGAGACCTCCGTCGAGGTCTGGTTCGTCGTCGAGCTATCATCGACTTCGAGAGGGGTCAAGACACCGGCGCACGCCGTCGAGGCGACACCGCCGGTCACAATCAACGTCGACACGTAAGTCAGCGACGTCAAGATGAAGATCAGCGTCGAGACGGAGGTAGTCGACGCCGAGGAGATCGCCGTCGTCGAGGAGACGATCGACGTCGAGGCACCGCTCGTTGACGTCGAAGAGACGGCCATCGACGCTGAGAAGACGCTTGTCAGTGGCGAGACGACATTCGTCGACGTCAAGGAGACGTTCGTCGACGTCGAAAGGACGCTCAGCGTCGAAGAGGAAGACTAGACGTTCTAGGACTAGGACGGAGTCCTCAGCTTCAGTGAGCACGCGGTCGCAACGGCGCCGTCGCTCTTCCACGAGGGGTAGGGCCTCTAGATCGGCCCCCTCTGGTCAGAAGAAGAAGAAAAGGAGAGTGGGACAGTCTCCGGACTAGGAGTACTCTCAAGTCTACTTACCATCCAAACCGAGGTCGCATACACCTCCTCCTTTACCCCTGGATCCTCCTCAGCGGACCCAGACTCCTCCTCCACAACCTACTATGCCTCCACCGCCTCCGGTTCCTCCTCACCGCCCTCCTCCACCGGCTCCGCCGAGGTCTGTCTCGCTACCTCATTTGCCGACGCCGCCTACGGGGCTTCCATAGCCTAGGCTCCCGGCTCGGCCTCCACAGCGCCCTCCTTTCCGGCCCGCAGACCGTCCAAGGCCGCGGAGATCGAGGTCTCTCTCAAGGAGGAGAAATAGGTCCAGGAGTCGCCATCGCTCATCTACGAGGTCCCGACGATGCCATAGGAGAGACAGATCTAGATCCCGCCACACGGACTCGTCCAGTGCCAGGGACTACTCGCCGACCCTGTCGGACTTCCCTCGGACGAGGGTGTCCCCGATAGACGACATTGTCTCCTTCCAGGAGGTGTTGCTGCGAGGAGCGGCTAAGCTGTGCATCATGCTCACTACGCCTATGCCCTTGACTTTCGTTATTTTTGAGACCCTTCACATGAAGCAATTGTCTCTCCCATTGTTGCCGTTGGTGTCAGGGCTGGTGGAACCCGCCATGGAGCTCTTCCTCACCCCTGCGGTTACTAAAGCAGCGCCTTCCAGGCTGCAGAAGAAGTATCGGGCCCCTGACACGGACCCTGCGTTTCTTCGCTTGGACCCTGTGCCGGATTCGGTGATTGTGACGGTGGCGAGGAAGCAGCACACAACCACCCCGTCATCGACAGTGCCTCCTGACAAGGAGAGTGGCTGGACGGATTCAGCAGGCAGGAAGGTCTGTGGGACGGCAGCCACGTCTATGAAGGCCGCGAGTGCCTCAGCCTTTTCTGGGCTGTTATGATCGGTCCCTCTGGGAGTCCCTAACACGGTTCGTGGAACGTCTTCCAATGGAGGATAGGGAAGATTTCCAAGAAATCCTTAATGAAGGACTGATGGTCTCCAACCAGGTGATCAGTTCGGCTGCGGATTCCTCCCTCCTGGCAGCGCACGGATAATGCCATGGGGTCAACCTGAGGCGCCACGCCTGGCTGCGTCTGACGTCCTTGAAGCCCGAGGTGCAGCAGAGGGTGGCCAATCTCCTATTCTCTGGTGAGACCCTGTTTGGAAAACACGCAGATGAGGAGATGACCCGTATGAAGGCGGAGGCGGAGACCTTGACGGTTGTCGGATTGGAAAAGCCGAAGGAACAGAAGAAGACCTTCCGCTCGTTCCAGAGACGGTACGGGGCGCAAGGTAGAGGGCAAGGTCGCCAGGCTGGACAACAACAGCAGCAACAGCAGCAGTTCCAGCGGCGCCCGTTCCAAAAGCAGAGCGTGGGCCGTGGTGGTCAGCAGGCTTCATCCGTGACCAAAGGCCCTGCTGGGTCTAGGCCCTGAGCTGTTACTTCCCCTTCATCCATTACCCGCTCCGGTGGGGGAAAGCATTCAACATTACCTGGCAGAGTGGAGAAACATTACTCAGGACAGTGGGTGCTGAATATTGTTTGCAATGGATACAGTCTTCGTTTCACCAGCCCGCCTCCAGCAATTCCAGCGGTCGGATCGCAGTTCCAACTGCGCGAGCTCCAGGCGGAGGCCGATACCCTGTTAAGAAAAAGGGCGATAGAAGACATCCCTCTGTCTCAAAGGGGAAAGGGTCTTTACTCACGCTTCTTCCTTTTACAGAAGAAGGACAAGAACGAGTTCAGGCCCATTCTGGATTTGGGACAAGCAAACAAGTGGATTTGCAGGGAAAAGTTTGCATGCTGTCTTTGCACCAGATCTATCTTCAGCTGCAGAGGGGAGACTGGCTGTGCGCGATAGATCTGCGGGATGCGTACTTCCATGTAAATGTAAATGTAAATGTACATGTATTTATATAGCGCAAATCGCCCACATCGCAGGCATCTATGCGCTTGCTTAGGGAGCCCGTCCTGGTATTCCCCTGTGAGATAGCCCCGGCAGGGTATCCACAAGGTGAAAGCCAGGCATCCCGCCACGAGGGGCCGTTGTGGAGATTAAGCAAGATATTGCCCAGAGTCGCAGAGTGTGAACCCGTGAGTCGAGTAGGCACCGGAGCGAGAATTATCGAGTCCGTGGAATTATTGAGCCCAACCCCCGTCGAGGCGGGGAATTGAACCCTGGTCCAGGGCCGATCTCAGCTTCCGGGTCTGCCGCCTCTAACCCCTGAGCCACACTTCTCCACATTGCACGGAAACATCGGAAGTTCCTGCGCTTCCTAGTCAGCACCAATCACTATCAGTACACCGTACTACCGTTTGGATTGAAGTCTGCACCCAGGACTTTTTCAAAATGCATGGCTGTGGTAGCAGCGCACCTGAGAAAGAACAAGGTGTTTGTCTACCCGTACATGGACGATTGGTTGATCAAAGCCTCCACCTTCCAGGAAGCGCAGTTGCACTTCAACAGGACAGCCGTCCTGCTGAATGGTCTGGGGTTGCACATAAATCTGTCCAAGTCTGTCCCGAATCCTGTGCAGTGCCTGCAGTACTTGGGAGCCTCCATCAATACGTTGTCGGCAAGCGTGTCTCCTTCGGAGGAGAGACGCTTATCCATCCTTCGGAAGGCTCAGGCTCTCATAGCTGCTCGATCTACAACAGTGAGGACATGTATTCTCTACTGGGATCGATGGCCTCTTGTATCTTCCTCACACCACACGGGCGCCTACACATGAGGCCGCTACAGGAATGTTTGGAGGACCAGTGGGACCAGAGGAAAGGGTTTTGGGATGTTCCGATTCAGCTGTCTCTTCACGCCCAACAGTCCCTGAGATGGTGGTGCTCGGCAGAGAATCTACTCAGAGGGGTTCCTTTCCACAAGGATATCCCGACTCGGACTATCGTGACGGATGCCTCTCTCCTGGGCTGGGGAGCGCGTTCAGACCATCTGCAGATCGAAGGACAGTTGTCTCCGGCGGAGTCCAGGTATCACATCAATTTCTTGGAACTCAGAGCTGTTCACTAGGCACTGAAAGCCTTCCGTCCTTCCAGACCAGCTCCTTGCTTGTACAGACAGACAATACGACCACAATGTATTACCTCAACAAGCATGGGGGCTCAAGATCGCGCACACTGTCACAGGAGGCGCAGGCGATCTGGCACTGGCTGCTAGCCAGAGGACTGACGATAACGGCGACTCATCTGCCCGGTGTACAGAATGTTCAGGCGGACGCACTCAGCAGGTGGCTGCAAGAAAACCACGAGTGGGTCATAAACGACGAGGTGCTCGAAGACATCTTCGCTGTGTGGGGCACTCCAGACGTGGATCTGTTCGCCACCGCCGAAAACAGCAAATGCCGCAACTTCGCCTCGAGGTATTACCAACCGGGGACTCTGGGGAACGCGTTAAGGATCAACTGGTCGAACAGCTTTCTGTCCGCTTTTCCACCCATTCCCCTGATTCCGGCGGTGCTCATCAAACTGGCCCAGTCCCGGGCGCGGATGATCCTCATTTCTCCGGAATGGCCCCGGCAGTGGTGGTTTACGGACCTGCTTCATCACTCGATCCTGCCTCATCGGTGGCTGCCGTGTTGGCTGGACCTTCTCACGAAGTTCTGGGGGCAGATGGTGCACCCCAACCTCTCGTCGTTGAGTTTGGCGGCATGGCTCCTGAGATAGTGCAATATGGCCACTTAAATCTCCCTGAGGATTGCATGGACATATTGAAGGAGGCTAAGAGGCCGTCTACTAGGACCGCTTATGCTTACAAATGGAAGAGATTCTGCATCTGGTGCATGTCTAAGAACTATGATCCGACGACCTGCAAGGAGGATGTTATCCTTCCATACCTTCTGCATCTAGCTCAGTCTGGTCTTAATTTCCATTCCATTAAGGTTCATCTGGCTGCATTGACTGCTTACAGAAAATGCCCTTCGCAGACGTCCTTCTTCCAGATCCCTGTGATTAAGGATTTTTTGGAAGGATTGAAGAAGGTGTTCCCTCCTGTTCAACTTCCTTCGCCGGCATGGGAACTGAATGTGATGCTGACTAGGCTGATGAAGGAACCTTTCAAGCCTATTCACAAGGCTTCGCTGCAGCATCTGTCTTGGAAGGCGGCGTTCCTCGTGGCCATTACATCGGCCCGCAGGGTGAGTGAGATTCAGGCGTTATGTTGCCAAGAACCTTATACTGTGTTTCATGCTGCTAAGGTTGTTATGCGTACTCACCCTAAGTTCCTTCCCAAGGTGATTTCTGATTTTCATGTTAATCAGACGATAACTTTACCAACTTTTTTCCAGAATCCTTCCACTCCAGCAGCAAGGTCTCTTCATTCCCTGGATGTTAGAAGGGTGTTGAAATTCTATCTGGATAAGACCAAAGACATTCGTAGGTCCGACCAATTGTTTGTCAACTATGGGTCGGTTAGGACTGGTCTGGCTACTTCGAAGCAATCTATCTCTAGGTGGATTGTGTTGTGTATCCAGCTTTGTTATCAGAAAGTGAATAAGACCTTAGGGGGTAAGCCTAAGGCTCATTCCACCAGGGGCAAAGCGGCCACTACTGCTTAGCTTCGTAATGTTCCTATTGCAGAGATCTGCAAGGCTGCCACTTGGAAGTCGGTCCATACCTTTGCTAAACATTACTGTCTGGACTCTGATGCCAGGGCAGATGCTCAGGTCGGACAGGCTTCGCTGCGAAATCTGTTTGCATAATAGTGGTGTTGTCTTTTTCTCCACCGCCGGGTTGTTATTGGATGGGCTTGCCATTCTATTTACTAGATTATGACTATACACAGAGATCCCCTACTACAGAAGGAGTATTTTCTTACCTGTAACTCCAGTTCTGTAGTAGGGATATCTCTGTTATAGTCATAAGCGCCCGCCCTCCTCCCCGGTGGAGAAAGTGATGAAATTATGAATGCTACAGGTCTAGCTGATACACCTCTAAAAAGAACTTTAAGTGGAGGGAGTTGCTGTGCATTCTGGGATACCAGGAGATTTCTGGAATGTTTCCTTAAAGGCACGGTATCCCTTTTTAAGCCACATAATGGCTGCCTATGGGGGCGTGTCTGTCCTGTCCTGTCCTTCCTCTCTATCATTCCAAGGATTTGGTGAAGGGGGGAAGTGTTTTCCATGGTTAAACCTGACAGACAGGGCTAAAGTGGGATATTTTTGGAATATTCTTGCATTTCTAGTTGAAGCACTGGACAGTGTAGCCTTGCATGTATAGGCTGCATTATTTGTCTTTAATTTTGTCTTCAGTGTCTATGCAGTACTGCAAAGAAGACAGTTTAAGAGATTATTTTTGATTGCTCCGGGGTCCCCGCACATGAGCGGGACTATTCACTAGATTATGACTATAACTCTGTGTTTCTGTAAAGATTAAAACATTTTTTTAAATATAACACCCAAGTTCCGGTCAAAAACCAGTCACGTTCACGGGTGGGTCGGCGTAGGGCTCCCGGTCACCCAATACATCCAAAAAGGTATTCCATTCATCAGAATAAACGTCACCAACACTCTGGAGATTGCTGTGCACAAAAGATTTAATTTGGCAGGAAAATATATATATATATATATATATATATATATCAACAGTCACTCCAAAGAACCACCTCCAATCCGACAGGACCGGCGAAGCAAGAGACAGACCACAGCATTCTGGTGAGTAATTTTATTTTCCAGTTTTTTCCGCTACCAACCAAACATGACGCGTTTCGGGCTATGCAGCCCTTGTTCACATGCAAGGCATTAGTGCAATTATAAAGTGCTTACTTTCGCACTAAACAAAAATTCCTGCATAAATGCATATTGTGTACCCGGTCTAGGAACAGTTATTGATTTCCTAAATAAAAAACCCGCTTTCCCTTTCACCATCGCTCACTGGAGGGCGCAATCAATATATAAAATAAGTCTACAGACAGCCGTCAACTGTGAAGAGGAAGTGAAAATCTATTCCTACAACTCCCAGCATGCCTGCAGTCTGGCACAGGAGCCAGCCCACCTGGGGGCAGGTATTTTACATCGAACGCGGGATTCACAGAAACGTTACTGCCTGAATGCACTGTGGTCCGTGAACAAGAGGCAGGAGCCTCGAAACGCGTAGGACCTCAAACAAACTGTGTGAAGGAGAACTGCCGAGTTTCAAAAGGGAATAAAGGACACTGTCAAACGCTATGGTGTCCCGTGTTGTTCATCGTGTGCGCTTCCAAGCTGCATGGCAAACTTTGTGAATATTTGTACGGCCGGCCACGGACGTGGAGTGCGCACCACCACTAAATGAAAGGTGGACTGCTACGAGGTACTTGAATCCCGAGAGGCAGGAGAGCAACACCCGCTTGAAATAAAAAAAACGGCTTTCCCTTTCACCATCGCTCACTGGAGAGCGCAATCAATAGATAAAATAACAGTCTACAGACAGCCGTCAACTGTGAAGAGGAAGTGAAAATCTATTCCTACAACTCCCAGCATGCCTGCAGCCTGGCACAGGAGCCAGCCCACCTGGGGGCAGAAATTTTACATCGAACGCGGGATTCACAGAAACGTTACTGCCTGAATGCACTGTGGTCCGTGAACAAGAGGCAGGAGCCTCGAAACGCGTAGCACCTCAAACAAACTGTGTGAAGGAGAACTGCCGAGTTTCAAAAGGGAATAAAGGACACTGTCAAACGCTATGGTGTCCCGTGTTGTTCATCTTGTGCGCTTCCAAGCTGCATGGCAAACTTTGTGAATATTTTCACGGCCGGCCACGGTCGAGGAGTGCGCACCGCCACTAAATGAAAGGTGGACTGCTACGAGGTACTTGAATCCCGAGAGGCTGGAGAGCAACATCCTACAGACCAATATCCTTACTTAATTTCGAGACAAAGGTGCTTGGTAAGATTTTGGCCACAAGACTTGGGGAAGTTATCCAGTCATTGATCCACCCGGACCAATCACCTAAGTCGGGCACGCGTCAGGGTTGCCCCCTTTCCCCCACCCTGTTCGCGTTAGCACTGGAGCCGCTGGCGCACTGGGTCCGGACAGACCCCATGGTATGGGGTATAGACTTGGGTGGGGGATGGGAGGAGCGCATCTCGTTGTATGCCGATGACATTCTCCTATATGTTCAGAGGCCGGCTGCTTCCATTCAGAGATTGTGGACATCCTACGCGAGTTTGGTGCCTACTCCGGGTACCGCACAAACTGGGGCAAGTCCTTGGGACATGTCCTAGCGGGGCAGCTGTCGTTGGAATGCAATGGCTTGGCTTGGAAAGGGGTATTTAAATACTTGGGAATCTGGATTACACAGTCTGACTCGGAGTTTCTGCGCCTGAATGTATCGGCACAAGTGGATCGTCTCGCTGGAGATGTGGAGCACTGGAGGTCCCTTCTGGTCTCCTTGATGGGGCGTGTTGTTTTATTTAAAATGATGGCGCTCCCACGCCTGCTCTATGCCCTACAGAATACGACCTTCCTTATCCCAGAGCAGATCTTTAGGACAATTGAATCGGTGCAGCGTTCCCTACTTTGGAGGGGTGGGTGTCCAAGAATAGCTCTTAAGAAACTGCAGAGAGGGCCATATGAGGGAGGATTAGCTGTGCCGGATGTCCGCCTATATTATTGGGCGACACAATTGATTAATTTCAATGGGTGGGTGTTTACACCATTGGTAGAACCATCCTACAGAGTTGATAGGCTAGCCTTTGGTAGTGATACCTATTCCTACAGAGTTGATAGGCTAGCCTTTGGTAGTGATACCTATTTAGCGGCCCTCTATGATAAGGGTTGGTGTGGTCGACTTCTTCCTCCCCAAACGGCAGCAGTGATTGCGGTGTGGAAATGGGCAACAAGACTGCTAGGATGGGAGGCAAAACTTACGGAACAGACTCCTATGTGGGCCGGGACATTCCTTCTGGCAGTGACGAAATTACAAGGTTTGCGTCAGTGGAGCCTGATTGGTATTGATGTGCTGGGTGATGTTTGGAAACGGGGGGAAATGGTGGGTTTTGCTGACTTGCAGGCTGAGTTCCAGATAGAGGATGGGGAGTTCCTACATTACCAACAGCTCAAACACGCCCTGCACCGTCATTTGACACAAGGGGTGGAGCTGTGTATACCAAAGAACACCTACAGTCTCGCTCATGTGTTTAATATCTTAACAACAAATGCGGCCCTAACTCTCTCAAACCAACTTAAGTGTAATTTATCATTAAGGGGGAGACATCCCTTAAGGATTAGAACCCTCACTCACCCGAAGGTGACATGCTTCATCATATGGGTCCTCCTTACCAGTGGGGAAAACCTAGTCGCCACTGGGAGCTACTACTTCGTAATTAAGGAAGGAGCTCAGAGATGTTTTTTAGTATAAGGATGGATACTATTCCCATATGTGAGGATGATGGGTGTAGTGAGGTGTAGTGGGGTGGAGCTACCTGAGTATGCTCCACTGTAAGATAGATTACTACTAGACCCTATGATTGATAAGGCTATCTCCCTCACCTACAAGAAGCTTATCAATAACATTTCAGACACATTGGGCCCCCTGCGGGAAAAGTGGGAGTCAGATCTGGAGGATGATGATTGGGGGAGGCCCTGCAGTGTCCCCAAGAATTGGCGATAAGTGCCAGGTTCAGACTCGTCCAACTACGCATCCTGCATAGGTCATACACCCCACGAACGACGCAACACATAATAGGCTATGTGGACTCACGCTTTTGCTTGCGGGGGTGTGGTGAAGAAGGGACCTTCTTCCACATATTGTGGGATTGCGCTAGAATTAGGGCATACTGGTCCAGACTAGCAGGCATCATGTCAGAAGTGGTGGGAGCGGACGTGCCGCTGGAGGCCAGATGGCATGTCTTGGGGGTCACTAGTGACATCACCTGGCCGAAATGGGACAAAGTGTGGTTGGTTCTAGCGAGTATGGTGGCCAAGAGAAATATCGCAAGGTTATGGGGAAGTGATCTTGTCCCCACGGTGGAGGAGTGGGAGCGAGATCTGGACTGGTGCCAATGGGCTGAAAAAGTTATCTATAAGAGTCGGGGTTGCCCTAAGAAATGGGGGAAGGTATGGGCGGCATGGAGGAGGTACCGGGGAGAGTGGATGGACTTACAGACGGATGGGGAGCTGACCTGGGGAGAGATTGATGTGAAACTTTATATTCCATGGCTGTGCATTTAACGTTGAGGTCTTGTGATGCCCGTTCTGCACTTGATTCCCTGGGGGGGATGAGCTGGGGAAGGCCGCAATGTTATCCTAGAGGGGAGGTGGCGGGGAGTAGGGTGGGGATGATGAATATAATCTGTCTGCTTTGGGGGGGCCCGGAGTTGGGGGTCCATTGAGGATGTGTATACATGTGTGGGAGGGGTCTTTAGTGGCGGGGGGTTTAATGTTTTTTTTATTGAATTTGCAGCTGATTTTATCGTACGTGTCAATGAACTGCCATTGCTAACTGATGTGCGATGTTATGGAGCTGGTTGTTTAATAAAAAGATTTTTTTTAAAACAGTGTCAGTGAGTTAGTGGGTGTGTGGTAAATAAAATTACCTTATCATTTTTCCATGCAATTATAAGTCAAAGGATAGCTCAATTAATGAGAGGCAGAGTCCGTGGAATCTGAGTCATACGGGCTTTAATGAAAATAATACCTCGAGGTATGGACATCGAGTTCCATCACCACTAAGGCTCAGGAAGGGATATTCAACGTTTTATTAACATCACACATTATATATAGTAAAACAGTATACTTGAATCAAATACAGTAGGCGTAACAGGTGAAAAGAAAGAGATAAGAACACATGTGCGTAACAGGAGGCGTGTAAGAAGGCGTACACATGGGCGTGCACTTGACATGTCAGAGAAACGTCACATGAAACGTCACAAGTGGGTGGATGCTTAGTGAAAATTTGCAGAGTCGGCAGAAACTTCTGACCTAGATGCGCGCGCAACTGAGCATGACGTGTAACTGGGGAGAACTGGGGGCTTTGACTTTTGCACGAGTAGAGGAGACTAATGTCTGGGGTGTCAGAACGACTTGCACCTATAGCATATCTGGTATCTCATGTTTGGAGGATGTAGTGTCTGAAGTAAAAGGTCTCTCGGGCAGAGTCCGTTCATCACTGAATGCTAGTTCGTGCATATGAATCTTCATGTAGAGTGCGGGGGCCATGGGCCTACCATGGTAACGGGAGCAGTAAATTACTTGCATGGAGACAGGAAGGCAGGGCCCTTTGCTCTGCAGCCAGGAATATGTTTTCCTATTTCACTAGACTGGAATGAGTTTTCGCGGAGGCTGAACAGATAACTGTAGGCAAAATAACGTTTTGGCAGGCAAGCAGGCCGAGCCGGGCACCGCTCGTCTGTGCAGGATGTAAGGCAGAGGTCAGGGATGCATACCTAAACTGCAGCTTTCAGAGGCAGAAAAGAACTTGGAGCCTCGTTAAGGGCCTGGCTCGACTGGGCCAGGAAACATGGAGAAAACGTAAAAGTGCACCATATAAAGACGTTGGCACCATAGGCAAAGAAGCCTAATGAACGGGATTTTCATGCATGACTGGATTGCTGACATGTTAAGGATGGACGCAAATGCATATGCGTCTCTCTAGCATGAACAGAAAAGAAGTTACACGACATACAAAGAACATGGGTGCATGGATAGGGTGCGAGTGGGGGACACATTGGCTACCTGAAAATTTCTATTACCTCATTCCCTCCTTGGCCCCTACTTCACCCTTTAGGATATATCTATATTCATGAGACCATCTATCTGTTCATATAACATCATTTGCTCATCTCTCTTCATTCGAGAACGGGAACGTGAACTTGGACGGGGAATACAAGCTGTGGCGCACAAGCCGCAAATCGCTGGCCCACATTGCAGACAGAGACAACAACTGAATAGAATAAGCAGTATTATTCCAAGGAATGATAGCACTTTCCATCCCCAGGCGGACAACACACTCCAGAGCCAACCGGACCAAGTCCAGGTGCCTGGATTCTGGTGAATCAGGTGAGCTATTTCGTGAAGCCTTGTTATGGCCTTATACACGGATGGCGCGTTATTAGGAATGAAAACACAACAACTGGATCCGATGACTCTACAAGCCCCGCCCCTATCTGCCAGGATGACGTCAAGGACAAGGCGATTTTGGAGAACAACAAGTCTCATAGCAGACTGTTCCTCGGTCAGGTTACCTAAAGCAGAAGTAGTCTCGTTCACTACTGCCTCTAAAGTTCTGGTCAATTTGCGTATCAATTTACTGTTTTGGACAGGACCTACAAAGAAAAAGAATCCTTTATTGAAATCTGTATATTGTTCCCACGTTGTCTTAGTCTGATCGACAATTGGGGTCTTGATCTCCCTTCTATGTCTTACATTCACAAGGCGTGAATTTCGATGATAATCAGGCGGGGCTAGAAAAACAGGTGGCAATAGGAACGCAATATAGCACGTCCCATCCCAATCAGGGGGCAGATGCACATAAGCTGTCTGACCACAAATAAAATAAGAATGGCGTGAGGCTTTGAAAGTAGACTTTCCTTTATCACTGAATTCGACCACAGTATCACAATCACTGTGTCCTAGATGTACTGAACCATTCTTTCTAACGCATAATTCACCTTTCACTGGCAAAACTGTAATAAACGGCAAGTTCGAATTAGTCTCGGACTGGACGTTCAGGATCATGAGATTGAGGGAAAAGTTACCTAATTCATATACTTCATTTTCTAGATCGGTCCCTGTCCTTTGAGGGAGACCATCTGTGTCTGGGAAACATGCTTTATTCATAACTGTATTCAGGTTCCCCCATATCCAATTGCCTTGGGAAACTTGGGACTTACTATCTAAGGAAGACATTAAAGCAAACCATGCACCACATGAACCATTATGTGTGAACGGGTAAGGAAAGCGGGGCAGAGCTCCCTTGTATTTCTGATAAGGTGGGAGTCGGCCGTATACCCAACAATTGGTGGCATTGCTGGTCTGGTGAGTATGGTGTAACATACGAATGAATGTATTGTTGCGCATTGCTAATCGATAGGATAATTCATGAGGGGGCAGGTCGCTGAAAGTGTGCTCTGCAGAATCATTAGAGAAAGTATGTACATGTGAATTGAAAGGAGGAAAGAAATCATGTAACAAGAAGCTTACACATATTATCGAAATGCTCAGAATAAACATGAAAATTAATGTTATAACGCATCGACTATGCAGGTTCTTACAGTATTGTTCTCTCTTTTTGATACGCCTATCTCTCTGACTACTTGGGTCTATCTTATTCATGTCAGAAACCTGTCTAACCGCTTCACCCGAGGGGGACTTAAACAATTAAACGCTGTCTGACTTACTAGACCTCAACTTGGCGCGATACTCCTGTTGGGGAGTTTTCTCTAGCAGGGGGAGTTTAGAGTCAGAGTCCGAAAGGGGGCAGTCTTTAATCGAAGTCTCTGGACACAGTCCGTGAAATTTTTTGATATGGCTGGAGTGTAACCACCCCTTGCGTCCTTCTAGCTTGACTGCGGTCCTCGTAGTCATTAACACCAACTTGGGCTTCTTCCATCCTGGTTCCAGCGGACTTGTTCTGTCGAAATTTCTTATATAAACCAGCTCTCCCGGAACGACTTCATGCGGTTTCACTTGGGTGTTGTCCGGAAAGGCAGCCGCAACCTGTGAATGACAAGATTATAGTGCAGACATCAAGGAAGCTAGGTAATCTGTCAACATAGTACTATCGACATCTGTAATCTTTTTAGGCATAGGCGTACCCCAGATATTTGGAGGCCGCCCGAAAACTACCTCATAGGGAGATAGTCCGGTTCTGGAGTGAGCTACCATGCGCATACAGAAGAGTGCAACTGGCAGTGCTATGATCCAATCTACACCTTTTTCTGCACATACTTTCGCTAATCATGTTTTCAGGGTCTGATTATGTCTTTCGACCAAACCAGCTGCTTCGGGATGTCGTACACAGTGAAATTTCCACTGGTAACCTAACAGGAGCGATACCTGTTTCATAAGCTCGGACGAGAATGGCTGTCCATTATCTGAATACACGACACGGGGCAAGCCGTATCGAGGGAAGAATTCACGAACCAGCTGCTTGGCAGTGGTTGCGGCAGTGTAATCTGGGACTGGATATGCTTCTGTCCATCTGGAAAGGGCACATACAACTACGAGGACATATTTGAATCCTCTACATCGGTCCATCTGGATATAATCCATCTGAAGGACTTCAAAAGGATGATCAGGAGGATGGAAACCACCTTGTTCCACGGGAACACCTTTTCCTGGATTGAACTGACAACAGATCATGCAGGTACGCACTTTCTGTTTTGCTGCTGCTCGTAAATGCTTGTTGAACCATAAATTCTGAATGCTGTCTAACATGGCTTTTTCTCCTAAGTGTGCAGGACTATGTGCTGTGTTAATGATAACTTGAACCATAGAGTCGGGGAGGAACCATGTAGCTCTTCCCTTTGTCATCCATCCTTGATCTGTTTGGACCCCTCCTTGTTCAGTCCATTTCTTGATTTCGTCTGCGGTTGCATGTGTCTGTATGTCGAGTACATCTAGTGTGGGATCCTTCACTGTCATACAATGTGTCTGTGTTGGTATTTCAGTCTTCGTCGGGTCTGTCTGAATCTGAGCTGTGAGTTTAGCTGTTCGATCTGCCAGGTCGTTACCCTGGGAAATAGTATCAGTGACTTTCGTATGTGCTTTGCACTTCATGATAGCAATGGATGCAGGTAAGTGTATTGCTTCTAACAGAGCTTGAATAAGGGGACCATGCTGTATCTTGGCTCCATGAGAAGTTAAAAAACCTCTTTCTTCCCAAAGAACACCGAAGTCATGAACAACTCCGAATGCATACTGTGAATCTGTGTATATATTTACTTTCAGGTTCTTGGCTCGAATGCAGGCTTGGGTCAGAGCAATGAGCTCTGCTGCTTGGGCAGACAGTGTGTCAATACGATGTGTTTCTAAGACTTCAGTTTCAGTGGTCACTGCATAGGCGGCCACTAACTCTCCTGTGCTTGTTCTCATACATGAACCATCCACGTAAAGTGTCAGGTCTGGATCAGGCAATGCAATGTCTGTCAAGTCTTGTCTGGGCTTCGTTACAGTATTGATGACTTCTACACAGTCATGTGGTGTCGGGTCAACTGTACTCGAGGGTAACAATGTGGCAGGATTTAATATATTGCAACGTCTGATTTCTATGTGTGGCTGAAACAATGTCAATTCGTATCCAGTCAGTCTTGCTATGGTCAAGTGTTGAGTCTGGGTTCGGTTCAAAAGAACTTCCACAGAGTGTGGAACCTGTACTGTCAGGGGATGTCCTAACATTATTGAGTCGCTTTGTCTGATTGCTAGAGCTGTTGCTGCAACTGATTTCAGGCACGCAGGCAAAGCCTGGGCCACGGGATCCAATGTACTAGAAAAGTAAGCACAAGGCTTGTGTTTTCCTGCTTGATCTTGTGTGAGCACAGATAATGCTGTGCCATCGCGTTCAGTAACAAAAAGTGTAAAAGGCTTGCTATAACATGGTGTCGCTAAAACAGGTGCTTGACATAAGGCTTTCTTTAATTCGTCAAAAGCTTGTGTGTGTTCCTGAGTCCAAGGGAGGACAGTCGAAGTCGCTGCCTCCTGTGTTGTCAACTGTATGAGTGGTTTGGCTAGATATGCATACTGAGGGATCCATTGTCTGCAGTACGAGGTGAGGCCAATAAAGGCCCGTACCTCTTTTTGTGTCTTTGGCTGTGGCAGATGTGCAATTAACTGAATGCGTTCTGGTGTCAGTTGTCTCCCCCATTTGGACAGCAAGTGCCCAAGGTAAACCACTTGCTGGGCACAGAATTGTAGCTTCGAAGGGGACACTTTATGCCCCTTTTCGGCCAAGAAACATAAGACAGTCAGTGACGCGTGCTCGCAGTCACGTTCGGTTCGTGCAGTAATTAACAGGTCATCAACATATTGGAGCAGAGCAGTGTCAGCAGGCATGTGAATACTGTCTAGTTGTCTTTTCAGGGCTTGACTGTAAATACTGGGACTTTCCGTGAACCCTTGAGGTGCACGTGCAAATTTGAAGCTCCGGCCATTTAAAGAGAATCCGAACAAATACTGGCTTTCTGGATGAATGGGAACACTAAAGAAAGCGTTCTTGAGGTCAATTACAGTAAAGAACGCTGCTTCGGAATCAATAGCCGTCAATAAGGAGGATATGTCTGGCACTACTGGATACTGGGGTATGATACATTTATTCAGTTCGCGAAGATCAATCACCAATCTGTAGACTGGAGGTGCATTTGGATCAGTTCGTTTAAGAATCGGAATGATTGGAGAATTACATACATTGGAGTCAGTTTCTATAACTACTCCTTGGGCAATGAGCTCGTCAATAATTTTCAGTAAGGCTGTTACAGCCTCGGGAGGCAATTTGTATTGTCGGATTCGGGGTAGTACAACTCCTTGCTTGAGAGTGACACGATAAGGTGTAATGTGCATACAACCTACATCAGTTGGACCTTGTGCCCATAAATGCGCTGGTACATTTTGCAATCTTGGATCAAAATCTCGTAACACATAATGACCTTTGAAGTCACGTAAGAATAATCTCACTCCTTCCGGAGAACAACATATTACAGCTCCTAAAGCTTTCAACGTTTTTATACCAAGCAGATTTTCAGGACATGCTTTCGTAAGCAACAAGTCTGTAGTACGGGACAATGGACCAACTTCAAGAGAAACTGGCTTTGACACTTCATTAACAATAGGCTTTCCTGAAAAACCCAGGGAAACATTCTGTGAGCCTGAGAGGGGTGCCCCTGGAACCTCGTCATGACTGATGGTAGTTCTACTTGCCCCTGTGTCTATCAAAATTTTTCTGTCTTTCCCTAATACCTGACTATGTACATAGGGACCCTCTTGATCTACAGGAACCTCAATAAGAGGCAAGCCAACCTCCCTCTCTAGGCTGTTTCATGAGTACTGCTGATAATCGGGGTAATCTGACTGTGCATACTGATACATTTGTTGCGTGACATGTTGCGTGGCAGCAATAGGCTGTGGTTGAGGTTGGGGTACAGCTACTGTCTGTTGTGCTTGCTGTGGTGGTTGCGTATTCTGTGGAATATGCTGTGGAACATGTTCCTGTCTAGGAGGACGCGGTCTTTCTTTCGTTTTGCCTGTAGCAATATTGTGTTTCAAAACCAAACAACATTCACCGAGACCGCCCTCATCGCCGCCACCGATGACATCCGAGCCCTGATGGACAATGGAGAAACAGCAGCCCTCATCCTCCTAGACCTCTCCGCGGCCTTCGACACGGTCTGCCACCGCACCCTAGTACAGCGCCTCAGCAACATCGGAATCCAGGACAAGGCGCTGGAATGGATCATCTCCTTCCTCGACGGAAGAACACAGAGAGTCCGCCTACCACCGTACAAGTCAGAGGCCTCCGAAGTCATCTGCGGCGTCCCTCAAGGATCATCTCTGAGCCCCACTCTCTTCAACGTCTACATGAGCCCCCTCGCGGCCATCGTACGCAAACACAACCTCAGCATAATCTCCTACGCCGACGACACCCAGCTGATCCTCTCCCTGACCAACGACCCCGCCTCCGCCAGAGCCAACCTGCACGAGGGGATGAGAGAGGTAGCCGAGTGGATGACGACCAGCCGCCTTAAGCTGAACTCGGACAAGACGGAGGTCCTCATCCTGGGCTCTTCCCCCTCCGCCTGGGACGACTCCTGGTGGCCTCCCGCCCTGGGCACCGCACCCAAACCGACAGACCATGCACGCAACCTGGGCTTCATCCTGGACTCCTCCCTCTCCATGACCAGACAAGTCAACAACGTCTCCTCGGCGTGCTTCAACATCCTACGCATGCTACGGAAGATCTTCCGGTGGATCCCCACCGAGACCAGGAAGACCGTCACCCAGGCCCTCGTCACCAGCCGACTGGACTACGGCAACGCCCTCTACGCCGGTACCACCGCCAAGCTCCAGAAGAGACTCCAGCGGATCCAGAACGCCTCAGCCAGACTCATCCTCGACATCCCACGAACCAGCCACATCACCGGACATCTGAGAGACCTTCACTGGCTCCCCGTCAACAAGAGAATCACCTTCCGCCTCCTCACCCACGCACACAAAGCCCTACACGACCAGGGCCCGAGCTACCTCAACAGCCGGATCAACTTCTACGCACCCAAACGCCACCTCCGATCAGCCAACCACGCCCTTGCCGCCGTCCCCCCACATCCGAAGAGCGACTACGGGAGGAAGGTCCTTCTCCTACCTGGCCGCCAAGACCTGGAACTCCCTCCCGACCGACCTGCGCCTGACCCAAGACCACCTCTCCTTCAGGAAGAAGCTGAAGACCTGGCTGTTCGAGCTGTAGCGGCACCCCCCCCCCCCCCCCCAGCGCCTTGAGACCCTACGGGTATGTAGCGCGCTCTACAAGTGTCACTGATTGATTGATTGATTTATATAGTGACCTGGCTGTTTACAGTAATTGCTATTCCCTTTAACGGGAGCTGCAGACTGACTAGTCTGTGTGGTACCCCTCTTCTGACCATCTGCTGGGACGGACTGAGCTACGAGTACTTTCATTTTCGTATCTTTCATACGTCTCTGTTCATGATCATGTTCCTCTCTAATTCGGTTCTGGTGGTACTGTAACATTTGGGGAGGGGTATTTGCTTGCCATGTGCTCTCGACTTTCAGGACTCTATTTTTAACTTGAGGTAAGGAATTCTCAACTAATTTAGTCACAAAAAGATGTGGATATGATTCGCTACTCGTTTTCAGGCCACTATTAATAATAAAACATTTCTCAAATCTGGAATAAAAATCACTAGTGTCTTCATCTTGTTTCTGTTTGCAGGCTGAGATTGCATCCTAGTCTTCCTTTTTAACTGCCAATAACCTCGGCAAAACCTGTACCAATAATCCTGGTAATGCTTTAGTTTTGTCCCCAAGACCTACACCTGGGGTACGTGTATTTTCTTCGTCCTCTAATTCAGTCCAGATAATCTTTTTATCTCCCACCTCCCATTCTTTTTCTTTGAGTTTCTCGTAAATACCGGCTGGTAACAGTACTTTTAACATTTTAAGAATATCGGGATATGTGTAATCTCCCATGAGTAACATGTCTTTTAATTCACGGTGAAACCCTGCTGGATCTTTATCATGACAAGGCACTATTTTCTTCATTTCCAATAATTCCATTTTACTTAAGGGTGTGTATACGAAAACGCGTTGAAGCGCACCCCCTGGAATCTGGACGGGGGGAACTTCTCGTAAGGGATTCCGTCTGTCTATGTAAAAGGGTTTCCTTACTGGAGGTGGAACAGGAACAAAATGTGGAGTCAGAAATGTTCTGTATTTATGACGTTGTT
The DNA here is from genome assembly GCF_964263255.1 of Lissotriton vulgaris. Classification (NCBI taxonomy): domain Eukaryota; kingdom Metazoa; phylum Chordata; class Amphibia; order Caudata; family Salamandridae; genus Lissotriton; species Lissotriton vulgaris. The sequence continues at coordinate 1,845,567,504 of NC_141685.1, forward strand.
CAAGAATCACATTAATTAAATCGGTACCTAGGCCTCTCCATCTTTTCAGGAGTAAGTCTTCTAATATATTATATAGGGGACCTGGATCAGAATGCTGACTCTCATATAGCATAATGAGATGCTGGATCATGTACATACCAGCTAAACGCTGTTCAGTTGGAGAAAGACTCAAAAACGTTTGCGCTACTGAATCATCTTTATATACGCTGTTATTATCAGCCCACTGTACTGCGGACCGTGCTAGTTCCTGATCCCGCATTGTACTAAGTTCGTTGTAACCTATTCTTTCTTTCAGGATTTTATCAGTGGCTTGGAATAAATGCTCAAGAGAACATTGTTCTGGTATGGGGGAAAGAAAACGTCTTTTGTTTTCTGGGCGTATAGGTCTGTCAAAAGGTCTTGCTCTACCTACGTACGCCATCATCTCTTGGCGTTCATCTGACTCCTCTAACTTGTCCTCTTCCCCGGTCTCATTCTCTATCTCAGCCCCCCTAGCTTCTTTCTCTTTTTCGTGTATTATTACTATTTCTTTGCGGATCTTTCTGTACATGGCTTCTATACAATTTTGTTTATCGTGTTTACCATCAGCTATGTTATTACTCCAATTTATCAACATGTCCTTCTCTTCTCTGCTTGTACCTGGCCGATCTCGTTCCCTTATCAAACAATTAATCAGAAATCGTAAGATCATACTTTGTGTCTCAACCTTCTGATGTACCATGGCCTCGCGAATGCATTCAGGTCTCTCCCCTGTTCTAATAAAATGATATATATTGTCTAGATGGTTAGTCATTTCTGGCAAAAGAATCAAATAATCCGTAACGCGTCGTAGACGTAGCGAAAATAACATCATGTCCCCCTCGCCAGGTACTGAGTCATATCTACAATCTGTAATGTATTGTCTAAGGTTTTCGAATGTAGCCGCTCTAGGTGTGCGTTGTAAAGCTAACTCTCTATACGTCATTCGTTTTACTTGTGGCGGGGTGCGAAGATGACCTCCTGCTGCGCCTCCTGAAGCGGAAGCGAGGGCGTGAACTGACTGGATTGAAGCTGCTGATGTCATAGCGGGTAGAGGTGGCATATGTACTGGAGGTGGACTCTGTGTTACATCTGTCGCGAAAGGATTAAGTGGACCAGTAGCAGGTGGGACAGTAACAGTAGCAGTAGCAGTAGGGGAAGTGACAACAGGCGCGGGAAGCGTGACTTGGTGACGTGGAGGGGTCGTGGCTTGAACAGTGGCTTGAACAGACGGAGCAGGCTGTTGTACATTATTAACGGGTGGTACGGGTACATTAGTATATGCTGGAGCAACATCATCTAAATAGGAAGAAAGGAAAATATCTGCTGCTGTTTGTTTATGAAGGAGTTTAGTCGGGACCAATGGTGGTGGCAAGTTACAGGGTACTTCCAGGGTCGCCTTGGGCAGGCCCTCGGCAAGAACTGGATACAGTCCTGTAATAAGGGCATTTCTTTGTCTGTCTTATTGTTCTATTCTGACTCGTTCTCCTTCTTCTAGTAACTCCTTTTCTCTAGCTTTTTCGGATTCTTCTCTACTTCTCTCTGCTTTCCTGATTTCTTTTTCAGTTCTTCTATGGGCTTCTTTACGCCATAATTCTATGGCATTTTTCTGGGATTGTCTGGCTTTCTTCTTCCATAATGCTTCTTCTACTCTCATGATGCAATCAGCATCCCATGTCCCTGAGACAGGCCATCTATACTTTTCTTCCAGACCCTTGGTGTAGTCCACCCACAAATCTAGGTACAGTATGGCATCTAAGCCATGCTTATTATACATGAAATGTCCAGGAGTGTCCCTAGGCGGGACGGGAACTGCTTCTTCGAGTATCCCTTTCCTAGTTCCTATCTGACGTAATTTCGAGAACAGTGGCATATTGAGACTGATTTGAACGTGAGCACAATAAACACAGTAATGAATTGCAAACAATCATTCATACCACAACATGAAACACATTAAAACATTTTCGAACAGTTACTACCTGGTACATGAAAACACAATACTGGAAAATTCTCGAGATTCTAGAATACTGAATTACTGGATGCACTGAATAACTAGATGCACTGCTAGAACAGTACAGACCGGCCCCATAAAGAGACACGTGTTACCGTATTTACCTAAGTAAACACGTCCGGACCAGGTCTGTGTACCCAGACCTGTCTTGACCGGGCACAAATTAATGAACCCGTCTAGATGCGTTCCCAATAACGGTACTCACCGGGAAGCAGAAACTGAAGGCCTCGGAAACTGGACTGGACTGGACTGCGTCAGGTGACGATTCTCCTACGCATGCGCTTCGGAACAGGTGGGCCTCTGGATACCTCGGACCTTGCTCTCTCGACTAGGGGCTCTGGTCGGGATCCTCCGCATTCCTCACCGCCTCGTCTGGATGCTGGGTCGCAGTCGCCGTCTCCTCCGTAGGCCCGAGGGAGATTAGCAGGAAAACCCGCAGACGTGCACTGGTTCCGTCGCAGCTGCAGAAGGGGTCAAGGCCTGCGTAACATCGCCGGCGAGTGGGGAAGGGGAGGGAAGTCCCTATTCGGGCGCCAAGTTATGTGGTAAATAAAATTACCGTATCATTTTTCCATACAATTATAAGTCAAAGGATAGCTCAATTAATGAGAGGCAGAGTCCGTGGAATCTGAGTCATACGGGCTTTAATGAAAATAATACCTCGAGGTATGGACATCGAGTTCCATCACCACTAAGGCTCAGGAAGGGATATTCAACGTTTTATTAACATCACACATTATATATAGTAAAACAGTATACTTGAATCAAATACAGTAGGCGTAACAGGTGAAAAGAAAGAGATAAGAACACATGTGCGTAACAGGAGGCATGTAAGAAGGCGTACACATGGGCGTGCACTTGACATGTCAGAGAAACGTCACATGAAACGTCACAAGTGGGTGGATGCTTAGTGAAAATTTGCAGAGTCGGCAGAAACTTCTGACCTAGATGCGCGCGCAACTGAGCATGACGTGTAACTGGGGAGAACTGGGGGCTTTGACTTTTGCACGAGTAGAGGAGACTAATGTCTGGGGTGTCAGAACGACCTGCACCTATAGCATATCTGGTACCTCATGTTTGGAGGATGTAGTGTCTTAAGTAAAAGGTCTCTCGGGCAGAGTCCGTTCATCACTGAATGCTAGTGCGTGCATATGAATCTTCATGTAGAGTGCGGGGGCCATGGGCCTACCATGGTAACGGGAGCAGTAAATTACTTGCATGGAGACAGGAAGGCAGGGCCCTTTGCTCTGCAGCCAGGAATATGTTTTCCTATTTCACTAGACTGGAATGAGTTTTCGCGGAGGCTGAACAGATAACTGTAGGCAAAATAACGTTTTGGCAGGCAAGCAGGCCGAGCCGGGCACCGCTCGTCTGTGCAGGATGTAAGGCAGAGGTCAGGGATGCATACCTAAACTGCAGCTTTCAGAGGCAGAAAAGAACTTGGAGCCTTGTTAAGGGCCTGGCTCGACTGGGCCAGGAAACATGGAGAAAACGTAAAAGTGCACCATATAAAGACGTTGGCACCATAGGCAAAGAAGCCTAATGAACGGGATTTTCATGCATGACTGGATAGCTGACATGTTAAGGATGGACGCAAATGCAGATGCGTCTCTCTAGCATGAACAGAAAAGAAGTTACACGACATACAAAGAACATGGGTGCATGGATAGGGTGCGAGTGGGGGACACATTGGCTACCTGAAAATTTCTATTACCTCAGGTGAATGAGTAGTTGGATGGATGAGTGGCTGGGTGTATGAGTAGTGTAATCAGTGTATGTGTGAATGGCTATACAAGACGCTATCTTGGTGTTTAGTTTTACTCTGTACATTTGATGAACGACACTCAATGTTATAAATACACAATGAGCTAAACAAAGTGGTAGAGAGCTATGCCAAGTGCTCTTCCTGTATAAAAACTTTCCATGGGTATCTCTAAGCAATATTTCTGTGGTAGAACAGGTTCATGTGTTATGTACTGCTCCAGGGCATGTTTTTCATTTCGATTCTGTGAGTTGTAGTCCTCTTTTAAAATAGAATAAATAAGTATACAAATCTCAGAGTGCAAAGAAAAACATTCTTTCTGAGCAGCACATCATGCATGGAACTCTAAACTTGGCAGAGTCTCTAGTATATTGTTAATAAAAATCTAAAGCTTATCAAGCAGTTTTTATGCCAACTAAAGCATGCAGCAAAACAAGGCATGTGCAATATACAGTTTTTGGGCAACACATTGTTAAGCAACCTCACACACACGCACCTAGCCTCAATTTCAGAGAAACAGTTGTGTACTCACACACCCAGAGACTTACTCACCTATTAATGGATATATAAAAGTATATACAAAACACTCAAACAACCACTCATAAATTGTCTTGTCTGTATATCATACTCACTTTTACTAACCTCATATAGATATCTACCTTTTTAAAAAAAAAATATTTGAAAGTTCAATCTATTTGACATACCTGAAAATTTAGTTCATTGGTGATATATCAGATAAATACAATACTCTCAGAGAATGTGAAAACTAAGCATAAGAATGGTACACCCCTCTTATACAAAGCAACCGTTGATGGCAACCTTTTCAACTTGGCACATTCTGATACTGCAGAAGGCAGCAGATAAAAACATGCCTTTTACATTCTAGGTTTTTTGCTCTACTTCTGAAAAGTTAGTATGTGTTAATCTTTTGATGCACTTTTATAAAGAAGACCATAACGGAAGAGTGTTTGTGTATATTAACAAATAATTTGTGACCACCGCAATGAATTTGTGAATGATTGTTAAAGTCCAAAACCATATTCTGCCAGGTTATTTTATTACTCTAAAAATACACTACAATGTATATGATAACGCTCACTAGGGAAGCAAATCATAGTTGTTCAACAATAACTCTAAACACGTCTAATTTAAAAAAAAACACGCAACTCTCTTTTTAACACCCTTTCCCACAACACTCTTAGCAGAGTCTCCATAGCAGCCCACTAGAACCAGTACATCACACGTTTGCAGCACATTCTAGAAGGACCATACTACTTGCAAAATCAACGGCCGCATGGTTGGTTCACTATCCAGAAATAAAAGCATATCCAAGGTTCCATTACACTTTTTTATTTTTAGTATAGACAATGAGACATCTACTCAATTATTCTTCAAAGACACTACCTACTTTTATTCACCTTCAAATTTACAGCACCTCACATCCATTTTACCTGCCTTTCCTATTAAAAACTGTTTTATTCAGCTCCAGCCTTCTCCTTTCTGCTACTTCTGCTTCAATCCAAACTTTTTAGAGTGTGGATTTTGGGCCACAGTAATATGTTTTGGGCTGGAGAGGCTGCTAAAAAGAGGGTCATTGACAGGGACTTGGGTTTGGCTAATGTGGACATTACTTGGATTGGCTAAAGAGGGTTAAAGTGGTACCATTTGTAACCTTTCGTTGAAAGCATTGAGGATTGCCAATCCCCTGACCTCATGTGTGTGCACTGTGGTGGCAATGACCTGGATACGCTGACTGAGGTAGGACTAGAAATCCTAATGAAAGATACCTTTGTACAATTAATTACACTTTTCCCTCACACTACCTTGGTGTACTCCAACATATTCCAAAGGCAAAAATGGAAGTAGTCTAATCAATTCTGTCCACAGATTGACAAAGCCAGGAAACATGTAAATAAAACAGTTTCTACATTCCACAGAGACCATGACATGGGCTCTATTTACAACAACAAGTTCGTTTTGACATGCATAGAATGTATAGAAGCGAAGTAATTCACTTTACAAATGACAGCAACTGGGTGTTTCTCAGCAACTTGAAACTCTGCACCCTATCTTATGTGAAGCTATCATATACACCCAATCATCATAAAGGCTCTCCTCAGAGCTATCCTAATTCCCCAAAATGTTGTCCATGCTCTTTAAAATATCTTCTTTTTGTCAAAATTAACAAACACATTGCGAATACATGAAACAAAAGCAGACGTTCAATAGACACCAGTACATTCAAAATTCCTAACTATATAAGTGACTCTGTGCGTCACACTGGGCACATCAGTATCTAAATTACTCTATAAGTGCAGGTCTGAGTCTCTTTTTATGTCTGTGAGTAGTCTAAGAGTTATTGAGTGGGTCTGTCAGTGGGTGCATACGTGTCTCAGTGGGTCTGTCACAGAGCCTGTGAGTATCTAAGTAAGTCTGTGAATGGGTACACAAGTGTTTGCGTACATCTGTGAGTGGGTGATGAGTATCTGAATGGGTTTCTGAGTGGGTGCATCAGTCTCTGAAGGACTCTGTAAGTGGGCGCATACGTCTCTGACCTTTGGACATCTGAGGACTCCAAGGAAGGCAGTAATGGTAGCGGGTAAGCGCGAGAGAGCGAGGCCGCCTTTAGCAGCGGCTGCTGAGTGCGTGCCTGGCGAGTCCACAGAAGCGGTCCAACTAGGTTGGGTGTGGCCCTGCTCTCTGTCTCCCCGTTTCCTTGTTTCCCTATTTTCCTCTCCAGCAAGCCCTGCTCTCTGCCTTCCCGTTTTTTGTTTTCGTCTCAAGCACTCCCTATTAGTCCACTCGATGCCCGTGTGTCTGCCGGTCATCTGCCTTCCCCCTCTCCCCTGTGTCCCCCGCGCCCTCCTGTCTCTACTACTCTACTGCCCCACCACCCCACAGGCTCCATCAGCCTCCACTACCCCCAACCAGTCCTGAGCTGAGCCAAGCCGTGCTCCTTTTGGGTGCGGCGGCCGACTCAAGGCTTCAAGGTTCCTTCTGTGGCCCAGGGGACTTCGGACTCTGGACTGGGCGTGACTCGCGGAGGTCCCGCACCCACCCCATTTGCATTGGGGGCGCTTTAGGAACCGCCAAGGAACCGGAGAGGCCTTCTAGAGGCTGTCACGAGCAAGGTACAGAGGAAAGGAGAGGTAGGGGGCTCCCGCAAAAGGTCTGTCAATAGCAGAGGGGCCAGGGAGTGAGCCAGGAGTTGGGAGTTTTTGTGCCGCTGTTAATCCCTGTTTGGCTCCGTGTTCCCCCGCATTAAAACCCCCACAGGCCTCGCAGGATCCACAGCTCTTTGGGACTGCATAGTCTCAGACAGTCGCGACGCTGCGCTAAAGAAAGGTCTGTGATACATAGGTGGACATTCTTAAAATAAAAATGCGCTCGCTAGCCTGCTTGCTAGCCAGCTCTTGCTGTCTGCTTTTGTCCGCCGACTGTGAGGGAGCCAGTGGAGGGGGTAGGAAGGTGCAGGGACCTTAGATCCCCAGGAAATGACTTCCAACTGGCCAGTAATGGCAATAGCACCTTGCAACATGATCTGCAATAGAGGAAGCATACACTCTTAAAACATCTCCACACCCTACAAATACAGGACTAAGGGGCCAATTAAAACAAATTAAAGCCAAGGAAAATGAACTTACTCAGGGAAGATGAGATCACGAAAAATTTGCCACGTGGCAACAAAAAAAATAGAAAAAACATCCCCTCAACGGTACTAACTTCTTCATCGAGTAAAAAGGTAGACACCCGAGTCAAGAGAGAGGCTAGTTTCTGCACCAACTCCGGAACCAACACTCTTTAATTTTGGCAGCAAAAAGGGAAAACTGAAATTCTTCTTCCTAAAGGATCCAATGGCTGCAATTTATGCTCCAACAGAAGAGGTATCTGGTTTGCGAGTCCAATAATCTCAAATAAAAAGGACAAAAAAAGCCATCACAATTGAGGAAAGTCCAAACAACAGGACACGTCCCTCTCCGCTAAAACAAGTCCTCCTTCCACCAAGGATGATAGTGGTAAAGCCCAAACAGAGAATCCAGCCCCACAGGGAGCGATTTTAACAAGTAGACAGCTAACTACAACAGCACAGGTGCACCAGAACGTATCCCCACCAAGCAAAAACAAAAAAATAGGAACAAAGATCATACTTGGGCAATACAAATGCATTCACGGAAGACCTATTAGAAAACTCTAGCATACAGGCACCTGCTCCGTCTCCTTATCTAATGATGCCAACCTCCTTCAAATTTTGGAAATAAACACGATAAAATAAGATACAACTGCCGCAGTTAATCAAGGGAAGCCCCTACCAACTGTTACCTCGGTGGGACGTCATCTGGTAGCCTCCACCCCCCCTAAAACTGACCCTCAGAAAAGACCAACAAGAGGAAAAATCAAAAAGATGGAAGCTTGTCAATAAAAACTAACCAGATATGCCTGTCATCTCCAATAACAATCTCATCAGTAAGTAGGATTGAGTCACAGTTGGGGTCACCAGGAAAGTCCCCCCAAGAGATACCAACTGCCCCATGAAGCAAATCCCTGCTAGGTAGCCAGGAGCAAGCAATAAGGGCTCTGATTTTTCAATCAGATAAAATGGAGGTGCAGATCGACCTCATTAATCTAACTGCAGAACACATTGCAGGCTTAAACATCAAACTGGATTTAATTATAACGCTATTTAAAATCAGGGGTAGTACAGAGCCACAAATAAGCAACCAACAACAACTGGTTAATTGCGGTTGCGGTAAACTAATCGATAAATTGGCCAAGGAACCAGAAATACTCACAGATATACTAAGAGCAGTTCAACCAACATACAAAGCAGAACCTATAGTAGGTCCATAAAAGAATGACAAGAACGAAGTCAAAGTGGAGTCCCCAAAGACAACAAAAGTGTCTGAAGTGACAAGTGGCAAAAAAAGGGGAAGCAGAGGAAGAAGAAAAGGAGGAAAAGTCTGTCTCAGGGGCCAATTAAGCTGAGGCAAAACAGGCTTCTGTCAATCAATTGCTAATCGGAAAACCTACAAAAAGGCAACACAAATGTGCCAGGAAGACCAGGCTAAAGCATAGTATTCAAACTATCTCCGGTTCTGGGAAAATCTACTCAATATTTACCAATCAACCTACGTTTAAAAAAGAAAACTAGGCTACACAAAGAAGTAACGACAGACACCTCCATTGCAGGGTCCAATCTATCTAATAACTCAGTCGATCTAAATAAATCAAATAAAATTCATGCGCCCCCGCCTGGCAAAGCTTCCAGCAATCAAGAGAAAAGGAGCCAGGAATACATCAACATAACTAAAAAACAAGAGGTTTACAAAGGGGTGCAAAAGCAAGGACCCGGGAAGGGGAGATCAGATCAAAAACAACAGATTAACAACGGAGAAGGGGTAGTAAAAATCTCTCTGGTCCAGATAGCATTAGCACCCTCAAGTCATAGAGACCTAAGCCCAGATAAGGAGGCACAAAGTACCAACACAAAAGAGCCGGAAGGGAAATTGAATAAACCTGCTAAAGTGGAAGAAATATTAGGGGTAAAGCTTTCTGACAAAACCAAAAATAAGGACCAAAGCATCCAAATACCAATAACAGTTACAATAAATAAGAAGGGCCGCACCTGCAAGCTCTCTTTCACAGAGTCAGAAATTGAGACCCCATGGCCATCAACACACAAAAATCCTGGGATCTCGGAGACAGAAACACAAGAAGGAAACTTCAAGGCTTTATCACAAGAAGGGGCTCCCAAAGAACCCATTGGCCAAGAAGCTCAAATAGGTCGGGAAACACACAACACCCATAAATCTCAAGCATCCAAAAATGATACTAAAAGTCCTTTAAACAACATCATAGAGACTACATCAAAATGGCCATTCGTGCCAAAGTACCCCACCAAAGGAAGACAAGACATACTGAACCGAGGGAACTTGTTAACGCTGTTCAAAGAGATACTGGAATTAAAGGGAATAACATCACAAGATCCTGTAGCCGTAGAATTACAGTCAACTGCGTATTCCCCAGACACAGAAGAATCTTCGACTTGGATTTCCAAGGAACTAGTGGACAGGATCTAAGCAACAAGAACAACATTCAAAGCCTGGGGAATCCCTTTAAGGCTCCACAAATGACCAACAAACCCATACCCCCTTTTACAAAGCACAGCAATACCAAAAATGGGACAATCCTTCGGGAAAGGCCAAAAAAACTTGCCTACGTGGTACTAGAAACAACTCGGTTACCTCCTTGTCCCGTATGTTATTGGATTGGAGTGGTGTGAGAGGCACTTGTTTAACATTACATTACTGTGCTGATACCCAGGGGGCCATATTAAGTGGGGATTATCCCGCCCAGTCTCTCTCCCTGCTTGCATTAATTGTGATTTGCTGTCGGGACAATGTTTTACGCTCTATCTGGGGCCGCCATTGCAGCTGTTAAGTGCACCATCATTCGCGTTCACCTTACATGTCTGGGTTACCAGCCACCAATTTTTTACATCCTATAGGTGTATCCAACCTTATAACGCTGGCCTCACGGGAGCATGCTGCGAGGCCCTATTTTAATCCCTTTAGGGTAAGAACATGACTAATGCTGCACGCTTGCTGTTGTTTCCTAAGTACTGGTTGTTATCTTGAAAGCTTCGGCCACATACCACAGTTTTGTCCTAAACACACAATGGAAACCCTCCAATTGTGATATTTGGGTGGTGTATGACATAGAAGGGACGTTGCACCCAAATTCCTGGTTCAATTGTTTTTCCCTTCCACACTACCCCTTTCACTTCTCACAGTGTGGAGCTTGTGTCACTAGAGTCACGCTGCACGATTTGAGCATTGAGTCACTATGTTGTATTTGACTTGATTTGTTCTTTCTGTTTTTATATTTTTTTCCCCTACCTCTAGGTCGCCTAAATAGAGCAGGACCCCTTGGCCCTCTTGTCCTCCGACCCAGCGAGGTTGTATTTGCTTTCTTCATAGAGATTGAGCATTGAGTCCACATTTGTTTTTTTGTGTAGTACTTTTTTGAGGTCCTGACGAATCGCCTTTTGGCGAGAAACATGTTGACCACACTAGGGGGTAGAGTTATTGTTCTGTATACCTCTACGGTCTCTAAACTCCCCTCCCACCCCTTTTAACTAAGGAATCAGCCACGTTATTAAAGTTGAAAGTAGACTGATTACCTTTTTTATTACTTTCACTCACTATTGCACTGACTACACCTTTCTTCATCCTCACCCACACCCACCGTCGGCAAGGAACAAAAGAACCCCGTCAAAAGAGTACCTTTGGGGACTCCGTCAGATATTGCAGCGCCGGTCTGACGAGGGGCAGTGAGCCGATGATGACACCGGACACCCTCCAGTAAGGGTGTGTTTCACGCCTATTACTTTGGGTGTGTGAGGCTCTCTAAGTTCCGACTAGGGAACCCTTCCTTTGCAGCCACGGTATTGACAATACTAACTCCTTGCTCCACACTGTTACACGCTCCCTGGGGAACTTTGTACTCTGCTGTAAGCACTAGAAACAACTCGCCACCTCGCCATCTCACCAACTGCACAAAACAACTCAACCCAGAAAGATGTAATGGCAAGCCCATCAAACTTCGAACATCAGCCAGGTAAACAGTCAGGACTGAAGCAGGAACACCAGGGACGAATTTAAGAACTGCTCAAGGAACAACCACGGTTCTGGAGTAATGGGTTTGGACACAATTAAGATCTGCTCATGGAATGTCCACGGCTTTAGAGAAATGGGCCAAGACTACAAAACCCTGTCCTTCTTACAAAATCAAGATCTAATATGGCTCCAAGAAACATGGAGCATGAAACCAGTCCCTATTCTGGGCTACATAGGACATCATATTCTGGCAAAAAAATTCTCACATTTCGGGCCTCCTACAGGAGGATTATCAATCCATGCTAAGGCAAAATACGGTTGGTTAATAGAAGAATTAGATGCCACAGAAAACGGGTTGCAAGTATTAAAGCTCACTGGTAAACTTTACTCCAAGTCAAACTGGCAAGTAATACTTATCAACGTATACATCCATCCTGAGAAAAAGTAGCAGAAGGAAAAATTCTTAACACTGGCGAACCTGATTAAGGTGCTGCAAATGACCCACGAACACAGAAATCTGATTATTTCTGGAGATTTTAACAGTAACCTCATAAGAAGCAAACAGACCAGGAGAAAGAGGAAGGACGTCCTGGGAAACCAATTAATAACTCGAGAGCTGGAAGTTCTAGACCTGACCTCCTTGAACGGTAATGTAACCGGAGATAGACTAGTGGACATCACACACCTGAGCGGAAAATTTCAATTAATTATAGATTTCACCATTGCCAGCAATAACCTCATCTCCATGATTGATTCTTTTCAAGTCTGTCCAAGCTCAGAAAGTGATCACTTTCTGCAGATCATGAAAATTAACATCATACTGATCCAGGCACGAAAATTAGAGTCTCTAGCACAATATTCAGAAAAGTATAACCTGAGGAAATTAAAGTGGCGAGGATCAGACACAAAAATAATAATGGATACAATCCAGGATCATGTGAATCAAATAGGGACACAGAAAGAAGAAGAAACAGTAAAAAATTGCGAACTTTTTGGGTCAAGTTCTCATTCAAAAATTCCCAGTCATTCCCGGACGCCAAAAGAAAATACCAGGAAGGAGCCATGGTTTAACATTCAACTGCGAGAAAGGGTAAAAAAAACAGACAAAGGCAATCTTAAGGAAATGTGGAAAAAGTACAGGGAAAAGTTAAGGGAAGAAAAATAGAGTACAAAGAAACCATCTGGAAAAAATTACTGCGGGCAACCAAATTGCCAATAAGCAGGGAGTTCTGGAGAATAATTAACAACTTGACCAAGGGACCAAGACTCCAACAAAAAGCAGGAATAGGCTGAGAAATATGTATACATCATGTGCACAACATGTACAATAAGTATGCTACAGCAACTATGGCTTTTGAATCATCATCTCGAGAGAAAAAGCGCCGAGAAGAAAATAAATCAGTTCAAAGCCTCATAAAGAAAGCCATCAGACAGAACCAGAGATAAGTAGTAACAAACAAAATAATCTCACCAACCCTAAACAACAAAGAGGAATAATAAATAAACTAAAAACGGAGGGGGCAACGGGACCAAATGGGCTCCAAAATGCTCGATTCAAGCAAGCATCTGATTTTTGGGCCGACTATCTCATGCCCCTCTTTATCCACATTTATAGCCAGAACAAGGTTCCGAACTCATGGAAAGGGAATTTAATTCATCCAATATTTAAACAAGGAAACCACAGTAAAGAAAACAGCAGAATTCCAAAGTTTCAAACAGGCTTTAGTTCAGGGATGGGAACAACCACAAACTTGGCAACCCCGGCACTTTTAACAGAAAAAGCTCTAAAAAGGAAAACACGATTCCTTGCATGCTTCATCAACCTGAAATCAGCATTTGATAGAGTGACCAGAATTCTGGTTTGGGAAAAACTAAAAACCTGGGGGTTTCCAACCAAATTACTGGAGGTAATGATCGCCCTTCACAATGAAACCTGGGCGAGAGTAAAACTAGGCGATGGCAGTAGAGTATCAGCCAAAATACATATACATCATGGCCTAAAATAAGGCTGCCTGCCTATTCAATCTGTTTGTAGCAGACAACAAAGTACATGCAATCAGCTAAGAGTCACCCACCAACTTTGGCCAAAGAGCCAATTCCTTTTTTACAATACACAGATGACATTGTGGTGTTGAGTCAAAGCCTGATTGGTCCGCAAAGAGCAATAAACAACCTAGTAATTTACTTGGACCAGGAAAACCTTGAGTTGAATTAAAAAAAAAACAAAGGTTGTATGCCTAGTGGATCCCAAGAAAAATAAGTTTAAATAGTACGTCAAGGGTGTTTAAGTGGAAGAGCAAGATTCTTATAAATACCTAGGTATCAAACTGGGGCGGAACACAAAATACAAGGACCAAAAACTGGATCTAAGAGCAAAAGCCCAATCACTAATCTTCGCCTTTAGACTGTTGAACAAAAAACTTAGCTGCCCGGCTAACACCCACCTCTTAAAAGTGATGGCAGCACAAACCTTACCCACTCTGTCATACGGCCTAGAAACATGGTGTGGTACGGAGTCCAAGTTATTGAATGAGTTCCAGGCCAAAACATATAAGGCAGTCTTCCATCTCAAGTCTGTATCCCCCGCACAGGTACGGCTAGAATTTGCGCTTTAAAACCAGAAATTCCGAAGTATGAATTCCTTTTTGAAGCTGTGCCATACATTTCGATCATCAGAGCCTACCTCATTGAACAGCCTATGCTGGGAAGATATCAAAGCCCAAATGGCCCAAGAAACACCCAATACATGGGGAGCTCACTTGAGAAAATCTTTTTTGGAAGTAGATATTCAACCAGTATGGGAGAGCATGGTAGAAAAGGCAAAATTTAACAGTCAGCAATGATTCTGCAGAGAAAAAATCCCTCTTGAAAGACATAAAAGTTGTCCAAACGACGTCATGAGTGAACAGAGATAAACTCTTACACACATACAAAACCCCAAGCTTATCTAGCAGCCCATATCTGCATTGAGATAAAAAAAGAGCTTCATTCATCACCGTTGAAGAATGCACAACTCAAAGGATCTGCTGCCATTCTGGAAATGCAAAAAACAAGCTGCAAACTGTTGATTATGTGGTTACTCTAACAAAATAATAACTCATTTGTTGGTTGAAGGAATAGCTTTTTGGAAAGGGTCTTATGCACTATTTACAATTGATCAAATTCACACCAGGTTTAGAAGTAGGATCAATATTTTAACCATTCAACAAAATTAAATGCACCGAACTTCTTGTTTTTAAGTTAAAAAAAAAGAATTTTAGTATGAGCTTTTTATAATTAAACAAATTAAGATTGATTGATATATGAATCATCATAGGCTGTTAGCACATTACAGGCTTTATTCTCCAAGGCACATTAGTGTATTAACTATACAGCTTGATTTTTCGTAATGGTCTTTAACCAACCTTTTCGTAGTAGTCTTTAACCAACCTTGCTGCTTGTGTTTCATTAAACAGTGACCGCTTGCGGATTCTGTTTATGAATCTTCATTACATTATTTGCACTTAAAAAGATACATGCCTTTAGGCACAGAACTTTGCACTTTGCCCTTCGCTTGAAACATGCATCATTCATTTATACATATAGTGTATTTTATAAACTGTACATTGTTCGTCGTTGCCCGACAAATACTTATGTCATGGTCCAGTGGCACTTTGGGTGTTGTTCTTGTGATATTTGCATTTTATGTACCTTGTAATGATTTTTATCACACAATAAACTTTGAACTTGAGTGTTTGAGTAGGTCTGTTATTCACTGTATGAGTCTCTGAGTGGGCCTGTGAGTGGGTGAATGAGTGTTTGAGTCGGTCTGTGAGTATGTACATGTGTGCTCAAGTGGGCCTCTGAGTGGGTGCATGAGTTTTTGAGTGGGTCTGTTACTGAGTACAAGAGTGTCTGTGAGTGGATAAATAAGTGTCTTAGTTGGTCTTTGAATTGGTGATTAAGTGTCTGACTCGATCAGTGAGTGGGTGTATGAGTGTCTGATTGGATCTGTGAGTGGGTGTATGAGTGTCTGAATAGGTAAGTGACTGGGTACATGAATGTCTGAGTTGATCTGTGAGTAGGTGAATGAGTGTCTGAATGGGTCTCTGAGTGAATGCATGAGTGTCTGAATGGGTCTGTGAGTGAGTGCTTGAGTATTTGAGAGAGACTGTGAGAGGGTACATGAGTGTCTGAGTGGATCTCTGGGTGAGTGTACACGTGTTTGACTGAGTCTGTGAGTGGGCAATGAGTCTCTGAATGAGTCTGTGAGTGGGTATGTTAGTGTCTGATAGTGGGTGCTTGACTATCCAAGGGGTCTCTCAGTGGGTGCATGAGTGTATGAATGAGTTAGTGAGTGGGTGCATGAGTGTCTGATATAGTCAGTGAGTGGGTACATGAGTGTGAGAGTGGGTGTCTGAGTGGGTGCATGAGTGTCTGTATGTGTGCAAAGGTATCTGAGTGAGTCTGTGAGTGGGTGCAGGACTGTCTAGATCTGTGGGTGTCTAAGTGGGTCTGTGAGTAGGTGCATACGTCTCTGAATGGGTCTATGGGTAGGTACATGTATGTCTAAATAGATCTGTGAGTAGATACACGAGTGTCTCAGTGGGTTTATGAGTGACTATGTGAAAGTCTCAGTGGATCTGTGACTGGGTGCTTGAGAGTCTGAGTGGGTCTGTGGAATGGTGTATGAGTCTCTGAGTGGGTTGGTAAGTGGGAGCATGAGTGTCTCATT
The DNA here is from genome assembly GCF_964263255.1 of Lissotriton vulgaris. Lineage (NCBI taxonomy): Eukaryota > Metazoa > Chordata > Amphibia > Caudata > Salamandridae > Lissotriton > Lissotriton vulgaris. The sequence continues at coordinate 1,845,583,625 of NC_141685.1, forward strand.
GGGTCTGTAAGTGGGTGTGTGCATCTCTGAATGGGTGTGTGTTTTTCAGAGCATCTGTGTGTGGGTACTTGAGTGTCCAAGAGGGTCTCCCAGTGGGGGTATGAATGTCTGAGTGGGTTTGTTAGTGAGTTCATAAGCATCTGAGGGTGTCTCGGTGAATGTCTGAATGAGTCTATATATGGGTGCATGAGAGTTGGAGTGTGTCTGTGAGTCAGTGCATAAGGGTCTGAGTGGGTGCATGAGTGTCTAAGTGGATCTGTGAATGGGTGCATGTGTCTGAGTGGTTCTGTGAGTGGGTGCATGACTGTCCAAGAGGGTCTTTGAGTGGGTGCATGAGTGTCTGAGAGGGTCTCTGAGCAGATGTATGAGTATCTGAGTGGGTCTGTAATTAAGTACACAAGTGGGTCTGTGAGTGGTGGATAAGTGTCTGACTGGATCTGTGAGTGGGTGCATGAGTCTTTCAGTGGGTCTTTGACTGGATGTCTGAGTGGGTCTGTGAGCAGCTGCATGAGTGTCTGAGTGGATCTGCGAGTGTGTGCATAAGTGTCTGAGTGGGTCTGTGAGTACCTACATGAATGTCTGAGTGGGTCTGTAAGTAGGTGCATGAGTGTCTGAGTAGGTCTGTGAGTCACTGCATGAGTTTCTGAATGGGTGTGGGAGTAGGTACATGAGTGCTTGAGTGGGTCTATGAGTGTGTATACAAGTGTTCAAGTGGGTCTCTGAGTAGGTGCATGAGTATATGAGTGGGTCTGTTACTGAGTACATGGGTGTCTGAGAGAGTCAGGGGGTGGATATGTAACTGTCTCAATGGGTATGTGAAGGGGCGCATGAGTGTCTGACTGGATCTGTGAGTGGGTGCATGCATATCTGAATGGGCAAGTGACTGGGTACATGAGTGTCTTAGAGGTTCTATGAGTGGATGCATGAGTGTCTGAATGGGTCTCTGAGTGGATGCATGAGTGTCTGAATGGGTCTGTGAGTGAGTGCATAACGGTCTGAGAGAGTCTGTGAGTGGGTGCATGGGTATCTGAGTAGGTCTGTGAGTGCCTATGTGAATGTCTGAGTGGGTCTATGAATGGGTGCATGAGTCTCTGAGGTGGTCTGTAGGTGGGTCCATGGGTGTTTCACTGGGTCTGTGATTGGGTGTGTCAGTCTATGAATGGGTGTGTGAGTGATTGGGTACATGAGTGGGTGCATGATTTTTTTTGACATTCCCCCATTTTCATCCCAAAACTTTCCAGGCACAACTAGAATCACCAGGGCTCCCCTTTCTGGAAAATGTTATGAAGATTCGTCAAACAGTGCCTAAGATATAGGCAAGTCAAAAACGCTTTTCCTATGGAAAAATGGTCCTAACTATAACTGCACCAGTAGTATGTATGGACTAAAATATGCTGTCATTAAGCAGAACTCACCAATTGGGAAGGATTTATCCCCAGAAACTACGAATTCTAGCATGCTTCAGCAATAACACTCACCTGTGAGGTGCAGCACAGGGAAATGATGTCATCAGCATAACAACAAAAGGTGTGTTTGGGAATGTCTGCACAAAGTTCAGTAAAGTCTATGATTAAGGAGCTGGGGGCTCCGAAACGCATAGAGAGAAATCAGAACTGTTAAATGCCGGTTTCCCTGCTAATAAAGATTCTGTAGAATCAACTGCTGTGGAGTGCGTCCTCATCTCTGGACCTACTAACATTGTAATGTGTCCATAATTGCCATTGATGGGTTCTGGTGACATCAGAAATCCAAGGTTGAATGGTTTGTAAATGTCACTAGAACCAGAACCCTAATTGTCAGGACAAGGGCGGCTTGCGGTCTAGGGCCCGCCCCATCCTGTAGGCACATACGCCTGTTCCTGTGCGAACAACCCTTATCTGGTAAAAGCCATAGTGTAGCCTCTGGAGGATTTTGGTGGCTTAAATGTTTAAAGAGGCAAACCACACCTTGTTGAATTTTAATCTGTGGTCTCCATTATGTACATATCCTTTTTTGTGCATGTTCATGTGTCCTAGTATGTTTGTTCTCTTTACTAACTTTTTCCCACTCAGGATGCGTGAGATTTGGCATCTCATGCGAGATGCGTGAGATTTGACATCTCACGCGAGATGCGTGAGATTTGGCATCTCACGCGAGATTCGTGAGATTTGGCATGGGCGTGCCTACGATGACGACACTGGCCGCACCCAGTTCACCGTGCTCACTATTCGGCGTTCTTGGAGAAGAAGGAGGTTAGTCCAGGAGCTCAGATCTTCACTTGGTTTTGGGGCTCTTAGAAAGCAGTGGTGGTGAGTCCTCTAGCGCCAGCTTGTTCACAGGAGTCTTTTGCACTATCAGAGACGGAGGCAAATTCTGGAGCAGTCAGATTCCCCAGGTCGACTCTTGCTACGACGGCTGACATTCCGCTGGGCTTCCTTTATAGTCATTCAGCGCAGACATCGCTTCGTGCGTAGAGTAGGTCGCACTCTACAGGTAGGACCTGACCAGCTTATACCTTTTGCTTACCTGAGCACCTATCAGTCCAGAGAGGGCTGTGTTTGTTAAAGCGTATTTTGGCTTATGGACCAGAGTGTTTATTTAGGTTTTCACAAATGTTTTATAGTGCTAATGTTTATATCCAAATAACCTGAGAAAGCAGAAACCAATTTATGAACCACATGTATCGGATGCTAAACTGAGTGGATTTTCTGCATGTTATACGACAATAGAAATCTTGGTTACTTTAAGTCTAATGCTACGTTAGCCATTTAGTAAGAAGAATCTGATGATACTAGAGTTAAGTGTTGGGCAGCATTATTCAGAAAAGCGTATAATTCTATTCACTCAAAGTGAAACAAAGCCTCATTAATGTGGTCAATATTGGGCAAGAATGTATAGACACATTCTGATTGGCGTTATCACGCAAAAGGCAAATTTAGATATTGTTTGTTATTTGTAGCTAACTTTTCCTTTGCAGTTCTCCTTCCCAGCTGTTCCCTTCCTAATTCCCTTTCACCCCCCGCTTGATCACTTCAATACTCTGTGTAAGTAATACAGTCAGAGTTGAAGGTATCGAGAGGTGGGCCCTTTTATCATCGCATCCTGACTCCGAGGAAGGCTTCGTATAACACTAATATGGCAATATAGGACCATATTATACATGGAAATTATAATACATTTATTTTATTACATTGTTTTCGGAGAGTTAGCTTGAAAAGAGTACAGCTAACTATACGTGGATACTGTTGGAACTGGATAGTTTAGACTTTTTACATTTCGTGAATACATTGTTAATTAAAACAATGAGCAATGGTGAGTCCATGGATCTAAGTGAGTCTGTGGGAGTAGCAGTTAATGCATATTTATGGATTTACTAATTTGTTACCGTTTGCAAAATTTGCAGATTTCACCAAAAATGTTCCCTGTGAAATATGAATTTTATAGCACTGCAGGTTGTGAAATCAAAGAACCAACATAACATTAATATATGTAAGTATATATATATTAGAAAGCAACCTTTTTGACAAGGTCATCCATATTTTTTGTGGACTGGTGTTGCTTTTTTTAACTCTGCACTTTGGGGTACTAGTGTGTGCGTCCTAACCCTAAAAACATGACAGAATTGGGTAATTCCCAATTGGCATATATAACTTTTCAGGAAGGCCATACTATAAGGTGCAGAAAAATAACCAATGGCATGGAAAGTTAAATGTAAACTGATGACTGCAGCTCATGATCTGCCATTCACTAGACTGGCAAAGAAAACATTGCTTCAGACCTCTAATGAGCCCTGTCAAAATAGCTCTTTTTGACAGGAAAGAACCCTACTTTTAAAGATTAAATAAGTCACCCAAAGTATGCACTGTAGACCACAAGGGTGCCTTGCATTTAAAAGTGATACATGAATAATGTAATGTTGGCATGTATATTCAGTCACTAGCATCCAACAGCTATTTGAACAGTAAAGAATTGAAGCAATTCCTACGAGACCATTGGAGTTCAGAAAAAATACTATATCCGTTAACTCAGGACAGGTATAATCTACGAAGAAAGTTCAACCACTGTTTTTGTTAACTGACAAAGTTAAACATGTAGGTAAAATAACTTTTTAAAAGTTAAACTTTGTGTGATTGAACCTCCAGTAGGCTCAGAATCTTGAGCTAGCCCTTGTCAGCTTCTCCACGTAATGAGATGTGAAATCTACTCCCAGAGCAGAAACAATTGCTTATGCTTTTTGTCATAAAGACCTGGGTGTGAGGTATGTTTCACCTCTCAGCTCATTAAGGGCGGCTGGGGAGAGTTCAGGAATTTCCTTAACTTCAAAGGAACCACTGTGACGCCTGCCTAGTAATATTTAAGTGTAAAGGAAGACCTGGGGAAGAAATGCCTATGCTCCTTAGGCCAACTGTATCCAGCTTGGCACTAGCCCAGTGGAAAGGTAGCATATCCCAGAATCAGTTTAGTATAGTAGAGGAAGGGGGGCTGCTAATTTCCCCAGATGCACATCTAGCTGGGACAGTGAGACCTCCAAGAGCAAAAGGTTGCTTCCATGTTTGGTTTTGTCCACAATAGTGCTCTGTATGATAGTAATATAGCAAGAAGGTTGAGCTGCAAAAACAGGAGGGTTACCACCGGGGAACCTTTTACAGACTGGTTATGGAATGTCCAGGAGTTACCCAGGCCCACTGACCAATGAAACCTATAAAAGTGGCACCTCACCCACAGCTCATAAGAACATGGCTAGACCTTCTGTATGTGACGTGTGTGGCTGGACTGCCTCCCACTTGTACCCCAGACTGAGAAGAGGACTCAAAGGGTCAACTGACTGACTTTATGTGTGACTACAATGAAACTAAAAGCTGGAAGACACCTTTTCTTGGAGTGACCAGTGCTAATAGAGGGCCTGCAGCACTTATTGTTCCACCCTCTTAAGGTGTCCCTTAAAACATGTGCCACGCCTGTCAATGCAATCTGAAGGCAGTTTTAAACTGCCAATTCAACTTGGTAAAATAATCCCCTTGCCAATCCATAAACGTCCATTTAATGCTATGTTGTGTGAATTTGTAGAGCACTCATATTCACCTGTGAGGATTTCCCGGTGCTGGAGTAGGGCAGGCCTGAGGGGTGAGGAAAGTATCATGCCTGTTTCGTCTGGAGGAGCATGTCTTGAGGTTCCTTCAGAAGTCCATGAGGGAGGATGAGGTTCTGATATGTTTTGGGAGGTTTTGGGAGGTCCTTCCAGGTCCTTCCAGGTCTTGGCTGCGAGAAATGCGCAGGAGCGTACTCTGCTTCTTCCCTTCTTGATGCACAGGATATGTGCTTTTGCCTAGGACACAGGTCAAAGGTGAATTGGTAGAAATTGACGCAGTGTTAAAGGTAAGCTGGACCGGTGTTGTATAGAGCTTTCTAGACATCGGTGAGTAGATTAAACTTACAGCTTTCCTGTACTGGAAGCCTGTGGAGATCGCTGAGGTGTGGAGAGATATGGTTATTTCGCTGGATGTTCAGGATAAGTCTGATGACTGTATTATGGGTGGTTTGGAGTCTAAGTAGGACATGGGCTGGGATTCTGATATAGATGGTGTTTCCGTAATCAAGTCTACTTGTGATTAGAGCCTGGATGATAGCTTGTCTGGTGTTCAATGGAATCCATTTGAAAATCTTACATACCATTTTCAGGATGTGGAAGCATAATGAGGAAAGGGGCTTGGAGAGGTTGGTGTCCATGATGATTCTTAGATTTTTGGTATGGTTCGTAGGTGTGGGTGAGAGGCCTAGTTTGGAGGGTCACCAAGAGGCATTCTAGGGTAAGAGGTTGTTGCTGAAGATTAGGACTTCGGGTTTGTCTGTGTTGAGCTAGAGGCAGTTGTTTTCTTATCCAAGCAGTGACGTTGCTTATGAAGTTGGTGGAGTTGGCTTTGGCAGTGGTGAGGTAGAAAATGAGCTGTGTGCCATCGGCGTAGGATACTATGTTTATGCCGTGAGCGCTGACGATGTCCACTAGGGGTGTTATGTTGATGTTGAAGAGTGTTGGGCTGAGTGACAATCCAAAAGGGATTCTGCAGATGTGTTTTTTGGGTTCTGAGGTTTAGTGGGGAAGTTTAATTCATTGAATTATGTCCCTGGGGAAGGAGTAATCCACTTCAGGACCAGTCGACAGACACCTAAGTGTGGAAGTTTTCTGGTAGCCCACAGGGCAGGGTGCATTGTAATTAAAAGGTTGGGCATGTACTTTTAAGTTTAAGTCATTACCATGTCCTGGTAGTGAACATTTCCAATATTCGATTTTCACTACAGTGAGGCCTCCCTTTAATAAGGGCTAACTTTTGATTGGGAACAGATTAGCCTTTCATGTTTGATATCTATGAAATTGTAATTAAATCCTCTTTAATTGTAATGCCTATTTTAGAAAGTTGTCATTTTCCTGATTTTTCCATTTGATGCCTGCAACCTGTCCTAGGTCTCATGCCATGGTGTAGTTGGCAGTTAGACTTTGTGAATTCCTTCCAGGAAGTCACACAATAAAGTGATTGAGTGTGCCTGAATGGGGCATCTGCTGGCATGGTGGGGGCAGAGATGGGGGCAACCTCCATTGCATGTGAATAGGCTTTGCACTGTCTTCACACACAGGGTTTATCATGACTGCATTGTCCCTGCATATAGTCTGGAGCCAGGGCATGGGAATCAGGAAAGCTCTTCTAGAAACCTCTCCTACTTCAAAGAAAGACCCATGTGAAAAAATATGACCCTCAGACCGACTCTTCAGTTCACTTTCTGGACCTGGAAAGGACTCTCAGAGGACTGGCTGCTGCTGTGGCCTGCCGTGTACTCCACAAAACTGCTTTGCAACACCTGGAAGTACTGTTCTGCTGCCTGAGCGTACCTTGAACACTCAGAGGTCTACCCTGCTGCTTGAGTCGTGATACATCACTTGTACACAGAACTACAAGAGTAACTCCGTGGGCTAGTTCGCTGGCCTCCTGTTCAGAGCCACAGGTACATAACAGGCTCCCAACTTCTTTAACCTGCACCATTGAACCATCCTAAGTGATCCCTAACCCCCCCCAGTGTTCCCCCTCCAGCCCTAAACTTTTGGTAGTTCTGTAAAAGGTCCCCCGATAGCCAATTTCCAAAACTTGGGACTTACAAAGTTGTTGGATAAAAACTGTTCTGAGAATAGAGGGAAGACTGAAACCAATCTGCTTGTCTATCCGTTAGAGGTGCATCGCTGGTAAGCCTGACTTTGAAGCAGCTCCCACAATATTCTCCGCAGCAGCAAAACTTGTTCAGTGTTTCCTCTGCAACGGAGTATCCGTCCTCCTCAAACTCTTGTTGGCTACAGCCTCCAGCTCCATTCCGCTGAAGATTTTCGACTTAAAAAAAGAGACTTAGTCCAAATGTAGAAATCTTCCTTGCAACTTCATCCAGTGCCTCCCTGTAGTGACACTCCCTCCTCAGGCACCGCCCACAACCTTGCCCTGTTAAACTTTACCTTCTCAGAACACTTTCTCCAGAACGTCTTCTAAGTCTGAAGGTAGGCGTCGACTGGAGCCAAATCACTTCTTGTATCCAAACTGCGCTCCATCGTGGTCAGACATATATTTCGAAATTTACCTGGTCTTTTGCGACTAAAAAGTAAAAAAAATAATTCATACCTCCAGTTCTACTGATTGGATTGTTATCATTTTGGTGGCAAATAATTTATACAATTTTACTCTATATCTTTGAAATTGATGTGGGATTTTTCTGGTGTTATGTTTTCACTTTATTACTGCTTGTGTGCTGCATACATTCTTTACACATTGGCTCTAAGCATGGCTTTTGTACCAAGCAACCACAGGGTTAAGCAAAGGTTAATTTACTGGGCTACCCCTTCAACTCGTCAACCAACGACCCACTTTCTGATATTGTTGTACAGCGGTGTGGATCAGGACTTGTGTTTGTGCAGAACCATACTTTTAATAATGAAACACAAAAATCCCAGATTAATAATTTGACACCAGAGTGAACCCCATTTAAACAATGGAGATGTATCGGATCAACTTTGACACCCTCAGCAGGGCTGAGCTGCTGAAGCTCTGCAAGGAGAAGGGGCTGAAGGCAGGCAGGAAGTTGTCCAAATAGGATCTTCCGATACCCCTCTGAGCCTTTGAGAAAGTTCAACGTTGGCAGACCACCTGAGAGGAGGATGATGAGGAGTTGGAGCACTCTCAGAGGATGATGAAGATATTTAAGACCCAGTCCTGGGTCCTGATCTGCAAGTAGAGCTGAACAAAATCGCAGGGGGTGCCCAAAATTGAGCAGGGAGCAGTGTGTCTACCAGGGGCCTGTTCCCAGAGTCGCTGACAGACAGCAAGATAGAGAGGGAGCTCAAACTTCAGCTGGCCAAGATGAAGTTTAAAGCAGAGGAGAGGAAGGCTGAGACTGAGGTAGCCTTGGCCAGGGAGAAACTAGCCATGAAGGATAGAAGAATGGCGCATAGGCTCAGTCTGAGAGGGAGCTGGACATAAAAGCCAAAAAAGCAGAGTCCCGAAACATTGGTGGCAGCATACCTGCAGTGCCTAATGGAGAGGTGACGATCCACATACCCCAAGACCTGGTGTTCAAATATGTGGTAGGAGATGATATGGATATGCGGTTTTCCTTGTACGGGGTAGTTCTGAGGGTACAAAAAGTTCCAGAAGAATAATGAGGGGTTGCTAATGGAAACACAGTTAATGATTACACTGCTGGCCTGCATAACTTTCTTTCGAGGGAGCACATACTCAATACTTGTGTTACAGAGGTGCGCCAGCACCTACTGGATAGCAGGCGGACCTCTAGATCTGCACCAGGTTGTCCAAGAAGACTTCGGGGGAGGGTGGCGGACTCCCAAAAGTGGGGTCAGGGTTCACACCAGAAAAAAAGAAGGGGGAGATAAAAACAAGAAGGAGGTCTTTCAAGAGGCCTAAAATAGTTCTCAGGGGGAAGGGTCCCACTACCAATCTGACACCAGAAGAACGTTTTTTGAGGAAAACAATGGTAAATTTGTCCCCAAGCGTTATGGGTGTTATCAGTAGGAGCACACCAAGGGTAATGCCATGTGTCCCAAGGGGGCACAGCCCCCCAGTGGTGGGCAGACCCTGGTATTGGCCAGTGTAGCACTTGGAGGGAAGCATGTCCAGTTACTCTGGGGGAGACAGCAGAGATTACCCTAGTGTCCCTGAGTGACAAGGAGATAGTGACGGATTTAGAAGTATTTGAAGGCATGTGGGCTTGGGGCATCATCCATGGGAAGAGGGTTGAGGCTCTGAGGGACACGGGAGCCAGTATGACTACTGTCAGGTGTCACCTGGTGTCCTCCGAGCAAGAAATGCCCCAAAACTTTCCCCCAGGTAGTAGTAGTAGACAACAAGGAAAGCCACTACACTGTGGTTCGGATTCTCTTAAAGTGGGGAGGTCTCAGGTCTTCTGAAAGTGGCTGGCTCAAGAAATTCCCCTGTCAGGACAAGTACTAGCCAGGCTTGTCTTCCACTTCTATTGGCCATGAATGAAGATGCATTCTGCAGGACCCCCTGCCAGGGCAGTGGGAAAACAGGAAAGAAGCTAGAGGCTCCCCTGAATCACGTAGTTGTCATTGGTACACCGTTTGAAAGGGTGGGAATCAACATAGTTGGTCCATTAGACCCCAAAACTGCCTTGGGCAACAGGTTTATCCGGGCATTGGTGGACCATGCCATTAGGTACCCAGAGGGCCTGATGGGAATGTTCACTTGAGTGGGGTTCCCCAAAGAGGTGGTGTCTGACAGGGGCACCAATTTCATGTCTGCATACATGAAGTAAATGTGGATGGAGTGTGGGGTAACCTACAAGTTCTCCAGACCCTACCATCAACAAACCAATGGTCTTGTTGAAAGAGTCAACAAGACGTTGAAAGGCATACTTATGGGCCTACCTGAGCCCATGAGGCGGAAGGGGGACGTCCTCTTACCATACCTGCTTTTTCCTACAGGGAGGTGCCACAGAAGGGTGTTGGGTTTAGCCATTTTGAAATTCTGAATGGTTACCCTGTTATGGGACCTTTCAGTCTGGTAAAGGAGGGGTGAACACAAGCTCTCAAGAAGCCCCCCCTAAAATGTGTTTAGCTACATGCTAGCACTCAGGAACCAGATGGCCAAGTTCTCGAAGAAGGTTTCTGAGAACTTGGAGACCAGCCAGTAACCCATGTTCCCCAAGAAAGCCTTTCCTCAAGTTCCCAGCCAGTAACCCAGTTCCTCAAGAATGCCTTTCGTATTTATGCCCCCATCAGGTCCCTCCGCTCTTCCACCGCCTTCCACCTACCTGTCCCACACACAAGAACGTCTTCCTGGGGAGACAGACGCTTTTTAGTGGCCACCGCCAGACTCTGGAACACCCTTCCCCTTTCCATCAAAACTTCTCCCACCTTCACAACCTTTAGGAAATACCTGATGACTTGGCTTTTTAATCAATAAGTCCGCTCCGGCGTTTCCATGTCCAGATACATAGTCCTCATGCGCCGAGACCCCCCTGGGTATTTGCGCGCAATACAAATCACATAAACATAAACATAAACATGAAGCAATGGTATGATCAGATGGCTACCATGATGGAGTTTTAACCTGACCAGAAAGTGTGGGGGATGGAGCCAGTAGAGCCCCGGGCCCTCCCAGGATGTTGAACTGAGCCTTATAAGATACTTTAGTGGAAAGGGGAGGCCACCTACCTCAGAAACCTCTCATCAGCACTAGATATCAATCGCCTCAACCCCAGTATGAGAGGTCTGAGGTCACTATGCTGCTGGTGACAGAGGATGGGGAACAGAGTGAACCTCTCCCGGACCTCCTGCCATCTTAAGGAAAAGATAGGTCAGTGGAAAATGTCAACATTAGAGGGACTATAGCCAGTTGCTGGGACAGTTTGCCTCTCTGTTTTCCCTCCCTCCCGGGCTTACACATCTGTGAACCAATGATATTGATGCTGAGTGTAGGCTGCCTGCCAAGCATAACATATAAGGGCTTTCTGACATAGTGAGGGCTAGCATCAATGAGGAAGTCTCTAAGATGCTGGAATTGGAAGATTTTGGGCACTCAAGTAGTCCCTGGTCCCGCCCAGTAGGTTCTGCATGGACCACAGGGGGCTCAACTCCATCACCAATACTGATGCTCACCCCATTCCCGGACATGATTAGCTAATTGACAGGATAGGCACTGCCAAGTTCTTGAGTACTGTTGATTTGACTTTAGGGTACTAGCAGAGTACCCTGAGGGGGCTAAATAGAGGTCAGCCTTTTCCAAACCAGAGGGTGAATTCCAGTTTAAGATAATGCCCTTTGGTCTGAAGAATGCCCCAAACTTTCCAGAGGCTGGTAAAACGGATCTTGGCTTCGATGAAGGCCTTCAGTGCTGCTTACCTGGATGATAGAGCTGTCTCCAGCAGCATCTGGGAGGGTGACCTCCTTCACCTGCAGGAAGAGCTTCAGGCTCTGCAACAGGCAAGCCTACCAAGACCAGTAAGTGCCAGATAGGGTAGGGGGCTGTGGTATACTTTGGACACCTTATGGGTGGGACCAATGTATAATCCCTCCAGGTCCAAATAGAGACTTTTGGCCTGGGAACCCCCTAAAACACAAACAGAAGGGGGGCCTTTCTGAGCATCACTGGTTACTACAGGAAGTTTGTCAAGGATATTGCACCATTGTTGCCCCCTTGACGGCATGAACTTTCAAGAAGCAGCCCTAGCATGTGATATGGACAGAGATCAGTCAGAAAGACTCCTTCAAACAAGCCATGTGCACAGACTCGGTGCTCAATGTCCCTGACTGTTCCAAAGAATTCCTTTTACAAACTGATGCCTCAGAACATGGCATAGTGGAAGTCTGATCACAGCTCAATGTGGAGGTCCTAGACCAATATGCAGCTTTCAGTTCTAGGAGGCTACATCCCAGGGAACAGAGTTAAAGTGCTATTGTAAGGGAAGGCTTTGCTGTGGTCTGGGCACGGAAAATACTGAGGCCATACCTGTTTGGGACTCATTTCGGGTTCAGGCAGACCACAGACCCCTCAGATGGATCATGCAGCTGAAGGGTGATGAAAATCCAAAACTGTTCAGGTGGTCCATCTCCCTACAGGGAAGGAACTTCACAGCGAAACAATGTCCTGGGTCAGACTACTTCATTGCTGATGGCTTGTCCAGGTTTTTCCACCTTAGTGATGTGAGGTTCTAGGTAGTTGGGTAGTCCTTCCCACTTTCTGCTGGGAGGGGGGCACATGTCAGCCATGTTCGCTTTAGCGTCGTCTTACTCCAAACCTTTTTGTCTCTTTTCCCCCATTTTTGCAGAAATTGTTTTTGTTGGCCATTGGACTCAGTGCACTTTACCACTGCTACCCAGTGCTAAAGTGCTTGTGCTAAATCCCCTGAGCACAATATAATTGGCTTACATCTAATTGGCAAATTGAATTCACTTATAAGTCCCTAGTAGAGTAGTATATCATGTACCCGGGCCTGAATGCTACAAGTAGGCCAGGCCTGCTGTTGCAGCCTTAAGGCAGTTTTAAACTGCCAATTCAACCTATATACTATAACCCCCTTGCCAAGCATTAAACTCCCTTTTTATTGCACATAAGTCACTCTTATGATAGACCTTAGGTAGCCCATAGGTCAGGGGAATTGTAATTAAAAGATTGAATATTCATTTTTACAGCCCTGCCAAGTACCACGCATCAGGCATTAGACTAACACATTTTGGTGTGGTGGTTCGCTTCACCAAAATGATTGGGAAATGGCAGAAGTAGGCTAAAATGGAGATATGCATAATTGAGGCATGATGGAATGCGGACATGTGTGGCGGCCCCTGAAGCTGAAAAGTGATCTAACTGACCAGTGGGTGAAAGATAGAATACACTGCACCATTGAAAGGGCAAAGCATGGCCATTTGACGAGAATCAACGCCTGTACTGCTGTCTATGTATCCTGCATTGTACACTGATTTGTAGCAAAGAAGGTAACACTCTATGTATTCCCGTGTTGCTTGTTACATCTTTTTTCCCCATAACTTGTTACTTGGTACAGACGTTTTCCCCATAGATAGCTGAATTAGATGGGTGCAGAGGAAGAGTGTGATGCTAATGAGCCCTTCTGGTATGCATGTGCCTATTGACTCGGCCCCTTTAGCACATCTACACTTCTCTGTTAGTCTGTTACTCTAAGTTGCTGGGGAAGTATGACAAGGTGGGAGAAAAGCAAGCAAAGACTGTTCAAATTATCATTTGAAGATAAGAAATCCACCAAAACATCCGCCACAACTGGGGGTGGCTGCAGGGATTCATCAGCACAGGTTACCACACTGTTATTCATGGCAGAAAAGACAGTTATTTTGTTTGATCTAAAAATTAACCTGAAATCTATTGACCATAAGATTGACTATGAACTTGTTCCTCAATTACATGAAGGTTAGAATGGGCCTTCAGGCAGCCAGAGTGGGTGCAGCAGAATGACGAATATCCTACTGGTGAAATACGCCCCAGTTATCCACAGACAAGATTGATAACTTAGAAAAATCAGCCTTGATCTCTAGCACAGATGTGAGGAACTTGAGGCGTGCTCACATTGCAACAATGTGCAAATCATGGGCGCTGTAGAGCCTACCTCATTTGAGAAGGCTGAAATGTTTGTTGAACAGCTACTTTCAAATTCTGTTTCACTGTGCTTTATTGTGGTGCGCTTAAAACCCAGACCACAGTGAGTGCTCCACCACACCCCATCACTGATGGGCTATTGAATTATTGCAACCTTATACTAAATACCAGATACAGAAAATATCCAGGGAGATCAGTTCACTGGAATTTCTACTGAACAAAATATAATTGTTTCCTGTTTTAAGGAGATCAGTTCAAAACACAAGAAACACCCTTACAGAACCGAAAAAGGACCTACAAGAAGCTGAAAACAGTTATGCTACGCTATACCCGACTAAACTCAAAGTCCATTATGAGGGTCATGTGTAGCTATTTGCAAAATCTCACAAAGTCCTTAAATTCTGTAAAAGAGTATGTAAGATGTTTTACCAATTGACTCCTGCAGGCTCTCAGCCAGAGTCCCAAACATTTGTGTGTCAGGACTCCCAATCTGTGGTGCTACCTGAAGACCTTCTGTAAGCCTGCCTCCATCATGAACAGTAGTTTGGAAACTGTGCTATACTTCAATGTTCAATAACAGATTATACAAATCTTCTTGGAAAAGAGATTCACTCTAGATTCAATTCCATGTTTTTTCTTATCAATACCTAATGCGTTTGGTACTTGTATGCCTTACCCGAGTGTGAGAGGCTTATGGGGAATCTAATTATACTTTGATCTGTTACTACTTCTAGCATGCCCATGTGCTCCCTTGCATGTATTTCTACCATATTCTAAAACAAGATCTGATCCTTTTTTCACTCTGGAATTTGGTCTTCCCACTGGTCGTTTCTTGGAACTTCAGGGCACTCCATCAGGCAGAGAGCTGGAGAAGGGGCATTATTTGCTCTCACTTGTACCGTGCTGCAGCGAGCCCACAGTTGTTCTGAGTTCCAATCACTATGTGTCCTTGTAAGCTGGAAGGCGGTATCTAATACTGGCTTATGTAGTCAGAATACATGGTTTAACTGCTGTTATTAAGTGCTTCTTCTTTCCTCTCCGTTAGCATACACTGCTGGACCTTTGAAATCCTGTTTTCTGCTACTGCTTTGTGCATTGTCCTTTCTTGTGGCAGCCCTGTGCTTTATGTGTTTTCCTTGCTTAATTCCCCCCTTTCTTTCTGCCTATCCTTTATATCCTCATATCCATATCTGTGTTTTTCCTCTTCTGCATTTTACCTCGTCCCGTTGCTGGTTTGTTCTGATTTACTGTTCTGACCTTGTTCTGAATTCCTGTTTTATTCCATATACCAGCATGGCATTACTTTTTTCAGTTTCTATTGGGTATATTATTGAACTTTTTGTTCTGAATTACATTTCCAGTGTCCCTGTGCCAACAGTGCATTATTTGTCCCCATGCCTGTTGGATACAGCCGGCTCTTGATACCAGTATTCCTATTGATTTCTGAAGCCCTGTTCATAATTTATTGTCTTGGCTTTTTCTCTGCCTTCTTTCTGTCTTGTCTGGTTATTCTTTCCACCCTGGTTTTCTATTCCATTCCAAATTCAGCCTATGGTCTGTTTATTCCATATCTATTTACAGTTTGACCTCTGACCTGGTCTCTGTTCTGATCAGTTAAGGAAAAGATTTATGTTGTCGCGCCCAGGTCATTTGAAGTCTTACCTTTCTCAGTGCTATCTTCATTCTTGGTACACCTTGCACTGACTACAACAGTCCCAATAATACAAAGCTCAACTATGACTTCGCTCAATGACTATTGTTAAGAGTGATAAGCTGGTGTCAATACAAAAAAAGTTTCCCTAAGCTACTAAAAGACCTCGTCAAATATTAGTACAATTAGTACATCTCTTACTTTGATCAAATCTGGTTTTTGTATGTCTCCTGTCTCCTCTTGCCTTGGCTTCCTTTATAGCCATCTCTCGTCCTCTTTACTATGCCATCTGTGATCACACTTTGACAGTACACCCTGAATAGGCTGGTGTTTACCTTGCTCTGTCAACTTGCTCAGTATTACCTCCAAAATTACCCGTTCCTTCCTTTGCTCACTGACACCATTGGACGATAAGTGCCCTCAACGGAAATCTGGATGTTCTTTGGCCCAATAAGGAGACTACCTTCTCTATATATAAATCTTTAGGGCGTATTTTTTTATAGCAAAAGTTCCATATTTGAGCACTAGCGCTGAAGTCAAATACCCGGTTGTGTTTATAGGAAACTATTATGTGTTTGAATGTTTGGCGCGCCTTTCCATGCCTTCTCTAGAACATAATTGCTTACAGTGGAAATGCAGGTGGCTAGAGGTGGTACATGCAATTTTGTTATTGTCACTAAGTGATTTGAATGTTATTAGGGTTGAGGTAAGTAGACTGTTGGTAGGGCCGAATGATGTGTGTGTGTGGGGGGACACATTGGCTATGATGTTAGACATTGTTAAGGAATGTTTATCCATAATTTGAACAATCTTGTTTCATATTCTATGCACTGGTGCAAATAGTTTGGCTGGTTGGGTACTCTCCATAATTGTGATATGCAGGATAAGCGTCTAAAAAGACTCAGTCCCTCACTTATAATATTAATAATAATAATAATAATAAGGGAAATTTGTATAGCGCCTGGTTACGCGCAACGGCGTGTCCCCGCGCTGTAGTGAGTGGAATCAACAGAGTCACAACCGCCGAAGTCGGCCCGGCTTACTGCGTGTAGAGGTGAGTCTTTAACTTCTTCCTGAAGCCAAGTTCAGAGGGCTCCAGGCGAAGTTCCAGTGGTAGGGCATTCTAGCTTTTCGTGGCCAGATATCTAAAGGACCTACCCCCCATGCGTGCCTTTTTTATCCTGGGGACCTTTTAATGCCCCTGTACAGGAGGAACGCAGAGTGCGCATAGGCGCGTACCTGGTGACCAGGCCCTGGAGCTGAGCCGGTGCCTTACCGCACAAAATGCGGTGGCACGTACAGAGAGCCTTAAACTCAACCCTGCTCCTTACTAGGAGCCAGTGAAGGGCCTGGAGGGCTGCCTACTTATGAAAGTTGGAATGTCCGAGAGCTGCATAATTGGGGAAATGTGAGGCTAATACTGGCCTATTTGGACAGGATAAAGGCAGATATAATCCTATTACTGGATACCCACTTGGAGCCTAAGCGACAATCAGTCTTTGCTACTACACATGGTTCATATATCTATGCCTCTTCCATTGGGTCATATGCACAGTTCTAATAAGAAAAGTCTGTCAACTTCAAATTGGAAGCCTCCTACTTGGAGCCTGCAGGAGGGTTTTTTTCCTTACTGGCACACCATTTTTTATGGCACTGGCACTTTTCATTGAAGAATTTGGCTCTTTGGCTATTCTGTGTGTGTGGGAGGGGGTGCTCAATTTAGCTCTTGATTCCCACCTGGACTGGACTGCCAGTCCCATGTCCTGGGAGATGTGTTTTCTCGCTACTCTTCCTCCAAGAGGAGTTTACCTTAATTAATATTTAAGAATATCTTTGACAAAGTGTATTCATAGTACTCTTCAGTACACAATAGTTACAGTTGGACTACTTGCTGATAAGCACACACATGACTTATTGGATGGTGGATACGGACTATAACCTTTGCACCCTATCAGATTACTCTCCAATTATTTTGGGGTTAGCTCTTCCATTCAAAATCCCTGATTTGGCAAGCTGGGGTTTCCCATCATTAGCATTACAAGACACTGTTTAATGAGGTACTTTTAGCCTTTATTGTTGAATTCTTTGACACAAATTTCCGCTCAGCCATGTTGTATGCCGCAGTTTGTGTGGTTTTCAAGGTCTATATTCAGGTTATGGTGTTGTCAAAGCAGGCAGGAATATTGACAGATATTTTTGCCCAGTTAATACATTGTGAAAGGTACATACCTACATTAGAAATACAGCAGTTAATACATAATGTTGGCAAAACCCTGGTCGAGATTAATAAGAACTTTATTAACTACAGGGAACAGACCAAATGAGAAAGTTCGATATTTGAGGTAATATGCAGTTGCGTGCACATACGGAGGGGGAACCATCCCGGCAAGACATTGATGGTGTACTTAAGGCTTCGTGTCACAAGCCTCCTTCGGTCTCAGTGATCCAAGCTAAATAGGGTTCCTGGCTCATGACGAGGATATGCTGCAGGAATTTGCTTTGCATTATATGCAGTAGTGCACTTCCAACGCAAGCAAGAGCTTGAAGGGCACCGCTGAGTACTTGGAGGATGTTTCCCTGGCATTGGTAAGAGGTGACTTGAGAGTACCACTAATTACTCCATAGTGCTTTGATAAAATCCTCAAAGCGAAAAAGAATTTCCCTGGAGAGAAAGCCCCTGGATCAGATGGGCTAATTGGTGCATTTTACAAGTACTATGAAGATATTCTAATTTCACATCTGCTTAGCATTTAAAATGTAGCCTTTAAACAGGGCCTTCTACCAACACAAACCTGGGACACTATCCTCCTCAACCCCAGAAAAGAAGCTAGTAAATGCCAGTCATAAAGCCCACTCTTGAGCCTGAACTTGGTTAATAAAATATTGGCTAAGGCTGAAGTGACCATCTTGGACTTCTGCATGGACAAATTAGTCTTGCCAGAGCTACCTGGGTTTATAATAATAATAATAAAACCATTTGTAATGCGCCTGGTTACTCAAAAAACAGTGTGTGCCCGCGCTGAATACTGCAAAGAAGCTCAAAGGAAGGAACACGGGTACGCCAAACATGGGCAAGGGAAGGGATAGGGATTAAGTACGTGGGAAAAGAAAAGTTTTAAGTTTTCCCCGAAACCTGATTTCAGAGGGTTCCATGCGGAGCTCGAGTGGGAGCTCGTTCCAACACTTGGCAGCCAGGTATCTGAACGAACAGCCACCCATCCTGGCTCTGTTGATTTTGGGGATTTTGAACAACATCGTTCCAGAAGATCTCAGATTCCTGGTGGGGCGATATATTGTGAGAAGGCATTGTAGATATCCTGTACCAGTGCCATGGGCGATACGATGGGCAAAGCATAAGGACTTAAATTTAATTTGTTCCTTGATGGGGAGCCAGTGGAGTTTGGACAAGGCAGATTTCCCTGAGGCTCTGCGAGGAAGTTTGAGCACAAGGCGCGCAGCGGCATTCTGAGCACACTGGAGTTGGTGAAGTCCTTTTTTGCTCAAACCTAGTAGCAGGCCGTTCCCATAATCCAGATGGGGGGTTACTAGGGCATGGACAATGGTCTTCCTGGAATCCATGGGAAGGAGGTCTAATACCTTCCGAAGAACTTTCAGTACGCTGAAGCACCTAGCTGTGACTTTGCTGACATGAGGCATGTATGAAAGGTTTGAGTCAAGTATTATGCCCAAGTTACACACCGAAACCACAGGACAGGGCGGACTGCCTAATTCCGCAGGCCACCACATGTGAGACCATGCGGAAGATGATTTTCCTACCACCAGCAGCTCGGTTTTGTCGCCATTAAGGCGGAGGCAGTTGTTGTTCATCCAAGCTGCCACGGAAGAAAGACAGTTGGAGAAATTGGTGGCATCTTCTCTGTGGTCGGGCGTGAGCTTGAACATCAATTGGGTGTAATCAGCGTAGCTGACAATGCCCACCCCATAAGTCTCAACTATGCGAGCCAGGGGTTCCATATAGAAATTAAACAAAGTAGGGCTCAGACTCGAGCCCTGAGGAACCCCGTGGCTCGCCTTCCTGAGAGAGTATTTAAAGGGGGGGCAGTGCATCTGAAAGTTCCTGTTGACCAAGAAGGACTCCATCCACGCAAGGGCGTGCCCCTTTACTCCCATATCAGATAGCCGAGACAGCAGCGTTGAGTGCAGCATGGTGTCAAAGGCTGCACTTAGGTCTAAAAGTACCAACGCTTCTGTCTCTCCCTCGTCCACTATGTGCCTTAGACTCTCGGGGGAGAAAAGTAGGGCTGACTCAGTAGAGTATCCAGCTCTGAAACCTGATTGTGTGGGGTGCAGGAGAGAATGTTCTTTCAGATAGCTCATGAGCTGCCTATTCACTACTTTTTCCACAATCTTTGCTCAAAAAGGGAGGAGGGAGATAGGGCGGAGGTTTTGAAATTGGGAGATGTGGATGTTGGCCTTCTTTTTAAGGGGGATTACTTGGGCGGTTTTCCAAGCATCTAATACCTGGCATTCTTGAAAGGAGAGCGACACAATAAGACTGATGTAGTCAATTATTTTGGTCTCCATGACTCCTTTGCAGCGAGTCGGCGGGCACACATCGCTCGGAGAGCCAGATTGTATACTGTTTGCGATGCTGAGTAACTCTTGTTTCTCAGGAGTGATAAAACACGTGAGACCAGGAGTCCCCGTGTTGCTGTTATTGGCTATTACAAGTTTACTCGAAGCGGCCTCATCCTTTGTAAAGGTGGCATGGATTTTATCGATCTTGCTTACGAAAAAATCAGCAATGGAGTCACACAGTTCTTTCCAGTAAGTATCTTGAGCTTCCAATCTGGTTGGGATCGTGAGTTCTTTATAAATAGAAAAAAGTTCTTTAGTGGGGTTGTCCGCTAAGTCAATTCTGCTTTTAAGGTGGCAACTTTTTTCAGATCTCACTAGTTTATGGTATTTATTTAATTCACTCTTATATAGTAATTTATCCTCAAGATTGTAGGGTTTTCTCCAGCTGCGCTCTAGAGTTTTGCATCTAGCTCTGGCAAGTTTTAGTTTTTCCGAAAACCAAGGAGCGGTTTTGGATTGCCTAGCCGGGGGCTTGGATGTCCAAGGAGCTATCTCATCCAGTGCAGTGGACATCCATGGGGGATTTTTTTGAAGAGAATGTCTGAAGGCTTCTTGGTTAAACTTTTTCCAGTTTCTTCGTTTCAGGGAGGGGGGTTTTAAAAAATCTGTTTTCTATAAGTGTGTTGTCAACCAAGAACGGGATGACGAAGTGATCTGACCAAATTATTCTAACCGGAGGGAAGGCTGTAATACCCTCCCTGTAGGCAAAGATGGGATCCAGGAGATGGCCGTGTTGGTGTGATGGGGCAGCAGATTGTAGATTCAGCCCCATATCACATGCAAAGCAACGTCTAACATTCTGAGAACACCTTTCACCATTATGCAACAATAAACTAAGAAGTTGTGGCTATGTTGGTGTTCTTGGATGCCAAGAAAGACTTTGGCTCTCAAAGTGAACCTTTCTGTAGAATGTTGTCATACGTATGGGATCACACCTCAATTAAATATCTAGGTATACACATTAGCCACTTCAAAGATAGCCTACTTAGGGATACTTATGGTCCATTTATTGGCAAATTGATACTTAAGATTGAAAAATGGATCAGACTGCCTCTGTCAATGGCTGGTCGCATTCCAATATTAAAATGGACATTCTTCATGAGTTCATATAACTGTTTCAAAATATTCTGATTGTTTTGAATGCCTCATATGTTTTGAAACATCTAATGTGTGCTGACTAGCCTGATGTGGGTGGGCAAGTAGTTGAGAGATAGATGGAACACCCTTGTTTTACCATTGATGAAGCATAGGTTTGACATACTTACTGCCTGGTCCCTCAGCCTGACTATGCCATCTATTGGCGTGAACCAGTTGAATGGTAGCCACACCTGGTTATTGAAGAGACCATACCGACACCGACAGGTACACTAGAGAGTTTACTATGCACTAAACTACCCACACAGACCCTGGAGAGGCACAACGCAAGGTGCACATTTTGGAGGACTCTAGCTCACAAGGTGGGACACAAGTTGATATGCTCCCCAGCCATTGAGACCCCAGGCCAATTTTTTGTAGATAACCTTTTATATCACTACATGAGTATAAGATCAAGGCAGCAACTAGCCAAGTTGACGTATTCACATATTTCCGGCTTCGGTAAGTCGTCATGGTGCCATTTCACTCATTCCTACATGAACCACTGGATTATACCACTTTGACTCTGCTGTGAACATCAGACAATAAAAGAGGTGGGGTGTCCAAGCTATACAAGATATGTATGAGTAAGAGAGGACACTCAACATATTTAGCCAAAAAGCTGTGGGGAAAAAGACCTGAGCTTGGTGTTGGAGAACAAGATATTTTAAATTCTGTTGTGCTCAGACGAATTTGGTCTCTGTCAATTATGAACGAAAGTTGCTAAACCTTAAAATTATTAGCAGAATAAACTACTCCCTAGTATCCATGGGTAAATGTGATCGTTCTGTTAGCCCTGAATGCCAAGGGTGGCACAGCAATATGGCAGATTTCCTAAACGTTGCCTGGAATTGTCAGGAAATACCCCACTTCTGGGTCAAGATTAATAAGGTAATATAAGAAATTACAGGGCATATATCAATACTGACTCCCTTGATGGCCTTACTTGGGTATGGAGCTGAAATACTTAGATCGGTAACAAGAATAGCCCCATTGTTAATTTTAGTCGCCAAGCGTATAGTAGGTATAACTTGGATGCTGGGTTCCCTGACTAGATTGAATGATCTGATGCAACGTACTGCAATATAGTTGCTGATTGTTATGCAATGCTACTACCACCCCAGAGTAAATCGAAAGACATTTGGGGCCTGCTGAGCAGTTCCAAATTACCAAATAGGCAAAGTAGGAAACAGCCTATGGGTCCACTTCTTTTAGAGGTCTGGCGACAACGGATCAAAATATTATTGATTTGATCTGATCTTGAAAGGAAATTACAATCAAGCTTTCTTAATTTGTTTCCATAAGATAGGAAAAAATTAATCAACTCAAAGAAACAAAAACTTTACATTAAAGACTCTATAGAGAAAATACTGAAATGAATGTAATCTACCCTTTAACAACTTAAAGTACCTGAACCAGAGACATCAGATTCAAATAACAGTTTGTCTCTCAAAAGCTCATCTTCTGGCAGCTGTCAGTTTGTAAAAAAATCCGGAGCAAAGTACGTATGTGTAATGTAATTGGTTTAATGAAATTGTTAGTTACTAAAATTAAAAAAGTATTAGGAGATCATTTGTGAGGGATGGGTGGGGCGGGGGGGGGGGGGGGGGGAATGTCAACTGCCTAGGGGCCTCCACAGGGTTTAATCCGGCTTTGGGACCTATTTGAAGTGTCAGACCCAACCCAGTACATGACATCCAAAATCAAAATGATGCTTTAGGGTGCAAAGATACCACACAAAATGTTATTACATTGTGCTAAGGTGGATTCCGGTCTGCTGTATTTCTCAGTATGATATGCTCAGTACCAGGATTTGTCAATATATGAACACACTACACTGTTTTTATACTTAACTCAAAACTTAAAGTTTAAAATGTTTGCTTGATCGTACAAGAGAACACATTTAGGCCCCACTACTTTCAAAGTTCACCAACCACCACTGGGCATGATTAGTAGGGGCCGGTATTTGCTACGAGTGGAGGGGGTGGGCAAGGATGGGATAAAATAAAAAATAATATTACAAAAAAATCTTACTTTCAGTCACCCACGTCCCACCTCGCGCTACCCTGCTCCTTTTCAGGAAGTCACAGGCTCACAGCCTGCCTTGCAGCCAATCCTGAAGCTGCTCTTGCATGAGAACAGCTTCAGGATTGGCCTGAGCGCTCTACATTAGTGCTCCAGGACAGACAGTGAGTCTTTGCCTGCCATCTCCAACCCCAGCAATGCAGCTGGGTTTAGAGAGAACTTTATTTTGCATGATGGTTTGGCTGGCATGAGATGGCTGGCCAAAGCATCATGTGGAGTGAAGGGAGTGCGCCACCACTCCCCTCAGTGCTGTCACTCCCCCAAGACTTGGCAAGAAAGAAGAAAAAAAATAAGTGTGGTTTTATTTTTCCTTTCCTGATGTATTTTTTGGGGGTGGGATGCTGCTCAGCTGGGTATGATATGCTCAGGCAAGTTTTTATTTTTTTAAAATTTTTTTAACACAAACTTTATTTGGTATTCCTGGTGTACATTACCTAATTAAGCAGTACTTCACATATGTTACTTTTAAAAAGAAATGATCTGTGATTTATATACATAACATTTCATATCTACATGACACAAGTTGTTCATGTGTTCCTGTGCATAACCATTTTACAGAAACCAAGGATAAATTAGTTCATCTTGGCATTATAATCTTACAATATATGCTTCATGCTTGAGGCATATTATAACTAGAACCCAATGCATCCCACCTACCCTAACCCACCCCTGATAACCAAACCCGCAACAAGAAAACAATTGCCGCTGTGAAATTATTACTGGTAGAAAGTACCAGTTGATAAGTACAACCAATATTGTTAGGGAGGACAAGGGAGGGGATGCAAGAAAAATACAAGGGGCCAGGGAGAGGAGAGCGGGAGGGGAATGATAATCCACTCAGAGGTCACCCAGCTAAGGGTTCAGCCGCTGCGAGAGGGGGGATCGAATAGCCACACCAATATTAGTTTGTGGAGTTTGAGAGTCCACTGAAACCTCCTTCGTGTTCGTTCTAAAAAGCTATACCAATTGCTTCCATTCTAATGATATTTGACGTTTTTGTAGTCCCCTGTGTTCCTCCCGCTGCAGCGCCTCCTGCTCTGCAGTAGCCCAACGGAGGACTTCCTCCTCCCCTTTACCCGCACTTGCTGGTGTACGAGATTTCTAGCTCTGTGTAATTAGCCTTTTTGCAATCATTAGGGCTAAGCCTGCAACTTCGATTTCTTGGGAAGTAGTAAAAGGTCTAAAATACAGGCTTCTACAGTATCCCAAAGCGTACGTCCTGTTAACACAGACAAGTTCTGGATAACTCCTATCCGAAACCCAAGCAGCGCCGGGCAGGACCACAACATATGGATAAAATCAGCGTCTTGGGCATGGCTTCTGGCGTGGCTTCTGGGGTAGTTCGAGGAGGCAGTAGTGTACATGTTGTGTCGAGTTTTCGGGGTGAGGTAAGCCCTATGCAAAATAAATAATTGTATTACTTTCAATCAGCAGTTACGAGATACCTTTCTAGGATGTTCCAACATTAGTGTCCATTCCCTAGCTTCCAAATCTTGTGATAATACTGTTTCCCATTTATGTCTGAGAGGTCTTAACGGGATATTCAGATGTTCCCTCAACCCACGGTACAACCACCGGACAAGATGACGGCCATGCCCCGTTAAGTGAATGGACTTCAACAAATGAAAGGTGGGAGGTTCTCTCTGGTCCACTAGCCAGTATTTGTGAATGAAGTGTGTAATCATGGCATGTATGAGGAAAAGGGTGTCAGGCACCGCATTAGTGCGTACAAACTCATTGTGAGGCATCAGGTTACCATCATGAAATAAATCTCCAATTGTCCCAATCCCTAGCTGTGTCCAAACCCAAATTTGTACCTTTTTTATTATTCCACGTGTTGTGGGTAAGCCTCAGAGGGGGATATTCGGGGCATATGGGAAAGGTATTTTCACGTATTTATGAGCTTGTCTCCAATAGTGAAGTGCTATGCGTGAGGAAGGGAGGGTTCTGCACTTTATCTGCCCCCGGGCACAGCAATGCCTGTAATGTACCACATCCAAGGCGGTGCCGAGAATACGGTATCTAAAATAAATTATGGCCTGGTAGTCAGTATGCCAGCCACTGCAATTGCCCAACTATGCAGTATACTTTAAAATTGGGTGCTCCCATCCCGCCTGCAGCGCTGGGAAACTACCTCTTGGCTAATGCCATTCTATGTCTGCTCAAACCCCAAAGCAAGGAGGTCAAAAGGGTGTCTAGAGTTTTAAAAATCCATGCTGGGAGGATAACAGGAAGGTTTACAAATTGATGAAGGAGCCGGGGCAGCATGACCATTTTGGACACCGCAAGACGGCCCGCTACTGTGAGCGGTACAGTATTCCAAAATGAAACCTGGGACCTAAGGGAGTTGATGGTCCGCATTACGTTGCCAGCTATTGTGTCGGCAGTGGTTCTGTATAGATAGATTCCTAAATATTTAAAGGTTATAGGTTCTACTCTAAACTGAAACTAGCCAAAACTTAAAAAGGGGTCGGCATACATATTATTGAAAGAATATGCTATGGACTTAGAGGCATTGAGATGTAACCCTGATAGCTTCCCGAACTGTAAAAACACATCCACTATTGCCTGTATACGTTTATGCAAGTCCTGAAAATACAATAACATGTCATCTGCATAGAGTGACACAGAATGGACTGTACCATGAATGGGAATACCATAGGGGACCATAACTTGCCATAGATATTGGGATAGAGGTTTGAGCGCCAGGACAAACAATAAAGGCGACAGGGGGCAGCCCTGTCACGTGCCTCGATAAAAAAAATACGCTGGCGATATGATCGAACCAGTTTTTGCGCAGGCTGTGGGGTTAGTATAGAGTGATTTTATCCAGTTACAGTCTGTCGGAGGTAGTCTGAGCTTGGTCAGGACAGCTAACATATAAGACGAACTCAGTGTATCAAAAGCTTGGCATATACTTAGAGCTAGATATCCAGCACGAGGGAACTGTGCTGAGGTCGCATGGGAACAAACCCTCGCTGATCTACATGTATGAGTTGAGGGAGCACGGGAAGAAGCCTAGATGACAGAAGTTTACTGAGTATTTTATACTCTGTATTAAGGTTCGGGTTTGCAGGATGTCAGCTCAAGAGGATCTTTGTCAGGCTTCAGCAAGGAAGTGACTAATGCTTCTCTAGTTGTGGGGGGCAGTGTACCCTCAGCAAGCGAGGTAGTGTAAAGCTGCAGAAGTTTAGGCACCAGCGCTGTTGCAAAGGTTGAGTAAAATTCAATAGGGAGCCCGTCAGACCCTGGTGTTTTATTATGAGCTAACACCTTAATCGCCATTTTAATTTCTATTGGTGTAATTGGTGCTTCTAGGTCTTGGACATCAGAGTCAGAAATAACTGGGAGGTCCACCTCCACAAGAAAGCGAGTAGTAGCGTCTATCATGTCTAGATGAGGAGCCGCATATAGAGAGGCATACTAGGAATGGAATGCGGAATTTATCTCAGCCTGTGTGGTGACCTGCGTTTGCTGGATATTAATAATTGCCAATATGGGAGTGGAAGTTGCAATGAGCCTCGCCAATAAGATGCCTCAGAGTGCGTGCGAAGTGTGTAAGTGTTAAAGTCGATCAATCTTCAACGTTCCATATGTGACCCTAGCAAGTTGTAAGCGTTCCACCCCATCCCCGTCCTTCTGGGCCTCCACCACCTGTGCTTGCAGTTTGCCCTCCAGCTCCGTGAGTTCTCTAATCACTTCCCTTCTAAATCCCACCAAGGAGCTCAAGGAGACACCCCGAATTGACACCTTAAATGCCTCCCATTTCAGGGATCGGGTCATGGCTGTACCCTCATTAATTGTAAAATATGTAGTGATGGCAGTGGCTAATGTGGCCCTATACACTTGGTCTTCTAATTGTAAGGGTTGCATGCCCCAGGTCGGGATGGGTGTGGGAAAGCGTCCCCACTTGAGGTTCAGTTCAATGGTATTGTGGTCTGAGATTGTCTTACCTAATTAAGTACAGTGCGAAATGGTCGAGGAGAGTTCGGGTGAGCACAGGAAATAGTCCAGGCATGTATGCAACATGTGGGGGTGAGATTAGAAGGAATATTCCTGCATGTGTATGTGCTGGGACCTCCAAACATCTATTAAATTCCATCCTTGTGCACAGAGCAACAGCGCCACAGCCTGGGAGCACGCGGTTGTGTTTAGCAAAGGAGGGTGAGAGCGATCTAGGAGTACATCAAACACTGCATTCATTTCACCCCCTAGTGTCCATGGATAACAGGACCTGTCAGAGAGGGCTAGCGAGACCCGGGACAGAAAGGCATCCTGGTCTGCATTTGGCACATAAAGAGATCCAACACCACTTGTGTACCATCTAAGGTCCCCCATAAGAACATGTAACGCCCTTGTTCATCTATCTTACTCTCACTAAGGGAGAAGGGTATCCCCGCCCATATCCATACTGCAGTCCCTCTAGAAAAGGCAGAATATGCAGTGGCATATATTTGATCCCCCAGCGGAGCTGCAGTTTCGCGGTTTTCGTTGGCATTAGGTTTGTCTCTTGCAAATACTTTATTTGGGCCTTGCGGCGGTGTAACTGTGCTGCTATACGATGGTGCTTAGAAATTGCTCCCAATCCCCTGATATTCCAGGATAAGATAGTGTAGGATTTGGGTGTAGTCATCATCAAGGCACCTTGGTGGAACCCACACACTCCCCCCCATCCCAACCCACCTCCCTCCATCCCCCCACACATCGGACCATGCGGCAATAATACAAAAATAAAAATATAACCCAATACTGGGTCCAAAAATCTAAGTTCGCTCGACCAAACTGTGTGAGAAACATCAACATGAATCACATCAACCTGTTGCTATCGCCTGTGGGGGGAGGTTGCAAACAGTACTGTTCCTTAGGAAAAAAAGAAAGAAAAGAACACAAAGCATGGAATCGCCCAGGACAGGCCTGGCCGGGTGGACATACCATAGCGTCCCCAGTTACATAGTGAAGAACTATAATACCAACTCACCGGCTGCCGCAGGGACCAGCACCCACCACTGCGGGAATAAGGACATTTCTTATAACACAATTTTGTAGCACACTGGCAGTCTAGGCCGATAAAACAACCTTATAAACATCACATTGACTTATCATTCCAAGGGATCATTACTCAGCTACGTAGACACTGAAGGGAAAAGTGGGGCACTACCAACTGATTCAGAGTCCGAGTTGGCCTCAACTGATGGACTGGTGCTGATAGGTGGGCGAGGTGGGCGGAAGGCCGCAGCAGATCGAAGAGTCTCTTGCCTACCCTCCAACACCTGTTGCTGAGATGGAGAACCGGAGCCTGTGCTCTGCATCACAAGACCCTTTCTATGTCTCCAGGGAGCACGCTATGACTTCGGCTACGTGAAGTCCATCCGCTTTGCAGGTAAAACATCTGGAAAGGTTTTGTCGAGCCAGTCCCAAACTTCGTCGGGTGAATCAAAAAATAACGATCAGTGATTGTATATAACTTTCAGTTTTGCTGGGAATAGCAATGCAAAGGTGAGGCCCGCAACACGACTCAGGCCTTGACCTCCAGAAATGAAAAGTGTTTACGCGTACAGCCAGGGAAGATAGCTATTCTCACATTGTCAATTTGCATTGGATCATTGTCGCAATCCGCCTGCAGCACATGATCCCGGTCCCTGTAATTTAAGATTCTGGCCAGCACTGGTCGGGGGTTTGCGCCAGGAATTGGATGGCATTTAGGTACGCAGTGGGCCAGTTCGACGGTAAAATGGGCGGACAGGCCAGTTGGGGCCACACTCATTTTCAGCCAGTTTTCTATGTAAGTCATCGAGTTAGGGCCTTCTGTTCCTTCCGGCAGTCCAACAATTCTAAGATTATTTCTCCGGGCACGACCTTCCACATCGTCTGCACGGGCCTGGAGGGAGTCGATTTGCTGGCGTATTTAACTAAGTTGTTCGGCATGGGCAGCTACTTGCGGCACCACTTTTTCCAGAGTTTGTTCCGCAGACTTAACTTTCTCCGCTAACTTTCCATGATCGGCTTTGAGGAGATTGAGCTCCACAGAGATCATGCCCAATCGGTTCTCCAGTACTGTTTGGGAAGCTCGTATTTCTTTTAAGATCACGTCCAACTTATCTTCCGGAGGGTTGGATATGGCTCCGTCCTCAGGGTAGCAGGACCGGACTGAGGAGTGTCCAGAGTGTGGTGAGAGTGACCCAGTCCTCCCAGATCCAGAGGTAGATTTTGTCTTGCCCCTGCCCATTATTGCTGGTGTGTTGGGTGCATGCAGACCAAGTCGCTGCAAGACCAGGGGTGTCCCCTGTGTAGCACGTGCCCTACCACCACTGGCCCCAAGGCCCACTCCTGCTCAGGCAAGTTTACTAGCAACACTAAGAGACAGGGCTTGGCTTCCTATGAGCTTTGAGTTAGATTTAGTGAACTGCCACATGTTAACACATAAAGTCCGAAGATTTTGTTGTGATGTACTTCTTTGATGCTGCACAGGTTTTGCTGACGTCCCATAGCAACTAAAAAAAATGGGGGAGGGTAAAATCTTTTTTTTTCAACCAGCAGCAAGCTACCAATTCTACGTCCACCTGACCCAGAAATGCCCCACAGAACAAGAATTCCTTGTTCTGCTCTGAGGAATCCTCGAATGAGATATGTTGGTCCCTCCAGCACGGTCAACGGTGAGATGGACATTGCAATAACCTTAATAATAATTATATTAAAGTTAATTACACTGGCCGTCATGTGCTAATGCTCTTCAAAGCAACTTTCCAGCAGGGGGAGCTTGTGTAGGGCTCTGCCTGTGAGCAAACCAGCAGGACCCCGCAGAAAGGCACAGCACACAATTTCCTGCTGGGGAAGTTGCTTTGAAGTGTACAGTGAAGGGTCTGGGCAATGCATTTACCTTAAGCAAAAAAACAAAAACAACTGTGGTTCTGACTTTGGGATTTTTTTTTCCAGTCTATGGAGTAGAAGGTCAGTCCCAATTCTGCTCCATTGGTGGAAAAACAAAGCACATTTCTTGTGTTCTGCCTCCTCCACAGGCATTTTGCCCACCTCTGCTCACCACGATCTGCATCTTTTGCATGGGCCACCAAAGAAAATGACATGTCTTCCTCTCTGCTGGTCCAAAGCAAGTTTATTTACGTGGGCTGCTGTAATCAAGTCACTTGTGTCTTGTTTGTAGTACTATAAATGATATGGCCCTAAAAAGGCACGTTACATAGTTGGGGTCAGCATTCTTTGTTCCCTGGCAACCAGGGGAACTTTAGCTTTACAAACTAAAATTCTTAAATTACAAGCGCCATTAACGTTTGAATATTCAATTCAGGAAGTCGTCATCAGCCTTGTTCTTGATCAATTTAAATAAAGCCGCATTTTCCTGGAATTTTCAGCCTGATTCACAATGTAATGCAGGGTTGCTCTAAAATCTTACGAGCTTACTTTTTAAGAATTCCCAAAGATTCCTAGAGTACTTCTACAAATCAGTGACTAGCAAAGATTCCCAAGAGTACTCGCACACAACTGATACATGCAGAAATACCAGAGGAAAGAGGAAACTAGAGCTAAGGGTCTATTCAAACACACCACATAGAGCTCGGAACATAGGAGGGGAGTAACAAAAGAAAAGAATACTTTTCTTCAGTCAGCTTCTCAGATCACTGAAGTCCATTGACAAAGCTGCTTCTATAGAGCACTGTTCTCTAACATTAGTGAGTAGTGGTACCGTCCAAGCTTCATGCAATAGCTGGCCTGAAGTTCACATCAAAGGTTTACAAAATATCGAATCACAGGAGGGGCACCTAATTAAAATGAATTAGGCATGGCACAACTTGTGACCCCCTGTGACTGGCTACAATCACAGGGATGGTATCCTGAAAGGGAAAAAAAATAACAAATCCATATGACTGCGTTCCAGAACTGAAACCTTTTCTTTTAAGCATCCCCATGCTCCTTAAAAGAGCCTGGGTTGGTGTAATGAAAAAAGTTATATTTTTGAAACCTTCGGTGAAAGGTGTGTGATACCCTGGGCCACATCCTACTACTCCTGAAGCTGCCCCACCGATTTCAAAGTGAATAAGGTCTAAAGGTGACCCCTTTCCCGTTGTGAATGAAATAAAAGGGCACACATTAGCCTTTAGTGTGTTTAAAATGGAACCCACAAAGGTCTACTGTGCTGTGAAGTGTGACACGTGTTATCGTGATTGGTTATCAGGCGTTTCAATTCTTAAAGACAAAGGCTCAGATAAATGTGACAGCTCGTGTAAAGGGCTGGCAAGAAGCTGCTAAACATCCCCTTTTATCAAGCTGCTTTCAATTGCAGCATAAGGTTCTTACATAATGTGTATTACTTTACCTTTGCGTTGCCGCTGAGTGAAGGCTGAAGAAGATGAGTTAGCTTGGAGTTTCTGTATGGTACATGTAAAGCATTAGTCTTCAAAGCTGTAAAAGCCTGTCAAAGTAAAACAATTTTTTTTTATATATTAGGTTTGGTAAATATGTTGTTTTTAGTCACACTTGTCAGCGTCCTCTTGGCAGCAGCATACTTTTAAGGTGTAAATATTTGACAAATTTGCCTCAAGGCACTTTAAAAAAATATAGAAACAGATGTACAACTATTTTTAGCAGTCGCAAATGGGAAATCGGACAGTTTGCGCCTGCTAAAAAGGGTTGTGTGTATGTGCAAACCCTATATTGTGAGTCGGCAACCTATTACTGACTCGCAAAATAGGGTTTGCGAGTGGCTATTAGGAAGGGGCGTGCCAAGGGCGCCCCATCCAAATAGCGAGTCTCCTCCTAATAGCGAGTAACACTGGCATGTACCATTGTTTTTCCACCACAAATGTAGTCGCAAAACAATTGCAGTTACCACCTACTTCAAGTAGGTGGTAAGCCAGTCGCAAACAGTAGGGGGTCCCCAAGGGATCCCTTCTTCTTTGTGTTGGGAAGCACAAACATTTTTTAAGGGCAGGCAGTGGTCCCACGGATCACTGTCTGCCCTTAAAAAATTAAAAGGATACTTTACATTTTTTTTATTTTTAAATTCATCCCGTTTCCGTTTAAGGAAAATGGGCTGCATTTGAAAAAAAACATAGCTTTATTTAAAAAGCAAACACAGACACGGGGGTGTGCTATCCCCAGCTAGTCCACCAACTATGTGATATGTGAGATTCCTAAAGGGCCACAAATTGTGTCACCAACCTCATTAATATTAATGAGGTAGGTCTTTAGCGGCCTCATTAAGAATCACAAACAGTGTCTGAGACACTGTTGTACATTCCCATTTTGCGAGTCGCAAAATGCCACAATTTGTGATTCGCAAAATGGAATGGTTGTACATCTGGCCCTTAGTGTTTGAAATAAGTACATAGTGGACTGCTTGCCCTGGAAACTGCAGTACCATCTAGCAGTTAAAGCCAGCCTGCACTGGCTGCTAATATAGCCAAGATAGCTCTACATCGCAAGTGTTATTCAGGCTCCAGGCTCATTTGTCAAAACTAGAACTGCACCCTAAAATGTTGTATAACAAAAGGGACCCCAGTAATAATGTTAGCAGACATTTCCATGGTGGTTACAATTAAGCCAGGAGTTTTGAGGTATGAGCTATATTACTGGGACGCCCCTTGCTATCAACACATCAGTGCCTGGAAATTGCAAGACATATTACCCCAGAGAAGGACTCCTCTCTCGAACATTGGAGGCAACAATAGTGTGAGGAATTACTTTTCAGTTACCAAGACTGTTTACAACTGTGCTAAATAATTTTTGCTGTGACTGCTTTATTTTATATGGCTAGAAACAGTGTGCTACAACCACTGCATCAGTCTTCCACTATACAACCCTTAACTAAAGAGGTAAGTCCTCAATCTGAGACAGGCATTCCACTAGACAGGTATAACAAATACATTTCTACTACAGAAAATGTAAATATATTTTAAAATAAACTCCTCTGCCCCTTCAGTACCAACTGTCATCCTTTTTTGTCGTCCCCTGTTGGAAACAGGTCACGTGGCCTCCTTCTAGAGCATTCCTGCAGTTAAGGGCTCATACTGCATTGTCATCATTCACTCTGACTAATGTATATTCCTCAGTATTGCAAGATATTTAGCATAGTCCTGCTCTCAGTGATTGTTGTGGCCTCTGGACCTGTATCAGGTCTCAAAGATTTGCTAAGCAGCATAGAGCACTAGTGAAGCTGTTCCTTATAGAAAGACTCTGGAAGCCCCCAAACCGGTGATATAGCCAACATATTCCACAGGTCAATGAAAGTCTGGTATAGCGTCTTGGCAATTGTATTTCCAGTTCAAGTCATTAACAATAACCTCCAGCAGATTCTATAGAATGACCAACATATAGAACTGCCCACAGCATGCTATTCCATAACATCTACATTCTGAAATATCTCAACACATCTTCCTCCTTTTAATATTCGAACAAAGAAAACTTAATCAACCCCCATACGGAAATAATATATCTTGCAGGATACAGGCAGAATTTGCAAGAAAATATGAGCGGCGCTCAAAAACATGAAAACATATGTAAAGGTAAGATAAATACCTCTCACTGTGCTCCTCCTAAACTGTTGACTTACATAGATTTTCAAAGCTCCATTCTCTCCCCCCAACCAGCTGAGTTCAAATTCACCATCCACACAAGCCACTTGATCTTCCACTTCTTGCGTACGGGAAATATGCTTCACGGGCATTCTTGACAAATAATCAACAATTACATATCTTTTACCTTGCACATATTCCACAGCAAAATTGTAGTCCATCACAGACAACAATCATTGCGAAATACGAGGCATCAGACTCCCTTGTAAACCCCGCCTGCACTTAAAAGTATGTACAAGAGCCTTATGATCGGTTTTGAGCACAAACGGCAATCCCCACAAATAATACCTGAAATGGTACATTCACCAATAATAGGCTGAAACCTCTTTCTCAATGACAGAATACAATTGTTCTGCACCTTGTAATTGTCGGGCCACAAATCCAATAATCCTTTCCCCTTCCTCAGCCACATGGGTCAAAACTGCCCCAAGACCAACATTGCTAGCATCAGTAGGTACCATAGTTTTCCTGCTAGTGTCAAAGTGACCTAATGTCGCTGCAGGAGCTAGAGATTGTTTTACACGAATAAACGAATCTGCACACTCTGGAACCCATTCAAACACATTTCCATTCTTTAGCAGTACTTTCATAGGTTCTACCACGTCTGAAAAATTTGACACAAATTTCGAACAATATTCAGCAAGGTCCCAAAAAGATGTCAGCCGTTCTTTGTTGATGGGATAATGAGTGTCCTGTATTGCCTTCATAATGGGTTTTTTCGGTCTTATTCAATTCGCAGGCACTTTATGTCCCAAATAATTTACTTGTTCCAACCTCAAATGGCATTTTTCTCTTTTTTTATGGTCAACCCATGAATTGCTATCCTCTCCAAAACCTCTTCCAGCAACACATCATGATCTTTAAACAATTTTCCCATCACCATGATGTCATCCTGAAAACATAGCACCCTCTGCATACCCTCAACACTTTTTTTGCAATATCCTCTGAAAAACAGTAAAAGCTGACTCTAATCCAAACAGCACTCTTCAGTATCGGTACTCTCCTAGTGGTGTAAAAAAAAAAAAAGTCAACGGGGCGAGATTTTGGATGTAAGTTTACCTGATGGTACACTGCTGACATGTCCAAAACACTAAACACATTACCACCACCCATCATGGTTAGCATTTCACCAATGTTAGGTAACGGCTACCTGTCCACCCATTTATTTTCATTGAGATCCCTCAAGTCAATACATAGACGGATCTTATTTCCTTCCTCCGGAGCAACTTGCAATGGGGGACAGCCATTTGGCTGATTCAATTGGCTCAATTATTAATCTTTCAGTAGTTTGTTTAATTCTTGTTGGAGCGGTTCTCTCATTAAATAGGGTATGGTTCTCATTTTGTGCAAAACAGGTTTAGCATGCTTCTTGAGGATAATTTGGTACGTACATTTCTACAATACACACAATTTTTCAGAAAACACTTGAGGGAACCTTTCCGTAAGCTCCTTTCCCCACTCACTGCCCACATCATGTTTCACTAATTCACTCTCATTCACCGGTTCTACCACCATGACCGGTCTTTGGCATTAGGATCAATCACAATGTTCAAGTCCCTCTGGTGGCACCAACCCAAAAGAATTGAACCCTCACTGATTATATAAACTCTCCCATGCACCCCATGTCACTTGAAAAATATATAAATCCATTGTATTTATTAATATATTAATCCTCTTGCCACCGTATAAAACAGCTTTCACATCAGATTATTGTCAATATTTAATCTTGGCACCCAATTCATTTTGATATGTCTCCATAGAGATCAGAGTAAACAAACTTCCAGAATCAGCCAATACTTAAACTCTCACAGTTCCTAATATGATTTCACAATGGGGCTTTTCCAATTTTCCTGTATTTTCTTGTCTTATATTTCCATCACTTGTACAGTTGTTCTCTTGAATAGTAGCGCTCTCTATTTTATTTATAGACAATATTATTTCCACTTAGTTCACACTGACCTTCGACCATTTTCACTCTACCAGTTTGTGCCTTCCCCTTTGATCTACAAACGTTTGCCAAATGCCCTCCATTTTCAAACGATCTACACGTCATATCTCTTGCTCCACAAGCAAAACTAGAACTAATGTGCCCTGCACACCCACACCTATAACAGGTTACAGTCATACGTTCTTCAAATATTGGAACTGTAGAGCTTCCATTCTTAATAGCTTTTTAGAGCTCTCTTTCCTGACATCTTTTACTTCTATCGCAAGTTCTTTTTCTGTAATTTTTGTACTGCTTTTCCCCATATCAATCTCCTTCAGCCACACAGTGGCGTGCTCCAAACTCCGTGTAATTTGTATAGATTCTTCTAAATTGGGATCTTTTGATGACAATTTTCTTTCACTTGCTTGTTGTTTGTACACCTAACAATTTAGTCCCTAATTAAAGAATCAACCAAGTTTTGGAAAACACAATCAACTGATAGACCACGCAAAGAGGCAACATAGGTCATGATGTCTTCATCTGGTCCTTGTACACTACAAAAGAACCTATGCTTCTTGAACACTAAATTCACTTTGGGTGTGAAGTGCTTCTCCAGCATTTGTAGTGATATGTCATACAAATTAATTGGCTGGTCGTTTCTAATGCCCAACAAAATCTCAGGTAAGTATCATAAATTCTTCTACCTTCCACGCCTAGGTGGTGCAAGAGAATAGCTTGCTTTTGTACAGGACCATATATATCCCCTCTAATAGCTAACAAATAGGCGAAGAACATATTCTTCCATCGTTTCCAAGGATTTGCAGGTTCTCCAAGCACTGGTAGAAAACTTGGAGGTGCTGCCATGCTTTGCTCAAGCATACCTGTAAGAATAGTAAATTAAAAAACCAAAACAAATAACAAAACAGCAATCCAACATAATAGGCTGACACAAGTAGCAAATTATTTAAAATAACTAACTAAAATAATGTTAGTTGAATTGAGTCTTCCAAGTGTTCTTTTCAAGTTTGTTGTTTGTTATATTTTATAGAGTGTTGTTTATTTAAAGACGGTATTTTTTCTATTTCTGCTTTTATGAAGGAAAGTCTCTTTTCTATGTCTAGCTTCACCAGGCAACAGGCTTCATCAGCCTTGCATCACCACTTGTATGCTGTATTCACATGACCATCCGGTAAGTACGCATCTCTTTATTACTTTTGGTTACATCAATGCGTGTTAAATGTCAGCCGACATTGAACTATCAACAGTAGAGCATGCGGCTGCTGCACGTGGAGTTTTGGGCACGGTCTGAAGATTACTGCCAGTAGAGCGTGTGCAGGCTGCTGCATGCAAAGCTCGGAAAATAATTAGGGGTTTGTTCTAATACTCCTGCCGCACCTGGGCAAATTTATCAAGCAAAAAAACGAATTAATGCAGAGGAATAAATAACAAATTCCTATAGGGAAAAAAATGGGTACTTGATCTCTGAACTGTCTTTCTTCTTTATAACTCAAATACCAACTCCAGGTGTACTATCCAAAACAGACTTTAGCTTTTTTTTAAATATATGAAAGAAGCATAAACATGTACACAAATATATACACACATATACATTTACAATTCCTTCCTACCCATTCTTACTAAATACGGTTGCTAATCACAAAAAAAAGAAAATTCCTTCAAAAAGCAGTCCGGAGAAGAGATATTCCAATACACTATAGAAGGGGTAGATCAACCCTCCACATAGTAAAAGAAGTGTGTATCCAATTTTCTTATATGCAAATCTTAGTCTATAAGACTCCTCCATTCTGTAGGGTGGACATGTTTCGGCCCATTGATTCGGCCCTCATCAAGACATGGGCAAAAGGAATACAATACTGCCTGCTAGGGGGTTTCCAGTGCTCCGTATGGATACTGGAGGAAGAATCTCCTCTACAGTGTCTCTGCAGTGACACTGGTCTGGGTGAATCAATAAATGATAAGTCTGTAATACGGAGCATTAGACTTCACTGTCTAATGCTTCACTGTAAGTAAAGGGGACAGCTAATGGCAACGTCTGTACAATAAAGAATCAGGGAACAGCCTCCACTTACGACTGCTCTCAAAGAACTGCTGTAATAGGAGTAGCAGGCTTGCAGCAAGACAAAGGCTGGACAACTTCAACATCCTGACTTCCTGGGGATCCAATCACGTGAAGCCTGAAGATTGCTGCCCATAGGTCATGCGCAGGCTGCTGTACTTGAAGCTCGGAGCACGGCTGAAGATGCGGCTTGAAAATTGCTGCCTAATGGCTGTTACCTAGTAACATGGTTGAATAAAAGGTGTGTTTATTTTTTGGTTATGGCACCTCTAGTGTGGCGCTTGAAGTTCTGTTGCTGCTTCGAATATAATAATTAGTTTAACTCCAAATTCCACAAGTATTAGGCTTACGTGTATCATACTGCGCTCAAAAACAGTGAAAGAAACATTTACCGTTGAAGGTTCAGTGTCAAATGACATGGGTCTTTGCATGAGTTCTTGTAGTGCTATCTTAATATAAATAGCGTTGTTTCAGAGGTGGAGGTTAGGTTGTCCTTTCTGCTCTCTGTGCAGAGCTAACACGTTGCCACAAATTGTAGTAAACACACCATCCCGGTATAGTTTATTGGTAATTTTATCTCCAGTTCAAGTCATGAACAGTAACCTCCAGCAGATTCCATAGAATGAGCAACATCTAGAACCGCCTACACCATCCCATTCCACAGCATCATCCCTTTCATCACTGTAAGTACTACATTCTGAAATATCTCCACAGAAGCCCAGCGAGTCTTAGTTTGTGCTTTCTGTCAAGCCTCTATATGGAAACCCATGTAACACTACTAGTGTTGCCGGTAGGGAGTTGCCGGAATGTTCAATGTCTGCTTTTTCATGAAAAGCGAGAGGGTATTATCAGCATGGCTCGCGGACTTCAGTGTTTGCGGCTGATATAATGCATGATATAACGGTAGAGTGTGTGGCCTAACGGGCAGAGCTGCCGACTTTGGAGCTGGGGAATCAGGTTTGAGTCTGGCATCGGCTCAACATCCTGTAATTCTGTGCAAATCACTTAATCTCTCCCATGACTACCAAAAATGAATATCCTCGTGTAATGTAACTGGTGCTCATGTAAAGCGCTCCAATACCTTCGGGTCGAGTTGGCGCTATATAAAACTGCAAAAAACAAACAAACTGCTGAGTAGGGCGTCTTGCAGTAATAAGAGATCAGTTCTTTGGAGTTCACATGTTTCCTTTCATATTTATATCTCAACCTGCTTTCATACTCATTGGTGAACTCCTCAATAGTGTTTGCTAAGGTAACTACTGCAACAGTGACCTCTGGGTAGGACAGCCATTCTTGGACTAACAAAGTAAGGTTTCAAACTTTTGAGCCTCTTCACACAGATTGTGATTGAGCATGATCTTCCTAAAGTGGTAACATACGTTTTGGCTTGTTAACAAATCTTCAATAAGGGTTTTTATCAAAGCCTTAATTGTCTATCACAACTGTGTTTCATGTAAAAACTGCAATATTAAATCACAGTTTCCAATACTATAGTGACGCCCTCTTGGACCCACTTTGGTTCCCCTTTTAGTTTTACATTTTACACGTTTTTAGCTGAATTTGTTTTAGAAATATTTTATTTACATGATATTATTCTAGCAAGATGTTGTACATGCTGCTTGTTTTTAGAAAGCCTTTCCTGCTACATTGTCTGTATTTCCTGTTCAAGGCTAAGAACAGAACAAGATATCTTAGTGTTTGCGTTGTCCACCTGGTGACAGCTTCTAACATCTAGAAACATCATTGCATCAGAGCTGTAACTCTAACACAGTAGTTTTAATATATAAACAGTGCACTGTCCCTTTATGGGTCAGAGTGGCATTCCAGCCATAACGGACCTGGAACCAATGCTGTGTTCAACATGCAGCTCTGCTAACGCTCATCTTCCATCCAGATTCTGCAGAGAGGGATTTCCAATCCAACTCCAGACTAAGGCATTCAGGTATGGGGTTTCAGGCTAACCTAAGAGACCAAGTAGAGGGTAGACGCACTATGCTGTCAGAGTAGGGGTAGTGTTAGGTAGAAATAAATATATATATATGAATCTGACTGCCATTGTTGGACTGTTCATTCTTTTCACCATGTTTATAATGCTGGTTACATTGCTTTGTTTTATTTGATTAATTATCAAAGTTCACTCTTTCTATGCAAGATTACGATTGTTTCAATAAATGTTTTGAACATTTCCTTTGTATCTTTCTTATGTTTACCAAGGGCATGCATGAGTAAACAATGAAAGGGGTAAGATCTGTTTCTATAATTCCCTTGAGGATCAGAATGTTATATTCGAGTTTGCCAAAATCAGCTGTCACCGCAGATAGGTTAGGGGTTTGGGTGAGACAGTGTGAGCTAGCTAGGAATTGGGACAACAATCTCTGATGGTGTAAATGGACTCCGTCCCTGCACTCTGACGCACTGTTGTTCTAATATGCAGTCCTGTCTTTTCTAGTGGGAACCATATAAAAATATTAGGGGCCTGATTCTGATGCGCTTAGGAAAGCATTCCCACCTAGGGCCTGATTCTGATGCGCTTAGGAAGGCCTCCTAACGGCATTTTCTCCTTCCAAATCAGATGGGGAACATGTCTTACCGACCGATGGCCCAATTATGATGCGGTTAGGGACATATGCTCCCATTGAAGTCAATGGGAGTCCAACCAAATCGGATCGGGAAGCAACCGGATGCATCGTACTCCGTTGGTTGGACTCTCCCGATCCGAGTGGGTCGGAAACCATTTCCAAACCGATTCGGTCTTGAAGCTTTCCAACCCGCATCAGAATTGGGCCCTAATATATGCAAACTGATAATGCATATTCTGCCTGGAGTATTAATACCTTGGTTTTGGTCCTTAGGAAATGTATAATTATTATACATACTCCATCAGGTAGATGACCATTAGTTACTTTAGCGTCTAGGTTTCACTAAATAAGAAACAATCAAGGGAGGAGGGATCAATTAGCCCCTTTCCGAGGACATTATTACAGGAACCACACTCTATATGAGATGATCTAGTAATGCCTTCCCTCCATCTGCTATATACAAGCATGTTCTAAAAGACTACGAATATTCCTAAGTTTTCCTTCTTCTATCAGGGAAAAGCTGTCTCTCTCCCTCACAGAGTGGTCCAAAAAGATTGGTTACTTATAACAAATGGTGCCTGCTTGTCGACTGGTGCTTGTGTGCAGTGTAGGCCTTTGGATTAAACACTTTTAAAAGGATCTATATGGCCTGCTGCCTCGATGAAAGTAAACCTCAGCGTGAGGAATGGCCTGTTTCCTTTTAAAATCTAATTCTTCTTTTATATCATTCAGTAACAGAATTCACTTTTTTAAGTTCATTATTCACTGATGAAACCATATGATATATAGTTACAGAGTCGAACACGGTGCTAGGGTTCCTGTGTTGCTGGGATGATTATTTCGGTGCAGGAAGAGAAACCTTCCTGCACAAAAACATTCACAAGAGGTTTTTACCTCGTTCTATGTGTGCAGCACAATGCAGCACACATAGAAAGAGGAAAAATGAGGAGAAACAAAAATATATCTCCTCTTTGTGCCTCCCTTACACCTCCCTTGGGAGGTGTACGTTTTTGGCACTCTCTCAGACTTACAATTTCTTGTAAATCTGGGGCAGTGTCAAAAAGCCATGGATGTTGCTGGGAATGCCCCCAGCAAAACCCATGGAAAGCCCCTTTAACACAGTTTTCTGCCTGAAAGGGGGACATATTTATAAGGCCATGAAAACCCATGTAACATGGCTTTACGTGACCTTCTAATATGTGACAATATTGTGCTGACGTTCTGGCGGCTCAAAAGTGCCGGTAGGGCCACATAAATGAGGCCCCCAGCTCTTACCTGGTGCAATGAATGCCTCACCCTTCTTTACATTTCAGAAGTTCAAACCTGCCGGAATCTAACAAGAAAAAGGTGTACAGTAATCCCTGTACATGTGCATTTTGATGTGTCAAGCACCAATCCAATGTTATTTCCCAACGTCTCAGGATAGGTGATATTTATTGCACCCGATAAATTACATGCCCCACTGTTTCGTTATGTTTTAGGTGCGATAATTAGCACCTATACTGAGAACTAGACCTCAGACTTAAATGGCTATAATAGTCAGTTGTTGAACACTGGTCTATTCGTCAACATTAGTTCTGGTTTGCACATTTGAAATTCTCAACTCACAAATAATGGTGGATTTGTCCAATTCTCCCTAAAGCACAGAACTGAAATATCCAAACAACATAGTTACAGGAATATAACTTTCACTATGGAGAAATATTAAAGTGATAGCGTGGTGATATTTGTAGTATTGTGGACATCACTCCTGGAATGAAAACCTGAAGCATCAGAACATGGATGTTGTTTGTTAACATAATAAAATGGCCCATAAATACCTGGCCCAGTGAAGTTAGAGATTTGTTAATTGCTGCTGCTTCCACCAATCTTTGACCAGTTGCTTCCGTCTTAGAAATGCGCTCTGATCCAGCCAGATCACACAATGTCAGTGTGCCGAAGGAAGCCACACCAGAGATACTGTCCACACCACTGACTCGCAGCATCACCATCAGGTGGGAACGGGAACTGCAGTGAAATTGCAAAACATGAAACAAACACGGTCAGCAAAGTAGGGCTCAATCATCTTTATAGATAGTTGCTGAATGAACTATTCAATTGAGGTGTGCCTCATTTTAGTTTGCTACTTCTCA
Source organism: Lissotriton vulgaris (assembly GCF_964263255.1). Lineage (NCBI taxonomy): Eukaryota > Metazoa > Chordata > Amphibia > Caudata > Salamandridae > Lissotriton > Lissotriton vulgaris. The sequence continues at coordinate 1,845,626,008 of NC_141685.1, forward strand.
GTTGAACTAAGAAACGGGACATGAACTACATATAGAGGTTTTCAGATTCTGAAAATCTATTGGCTGGGTAAAATAGTCAACTGTAATTAGAGATGTTTATTTTTTTCTGCTTTAAAATGAATGCTGTGTAAGATGTTCTAACGAGAATATCCGCTTTGTAGTTTTTTCCTGTACTACTTCTAATTTATTCCATGCGCTTAACATGTATTTGAATATACGTGAGTTAACCCATAAACTAGAGACAACACAAGTAATATCAGTACAAAGTTCCCTAGTACTCCTCATTCTCTCCGCCTTGCCTTGGCGGAGAGAATGAACTTGGTTCAGTCGCCATTGTGCAGTTATAGATATGTCATGGTGTCTAAAGGAAAAGCATTTTTTGTTAGGCTAGAAACTTTGGTGCCTTTTGATGGATTTTTAGCTATTTCCAGGAAAATTGCAGTGGGGGGTTCATGAAATGAAATTTTCCATTTTTTTTCTATTGGAAAGTTTGGCAAACAATACGAAAAAATGGCAGACATGTATAACATTATTTAGAAAGTATGCTTTCCATTATCTGGTGTAAATCGGATCAGCTGTGCTTGAGAAATTTTCATATAAAGTTAGTGCCCAGTGAGGTCATAAAAAAGTTTAAAAGTTCTCTCTCTCTCTCACTCTCCCTCTCTCTCTTTCTCTTTCGTCCCACAGTGCCCACAATCCCAGAAATAAATAGTGTAAGGGAGCAAGTTTGTCACATCCGGACCACCTGCTCTTATGGGAGCAGACCCAGAGGGGCCCTTGCCCCAAGGGCCAAAAGTAAAAAAAAAAAAATGTTGTGCCGCGGGTACCACAGTACTCCCACATGACTCATCATGGCCCTTTGTGCGGTACTGCGGTTCTCCCCCAGAAGTCACTCTCAAACTTCAACCTCATTGTAACACTGGACTGTGCAAGCTTCATTGGGTTAAGCTAGCACAATCCCATGGTACCATGGAGGTTAAGCTTGAGCCGAGTAACCATAGGAGTACCTCTGTACCACAGTGGCCGTAGTTATGTGACTGGAGTTATAGTTTACTGAGTTAAATATAACTTGCATCCTGCCATGCTCTGCTTATGACCTCACGTATTACATCATTCATGACATGTTAAATGAGAGCAATGATGATATCACTGATGGCAACATCCAATGAATGTGACAATTTGCTATACTCTTTTCAAAGTGGTACGTTTTCAGCAAGCTATATCTACACCCAATTTACCTAACACCTCTGTGGTGCTAATGGGTGTAAAATTTCACAACATGAGGCACATTCCCCACATAGGTGAAATCACTCACATTTAGTAGGTATTATGATCGGTTTTAAGTGGTATTCAGATGTATTAGAAACATAATGGCTCTGTAAACATTAATGCGATCAACTATATATTAAACCTTGAATACCATTTAAACAACATTTTGTCATTATTTCATGATACAAGATCAATGTTGAGTGCTATGAATGCCAGATTCGGCCTGATTCATCCTTGACTTTTTAAAGTTAATTAAAAAGACTAAATCCCACCTGCTGTCCTTAAATTATTTGTTCTTATCTATAGAAGACAAGAGGTAGAAGCTTTATTTATTTGTTTTCAGTATGCCTAACATTCTCTAATACATTTGTAGTCTTTACTACAGGTTCTCTGTGGTCAAATATTTTTTGCTTATATATTGATAGCTTTCCAATTCTTTTCTGCAGGTCCGGATTCATGTATTACTTGGGTTTCATTTGTAGCCTTGTCTCCAATATTAATCATTATCCTGGTTGCATAGAGTGAATATGTTATTGTCCCGTCTTCTGACCTCCCCACCTGCTTAGTTTGTTTTCATATATTTAGATATATTTTTCAGTTGTCTTTTTGCCTTGTGCTGCCTGTTCTTTTTCATCGTTCTTGTTCTTTTCCTTCTAGGATTTACCTTTGATATATTTTTCTTTCTTTTCTCCTCAACTTAGACATTCTTGTCTATAGACCTCCGGGCGACCACCATGGTTTCGGTAACAAGTTATTGGATAAGATCTCCCTCTCCATTAGTAGTTCACCCAATTTTACTATTCTGGGTGACCTTAATATACATCTTGATGAGGTAGATGCTGCTGCATCACAGTGTCTGTTGGACACTTTTGGAGTAGTGCACCTGGAACAAATAGTGGTCGGCCATACACATACAGCAGGACATCTTTTAGATCACTTTTTCACCAACCTTGGTAACATCAGCTGTGACCTACCTAGTTTTCTTCCGTGGTCGGACCATGCCCTGCTATGTTTTGCTTGGTTTCCAGTTGACCAAAATCATATAGCTAGTCTATCAAAGAAAGTTAGCCGAATTTGGTCGAGGATCTCAGTGGAGGATTAGGAGGACGCCCTGAGGATGTCCCCGCCGGTTCCTCATGATAACCCCATCATCGCCAATGAGGTCTTTAACGAGTGGCTTACCTCAACATTGGATTCCACTCTGCCAAAAACAGTGGTCCACCATCGGACAGGCCCAAGTAAACAACCTTGGTACTCTAGGGAACTCAAGGAGCTAAACCAACGTTGTAAAAGGGCGGAGAGGAAATGGAGGAAAGATTTTGCAACTGCCTCCAAAAATGAATATAGGTCAGAGCTAAGACTATATAAAAATCAACTAAAAATCACTCAATCGGCGTATTATCAGGTTAAAATCACTGAAGCAGCCAATAGGCCAAGAGAAATTTTTAAAATATTTCAAGCCCTGGTTACTCCCACCGGCCATTATTGATCCTCCAGATCCCCAGAAACGGTGTGATGACTTGGCTGTTTTTTTTGCAGCCAAGGTGTCTAACATCTATGCTGGCTTTGAGTCAACCGTACAGTCCTTTGGCCTTACGGAGAGCGAGGATGGGACTCCGGAGGAGGATGCTTCAGACGCATGTGTAAGACTCGATGCCTTCCCGCCACTCGAAGTGGCCACTGTGGAAAGACTCCTCGGTAACCTCAAATCGGGTTTCCCTCTGGATGCTGCACCGCCCGCAGCTCTTAAGCAGGTATCAAGGACGGTGTGCCCTGCTATTATGCAGGTCATTTACTCGTCCTTGGAATCGGGAGTGGTGCCCCCTTCCTGGAAGATGGCAAAAGTTAAGGCCCTTTTAAAAAAAAAACCTGGACCCAGAATATTTAGCTAACTACAGGCCTATCTCGCTGAAAGACATGTCAATCAGATCCTCTCCTCATTTGTTGAGACCACAGGTGCACTCCATTCCTCTCAGACGGGATTTAGAGCCAAACAGGGCACAGAGGCTGCCCTGGTGGCAGTGGTGGAGGCGACTAGGAGTATTGTGGATGCCGGGGGCTGCGCGGCGTGGTCCTGTTGGACCTCAGCGCAGCTTTCGACACTGTCAATCATCCACTCCTGCTACAGCGCCTCCGCCGGGGAGGGGTCTACGGAATGGCCCTCAAATGGCTCCAGTCCTTTCTAGCGGAGAGATTTTTCTCCGTTTTCGAGGAGGAGGTATCATCGGACCAACTGCCATTGTATCACGGCGTTCCCCAGGGATCCTCTCTCAGTCCTACCATGTTTAACATCTACATGAGACCACTGGCTGAGGTGGTGCTTCCCTGGGGAATTCAGCTTATCACCTACACTGATGATACACAGTTGGTCGTCTCCCTAGCAAGGGATGATACTTTAGACCAGGGGAGCAATAATTTGACCCCCTGTCTCACCAAATTTTTGGAGTGGATGACAGCTTCGTTTCTAAAGCTAAATGAGGCCAAAACTGACATCATGCTCCTGGGTTATAAAGCCCCCATCAACCTTGACCAATAGTAGCCACACTGTCTGGGCCCCCCTCCTACCCCCAAGACCCAGATAAAGAGCCTGGGGGTCTGGTTGGACACCACCTTGGGGTTCCAGTTCCAGGCCAAGAAGGTGGCGGCGACCTGTTATGGACTGCTTAGGTTCCTCAGGAAAGTGCTGTTCCTTCTTCCTGTTGAGGCTAGACGTGTGCTGGTCCAGTCGCTGATTCTTTCGCGACTGGACTATGCTAATGCCACCTATTTAGGAGCTCCAGAAGGCTCCATTCAAATCCTTCAAACAGTGCAAAAATGTGCAGCTCGGCTGCTTATGAATCTATCTAGACGCTGTTCGGCGAAGGCGGCTCTTCAGTCGCTCCACTGGCTGCCGATTCAGGAAAGGATCCTGTTTAAAATGTTCTGCGTGGCGCATAAGTCCATCGGAATGTCAGTCCTACCATCCTTCAGCCCTTGTTCTGCCATCATCAATCCCACAGATCCCTGAGATCCAATCAGCGAAATTTGTTGGTAGTACCAAGGATGAAGTGCGCCCGTATGGACGGCCGCCAGCTCTCCTTCCACGTAGCCAAGGGCTGGAACAAACTCCCAGATAACATCAGGCTGGAAACTAATCATCTTGCATTCAGGAAGCGATTGAAGACATTTTTGTTCCACTGATTGTCTTCTCCTGTCCTTGGGTCTTACAGCGCTGGGATGCCTCAGGGTAGCCATGTGCTATAGAAGAGCGTATTCAATTCAATTCAATTCAAAGTTCTTTTCCAATGCAGTTTGTTATTTCCTTGCAAAGATATTCTTACATGGCACACATTTTAATTTCATATTCATCTTCATATTCATTTTTGCAAATAATAAACTTTTTGTTTTATAGATTTATAATATTGGTATGCATTTAGGGTTGCAGCATGGAATGATAAAGGATTAGGACATCCCATTAAAATCCAGAGGGGTATTTCTCATGTAGGTAAACTAAAGACTGATATTACATTTATTCAAGAATCACATCTTTCTGAAATGGAGGACTTACAACTCAAGAAATGTTGGCTAAGCAATGTGTTTGTTTACAATTCCATGGGGACAACGAATAGAACAATTATTTTGTGTAACATAAAATGTAATATTTTACTTACTGCATAAGATTGTGATGTGAATGGTGGATGGATTGTCATTGAATTATTAGTGGAAAGAATGACACTTGAATTTTTAATGTTCATGGTTCTGTTTTAGTGGATAATTCATTTTGAGGTAACATTTTTAGGAAAATGCTAGAATATGAAGATCACTATTTTATCTTTGTTGGAGACAGTAAACAAGCAATGTATCCTTTACTGGATAGAAATTGTAAAGTTAAACTCAGTTAAAATTAAATGCATAAGGAATTTTGTTCTGCTATTAACCATACATACTTAATTGAGTTTGGAGGTTATACAATCCTGATTCATGAGAATTTACTTTTTTCTCACCACCTCATCACACTCAATCATGAATCAATTACTTACTCCTAAGTAAGAGTTTGACTCAGGCACTACTTAATGCTAAAATAGGTTCTATTTTAATCTTAGAACACACACCTGTTATCTCAGACATTGATTTAATATGTGTTCAACCTCATTCATGGAGATAGAGGTTTAATAATTATTTGCTATTAGATTAAAATTGTATTTCTAAATCACTCTCTGTTGTTTGGGATTCCTTTAAGGCAGCTGCTCGACATTTTGGTATTAAAAATGTTTCCTTCGAATAATGATTAGCGGAAGGGTAAAATTCTTCTGAAGATTAAAGAAACTTCAATATGTTTACTACAATTCTGAAACTATTACTTCACTTGATGACTTAATTGAGGCAAAGGTTCATTTTGATCATCTCGCTACTGAGTCTGCCTCTTCCTACATATTCAAAAGTAAAGCTAGATATTATGATGGACAGATGAAAACAGGAAAACTACTCTCAAAGTTTAAAAAGAAAGAACTAAAATGGAGTCCATATCAAATAATAAAAGTTAAGACTTATTTAAAGGAAAATACATTTTAAATGTTTTTTTTAACTTTTTTATAAAGATGTATATACACCAGATAATTATTAAGATATATTCAATGAAGAAAATAGTTCACAACAAAATTCTATTCTCAATTTTCTAAAATATAATTTCCTAAACTTTTACTTTTAACAAAAAAAAACCCAAATCTGCACAGGGTACATACCAGGAAGCCATGATAAGTTTAATCCCCAAACAAAATCAAGATTTAAAACAATGCAAAAGTTAGAGACCAATATCTCTTGTCAATAGAGTCTATAATTTCTCTAAATAAAATTCTACCTTTAAGAATTGATCCTATAATTCATGATCTGATTGGTCTGGAACAATATCGTTTTGTAAAAGGGAAATTTGCATTGGATAATGCCCAAATTTTCTTTGACATAAGAGTCCTCAAAATTAGATTATCCTCTGCCAGCTATCACTATAGATGCAGAGAAAGCCTTTGATATGATCAGTTGGGATTTTATACTCAAAACTTTAGAATGGTTTGGCTTAAAACCCCAAATGATAACCTTATTTCTTTACTATATATCACCCATAAAGCAGTATTATGCCAGATTATTCCACCTTACAAAGGAGAGTTTGTCAGTGATGTCCTTCACATCTAACATGGGCTTTAATTGGAATTCCTTAGAGGATATTATCAAGCCCATTATCGCCGTTTTAGCTGTAGTTTCTGCTGCTAAAACTACAATAATTTTATCGCCTGTCTTGATAATATGCCCCTAAATTACTTATGAAGAACATTCCGCGGCCCCTTTTGTGGTTAAGGATGGAGAACTCTTATTAATGCCTTGAATTTTAAAGAAATAGTATCCTTCACAACAAAACTCTACAATGCATCTTTGCCTCAGATTAGTCACACCTGCAACCTGCTGTTCCCTATTAATATAGCAACCAATATTTTCCCGGACGCTATGTGATACAATAATCTTATTAAGATTAATAAAACGGGTTCCTTATTGGAAGTCCTGGAGGGATAGAGGAATAGGTTGGGCATATCAGCTATTAGACAATGATATGGTTTTACCCTTTTTTAAATTTTCAAAAGAAATTGTCTTTGCCAAAATCATTTCAGAAAAAATATAATTTACAAAGTAACACTTTGTCCGATCCCTCTGGATGTTACAAGAAACAATCAGCTCTCCTCAGGACAACACTGGGTTGATGTAGAGATAGAATTCATATTTAGAAGCTGCCTCACTTTATACAATTCTACACTCGGACTTTAATCAAATCGAAAAAGGAATTAGTTTTGGTCACACACTTGTATATTTATTGTTAGCAGTTATCTTTCAGTAAATAACTTCCAACTAGAAAAATGCACTGAAGGTTAATGTTCAATCTTCGTAGTATGATGTTGTTTTTATCATAGGTAACATGTGAATTATGTATCACCAACTATCAAAAGGGATATATTATGGATTTCTGTCACAATGTTTCTGAATAACTCAAGTTTATTAGCTCATTGTTAGGATATTGCTTCTGAAGAAGTCAACAAACCACCTTGAATACTTTATATTAATATCTCTACGCCTTTAAATAATCCCTATCATTGTGTATACATAAGGATTTTCTATGAGATGGCCCAAGCAGGAACCATTCTTCTTATATATCTTGAATCAGATGACATGACAGATGATTTTGTCACATTGGGATACTTTTTCTGACTCTTTATTATTGTGCCTTCCACCTTCAATGAGGGCGAGCCCACATTACCAAAGAGACAGCTGCTCACTACTCTCTGTACCTGGCAACGTGGACAAGGTTTACATGAAGAGTACACTGTTATGTGTGAAGGTACAGGAACTGCCACAGACAACTATCCATGATGACAGTCGGTAAAAAAGCAGAACAGGCATGTGGGGTGGTGTGGCTCACTGGTTAGAGGCGGCAGACCCGGAAGCAGAGAACGGCCCGGGACCAGGGTTCAATTCCCGACGCGGCAAGGTCGTGGACCAGGGTCAACGGACTCGATAATTCTCGCCTCGGTGCCTACTCTAACCAGGGATCACACTCTGGGCATTAAGCTTGCCTCACCTCTACAACGGCCAGCCACAGACGCCGGGGATGCCTGGTTTCACCTTGGAGATACCCAGGAGGGACCATCTCACAGGGAAAGCCAGGACGGGTTCCCCAGCAGTCTTCAGCGCCAGGACACCCCGAGATGGGGGTAACAGTGCTCTTTACAAGTATCATCATTACATTACATGTGATGTTGGAGTGCTTTGTCATTGCATGACAGTGTCCCTCCAGCGTGCATGGCCTCTGCTGTACATAGGAACAAACCTGCATATTACACTACATTTGAATGCCATGTAAACTCCTAGTGTTCTAGAGCCCCTTATCTATGTGGCATTTCCTTGGCACTACTTTAATTTTAGAATGATCTTAAGGATGGTTTTAAAAAGTATGTTACTATATGAGACCCTGAAAGTAAAGGGACATTATGAAATCTGATGCAGATACAATTTCCCTCTTTTTAAGCACACATACACCCACCAGAATTGGGACAACCCATGCTACTGTTCTAAGCATGTGAACAATTTTGTGCACACAATTAACACTAAAAGCAATGTTCTTACTGTTACGACACCGAAAAAGCTGACCACACACATAAGGGCTAACTATATGAAAAAGGAGGAGGCTAAACACCTTATGTTCATCAAGGATGTAACAAGAAAAATGCTAGGTGGCATGCCACTTACTTTTTAAGGATGCCTGAACCACGGTCAGTTTACCGTAATGTAAAAAGAAACACAAGTGAGAGATTAGGAAGCTTGAAGACATCTGATAGACCCATTCACTGGCAGCAAGAAACAGATGTGGCATCTAAACTAGCTTAGTTAGTGGTGGGTATGCAGATGTCATGGGAGAGCTCAACATTGAAAGGAAGCACCAAAACCCCCAGCAAACATAGCAATATTCAATGGCTCGAAAGTAAATCTTTAGACACAGTGTAGGTGAAGGAGCTAAGATACAAAGCCAAAGTCCCAGGTATTAGGTCCAAATTAGGTCCAAATTAGAGACGGCCTAAGATGTGTGTATGATAAAAAAAAGAGCTGCTACAATTTAACATAGTTGGAATTATATGATTGATGTGTTAGTGACACGACAGACTTCTAAACCCTAGCAGCAAAAAGCAAAACATATCAATGACATGATTGCTTCATAGTAGGAGCAATTTGCTAGGCTGCTTCAATGGGAATGGCCATTCCAACATACCATGCAGTACAGAACTAAAGGAAGCATTGAAAAAAATACCCACTAAAGTCACCAGAGCCAATATCATTAAAACCCTAAGCAGACCCATACCAATGAACAAGAATACCACACTATTTTTCACACCCACATCTATAGAGACAAGAACCCCACTGGAACAAGTTAATCACCTGAGCAAACACTGAAGTGGTGCGACTATACTGACTAATGAGGGAATATATGTGAGGATGCGGAATGTGTGTACCATGGGATTTGACAGCAACTATGAGGTACCCCTCTCAGTGTGGGCCACCACAACTCACCACAACTCACAACTCACCTCGAAGAATTAAAGTTTTTTTTCCTCCTAGAAGTACCAAAACACCATCCCAATCAATAGCTCACAGTTTAGCACTAAGCAGTATCAGGGGTGGGTGATACCTTTTTAAAGTGGTGAGGCGAGTTAAATGCCCCACCACTTCCCAAAAACAAAATAAAAGACCCCCTCCCTCCAAAACCCCAAAGAAAAACACCCTTCCCTCAAAAACTCCAAATTAAAATACCACCCTCTCCAAAAGCCTAAAATAAAATAACCACTCCCTCCAAAAGTAATCATCATAAACTTTATTCGGCTTATTAATATAAAACCATAAAAGTATAAATTGTACATCACAATCACATGGTACATTTTATACAGTTCGTTTAAAACAAACTCAGAAGAACATTGTCCATAATAGCAACATTATAAGGTTGTTATATAGAAAATATCGAGTTATTCTGGGTATTTATAAGTTAAAGCCTCTAGGTGTGCCAATTTTTTACTTCTTTCAATGGCCATTGTAATATAAGTCATAACAGGCAAATAGATCTCACTTTTTACCAATGAACATAAATAATTAAAAGCATCCTGATCAAAAACATATATACCTCTTTTAAAAAGGGGGCGCTAAAAACCGTTTCAGATCTTTATAAAAACTACAAAATAAAAGAAAGTGCATTGTGCTCTGTCGTGATTTAGCATCACATGGGCAGTGTGGGAGGTTTTTAGACCATGCCATGTTTTTGGAAAGGCAAACTGTGCATGGATTATAATATCTAAACGCAATCTTGTGAGATAAAATCTTTGTTGGGTGGTTTTGACGATTGTCAAATAGTTTGGCTGACCGTCACACATATGGTGTTGCTGGTAACTAGCCACTGTTCGTTTTTTGCTCTCTTTTAGTTCTCTCTCCTTTTCTCTTTGTTCCATGAGTATAGTCCTAACCTCTTTTTTAGAATAGGTAAGAATTTTTATTGCTTCTGTTACACCTATGTCAGGGGCCAGTATTCTCAGGGAAGTATCTAGATGGGAAAGCCATTTCATTTTTTTCCAAGCATCTAGAGTAAGGCAGTCTTAAACTATACCCTTTGTAAACTGTGTCCCTGTTTGGCTCCAAATGCTGTACCACAGTGTAATAGGTCTAATATAGAAATCATCTTCTAAAAATGGGACTGCCAATTCCTTGTGTGATATATATGTCGAAATGGATTTTGGTATTGCCAGTAAGCGCACCATGAACAGATTTTCTAGTGTCTGTAATTTTGCAGTTTGTATAGCCCCACAAGGGGGCGCTATAGTCAGCACTCGGCATACACTTAGCTTTATAAAGCAACACAATTTCTCTAATTGGTTTTTGGTCTATTTTACTTGAGGATCTAAAAATCGATTTTATTACTCTTAAAAATGTCAGTTTTGATATATCTAGTTGAGTATCCCAAGAGCCGGATGCAGTAAACTGTATACCCAAGTATGTAAAAGTTTGTGTCTCCTCTAATCTCTCCCCCCTAATAAAATGTGCCCTCTTTTTTGCCCTGCTTTTCCCGGCTACCATGTTAACAGTTTTTTTCAAATTCTCTTTCATTTCCTTTTCATCCATAAAATCTACAAATTTATCTATTAGCAGCTGTAGCCCATTAGCTGTTCTTGAAAGCATTGTCGGCATAAAATAGGATAGGAACGGGCTGGGAGCCAACCATGGGGACATCAGCTTTGGTGCCTTGTAGGCATGCATCCACCTCATTTATATAAAGTGAGAAGAGCAGGGGAGCAAGAACATATCCCTGTCTAATTCCACAGGTGACTTTGAAGTTGCCTGTACACTCCCCGCTCGGGCCATATCGTACTTTTGCTGTAAGATGGGAGTACCATTGGGATAGAAAATGCATGATGCTTCTAGATCCACAAGTGTTTTCTAGAGTTTATTATGATTCACCAAATTGAAGGCACTGCTCAGATCGGAAAAGCATAGCTGCACTTGCTCTGTCCTCGCCACTGTGTATTTATTTATTAGGAGGTGTAAGTTGACACATTGTTCTATTGTCCCAATATGGGATCAAAATCTATATTGAGTGTTAGAGAGTATATGTTTGTCCTCCGCCCATTCTTCTAACCTTCCTAATAGAATTTTGCCCATTAGTTTGGCACTAAAATCTGAAAGAGATATAGGGCGATAACATTTCGGATCACCTCGATTACCTTTTTTTAAAAATAGGGACTATAGTGCTTTCCGTCCCTCAAGTTGGGAGGAAACCCTTTATTGTAGTATTACATACTTGGGTCAGCATCTGTGCTCATAAAGTGATGTGTGCTTTAAAAATATCGATTGGAGCAGGGGCCGATAGGCGTCTGCGCCCCTATGAGTATTGGTTGATCACAAGGGCAGCGGATAAGCACCTCATCTCTGAACTTTACCGCATGCTATTAGATCGGTATTCCTGGGTGTACAATTCTGGTAGGGCTCGTTGGGAGCGGGAATTGGGACGCGCACTCAGCGCCAAAGACTGGGACGGTATCTACTACTGCGCACGCCACTCAGCCTATCACATGGGTTTGACTGACACTCTCACCAAAATTGTTTCCTACTGGTTCTATACCCCAGAAAGACTACACGAAATGGATCACAGTCGAGAGGCGTCATGCTGGTGCGGCTGCGGGGAAAGGGGGTCCTTGGTCCATCTCCTCTGGGACTGCGTCCACCTCCAGGGTTATTGGAAGTCAGTCCGGGATGAAGTTGATTCCCATTTTGATACTGAAATCCCACGATTCCCCTCTTATGTCCTGTTGGGCCTGCCAAATCCCATAACATACCTGCTAAGGTCCCACAGGGGCAGACTGATCACCATCGCTATTGGGTCCGCATTACAGAACATCATGTCGCTATGGCGTACCACACATACTCCTACGTTCCAGGGATGGCTTTATCGCTTATGGGCGGTCCTTGGCATGGAAAAACTATCACTGATCAAAGCGGGTGAGGGGGACAAATATGCAGAACTGTGGCAGCCATTCCTTTCCCTATTAGCCATGGATTTTAGAGAAATCACATGTCCTAGGTACCTGCACCTACTGCGTCTTTCCCAGACTGAGGGCTGAGGAAATGGAAGGGTGACTCCCTTGGCTGGGGAGGTTCCGACCTGGAACAGGGGTGGGGGGGACGTTGGTTTAGGGAGGGGATGGGAGGGGGCGGGGTGTTTTTCTTCTTCTTTATAATTTTTTGTGTTCTACTTGCCTGACGCCGAGGCCTATATGGTGGCATTGATTATCCTATAAAATGGACATTAGAGGGTCACCTAAGAGACTCATGAGTAGGAGTCCCTTGGTGGGGTATGCAGAGTGGCCTTGGGGCATTGGGATTGGCGGTCCTGCGCCAGTCCCGTTCTTTGACACACAGCTCAGGGTATGGAGGTTGGGGGCGGCGGATGTTGGGGGTAGCAGGGTGGGTGGTGCCCATGTAACTACTAGCGTCCAGTGCGATGGAGGCACAGCACCCTGAGCACGCACTTTCCCCTTCCCCTCCCCATTCTCCCCTCTTTCCTCTGTTTTCTGACGCAGCCGGTCCGATTGGGTTGTAGGCGGCTTGCTGTGTTAAATAGTTGGTGACCCACCGTGATTCATTGATATGACTGCATAGAATCGCATTACTGAGCCGGCCCGTTGGGTTGTAGGCGCCCTTTTGTCTATGTCTGCTGTTTTGAGTATACCTAATAAAACAGATTTAATACTAAAAATATCGATTGGGACCCAGTCAAGGCCAGAGGCATTCTACTAGCAGCTCTATTTAAGGCATTGGTGACCTCTTCCAGTGATATATTGGAAATATTTGATGATTCAATTTAATAAAAATGTTTTAAAGGCATAATACCAGTACTGCCTTCTGATAAAAATGTTGTAAAGGCATAATAACAGTATTGCCCCCCTCCAAAAGTCGAAATAACACAAGTAGAATAACATTTTGAATAAATAAATAAAACAAAAGGTTCTCACCCACGGCTGCACGTCTTCCTCTGTGTTCTACTTCTAAATCTGTGGGGAAGTCGAGCTCCCATATCGAATCCAGACCCTGCTCTCATGCTGTTAATCAACATGAGCACTGAGAAGGGGGGTCCCAGTAATAATTAACCAAATACATACAATGGGTAGCAAAAAAATGCAGAACTTACAATTAATTCACAAACATTGTTGTTTATTCACAATGTTGTCATGTTTTGATTACCACACACATTTCATACATATATATTCAAAAAGTGTTCAAAGTGCCCCTGGGAAGAAGGGAAGTGGTATGGTGAAGGGTAGTGAGGGTATAGGATGGTGACATAAAAATGGCCAAGCGGCCTCACTGTACTATGTATTTTAAGTCAGACATAGACATAAAAACCATCAATGTAAAAATTAATTAGGAAAATATCATGCTCCACATAGTACAATAATTGTCACAGTCATGGAGTAGAGCTGAAAGGTACACAAAGCTGTCGACGTTTCGACCACCTGAAGATGGCAGGCACTAATTATCTCCTTGCAGTGGGGACTTCATCAGGACGGGGAGGACGGGGCAAGAGACCTATTTAGATAAGTAACGAATGTATATTATAATATTTTGCATAAATCAAAATAGTAAAATCATTCAGCGCATGAGTGTGTTAGACAAGACATACCAAAGGTTGCTTGTCTCGGGAGAGGATGAAGGAAAAGAAAACTTTGCCAAAGGGGAACTTCAATACCTGTAGAGAAGGATGGTGTTTGTAAATACAGAACCAACTGGAATGAATGGGTCACAAAGAATAATGGGGTAAGTCAAGTAGAAAAAGACTCACATGGGTAGATAAAGATGGATTGACCCTCGGATCTGAAAAGAAGCAAAGCAACACGCCATTACTTATGTGCATGCTCCGGTGTTAACAAAAGTCGTTTTACAACATTTCGTTCAAAAGAAAAAAGGGGGGAGGAATGTAGGCTTACTTTGATATTGACGGCAGGAGTGTCCGAGATTCGCCCGTGGGTCGGGCACATCGCGGGAAAAAAACCGCTGCGACGAAGACCGTCGTCAAGTAAGTACAACGTCTGTGGAGTTAAGGATCGGGGTCAATTTTAAAAGGGCCAAAATAGTTGAAAACTAGTTGCCCGTAGGGCCTGTGCATACCGGAAGAAAACAGGAATCAGTCTGTCTAAGATCGAAGCGCGGTCAGCAATGGTCAGCAATTTTGAATATATATTTATGAAACGTGTGAGGTAATTAAAACATGACAACATTGTGAATAAACAACAATGTTTGTGAATTAATTGTATTTTCTAAAATGTTTTGCTACCCATTGTATATATTTGGTTAATTATTACTGTGACCTCCCTTCTCAGTGCTACCAATACCCAGGTCCCAGTGACTTATATTGGGTGAACCCTTCCTATATACGTTAATCAACATGAGAGCAGCACCAGGTCTGGATGGATAAGGCTGGGTAGACACTCCTTTTGGTCCTGGAGAACTGTTATTGATCTCCACCTAGCAGTCTAAGACAGCTGGGTGGAGAGCTTCAAAGTGCGCATGTCACTTTGGCTGGCACAAGAAAACCGGCCAAAGTGCCATGCGAACTTTGGAGCATCCAGCTAGTCACTACTTCTGTCCTCTACTGCAAATCAGCAGCAGAGGACACGCCTTGCATGTCTCTTGGCTTGGGGTTAGCTGGCTGCTGCAGTGCACACTTCGGAAAAACAAAATGGCAATCAAATCTTTTGATTGCCATTTTATGTTTTCATTTGAAGCTCACATCAGGCAGGGGGGGCAATAATCCCCCACCCTTGTTAAGAACCCACCGCTGGGCAGTATCCGCCTAAAATTTGCATAACCTGCACAATATTGTGCCTATTATCTGGATTCAACACCAGGTTTAAATAAAGTTTAAATTATTAATTTCATGCTGAGTTAACATGTTTAACTGTGAGTTAATCAGAGGGGGAGGTTTAGGTTAGGTGGACATGAAGATTGTGGTACTTCTGGCAAACATCACAGGTAAATGTAATTCAGGCGCGTCCAATGTTCGATTTAGGGTATGAATATTGTACAACGTGCATCAAAAGAAATGTGGTGTATCCCATTTTAAAATAGCACTTACTTGCAGGGCACAATATGGGCAATTAAGGCACATCAGAGACTCAGTACAAGCTGATTATGCTCCCAACTCAATGCCTAGCAAAATTGCAGCTTTGCAGGTTTCGCCACTATCGTTCAGTTTACACAACACTCTTTTTCATCCTGTTTGTTTATCTCTGGTGGAATTGGTTTATTTTAGAAATGTTTTTCTAATATCTTCTATCTATAACTGTGTTCCTTCACATTGAAACGCCTTCTTGCTCCACGGGTCTTCTGGGCCCTTAATCTTGCCTATTGTACCCCAGTAATACAAAAAATTTAATAAAGTGAGTTGGTAGATAACACGTTGGAGACATACTCATCACAGTACTTTGAAATGATGTGATTAATGTTTGTCTAGTGAACATCCTTCCCATTACAGTGTTCCAGTTCAATCAATCAATCACGGCATTTGTATAGCGCACTACTCACTCGGGAGGGTCTCAAGGCGCTGGGGGAGGGGTAAGTTACTGCCCGAACAGTCAGGTCTTGAGCTGCTTCCTGAAGGAGAGATGGTCTTGGGTTCACCGAAGGTGGGTGGGGAGGGAGTTCCAAGTCTTGGCTTCCAGGTAGGAGAAGGATCTTCCTCCGGCGGTGGCTCTGCGGATGCGTGGTACGGAGGCAGTTGTGAATTCTTTCTTCTTCATTTTGGGGTTTCCCCTTGTATTTTGGCTTCCTGGGTTGTAAATTAATTTTTCAAATCAAGAGCATGTAGGAGTGCCGGAAATGGCTGCATTCTGGATTGCTGAGTATGTGTAAAATGACAGGCAGTTGACATGGACCAATCAATGATAAATGCACCAAATTACCTGTAATATATAGTTCAATTTCCAAAATAAGCATGAGCAAAAATGAGAACTGTGTGTGAACTCCTTCGCTGCTAGCCCTGACCCCCCCCCCAGGGGCTAAGTCTTTTTTGGGCTATTTGGGGTAGTTTGCGCTTATGTCCCTGTAACTTTTTGTCAACATGAGGTATCCACGGAAATTTGCACCCTTTTTTTCCCACCACCTTGAGGATTCTAAAGGTACCCAGGGTTTGTGGATTCCCCTTTAGGGGACTCAGAAATTAGCCAAAATACAGCAATTTTCTTTTTTGTAAATGAGGAAAAAGTGCTGCAGAAGAAAGCATCTGTTTTTCCCCCTGCAAATGGTATCAAGAAACGGTTTGCGGGGGTGAAATCACCATCTTCCCAGCTTTCAGGGACAGGCAAACATTTGCCAGAAAACACATTTTTAGCATTTTACTGGGACATAGCCTATTTCTGAATTCAGCAAGGGCTCATTTGGTAGATCCTTCAAGTTTTTTTTACAGAAACTAACAGTTGAAATTAAGAATAATTGAAAATAAGAAAAATTGAAAATGAGTTAAAAAAACAGCCATTTGTGCCAACGTTTTCACCTGTAACATCTAAGTATGACAGATTTTTTAAAGCAATATACCATTACATCCGCTGGACCCTTCTAGTTGTGGGGATATATAGAACGTGTAGGTTCACCAAGAACCCGAGGAACCCAGAGCCAATAACTGAGCAGCATCTTGCAATGGTTTTTCATTGTGTACTGGGTATATACCAATTTATTTGGTAAAATATAAAGAGTGACAAAAGGTATCGAAAAAAACTATATATTTCCCGAAATGGGAACAAAATATAGAGTTTAGAAACAGTAGCTATTTGCACACCTCCGAAATTGTGGGTACCCGTACTAGCATGTGAATTAAAGGACATTTTCCAAAGTGAGTTCTTTTTTACACATTGTCTTACATTTGGAAGGCAGAAATGTATGTAAAGTCAATAGGTAATAACAGTTGCTCTACAATTCTGTGTTCCTTAAGCCTCCCAATAAAAACAGTACCTCGGGGCGTGGCCAAGATTGGCGGAGCGAGCAGACATGTTTTGCTCGAGCTCCATCCCTGCTGGGCCCATCACATTTCGTTAGCACCCGAGGCCTTACTAATCATCACCGGAGGCCCCCACTAGCTGTAGGGCACCGACGATACCTCTGCCCCTTATCGAGGGCAGATCATCCCCAATCCGGAGCGAAGAGCTTTATGGTTTGTTCTTTCCTGTGAGCCGGTGGCGCTGCGCTGCCCGGAGCTGAGGACCCTTTGTTGCCCGATCAGATCCCGCCCGGCCCCTCTCTGTCTCGGTGACACAGGCACTGGGCGTGATTACGCTGGCACCGCGTCGAGGGCTGAGGTGCAGATCCATGGTACACCGGGCCTGGAAGTGAGGGAGATGGTTCAGGCCCAGGTCGACTAAACTGCGCCCTGTCTTATGTTGCTGAGGCCATGCTGTGGTGAAAAATTACCTGCGACTCTGCCAGCATGAAGATTGGCAGAGTGCTGCCAGAGAAGGTACTGAAGGGACAGTTACCCATGAGTTCCTGGAGTCCCTATTTGCTTCGCAGTAATGACATTCTGGCCATTGAAATGGACCTGCAAGCTGACCTCAGAGAGGTGCAGAGGGATATCGATGCAGTGGGCGAGGGAGTCACAGCTCTTGAGGATTCCACAACGGCCAGAGACGAAGAAAGTGCCCCCTTCAGCAAGAGGTTATACGATTGCATGACCAGCAACTTGATCTTCAGGCGCACTCAGAAGACCTGGGGAACAGGTCAAGATAGAACAATGTCCAAGTCCGCTAAGTCCCTACAGGTGCAGATGGAGAAATTCTAGAGGAATAGGTCCAAGCACTTTTACGAGCGGTTGTGCATGCCCCGGCGGAGTCCATGGTTAAAAAGGACCGATTTCATAGAGTGGGCCCCCCTTGACAACCCAATTGCCCCCAGGCAGATATCCTAGTTTGTGTGAATGATTTTAAAGTGAAAAGGAGAGTCTTAAGGCGGCCCGCTCCAACCAAACGCTACAATTCCGAGATCTCACTCCACAGCTTTTCCAAGACCTGGCAGCCAGCACTCTTCAAAAGCAGAGAGACTTCCGACCTGTGACCAATCATCTGAGATCAGCTCACATAGCTCACTCCTGGGGCCACCCATTCCGCATAATTTTTCGCTATGAAGGGAAACTTCAACAGCTTTGTTTCTTAGCAGAGAGCAGCAAACTGTTAAACCTAGATCTAGATAGCTCGGCCTCCCAGTCTTCAGCTACAGGGATGGGGGCTTCAGCAACACGTCAGTGGGGCCCACGGTCCGAATCGAGGCTGGATCGCTTATGCCCTGACCCTGCAACAATGGTCAAACAGCGATCGGCAGTGCTTTGGACACTCTCTGGCACGGAAGGGAACTCTGGACTCTAATGACTGAGGTATTGTTTGATGAGTGAGCTGCTCTACCTGATTTGACCTGGGGGGACGGGTTGGGTTACTTTATTGATGGGAGCTGACCCTTGCTCTCCTGGCTGCCCTATATTTTCTGGCCCCCCTCTGGGATGGACACTATGTACTTTTTATTTTTGTTTGCATTCATACTACTGTTTTTAAAAAAAAAATTTGGGTAGGTCAGGGATCCCTGTCCGGTGAGACTCTTAGAATCGTCCCTTCGTGATTGGTCTTCCATGGTGTCTTCAAATGATCAGCAATTTCCTTGGTCTGCTAAAATTCAGTGGTCCTAAAGCCTAACATACATAGAATCGCTATCCCCTGAAGGCATATGGAGATTAAAATAGTTAGCCTCAATGTTCGCGACCTTAACAACCCTGTTAAGCAGAAGGCAATACTCTTTCTACTTGAGCAATCCGAGGGTGATATTTGCTTGCTTCGGGAGACCCATTTACTCTCAAAAGATACACACAGGATGCAAGCTAGAAAATTTACCTGTCAGTATTGGTACCCCGGAAAGGGTAAAACGGGTGGTGTGGCCATTTTGTTTTCCAAATGCTTTAGGGGCACAGTGTGGGGCTCTGTGGCGGAGATTAAGGGGCATCTGTTACCTCTGAGGGTATGGATAGGCACCTTTCACTACACAGTAGCTTCAATCTAATCCTCTAATGAGCATCAAGAAGAGGTTTTGATAGAAGCACTTGCCAAGGTACTTCATACACCTGACCCTGCTGTGGTGGTGGCCAGAGACCTAAACTTGGTGATGGATTCAGTGATGGACCGATCTGACTCAAGGACCGGGGGAGCGGGGGCTCTGTCCCTATCTGGTAGGGAGTGGCTGGAGGAATGTGGGCTAAGAGACGCCTGGCGAGGCCTGCACCCTAGTGACCGTGACTATACATACTGCTCTGCAGCATATAAATCCTTTGCCCTCTTGGACCACTTTCTTGTCACTTCTTCCGCCTGAGAACGAATCCAGGCCTCCTCTATTGAAGCCCGGTCACTCTCGGATCACGCACACATTACTCTGACTATGCGCACTTCCTCCCTAGCAACTTCACTACCACAGTGGTGCCTAAGAGATTAGTTGCTGTCGTTCACGACAGTTGTAAATGCGCTATAAACAACATTGACAGATTACATTACACTTAATGATGACGGATCCACTGCTCTATCCTCGATATGGGAGGCACTTAAACTGGTCGCCCGCGGGGCCTTAATTGCTAAAGCTCCACATGAAAATAAGATTCAAAGGAATAAAAGGGAGGAGCTTGATTAGAAAGTGAAGGAACTTGAGGTAATTCACATACGCTCTGGAGCCCCCCGGATCTGGAGACAGCTTTAGAAGGAATGGCTCCATCTCTGGAGCCAAGATCTGGATAGAGCTGAACACGCTGTGGTGAGATTGTAGCATAAGTACTTTGTGGGGACAAATAGAGATGGTTACATGCTTGCATATTGCCTGCACAGCAAAGAACATGCGTAAGCAGTAAAAACCGTGGGGAGAGCCAGGGGTTGGAGGTATCAAAGGACCTTGGCATTGCAAATGCCTTTCAATCCTTTTATATCTAAACAACAAGAGAGGTAGGGATAAAGAACACTCCTATTTCCCAATCAAATATTAAAGAACAACAAAGGAGTGGCAAGAAAACTACTAATTACACTCGCCTTAATGATGGTCCTACACATTTCCTTCGAGAGGATATTTCGGAGTTGGAAAACACTGCTGAAAGGGATGAAATCATTACAAAACAAGAGGCGGATTTTTTAACTACTACTGAGGGTAAAACACCTTATTTTTACACTCTCCAAAAAACACATAAAAACAGGACCCCACCCCCGGGAAGACCTATTGTGTCAGGGATTGGGTCTCTATTAGAACCCCTTTCCAAATATTGTGATTTTTTCTTGAGACCAGTGGTAGAGGGTACCAGTAAGTATATAAAAGACACCAAGAGTCTCTTGAGCATGTTTAATACAGTTACTTTGCCGGAGGGACCATGCTTTCTAGTAACTTTAGACATTGAAAGTCTATATACCTGTATACCTCAGGATCCACTATCAAAGTTTTAACTGACAAGCTGGCACGATCAACATGGGAGTACACCACCTCACAGACTTTTGTGATCAATTGTGCCACTTTGGCTTTGAAACGTAATTACTTTGAATATCAGCGTGAGATTTACCTACAGGTCACAGGGACGTCAATGGGCAGTACTTTTGCCCCGAGTGTGGTGGGTTTATATGTCTATGATTTCGAGTGTAGATACATCCCAGCACAGTCCAACCCTTTCGCATTGAATGTAACCATGTGGCAGAGGTACATCGATGATGTGCTGGTTGTATGGCAGGGGACTGAGACGGCTCTCATCTCGTTCCTTGACTGGATCAATATGTGTGACCCGCATCTGAGGTTCACCCATGAATATGATAAGGAGAAAATCGTATTTTTGGACGTGACCATTTCCCGAATGTGAAATCAACTACGGACTAAAGCTTATCACAAACCAACGGCCAAGAACAACCTCCTACAATTTTCCAGTTTCCATCCTCGCCCTCTGAGGGAGAATCTCTCCTTTGGGCAGTTTTTACATCTTCAACGTAATTGTAGTGAGCTGGCTGACTTCAAGGATCAAGCCAAAGAATTGACTAATAAACTGCACCATAGGGGTTACCCCAAACATCTCCTCCGTAAGAGCAGTAAAAGAGCCAAGAACCAAAACAGGGAGGCCCTTTTGGAGGAGTATGTAAAAGAACCGTCTGCTGATACCCCACTAACATGTGTTACCACCTACAATCGTATTTCTAATGCTGTAAGTAGGTGCATTAACAAACACTGGAAGATCCTTACAAGTACAAATCACGATTGGGATAAGCCCCTATTCTCCTATAAAAGGGCTAGAAGTCTTAAGGATTCCCTCGTGCACACACGTCCCCGAATTGAAATGACGGAGGAGACCCGTACAGTTCTGAACACATGGGGTCTTCCACCGGTTGTGGGCCACTACCCATGCAGGGGTGTAGTGTATGTCATTTAACCACGAGTACAAAGTCCCTGAATTTGGAAACAGGGAAACTTTGACAACAGAGGAGTCACACAAATTGTAACTCAAGTAATGTCATGTATTTAATCATCTGTGCCTATGATCTTAAATATGTTGGCATGACCACCAGGTGTGCCAAGCAGCGTATCTGCGAACATCGTAGTAATGTGAGATGTCGTAAGAATACAACAAAACTGACAGCCCATTTTTTGCAATACAATCACACACCGAATGATATGAGGTGGACGTTTATAGAACAATTAACTGGGCATAACGGACCACAAGGTGGCCTGTTCGAGAAGGAGCAACAATGGATTTACCGTCTTTCCTCACATCGGTCAGGGCTAAATGATGATATCCCCTGGGGTTCTGTAATGAGAAGATAGACTGGATTAGAGTCTTCATATTTACCTGGTACAATACGTGCATATGGGATCTTTAGGGTCTCGGAGCACCTGGTGTTCGGTAATGAGAAGATAGACTGGACCATAGTCCTTACATTTACCTAGTACAATGCGTTCATTTGGCACCTTTAAGATCTCTGAGCGCCATGTATATATTATAACGAGTGCTTTGAACACCTGCGTTGCACAGGATTTCTGATTTAAGTTCTTCCTTTCTGTTATCTAGTCGAGGATGCGAGTCTGTTATGTTACAGCTCTCATCACCCGTAAGGTGATTTTAAAAAATGTCGCTTTTTTCAAAAGTGTCGTTTATACATGATAAACAAGAACAGAAAGGTGGTAATTTCCAATTTCTGGTGACACTGACGTGTCTGCCCTTCACAATGCTATTGTTTTGGTAATACGACGGAGCCTCATGGGTTAAGATATATATCTAATATATAAGATATAAGGACTGACATCATTATCCCACAAAAGAGCATGGATATAATATCAGATGATGTATTTTAGAAAATATGTCTTTACATCACCGTTATATCACACTCTTTGTCACTATTATTACTTTGTTTTTCCACCTTTGGAGGCTCGCATGTCGTGATGTGCGTGTTTCCCGGTTTGTCGGGACAATAAAGTTGTAGATAAAAAACAAAGTGACTATTTTGAGATCGGAAGTTTCTGAATGCGGCGAACACGGCGTAATGACGTCAAATGCGTCATTCAGGAAAACATGACCCTGATCATGTGACCTAAGGAAAGCATTTGCACTTCTGCTTTTGACCCGCTAAACACCGTTCGGGCCGCGGATGTGCACTAGATAGGTTGCCTGTGGGGAGCCGGCGAGGACACAGGGCCAGATGTAGGTAAATGTCATTTACCGATTCTTAAATACCGAATTTTAACGATTCGGTATTCAAGAATCGGTAAATGAGATGTAGAGAAAAAACCGGTATTTATTACTGATTCGGTAAAAATCGGTATCGGACTTTCGGAATTTACCGAATCGGTATTTACCTAATCGGTAATTACCGAATCGGTAATTCCCATTCATCCCTATGGGCCAAAAGGCCCATAGGAATGCATTGGAAACACCGAATCGGTAAATACCGAATCGGTAAATTTACCGAATCGGAGGGTTTTCGGACTCCTACATCCCAAAGGCTCAATACCGGTCGGTAACGCCCGAAAAAACTGATTTTCGGTCGTTACCAACCGGTATTGGCCTACCTACATCTGGCCCTAAGTAGGTTACTTGGACTTTTGGGTTGCACGCACTAGAGGGACAGATTGTATGATCATGTCATCATTCCCAACACGTAATCTGTTAGGGGGTTCCTTTGAGTGTTGGGCTGAGAGTGAAAACGCTATTTTTCATTTTCATTTAACAGCGACATGGAATTCTTACCAAAGTAATTTGATAATACCAACGATTGATTATAGGCAATATTAGTAGTAATGGGGGGTTTTAATATCTTTGACAGATTACCTTTGCCGTAAAGGAAACCCCTGCCGCAGTGTCGGTTTCAGGATGTATCCAGACAGAAGTCCAATACCTCAGGAGTGAAGCTGCTGCCTCAACTTCCCCTAGGAGTACCGCCACCACTGTGTTCTAAGAACTAGGCAGGGTGAACAGGTAACCCCAGAAAAAGAAGAGACCAAGTCAGAGGTCTATCCACTGGAGGAATGTTCAAATAGGAAGGGGCGGCTATAGCTGCAATGGAAACAAAAAAAGAAAACAGCACAAAGTTACTCTATCATGTACCACACATCTTAACCCCCTAAAAAAGGACAAGGTGAGTGTGATGTCCCACACTTACCCGTGACAAACAAGAATCAGGACTACAGCAGCAGTGACTCAATATAGGCAACTTGGTCTCAAAAACAAAGAAAACAGGTTCCAGTAATTCCAAAATGAAATGAAATATCTCCACACTAGATCCGGTGGAAGAGAACAAAAAACGAAAATTAACCAAACCAATAAGGCCATTCCTTAAGACCATGAATGATGGAAAAGTCTGTAAATAAAGTTCTTGTTTCCAGTGTTTCAAAAATCCTCTGACCCAGCGTCAGACAACGAACAGAGAAGGAGTAACGTCTCACTCGCGCTGCACGAGGAAAGCAGAAGACAGCGAGCAGAGAGGGAATAGCGTCACTCACACGCTGTTTGGGGAGAAAGGCTTGTAAGAGTCAATAAAGTTGCCAGACTGCTCACAACCAAAAATAAACACAAATAGGTTTGCGTCGACCCGTTACCGTCACAGGGACACGCAGTAAAATCACAGGCGAGAGTAGCAAAAAACGTAAAGAGCAGAGACTAACACCCGACTCGGAATAGTCGAGCGAAGCGAATCCAAATAGCAGAAATCCGTAGAAGAATCCGCTATCACAGGGAGCTTTTGCAGGCAAACACGAAGCACTCTCGAACAGTGCACTGAAAGTTCACCGGAGTCTCTAAACAAAAGGGTGGGGTGAGCGAGTTCTTCGGAATCCGAGGGAGAAGGCAGGAATAGCCAAAAGGGGAGCTTGACATGACGGGAATCCAACAAGCGAGCAAGAACAGAAAGGAAAGCCAAGCGCCGCCATCACTGCGCTGGGTGGTTAAGTTCCTCCCTCCATGGTCATGTGACCTGTTAGAGGGCAGTATGGGACAACACACCACTCCTTCCTGTGTAAGGCATTATGGGACTTGTGGTGCAGTCTGCGATCCCCTCCTAGAAGACCTAACATGCAGTGCCCAGGAAGCACTAGACTATAAAATTGCAAGTAAGTCGTCCACCTCTTTCTGAATTCTAGCCCCCCCCGCCCTCGTTTGTTAATTGTCTATGTTTGTATGAGGCTAATTTGGGATATTCCACTTCCGTTCAGGAGTTGGAAAAAGGGATTAATACGTTTTGAAAACACATTTCTTTAAAAAATTTAACCAATGGTGGGCTCATGATTTTGAAGCAAGGGAGATTCAGGTCTATTGCCTACAAGGGGATGGCAAAATAGGCCAGTCCTTCACACACCCGAAGTGTGGGTTGGTTTACAAAATATTGTATCTGTTACATTTAGAGAAAGTACATGGGATGTTTGCTGTTTACTTTGACGTTTGAAATATGGAATATTTGCACATTTAATTTAATGGTGCAACTGTATTTTGTTTTATCTGTTTGAATATGAGTTTTATTTCTTTCAGAATTGTAGGCTTTGGAAAGTCAGAGACAACCTACAACTGGGTAAAACCGTGAGTTTACCTACACTTGCACACACATTCCCAAGGTTAGGGTATGCCCTAGGGTGCGTATACCGCCTGGGAAGTTCGGTCCTGATGAAAGCTTTGCTGATCTAGCATTTTCAAGTAGAAACATGTCGACCCTTAATTCACATTGGACACATTTGGCTCGAATTTATGGTTAATAATGTCAGTTTTTAATGATTGAGGTCTGACTCTTCATTAAATTTATTTTTGAGTACAGTCTGCAATTTTTCAACCTCACTAATTCTTTCTGAGCACTCCCTTCACAAGTCTTCTATATACCAGCTCCGCTGTAAAACAGGTGTGGTAGCATACCAGGGAGACATTCGGTCTCCTTGGTAGAACCCTATGATTAAGCATGTCATCAACTATGTTGATGAGTGAGGGTTCTATTTTTAAATAATAATTTTTTTTCTTCAGTTTAACACCCCTCTGTGTACTTCCGTCGTATAATTCATGCTTTTTTGAAATAGTAATTGTGGTGTATTTGGAGATCGGATAACCAGGCAGGATTACCTTGGGTATTGTTTTTCAATCCTTTTACTCAGAACTATACTCTGCTGAGCCCCTACTCCCCTCTGATCCACACACCAATGTTAATGAGGCGGCTGTCACCCCCCCTACCGCCTAGTGAGATTCAAAATTGTGCCGCTGCCATACGTATTGAGGACGTGATAGCCGCTATTGCCCGATTGAAGCCTTTGAAGGGGCCAGGTCCCGATGGGTTCAGCGCGGTCTTTTATAAGTTGGCTACCATGCTCGCCCGTTTGTTTAACTCATTCGCAGACACCAGTACACTTACCGAATCGATGCTTCTAGCATCGATTACCATAATACCCAAGCCCGGTAGTGATCCCACCTTTTGCAGTTCGTATTGCCCGATTTCATTGTTAAATGTTGACACAAAGTTATTTGCTAGTATTCTTCCCAGCGTTTAAAGCTTTTAATGCCCGGCCTAGTGGATCCAGACCAGGCTGGATTTATCCCTGGTCGACAATGTGGGGACAATACTAAACTGATCGCCATTTAATCGATAAGGTACAGTGTTCCCGCAAGGAGGTACGGTTATTAGCGGTTGATGAAGAAAAGGCTTTTGACCGGATATACTGGCCTTATTTGTTCACTTCCTTAGAATGCTTTGGCTTGGGCATTCGTTACTGCAATTAGATTGCGAGCATTTATAGCTTCCCTTGGGCCTCGATCAAGGTGAACTGTGTACGATCTGGCAGTTTCGCAATCAGGAGGAGGACAAGGCAGGGCTGTCCCATTTCACTATTGCTTTTTTTTCTCTATATGGAGCCCTTCGCACAAAGTCTCCGGGACAACCCCAACATGCAGGGCTTTCCATTTGGAACTGATATACATTTGATCAGCCTCTATGCTGACGATGATATATTTTCCATCGCTCATCCCCTGACTTCTCCTCCAGCTATTGTTGCGGACCTCCCAATAAGAACCTAGCAAAAACATCCGAAGCAAACTACTCTAAACTGTTTGCACGCATATGAAAAGACTTGGCCCAATGGCAGCGCCTATCACTGTTGTGGCTAGGCAGGCTCGCTGCAGTTAAGATGAATATCCTCACAAGGGTGCTATACATTTTCCAGGCTCTTCCTTTTCACCCACCCTCGGGCGTGATCCCTAACATCCAAAGAGAGATTGAATGTTTCATCTGGGGCCCGGTCTCCCCTAGGCTACACAAAACTCTGTTGCAGCACCCCAAAAGGGAAGGAGGCCATGCATTGCTGAATATAAAATGCTATTTTCAGGAGTCATTATTATGATACTTACTTGAATGGAACCGTCCAATGACGGAGAAACACTGGGTATTTTTGGATCAGACGGTTGCTGGGTATCATATATGGAGGGCGCTGTGGTTGCCTAGAGCCTCTTGTGCCTGGGGGCTGTACTCCCCTCCGATTATGCGGCCAACCTTGCAGGTCTGGGACAAGGTGGCCCTGTTAGTGAACCTCATAACGTTCCTGTTGCCTATGTCCCCCATATTCCTAAATCCTGACTTCCCGCCTGGTACGGCCAAGGGGATAGACACACGCTGGGTGAAGGGAGGATGCAAGCAACTGGGCTGCCTGTTTGACCATAATGGCTATATCCCTTTTACACAACTTGTGGTTGACTATCCTCATCAGACCACTTTCTACAAACACAAATGTTACACTGAGTTTTGGGTGCCTCCACCCGTCCTCTGGCGGGCAGACCAATGCTCCTGTTTGAAAAAATGGCTATTTCTTAAGAAATACAACCAAAAACGAATTTCTGAAATATACTCATTCCTTTCACAGGGCATACACAAGATCCTATCTGCGGGCCAGAGGAGGTGGGAGGCAGAAATTGGCCTGACACTATCAGACAACGAGTGGGAGGATATTTATTATAGGACTTATCATACTGCACACACCATGGGTCATACTGACGCATCATACAAAATTATTTCATATTGGAATTATACTCCCTCCCGATTAACGAAATGGAACTCCCAATGCGATGGACTATCCTGGCGAGGATGTGGGAGCCTTGACACTCTCCTTCATTTACCATGGAATTGTCCAAAACTTAACAGATATTGGGATAAAATCCTAGATAATATAGACAGGGCCTTTGACACTTCTATTTCTAGGTTCCCTACTTAGATACACGGGGTCTGCCTACCTCACTGACCTTTCCCTTACGCTCACTTACAGGTTTAACAATGGCCCTGGCACCTAATGCTGCCTACCGAGTGCTTTTATCTTGCTGGAAGTCTGATAGAATCCCGGAGCATACACAGTGGCTCCACCAATTGTGGTCCCTTTTGGGAATGGAAAGACTGTCAATGGCCAGCCTGGGGGATAAATCCGACTATGCGAAGGCCTGGGCCCCCTTTATATCTATACTCTCTCGTGAGTTTTGAGAGCTAAATTGTCCCATTTACTTTTGCAATTTGAAACTGATACCAGACCAGCAGGGAGAGAATGGGACAGTTGCTTCTGGGTACGATCCATCGGGGTAGGGTTGGCTTGAGGTTCTTAGGTATGGCTCTCACCAGGCTCCTATTATTGAATTATGGTTCACTCGGAGTGGTTTTCGGAGGGGGATTTTGGGTCCCTCTAGTGTGGTTCTAAAAGTGTTTCTTATGTTGTATTAATGTTTATTTGTTTATTAAAAGGAACTCTTTTCGACTCAGTACCTGCTGTTTTTCCCTAAGGTTTTTATTAGAAGGGCACATTTACAGCCGGTTTTTGGTCACCTCAAGTATTGAAGTTTATATGGACCTGGCCCCATCTGGTTCTCCTTTTCTCTTTGTTGACACGGCTGGCCCAGGTTGGGTTGTAGGGCACTTTCAGTGTATTTAATTTGCATAAGAGATGCTATATTTATTGGTTCCTATTTTCATGATGACCTTTAACGCAGCCACCCATTGGGTTGTAGGCAGCGATGCAGTGTAATACTTTAATATATGTTCTGCTAATAAAAATTGATTTAATCCTAAAAATGGTACCACCCTGGTGTGGGTAGGCCTAGTGCGCGCGACAGGAAACAAACCCAAAATGCCACGTGGACACACCACATTTTTACAATGAAAATAGACCCTTTTTTTGCAAAGTGCCTAGCTCTGGATTTTGAACCCTAGCTCAGCTGGCACCTAGGGAAACCTAAAAAACCTGTAAATGTTTTAAAAACTGGACACCCAGAGTAATCCACGAGGGCGGGACTTATGCGGCTCTAACCAGGTTCTGCTACTGATAATCCCTTGAAAACCTCAAACTTTGTCCCCCCAAAAAAATTTCCTCACATTTCTATGATGGAAAGCTCTGGAATCTGCATGGATCCACAACATTTGACCCACCCCGCATTTCCAAAAGTCTTCCAATAAAAATGGCACCTCACTTGTGTGGGTAGGCCTAGTGCTCGCAACAGGGAATGGACCAAAACACAAAGTGAGAACACCACATTTTTACAGTGAAAACTGACCCTTTTTTTGCAAAGTGTGTAGCTGTGGATTTTGAAATCTGGATCTGCTGGCACCTACGGAAACCTAGCAAACCTAAACATTTTTGAAAACTAGACACCCAGATGAATCCAGGAGGGAGTGACTTGTGTGGCTCTTAAGAGGTAATGTCACCCAAAATCCCTAGCAAACCTCAAACTTTATTAAAAAAAACATTTTCCTCACATTCTGTGATGGAAAGTTCAGGACTCTGTGTGGATTCACAAACTTCCACCCATCCCAAATTACCCAAAGTGTCCAGATAAAAATGGTGCCTCACTTGTGTGGGTAGGCCTAGTCCCCACGACAAGAAATGGCCCAAAACGCCACTGGACATGCTACTTTTTTACTGTGAAAACTGACCCTTTTTTGGGGCAGTGCCTAGCTGTAGATTTTGAACCCAGGCTCTGCCGGCACCTAGCAAAACCTAGAAAGTCTATAAATTTTTTAAAACTAGACACCCAGGGAAATGCAGGATCGGGTGACTTGTGTGGCTCGCACCAGGTTCTGTTACCCAGAATCCCTTGCAAACCTCAAGCTTTGTAAAACAAAACAACACATTTTCCCCACATTTCTGTGATGGAAAGTTATGGAATCTGTGTGAGTCCACAAAGAACCACCCACCCCACATTCTCCAAAGTCTTCTGATAAAAATGGACACTTGTCCGGGGGGGCCAAGTGCCCACAAAACAACCTAGTTTTGCAAGACCGGTCAGCTGAGTTTTTGGGCCCAGGCTCGATGGCCATTTAGGGTAACCTACTAAACCTACACATTTCTAAAAACCGTACACCTGGGGGAGCCCACAGAGGTATGGCATGCATGAACCCCCCCCCCCCCACCCCCCCCCCCAATGTTTTCCCACCCGGATTCTCCTGCAAACTTCAAATTTAGCTGAAAAAAGTCAATTTGTTCGAACATTTCTGTGTGGGAAAGTTGTGGGATCACCAAGCTGACACATTTCCTACCACCCAGCATTCCCCTAGGTCTACCAATAAGAAGCACCGAAAGGTTGATGAATTAAATGGCTAAGAAAAGGTCTGGCCTGTCGGATGGATTAAAATTCAGCAGCCAGGATTATGAGAACTAAAGGCCAGTCCTATTCTCCTTTGCAAACCAAAGGTGAGCAATTGGTTTGAAATAGGGACATAATTTGGGATACGACTGTTTATTAATAGGTTGCATTGTTAATTATCTGTACACAGAAGTTGCATAACAACCTTCCTAATAAATATTTAATAGGCAGGTTTGAATTAGTGACCCCTTTTTGATTGCCTGTAAATGCAGAGGTGAAGCTCTGCAACAGCAGACTTCTGTCCCTGTGTTTGCTGTCCCAAATAGCAAAAAAATATTAAAACTGTCTGAGTCCATTACAGGGACAGTCATGCTTTTAGTTTCATATTTCGGAAGCCATTGGGAGAGAAGCCAATAATCCCTTGGCGGACTCCCTGCTCCCCTCGAGACTGCCGACATGATTTCCTTTTATGGAACAAATCTTTTAAATTAGTATTAAGAGACAATCCTGAGGCAATACACAGTGGTGGGCCTACAACCACATTGGCTGACAACGTGGAGTCAATGAGCGAATCAGGTTTAACAGCTTCAATTACTACAACCCGGGAGCTGGCTACGGTGTCTGAATTGTGTGGATAAACCTATCTAGTCTAGTAGAAACACACTCATGAATAAAAAGAAAAGAAAAAATTCCTCCCTCCCACCCCTAAAAGGAAAAGAAAAAGGTATTGCTCCGGTCGTGTGTTAACTCGCATTTATGCCGTACATCATGAACTTTCAGAATTCTGTAAGGATCCGCCCCACTACATGCGGGTCGTCGTTACAACTTTTACCTCAGGG
This sequence comes from Lissotriton vulgaris, assembly GCF_964263255.1. Classification (NCBI taxonomy): domain Eukaryota; kingdom Metazoa; phylum Chordata; class Amphibia; order Caudata; family Salamandridae; genus Lissotriton; species Lissotriton vulgaris. Next base: position 1,845,657,274 of record NC_141685.1, read on the forward strand.
ATCTGGTGCAGTACTTGTAGATATTTAGGTCTGATGTATATATCTATCTATGAACCTCCCTTAGTTCTTTTGACAGCAGCTGTATGAAAGGGGCCCATAATTCTTCATAGGTCTCACCCTTATGGTCCTGAACCAGTAAGAGGCGTCCCATGGCGAGAGTCAACCATAGTCAATCTAACCAGGCTATGTAGTCAGGGATATACATGGAGTCCGATTGCACAAGGATTGCTTGTCGTGCTGCTAGCAATGCCAGTGCCATCTGCCTATCCCTCAGTGAGCGAAGGGGAAATGTCTGTGTATTTGATATCCCCAATAGTGTGTATGCCGGGAAGCGTGGGATATCTGTATCAAAGGCTTGTCAATGTCGTTCAACACCCTTCCCAGAAGTTCCCCAGCCTTGGGCATTGCCAGAGTAAATGCACCAAAGAGCCTGAAAAGCCACATCCTCTTCAGCATTTCTCAGTGTGATTTTTATCCCAGCTGTGAATGCGGGATGGTGTGAGATACCAATAGGATGTGACTTTGTATGCTGATTCGGCCCCTGCGGTGTTATGTGCTGTATGGTACACCCTGTAATGGATGTTCTCCCATTCTTTGTCCGAAAGGGCCCTTCCCAGCTCCTCCTCCCAGTCCAATTGACCCTTTGTACGCCCCCCCCCCCCTTTAGCCCAGTGGCGAGCATAGTGTACAGCTCTGAAATCAGGTGCTTATCATCTTTTTTGCATATTAGCCATTTCTCAAAGGGAGTGAGCTGCTGAAAGGCCTTCGCTAGATAGGTAGGGGAAGTGACCCAGTGCCTAAGTTGCAGGTGGTGGAAGTCATCGGACTTGGGTAGATCATAATCTAATATCAGTTGTTCATAGGGAAGCATGCCATCTACATCAAACAGCAAGACCACCCTTTTACACCCACTCTCCATCTCTGATAGACCCCAGATTTGCAGCCTGGTTGGATGTCTGGACTGTCCACTATCGGGGACATCGGGGAGGGGAATGTCGTCAGGCCTCTTTTAGTGCAATGGCATCCCATACTTTTAGCGTCGCCGCAGCAACTGGGGAAAAGTAGAGACCCCAGGCCCTTTGTTTACGCGGGAGCCAAGCCTCCCTCCATATATTTGCTCCAGGAAACATCCTTTACAATGAAACTTTTTCCACGCAGTACTTTTACAACGCAGGATTTACAACGCAAGTCGTTACAACGACTTGCGCTGGAGGGCGCTGTAGGATAGGGAATAGTTTAATTTACTATCCAAAACCTTCCCTACTATCCACGGGGACTGGAGTTGGAATAGTAAATTAAACTATTCACTATCCAGCGCCCCCCAACGCAAGTCGATGTAACGACGTTGTAAAACCTGCGTTGTAAAGGCATGCGTGGAAAAAGCATGCGTTGTAACAACATACATCTGTCATTTAGGATATGGGTAATCACGCCTTCTTCCCTCTCTAGACAAATTTGTTGATGGATAGTTGTATAGCACGCATAACTTTCCAAGGGGGGACCAGAGGTAGTGCCTGGAAGATATACAGAATCTGTGGTAGCACTGTCATCTTTACCTTCGACATTTGTTCCACCAGTGCCGACTAATTCAGCCCTAGTGTCCTCAACAGAGTTGGAGCCAGAAGGATACCCAGGTAAGTTATTGGTTGCTTAGCTCATTGCAGAGGACTTTATCTCTTAAGCTCTCTTCATGTGGCTGGGGGGAGGATGGGTTAGGAACTTATGACTTGCTTAAGTTTACTTTAAATCCTGAGACTTTCCTGAAGGCCTCTAACTCGGCCAGGATGGCAGGCAGAGAGGTGAGTGGTTCTGAGAGTGATAAAATTACATCGTCTGCATAGAGGCTTCTCTTATGGATATTGCCTCCAAATCAGAGCCCTCATATCTGCTGGTGGTCCCGAATCTGTTGGGCAATAGACTCCACGTACAGAGCGAAGAGGAGGGGCAAAAGCAGGCACCCCTGCCTCGTGCCCCTTGCTATTGGGTAGGGTTCAGAAGACACTCCCTTCACTCTGATAAATGTCCGACGGGCCTGATAGATACATCAGACCCATTTTTTTAAGCGCTCAGCAAAGCCAAAGCAACTGAGTGTTTCAAATAGATAGCTCCACCGTTTCTGTCGAACGCTTTCTCCGCATCTATTGACAGTAATACGGCTTCCTTAGGGACCTATGTACACTATCCAAAAGATGTAGGAGTCGCTTTGTATTATCTCCCCCCTGACGCTTGGGGATGAACCCCGCTTGGTCAGGGTTGATGAAGCAAGCCATCAGTGTGTTCAGATGGGCAGCCAGTATTACGGCGAAGAGTTTTGCGTCCAAGTTAAACAGCGATATTGGGCGGTATGAACAGCATACACTGGGGTCTTTGTGAGGTTTGAAGATTACAGAGATCGCCACTTTTGCCATGGAGTCAGTGACCGCACCACTCTCCAAAAAGGAGTTAGATAGCCGCGTCAGCAGATGCGCCTACTCCACACAGAAGGTTTTTATGAAACAGAGCGGGATACCCATCGGGGTCAGGGGCTTTATTCAATTTCAGCCGAGCAATGGCTGAGATGACTTCCTCCGGGCGTATGGGCTTGTCGAGTTGGCTTGTCATAGCCCCCGGGAGGCATGTGAATTTACTTGCCTCCAGGTATACGCAAGCCTCTTGCTGCCCTGTGTCCCCTTTGGTATATAAAGATTGGTAAAACTGCCTAAAGATTTTTACTATCTGAGAGTCCAGATACACTTCCTGGCCTGAGGGCTTCTTAATCGATGGTATAGCCGCTGCTAGAGTTTTAGCTATGAGCAAGTAACCTCACAAATTTGTCCCTGCTCAGGTAGAACATGTGTCGTAGACCGAGTAGTTAGTATTCCGCCCTATCCAGGTCTAGACGCTTTAAGAGGAGCCGTTTCTTCTCCAGTTCTTTCCATCCCCTAGGCGCACCTGTGCCCCTATATATAGTCTTCAGCTCTCTCACCTCCTGTTCATGTTCCATCGAGTTTCCTGGCGCCTTCTATTGTCAGCGGCTGATACAGCCATAAATTCTCCCCTCATGACCAATTTCAGAGTCTCTCAAATCGCAGCCAGTGATGTGTCCTCCCTATCATTGCGTTGTATGTATTCTACAATTTTAGCGCATAACTCCTTCACCGTATTCAGTGATTGCAGAAGGCCCTCCCGAAGGAGCCATCTCATGAATTTATGTCTTGCCTCATCGGTTGAATAGTGACTGTAATCAGTGCATGATCCGACAAGGATCTTGGCTCTTTGGTTGCCTCCCTCACCCTGGGCAGGAGCGCTGTGGAGGCCAGTAAGTGGTCTAGTCGCGCTTAAGATTTGTGTGCAGCAGAGTAGTTTGTGAAGTCTCGCGTTGCTGGGTGGCATTGGCGCCAGACATCAGGCAGCCCATTGTCTGGTTTATCCTCCAGAGAGAGTGCCCCTATTTGTGCAAGTCTCTGGCAAGAGCGATCCTTGGCATTATCCATCAGTCAATTGAGATCCTCCCACCAGAATCGCTGCATCAGGGGATGCTAACCCTCTGAGAAGGTCCTAACAATGAAGGGCCCTTGATGCGTGTTTGGTGTGTAGATGTTGATTAAGGTGAAGTGAGTGGAACCCCATTGAATTCTAAGTGCAAGAACCCTCCCTTTCACCTAATAGAAAGTTAAAAGGACTTTCCCTTCGAATTTTGCTCCAATCAGGATAGCCACTCCATTCTTTTTAGCAGCGCTCGAGGACAAAAATTGGTATGGGAATTGGCGTGTGCGCATGCGGGCTGTGTCTCTAGATATTAGGTGGGTTTCTTGCAACATACAATTATCACCGCCCGCATACTCCAGCAAGGAGAGTATGGCAGAGCATTTTACTGGGTGATTGAGGCCCGTACTTTGAGGTTTATAACCTTGAGATCTTTACCAATGGGGTTTACATGATGTCAAGTGAAGCTGAGGGGCGTGCTCACAGTAGGGTGGACGGAGCGCGATGGGCTTGAGGGTGTGTATCAACGCCTTCGCATGTCTATCTTTCCAATGACCGGTGCAGGTAAAATCCCTAAGCATATGAACATTATAATCTCTCCCATCAAATGGTATGGAACAAAAACTAGAATCCCTTGAGGTAAGTTTGTCTGAGAAGAACTGTTTCAGAGAGCAAGAGCCCAAGGCAGTCCCTTAAAGGGAGGTGAGGGCGGCTCTGATTCCGCCCCATGTTTGTGCTCATTGTGCGTTCCCTATGCTTTTAGCTGGGGGACGCCTGGACTGGGTTTGTGGTCAGAGAGTAAATGACTGCCTCTCATTCCTTGACTATAGTTGCTGTGTCTGGTTTGTGGTGGGAGAAGGGTTTCCCCACTTTCTGCCAGTGGGACTGGGTGTGTCTCGACCCCTCCAGGGACTTGCTTTGTACCTCCGGGGACAAAGGCTTTACAATTCCCAGAACTTCCCAGGCCTCCTAAAGTGAGCGTATCTGTCGAATCTTGCCCTCATAGTAGAAGATGATCCAAAAAGGATGTCCCCAGGAATATGCTATTCCTTTCTCTTTCAGGTGCAGCGTAATAGGTTGAAATTCACATTGTTTGAACAAGGTGGTAGCCTACGGGTCTTGGAAAAATGTTGGAGAGTGACTGCAGAATTGTGTAGGGTGTGCGTCTCTCACCTTTTTATTAATCAGTTCCTTCAGCTGAAAGTCATGCACACATACGCCAAGATGTCTGGTGGCAGTGCCTTGCCACTTCATGGCAACCCCACCCGGGCAATCTGGATATCGGCCGTGTGGTCGTCGCCCAACACCTGGTGAAAGAGTACCAGAACAAATGTCCTAATATCTTCTCCCCCTGAGTCTGATTTTACGCCACTGAAGCGCACTTTGTTGCGACTGGAGTGATTTTCTAAGTCATCTGCGTGACCTTGTAGCTCAATATACTGCTCCTTGAGCCATAGGATTTCTTGTTGCATCATTTCCAGCTCCTCATCCCTTCCGGATTTGTGTACTTCAAGAGTCGCTTCATGGTCGCCCATCTCCTCAACATCGCGCTTTACTTCTCTTAGGTCAGCCGAGAGTTGCCCCTTGAATTCTTGAAGGTCTTCACGCAAGGATGTGAATAGCATGGTCATGAAGGCTTTTGTGGCTGGGGCATCAGCTCCCTCCTGTCCTACCTACAGCCCTTCCTCATCTTGGCCTATATTCCCATTGGCTCCCAGAACACTCTTTTTTCAGCCGGGCACTCGCCATTTTTTCCGCTACAACTGAGCCCATGCATTGCAGGTCCCAGGTCACCATGTTCCAGGCACTGTTTATCCCCTAGTCCTCGTTCAGGCTGTGTTGGCCTGATGAGGAGGATATCTCAGCGTACGTGTTCGGGCGTTGGCTCTTCGGAACACTGTACCTTGTGAGGAGTTGTCACCTATCAGTTGTAGCCCAGAGGGATGCCGCCCTCACCCACTAGCGCTTCGAGATTGAGGTGCTTGGAGAAGGGCCTAGTGCCGGTGAGGGGCCCAGTTCACTTTTAGAGGGGGGTGCTGGTGGAGTGTCGTCAGGCCGGATGTACATTCAGGATACTCCCAGCAAGTCTGCATGCTAGTGCTATCTATGGGGGCCTCCTCAGTGGGCTTCACTTTCCAGTAGCAGGGGTATCTCCTTCCCGAGTCAGTGTGCTCAGGCCTGAGCCAAGTCAGCCTGCTATGGACTCCGGTTACATCCACATGCTACTGCTCTGCCTCCAGTAGCCCGGACCCCTCCCCCGCCGCCGTATGTGCTATATGCTGTCTGCCAGATCTCTGTAGAAGCAAACAAATGATGGACGGAATGCTGACAATGCAAACATTCTCCCCCAGGCAAAAGATCTGGGTTAAATCTATCGTTCTTTTGCCCACTACGCCACCCCAGTTTGGACCCAGCCATATGCAAATCAGTCTTGACACTGTGCACCATGGGAACAGTCCAGACTGAACTGCCAGGCCAGGTCCTCCCTGGACCGGAAACAAGCATCCTGGCAACGGTTTCAGGGTATGTCAACCTTCTTTAGTCACGCTAGCTTGAATCTGGTGGCACAGTTCGCAAGGGATCCACGTCTGGGCATACCCATCCCACCTTGGGCGAAAAGTGTTACAGCAAACAAATGATAGATGGAATACTGACAATGCAAACATTCTCCAACAGTCAAAAGATCTGGGTTAAATCCATCGTTTTTTTGCCCACTAAGCCATCCCAGTTTGGATCCAGCCATATGCAAATCAGTCTTGACCCTGTGCCCCATGGGAACAGTCCAGACCGAACTGCCAGGCCAGGTCCTCCCTGGACAGGAAATAAGCATCCTGGGACCGGTTTCAGGGTATGTCAACCTTCTTTAGCCAGGATAGCTTGAATCTGGTGGCACAGTTCGCAAGGGACCTACGTCTGGGCATACCCATCTCACTTAGGGCGAAAAGTGTTACAGCAAACAAATGATGGACCGAATGCTGACAATGCAAACATTTTCCCCCAGTCAAAAGACCTGGGTTAAATCTATTGTTCTTTTGCCCACTACGCCACCTCAGTTTGGACCCAGCCATATGCAAATCAGTCTTGACCCTGTGCCCCATGGGAACAGTCCAGACCGAACTGCCAGGCCAGGTCCTCCCTGGACCGGAAACAAGCATCCTGGGACCGTTTTCAGGGTATGTCACCCTTCTTTAGCCAGGCTAGCTTGAATCTGGTGGCACAGTGCGCAAGCGACCCACGTCTGGGCATACCCATCCCACTTAGGGCGAAAAGTGTTACAGCAAACAAATGATGGAAGGAATGCTGACAATGCAAACATTCTCCCACTGTCAAAAGATCTGGGTTAAATCCATTGTTATTTTACCCACCACGCCACCCCAGTTTGGACCCAGCCATATGCAAATCAGGTTTTCAGGTTTTAATGTCTTTATTTCGATAATAAAATCATAAAAGACAGTTTTGACGAACAATTAAAACACAATTACATTTCTCTACATAGTATATACAGTCTTATATAATGGTTATGGCTATATATGAACAACAGACTAAACACAATATGGAAACCAAAGTTAAAAAGTTATTAAACCATTGAATAACAAGAAACAAGACATTACTTTTAACAAGACCTAAAAATATATGTGTCAGTTGCTAAAAGATACTATGCACTTTACACACTTTACACACTTTGTTTAATCATGTGATGATTGGATTCCTTCTTACCCTGATTGCCCATGCCCAGCCCAGGTATTTAGCCAAGCATATCACAATAAACTCAGTTGTGTTTGTTTTTAAGGCCCATATAGCTTCGGAGGATTTTTTACATTTTATTCGTTTAAAAATGGGTTTTAGCCATTTTGAACGGGGTACACTATATTGGGGACAGGCGAACAGAAAGTGCCCCTCTGTTTCCTTACATCCGGGGCAACTGCTACAAAGATTGGTATTGTTGTTGCTCCAGGATGAAGTAAAGGAATTAAGGGGTAATGTACCCACTCGAAATTGATGGAACAGTTTCCTGTCCAGTGGCCTAGAAATGGAATCCCAATATGCCTCACGTGCTGGGTCCAGTTTGAATCTTAGGAAACGCCCCGTCAGGTTTTCAGAGCTGGATGCATGTGCCATGGAGGAGCGGGTTGAGGCCCAGAATAAACTCTTAAATTCCTTTTTTGAGGGGAAGTTATTTAAGTTTGGCGAAACCCACAGGTGACTAAGACCCATGTCACACAGGCTCTTTTTCACCGACTGGAGCCAGGGGATTCGCTCAGAGCCCCCAATTGCCTTCACCTCGTTTAACTCTTTGGCATAGAGAGTCAACTCTTCCGTGGTCCACAACCGCCTCCAAGTAGACACTACTCTATACCTTGCCATGTCTGTTATTGGGAGGCAACCCATGTCATGGCAAAGAGGAATTAAAGGAGTTGATTGGGGAAGTCCCACCAAGTTGCGAAGGAACCTACACTGGATTTTGTACAGGCTTGAGAGGTCCATAAAGCCCCATAACTCTGCCCCATAGAGCGTTGCAGCATTAATTTTAACATCATAGATTTGTAATGCGGGGGCTACTCTTTTGGTAATAGATTTCTTTTGCTCTCGCAAAAGGCAACCAGTCAGTTGGGCTAGTTTTAGTTGCTGGGTCTCTATTTGGGGTATCCAGGACAGACGGCAATCCAGATTGACCCCCAGATACGTCATCGTGTCAACTTGTTCCAGGTTTACCCCGTTAAGTTGTACACTACTACGTACAGGTTTTTTTCTGGAGAAAACCATGAATTTGGTTTTCCCCACATTTATCTGGAGGTCGTTTTGGTTGCAGTATTCCTCAAAGTGATTTAGTGCCCTCTGCAGACCCCCCCTCGTCTTTGATAAGAGGAGGGTATCGTCCGCGAAGATCAACATTGGGAATTTAGTCCCCGCCAAGGACGGTGCATCCGTGTTAATAGACCCGAAGAATTTAACAACCTGATCTATAAAAAGTAAAAATAGGGTGGGTGCAAGGACGCACCCCTGGCGGACTCCTCGAGACACTGGGAATGTGTCCGTGGTTTGTCCTTGTGCCCCCCATCTGACCCTGGCGAAATTATCTTCGTGTAGTCTGACTATAATTTCCACTAATTCCCCCGGCATTCCTAGATCCTGTAATACCCGCCATAGTTTTTCCCTCGGCACCAAATCAAAAGCTGATTTTAAATCAATGAAAGCAGCGAAAATTGAACCCCCACCAAGTATGACAAACTTCCAGAAAATCATGCAGAACCTCAGGACCTGGTCGATGGTACTTGTACCAGGTCTAAAACCCGCCTGTAATGGGGACAGTATTCCTTCGTGCTCCATCCACCCATGAACCCTCACCAAAATCATACGAGCAAACACTTTCTGAAAGCAGTCAATAAGGCTAATTGGGCGGTAGTTCCCTGGGTTAGATCTGTCTCCCTTCTTGTAAATGGGGAGAATCTCTGCCCCTTTCCATGTCTGTGGGATAGGGGCACCTCTCGCTATGATGTTAGCTATACTAGTTAAGTAGGGTACCCATAGACCTATATTTCCTTTAAAAAGGTCTGCCGGGATTTGATCCAACCCAGGTGCCTTACCCCTCTTTGTTAACCCTAATGCATACTCTACATCTGCTTCAGAAAAAGACAGGGTCGTAGTGCTGGGAATTGTTACCGTTAACATGGGCGGTCTGGACCGGGGGTCAAAGGATACTGTACAAAATTGGGAAGAGTAATGTTTAATCCAATCTTCCGGGCAAACATGGTTGGATGGGGTACGAAATTCACCATCCTTCCCGCATTTAACAATGTCCCAGAATTTGGTCTGATCGTTTGATTTGCTGGCGTCCAAAAGGTCCGCCCAAAAATCGTCTTCCCAATCCTTTTTAGCCACCCATTGCACTTTTCTGTATTTTTTCCTGGCCTCTTTGACTGCAACAGAATCTCTAGATTTAACTTGCTCTATGAGGTAGCTATGGGCCTCTCTGCATTCTCTGTTATACCATTTAGCTCTCGGTGGTTTCTGGTGCCCAGTGTTTGACTTACATGGCTTGGAGAGAATAGTTTTGAGTTCTGAAAAACAAGTGTCATGTATGTCCATCATCTTATGTAGTTCGCCCTGGCCCTGCTCATCAACAACTGTCCTCATATGGTTTAAAGCATTTAACACCACTTTTTCAATATTGGCCAAAATCGTTACATCGTTTGAGATTAGAGCCCACTTCACTCTCCTCCGATCATTTGATATGGTTACAGCCCCTTGCCCCCTGGGATCGGGATCCCCTAACCTTATCTGATCAAACGCTTTAAAAGTCAGGGACAGGGGATTGTGATCACTTTCTGGGCGTGTTATGATTTCCATATCATCAATTACACTCCAATGTTCCATTTTTATGAAGATGTAGTCGATCCGACTTTTCCTCGCACCATTATCAAAAGTGGGTTTAGCTTCAATGTCTGATTTGGTGCGACCGTTCACAGCCCTTAAGCCCCATGTAAGGCAGAAAGCTGTCCAGTTCAGAGCGGCCTCCGTCGCTTTGACAGGGACTTTATTAGAGAGTTCGGGGATTTTCCACGTGGCATCTTCTTCAAACCCCCAGTTGTCCTCTGGCAGATACAGTGGCTCAATCGTACAGTTGATATCCCCAGCCAAAATGATAAATGAGGTTTTATTCCAGCCCAATAATAGAGTATCTAGGGCAGCTATCAACTTGGGGCATCGACCACCATGGAGGCCTCTAGCATATATGTTGATGATAAGCAAGTCCTGCCCCCCTTCTTTACTCAAGCTTACGGCCAAGATATCCGGGTTATCTATGTACAACTCAGCTGCTGAGAAACAACAGGCCTGATTTACCCATGTGGTTAGTCCCCCAGACGCTCTCCCCTTTATACTTTTTGTTGCAGGTTTAAAAAAGTTTAAATATCCCGCTTTATAAAACGGAGCTGTAGCCCACGTTTCCTGCAACAATACAACCTCATAATTTTCTATGAAACCCTGCCAGTCCTCAGATACCAGACGTGACTTGGCTCCAGCGACATTCCAGGACACCATGTGTGAGGTTGACACAACAGTCTCTACATGGTTGTTACTGGGTAAGAGTGTAGGATGAGGACTCGAGAAGCAGTTGTTGATTGGACCAGTTTCCTCTATGTTGGGGATGGTAACATTAATCCCCTCTAGCCCCCTCTGCTTCCTGGTTATATGTGGCATGGGCAATTGCTGCATTGCTAATTTTAAGGTGAGGGTGTGTGGGGTATGCACTCCTTCAGTTTCCACTGGAGCTAGATTAGGTGACTGGGTCGGAGCCCATAGTCAGTCAACCCATTCGAGGTCTGACAATGCTTCGAAATGATTATAGAGGGGAGGATAATATTGGGGGTGGTGTATTGCAGGCTCTCGAGGTCTTCCCCCTTTAATTTTCCATGGATTATAGATCATGGGGTTAGTTTGGTGTGTTTGGGGGTAGAAGTAGCCAAGATGTAAGGTCTGGACATCGCCCAAACGGGCGAATCTGGCTTTCCTCTGGATTCTATCCACTACCCAGGGGTCTCTAAATGAAACTAGGATACAATCCCCTTCTAAATCTTTTTCACCCTTTCCTACCCATTCTACTCTCCTTACGTAGAGGATTTCGGTAGGGGATGACGGGGGAAGTGGGCGGTGTTTATTCAGCCAAAAAGTAACCTTGTTCCGCAAGTCCACTTGGGATTCTTTAGTACCCTCTCTAAGGGGGGCCACGCCTGTTAATACAATTGTGAATTGACACGCTTCTGGGGGGAGGTTAACCCTCAGTGGATTTCTTATGGTTCCAGTATTAGTCTTTTTGTTCCTATCATTATGTGGAGTTTTTTTATCCCTTCCCTGAGCTGATGTGTGTACCAAGGTATTTTCTTGTTGATTTGATACACCATTCACTTGGTACTTTTTCCCCTGCGAGATGTTAGCAGCTAAAGAATTTTTAGCCTTAATTGATTCTTTAGTTGGGGCTCTGTTAGCAGATGGTGTAATTGTCCCCGTATGTGGTTTCTTATTTAAGTTAGTAGATGAGGTCACAACGGGATTAGTTAAAGTTATCCCCAAATTTGAAGTTGTGCCCCCTGTTGGGTTTGAGCCCCTCGGCTTTGAGCTGGTGGCTGTCAGGTTTTGTAAGAGGTCCATGTTGATGTTAATGGCTGCTTCTAAAACGTCTAATTTAGCAGACATTATCCTGGCACTCTCTAAGACCGGGAGCAATAAGGTTTTGACCATTGCTTCCATCTTAGCCAACAGGACGTCATCACTACTCAAACAAGTTGGACAGGGGTTTGAGGACTCAAGATGAGCCAATGATGGACAGAACGCTAATCGGGGGGCTTGGGTGGGCTGGGAGTAGGAAGAGCTGTTCTCTTGATCTAATTTGGGTAGTTTCTGTGTCAGATCTCCCTGTGGGCTTGAAGCATGTTTTCTTTTTCTTGATGCCTTTTTAGTAGTTGCTAGAGGCGGGGCGGGGGAACTGGGTAAAATAGGGACTTCTGGTTGCGGAGTTCCTGGTGAACTACGCTTGTCATCGTTCTCTATAGGTAAGCTGTCCCCAACTGCACTAGATACATTATTTTCTGAGTTATGGTCCATATTTTCTTGTGGTCTAGGTATTGTAGCCTCAACCGCATCCTCGTGGACTATTATGTCCGCAGCTGAAGTGGAAATACAGTTAAACGCTGCGTTGGTTAGTGGGCTTTTTGCTCGAGCCAGGGCACCTATAGAAGAGCGTTTCCCGGTAACTAAGTCCAGGGACAGTCTGTGCTCTACCAGTTCAATTTCTTTTTCTAAGATTCCAGTGGCTCTGGTAATGAAGGCGTCTAGGGGGCCTGAGACAACACCCTTTGAGGTTTGAATATGCACTAATCGTTGTTTACCAGATCTCAAGGCCATATTTGAGTTCGGGTATTTAGAGGCTCAATGTACAGTTCAACGGAATTTCTAAATATAGGGTGGGGCCTGGAGTATGGGCCCAACCCAACCTCGTCCGACCCCGGACGGCCACAGACGGTCCCGCCCTTGTCCCGGGCTTCTCCCGGCGCCCTCCCGCGCGCTCCCGCGCTGCGGGGATGACACAACTCCTTTGTAGATGGTTGGTTGCACTCAAGGGGCGGAGCCGGCAGGGAGAGCAGCCCAGGTGACCACGGGCGCGCGGGGGCTCCTGGAACTTGGAGTCCCCTGCGTCTGGCTCGCAGCCCTGCCGGTCAGAGAAGCAGCAGCACACCTGAGAAGCCCCACAGCAGCTCCTGGCCGCGAAGCGGGACCCGCGAAGCGGGTCCGGCGAGGGGCAGCGGCGGGAGCAGGCACAGGCAAGCAACAAACACAGGCAGCAGCAGCGACCGCCCTCAGCTCCCTCCTCGGTCGCTGGAGCAGAGGGTCCACAGTCCGCAGTCTTGGCAAGAGGAATCCGCCGGGTAGAGAGAAGGACGACTCTTTAGACGTCCAGGTGGGGGCGGAGCCGGCAGGGAGAGCAGCCCAGGTGACCACGGGCGCGCGGGGGCTCCTGGAACTTGGAGTCCCCCGCGTCTGGCTCGCAGCCCTGCCGGTCAGAGAAGCAGCAGCACACCTGAGAAGCCCCACAGCAGCTCCTGGCCGCGAAGCGGGACCCGCGAAGCGGGTCCGGCGAGGGGCAGCGGCGGGAGCAGGCACAGGCAAGCAACAAACACAGGCAGCAGCAGCGACCGCCCTCAGCTCCCTCCTCGGTCGCTGGAGCAGAGGGTCCACAGTCCGCAGTCTTGGCAAGAGGAATCCGCCGGGTAGAGAGAAGGACGACTCTTTAGACGTCCAGGTGGGGGCGGAGCCGGCAGGGAGAGCAGCCCAGGTGACCACGGGCGCGCGGGGGCTCCTGGAACTTGGAGTCCCCCGCGTCTGGCTCGCAGCCCTGCCGGTCAGAGAAGCAGCAGCACACCTGAGAAGCCCCACAGCAGCTCCTGGCCGCGAAGCGGGACCCGCGAAGCGGGTCCGGCGAGGGGCAGCGGCGGGAGCAGGCACAGGCAAGCAACAAACACAGGCAGCAGCAGCGACCGCCCTCAGCTCCCTCCTCGGTCGCTGGAGCAGAGGGTCCACAGTCCGCAGTCTTGGCAAGAGGAATCCCTTGTTGCTTGTTTCACTACATTGTTGTTGCAGCGTCATGTAGTGCACAAAAAAATACCGAATGAACGGGAAATCACGGAACGTCCACGAACGCCGAACACAGTGATCTGAACAATGCAAATCAGTCTTGACACTGTGCCCCCCATGGGAACAGTCCAGACCGAACTGCCAGGCCAGGTACTCCCTGGACCAGAAACAAGCGTCCTGGGACCGGTTTCAGGGTTTGTCACCCTTCATCAGCCAGGCTAGCTTCAATCCAGGGGCACAGTGAGCAAGGGACCCACTTCTGGGCATACACATCCCACTTAGGGTGAAAAGTGTTACAGCAAGCAAAGGATGAACGGAATGCTGACAATGCAAACATTCTCTCTCAGCTGGGTAAATCAATCGTTCATTTGCCCACCACGCCACCCCAGTTTGGACCCAGCCATATGCAAACCAGTCTTGACCCTGTGCCCTATGGGAGCAGTCCAGACCGAACTGCCACGCCAGGTCCTCCCTGGACCAGAAACAAGCATCCTGGGACCAGTTTCTGGGTTTGTCACCCTTCTTCAGCCAGGCTAGCTTCAATCCAGGGGCACAGTAAGTAAGGGACCCACTTCTGGGCATACACATCCAACTTAGGGCAAAAAGTGTTACAGCAAGCAAAGGATGGATGGAATGCTGGCAATGCAAACATTCTCTGTCAGCTGGGTAAATCCATTGTTCTTTTGCCCACCATGCCACCCCAGTTTGGACCCAGCCATATGCAAATCAGTCTTGACTCTGTGCCCCATGGGAACAGTTCAGACCGAACTGCAGGCAAGCTCCAAGGGGACCCAGGCACCAGGGGTACTCTGTGGACTCCTCCCCGCGCAACGCACTCACCATCTGCTCACTCGATTCCTCCATGATACTGGTGCCGGGGAGGAGCTGGTGATGTAGCCTTGCACACTTCAAAGCCACGCAGCATGCGGCCGCAAAGTCATCCCTTTTAGGAGCTTTGGCTCCCCTGCGCAGCAGTGCCAATGCAAGGGCCCCGCCATCTGTTTTTCCTGCAAAGTCAGGGGCCTCACTCGGAAACTGCTGGGGAGCTCCCCTCCTCGCTCCCTGGTTTCCTGTGTAGCGGGTGCCGGGGGCGCCCTGCGGTCGTGTTTCCAGACGCTGCGTCCAGTGCATTGCTGCCCATTGAACCACCAAAATGTCTCCATGATCATGGCAGGCTGAAGGCGTGTTCTGAGAGTTAGTAGGACCATAGAGCAAGGACACCAGAGGTGGAATTTAGGATGGCTGCTCTGGTAAAAGGATGTCAAACTTGAGGCTTCAGCTTTGTCTAGTTGGAGAGAGTAATGAATTCCAGAAAGGAAGCATGGGCAAGCTCTCTATTCTAGCCAATTCCAAGATGGTGGTTGGCCCAGGGAAAATGAACAGAGGCTCCCACTCTAACATGAGGCAAATTTCTTCTAATGTTACTTCTCGTAAGCCAGTTCCACGGGTTGGATGCATTTGTTCTATGATATTTATATTGAGTATTTTGCCCCTTTGCTTCCATTTCTGTCCCTGAATTTTACCTCTAGCTTTTTACCAATCTTGTGGAAATCTTTACTTAGATTACTTGTTTAGCTGTTTCCTCTTTCCTGATGTCAGGAGGGGTTTATTGCCTTTCTGTTATTCTTTGATCTAATCTTCAATCGTGCTGGAAGATTGATGAGACTTTTTTCTTCTTTGTGGTGTTTTCCTCCTACCTTTGACCCTTGTAAGTAAACACTGGATACCTTTCATGCACACTAATCTGTGCAAGGTGGAAACATGGGTACCTACAGTTGCCATTTAAGAACGCAATGAAGAAGGTAACCTAACCTTCTCAACGTCAAGTCCTTGACAACATAGGTTAGGGACTGCATAGCAAAATATTTCTAGGTGACTCATCGTTTATTTCACATTTTGTAAAGAAAATTGCAATACAGTAGTGATAAGAGTATGAGCTAAGTTTGAAAGTATCACAAATATGCCATCAATGACAATGCCAATTCCAAATAAGAAGTGAACAAGGGAGAAGATTTCCTGAGTTACCAGTACAATACATATGAAATGGTTTAGCTTGTGATTAGTGCATCTAACAAGGATTTTATTTATTTTACAGGTCAAAGGCTGAGATCAGAAATACAAAAAATCAATCCAAAGGTCAGTTGAATCCACCCATAAATCAGTCACACCATCCCAAAAGCATAACATATGAAAAAAATATCTGAATTTTTACCACACATTTATCGTCAACCGAAGTCCCATATGCAATCAACAGAAAAGGTGTGCAGTACTTTCTAAACAAATCTTTTATTGCATCAACTTACATATCAAATCCATGGATTGCAGGAGACTGCTATGTAAAATGGACACTTAGTACTTGAGTTGCAAGTCCAGTTCATCTGACCAAACAGAAAAAAATTGGGAGCTCTATTTGTGAGCGTAAAATGATTTGAGAGACCTATAAAACTTGGGCATAGATTCATCAAGGTAAAATCCGCTCGCAAAGGTTCAGATTCTCAGAATTTGCCCCTTTGCAACCAGTATTTTTGTATTTGGGATGCATCATCCCGAATGCAAATATCGCAAAATAAGAAATCGCAAAATTGAGATTGCTTGCATTTAAGGAATCTCAAATTGACATTCCTTAAATGCAATGCATTAAAGTTGAAAAAATAGCGATTTCGGTAATAGGGCTCGCAAATTACCATGAAGTTGAACTTCATGGTAATTTGTAAAAACTTTGAAAAATGCACTATAGTGCATATTTCAAAGTTTCATGTTGCGCACACACATGCCCTAAGGGCATGTGTGTGCGCAACATATGTGCACCGATCAATTTCAGGGGTGCAACAGGGTGTCCTTTGGACACCCCTGCACACTTGAAATCGCATTCTCAATTTGCGATTCGCTAATTGCGATTCGCAAATGGAGAATGTCTTCCTATTCATTCTTATGGGCCTCAAGGCCAATAGGAATTAATGGGGAGGTATTCCTTAATTGCGACTCGCAATTTGCGACTCGCAACTAAGGAATTTTAAGAAATCGCTATTTTTTTTGTGATTTCTTTATGCATTGCATTTTGCAATTCCTTAATAGGGAATCGTTATTTTTCGCTATTAAGGAATAGCAAAATGGGTTCTTGATGCATCTGGGGGTTGGATGCTGATGCTTCCTCTCAGAATGATTAGTGAAGGAACCTAATGTTCCCTACTTCATTTCTTACAGGATGAGTTGAACTCCCAAGTAACAAACAAAGCATTTTGGGCCAGATGTAGGTAGCCCAATACCGGTCGGTAACGGCCGAAATTACCGAATTTCGGCCGTTACAGACCGGTATTAGGCATCTGGGATGTAGGGGCCAAACTTAAGGATTCTGTAATTTACCGAATCGGTAATTTAAGGAATTGGTAAATTACTGAATCCTTAAAATACCGATTCGGTAAATTACCGAATCCGTAATGTAGGGAGCACTCAAGTGAATGCATTTCTGAGTTAAGGATTCAGTATTTACAACCAACTAAAAGTTAGTGGTAAATATCGAAAACCTTTGAAAAAGCTAATTTGTGCTTTTCCAAAAGTGCCATGTGGCAGACATACATGTCCTTAGGGCATGTATGTGTGCCACATGTGCACACATGCACGATTCAGGGGTGCAACAGGGTGTCAATGTGACACCCTGCCACCCTTGAATATGCACCACCTATTACTGATTCGGTATTTACCAAATCGGTAATAGTGAATGGCATCCCATTCATTCCTATGGGCCTCCAGGCCCATAGGAATGAATGGGAATTACCGAGTCGGTAAATACCGAATCAGTATTTACCGAATTTTACCGAATTGGTAAAATTTACCGAATCAATACCTACATAACATTTACCAATACTGAAATACTGAATTGGTAAAATTCAGTATTTTAGAATCTGTACATTTGGATTACCTACATATGGCCCTTTATGTTTAGTGATTTCTATGTCTTGATGTTTAAACCCCTCTTTTAATAAATGCAATGAAAGCAAATAGTATGTTTTATTATTTCTGTGTCTTGACGTTTATACTCCTCTTAGAGTAAATGCAATACTACCAAATGCCTATTCCAAAATCTTTGTTTCACTAATATTACTCACATTAATATCTCAGATTTTAAGATGAAAAACATTGTGATATCCAGAATATTCAGATGGTGGCACAGGGATGAGCCAGGGATGATTGTAATATTATAGCTAATAAGCACAGAGAAGGTCAGGCTTTCTCTAAATGAAGATGATGCAGATTTCTATTGTGCTTCTCAAGTTCCATCTTCTTGTTACAGAAATAGCCATAGATGCAAAAGAAGAGTTCACTGCTTGGTCACCCTTTAGGCATCCATGATGATTTGTCATCCACAGAGGAGACCCACTGTGAAAGATAATGCAATATTAATTTAAATACTGGCCCAGATCTGGGATCCAAAGTCTCCTACAACATGTTCAGCTCTTAAGATTTCCCAGGAAAACTTGGGTTTCTTTCTCCTCCTCTACAATGTATCTAAAGACTTGTATACTGATGAAAAATACTGTTTATTCAAGTGACAAGGTAGGAAAATGAATAGGTACAATAAACTAGGTAGAGCATACCATTTTTGAAATTTAATTTTGCCTCACCTTCCGATACTAGCCCCTCAAATCTATCCCAGTCCTCCTTAAAATGTGATAATACTTTTTTGAAGTTGACTTGCATGACCACCCTCAAATCACAGACTAATATTATTTGTACCTATTGAAACAACTCTTGACTTCTTCTTTCAAATATCCTCTACATGTATACTTTTTCAGAATCTAGATATGGAAAAAACACAGTTTTAGCAAGCTTAGATTTGTTTCCAGAGAGAAGTTGCAATATACTGGGAAAGTCTGTGAGGTTGGAGAGTAGGTCTAAAGCATCATTATAAAATGAGAGCTTAAGTTCCTATTGACTGAACTTGGGATCATTAACTAAATCACCATTTCTTTATTGAATTGCAAAAATATAAGGTTGAACAATGGGACATAGTAGCTTCTTGCTATTAGTAGAAACCGGGAATTAGCAATATTACACACAGTAGACATGAGATCTACAAACACAGGAGGGAAACCAAACCACTCTTCCTTAAAAAAAGTCAGTTGACTGTGACACGTTTTTTCACAATTAAAGTAAAAGTAGGTGAGGACTGTCATTTAAGTTATAAAGCTCAATCAGATCAAGAAGATGTCTTTCATTTGTGAACACGTATACCCTTTCATAAAGCCAAAGTGAGAAGGACACATTAGCCTGTTAATAATTTTTCCAGCCTTAACACAAATATCCTTGCAAATAGGTTCAGATCTAGATTGTAATTTAAGACTACAAATTAGCTAGAACTTACACTTCGCTCTTTCAGCATCAGAAGCATGTGAGAAAGTCATCTTTTCTGCCCTGATTACCCTCATTTTTTGAATGATAGTGGTGGTTACTGAATCTGATTGTGAACTGGGCCCTGCTAGCCAGGCCTAGGGCCTGTGCTCTGTTTAAAAGGAATATGATAATTTGGTGTAATTATAATTGGTGTCAAAACCACCCTAAGTATATGGGAGGTAAGTAGGTTTAGAGGCCCAGCAAATGTAATGCACTTAAGTGTCCCCTGCTGTGTTGCCTGCTGTCATTTTAAAACTCAGCCCTGCTTTTAAAATAAAATGATGTCCAAATTCGATTTTGGAATTAAAGGCACTTGCAAAGTTTTTAACTACCATCTTGTGTACATACAGGTCACCCCCTAAGGTCTACCCTAAGAACCCCAAGGGTAAGGTTCCATAAAATAAGCAGGGACATTACAAAAGGTGCTTTACGTGCCCTCGTAAGGGAAAAACTGCCAATTTTGTGTTTCCCCATTGTAGTGCATTTATTCCATAGACTAATATGGGAAGGCTTTATGTAACAATAATAAAGTCTAACTATTGACAGGAATGAGTTGAACCCAGCTCTGAAGCAGCCTCTCCTGATTGGCCATCCTTTGACAGGCTGAGCCAAACGGCTCTGATGAGGTTTGAAGTGCCCTGAAAGGAAACAAAGAAACATCCGGTAGGAGGAGATCTGCAGCTGCAGAGCAAAAGACAGGAAGGGGCTGGGTAGCCAAACTCCTCTTCAAAGGGAGAAAGACAGGACAGGAAAGAGGCTTAGCCCCACTTTAGGCACCCCCAGCCAGATGAGAGCCCCTGTAATTAAATTAGCAAAGGGGCTGAAAGGGGGGTGTTAGGGAAAGTTAGACACACCCTCAGGTTGGGTTAGCCAGACCTGAAGCTCCTGAAGAGATTTTCTCCATTTTGATTTTTATGAAACAGTGCTTTCTGGGATAAGACATGCCACACTTCAGGGGAAGAGGTCCTCACAGAAGGTGGCAGCCCCCTTCTTACCAGTCCAGAAGCGTAGATAAATATTGGAGATCTGCCCAGCAACTCAGATCCCTACCTAAAAGAAACAAGAAGAAGAAGGACTGCACTGCTGGAATCCAAGCCTGCACCAAGAGGACTGCACTCTTAAGGATTTTACCTGCTGCACACTTTCGGCTTCATCAAAAGAAAGACTTTGCCCTGCTCTGAAATTTTAAGGAATGGACTCACTGAAAGAAACCAGTTAAAAGAGCTCCACCGGCATCATCTCCACCAACAAGAACCTAATTTACCAGTTTCACCTGGACTTTGAAGGATTTGACCAGGTGCATTGTGAGTCTTGTAGTCCCAACTTCCGAAGGAGAAACTCAGAGATTCTGTAACCTTGGATTGGTATTGTGGACATTTAAAGAACCCAAAAGGACCTTCTGGAAGAAGATCTAGAAGTCTGAGACCATTTGGAGAATTTTCATCAAAAAGCTCTATAAGTTGACCAACCTGTCACCGAAAGAGTTAAGCCAGCAACATTGAACTGACATTCAGGTTGGCCCCGCTGAAGCTCCGGAGCGTTTCACCATCGATGAAACCTCCAGGAGTTCTCTGAGGCTTCAAGCTGAAGCAAGGCGCCATTGAAGACTTGCAACTCAGCCTGCCGAGGAGCCTTGCTCGATGTTGAGAGTATAAAATCTCCCAAAAATGTAAAAACATGACCGGGCCCTACCGCTCATCGTATCCGGCCTGTGCTTCATCACTATTGGTCTGAAACTTTGACCTGATCAAGCATGATCATATGTCCCAAGTTGGTGCTTTTGGCTTTTAGGTATTAGAAAGCATTTAATCTTTCGAAATTCATATATCTGGTTTGCTACACTGTTTTTTCGTTTTGGTGTCATTTTAATCATAAAAATATTTCCTATTTTTTATAATTTGGTGTTGGATTGTTATTGTGTGTTGTGTCTTACTTATTTACTGTACTGGTATTTTTAAATGTATTACACACCTGTCTCCTAAATTAGGTTTGTCTGCTCGTGAGACAAGCTACCAAGGATTAATTTATTTATACTTGAATGGACCTTATTTTTGATTGTGGTGTTATTACTAGTTATGGGTACTTACCTGCACTTGCTAATAAACCACCTTTCAATGAAACATGCTTGCTGCTTTCATGGAGTGAGATTTTTGTCCTTTGTGCCAGATATAGAAGATTAGACTGCAGTCAAAATGGGAGCAAGGGATAGATTAACCAGAGTATACATTTCATACAGAATGTCAAGACCATGGGCCTTTGATGGATTCAAAGAGTCAATATTAACGAGAATCCACTTCACTGACAAAAGGGGGGAACCTCTATTTTGACCTATATTTCTTTATACATAAGCATTAAAGTTACTTCAAAGTTGTATACAGGATGCTGCAAGAAACATGAAAACATTCACTTGGACTTATTATTAATATTTTATTTCTTTCATTTATTTTCTATCATTTTCATAACAATTTAGTTTTTTTCTCATTTTTTAGTGATTGTTTTATCAAAATTACAATACAGTGACATGGTAACATATATACAAATCAGTTAAAATGCAAGATTAAATCATATCTAGACAAAAACGCCTACACTTTACATATACAGTTATTTTCACTCATACCAACATTCATACATACTCAATCTTTCATACTCATAGTACTGACATGACTAACACAACACACAACAATGAGAGAAATGAAAAACAGATACAAATGTCCTCTAGTCGACTCCTCGGGATATCGCTAAGACCAGTAGTCTTTAGGTCTTTCTTTTTATTTTAAGCGTTGTTGATCCTTTTTGATCTTATCTTTTCTTTCTCCAGAGTTTGAATTAATTTATACGTGAGGGTCTCTGGTGCGTACGGCTGGTTGGCTCTCTCCCTCCATCTCATCAGGAGTCTCCACAATGTGGAGTGTCTCGCTATCAGACGTCTCAGCATCTGCAGCACCTGTGATGTGAATGAGTGCATGATTAATGATATGATTCAGGCACCTGGGATGTAGCAACATGCATGCAGGCTAGCATTCCCTGACTGCCTTTAGGGGTATGTTTCACTTGACTATTCTTGCTGTGTGTGGCTATCAGGGCACATTGTCACACTACAGGTCCCACAACGCAATTGGGTGTTTGGGAGGGGCAGGGACTGCATTACTGGGGTTACCAATATGGCTTGCTCTGGGGGCATGGGCATTGTTAGGGGACGGGGTCACAGTTGCATGGCTCTTACCTTGTGATTGGTGTGTGGCACAGGAGGTGTCCAGTTGAGTTACCCACATGCAGGCTGCAGATTTGATGGTGTCCTCCACTAAGTCCTCCATTGGTGTGTTCGCAGGAACTGTGGAGTCTCCTCCTCCCGTGGCCACTCTCTCCCCCAGTCTCTCCGCAGTGCGCTCCTTGGCACGGCCTCTGAGGTCGTACCACCTCTTTTTGAAGTCATCGATTGACCGGTGCGTGAGTCCAACAGCATTGACCTTGGCCTTGATGCGCAGCCAGATGCGCCTTTTGGTAGCCTCTGGCACCTTCCGGGACAGCTTCCCAAACAGCTGGTCATGGTCCCTGCTGACTCCCTTTATCAAGTACTCCAGTTCTTTTTAAGAGAACATGATTTTGCGCTTCCTGGCTTTTTCACTGGGTCCTGCAGCTTCCTGGACATTCTGAAATCAATTTGTATCCTGTATTGGGACTGCAGGGTGTGTATCTTGGAGCTCAGTACTGTGCCTCCTCCTCTATCCAGCTCTGTGATCCAAATGAAGCATGGAGCAGCCTACCTTCTGGTAGTGATGTCATCGTTGTGCTCAAAATGCGACTTTCTGTTTTTGCGATCTCGCAATCTGAGAGATCGCTATTCGGTATATGAGAAATCGCAATTTGGGGTTGGGAAACAGCCAAATCTGCGATTTTATAGCGATTTTGGCAAATTCGCATATGGCGATTGCGGACGGTTGCGAATGGCAGTTATTTAGCGATTTTGATGATGCATCCCATTCTGCGAATTTTGGATAGCGATTCAGTATTTTTCGCTATTTACGATTCGCAGAGTGGGTGCTTCATGCATCTGGGGGTTAATATTCAATTCTAGAAGGGACTTAATTTCAAATGTAATAAAATCAGCTACCGTTTTTGTTCTGGAGAACGAGGGTGTTTAAACCCATTGGTTGGGAACACAGAACATTGTGTTTTTAAGCATGATTGGAGTTTGCAATCTCACCAAACCAAAATATATATATATTAACTACTGGTGGTCGCCATTAGGTAGTTATAGTTAGGACCTATTTTCCATAGGAAATCCACAACATTCTATTCCCAATAATTTGGCGCCGATTGACGAATCTTTGCAAAAGTTTCAAAACTTATGGCCCTCTCCAGTCCGCTCCTATCCTAAAAGTGTCACAGTGATTCATTAATCGGGGGTCGAGAAAAAAGGGGGGTCCCAAAACATGTTTTCTCCATGCAATTTCCCAAAGGAAACTTTAGCCGCAGCTACAGCCCGAACTGCTGAACGGAATTACACCAAATTTGGCACAGAGGTAGCCCTTTGTTCAGAAAGGTGCCTTTTTGTTAAATGGTGTAAATACGTTCAGTAGTTGCTGAGAAATTCGAAAGTAAAAAGACATATATATCTAGGGCTGGGGATCCTCCAGAGCGCGAGCTTTATGCTAATTGGCTGTCAACACTTCAAACCAGGAAGTGTTTGCAGCCATTTTTTGCCTCTGTAGAACCGAGGCACAAGAAAGCAGTGAAACAAACCACGAAAAACACGGAAAGGGGGCAGGGTAGAAACACCCTGACCCCCTAGGCCTGCTCAGGGGGTCGCACAAGGACCCCCAAGGCCCCAAAACATTATTTATATTTTTAAATCACGGGATGCACGTAGGATCCGCGCATCCTGCCTCAGAAAAAGAAACCGAAGCGCGTTCCTAATTGGCCCCCGGGGGGCCAAGTCCCGGGAGCAATGTGTATAATGTAATGGGGGGCCCAGAGGGGCCACCCTGAGGCTTTATAAAATTAAGTGGGGGATATCAGCCTCCCCCAGCCCCGGGGACCGCCACCCCATGGGCTACAAAATGAAATGGGTGGGGGGGGGGGCTTAAAGGCCTTCCCCAAGTCCAAGGGACCGCCACCCCCAGGGCTTTATTTACATATTTGCAGGGGCTCACGGGCCCCACGCAGCCCGCCACTTATAAATTCACCCAGGCACTCTCCTTGCAGTATTCTAATCATTCAGTCAGTATCCAGGTACTCATGCACTGAGCCAGGCCTCAGCACATGGACTGCTTCAAACACCTATCCACTATGCATGCAGTCCTCTAACCACCTACACACTTGTCTTACACACCTTCAATTCCCAAATCAGTATCCATACACTTCCAGCAAACACCCTGTCACTCCCCTTGCACTCCTCAGTGACCCAGTCAGCACCATGTACTAATCCATTCACTGCGCCAAAACCCAAACACTAATTTCTAATTCTAATTTCTAATTTAAAACACTTGTAGAGCGCGGCGTACACCTTGCGGTTTCTTGGCGCTGGAGGTTCAGTAACTGAGGGAGAAAGACCATGGAAGGGTGGAGTAAGTATTAGGCGGGGAAAGCCTGGCTGAAAAGGAAAGTTTTCAGGTCTCTACGGAAGGAGAGATACTGAGTTGCAGAACGGAGATTGTCTGGAAGTGAGTTCCAGAAAGTAGGGGCCAGAGTTGAGAAGTTAGAACCGCCCCACTTTTTGCGTGAGAAGCGGGGGATCTGGAGAAGGGACTTGGAGGAAGACCGGAGATTTCTAGCGGGGACATAGGGTTTAATTAGGGAGGCGATGAAAGCGGGGGCAGTGCCCTGGCGGGCCTGAAAAACCATGCATCCGATCTTAAAAAGGGAGCGTTGTTTCACGGGGAGCCAGTGAAGCTCTTTTAGAAGGGGGGTGGAGTGGTGATAGCGTGGAAGGCCGTATATCAGCCTGGCCGCCTGGTTCTGGATGGTTTGGAGTCTACGCAGGCTGTACGCTGGAATGCCATGATAGAGGGCGTTGGCGTAGTCC
This sequence comes from Lissotriton vulgaris, assembly GCF_964263255.1. Lineage (NCBI taxonomy): Eukaryota > Metazoa > Chordata > Amphibia > Caudata > Salamandridae > Lissotriton > Lissotriton vulgaris. The sequence continues at coordinate 1,845,682,283 of NC_141685.1, forward strand.
AATCGTGAGATTACCAGGGCGGCTATGATGATCTTAAGTGCCTGGGGAGAGAAGAAGCGGGAGACAGAGCGGATAGTTCGGAGAGTGAGGAAACAGGAGGAAACCACGGAACTGATTTGTGAGTGAAGAGTGAGCTGATTGTTCATTTTAACACCCAGTGTTTTGACCGCGGTGGAGGGGGATGGTGCCGGGCCAAGAGAGGGGGGCCAGAAAAGAGAGTTCCAGGGGCTGGATGAACCACCAGTGAGAACCAGCTCGGTCTTGTCAGGGTTCAGTTTAAGATGGTTGTGGTTCATCCAGTCCCTGATGAATGTCATAGTTGACTGGAAATTAGAGACCGAGAGAGGAGAGGGGGACAGATCAAAGATGAGCTGGAGGTCATCCGCATAGTTGTAAACAGTGACCTCCAGCTGCTGGAGTGCATAGATAAGAGGAAAGATATAGAGATTAAAGAGTAAGGGAGAGAGAGAGGTGCCCTGGGGAACACCGCAGGTGACAGGGAGAGGGGTGGAGGTGAAATCGCCCAGTCGGACCGCCTGAGTGCGGTCCCTCAGAAAGGAGGAGAGCCAGACCAGAGCTGATCCCCCGATGCCGGCCGCCTTGACACGGGCAAGTAAGATGGTATGGTCCACCGTGTCAAAGGCGGCGGAGAGATCAAGGAGGACCAGTGCCTGGTGGTTGTTGTCATCCATACCCTTTCTGAGGTTGTCTAGGACTGAAACTACGACCGATTCGGTCGAATGCCTGGGGCGGAATCCTGCCTGGCGAGAGGCCAGCCCCCCATTCGCCTCGATGTGAGCGCTCAGTACCGCGGTGACATGGCGTTCCATCACCTTGCCCAGGAAGGGCAGCAGGGAGATGGGGCGAAAGTTAGCCGAGATGGAAGGGTCCGCGCCGGGTTTCTTCAGCAGAGGCACTATGGTGGCGGCCTTTAGTGCAGGGGTCACAACACCCTGAGCCAAGGAGCTGTTAAGGAAGGCGATAGGGGGATCAGGGCAGCTAGAGTAGATTTGCTGTAAGATGCATGCGGGGCAGACGTCCGCCGGAGACCCCGACTTTACTTTGGGGAGTATTGCCAGAAAAGATTCCTGAGTGAGGGGAGGGATGAGGGTGAGAGGGTTTTGGACGGTGGGGGGGGAGGGATCAACAAAAGCAGACGAGGGTAATGGGATATTAGCCTTGATAGTTGTGATTTTGTCCAAGAAGTAGTGATTGAGTTGATCACAGAGGGGCTGGGAGGGAGGGATTTGGGACGAAGTTCGGTCAGAGAATGCCAGGTCATTCACAATGCCAAAGATTACCCTGGGTTTGTTGTCGGCAGACGTTATTTTCGTGGAAAAGTAGTCGGTTTTTGCAGCCAGGATTGCTGATTTATATTTAGCCAGTGATGCCAGGAAGTGGGTTTTAGATGAAAGGCTATAATCTTTCCTCCACTGCCTCTCCGCCCATCGGGCGCTCAGTTTGAGTTCTTTTAGGTGGTCGTTAAACCATCTATTGGAGTCCTTGAGTCGGCGGATGGAAATGCGACGTAGGGGAGCCACTGAGTCGCAACCTCCAGCCAGCCAGGTGTTAATGGCCTTGGCTTGAGAGGCAGATGATAGGCCAGAGAAGGAGGGAATGGAATTGCGGAGCAGGGAGGTCAGGGAGGGGAGATCCAGCCTGTTCCAGTTCCGCGCCCAGGTGTTTTTGGCACGTGGGGTTTTGGAAATTGGGTTGTGGAGGATGGAGAAGGAGATGAGGGCATGGTCGGACCAGGGGCATGGAGAGACAGCCACCGAGGCCAATGGAAGGTTGAGAGACCAGACCTGGTCGAGTGTGTGCCCGTGAGAGTGAGTGGGGACAGTTATATGTGACACGAAGTTGAAAGATAGTAAGGATTCTGTAAATTCTTTTGAGGCAGGGCACTCGTGTGGGTCTGAGGGCCAATAATTAAAATCCCCCAGCACCAGAACCGAGGCATAATTGACCACCAGATTGGCCAGTAGGTCTTGAAAAGCAGGTAAAAATGAAGATGAGGGCTGAGGAGGGCGGTACACAAGAAGGCAGGTGATGGGAGGGGAGGATAAGAGGGAGCGGACTACTAAAAAGTCAGCAGGGAGCATAGGGGGGAAAGGAAGTGATAGAAAATGCAAATCTGACCTGGCGATTAAGGCGACCCCACCGCCAGCCCTGCCCGCCGGACGATCGGCACGTAGGGCCACGTAGGAAGGCGGAAGGGTAGCCAGGAGAGCGGGGAGGGAGGAGTCACAGTACCAGGTTTCGGTCAGGAGCAGTAAGTCCGGTTTCTCAGAGTCGAGTAGGACGTACAACTCGTGTTGGTGCTTGACCGCTGACCTGGTATTAAGTAGGATGACGGACAGTGCTGGGGTCGTGGGGCAGGGATCGGCGAGGGGGGGGCAGGGTGACAGGGGGGTGCGTAGCGGGGGGAGCGGAGGTGTGGGGAGGGTAGGGGCAAGGCCTAGTGCAGAGACGAGTCTGTGGACGGAATCCGGGAGTAACCAGGGGCCTTGAAGGGCGATGAGGTCCTTAGACGAATAGGACAGAATTTTGGCATAGTGTCGTGCCCCTGGCCCCGTTTGGCCGCGGACGGGCGCAGACGGGCTTGACTTATGCGCGACTTCGGCGCGAAGTCGGCGCTCCCGCTGCGCTCGTCCGCTGCGCGTTCTAAAATGGCACATTGTTATAGATGGCCGTACGGGCGGGAAGGGGGCGTGGCCTGAAGGTGGGCGTGGCCAGCCGGCAGGAGGGCGTCACGTGAGCGCTTGATCCGCTACACGGAGCCCTCGAGGTGCAACCAAGCAAATAGCAGCAGGTAAAGTGAACACTTATAAATTTTATAAATTTACCCAGGCACTCTCCTTGCAGTACTCTAATAATTCAGTCAGTACCCAAGTACTCGTGCAGTGAGCCAGGCCTTAGCACATGGACTGCTTCAAACCCCTATGCACTATGCATGCAGTCCTCTAACCACCTACACACTTGTCTTTCACACCTTCAATTCCCCAGTCAGTATCCATACACTTCCAAGAAACACCTTGTCACTCCTCTTGCACTCCTCTAGGGACCCATTCAGTACCATGTACTAATCCATTCACTGTGCCAAAACCCAAACACTTATAAATTCACCCAGGCACTCGCCTTGCAGTATTCTAATCATTCAGTCAGTATCCAAGTACTCATCCAGTGACCCAGGCCTTAGCACATGGAATGCTTCAAACCCCTATCTACTATGCATGCAGTCTTCTAACCACCTACACACTTGTCTTTCACACCTTCAATTCTCCAGTCAGTATCCATACACTTCCAGCAAAGACCCTGTCACACCCCTTGCACTCCTCTAGTGACCCATACAGCACCATGTACCAATTCATTAATTGCGCCAAAACCCAAACACTTATAAATTCACCAAGGCACTCTCCTTGCAGTACTCTAATCATTCAGTCAGTACCCAAGTATTCATGCAGTGCGCCAGGCCTTAACACATGGACTGCTTCAAATGCCTATCCACTATAAATGCAGTGCTCTAACCACCTACACACTTGTCTTTCACACCTTCAATTACCCAGTCAGTATCCATACACTTCCAGGAAACACCCTGTCACTCCTCCTGCACTCCTCTAGTGACCCATTCAGCACCATGTACTAATCCATTCTCTGGGGAAAAACCCAAACACTTATAAATTCACCCAGGCACTCTCCTTTCAGTACTCTAATCATTCAGTCAGTATCCAAGTACTCATGCAGCGAGCCAGGCCTTAGCACATGGACCGCTTCAAACCCCTGTGCACTATGCAAGCAGTCGTCTAACCACCTACACACTTGTCTTTCACACCTTCAATTCCCTAGTCAATATCCATACACTCCAGCAAACACCCTGTCACTCCCCTTGCACTCCTCTGGTGACCCATTCATCACCATGAACTAATCCATTCACTGCGCCAAAACCCAACCACTTATAAATTCACCCTGGCACTCTCCTTGCAGTACTCTAATCATTCAGTCAGTTTACTCAAGTACTCATGCAGTGAGCCAGGCCTTAGCACATGGACTGCTTTAAACCCCTATCCACTAAGCATGCAGTCACCTAACTAACCAACAATCAATATTTCAGTTTTAATATTTTAAAAAACATTGTTATTTCCATTTATATCAAAAATATATAACGTAGTTTAAAAAATAAAATGTGTAAAAAGTAAACAGTTAAAAAACTGTAGAAAATCAGTATGAAAAAAGACATATAACTATTATTACATTTAAAAATTATCATTTAGAAAACCTTCGAAATTCACTCAAAAAAACATATGTTTCAGACATTTTATAGTTAGGAATTAACATTAAAAAAACCTTAGAAATTCACTGAAAAAACCATAGGTTTCAGGGCTGTTATAGTTAGCTGGACATTTCACTCGTACAAAACCATTGAAATTCCTCCGTTATAGTTAGTTCTGCTAACTATAATTTGCGCGCCCATAATCCACTGCTGATGATGTTGTAATAGTGGGCCTCAGCAAGGCCTTCCAGTGCTAGGGGTTCTCCCTTCTCTGCACAGAGTCCTCAGACCATAGAATAGAAGTTGGCACAGAAACTAGAATAGAAAGTACAAAGTTTATTAAACCTCATGAGGTGGAACTACATTCACACAGCACCCTTCGGTAATGTATGAAGTAGCACACTGAATGGAAGGAGCTTGGTCCTTTTATACCCACTCAGGGGCTCAAATGAAGGCGGTACAAGTACAAAATGCTGGTTGTAGGTACATATAAGGTCATACAGAAAGTGTACAGGTGGGAGGAGCTAACAGTTTGCTAATTCTGGTGGACACATCCTGACAGTTACAGACTATAGCAGCTGCGAGCTCAACTGAGCATGTGCGAAGGTGGAAGATGCTAAATATATCTTGTCTCTAGGCAGATTTAAAGAGCAGTTAACAGAACGGTAGAACAGAGCACATGGAAAACAAAATGGCTGACAGAAATGCAAAATGGATTCCACAAAACGGACAAGATAGTCTCTAAATACAGGATGTCTTCTGCTAATGCTTAACCTAATTGCTGCTAAATTACAACAATGTCACATATTACATCATTCATGACATGGTAAGTGACATCACTGATGACATCACTGATGACATCACTGATTACATCATCCACGTGACAATCAGATACACTTCATCATACACTAGTATAACCTTTCATCACTCATTGTACCATATTTGAATCCATTAACACACCAATACAAGTTTCCAAAATCCACTCAGTGATTCCTAGATCTGCACATACATCTAATCACTTACCTATAGATTCACTCATACATGCTGTCATTGATCAATAGAACACTGTCAAATATATTTATACACCTATATCGACATTACACACCAGCACACATCCTGTTCACTTTGCAGTCATCCTACTCACTTTTGCAAACAATGGATCATACTTACATTTAGTCAGCTACACACTTATACAAACACCACTTCATGTATTCATATAGATAGTAACTCAGACTTAGTGTGTTATAAAATCAATATTACAAGTATACAGTTATCCATACAGTCACTTATAGAATCACTGAGTCTTATGTTTACTTATTTATATACAACTGTCACATACACTGCCTGTTATTTTTCAAGTTTGTTGGACATGTACCATTGAGAGATATATCTACTCATCACCACAACCATAAAGATATTCACTCACCCAAACAACTGTTATAACATGTAGTCTTAACCTCATATACCTACTGAATCAACTATTCACACATCTTTGGGCAGTCAAACACCCCCCACCGAACCACACACACATTCACTCTCCCCTACAAATACTCACTTAACTAATAAATAACTAATATAGACTTTCACATAGCTAGTAACCAACTGGTGCAGCAGTTTACACAACAACTGACAAAGTGATACAAATATTCAAACAGTTTAGTCGTTATCCCATATATTTAGTGAGACACTATAAAATGTGTCAAGTAAACAATCAATCACACTGCTACTAAGCCCTCCATCCAGATATTTATATTTATATATCTACTCATTCTTCAATACAGATTGCTATATATATAATACATATTTAAATAACGAACCAAACCACATTCACTGGATGATGTCATCAGTGATGTCATTTGAGATGTCAGCAGTGATGTCATCAGTGATGTCACTGACCATGTCATGAATGATGTAATATGTGACATCATCAGCAGTGGATTGCGGGCGCGCGAGTTATAGTTAGCAGAACTAACTATAACGGAGGAATATATATATATATATATATATATATATATTCACTGAAAAAACCATAGGTTTCAGGCCTTATATAGTTAGGAATTAGCATTTAAAAAACCTTTGAAATTCACCGAAAAAACCATAGGTTTCAGGCCTTATATAGTTAGAAATTAGCATTTAAAAAACCTTTGAAATTGAATCAAAAAACTATACGTTTTAGGGGTGTTATAGTTAGCTGGACATTTCACTCATACAAAACCATTGAAATTGCTTCTATATAGTTAGTTGTACTAACTATATTTCGCACACCCGCAATCCTCTGCTGATGATGTCACATATTACATCATTCATGACATGGTCAGTGACATCACTGATGACATCTCAAATGACATCACTGATGACATCATCCACGTGATGATACACCTCATCAACACTAATTTATAACTATATGTGGTCTGAAACATATGTTTTTTCCAGTGAATTTCAAAAGCTTTTAACATGGTCATTATAGTATCAATCTTTATTATTTCATATATATTTATTTTTCACAAACTGCCTTTGTATATTATAATGGATTGACTATATCCAGTAATATGCAGTGGCACAACGACTTTTTATGATTTGCTTAAAGTTGAACAGTATAGTCTACAACTTCAAACAACAAATAGCAGTCATAGTTGGTATTTACCTTTTTTCTGATTATGTTCAGTGTGCGCGCACCATGCGTGCACCCGCAATTTGTTTTTTTTAAATACATTTTTTTTTTTGCCTTCAGGGGTCCTTTAGGGACCCCCTGAGAAGGTGTACGGGGTCAGGGAGTGTCTTCACTGCCTCTTTTACCACGTTCTCCACTATTGTTTTTTACTCACTTTTGCCATGCGCGCACCTCACTTTTTTAAAAAAACGCTTTTAGGGCTCCTTCAGGGACCCTCTGAGAAGGCCTAGGAGGTCAGGGAATCGCGGTGAAGAAGGAATTTGGGCCTTCTTACATAAAAGCAGTACCTGTCTTGGCAGTCACCGGAACAAGATCAGTAGTACTACCGCCCCTTGCTGGTAAAAAGGAGAACAGAGTCGTGTCTATCGACCTGGTAAAACCACAAGCATGTGGCCTATAATCAACAGTAGGCCCAGTGAACTCCCAAGAAACAACAGAATACCCAAACTTGCAACAATCCAAGAGGTTCCAACTGAAAGATTAATCACATTCGATCAGCCTGCAGTGCACAGAGAAGGACTATGCAATAATGCCATGGAACTCGTGCCTCTTGAGACACAGATTGAAACAGTTCGTCAAGAAACAACACCAGTCTACGATAATGTGGCATCAGAAAATGCTACCGAAAGACAGATTGAAAGAACAATCCCAACAATTGACAGAACTGCCTCTGGTTATTTCATCAACTTCGACAACTTCTCTGAAGATCAAAACGACTCCGAAGTGATGCCTGAAACAATAAAGTATTCTAAAGAAAATACAACAGGACTCCTTCAACAAATCAAAGAATTATATCTGGATTCACCGTTGATTGAGCATTGGATTATTTCAGGGGTATTCATACTCCTACTATGCCTAATTTTAGTTTTAATTTTAGGAAAGTTTATTACAATTGAATGGACACAGCAAGTCAGAACATCAACCTAGTCCTGAAACCACACAGATCATCCCACATGAAGAAAAGAGAACTGTCAACAGTAAATGTCACAGCAATTCCAATACCTGGTGGGGTAGTATGGGAGAAAACTGACTATGAGATCTATGGTCCGGTCGAAATCCTGAAGTATCCTCATCAACTGAAGGTTTCCTTAAGTGACTTTGTAAAACCTAGTACATTCTCTGATGATTGGGACTTTAACAGTATTAATGACATGATGTCTGATTTAGTAATGTCAGCTAGATTCACAGAACATGATTATTTACAAGGTTCATCTAGTTATGAGCAATTATTCTGCTACACACATTATGGTGATCATTACTTGCATAAATCTGCACAGCCTAGAAATGTTTTTATGTATAATCAATGGGAACATTGTGCTACACCACCTAAAAGCAGTCCTAAAGCATTTTTTGAGAAATTCAAGTACTTCTCAGGGTTTAACACCAGTGATGCAGAAACGTTTTATTACAAACTGTTAGATAAAACAGGAATGAAAACAATGCTGACAAATTCTAAATTGATATATTCAGAAGCATTTTATGAAAAAATGATGACATTTGGTTTTGATTATTGGAAAAATAACATTGAAACGAAAACAATTTGGGGTACAAAAGATTGGCAGGTACAAGGCCTTGAAGCACTATTTAGAACCTGCATGATACCAGAACAAATGATGTTTTTAAATGACACAATACACCAAACATCCTGTCTTGGCCTAGCTAAGATCAAAGACCTTAAAACACCGTCTATTCCAAAGCCAATACCTGAAAATACAACTACAGATATTGAGTTAGACGTGTCACAAATTTTACATTTTAACAGAACATATCCTGATTTGAAAAAGTGGTTAATCTGGCCTACTGACACAAACAACTGTCAAGATAGATTCCTGAATAAAACACAGGGGTTAAAAATGACCAGACTAGACCCGAGATATTCCCAGAGACAACATCCAGGGATAATAACAACATACAGTGTAGGGAAACTCTGCCTTGAATGGCTAACATCATCCACACTGGCTGAAATTAAGCAACACTTGTCTTTACTAAAAGATGGTGCTGATTTGCGCGATTTCATTCTTGGACCACGCAAACAGCGTCAAAAGCGTTTCATAGCGACCAGTATCTATGCTGCTTACAACGAGGCTTGGAAAGTCAAACAAATTGAAACAGCAGAGAAAATACGAGAAATTGATCGTATTAATTTGGAAAAATCACTTTCTGTAGTGGACAATGGGTTAATGACTCTGTCCTCCAGAATATATTCGTTGGACAATATTGTATCCTCTGCCTTTGATGTGATAGATAGAGACTTGCTAATGTTACAACATGGCCAATCTCAATTACGTTCTATTATACAATTAGGCAGGACGCTGCAAAATCTTCGTTCAGGCTATGTGCCTTGGCGTTTATTCAACACAACGTCATTATTTTCCATTTTTAACCTTACTGATAAACAGATCAGTTTGGCACAGAAAGGAGCAGACTATACAATCCTGAGCATCGAAAAACTTGAGAGATTACCATTGACAATGTCAGAGAGTCCTGTCATTGAATGGATAATACACGGAATTATCACAATTCCGATAACAACTTTCCGATTTAAAAAGTGCCTTGAATACATACCTACTGGCCAGTATGAACAATTGGGTAAAGGATATGTAAAATCAGAATGGAAATTACCATACACACATTCTTGCTATAGTGACAGCGACAAAAATGTATTTCTTAGTGGTGAAAATTGTAAACATTCACTAAGCGGTATACTTTTGTGTCAGGGTATTAATTTACACGGAGCATGTGATGGAAATTCTAACAACCTTTCATGCCACCAGCTTGTCACACCTGCAACTCAGATAGAGCCCTTCTTTATGCAACTCGCAAACGGGAGTTACATTCTTAGAACGGATCACAGATGTTGTGGCCTTGTGCCAGGGAAAAGTTATCTAGTAAGAGTAACATCCATGGTCAAATGCTGTATGCAGGCATTGTTTCCGAGTGGGCCTGCAGACACAGTGACTCCCATCTGGCCTCGTCTGAATCTCTATTCTATACGAATTGATACTTTAAGCAAAATGAAGTCTGTGCCCATAACATCATCAAAAGAGACGTATGATCTTCTAGTTGCAAGGACAGCTACTGAAGTTCATGAACTTTTATCAACAAATTGCCCCGTGCATTTCGTAGAATGCTTAGCCAACTCCTTAACATGTCTAGTGCCACAGGCATCCCAGGCATATTTAAGAAGATTTTTACGGGACTGCTAACACCTTTTCAAGCAATTTTGAGAATCGTTCCTAATTTTGTTCACTCTGTTTTGGGCGGCATACCCTTATTTTTGGGACTTGTAGCAGGGATTTTATTTTTGTCCGTCCTGCTTCGTTATGGCAAGCCAAAGCTCAGATATTGCTCCCATGGGAATGGAAGAGACAATCCAAGCAATGCGCTACTGGGACAGGATAACTAACGTCCTTGGATTGGCCAGGCTGAGAGATCTAAACATGACCTGGTTCCTTTCATTCAGACCTATATGGCAGAACTGTATCTTACCGGTACTTCGATGTATGCTATGCGGAGATGAGTGCGTGTTGGACATCTGTCTTTCACTTCCATCAGCAGTACCAATGGACGTCGATACTTTGCTCAGTCCGATAATGGCTCACGCATTGTGTTGTCCCCAGCGGCTACCAATCCTGATGACGGCATTCGTTGAGACTCCTGTGCTACGACTAGGTGGTAACAGTGGAGCGAGTGACAAAAGCAACATCACCCAGGTACGACCTTCTGTGAGCATTGCTGATCCCGACTATGATGACAGCAATCATTCTCACACCTGCCAAGTTACAGCACTATCGAATTTGGTTGAACTGTCACCTGATTTTGTAGACCAATTCTTTGAGAGCCTGTCTGATATGATGTTCTCACCCATACAGAAATAATAACTTTGGAGAAACATTCCGACACACAGCGTTCCCATGAACTCTGAATTCGGCCTTCAGTTTTGATCAACAAAAACTGCTAAAGTGTTGGAACTCTAATTTCCCCGTTCAAGCAATAATTCTTTTAAATTGAACACTTTCAATTCAAAAGTTCAAGCAATAATTCTTTTGAATTAAACACTTTTTAATATTGACCCTTTTTTTGGCACGAACAATTCTTTGCTTAAGGTAAAAACTATTCTTAGAGAACAGAAGCTTCAAACTTTTATTTCTAAACACATCTAGAGACATAACAACTTTACATCAGCCTCTAGCACATTTATTGCAATGCATTTATATGTGATGATTTATCTCGCCCTTCTTCTGTTTCAGAGATATTTCATGTGTAATTCTTTTGCATAATCGTTCATTGATTTCATATGCAATAATTTTTGAATGATTTCTATGCTTCAAAAACGTACAGTACCTAAATTTCACGTATTACAATATACGCCTATTTCGAATGCATTTATGTATTTTGGGGTGGGCAATGTTACACATGCATCTTATTGCTCTAGTTTTAGTAATTTGATGGACATGAACCCGTGGAGTGGGCGTTGCGTGTTTATCTAGGTTCCTGATCGATACTGTGACCGTATGCCCCTATTCGGCTATAAATCCATTTATTCCCTATATTGGCATAACCATTCAAGTGCGATATTCAGAAAGTCATCTCTGGCCTCACATGAACAGAGCCACATTCCAGAATAGTTCTCTGCCACTTCCTTTGCAACCAATTAGTGCAATGACAGAGCAGAAGTCACTATCTGATATTCCTAGATTAACACTCCGAGTTCTTCAACAAGATAAAAACTCAGCAAACCTGGAAATCCCCGCTTGCTGTGTTTTGATTAGTAATGGAACTCTAATGAGCAACTGATAGCTATCACTTCCTAGTGACATCTTTAATTGATGTCTTATGTCCAGCAAACTTACGTCAAACCAGGCACCTGTCAGGTATAAATATTACCAACGTTGCCTTAAGCAATTGCTGGTGTCCCATTGCTGTTGTATGCTGTATGCAGTACGCAGATGCTGCTGCTGCCCCGTTGCTGTTGGTGAAGCTACTGATACCATTATCGCTGCTAAAGCGCGAACGATGGTGTGGTGAGCTTAGGAGCTGAACAGCCGTTCCTCTGCGAAGAAGCCCAGCAGATGCCAGCTACCCGCGGACGCTGTCCCCCCTCCTCCTCCTCGACGCGCTGAAGAGAGACGCTGTCTTTCTCCTGCAGAGAAATCCAGCTCCAGCGTTTCTAGTCTGCCCTCGCGGGTGACTGGGATACCGAGTTCCCCCTGAAGGAGATACCAGACCTCCATCATTCTATTCAGAGGTATGGTGTTGACTAAACCCTTAGAAGAGAATTCTTGAAGCAAACCTTGGCAAAACCAACTTAACTTAGAGCTACCTACTTACTCCCCTCCCACGTATTAGGCTTAGGTCAGGTACACTGGGGTAGGCGTAGTTAGAAGCACCAGTTGAGTATGTTAGCCTAATGTATATATGACTGTATATATGTTTTATTACTTTTAAATCATTGTATGGCTAAGAAACCATATCAATGCTTTTACAGTATTATTTCGCAATACTTATCTTACTGTACGTACTTTTTATAATAACAAGTCTTGCAATTGTGGCAATACATTTCTCTTGTACGAGAAGAAAGACTGTTCAATAAATGTTAAACCTTTATTGACAAACGCCCGTCTCTCTATTCTCTACATATCGTGAAAGTAAACTGCACTAACCTGACTGAGTAAAATAACTGTCTATTGTTTCACACGACCCTAGAGATTGACTCTTAATCTGAGGAGCAAAGTTGTCATGTTGCACTGTTGTTGGAAAGCTGAATCCCTTCTTGTCTGTGCCAGGGAAGCTGATCACTTCCTATGCAGAGAAGAAAGTTTCCAGTGACCTCTGAGCTAGTTGGTAACAAACCCAATTAAGTTTAGCATAGTCAGTAGAGGCCTGGAAGATCCGCACTTCTACGTCGATACTACTGTTTATGTTATTCAAATGCGCAGGGCCTAGTGGGAAACTAGGAACTACACTACAACACTTGCTGATTTTGTCCAAATGGAATGTTGACAGACGTCTAACAGCAAATCAGAATTCTGCTCGTGCACACCTGCACGGTGCGAGCTTATAGATATATACATTTTTTCAAATTCGATTTTTTCAACACCTACTGGAGGGATTTACACCATTTAAGCAAAAGGGCGATCTGCGAACCGAACTATACCTCTCTGCCAAATTTGGTGTAATTCCGTTCAGCCGTTCGGGCTGTAGCAGTCTCTAAAGGTCCTATGGAAAATAACATGGGGAAAACACGTTTTGGGACCCCCCCTTTTTTCTCAGCCCCCACTTGACGAATCCCACCAAAACTAGGTGACCGCCAGTAGGTAATATATATATATATATATATATATATATATATATATATATATATATATATATATATATATACACATATATATATATATAATGGCTCCCCTTGCGCCGAACACTCACGCTCTCGGGTCCTGTACGGCAGGGGATGCTCCCGCCAATATTCACATTGCACGCCTCCTCTCCTCACAGAAAAGTCACAGCATTCACGGGGAAGAGTCAATAACTTTATTTGACTCACAACGTACCAGGCGCGTTTCGGAGGTCAGCTTCCTCGATGGTATATATATATACATATATATATATATATTCACTGAAAAAATCATAGGTTTCACACCAGTTATAGTTAGCTGGACATTTTACTCATACAAAACCATTGAAATTCCCCCGTTACAGTTAGTTGTACTCACTAGAACTCGCGCGCCCTCAATCCACTGCTGATGATGTCACATATTACATCATTCATGACATGGTCAGTGACATCACTGATGACATCATTCATGACATCTCATATGAATTTCAAAGGTTTTTTAAATGCTAATTCCTATCTATAACGAGTGTGAAACCTATGGGGCCTTATTTACAAGCCCCTTGCGCCTCCGGAAGGTCACTTTTTGTGACGTTCCGGTGGCGCAGAAGACTGAGTGATATTTGTCAGGCAGGACTAGGCCACTTTTAGTGGCGTAATCCTGCCTGATAAATATCAGTCCCTTTAACGCAGTGTCCTGCGTTAGAGGGGCGTGCAATGGGTGTTGCTGCGGGCGTTCCCAGCAGCATCCATGGACCGGATTAATTTATAGCATCCTAAAAATCAGTCTTTCAAAAATTCCAAAGTCTTGAACATGATAATCCAAATCCAAATGTTTCTCAAGAAAAGTCATAAACCGTGTCCGTGGGTCATATCTGCCCAAACGCCGATATTCTGAAAGATTGAAAATGACTTTTCTTGAGAAACATTTGGATTTGGATTATCATGTCCTATACTTTGGAATTTTTGAAAGACTGACTTTGAGGATGCCATAAATTACTCAGGTCTGCCCAAATTGTGTAAGTAAAATTGATACCTAGTCACTTTGAATAAGAATGTACTTACGACTCGTCTAACATTTGGAAGAAATATCTAGTTATATGACAACAGGATACCGACATAACTTGAAGGAAATAAGAACGCCCTGAAAAAGTTCTGTTGTACAGAACAAATGTGTCGGCTGGCTCTAGTACATAAACTTAAGGAAAATAAAAGCATTTGAATAGATTCAGCGCTTCAATAAGGACTCTAAGTGATATGATTTGATTGGACTTGTTGTGCAAGTGGTGCTGTGCCAAACTTTGGAATATTCTCCACTACTCTCTACTACTCCACTACTCTCTAATACTCACTCTCTACTACTCATTCTCTACTACTCTCTCTACTACTCACTCCCTACTACTCATTATCTACTACTCTCTACTACTCCTTACTACTCACTCTCTACTACTCTCTTTACTGCTCACTCTTTACTACTCACTCTCCACTACTCACTCTCTACTTCTCACTCTCTACTACTCTCTACTATTCACTCTATACTACTCTCTCTCTACTACTCTCTACTACTCACTCTACTACTCACTTTACTACTCACTCTACTACTTACTCTCTACTACTCACTCTCTACTACTCTCTACTATTCTCTCTCTCTGCTACTCACTCTACTATTCTCTACTATTCTCTCTCTCTGCTACTCACTCTCTACTACTCACTCTCTACTACTCTCTACTATTCACTCTACTACTTACTCTCTTCTACTCTCTACTACTCACTCTCTACTACTCACTCTACTATTCACTCCTCTCTACTAGCCTCTACCTCTCCACCTCTACCTCTCTCCCTCTACACCTCTACCTCTACCTCTCTTTACACGCACACATATATATGCATATGTATGCATATGCATTTATATATATATGTATGTGTATATATATATATATATACATACATATATAAACATATATGATCTGTATATCTATATAAATACAAAAATAAATGCATGCATACATATACATACATATGCATGTTATTTACATGAAAGTTTGAAAAACACTAATAAAAGCAAAGCTAAAAAGCCACCTCATTACAAACAGAATTGCTTTAACTTAAACGAGGGCGAGATCTATTGCATTTTCAATGCTTGTTTACTTTGGTTCCATCAAGAAGGCATTCAGATGTGACAAGCATTTGCCATAAATTCAGAATGTTAGAACTCTGGTTGCTTATTAGATCACTGTAGTAAAGCTACTGCTCACCAGGGAAGTCTGCTGCTAGTATTGAAAGTGCATGTTTCAGTCTGCATGTCAGAATTCTTTAATGAAATAGAAGAGGATTTGAGAAGTCACTCAAAATGTGCCCTAATTTTTCTTTCTGAAGCACTAATCATACTTTCTATGGAAAAATTAACCGCCTCATTTTGTTCCTTTTTAAATTAAATGTTTTAAGAGTTACCACTTTATTCCAATCAAGATGGCTTCAGGTGTGCCGTACCTTTGTAATAAGTAGGACTGTTAGCGCTCTAGTTGTTCTTTAGAACACTCTGGGAAGCTGCAGTAGAACACAAAGGAATCAACTGACAGTCTCTGTCCTTGCTGGATGTACATGTTTTACTGAGAATGTCAGACTTCATTCTCACATGACTCAGAAAGATAATGTGAAACTATGCTTTCAGTTTAGCTTATAGATCCCCTTTCAAACATGATTGATGATATCCCAGCAGAAGGCTTTTTCACATGGTAAAATCACCTTAGAACACCTCACAATTCCTAAAATGAGTATGGTACCATCAACAAATGATTTATAATGTAACTAAAGTCCTAAAACCTTCTATTAACTGCAATGCTTTTTAAAGAGGTGCTATCATGTATATTGGTCCCAAGATGGCTACCAACACTTGTTGGATGAAGTGCTGACAGCCAATCAGATCTCATGCTGAGATGTGTGGTTAGGCTCCGCCCATATTTTTTCTTTTGATTTTCTCAGGAACTACTGGAGGGAATTACACCATTTAACCGAAAGCGTGATCTGCGTACTAGACCCTACCATTTCCCAAATTTGGTGTAATTCCGTTCAGCGGTTCGGGCTGTAGCCGTGTCTAATCGTCCTATGGAAATTAACATGGGGAAAACACGTTTTGGGACCCCCTTTTTTCTCGGCTCCCGCTTGACAAATCTTCCTGAGACTTTCAGGGAAGGAGCGGAATGCTGAATGTTTAACTTAAACCCTGAGTGCCGCATCTTTGGTGGAATTTTTATATATATATATATATATATATATATATATATATATATATATATATATATATATATATTACCAAAAACCAGAGTTTGCCCTGCATAGAGACGCCACACAGTTTGTAAAGTTCCACCATCCTTTAATGCAGGCAGCGAGACAAAGCGTGTCAGCCCCTCCACAAAGTTGCGCCAGACGCGTTTCGGGCTCCATGCCCTTAATCATTGGCAGTATGAAAGAAGTCCCAACAGCAATTGCAGACTATATACTTATTAGCCCCGCCCACATGAGACTTCGTATTGCACCCTTGCTTTCTGGGGCCAGTAGTCATTGCAGGAACCATAGTGGAAGCTGAGACGGCTTCTAACATAGAGTATAAATCCCAAGTGGGTTATGTGGAGGGGAAACAGCGCTATTCTCACCAATGTTCATCCCCACATCAGCGGCGATTTCACAACTCCTCTCCAAGCGCCCACGATTCCAGGCGCTAAGGGCCGCTGATTGTGCGACTCCAAAAATGCTTGATGCATGTGGGCCCAAATTACGAGATATAAATATTTTTTACAGCCTGTGAAAGGCTTGTGTCTCTTGGAGAGGGGGATAGGCTCCCTATTTAGGCCCTGCTGTTTTCATGTCTTTTTATGATCCTGCAGTTGATCTTCTGATGAACACGAATGGCTTGAGTGCATGGTTGCCAACTAAGGAGAGGGTTGCAGCTAGTAACTGGTGCCTACCCCACCCATAAATACAGTGAACTATTATTGTAGTGTCACTTACTTTTAGATGGTTTGCTGTGCTTAGTTCTTATGAGGAGCACACATACCCTTGAAGCAAGTGGTTTTTATAAATTAAGGTCAAACATATTATGATTAATAATGTTTTGATCACTTCATTATTTCTTACATTGTATTATCTGTTATACTTTTATTTTCCCTGTACCATTATTGGTTTTCTGCACTGATCATTCTGAATCATAGTTTATCTGATGCGTTACACTATTAATCAATCTGTACTTACAGGTATTGCTGTCGAAAATGGAATTTAGTACGTTGATGATATGTGGTTGCTCTTCTCATTTTGAATGCTTATCATGTAGATTAGTTCCCACTTTCCTAATGTTGCAAAATACTCTATCATCTATCTATGTAAGATTTATCTTCTCCCTTCTATAGCAATGTCTGATTTTTGCATGCCCTAATAGTAAATTTGCTTGTTGTTTTATTTATATGGATAGGATGGTTTTGTCATGTCTGCTGTGATTTCTTTTTCTATATATACGAATTGCTGCTTTAGATTGTGGGCCTTACTGTGGGATCACATGTGATCATTTTTCCAGTTGCATTTTAGGTTTTATTGGAAGTTGTCTGTTATTTTTGATCTGTGTTTATGCTTCGGTTCTCTCTTCCTTATTTTGATTGCCTCCATTTTGCATGTAACTTATAATCATACTTAATTTCAGTGTTTTCTTCTGATCTAGGTTACATTATTTTTCATATCTTGAAAATTCCTTTCATTTAACATTTAGCCCTCATTAAGAGTTCTAGCATCCCACCCAGGAGCATTATCTCGGGGTAGACTACCGCCACGGGACAGTACAGGTAGCTCTGTGTCTATGGGCCCTGGTAATTCTGGTTCAACAGTTTCACTGGGTGTAGTTCTGCACCCGGTGAAGTCGCTGCAAGAACAGAGCATGGGCAGCAGACCACAGCCGGAGCAAACAGAGCACATCAAGCCTTATGCCACCCTGCCAACACTTGCCCTGATATCACGTTTTGCCAAACCACGCTAGCTTCCAACTGAGAACTTTTTCGTGCTGAGTTTCCCCAGTATTTGGGAAAAACCACCATAAGTGTATCAATATTCTTGTGCCTGACTGTTTAGTTCCTGTTAGGGGTAGAATACTTGTAATTGCTGGATTTTGAGGCAGGGTATACCTACCCGAATAAACTCCTGTAGCCCTGTAACAAAATGCTTAGTTTACAATGTTTTTACATGTATTTTTTATTTCCTCACTATTTATAATGAGAGCCACTAATACTATTTAATCGAAGGTTTATGGGCTTCACTCTCCTTTGAAGTGTGCAGTCCTTGTTACTTGTGTCAGAGCATAGCTATTGCTTTTTCAAGAGAACTACCATTTACTTCGTAGTTAGAAGGACTGAAAACAGAACATTTCTCAAGTTATTCCAGCATCTATGTCTGTAACAAGAGGGGTATGTCAGTTTAATTGCACAATTGTTGTAAGAGAGTTGGCCAAAATGTCACCTCTGGCCCGGATGGTAGACTTGCCCTGCTGTGGTGTACACTTTAGGAAGTCGATGTTTTTTGGTGGTTAATATCTGTGGATCCTTGCTTTTATCATGTGCAAGACTCGAATTCTTTACTAAAGTATGACAGATTTTAAAGTAACACTGGAGCCCTCACTGGACTGTTCTTCGAGCCAACTCACTGGTGACAATATCTACAACAAAATGGGCCAGTAAATTAGATCCTTTGGCATCTCTGATGCATAGCACACATTAAATCCCTCTGACACGGAATACCCTTTTTCTTCTGCTCCCCATTCCGCATAACAAAAGACTTATATTTTCTATTGTGTCATCTTCTAATGTCAAAAGCTAGTTTATAGAAAGTTAAAATAGTACATAAGCTCGGGGTATTTCCCGTCTTTCCTTTATTGCAAGAAATGTGAGACAAAAAATAATCAGAATGAGTGCCTTTCAAATGGAGGATGAACATTTCAGTCTGGAAACACCAGAGGCCATCATAACTAAGGGTTTGATTACAATCTTGGGGGATGGGATACTCCCTCATAAACGTGACGGATATTTGGTCCATCCTATTACAAGTCCGTTATATCCTATAGAACTTGTAATACGGTGGACGGGATGTCTGTCACGTTTGTAATGGACTTTTCCATCCGCCAAGATCATAATAAGGCCCTAAATTGATAAGCCAACAAGTCCAGTAAGTAGCCTGACACATTCATTCATGAGGTAGTATTTTTATCGTACTGGTGCCATTAAGAGGGGTTAATTCCTTAATTACCTTTCTGTGTTCATCTTCGTAGATGCAACGGTTCTGTTCTTCTCGCCCAATGTCATGATTGCTCTGATATCAGCTTCTGTTGTAACTTCAATTTCTGTCAGTCCAGGCACCGTGACAGTTTTCCCTTGAGTCCTTAGCTCCAGAAGGTCGCCAATGTTTTTCGAAAGGAGATCTTTCACTGTTTCGTTATAGATTTCTAACATGGACACCTGAAAAGAATTGTTATATTTAAAACTGTAAACATGTTCCAAAGAGTATGGGCCACATGTTTTAAAAAAGCATTTTGCGATTACCAAAAAGCAATTTTTACCGAATCACTATTAGGTCATCGTAAAATGCTATGTGTGTAAGGGATTACCAAAGATTTAGAGATTCCTTAATATTACCAAATAACGATTCGGTAAATAGGTAATCGCTATTATTAAGCAATACTGCTCTATTTGTTCCTAAAGGCCTTCAGGCCCATAGTTGTGAATGGTTTTGCATTAGCTAATTTGTGATTACCTGATTGGTAATTTCAAATTAGGTAATGCAAAGCCAATGGTACCCAGGGGACTAAGGCCCCCCTGAAGCACCCCAAAACAATAAATGTGCACATGTAAAGAGCACTGCGCGCTACATGAAACTTTGAAAAATGCATTTTTCAAAATGTGCACATGGTTACCACTGCCTTGAAGTTGATGGTAATAGCATCTTCCTAAATGCACAGTTTGCATTTAGAAAATGCTTGGTACATGTGCCAAGGGATTTGCAATTTGCAATTCCCTATTTATAGTCGCAATTTTAGGTAATTGCAATTTTTGATATTACCCACAATTGAGATTACAAAGCCTTTCATACATCATGAAAGGCTATTTTGCAATCTCAAACCGTTGAATTTTGCGATTCACACCGTTTGCGAATGCAAAATTGTTTTAAACATGTGTCCCTTTATCTCTGTGATCATTCTTCTAGCTCAAGGTTAAGGCTCAGAATTATGTTATGATTAGTAGGCAGTGTGTGTCATCTTAAATGCGTCTTTGCCAAAACAAACGTCTCCAAAAATCGTATAAAAAACACATACACAATTGATATTTACGTTATAGGCTTTCTAAGAGGATCATACTCAAATGTAGTTTATCCACATACATAGTGAAAAGGCAACACCACTGTGTTTCTTGACACTGAAATAGACTTATTCACACATGTGAAGGCAATATTCTTGAGGAAGTAAAGGCCTATTCTAGGCAGCCAGACAACAGAAGGCTCTATTTGTAACTGCATGCATATAATTAGTATGAACTCATTTCTTCACCTGCTTTCATTTGCTTTTTGCATTCTTAAATAGCGTTAACTGGGCCCCAGGGCATTAGAGCACTTTCATGAGTACCGGATTACATTATATATGGTCAGATTCACTTTTTTCTTAGTGAGTTTTCAGGCTTTGTTGTGTTTACAGGAGGTTAAGCTGACTTGAAAATGGTTCCCGAGTACCACAGTTGGCAGCATCAGACTTTTTGTATTTCTCATGCTCCATTATTCTCTGCATGGTATTTTTTGTTTTGCTACTTCTCAGTCGGTAACAGTTCCCCAACTACCTCGCTCTGCCACTGCTGCTTTACCCAGACACAATACATATCTGACATGCTGCACTAGAGTCAGGCAGTGCAGAATGTCGGATAATGGTGCTTCAGGACTTGTCAATCACACACCCTCTTGTCCTATCAGAACCTCGAATAGAGAAAAAGATCTACCTTGTTACCTTTAACCCTAATCCACCTTCTGATTTGGTGAAAACTCCGGTCCTACCTCTATCATGCTGTCGACGGATGGGGGAGTCAGAAATCATGAGCTTTCCCAGGTACGTTTTTGTGTTTAGCAGAGTGAGTGTGTGTTTGTCTGTATGCTGTGGAGTTCACATGTATGTCTGGGTGACTGTGTGTGCCTGCAACTGTGTGTGTGTGTAGGTATGTTTGCTTTGTTGCAAGTGGTATGACATTAGCCCCTCAGGGACTGCAGTGCAGGGGGGATACCTTCGGCACTGTGCCCAGGCGGCGGGGCCCTGGCCTGAGAGCTTCTGACTGGGTTGTGGGGGCCCTCTGTGTACTTTGCAGGGGGGCTCCCTCAAGTTTCGTTATGCCACTATTTGCTGCCTAAGCGCATGTTTAAGTGTATGAGTGCGATTTTAAAGCCTTTGAAGCTAGTCACTTTGGGGGTTGGCTGAAAGTAAACATAACAAAACCAAAATAATTTTATTGTTAGATATTGAGATCAGTAACCTCACAATATTTAATAAAATGCAGAAAATTCACAGAAATACATTGCAGTTAAATATCCATTTTGATTACTATCTAAAACCTATAAATTACTGACATTTGCCAACAACAGTGAGTTGCATCACCATAACTCCCCCATTGCCAATGTCCGCCTCATGACTTAACACAACACCAAAGCAGACATAATTGATATCACCAGTAACATCACATATGATGTGACAATATCATACATAAACTTACTTGTTCTGTTATATATGATATGACAGTATTAAACTGCAGTTGCACTGATCATAATATATGTTCTCGGTGCAATGTTATACAGAGAAACAAAGAATAGTATACCATTGTTATGACCATTTCTATAACAGCATCAACAGTGGGCAGTCGCTGTCATTTCCAATGGCCGTCCACCACTTACATTTTTTTGTTTTTTCTGAAAGCAGGAATTTGTTTCTAAAAAACGAAAAAATTAATTACCCCCACATCTTTGGAGGTAACGTTACCCTAAATACATGAAAGCTGTGTTACGCATAAACTGCCCGAGAAATCCAGCATGTGAAAAACAAAATCCCAAAGCTTTGAACCATGCGAAAGTTGAGCATGAGGAGACCAATTATTCCTCACTGTCTCTTCTCTCATTCCCCCTTCCCTCCAGAATTTAGGCCCTCAATACGATGGCAGCCCGCCATCCAAGACACCAGTCTGACCGCTGCATTACAATGCAGCTGGTGGACCTCAGAGATCGGGGGTAGGACTGCAGCACCCGACATGATGAAAGATCCCGTCGGGACGACGGTCAGATTCCTAACCCTCCAATGGAGTGGCAATTAGGCTATCCCTTTCCGACTGCCTGTTCATGACGGTCCCACTGCAATAAACAGGCAGACCGAAACAGACTTGGTGGGCCCCTGTCCCCGTGGGCCACTGCTAAGTGGCTGGGGGGCACATTTAGTGCCCCCACTTATCCATGTACACAGTGCATGTATGCGCAGAAAGTGCCTTTTCCTACTACACCCTGAGCTATGGCCCTTTTTCTGGGCCGCAGCACAAGAAGCACTGTTAAAAAGCATTTCCTAATCAGGCAGGTGAGATCGCCGACACATTGTCAGACGGTCCCTTGCCCGAAACGATGATGGTCGGCAGTACGACCGACCACCATCGCAATAAGAGCCTAAGTTCTGATTCTACATTTTGACTGTGTACTAGCAGAACAACATTCTGGGCAGCAGGGCAGGCTGTCATCAGACTCTGCCGGACAACAACTGCAAAACCTTACATTTTGCCAGGCATATTCTAGCAGCTTGAGTCTTAATTTCAAACCACTGCCCGCTATAACAGAGGCCATTTCAGATATTCTGGAAGATTCAAAGACCGTCTAAAGGAATGAATATACGTAATTGTTTGTTTAAATAAAATTTCTCCAGTCTCAGGGGAGTTTTGAAATCTCACACCAGGAACATTTGGTGCTGATCAGGCTCAAGATCTAATTTCCATGACCCAGCTTCATAACTGTTCGAATCCCCGTTTGGGCATGGCTGCACCACACAAATGCATTGGAGACCCTGAATTTGTCTTGGAACAGTGTGTAAGAAAAAGGGTTATTAATTAGAAAGGATGTAAGTCATTCACAAACAATAAGCCCAAAATCTTGTCAGGCTAAACATTAAGGACCTTATTACGACTTTGGTGGTCTTCCAATGAGATTGCCACTGCGGTGGTCCCAGGAAGACCGCCATGGCGAGCCCCCGCTGGATTATGAGTTTAATCCAGGGTGGGCGCTGCGGCAGTGGTCTCACATTGGCCGCTATGTTAGGCTCATAGGAGAGCCTTAACAGCATACCGCCGTCGTGAGGGTTCTTGCAGCATGTTCCTGCACAGTGTGGCATGCACCATGTTGGGCATGCCTCCCCCCAAGCACCCCAGGCCCAAATTCAGCTGGGGGCTCTGTTAAGGTCTTCTAACCTGTATATCCACTGCCCTTTTCTTGGCGGTGTTCCCACTATGAAAAGGGCAGTGGATATGCAGGTCGTAATATGCTTGACAAGGCCGGCATCAGCCCAACCAGCATATTCAGGCCCCTTTACGCACCACCACCACAGTGGGATCCTGGATCCCAGCAGAGGGGGTAGTCCTGTGGTGGTCCCACTGCCACCATCATAATACGGCGGGTGGGCTCGCAGTGGTGGTCGGACAGCCACTACAAGTACAGCGGTCCCAGGCCCATTGTACTCATAATAAGGCCCAAAGTTCCAATAAATAAACCTTGACTCAACCCCTGGTAGATAATGCACAGAGCAGACAGGCTTAACTTATGGAACTATGTTTAGTATTTAGCAGGACCAGACCAATCAAGGAGTCAAAACACAGCACAGTGTAAACCCACAACTTAAACAGCAAGAAATCTTTAATAATAAAAAAATACACAAAATTTATTAAAATCCAATTAAGATGTAGGAATTTTTTTAACGTAAGTTATAAAGCACCAAGAAACAGCATAACATCTATGTGTGTGGATGATCGGGACCTAGAAACAAATGGAGGCCGACCGCAATGCACCGAAGGCCAGCTAAGCCTTGAGGGTTGACCTGTTCAAAGACTTTACCTTTGGAGTCAGTCATTTTTGTGGAACTAGAAATCCTCCAGAAGACAAAGTTGAAGGCTTTATCCAGTGAAATCCTCACAAAGTCGGATAGCATTGGACTGCTAACTCCACTTTAACCTTTTTTTCAGTGATTTTTTTTATTTTTATATAAAGCAAGTTACAATTTTACTACCATATATTTGTGCAACTCTGCTCAACCTTTGTTTTATTTCAGTGAATTTCATTTCTTTTTTTTATAATAATAACAATAATAATAAGAATAATTATTATTTAGAATTAAGCTTACTATGTAAGCCACATAATGAGAAGAGAACAGTCACTGGAAAAAAAACATTGTGTTGGGAACGATGGAAGGAAAACGGAAAAGAGGAAGACCAAGATCACAGTGGTTAGAGGCTGTCAAGAACGATGCAAACAAGAATCCACAAGAACTAAAGAATTCTGTTATCGACCGAGACAATTGGAGGAATTTTACACATCGAATCACTATGAGTTGGACATACACACGTTTGTGCGAATATATATATATATATATATAGTACCTACTGGCGGTTGCCAGTAGGTAGTTATAATTAGGATCTATTTTCCATAGGAAATCTGAAACATTCTATTTGGAATAACTTTGGCGCTGGTTGACGAATCTTCGCAAAATTTTCAAAACTAGTGGGGCGCTCCGTTCCGCTCCTATCCTGAAAGTCTCGGGGTGATTCGTGAAGCGGGGGCCAAGGAAAAAGGGGGGTACCAAAATGTGTTTTCCCCATGCAATTTTCCATAGGAACCGTTCATCGTGGCTACAGCTCGAACTGCTGAATGGAATTACACAAAATTTGGCAAAGAGGAAGAGCTTGGTTCAGACTCGTGCCTTTTGCTTAAATGATGTAAATCCGTCCAGTAGTTCCTGAGAAAATCACATTTAAAAGTACATATATATCTATGGCCGCGGTGGATCGTCGCATCCTGAGCGCACCCTAAGCGCACCGTACCGATCGCACGCTGAATGCTAATTGGCTGTCAAGTGGTTGTCAACATTCGAAACCAGGAAGTGTTGGCAGCCATTTTGTGCCTTGGTAGAAGCGAGGATCTGGAAATTGGTGGAACAAGTGTTCAAAACGTATAAAGGGGGCAGGTTAGATTTTTTTTGACCCTCTAGACCTGCTTAGGGGGGTCCCACAAGGAACCATAGGCCCCCCCCAAAAAAATGTTGGGTGAAAAAACTGAGAAAGGTGTGCTGGGTGCATGGATCCGCCGTAAAAAGAAATAACTAAGCGCGGGCTCCTGTGCTTGTTTAAAAAAATAGCTACCTGGGAGGGCCAAATCCAGGAATCTAAAATATTACATTTGATGTGGGTTCAGAGGGGCTCTGTAGCCCGGGTACCGCCATTTCTCGGTGCTACAAAATAAATGGGTGAGGGAGCTCAAAGGTCCGTCTAAGCCCGGGGATTACCACCCTCTGGGTCTTTTTATATTTTGGGAGGGGGGCCACGTGGTCCCCCTTCTGGAGCAGTCGAAAGTCTTGGGGAACACCACCCCCCAGGAGCGGCTCCTGTTGTGTCTTGGGGTGCCTACCCCCGGGACACTGATGTTTGCTACGGCAGGCCGGGAGTCGAGGTTCCCGCTCTGTCATAGCAAACTTGAGGGCATATTAACAAGTGCCATTTCGCCGCAATTTTTAAAAAAAGCCAAACATGCAGTGAAAATTATATCGCGATATTTACTAGGCAACGCTAATGTTAGCTGCCGCTTTGCTAACGGCTCGCCTCGTATCTCCAACGAGTTGCAATGTAGGCGTTCCCAGTGGCAAGCTAGGTGTTCCTATGACAATATAACATGGAAGAGGGAGGTATGACGACAGCATTGTATTTACAAGGTAGCCCTGGATTTGAGGACCAATAGCAAAACTCTTGGTAATTTCGGTTTATGTCAGATCCTAACATCTGTTCTGAAGTAGACTTAAGCATGTTTAATATGCGATGTGGATTGATATGTTAAGTCCACAGTCTTATGTTTACAAGCTTTTCACTTGCGAACATGAATTATTGCTGGATTCCTCGCGATATTTGGGGCATACTTACAAGAACAGCGTTAAAATTATCATCGCTTTAGAGTTAGGAAAGTGCAGTGAGGCCATAAGGGGCTTAATAATAGGCTTTTGAGAATTCGTGAGAATTCCAATAGAAGCCCAGGTTTACACCAGAAATTTTTAATGCTGTCCTTGTAAATATGCCCATTTCAGACTCCTAATTTTACCGTAAAAAAAATATCACCTACTAATAATTTGTATTCTTTCTCGGGATCCCATCCCATGGGTGTATATACAACAATGGGGACTGTGGGTGGAGGCCCAATGTCCCTACGGTCCCAGTCAGCTCCTTGCGTCCTTCGGAAGCCACCATCACTTTTCCACACGGGGAACTGCTAATATGCAGCTTCCCGTGGGGAAAAGCATTCCGCTTTGCATTTTAAAAGAGAGAGTAGGTTTTCGTGTTCTCTCTTTCAAAATGCAAACCAAGTTTGCTATGGCATGGCGGGAGCACACTTGCTGCTTGGATTAGCAACACTCTGTGACCTCTGAGGTAGCTGGCACTCACAATTAAGTTATATATATATGATAGAGAGCTAGTAGACATAAGTCCTACGTCACATCTATAGGATATATTATTCCAATGCGCAGAGCCCATTGGGAATATATGAACTACACTGCATGGCACCCAACATTTGGTAAGGCACTAATTTGACGCTAGATACTAGAGTAACTCAGTTGTACTTTTCACAGAGACCCCTTTTTCCCATAAAATACTCCAATGGACGTCTGGAGTGGGTTAAAGGATAAAATATCTGCCATAATTGAGTAGGACGAAAAATCCTATGTATTAGTTTTTGGTTTTGTTCAACGTTGTAGGATACAGTGTTCCAAAAATATTGTGCACCTTATCTTTGTCTCCTTGAAACTTGCCCTGCAAAACTTTCAACAAAATAGCCGACGGGGATAATCCCGGGGCCAGTGGGACTGCAGCGTCTGCAAACCGACCGGATTTAGAAGTTACAGGTTTCCAACAAAATAACGCGGATGCTATAATCCTCCCAGAAAACGTAAGGAAAACAATAGCTATAAAACTTATAGAAAGTGGCCTATCACCAAGAGGTTGTAGGGTTTTATTTGTCATAGAGGCACATGAATATCAGCAGATAGAGGTATTCTATTCATGGATCATCTTCCCAGAAGCAAATCCAACAACACATGTGTTCCACTTCTACAAGATTGAGGAACCTCCAGCGTAATACGTTCCTTTCGAGGACATTGACATTCCACTAACTTACCAAGAGCATCAGCTCTGGTTTAAACGCGCCCTACAACATCAAAATCACATTACTAGGTAGACCAGGAGCAGCATGGCTGGTATTAGCCATCTATACACCACATCCTGACATTGAAAGGATGTCAGATGCAGAACTGTTAGCTCAGCTGAAATAATTAAATAAATCCTTAGACAATTGGTACAATATGTCATGCGGACTCAAACAGTCCAACCGACTATCAGGATTCCACCACGAACCCGTCATCAAGGGAACACAAATAAAATTACACCACAGACTATACAATCAGTCATTGGTAAATTACACCCAAAAAGGGAACAAATTCCATTCTGGATAGCCCAAAAAAATTACTCAGATCGAGGCAGTATTTCCCGATAGCACACCTCATGAGAAACACAGGATTCTAACAATCTATTTACCAATGGGGATCTCACCACACCTGGAGGACTGTGACACTTGGGGTACAGTCTTTGGCGCAATCTACACAAAAACTCATGGTGTACCGTCTATGGCGGTGATACCAGACGTCCTGAAACAGATTCAAAATGAATACGGGCAGAGCCTGCTTTAAATCTCGGTATGAAGTTACTGAAGGATTTCAAACAGGTCTCAGCTATAATATTAGCTAATATTAAAGGTGAAGCAGCATCCGTGGCAATCCGCCAAAAACTAAAAGAACTTGATGTAACTGAGCAACCATATGAACTGGCCAGAATAATAGAAAAATCCTATGAAGAACTAGGTAGAGATAGTTTGGGTGGGAAACCAGTAAAGCTCGAACTAACAGAAAATCCTGAAAAAGTGTTTATTAAAAACACTCTCACTACTCTTAAAAACAAGTGGGAAAATACTAGACAGACACTTCCTAAAGAGAAGTGTTCTCAATCCAGAGGAAGGTCTCCTCAAAAAGAGCACTCTGAAAAGAGATATAACCTCAGAAATAGGGATAGTTTGAGAAAACCTGATAGATATCAAGATACTGATACACGTTCCTCTCGTACCTCTCAGACTTCTTCGCAGAAACCCGAAAGAAGAGGATGGTCAGAACACAAGGAAGAACACATGAAGTCCAAAGATGATCAACACGTTCCAAAAAATAAGAAAACTCAATTCACCAAGAAGAAGGTAGCAAGTCTAAAAATCAGACATGCCGAGGATCTTGAGGACACAACTCAAGAACAGGGAGTAGGCCCAGACAATGCTGGACAGCGCAGCAGAAGTTACCATAGCTCGCAAGATCCTGAAGGGTCATCTGGAGACAGTGGACCTGAATGAATACATTCAGGTTGAAACTGCTGATACCAGGGTTAGTGTACCCGATAGGTTATATGAAGTAGCACTCCGGATAGAGGAGGACATAACTAGAAAAATAAAAGCACTCTTTTGGGAAAAACTATCTAAGGGTTATGACATCTTTCTGGCTGAAAAAGACTGGCCACCTGAATTTGTCAGGGAGTGCCCACATGGCGAAGAGATCATTATACCAGCCTTCTCCAATCATATTGCTATTCATAAAAAATACACTTATGCCAGAAAATGGGCTGTGGCCCAGGCTCCAGCATTATATAAAAATCATGTGGAATGGGATGAGGACTCTCCTCACCATAAGATCCAGTTAAAAAATCAACCCACTGCTCAGAGGCAGTATCCAGTTAAGCAAGAAGCTAAAAAACAGGTCAGGGAGATCTTAGATCAACTTGAATACCAAGGGATGATTGAAACATGCACCTCGTCCATGAACAATCCTTTGTTTCCTGTCTCCAAACCAGACAATACATATTGTCTAGTTTTGGACTACAGATATTTAAATTCTTGTTGAAAAACCTTTGCAGTACAAAATGCACACAGTGCAGCGCTGATGAACAACATTGTGCGCAAAAAATATAAAACAACATTATATATTTCAAACGGTTTCTTCTGTCAAAATATCGCACCTGAAAGCAGGTACTTGACCGCTTTCTCAATTATGGGGACACAGCGTAACTTTAACTTCTGTCACCTCCCTCAGGGATTCAAGAATAGTCCAGGGTTATTTTCAGACAGAGTAACAGAGTTACTACAAACGTATGATGATGAGGCATTATCTTATCTCGATGACATCTATCTTAGAGACGACGACTTTGACAGGCACTTGAACAGGGTGAACACCATAATACTTGGCTTTGCCTCTGAAGGGTACAAATTCAATTTTAAGAAATCAAGAATTGCCCACCTCAACGTACTATTCTTAGGATACGAACTTTCAAGTGAAGGTAAAAGCCTGGCAGCAAACTTTTTAGAGAAATGTGCGCTGCTCCAACCTCCAAAAACACTGAAAAACGTAGTCAATTCTAGGCTTCCTGAATTTTGGAAAAACTTACCTTCTGAATTACGCAGAAAGGGTTAGACCAATTAAACCTGTTTTCAAACCTACTAATTGGACTCAAAAACACACAGAAATGTTGCTTTCAGTGCAAACAGACATGTTAGCAACAACCCATTTACAGACATGCGTAAACGAACGCAACCTTGTAATCCGAATCATCCCAGGGAGATGCGGATTCACATCATTAGCCTTTAATCAAGGTGAAAAGGTACCAATAGCATACAAATCACACTTGTACACACAAGACGAAATGAAATTCACTTCAACAAAAAAATTCTGACAGCGGTTCAAACTGCAGTAGCAAAAGAGAGAGCCCTCGCACAGGGAAAACGCATAAAAGTCGTTACTTCTGTACCTGCCTTAGAGGCAGTGACAAAACCGAGCATTCCGAATGCAAAAGCTTTACATCCAAGGTGGATACAATGGGTTAATTCTTTTGCTGCAACAGACGTTGAATACGTTTTTGACCCCTACTTGAAAACTCAAGAATTTCTAAAATATGAACAAGAATGTCCTCTGCCCACTGAGATTCTGCCTCTAGAACATTACGGATGTATAATTTATACAGACGGATCAGCACAGCCCGCAATTGGGGGTAAACAAGCTTATAGTGCAGGGTGTGCGATTGTTAAAGGTCGCTGGCGCGATGGTAAATTCAGACCTATGGTCACAAAAACTCAATCTCTTGGAGACTGTACAGCTCAGCGAGCTGAACTACAGGCTTTCAAGATGGCGCTCGGAAATACCGATCGCGAATTCCCTACACTCATAGTGTGTGATTCGTATTACTGTGTCTAATCTTACAATGAATACTTGCAGAATTGGGTTCAAAACGGTTTCAAAGACACAAAAGGTGGCACAATTAAGCATAAAATGCTTTGGGAACAAGTAGTTCTGTTACAGACAGAACTACAAAAGACTCACGTAATCCATACACAGTCATCAGCGTGATGGCATTCACGTTGCAGGGAATTCATTGGCTGATGAAGCCGCGAAGGCAGCTGTGCAAACAACTTCCGTAGCTGCAATCACTCGTTCAAAAACAAAAATAGACAGCGAAATAATGCAGGTAGTCGCCGCTTCCAATAAAGACAGCGGTAAAACGTTACCGAAAGGCTTTCCACTCAAGTACTCGTATATAACTGATGCAAATAATGTTCCTTTTGCTCGAATCATTGGAGTGGGGGATAGGGTAATTCCAAACATAGAACACAGATTAGGACTGATCTTAGCAGCACATGAAGAGCTTGCCTCTGCACACGCAGGTGTTTCTGTGTTTCTGCCACAGTGTCGTTATTAAAGCAAAGATACTGGTGGCCGCACATGAGGAAAACAGACCAGAAACTATGTTTTGGATTGCGAAATCTGCCAGAAAATGAAAGTTTCAACAGTGAAACGCCCGGCGCAGATGCCCCTTCTAATTTCAGATAAAGCATTAGCATGTGTTTACCTGGACCACTGTGGTCTCTTACAGAGGGATGGTAACTACAAATATATCATAGTCGCAGTGGATTCCTGCTCAAGATTCATTTGGATGTGGCCTCAGCACTCGGCTGATGCACGAACAGTTATAAAAGATTTGCGAGTCTTTATCGGCACAGACGCAATCGGCACGCTACATTCTGACCAGGGTCCTGCTTTTAGCTCTCGAGCTTATAAGGAGGCCATGGCCAGCTTGGGCGTTGCATTGCGGTACTCTAGTCCATTCCATCCTGAGAGAAATATGGTTGTGGAAAGAAAAAAACGTGACATAAAGCAATCTCTAACAGTAAAGGTATTAGGCTCGGGTGACGGGTGGGTCAAACATCTAATAAGTGTCCAACGTAGTCTTAACAATCTGCCAAGATATTCTCTGGGTGGAATCACTCCATATGAAATCCTTTTTTAGTACTAGAATGATAGTCGAAGACCTCGATCATCATACTTCAGTGGTAGAACAAAAACCCTTTGATATCAAAGACCATTTGGATGTTTTACAAATGAAACAAGAAGAAGTCTAAGCAACACCATACAGAAGCCAACGACCACTGAAGAGAACCCACCTGTCCCAGCAAGACCTGTCTGGATTCCAAAGATTGGGGATCTGGTCAGAGAGAAAATAGGGGATAAGAAGGAATTTGGGCCTTCTTACAGAAAACCAGTACCTGTACTAGCAATCCACGGATCAAGAACAGTGTTACTGCCGCCCCTTGCTGGACGAAAGGAGAACCGGTCCGTATCAATTGACCTGGTAAAACCACACCATGGGGCCGATAATAAGTAGTAGGCCCAGTGGACTCCAAAGATGTAGCAGACGACCAAATCTTGCTAATATCCAAAAGGTTCAAACTGAGAGAATCATCACCTTTGAAGAATCTGCAGTACAAAAAGAAGGACTATGCAACAAAGCCATGGAACTTGTGCCTCTTGAAACCCAAATAACAGTCTGTCAAGAAACTCCCGTCTACAATGATGTAGCATCTGACTATACTAATATGTCAAGGGAACAAGCAGCACCAACGATTTCAAATAATCCGAATGCGATACCAACAATTGACAGAACTGCCTTTGGCTATTTCATGAACTTTGATACGTTTTCTGAGGATCCCAGTGAGCCCGAAATAACGCCAGCAAAAACTTTCAACTTTTTCACTAGCTTACAAGTACGTATCTGGTTTCACCATGGGTTGAATTTTGGATCGTGTTAGGTGTACTTTTTTTCCTACTTTGACTCATTCTTGTTTTAAGTTTGGGAAAGCTGATAGATGGAAAATATAGTAAAATGGACACAGCAAGTAAGAACATCAACTTGCTCCTGAAGCCACACAAATCATCTCATCGTGAGCAAAGAGACCTGTCATCAGTAAACATCACAGCCATTCCCCCACCAGGTGGTATAGCATGGGACACAACTGACTATGAAATTCATGGTCCGGTGGAGCTGTTGAAGATTCCACTCCAATTTAAGGTTTCCTTGAGTGATTTTGTTTCACCTTTGTACATTTTCTGATGATTGGGACTCTGAGACTGTTAATACCATGATGGCAGACTTAGAAATGTCAGCAACATTTACAAAACATGAATTCTTAGAAGGTTCATCAGATTATGTACAAATGTATTGTTTTAACCATTATGGTCACTATTATTTGCACAAATCTGCAAACCCTAGAAATGTTTTAACTTATAACCAATGGGAACATTGTCCAAAGCCACCAAAAGGTAGCTCTAAAACATTTTATGAAAAATTTCCATACTTCTCAGGTTTTAATGTCACAAATCCAGAAACATTTTACTTTCAAAATGTTAATAAGACAGGAATGAAAAGTATGTTGACTAATACTAAGCAAATTTATTCTGCGGCCTTTTATGCTCAATTGTCCTCACTAGGCTTTGACTTTTGGAAAGACAACATTGAGACAAAAACTGTTTGGGGCACAAAAGACTGGCAGGTGCAAGGTTTAGAACCCTTATTTAGAGCATGCATCATCCCAGAACAAATTCTGTTTTTAAATGAAACTGTTCAACAGACATCTTGCCTTGGCCTGGCTAAGATAAAAGACTAAAACAAACCGTCCATACCTAAGCCCATAGTTGATAGTAATAGAACTACAGATGAGGAGGTAGACATAAATTATATTTTACAACAAAACAGAACTAATCCTGATTGGAAAAAATGGTTAATCTGGCCCACAGACACGAATAACTGTCAAGATAGATTCCTGAACAAGACACGAGGGTTTACAGTAACTAGGCCAGGTCCAAGATATATCCAGAGACAACATCCAGGAATAATAACAACTTACAGTGTAGGAAAACTGTGCCTTGAGTGGCTACAAAAATCCGCACTCCCAGATATAAAACAACACTTAACTTTACTTAAAGATGGCATTGATTTGAGAGAATTCTTACTAGGACCTCGCAAACAACGTCATAAACGTTTCATATACGTCGGTATTTACGCTGCTAATAACGAAACATGGAAAGTCACCCAAATAGAAACTGCAGAACGAGTACGAGAAATTGATCGTATTAATTTACAGAAAGCTCTCTCTGTAGTTGACAATGGGTTAACAACTCTGTCATCCAGAATTTATTCTTTGGACAGCAGTATATCCTCTGCCATAGACATAATGGAACAAGACTTGCTCATGTTACAACATGGACAGTCTCAATTGCGGAACTAGACTTTAGTTGGTCGGTGCTGCTTCCTGCAAAACGGAGACAAAACGGAAGTGATGTATTGGATCAAAAGCCAACCATAAGCCAGATAAGAAGACCAATGCAAGAATCAACCAATGGTAAGCGAAAGGAGAAATTACCCTACATATTGTCTTTACTATAGGTCTTGCGACAATGCATTCGCTGTCTATGCAAGACCTATAAATGAGACGGTAGTTCACAGTTCAGTGTGTTGGCAGATGCATTCCCCACGGGGCTCCTATTGAAGCGACCCAATGGTTATATTACTTACATGGAACATAAGGCTATTACATTCCCTAGTGAAAAGACAGATAAAAGGCCATTGGTAGTTGAAAACACATAAAGTATGTATACAAGAAACTTACTGGCAAAGGACACAAGACTAATGAGAAATAAACTCTGTGTGACACCATTTTTTGCACAGCCCAGAAGAAAATATCCAAGAGAGTTGTAGATAAGCACTGACAACGCAACTGAGGAGAGCACAAGATAGTACATCCACACCTCACATTAGGAGTATAGGGGGCACACTCTCACAGACTGAAAAGGAAAAACAGGCAGCCTTTCTCGATTGCTACAGCCCCCTGGACGAGAGGCAGGACCCTTCTCAAAAGGTGATAACAGAATTCTTGCAGCCCATACAGTTACTAGTCCTCCCATGAGCTCTACAGTTGGAGCTGAAAAAGGAAAGAACTGTAGAAGTTAGGCAAAGGCAATTAAAAACCTCCCTTCAGACACCACCATGTCTGGATGGCCAGACAAATATCTTTTATAAATGTTTTGCTTCTCTCCTGTCCCCAAAACTAACTGGACTTTTCAATTGATTTTCGGCATCAGGCAGGGTAATCAACACAATGACCGACGCCAACATCACGTTAATACACAAAACTGGCCAGAGCAAAGAACTGTGTGCGGTCTACAGGCCCATATCATTCCTGAATTCAGATATTAATATGAATATGAAGGTTCTGGCTAATAGTGTAGAACACTGTATCCCTTAATTAATAGACTCTGTTTAGTCAGAATTTATCAAATACTTCCAAACATTTGCCATATTTGAAGGGTATTAAATTTGATTGTGAAGGCCAGCAGACACCCATGGTTATACTGGGGATAGACACAGAGAAGGTATTCAACCATGTTGAATGGCCTTTCCTTCAAGCTGTGCTGTCTAAGATTGGGATGGAACCCCTTGTGCAAAGGATTATATGGGCAATATATCACAAACCAATGGTGAGGATCTTTGAGAATGGTAGGGATGCGCCCCTCACTACTTCTTTTTGCCCTTATTTATCACAATTTATCAGACAAATTGCGGAGGTAAGTGGAAAGCTGTTTGGGGGTGTAGCACACAAATTACATCTATTAGCAGATTACATCCTTTTGACCCTGGGAGATACCGCAATATTCACTAAGGTGACTATGAACTTCATGCAACAGTACGGGAGGATCGCCTCCTTCAAAATGAATATATCTTAATCTGAAATAATACGGATGAGAGTGTCTAGACAAATTAGATTGGGGATCGCAAAGGCTCTCCCTCTCAATTGGACTACAAAGAGCATTAAATACTTGGGAATAAAGATCCCAACCACTCTACAGGACTTATAAAAATTAAATTACATACCCTTTTTACTGAAATTAAAAATTAATTTAGCCATCTCTTCATCTCTTTGATAGGCCGGATGAACACGTTAAAAATTGACATTCTTTCGCGTCTGTTGTACCTGTAGTGAGCCACCCGGCCACTGCACTACAATGTTGTACCAACAACTCCCTGGGACAGGCTCGGACCAGGGAGTATAAATAAATGGTGACGTTAGCGCACGTGGCTGACGGCGCGGACTTAGCATCTGACTAAAAGTGTCCCCTTATTGCTGCTGCGATGTAGTTAGGCCTTCCCCCATAGTAATCCATAGAAGCCGGCTGATACCCCCCCAGCCGCATGCCCCTGGGAGCCCAGCTTTGTATGCCCCCAACATTAGACTGGCGACGAGGGAGGTGCCAGCCCCACACGTGCGTACCAGCGCCCGCTGACCGCAATGCAGATCGGCATTGGTGGCAGGCACGAGAGGTGAACTGCGGCTCAATGCTGCCGGTGCGCAGTGGATCGTATCCGGAGGCCCGGAGGGGCGGAGAGCGTGGTAAGACAAATGCGCGCATTGCGGTGGTGGAAGGGGCTGTAACAAGGGTTGCGAGTGAAGCCGGCGGCCACGCGGCCCAGCGGAGGTGCGTGTGCAGCCTGTAGTGTGGCGCGCATGTGTGAAAGGTCAGAGAGCGATTGAAGCACCAGCCTGCTCGAGGGGAACAGACTCGAAGGCAGGACAAGTGCCGAATGTGAGGGGGAGACCTTCTGGACCCTTCTGCAGCAATTCAGGCCCCTGAATAAAGGTAAAAGGGCTGTGAGGAGCATTCCTGCCAGGTGGAAAGCAGAGCAGATTTAGGAGTCCCTGCCAGGAGAAGAGCAGAGGGGAGCCTGCGACAACCAGAGACAGCAGGTGGAGTGGAAGCGCGACTCTGCAAGCCAGGTTGCAAGGCAACAGTGGCACTGAGGCGGCCATGTCCACGCCACAAGCAGCAGCAGCAGCGCCCTAGGAGGCTGGAGCTACTGGGGGCAGGCCAGGATGGATGGTAGTAAAAGCTCTCCCTGACTTTAGCCAGCTGTAGGAACCCGGCAACAGCGGCGCCACAGTGGCGAAAATGGATAGGTCAACTGGAGAACTACTTCGTGGCAACTAAAGAGACGGACAACGCCGTCAAGCCATCCACCATGCTCCTAATGGGGGAGATGACCTCTACGACCTGTTTCAAGACGTACCGGACACAGGAGACAGAAAAGACTATGAAAAGGCCGCAAGGGCCCTAAAACAGCATTTTGATCCGCAGGTCCATCCAGACTTTGAACACTTCAAGCTTTGCCAGGCCAAACAGAAGGACAACGAGTCAATTGATATGTTTTTTGCACGTCTGAGGAAGTTGGTGAGTACCTGCGTTGGAATTGACCGGTAATCCGAGATGAGGGCACAACTCATAATGGGGTGCAAGTCGCTAGAATTGCGGAAGCTGATATTAAGACAACCAGGAATATCGTTAGATGACATTCTAGTCCTGGGAAGATCACACGAGCTGGTGGACGTCAGAGCTGAAGAGATGGAGGTGGCATTGGCCAAGAGATCCCTGAACGCCCAACCTTTATATCCGACCCCTATCAAGGAGGAAAGGGTGGACGCTATCAGGAAAACGTACACCAGAGGGGCGGGTCCTAACACAAGTACGGAGGAACGACAGAACAAGCCAGGGTGCAGGAACTGCGGACTAGCAACTCATTCCCAGAGAGGATGCCCAGCGCAAAGGCGAAAATGTCTCAAGTGCAACAAATATGGACATTTTGTGAAGATGTGCCAAGGAGGGGGAAAAGCAGGGGTGAGTGGGCCCAAAGGTCTGAGATTCCAAAGGAGCGCCAAAACTGTGCAGGAGGTGGAGGGTCTGGATAGCAGGTGTTAGAAACTAACGGTAGCCAAAGACGAGGACAACGTATTTGTGGTACCGAACATTCGAGGAGCCAATACCACCAGGAGACCACTGCCGTTATGTCAGATATGGATAGAAAACAATTGCATACAAACACTCATTGACATGGGTGCATCAGTAAACACACTGGAGGCAGAACAATACAAAGAGCTAACCCAGGCCTCAATTGATGTTGACTACAGCCAAAATACTTACCTATGGAGGACACACACCAATTCCACTTCAAGGGGTCATTGACGCTGAGGGTAAACATTGGGACAGAGCAACATGCACAAGGTTCTATGTTACCTGCGACAGAGCTGGGTCACTGCTAAGTTGCCACACCGCTGAGGATCTGGGGCAAGTAATGGTTGCAATACACATACATCAGTAGCAAGTGGAGGAGGTGCTGGTGAAATTTCCTGAGCTATTCAGGGGATTTAAGTGCCTGAAGGGAGTATAGGTCCAGCTTCACATCTATGAAACAGTCAAGCCAGTCACTCTCCGACACCGCAGGGTGCCATTTCATCTTCGTCCGCTGGTGGAGGCTGAACTGGAGTGTCTGTAAAAGGAGGGAGTGACTTAAAAGGTGTCCGGGCCGACGCCCTGAGTGTCACCACTGGTGATAGCGCCAAAACCCAAACAGTCAGGAGCCAAGCGGCTGTGTGTTGGCATGAGGTTACCCAACAAGGCGATACGCCAAGAGAGACACATCACTCCAACGATAGATAAAATTGTGGCGGACATCAACGGAGCGCAATTATTCTCCAAGGTGGACCTGACCTGAACTCAGGTTATCATCAGCTGATGTTAGTGGAGAAGAGTCGATACATAACAACCTTCTCGATACATGTAGGGGTACGCAGGTTCAAACGCCTGAGTTTTGGGCTATCATCAGCGGCCGAGGTGTTCCAGGATGCAGTGAGAGAAGCGTTGTCTGGTTTGGTGGGTGTGATTAATGTCAGCGACGCCATTCTAATCTTCTCCAAATCACAAGAGGAGCACCATGTCCGCCTGCAAGCGACACTAAAGAGACTAGTCGAACAGGGCCTGATACTCCACAGGGTAAAGTGTGACTTTCATGCCAATGAAGTCGAATTCTTTGGATACAGGTTCTCAGCAAAAGGCTGACAGGTAGACCCGGCGAAGGTGGAGGCAATCCGAGCAGCGGCCATTCCCTAGACACAATCGGAAATCAGAAGCTTCTTGGGGATGGCTAACTAATGTGGCCATTTCATCCCACACCTAGCAGCGCTGTCAGAACCGCTCAGGAGGCTGATGAAGAAAAATGTGCTGTGGCAATGGACAGACGAAGAGACACTAGCTTTAAACGGCATCAAAAATGCA
Organism: Lissotriton vulgaris; assembly: GCF_964263255.1. NCBI lineage: Eukaryota > Metazoa > Chordata > Amphibia > Caudata > Salamandridae > Lissotriton > Lissotriton vulgaris. The sequence goes on from NC_141685.1 coordinate 1,845,721,407, forward strand.
CTGCTCAAAGGAGCCACGGTGGCATAGTTCCAGCCAGCATTTTGACATTTACCCGAATAGAACGCTGGGCTGTCCAGATCCAACATTACAGGTTAGAAGTAGAGTATCGCCCTGGTGCAAACAATCCCGCGGACTACCTGTCAAAGCACCCCATAGCTTTACACGCCGGGAGCAAGGGGGAAGTGGACGAAGGCACAGAATCGTTCATACACCAGATCATGGAAGAGGCGTGCTCACAGGCGCTGTCGCTGGAAGAGATCCTGGAAGCCACTGAACAAGATGGGTGTTTACAGGCTGTGAAGCAGACACTCCGGGACCATCAATGGAAGTGGTTTTTTCAAGGGGCAGGCCAGTTAACAGAAAAAGAACGAGAATACCGGGAAAGCATTTGGAGGTGTCGCGAAGAGCTCAACGAATCCGGCAATGGCCTAATTCTCTGAGGCGCCCGATTGGTGATACCAGCAAAACTCTGGAAAAGAACAGTCGACCTGGCCCACCAGGCCCACCAGTGTCACCAGGGAGTGGCGAAAACCAAGGCCTGTCTGCGGTCCAAAGTGTGGTTTCCAGGCATGGTAGAAGAAAATGTGCGAGGATGCCATGCCTGTTTGATAACAGGAGCTGCTCCCCCGTAACTCCCATCATCACGAGGGGCCTAGTCTAGTGCCGTGGGCTCAGGTTAATCTGGACTTTGGAAGTTTTCCTGATGGGAGGCACACCGTGGTAATAGTGAACAGCCATTCCAAATGTTCAGTAGTCGAGGAGGTCACGTCCACGGGTTTAACTGTATCCAGCCCATTCTGGAGAAGTTGTTTGCACTCTTGGGGATGCCCGAAGAGATACGCACCGATAACGGTCCGCCATTTCGGGGGCAAGACTTGAGTCGGCACAGCATCAAGCATCATCGTGTAACCCCTCAGTGGCCTCAGGCTAACAGTGATGTGGAAAGATTTATAAGGACTTTGAACAAGGCTTTATGGATTGGGATGGATCAGGCTGAAATCGTGGAGAATTGCCTGCACAGGTTCCGAAGAGCGTATCGCAATATCCCCCACTGTACCCCAAGTGTGCTCCCAGTGATTTACTCATGAAGTGAGGGATACGGGACAGCATTCCCACTAGTGATCAATGGGAATGGAGCTGAGGAAGGTGGTGCAGGTCAAAGGGTCGATGGTCACAGCGAGAAAAGGTGCACAGCAAATTGCACGCAACGCTTCATGGTTCAAAAAAGCACAAATCCGGCGTGGAGAGTAATGGAATCTGAGCCTGTGGAATGGCATGAGGGTGAAGATGTCCTGCCGGAAGGAAACACTGAAGATGGAAGCTTCTCGGGGGGAAGGAAGAGATAGTGACTTGGGCAGACAGGCGGCGGACACCACCATGTCTGCGGATCCGAGGGAAGAAGCATCCGAGAACCCCAAACCCAGCACTCGACTGCAAGACTTCCTGCGCTGACGATGAAGGCAAAACTGAGCCGTCGAGAGATGAACCGACCCGGCCACAAAATGTAACTAATGTTATTGTTGTGTTAATACCGTTGGTATCCTCACATGTTCTGTGGGATAAATGGGATGTGGTGAGCCTCCCGGCCACTGCACTACAATGTTGCACCAGCAAATCCCTGGGCCGGGCTCAGACCAGGGATTATAAATAAACGGCGATGTCAGCACACATGGCTGACAGCGCGGACTTAGCATCCAACTACAAGTGTCCCCGTATTGCTGCCGTGGCGTAGTTAGGCCTTCCCCCTACAGCAATCCATAGAAGCCGGCTGGTAACCCACCCAGCTGCACGCCCCAGGAAGCCCACCTCTGTATGGCCCCTACATCACAGTACCTATTCCAGGCAATACAGACACTTATTCCCAAACAAGATCTACAACAGTTACAGAGGGCTTTTGATAATTTCCTTTGACAGAAAGATAAACTCAAAGTGGCCAGAAAGGTACTTCATAGCTCACATGAGAGTGTGGAATTAAGGCTGTTGAATATATACACTTATAATGTAACAACTCAGCTCTAGGTGGCGCTAGAATGGGCATCTTCATGAGACCAAGAAACACTGGGCCCCACGGAAATGCTCCTGTTGGGGCATGCTGTGTCACCCAAGTCTGCAAGACCCAAAGTAGCGTAAGTCTCGGATGTCACAAAGCCCATGTCAGGGGTATTGCATAAAGTCACGAGACACCACACCGTAATGATGTTTGTTCCCTCCCCCCTTTACACCACTATTGAATAACCTGGACTTCAAACCAGCCCTGACTTCAACCAGAGAAACATGACGTAAGGGTGATTGTACGATGCTGAGAGATTTCTTACACAGCCAGAAGATGAATAGATTCTCCCAGTGCAAAACAGAGTTCAAAATCACAGAAAATGATAGGCTTCAACACTGCCAACTGCGACATTTGTGTTTACCCCTAGTCATCAAGGAGGTGGGGATGAGGGAACCAACACATTTCGAAAAGCTATTCGAAAAGCTATTCACTAACTACTACCAAGAAGGGCCTATAACCAGCAATTTATGCTACAATACAAACCCTACCGGAAAGACATAGGTGGCCCCACGTGTAAATAAGAGAATGCATTGGGAGGGGAGATATCGTCGAAGCTATGAGGGGACATACCGAAAATCTTGCGAAACATTCAAGTCAGGGAAACATGGTAGGTAGGGAAGACGGTGGCAGTGTCTTCCCCGACCCGCTGTTCGTCCCAGGTAAAAGATTTGTGCTCCTTGTGTTCATGCTGCATTTTAAAAATCACTGATAGACAATTTTAAAACTCACTCGCTTTTTTAAAAATGGAATAGCTGTATCTTGGAATTTATTTTATGTTGCCTGCTGTCAGGACACGCTATCTGTGCCATTGTAATTGGAGTTGGAAGGGGGGCTCAGCACTCACTGTGTGACTTTGGAAGCCTGGGCTCGATCACCACTCCTGCCCACTCCAGTCCGACGCGGTAGCTAGTACAGTTGCGTGGAGGGCGGGTCAGGGAGAGCCAGGCACTTCCGGTCTAGCACTGGAGCAGTTAGTGCCCTAGTGGTAGCATCCCCAAAGCTATTTAGCCCTCGTCTGATCCCGAGCGCGCAGCGTCTGCGCACAGGGGAGCCGAAGACACGCCGAAGAGTAGCCAAAGAGTGGCCCGTCTGCGCCCGTCCGCAACCGGATGGGGCCAGGGGCCATGGACTCTGTCCAAGTCAGTACCAGGTTGAACACAGTACAGCGGGTATGTTACTCAGCCCAGGCCTTACTGGATCTCCGTTCTGTGCCTTTAGTGGGTTGTGCTCGTGACTCCTGGCCATGCCTGGAAGGCCCTGCTTCATGTATTCATTGTCATTTTCAGGCCTCCCATACATCCCCTTCCATTGGGTGCCTCAAGGGGGACTTGTAATAAATGAGGATGCACAGTCCACTGTGTATGTAGGATTCTTTATTAGTAAGTTCTTTCCAAGATGACAAGTACAAGAGTAGATAAGTAGAACCCCACCAGGAGCCAGCTGTTAGAAGCTCAGCCTCAGATGACCAACTGCCCAGTAAGTTATAGAGAGCCACTGAGAGCCAGAGGGACACCCAGGCATTCTATGATGTCATAGTACAGTCTATCCAAGGAGAGCAGTGGAGAGGACATTTACCACACATCCTCTTCCCTTATGGAGAAAGAACAGAAAAGGAAACAATTCGGCAAAGTACTTTAAAGGCAACAAGTACTGCATGAGATAACATTAGCATGAATAGATACAAAAACATGCTAGATTATAAATAAACAAAAACAACTAAATGCTACTATATGCCACATCCCCTTCCCTTAGAGTAAAAGCATGGTTCAAAATGGAAGAGAACCAAAGTAGCAAAGAAAGGTGGTCATGCTCACAAAAGGGAGTAAAAACCCTGATAAACAAAGGCGAGCGTAGACACAAACCCTTTTCAAAACAAAGTGACAGTGAAAAATAATGACAAAACTTCTTACAAAGTCGCACCGACATGAAACCCTTGGCCACGAATCTCAGGCAGGTAGACCTAGATAGAAGCAGAGTGTCAAAACTAAATGATGTTTAACAATCTCTACGCAAAAGGAAAACAACACAGGGTACTGACCCTTTGAAAACCACAACCTCACCTAAGTAGGATACACCACAGTATAGCCAACCTAGGAATAGAAATGGGGCGTTGACTACCCACAAAAATACAACATCCCCAAAGTAGGGTACACCGCAGGATAATAAACCTGGGAACTGGGATGGGGCATTGACTACCCAAAATACACCACCTACCTAATACACAGGATAGTAAACCAGGGAAATGGGCATTGACTACCCACAAATACACAACCTACTGATGGGGCATTGACTACCCAAAATACACCACCTACCTAATACACAGGATAGTAAACCAGGGAAATGGGCATTGACTACCCACAAATACAAAACCTACCTAATACACAACCTCCCCTAAGTAGGGTACACCGCAGGATAATAAACCTGGGAATTGGGCATTGACTACCCACAAAAACACCATATCCCCTAAGGAGGGTACACCGCAGGATAGTAAACCTGGGAACAGTGATGGGGCACTGACTACCCACAAAAACACAAATTCACCCATTAACCTCTAACATCCAGATACGGTTCTGCATAACCCAAGGACACAAACATGGGCATTGACTACCTGACCAACGACAGGGTACACCAGAACAACAATGACCTAAGAACACTGACCCATAAAATAACACCAGGTCCAAAGACAAATTCAAAGTGCTGTTATACCAACCGCCCACACAACCCCAACTAAACAAACAAAGCAGGCATTGTGAAAACAATGAAATTGTAAAGCTCCAAACATGCAGCAGAGTGTTGACACAGGCAAAACATGCAGCAAGAAAAGAGCTATAACAATAAACAACAGGTAACTCAAGCTCCGGTGAGCGAAGTCTCACCCGGGTTCCAGTAAACACCTCCTCATGGAAATGGCAAGTGTCAAATGCACCCAGCGATGTAGAGAAAGCTTGAAAGCATCCAAATGCAAAAGCTGAAAAATGTCATAAAAGTCACGAAATTAAACTCTCACCCAGGGTAGGAAAGACAAAAGCTCCGTTGTGCACTCTGTGGAACTGAGACTGGTCATGTTCAATATGTCGCCCAGAACGTTGCACTGAGGAAAAACGCGGTTGGCACAGCGTCAAAAACGTGGTTGGCAGAGCGTGTAAATTACATGCTTAAGAAACGAAGACGATCCCCCCCAAAAAAAACACAAACCCAAAATGGCGGCACGCAGGATACGCTGCCCAGGGTGGCTCTCGGCACGTTAGGGCAAGCGTAAGCAGGTGGCGTAGAAGCAGCTGAGAAAGGCAGACGTCAGAATGGCCACTGAGGTGCTCCTCGCGACAACGAGGTAAGGATTAAGCGCGTGACCAAGCTTGCGCACCCGTTTTAAAAAAACAAAGTGACCGTTGAACTGTCCAGCGTAGCGCAGCGAGAATGAGAAATGCAACGCTGTAAAAATAAGAAATATAACAAACTGTACCTCAGCAAACGCGGACGACGTGCCTCTGTAATTTAAGACCAGTGCTGCTCGTATTCCTCTCCACACAGTCGAGAACGGCAGACAAGGGGTATCGGACTTCCCATAACAGACAGCAGTGGGCAAAACATGAGTACAAAGCCAGGGTAAAAGTAGACAAATGTCGGCGCTGTTGGCAATACACGAGCACCAAACCTCCGTAAAGCTGCACAAATTACGGTGCTGATGTCCCACGACGTCTCACGTAGGGCAAGAGGTGCAGGCTTGAAACACGTTGCAAACACAAGGAGTGGACTTTGACATAAAAAGAAAGACTCAGGAATGGTCCTTGAGTCAAAGGTAGTTGTTGTGAAGAGAACTGCTGGAGTTGGGCTGATCTGTGAAAGTGGGCACATCACATGGTGTTAAGATACCCAAACATGACCAAATTGCAAACTGTCAAGGCTTAACGGTCGAAGAAAAACAAAAGGGTGATCAGGCCAGACGAGTTTCAGACGCTTTTTTTTTTGCTGGTGACAATCCAGATGACAGCAAGCAGACAATTGTACTTTCACAGTGATCAGCTCCTTCACAAACAAACGCCCAGGTGCAGGCTGTCCAAGGTGAAACAGGACACTGGTGGGGTCAGCCGGGCGTTACCTTTCAGCTTAATTAAAATTCCAAAATGTCTTTAGTTCTTTTCCTTGTAGAATCAATAGCCAAAAAGCTTCCTTATTTCACACGTAGGTTCATCCTTCTTAAAACGTCGCCAAACTGTAGTAAATGAGGATGCACAGTCCACTGTGTATGTAGGATTCTTTATTAGTAAGTTCTTTCCAAGATGACAAGTACAAGAGTAGATAAGTAGAACCCCACCAGGAGCCAGCTGTTAGCAGCTCAGCCTCAGATGACCAACTGCCCAGTAAGTTATAGAGAGCCACTGAGAGCCAGAGGGACACCCAGGCATTCTATGATGTCATAGTACAGTCTATCCAAGGAGAGCAGTGGAGAGGACATTTACCACAGGACTCACCTCGGCTGACTGGCTGGAAGAGTTTCTTAGTCAACACCCGCTCCTTACCTAAACATCATACTGAAATCTGGGATCTGATTTCCACCACCGAGCCCGAAATTTGTTTTCTGACTGAAACTTGGCTCAAACCACATACCACTCCTGCAATTACTCTGGGTATCGCCACAGGATTTAAAATATTAAGGCTAGATCGTCCGGTTAAAACCGGAGGTGGCATCGCTATTGTCTATAGAGAGGGGCTAAATGTCTCTATACTAGAACAAAGGAGCAACTCCCTGACGGAAATCCTGGTTTTTAGAATGAGCTCCTCTTCCAAACGCCATTGGAAGGGAGCCTTGGTCTATCGCCCACCAGGGCCAAGTGCTGGTCTCACACTTTCTCTCATTGAACTATTAGCCCCTCACTTTAAAGTCGGAGAGGATTTTCTTCTCCTGGGAGATTTTAATATACACGGGGACTTACCGAACCTCCCCGAGACCATATCTTTTTTCTCGGACCTCTCCATGCCAGGGCTTATTAAACAAAACAATGGCCCTACCCATTTGGCTGGCCATACCCTGGATATGATTTTTACAAACTGTTCCAAGATAGCTTGCCAACCCCCAACTCAAGTGAATTGGTCCGATCATTTTATAATTGAATTTTCCCTTATAGGCCTGGACAAATCTAAGAAACGTCACCCCCTCTCCTCCTACTGGTGCAGACAATGGCACAAAGTGACATTGGACGGACTCCAGAAGGTACTAGTGGAACCCTCTTACACCACCTCTGATAATATTGAGTCCCCCTTAGTTAAGTTTAACTCTGCTCTCCTAGCGGCGGTTGATGTACTTGCCCCTATGAAGTTGTGCAAACGTCACCCTGCACCTCGCCAGGAGCCATGGTACACCAAGCAACTCAGACTAGAGAAACAGGGCTGTAGGAAACTGGAAAAAACTTGGAGGAAAACTCGCACTGAGGAAAGTAAAAAAAGTCACTCTGATGCTTTGTCTTTATATTATAAAAGCATCAGGCTGGCTAGGAAGAACTATCTTACTTCCCAGTTGACGGAGGCTGGGAATTCCTCTAAGGTACTCTTCCGGATCCTTCAGGATTTTATTATGCCCACTGCCTGCGAAAGCCCTGATGTCTTTTCGCAACCACTGTGCGATGATCTTTCCTCCTTTTTTCAAAATAAAATAAAGCAGATCTATGCAAAAATTTCATTACAAGACCGGAGGCTACCATTATGCATACAACTTTTAATGCAGTCCAAGCATAGCCGCATATGTCACAAAGCAAAAGTTCCAACTTAGAATACATACGAACCAACAATATCATGAATCACTAGGCAATCAGCCTCTTTTAAATGCGGCTCCAAGCAAGATAAGTCAACTTCCTACTTAGCTCATGAAAAGTCTTATATTTTAGAGTTTAAGATTAGTATTTTATTATTAATTTACCTTAATACCGTATACTGAGTAACCCTCTTTTATCCCTACAGGAGTAAATATTTATATATACAATGTAAGGATATATATATATATGCAATGTTATGCTATAAGGTACAATGTTATAAGGTACAGTAACACCTTTTCACTCCTTGTTTTCGGTTTCACAACATCCAATTTACGGAGGTTGGCTTCCTTTTTTTCCTTCCCTTTGTTCGTCTTTATATTTCATGAATGATACTAAGTCTTTGAAACTAGCGCGTGAAATGTTTAAAAGCACGCATTGACTCGCTTCGCAAGTGTAGTTACCTTTCCCACTGCTTTGGAGTTCATTTATATTTTCAGAAAGCTTTGCCATGCTCGAGGCTTCATGTTTCTTACTGCGCTTCATTTCTTTGATTAGAAATTGAGAAATTATAATATTTAGTTACCTTTATTAACATATGATTATCTGTGTATTCCCCCCCCCACTCCCCCAATAAACAGACAGTTTATTATATTATAACAAATGGAAATCAGACAGTTATATTGATATTTACAAGTTTATTATATTATAAAAAAATAAATTGAGGATCAGACATTTATATATATTTATTTGACTAACATGTCTGACTCAGATTCGGATTCAATTCATAGTAATACTGTTGAATCTGATTTTACTAATCATGCCATCAAAAAACTTATCTATAAGGAAATGAGATCATGTACGTTTTCTACTCTCTCTCAAGTTATGTCATCTAAGAGATCCTTGATCCATGAAAACGATGATTCATCAGATCTGGACATAACAGAGGTTAATGATCTCACTGAACAAAGGGGTAAGAGGCATAAAAAAAGTAAAAATATTGATTATACCCAAGAGAGCACGGAAGGTCCTAGCACCTCAGGTTTTACAGGAGGTCCTCGCACCTCATTTGCCTCAGGTGTCCCTTGCGGCACAAATTTGAAAGGTGTCCTTAGCGGCACATCGTGTCTTTAATGAAATCCAGATTCTCTGGTCATGTTAATAGGAGAATCGCAATTCTTAAGGTCACCTCCCCCAAGGGCAATTTCCCTATCACCTCCCCTTATTCTATTACTCGTGATACTGGTACGCTGACTGTTTTTCCTGCAGTCAGCCTGAGTGATGTCCATTCTTTGATGGGCCAAGTCAAAACAGGATCCCCACTAGATCTGATACCTGCCAAAACAGTCAAGTCATTAGGCAATATGCTTTGCCCTATGATTCAGACGGTAATTAATCTCTCCCTTGAAGAGGGTCGGGTACCCCAAGAATGGGAGAAAGCCCTTGTAAACCCCATCCGCAAGAATTCTGCCCTCTGTTGGACAGATCTATCCAACCTCTGCCCCATCTCCCTTCTGCCTTATCTAAGCAAGATGACTGAGAAACATGTTAACATCTATTTGTCAAATTTCATTGAGGTGTCTGGAGGCTTAGCCTACTCTCAATAGGGATTCAGAACCCAATTACAGGACAAAATCAGCACTCCTCTCAGTGACAGATACCATCAGGATGTCACAAGATAAAGCTTGAATCTTGGAAGGCAAGATGGCCGCCGTCAGTCCGTAGGGGGTAGCAGCCCTCAAGCCACTCTCCTATGCTGACTGCTTGAAGTAATGGTCGCTGGTTTTGCTCAGGGATGATCCTCGGTTGTACTCGGTTGTACTTGCGACGTTCGACGATGAGATGTTGGAAGGTCTCTATAAACTGGTGATTACCTTTGCTTGGTCGCCTGTGCAGGTGGAGGCGTTGGTGTTGCATAATAGGAAGTTGAGAGAGCAGAGCAGCGTCTGGGAGACGGCGCTGTCTTCAGTCAAGAAGAGGATTGTTCTTTGTTTGGAGACTTGGGAGGCTGTGAAGCGTGTCATGGCCCCAAAAGTGCTGAGGATTGTTAAGGGCACTCAGGAGCGCGAAGAAGTGGAGACATCTAGTGAGCCCAACATCCCTGCGGCAAACTTAAGAGCTAAGGCACGACAGAGGGCACAGGCTCGCAAGGAAGCAGCGAAAAAGCGCGAGGAGGAGCGCTTATTAGCAAGCCAGAAGAGGAGAGAAGAGCGGCATAAAGAATTACCTGCAGTGGGGGCAGTGGACCTGGCTGCGGAGTCTCTGAGGGAGGCGATCCTGCGTCAGCCCCTGATTTTTGAATCCTTCCAGTCACGCGGAGCTTCGCCTTCTCCCTCACCAGCGGTGAAAGGCTCGTTGAGAAAAGAAATGAATGCGGTGCCTGTATCCATGGTAACAAAGAGCGTTGAATCGGGATCTGCGGGATCTGCGGAGACAGATTTGCCACGGAAAGCTTTGGGTAATGTATCCGCTGTAATGGATGGCGCTGACTCGAAGCTAGCGGAGACAGATTTGCCGAGGAAAACTACAATTGCGGAGATGGCGCCAGAAGCGTCAGAGGTTGCGGGGCGCTTGGCGGCGGTGGAGATCGCAGGAATTGGGAGCACTGAGGCATCTGATGTACCTGGAGCTGCGGGAGTTGAAGCAGGAGCGGCGATAACGGCGAGCACAAAACGCCGATGCACAGCAAGCTCACCTCCAGCTTCAGCCGAGGTTACAGAATGCGTGACTGGAGGCTCTTTAGTAGGCGGGGGCTGTAGTGGAGGCGGAGCCAAGGACACGGAGGAGGAGAGTCGTCATGGAGATGGAGGAGGGGGTGAACTATCGAAAAAAGCTGGAGGAGAGGAGGAATATAACACTTGTGCTGGGCTGGATGCAGAATCGCACAATGTAGAAACCAGCGCGTGGGATAACGGAGATAATGGAGACTCTCAAGAAGTAATAGACGGTATGAATGAAAATTTACATACGATAGCTATATTGCCTGAATTAGTGGATGTGGATGTGGATGTGGATGTGGACGTGCAGCAAGGTGCTCTGCAAAGGGAAAGGCAAGCTATAACCATAGGTTATGCTGATCACCAGAACATGCAACAAGAATTCACAGAAGAGGGGGAAATACATTCTGTGCAAGCAGGAGTTCTAGCAGAAGGCCCACATAAAAGTGCAAGGGAACTTGTAACTGAGCATGAAGTTGTGCAAAATGGTCATGAATGTGCAGCCATTGAGACTATCACGAGTACAGAAAAAGTGCTGACAATCAAGAGTACAGAAAAAGTGCCAACTACAATAACTGCAGCAAAAGGTGCAAAAGGTGCAAAAAAAGTAGCAGAGCTAAATAAGGGAGCAATTCCTAAGGAAAAGGGAAAGGGCGAAATGAAATCTCTTAAATCGAATAGCTCTGTCATAGTACCAGATTCTTGTAGGACAAAACAGGAAAGACAGGAAAGACAGGAAAGAAACGCAAATATCATAAGACGATCTTCTCCTAAAAGGTCATTTAGCAGCGACGATAGCGATGATAATGAGTTGGAGGAGGAGGAGGACGATGAGACGGAGTCATCGATTACCTCGTCTGTAGAGTCAGAGCATTTTTCATTGAGTGAATCTCAAGAATCAGAGAGTTGCTCCCCAAGATTAGAGATGGAGCAGATCAGTGCTGTGGAAGAAAGAAATCCGAAATCCAAAATTAAAACTAAAACCCATAAGACTAGGGGAAGGTCCCGCGTACGAAATAGCAAGGTAGGAAACATGTCACAAAAGGGAGTACCTAAAAAGCTGGATTGGGACAAGATAGGTACAGATACATTGCATAGCTTACAAGATGGGGCCAGAGGTGGTAGTCTGCAGAAGGTGCACCAACAGGAGCCGATTAAGGATCAACATCAAAAGTGTGAAGAGCCGCACAAATATAAATTTGACCTTTTACTCTCCACAATGCAACAGATACAAGGGGAAGCCCGGTTGGAGAGCCAAAGAGCCAAGCGGGCTAATAAGAAAATACAGAGATCTCTCCACAAAGTACATGAAATGTGTGCTGAAGCTACAGGTAGATTGACGGAGGTTGAACAGAGGACGGCAAAATGGAAGATGAGATGGTAAAGCTGCAAGAATTTAGGCAGGTGCAGGAGAAAACAGAGTCTGACATACTCTGGAAACTGGAAGACTTTGAAAATCGGCAGAGGAGAAACAACATAAGACTGCTTGGAGTGGAGGAAGGCAAGGAAGGAGGAGATATAAGAGCCTTTGTTGTGGATTTGCTGAAAGGCGCCTTTCCAGAGATGGACACATGGGACTGGGATAAAGAGGTGCAACGTGCGCATCGATTTCCCCTCACACAGAAAAAGGGTAGTGCGGGCCCAAGAGCAAGGGCAATCCTTGTGTATGTGGGAAACTATCTATTAAGAGAGGAAGTAATTATGAAGGCTAAACCCATGAAGAAACGAACTTATAAGGACATAACCTTTTTTGCTCGCCCAGACTTGTGCCACACAACAGTGGAAAGAAGATGGCGTATGCGGCAACTTATAATACCATTTCAGAATATAGGGTGTGAAGTTTATTTGCTGTTCCCTTCTCGTCTCAAAGTAGGTTTTAATGGCCAGTTCAGAGTCTTTTTCTCTGAAATAGTTGCGCAAGAGTATCTGACTTTTTTCCGAGAAGAGAGAACCCATAGAGAACGGAATATACAAGCCGATCGCATTGAAAGCTTAAAACAAGTAGCTTCTATAACAAAGAAATAATCAAGCCTTTTCTTTAATATCATGAATAAATCTTTAAAAAGATGTACTAAAGGGGAGTGGCTGGGGGAAACTCCCCTGGGGGGTGCGGCTGTCACACATAGGTCAGGATTGACCTATTTGCCAGTAAGGGAAGGGGGGAGGGAGAAGGGGGAGCTGGGTGGGAGTCAGGGGGGGAACAGGGCACGGCAGTATATACAACAGAGAGACGGAGCTTAAAAAGGGCACTTTCAAGAAAGGGGGAACAGCTGGGGCGGCGAAAATTTAAAGGAGGCAATATAAGAAATAATGTCAATGGAGTATTGATAATATGTTGGATAATTATATGGCTAGAGTGCAGGAGAGATTGTAGGTGGGAAAAGACATATGATAAGGTGTACCATGGGCGTTAGGTCTGTAACATGGAATGTATGCGGTCTAAATGATCCCCAAAAAAGAGCAAAAATTGCGGTAGCCTTGAAACAAATGAATGTGGATTTCGTATTTCTACAAGAAACACACATTATGATAACACAAGCACACTTCCTTAGTCATTTAGGATTTCATCTATTAGTACACTCAAGCCAAGGGGTCAAAAAAAGAGGGGTAGCTATCTTAGCTAGAAATAATAATATTTTGACCAGGAAGAAAGCACAAGATAAATGGGGAAGATGGGCTATGGTTGAGTGTTTTATAGATGGAGAGTGGATAACGCTTGTAACCATTTATGGCTCAACAGAGGATGATCCCGAGATTTTTCAATTCTTAGATGTTGAGCTGGCAACATGGGCACCAAAAATTATACTGGGAGGTGACCTTAATATAAATGGAGCAGATGGATTAGGATTGGGTTCCTTTGGAAATATAAAGGCCGGAAAAAGAAAGTCAACCAGGCACTGCATAGTTTAGTTTTAAACAATGCTCTCTCGGATGTATGGGGGAAAAAGAGACTGGACAACAAAGGCTTTACATATTATTCCGTTCCGCACCGAACATGTGCAAGATTAGATAATTTTTTTTGTTTCAAGCACCACTATATCGAACTCAAAGATTGAAAGGCTGCCACGGATCTTTAGTGATCATAACCCCTTAGTACTTACAACGGCAACAAAAATAAGCACTAGACAATATACAAATTGGACCTTCGAAAGAGAGCTGCTAAAAGATGACAAATACTTAGAACATATGAATAAATGGATTATTGATTTTTTTATTTTCAATAGGGACACAGCAGAAATGGGAGTGGTCTGGGATACTTTCAAAGCTCGGGTACGGGGGGAAACAAAGAGTTACAATTCTTACAAAAGGAAACAAATACAGCTGAGGAATCTAGAGCTAGCTGAGAAGGTACTTAAGGCAGAGGAGAATTTAGAAAACTGTGTTTTGACGGGGAGTGATATGGATAAGGCTTTGACAGAACTAGTGAAAACAAAAGGCGAGGCAGAGGGCGAAATCGCTAGCAAAGCAGCGACAATTTATAATACTAAAAGAGAGAAGTGTTATGAATTGAGTGAGTCAGTAGGGAAAATCTTGGCCACTCGGACAAGGCAACAAGGAGCTGTGGGAATAGTTAGAGAAATTAGGGATACATCGGGTAGGGTGCACTCAGAGTCGAATGAAATAAGGGAAGTATTTAGGACTTTTTATGAGAAGTTGTACAACGATGAATTAGAGGGGCGAGATTCTCAAAGAAATAATGAGGAAATGAAGGAGTATCTCCAAGAGATCCCTATAGATATAATCGAGGAGGATGAAGCAGATGGTCTAGAGGGGGTCTTGCAGACAGAAGAAATTAAGGAGGCAATATGGAATCTGCCCTCTGGTAAAGCAGCGGGACCTGATCAAATCCCTATAGAGTTCTACAAAGTGTTTTGGGATCTGTTGGCAGAAGAGATAATGAAGGTTATGCAACTGGCACAGCTGGGCAAATCAGCACCCAAGTCATGGGGGAGTGCTGAGGTGGTAGTAATATTAAAAAAAGGGAAAAACCCGGAAGATCCAGGATCTTACAGACCCATCACTTTATTGAATGCGGATGTGAAAGTGTTCTCCAAGGCATTGGCATCAAGGCTTGCCAGAGTAATCCATAAAATAGTTAGTAGTTGCCAACACGGTTTTATACCAGGGAGAGGAACTATCCACCATATACGCAAAGTAATAACTCTATTTGATGTTACTTCAGTCACAGGAGACCCGATGGCAGTAATGTTACTTGATGCAGAAAAAGCATTTGATCGGGTCTCCTGGGGCTATCTTTGGTATGCTTTGGAAAGAACAGGCATTAAACAAGGATTTATTAAAGCCTTACAGACTCTTTATTTAAATCCGGTAGCTTTACGCGTGAATGGTGGAAACACGGGTCAATTTCAAATAAAAAGAGGTACTAGACAGGGGTGCCCTTGCTCACCGCTATTGTTTGCTATATACATGAATCCATTAATCCGTAGAATAGAGACATCTGGGATGATTATACCCCTAACAACACTCATCGGGCAGCGTAAAATCTTAGCTTATGCAGATGATATTGCTGTAATTACTCCAAATCCCTCTGAATCCATAGAATATCTGGAATTCGAGGCGATGAAATTTGGAAAGATATCGGGGTATAAATTAAATACATCTAAAACGCAGATAATAAAAAACTCATTTACTCCCTGTATAGATAATCGAGTGACGCAGGAAGGCATATACTTAGGGGTTATTATCTTGGCAGATCTGGACGTGTTAGTAGAAAAGAATATTATTCCTCTGATTAAGAAAGTAGAGAAAGACCTGGATAGGTGGAACAACTTGCATATGTCAATAGTGGGGTGGACAAATATAATAAAAATGTTGATCCTCCCAAAATTTTTATATTTATTTAGAGCAATACCTTTAGTTTTTTAAATATTTTAACTTCAAATAATAGAGTGTATAATCAATAGATTTATCTGGGCAAAGGGGAAAACGAGAAGAGGCCTTAGATTCATGACACTTCCGAGAGAAAGGGGAGGCTGGGGAGTTCCAGATTTAAAATTTTACTATTGGGCGGCTGCTCTACAAAATATGACTGGCATGCTGGGAGGGGAAGAATCAGAAGAGTGGAGCAAATTTGGAACACTGGCAATTTATGGACTAACTTTGGGGATGGAAGTGAAGAATGTTTTGTTGAAATTTACAGAGGCTAGTTATTACAAGAGGACAAAGTTTAAGACGCTCATAGCAGCATATGAAATTTGGAAAAGTTTTTCTAAAAGAATAGGTTTGGGGAAATACAATGTGTACACCAGACTATCACATAACCCAAATCTTCCACAAGATATTTTTTCGGGGCCCATATTTGCTGAATGGGAAAACTGGGGAATTAGAACTATAAGGGATGTAAAGGGGGACCAGGGGATTTTTCAATTCTCAGATTTACAAGCTAGATTTAACCTAGAAACCAGGCAATTCTTTAAATACTTACAAGTCAGGAGTTTCCTTTTGAACAAAAAAGGAGGTGTTTTGGGGTTCAGGCGCAATCCAATTATGGAAGTAAATCAAAGAGGGGAAGATTGCACAATTAAAAGGCTTTATGCTGAACTGATAAAATCAAAACTGGATGACCATCAAAAATGGAGCGAAAAATGGAAGGATAATCTTAATATAAGTGGGGATAGTTTCGGTATCTCTCTAGAAAAGGGATATTCTTTGTTATGTTCAGCACCCTTGCAGGCGCAACATTATAAAACGATATATCACTTATATTATACGCCCGCTCTAATAGCACAATGGGGAGGCACAGTGGGTATTAAGTGTTATAGGTGTGGTAGCTTTGATGCTGATTTAAAACATGTATTTGCAAAGTGTCCTCATCTAGATTTACTAAAAAAAGATATTGAACGCTTCATAAATAATATTTTAGGAACTGAAATTGTGTTAACCCCCGGAACTATATTATTAGGAGTTAATCTGGAGGACGTACAATTATTTAGCGGGAGGGAATTTTTATTTGTAGCAATATCTGTTATGAGATTATGCATAGCCTCGGCATGGATTGACTCTATACCACCTACCTTCCATAAATGGTTGGCTAAATTAATAACAACATACAATGTGGAGAAAGAGATCTATGCACGTAAAGGAAAAAGGGGAAGGAAGCTGGGCAAGCTAATATGGGATCCTATTACGCGGTGGAAGGATGGTGTAATATTTTAAAATTGAGATATGTCTGAAATTCGGTTGATTCAGGATTACATATGAGGTATTAATTGTTATGTCGGTAATAATGTGAGAGATATAATTGATTCTATGGAAACATTAGAGAAGGGTAACTTTGCTTGATTAGTCTTATGTTGTAGAACTTGGAATAATATTATGGATCAAATTACTTTACTCTTTTGCCCTAACGGATGTAGCTTCCTTTATTATTTCTGTCGTTGCTTCATCTGCTGTTTTCTCTCAATGTGATGCATTTTTTTTATTAACATTGCCGTGCCCTGTATATAATTGTAAAACATCTCAATAAAAAGATTTAAAAAAAAAAAAAAGGATGTCACAAGATAAAGGGGGCTCTATGATTCTAGTACTGCTGGATCTGTCCGCAGCCTTCGACACCATATCACACAAAATACTGCTTAGTCGTCTGCAGGAGGTTGGGGTTGGAGGCCTGGCCCTGCAATGGATCGAGAGCTTTCTATCTGGCCGCTCACAAAGTGTTAGCTTGGTCTCCTTTCGTTCTTCTCCTATGGATCTCACGAAGGGTGTCCCACAGGGCTCGCGCCTGAGCCCTACGCTTTTTAATGTGTATGTGGCACCCCTAGCTGACCTGGTGAGAGCACTCGGATTTATTCCAGTGTCGTACGCCGATGACACGCAGCTTTAATTCCCATTCCATACTCTTACTCCTGCAATTAAACATTCCTTTGCGGAGGGTATGAAAGCGGTGTCCGGCTGAAAGGCCTCCAATTTCCTCCAATGTAATGTGGGGAAAACCGAGGTCATGCTGTTTGGGGAGGCCCCCCTTTTGTGGTCACCGGATTGGTGGCCCTCGGATCTGGGGCCTGTCCCTAATCCCAAACAAACAGTGAAAAATCTCGGCGTGCGGCTGGACCAAGGACTGTCTTTAAGGGAGCACGTGAATCAAACAACTGGGTCCTGCTGTCGGGTAATTGGGCTCCTGAGACGCGTGTTTTCCTTCCTACAAGACACTCTCAAAAAGACTCTTGTCCAAGCCCTTGTAGTTAGCCGTTTGGACTACTGCAACAGTCTTTTACTATCTGCAAGTGACAACTTACTGAGTAGGCTACAGGTGGCCCAAAATACCGCAGCCAGGCTAGTACTTAATGTTCCGCCTAGAACTACATCCCGCCCCCTTTTGGAAAAACTCCACTGGCTGCCTATCCGACAAAGGATAAAGTTTAAAACCTGCTGCACCATCCATAAAAGCATTTATGGTTCAGGCCCTTTGTATCTGGCTAAAAAGTTTATCCCTTACACACCAGGACGTACTCTTCGTTCCAGTAATCAATTCCTGCTTCAGGTTCCATCAATCAGGAAAGCATGGATTGGAGGCCGAGCACTTTCATTCGTGGGCCCCAACCTCTGGAACAAACTACCCCTCAATCTGAGACAATGCTCTAACTACCTCAATTTTAGAACGCTACTGAAGACATTCCTGTTTCAGACTATATAATCCTGCATAATCCTGAGAGCACTGTTTTGTAACTATTGGGTGGACCAAGCGCAGAGATACTCCTTCGGGAGTCGAGTCTAGCGCTATACAAGCCTTAAAATAAATAAATGGTATACCCTTAGTTACTATTGGGATAGAAAACAATCCACACTGAAGCATATATTCCATAATACTCATGATGAAGGTATAGGTGGGGCGGAGGGGATGGCACGCCATATATGAGGGAGATGTGCGAACCTTATAACTTTTTTCAGACACATTTTGGGTCATATCAAAAAGGGACCGGCTTACCACTTATGCATTGTCTACTGGTAGTGATCTTGGGGGGCTCCTACGTGGATGGGCAGACTGCGCAAAGGATAGAGGACAGTGATAGGTGGTAGTGGCATACTGGAAAAATAAAAATAAACGCTCAACATAGCTTCATGGATTAGGCGACTGTGGCTCCTGCTGGTCATGGAGATGGCAATGTATGACTTGAAAGACGAGATATGTACATTTTCGGTGGCTTGGCAGCCACTCCTGGACTATATATGAAGGAAACCTCCTACTGTGGTGCCCTGTCACACACACAGAGCTGCACCTGTATTGGTCACCGGAGACCGGGGGGGGGGGGTAAGGGTGTTCTGTATTGTGAAAACTTGGGATGTAGATGTCTGAAACGAGTGAAATATTGTATGGTGAACCGAAGCTCTCCCTCGTGAATAACACAGTCTGGATTATTAAGGGAATGAGGGGGACAGAAAGGAGGGTTTCAGACAAGTTGAGGTATGATAGATGGCTTTCAGAATGTCAGATTCATCTTTGTTGCCTACTACAAAACAATAAGATGGTTAAAACAAAAAAGTGAGTAGTCATTGATTCTAAGTATTCAACCACATCAGAACTTTGAAGTTCCAAGGAATGTAAGCTCCATATGCCATTGCTTCGCCTAGCCTTTTTTGATCAAAAAATTGTCATTACTAAATTTGAGTAAATAATCTGTTCTGGAAACTGGATAGTTTACCCAGGGTAAAAGGAGCATTGTCTATCTGTGGTAGGTTGTGATCTCCAATTGTCCCTTAAGTGCATTGGATTCACAAATGTATCAAGTTCCATGGCTCTAGGTTTCACTCTATTTCGTGTACCTGACCTGTCAAGGATGGATACCAAGGCAACATTAAAATCCCCCTTCTGTTATGTGAATTAAATCAGATGGGCCAGCTGAGAGACTATTTAGGGCCTGATTTAAAGTGTGGCAGAAGGAGTAGGGTCTGTAGGGGTGGTGGAGGACATTACCTTCACCATTCTGAGGGTACTCAGACCACCATATTTAGATATGACCACCAGCCCAGTGGTCATCTTTGTACATTCAAAGCAACCTTTGTTGCAGCAGTTCTTTTCAGTGTTCTCAAAGTTTGGTGTACAGGCATTTTTGCGTTTGCCTATATATACAAACTACTGCCATTTTTATGTTCTTCAAAAACATTCTTTCACTTTGGGAAAACTAATGAACCCCAAACTCTGGGAATTTTCTCCCAGCCTGTGGGAGTCATTATTGTTTTTCCCTGTCCCTCCTCACCATGTTTTTCCTGGTGGTGATGGATGGGAAAAGAAGACATTACACTGTCAACCCTAAAAAGGGCTGATGGTGTATTAGGCATCCTCCGATGACCCCCACTCCAGCAGTCCTTTGGAGAAAGCATTCATTCGACAGAGCCAAACGGCTACGTCAAGTGAATACTACACATTCACCATTCTCCAAATAAGGAGGGCAGACCAAGGGTTTAAAAGGCTGGTTACTCAGCCCATTTGCAATGGAGAACCCTGTGTGCCAAACTCTAAATCTGGCTTTTAATTTTCTTAGTTCTTCATTTTGTGTTTTGGAGTGGGTACGAACACAGAGTACTTACAATTAGTAGGCTCCACATACCTGTGGCCATAAGATATGATCCGTGTTAGACTTGCCATCCGTGGTGTGGTCCCCCCTAATGTTTTGCCTTCAGACCTCCTGTTTTTGCTGATTTCATGTTTGCTGGACTTAGGACTCAGCACATTTTACCACAGCTAACCAGTGGTAAGTGGTTGTGCTCTGTCCTTAAAGCATGTTAGACTGGCTTATACTCAATTGGCATATTTAATTGTCTTCTAAGTCCCTAATAAAGTGGCACTACCTGTGTCCAGGGTCTGTAAAGCAAATGCTACTATTGGGTCTGCAGCACTGATTGTGCACCCACTCAAGTAGGAGTTTAAACATGTTCCAGGCCTGCCACTGCAGCTTGTGTGTGCAGTTATAAACTGCCATTTCAACCTGGCAAAAGAAACCTTTTGTCAGGTCAAAACCTTCTTTTTAATACATATAAGTCACCCCTATGGTAGGCCCTGGACAGCCCTGAGGGCAGGGTGCAATATATATAAAGTAGGACAAGCACATTTAAGTCTTACATGTCCAGGTATAGAAAAACTTTTAAATTGGATTTTAATACGGCAAGGCCTACCTCTCTAATAGGATTACAATAGAGTTACCTTATTACATATTAAAATTGTAGTATCCAAATGGCAATAGGTAACCAGTTCATATTTAGTACTTGCAGCCTGTTTCTGGGCTACATGATTGGGTGGAGTTGACCTTTGGGTTTTGTGCATTCCTCCTTAGCAGCCACACTTTATGGGAAGCTTAGATGTGACTCGGCGGGTCATCACTGACAGGGTGGGAGAAAAGAGCTGGACCTTGCCTCACTTACACTTGGATAGGCTGTGTCCTGTCTCCACAGAAAGGTCTGCTTATCCCAAGTGGTTAGTGTAGAGCTGGAGCCAGGGCCAGGTAGGTTCAGCATCTGTGCACTTCAAAGGCCAAGCCTCCAGAAGCTTCTCCCCACTTCAAAGGTACAATTGGCTATAAATATTGGACCTCAGACACTACCACTTCAGTACACTTTTGGACCTGTGTATAGTCTGCCAGGAAGAGGGACTGCTGTGCTGCTGAACGTACTGCCACTTGGCTGGACTGCTAATATGAAGGGTCGCTGCCCTGCTGTGCTGACCTGCTGCCCTCATGTCTGGATGAGAAGAACTGGACCTGCATCTCTTAAACTAAGAATCCAGGGTGACTCAAAGGGTTAAAGGGCTAGTTAGAGAGACTCCAAGGGCTAGTTAGCTGACCTCCTGATCTGAAGCCTCAGTGACACAAAAAGCTTCTAAAAACCTTGCACCTGGACTCTGCCGTCTGTGAGTCTACTTTGCCGAGTGGAGCCACCCAAGGCCTGGAAGTGGGCTTAAGGCACTCTGCCGGTCTCTGTGGATCAAGTGGAACTGGGGCATCTCCTCTGCTGTGACGATTGGACCAGTTGCAAAGAGCCGCATCACCATTGTAGCCCCTTCTGACCCACAGCTGCGCAATGCATCCTTTGCACAGGACGGCGCATCACTTGTTGACAGTAGACTCGATGATGACAGTGGACTCTGCATTGCAGCCTCACAGCTTCTCTAAACCGTTGCATTGCCTACACCCTCATTCCCGGACTTCGCATCACAAGCCCCGTCAACGGAAACCTCAATCCTCAATGAAGCAGCCTAGCTGTATCCCTAAACTGACGCATTGCTTTGGCTGCATGACCCTGCTCCGCAAACCAGGTTTTAAGGCACTCTGTTTAACGGGCCTAACTGGGTCCCTGTTACTGGCCCACACTCCATTGCGGTGAGCCTGAACTTTTGACTTTGTGCCGGTCCGGAGCAACCAGATATCCACATATAACTTGTTGGGCTTTTTGGCACTATTGTCACCAAAATCTTTAAAATGACATATCTCCGGTTCTACAGATTAGAATTTTTTACATTTGGGATCCTTTTTGTGTGGTGTGTTTACTTTATTACTGTTTGAAGTGTGGCGCAAATATTTTACACATTGCCTCTAAGTTAAGGTTGGCTGCTCTGTGACAAGCTACCAGAGGGTGTAGCACAGGTTCATTTAGGGTGGGTTTGTGAATCACCCAGACAAGGATTGTTGTTACTGCTTGATCAGGGATTGTAACCCAGTTAACCGTCAACCCAATTTCTTACAACCCATCTGGGTACAACTACTTAACTACTTTCAGGGCACTACAAAAGGCAGGGTCCAGTGGAGGTGTGTCACCACTCACCTGGGGCCCATTGTGAAACCAGGATGAGCAAAACAAGTATAGATCCACTCCAGACAAATTGACCATTTGTTGCCAAGAAGATGGTTTTCTTAAAGAATTTCAAATTCAGGTTTGTGTCCCTCTGGAAATAAGGTTACCAACACTCATTTACATTCAGGTTCCAGCCAAACCACAACTGCAAAGTAACATGACTTTCTAGTTTACATTGTCTCACAGTTTTAGTATTAGTATTTAGTATTTTATTTTCAACCCCTACATGCTGGCTGCGTTTATGTGCAAGATTAACAAGCGATGAAATAATACTTTTGGTTTCCTGCTTATTCATCAAACAATCAGTCCTTTAATACTACCATTTGAAACTTTCATATGACGCACTCAGAGATACACAACCCCCAACAGAACAAAGTGTGAGTCAACTTAATAACAGCAACTGAAATAACAATCAGGCATAAATAACTATGTTGAAAGCCCCGGAGAGTGTCAGGCAATTAGGGAGTATGATATCTGGGGCATATTTACCATTGTTTCATACAGCGCAGTGTAGCAATGAAAGTTAATGCTTTACTTGAAAGGGAGAGAGCAGGTAAATGCCATATCCACATAGATCCCATGTGCAAGCTTTGTGCTGGAAACTTAATATATTTAGTCTCTGCGTCAGATTACATTACTTTGGTGACTTTGCGCTGGTGCAAAGTGTTAATAAATTTGGCCCATGTTCCCTCCCCAACAGCCCAAGTGGGAGACTAATCATTATAGCAACTCATGTTGACCATAAGGGCTGCATGGTAAGAAGCATTTTTAAGAATAGAATGGAAAACCAATATGTGTTCAGAAAGAGTAAGATATATGGATCAAAGCAAGGAAGGAAAACTAAAGGTAACTCCCTTGAGTTATAAAGCGGGGATGGGGTTGCAGTGGCAGGGGTGCTCCTGACGACTCAAAACTCCACCCTGAAAACTAAAGAACACCATCGCTGGGAAAGCGCTATAATACCTGAATAGTTACCAATGTACATTGTCCAAGGGAGGGCATTGGTGGTGGGTCTCTAGTCATATGTTTTGGCCTTAACCTGCCTCGTAGATGCCACGGTTACTTGCCAGTAATCTTCATTACTCCGAGTATAGTCTTCCTTGCCACATGACTAACAAAGTAAGCTTCAGCATCCTCCAAAGCAAAAAATTCAGCCTTCCATCGCTTCCCAATATATCCAAACCATTACACCCTTGACCTCTATAAGAGGCGGGCCGGCCCAACTCTTCAGCCTGAAACTACCAAGCCTAAACATGAAGCTGATAGACAGACAGGGTGGGAACTCATGTGGCAAGGAAGACTATGCTCGGAGTAATGAAGATGACTGGTAAGTAACCGGGGCATTACCTCCTCGTAAGTCTTCCTCGCCACATGATTAACAAAGTGAGCACATACCAAAGCCAAGCAGCTTCATGGAAACTCACAAGAAACCAACGGACCAGAATGGGACGCCCATGATAGAGCCAACAACGGGGACACAAATAAAGCCTACAGCACCTGACGCTCCCAGTAGATCACCCATCCTGGAACTAAAGAGGCCTGACCCAGTTTAATGTCTGAGATTAGACGAGATCATGTGCATACAGGGTGGTACGCCGTAGCCAGAATAAAAGTGACCCAGGCAAGGCACCACCATGCTTAAAAGTCAACAGGGGGGAACCCCGCAAACCCCTTGGAGCACGAAGCAGGGGAGAAACTGCCCGGGAGAGCAACAAGAAGTCCCCCCAGGGCCGGGGCAAATCCCAGACAAGCCAAGGAATGGTCGACAGAAGGCAGACCAACCAACCCAGCACCGACCGGAACCAATGCACGACCCAATGAATGGCAAAGGTCGCCATCATCTGGGAAGGGGAACCCAGAACAAAAAGACCACTGGACCACTGACCCATAAAGGAAGTGGCAGAAGATGCGGAGCCACAACACACACAATACATGGGCCCCACAGGAGAGTTAGCCACAGCACCAGGTAGACCCAGGCGTGCTCCCATCAAGGTGCGAACCATTCCTGCCCCAGCTCAACTGCTCAGATCAGACGAGATCAGATGCTTCTAGGGTAGTAAGGCCAAAGGGCCCTCTAAGACCAAGTACGGGAAGCTGGAGGATACAACCAATGACAAGGCGCAGTACCCCAATACCATGGCAGCAAGCCACACCTCAATGTACAAATATACCTGAGAGGGTGCCACAGAGAGGAAGGAAGGGGACATCCAACTACCTCACCAAATCATTCGAATGCAATCCAGGCAACAATAGAAGAATGACCCACGTCTCAACCAGAATCCCCCACAACCTTGTGAAGGGGACGCTAGAAAAGAATGTGAACACAAACCATTGGAGGAAGAGACCTCAACCACCAGGCCAGTGTGACTCCAGGACAAGGGAAGGCACAACAAGGGTCCGCATGAAAACGGGGAACAGACATGACAACGCGGGCATTACCCCGCACTGCCATTACAACGTGGGGATTACAACGAAAGTCGTTACAACGACTTTCGCTGGAGGGCGTTGTTGGATAGGGAATAGTTTAATTTTCTATCCAACACCTTCCATACTGTCAACTTGGGCTGGAGTTGGAATAGAAAATTAAACTATTCCACTATCCAGCGCCCTCCAGCGAAAGTCGTTGTAACGGCTTTCGTTGTAATCCCCGCGTTGTAATGGCACGTGTGGTAATACCACGCGTTGTCATGACATACAACCCATGAAAACGAGCCTGGGGAAGCACAAACAAAATCCAAGACAACAAACACAGAGGCAGCACGCAGGAGGCCACCTCACCCTAGTTTCCCGAAACACACTCACAAAATGCCGAAAAACAGACTCGGCCATACCGGTAGATGGAAGCACCCTCCGGGATGAATAGCACCCCCTGCATCTGGGCCACGGAGTCCAAGAACAAGCTGCACAGTGGAGAGCCACACTCTTGCCGCAATATAAGCAGACGACGAAGAGGGCAGAAAAAACCACACAGCGCCTCCGCCCAACACAGCGACCCAAGCTCCAGTAGGGACTCAGGAAATGTGAAAGAAAAAGACGAGGAAAAATGGCCACATCCCAGTTCGCTTCTGCACCCACACGGCGACCACAGAAGGAGCCCAGGGAAGGAAGGACAGGTGCCAATTGCAGCCTGCCCCATCAGAAATGCAGAAGCCAACAGCCCCTGGAATCCCCAGGAGGACGCCCAAACAGGGAGCAACCAGGTCAGACCCCGCACAATCAAGGAAAGCCGGCGGAACGGACAGCAGGCCCAAAGCCTTGATAGAGGTGCTACCACCAGGATGGCCAATAATGACAAAACACACAGTTCCACCAGAATGTGTGTATGTGGAGCTGGGTGGTGGGCGGACCGGAATAACAGGCGGGGAGGCCGGATATAGTGAGCTATGACAAGTGTTTTATTGTAATTGAAGAACAAAGTCACAGTGAGGGAGGGACGCAGTCTTGAATCCAACGGGGTTGGGTCGATAGTAACTGCGGTTGACCAGGCTCGGTGAGGATGTTGGGGATCAGGATTCACTTCTCCTTGTTCCGCCAGTAGTCTCCTCGGTGTGGTACTGAGGCTCCTTGGAGGCTTAAAGAAAGGAGAGAAGTGTAGGGCTTTAGTCTGAGTACTCCAACGGTACACCCCACCACCTACACCGGGGAGTGAAAGGGTACTGAGAAAGGCCAGTGAGGACGGGACGGTAAGGGGGGGGGGATGGAACAGGCAAGAATGAGGTAGGTGGGAGGAAAGCGGGCTGGTGCAGGACAGTGCTCGGTCTTTGTACAGTGCGCGTGAGTAGTCACTAATTATCCCTGTGCTCGTGCAGTCTAGGGTCTATATACAAGGTTATTTACATCTACTATTTACAAGAGGGAACACGGAGAAAGGGTAACTGGTACTCACGTGCCCCGCCGCAACTCTCGTCCGAGTTGCGGCCGCTCTCCAGCTTCCTCCTGAGGACGCCACCAGTCCTCCGTCCAGACGTCCTCCTCCTCGTCCTCGCTTCGATCTCGCAGTGCTGCTCCTCTCTCTCCCAGGGGTTCGTCGCCGTCCGTTGCCTCCTGCCACGAGTCGGTTGCTCCGAACACCTCTCCTTCGTCCTCGGTGCCTTTTCTACCTTCCGGATTCTGGTCTAGCCGTTCACTTCCGGGGTCGGGGTCGATCGCTTCCGGGTCGCTAGGGGTCGACCGACCGTCACTTCCGGTGTTCCGGGCGAGGGTTTCCGGTCCGTTGTGCTCCAGTGTCGGTACCTGCAGGGGATGACAAAGAAAGGGTGTCCTGGGTGTCCGGGACGTTAAGTGACCGGGTGCGGGAGACATGGCCCCTGCGCCCGGACTGGGTTGCGCCGAGGTAGGTGCCGCCTCCGCTCCACATCCCCTTTCCCTAGCTGTCTTTCTTGTAGGGGAACTGGGAGGTGGGTATCGGGACAAATAATCAGCGTTGCCCTGTTGCAGTCCTTTCCTGTGCAACGTTTTGAACCGAAAGGGTTGTAGGGAGAGGAACCACCGTAGTACTCGGTCGTTGTGGCCCCTATTGCGGGCCATCCACTCTAGAGGGGCATGATCTGTATAGAGTTCGAACTCTCGCCCCTCCAAATAGTACCTAAGACTCTCCACTGCCCATTTGATGGCTAGGGCCTCTTTCTCTACCACAGCGTAGTTCATCTCCCGGGGAAATAGTTTCCGGCTGAGGTAGAGGATAGGCCGTTCGACCCCTGTGTTATCCCTCTGGGAGAGCACCGCCCCTAAGCCCTGATCAGAGGCGTCTGTCTGTAGTATGAATGTTCGGGTATAGTCTGGACTGACTAACACAGGTTCGGTTACCAGGGATTGTTTCAGACGCTCAAAGGCGTGGACCACCGGGGTTGGAGGTTGTTGGAGAAGTGCTTCTGTGTTCGTGGTTTTCTTTAACAGGTCGGTTAAAGGGGCCGCTGTTTGGGAGAAACATGGGATAAACCTCCTATAATACCCCAATAAACCCAAAAAGGCTCGGAGTTCCTTCCGGGTTCGGGGAAAAGGGATGGCCTGGATGGCCTTGATCTTATTGTCCTGAGGTCGGATGAGACCTTCCCCTAACAGGTAGCCCAGGTATTTCACACTCTGGGCCGCCAGGGTGGTCTTGGAGGGGTTGATGGTAAAACCATTGTTCCCTAGAGAGGTGACAACGGCTCTCAGGTGGTGTAGATGTTGTCCCCAATCATCGCTATATATAACGATATCGTCAAGGTAGGCCCCGGCGTACTCGGTATGTGGTTGTAACACCAGGTTCATGGCCCTTTGAAAAGTAGCCGGGGCTCCGTGAAGTCCGAAGGGCATCACTTTAAACTGAAATAAGCCTTCCGGCGAGGAGAAGGTGGTCTTGGGTTTGTCGGTGGCTTTGAGGGGGATCTGCCAGTACCCCTTGCAGAGATCTAGGGTACTTATATACTTGGCCTTGCCTATTCGTTCCACCATTTCGTCTACGCGGGGTAGGGGGTAGGTGTCAAATGCCGATATTTTATTCACTTCCCTAAAGTCGATACAGAATCGTGTAGATCCGTCTGGCTTGGGGACTAGGACTATCGGGGAGTTCCAGCTGCTATGGGAGGGTTCTATGATGCCCATTTTCAGCATTAGCTTCGTTTCCTCTTGTATGGTGGCTCTACGGGCTTCGGGAATACGGTAAGGTCTTTGTCTTACTATTTTTCCGGGTTCGGTGTGGATGGCATGTTCTACTACCGTGGAGTGTCCGGGTAGGGAGGAAAATACGGGTTGTAAAGAGAACAAGGCCCGCCTGAGATCTTGTTTGTGCTGCTCGGGAAGGTCAGGATCCATGCATGTTTCGAAGGGGGGCTCTGTTACGCTAGCTAGTACGGGACAGGGTCCCTCCCACTTCTTTAGAAGGTTCACGTGATAGATTTGGGTTACTCCTCTGGTGGGCTCGGTTTCTATTTCGTAGGTTACAGGGGTCACGGCTCTTAGTACCGGGAAGGGGCCTTGCCACTGTCCGAGCAGCTTATGGTCGGAGGAAGGAAGCAACAACAACACTAGATCCCCAGGGTTGAATTTCCGAGCCTTGGTTCCTTTATCATATTGGTGTTTCTGGGTGTTTTGGGCGGCCACTAGGTTCTGCCTCACAATGACCCTGATCTGTTCAAGGTGGGTCTTTAAATTATCCACGTATTCCGGCAGGGGTCGGGTTCTGTCGGGTTCTGCTTCCCATGCTTCCCTAGCCATATCCAAAAGTGTCCGTGGGGCTCTGCCATACAACAACTCATAAGGCGAGTATCCAGTGCTGCTTTGTGGTTTGCACCTGATGGCAAACAGCGCTAGGGGAAGCATCTCCTCCCACCTTTTGCTTTCAAGGCCTAGGAGTTTCTTCAATGTCATTTTGAGGGTGGCGTTGTAACGCTCTACCAACCCATCGGTCTGGGGGTGGTAGGCCGATGTCCTTATCTGCTTGATGCCCAGGTGGGAGCAGACCTGGCGCATGAGGGAGGACACGAAGGGCGTCCCCTGATCGGTGAGTATCTCGCGGGGAAAACCCACCCTCGAGAAGATGGATATGAGGGCCTTGGATATGGTTTGTGTGGTGGGATGGCGTAGGGGTATCGCTTCAGGGAAGCGGGTGGCGTAATCAACTACCACAAGAGCATATCGACATCCGGTTCGGGAGGGCAACAATGGTCCGATAATGTCCATGCCCACTCGGGTGAAATGGACGTCGATAAGGGGGAGAGGCTGCAAAGGAACCCGGGGGGGACGATAGCGGCTATTGCGTTGACATACTGGACATTCCCGGCAATACTGTTTGATCTGTCCGTGAACCCCTGGCCAATAAAACTTATCAAGGATCGTGCGTCCAGTTTTCTCATCGCTGAAATGACCTCCCAGCAAGTGGCTATGGGCCAGAAACAGCACCTTGTCGCGGAATAGCCCGGGGATAACGAGCTGGGTTGGTTGTTGGGGTCCCCCTTTCCTGTAGAGGAGCCCGTTTTTTCGAAAGAAATAAGGACCTACATGTAGGGGGTCCTCGGCGTCCAGAGCCTGGGCCCAGGCTTCCTGCAACACTGGATCCTCCTGTTGTGTGGCGCGGAATTCCCGGTCGGTTTCCCAGGGATGGACATCTATTTGAGCAGGAAAGGCCATCGCGTATTCTCTCTTTTCTTTTTTCTTCTGTCCTCGGGTCTTGGGTGGTCTGTTCACCGGATTCACAGGAGAAAGGTCATGGGAGAAAGGGGCCTCGGCCCACCAGTTCCTCAGGGATTCAGTGGTGTCTTGGAGCAGATGAGGAAGACCGCTATAGTCGCTGCCCAATATCGCTTGCTCCGGGAGAGTAGGGATCAGGCCCACCGTTAGCAGACTGCCCGCGTCGGTGGGGTGTTGTACATGGACCTGGGTGGTGGGATAGCTCTTAGTGTCGCCATGCACACACGTAATGGCCACCCTGCCTGTCATTGGCCTGACAGGACGGGGCAACTCCTGAGGTCTTATAACGCTTTGTCGGCACCCCGTGATGGCCAGGGCCATCATTCCGTGTCCGTCTATCCGTACCGGGCACCGAAAAGGAGGAGGGGTGGTGTCCGCGGTGAGACAGGCATAGTTTCTCGCCAACCCTATGTCCATGGGTTCCTCCTTTTGGGGGCAAACTCGAGCAATATGTCCGAACCCACCACAGTGGTAACATTGAGGGCCCGGTGGGTGGGGTCGAGGCAGGATAGGGTATGGCATCAGAGGAGCAGGGTCGGGCTTCCTGACCACCTGAGGGGGTCGAGGGACCCGAGGATGACTTCCAGGAGTTATGCGGGACGGGTGTTCCTCCTTTGGTCGCTGAGTTTCCTGTGCTCTGCTGTAGGCGCTGGCAATCTCTACAGCAGTGTCGAGCGTTAGGCGAGCATGCTGACGTACCCACTTTTGGGTGGCCGGGTGTAGGGAGGCCAAATACTGTTCTAAATATATTTTGGCCAAAATGTCCTCCTTGGTGGCCGTAGCAGGTTTCAACCACCGGTTGGCCAGATCCTGTATGCGGAAGGACAAGGCTCTAGGCGTTTCCTGGGGCCCTTCCTTGGCCTGGCGCAGCCTCACCCTATAGGTCTCGTCGTCTATTCCTAGCCGTTCCAGGATGCAAGTCTTGATGTCGGCGTAGGGGGTTTGACCCTGAATGTTGGCTTGTTGGTATGCAGCTTGCAGCTCTCCCGTCAAGAGGGGACCCAGGTAGTGGCCCCACCGGTCAGCGGGCCAGGCCGCCGCCTGGGCTAGGCGCTCAAAGTTCGTGAAGAAGTAGTCGGGGTCTTCTCCGGGGACATACTTCTGAAGCACTACTGAGGGCAGGGAGGTGGCTGGTCGTTGCTGCCCCATAACTGTAGTGAGCTTCTCAAGGGCTTGATCCTGGGCGCTTCCCTGTCCCTTCAGCACGTCATGTAGTTGGCCCCGATCGTCTTCCGCCGTCTTGAGGAACCTCTCCATCATTTTCCCCAGTTCCTCCTGGCTTTTCGCCAGTTGCTTGACCGCGGCCTCCATGCCTCCGGGATATCCCACTTCTGACACCACTTGTTGAGCTGGGTGGTGGGCGGACCGGAATAACAGGCGGGGAGGCCGGATATAGTGAGCGATTCTGGTCTAGCCGTTCACTTCCGGGGTCGGGGTCGATCGCTTCCGGGTCGCTAGGGGTCGACCGACCGTCACTTCCGGTGTTCCGGGCGAGGGTTTCCGGTCCGTTGTGCTCCAGTGTCGGTACCTGCAGGGGATGACAAAGAAAGGGTGTCCTGGGTGTCCGGGACGTTAAGTGACCGGGCGCGGGAGACATGGCCCCTGCGCCCGGACTGGGTTGCGCCGAGGTAGGTGCCGCCTCCGCTCCACATCCCCTTTCCCTAGCTGTCTCTCTTGTAGGGGAACTGGGAGGTGGGTATCGGGACAAATAATCAGCGTTGCCCTGTTGCAGTCCTTTCCTGTGCAACGTTTTGAACCGAAAGGGTTGTAGGGAGAGGAACCACCGTAGTACTCGGTCGTTGTGGCCCCTATTGCGGGCCATCCACTCTAGAGGGGCATGATCTGTATAGAGTTCGAACTCTCGCCCCTCCAAATAGTACCTAAGACTCTCCACTGCCCATTTGATGGCTAGGGCCTCTTTCTCTACCACAGCGTAGTTCATCTCCCGGGGAAATAGTTTCCGGCTGAGGTAGAGGATAGGCCGTTCGACCCCTGTGTTATCCCTCTGGGAGAGCACCGCCCCTAAGCCCTGATCAGAGGCGTCTGTCTGTAGTATGAATGTTCGGGTATAGTCTGGACTGACTAACACAGGTTCGGTTACCAGGGATTGTTTCAGACGCTCAAAGGCGTGGACCACCGGGGTTGGAGGTTGTTGGAGAAGTGCTTCTGTGTTCGTGGTTTTCTTTAACAGGTCGGTTAAAGGGGCCGCTGTTTGGGAGAAACATGGGATAAACCTCCTATAATACCCCAATAAACCCAAAAAGGCTCGGAGTTCCTTCCGGGTTCGGGGAAAAGGGATGGCCTGGATGGCCTTGATCTTATTGTCCTGAGGTCGGATGAGACCTTCCCCTAACAGGTAGCCCAGGTATTTCACACTCTGGGCCGCCAGGGTGGTCTTGGAGGGGTTGATGGTAAAACCATTGTTCCCTAGAGAGGTGACAACGGCTCTCAGGTGGTGTAGATGTTGTCCCCAATCATCGCTATATATAACGATATCGTCAAGGTAGGCCCCGGCGTACTCGGTATGTGGTTGTAACACCAGGTTCATGGCCCTTTGAAAAGTAGCCGGGGCTCCGTGAAGTCCGAAGGGCATCACTTTAAACTGAAATAAGCCTTCCGGCGTGGAGAAGGCGGTCTTGGGTTTGTCGGTGGCTTTGAGGGGGATCTGCCAGTACCCCTTGCAGAGATCTAGGGTACTTATATACTTGGCCTTGCCTATTCGTTCCACCATTTCGTCTACGCGGGGTAGGGGGTAGGTGTCAAATGCCGATATTTTATTCACTTCCCTAAAGTCGATACAGAATCGTGTAGATCCGTCTGGCTTGGGGACTAGGACTATCGGGGAGTTCCAGCTGCTATGGGAGGGTTCTATGATGCCCATTTTCAGCATTAGCTTCGTTTCCTCTTGTATGGTGGCTCTACGGGCTTCGGGAATACGGTAAGGTCTTTGTCTTACTATTTTTCCGGGTTCGGTGTGGATGGCATGTTCTACTACCGTGGAGTGTCCGGGTAGGGAGGAAAATACGGGTTGTAAAGAGAACAAGGCCCGCCTGAGATCTTGTTTGTGCTGCTCGGGAAGGTCAGGATCCATGCATGTTTCGAAGGGGGGCTCTGTTACGCTAGCTAGTACGGGACAGGGTCCCTCCCACTTCTTTAGAAGGTTCACGTGATAGATTTGGGTTACTCCTCTGGTGGGCTCGGTTTCTATTTCGTAGGTTACAGGGGTCACGGCTCTTAGTACCGGGAAGGGGCCTTGCCACTGTCCGAGCAGCTTATGGTCGGAGGAAGGAAGCAACAACAACACTAGATCCCCAGGGTTGAATTTCCGAGCCTTGGTTCCTTTATCATATTGGTGTTTCTGGGTGTTTTGGGCGGCCACTAGGTTCTGCCTCACAATGACCCTGATCTGTTCAAGGTGGGTCTTTAAATTATCCACGTATTCCGGCAGGGGTCGGGTTCTGTCGGGTTCTGCTTCCCATGCTTCCCTAGCCATATCCAAAAGTGTCCGTGGGGCTCTGCCATACAACAACTCATAAGGCGAGTATCCAGTGCTGCTTTGTGGTTTGCACCTGATGGCAAACAGCGCTAGGGGAAGCATCTCCTCCCACCTTTTGCTTTCAAGGCCTAGGAGTTTCTTCAATGTCATTTTGAGGGTGGCGTTGTAACGCTCTACCAACCCATCGGTCTGGGGGTGGTAGGCCGATGTCCTTATCTGCTTGATGCCCAGGTGGGAGCAGACCTGGCGCATGAGGGAGGACACGAAGGGCGTCCCCTGATCGGTGAGTATCTCGCGGGGAAAACCCACCCTCGAGAAGATGGATATGAGGGCCTTGGATATGGTTTGTGTGGTGGGATGGCGTAGGGGTATCGCTTCAGGGAAGCGGGTGGCGTAATCAACTACCACAAGAGCATATCGACATCCGGTTCGGGAGGGCAACAATGGTCCGATAATGTCCATGCCCACTCGGGTGAAAGGGACGTCGATAAGGGGGAGAGGCTGCAAAGGAACCCGGGGGGGACGATAGCGGCTATTGCGTTGACATACTGGACATTCCCGGCAATACTGTTTGATCTGTCCGTGAACCCCTGGCCAATAAAACTTATCAAGGATCGTGCGTCCAGTTTTCTCATCGCTGAAATGACCTCCCAGCAAGTGGCTATGGGCCAGAAACAGCACCTTGTCGCGGAATAGCCCGGGGATAACGAGCTGGGTTGGTTGTTGGGGTCCCCCTTTCCTGTAGAGGAGCCCGTTTTTTCGAAAGAAATAAGGACCTACATGTAGGGGGTCCTCGGCGTCCAGAGCCTGGGCCCAGGCTTCCTGCAACACTGGATCCTCCTGTTGTGTGGCGCGGAATTCCCGGTCGGTTTCCCAGGGATGGACATCTATTTGAGCAGGAAAGGCCATCGCGTATTCTCTCTTTTCTTTTTTCTTCTGTCCTCGGGTCTTGGGTGGTCTGTTCACCGGATTCACAGGAGAAAGGTCATGGGAGAAAGGGGCCTCGGCCCACCAGTTCCTCAGGGATTCAGTGGTGTCTTGGAGCAGATGAGGAAGACCGCTATAGTCGCTGCCCAATATCGCTTGCTCCGGGAGAGTAGGGATCAGGCCCACCGTTAGCAGACTGCCCGCGTCGGTGGGGTGTTGTACATGGACCTGGGTGGTGGGATAGCTCTTAGTGTCGCCATGCACACACGTAATGGCCACCCTGCCTGTCATTGGCCTGACAGGACGGGGCAACTCCTGAGGTCTTATAACGCTTTGTCGGCACCCCGTGTCGGCCAGGGCCATCATTCCGTGTCCGTCTATCCGTACCGGGCACCGAAAAGGAGGAGGGGTGGTGTCCGCGGTGAGACAGGCATAGTTTCTCGCCAACCCTATGTCCATGGGTTCCTCCTTTTGGGGGCAAACTCGAGCAATATGTCCGAACCCACCACAGTGGTAACATTGAGGGCCCGGTGGGTGGGGTCGAGGCAGGATAGGGTATGGCATCAGAGGAGCAGGGTCGGGCTTCCTGACCACCTGAGGGGGTCGAGGGACCAGAGGATGACTTCCAGGAGTTATGCGGGACGGGTGTTCCTCCTTTGGTCGCTGAGTTTCCTGTGCTCTGCTGTAGGCGCTGGCAATCTCTACAGCAGTGTCGAGCGTTAGGCGAGCATGCTGACGTACCCACTTTTGGGTGGCCGGGTGTAGGGAGGCCAAATACTGTTCTAAATATATTTTGGCCAAAATGTCCTCCTTGGTGGCCGTAGCAGGTTTCAACCACCGGTTGGCCAGATCCTGTATGCGGAAGGACAAGGCTCTAGGCGTTTCCTGGGGCCCTTCCTTGGCCTGGCGCAGCCTCACCCTATAGGTCTCGTCGTCTATTCCTAGCCGTTCCAGGATGCAAGTCTTGATGTCGGCGTAGGGGGTTTGACCCTGAATGTTGGCTTGTTGGTATGCAGCTTGCAGCTCTCCCGTCAAGAGGGGACCCAGGTAGTGGCCCCACCGGTCAGCGGGCCAGGCCGCCGCCTGGGCTAGGCGCTCAAAGTTCGTGAAGAAGTAGTCGGGGTCTTCTCCGGGGACATACTTCTGAAGCACTACTGAGGGCAGGGAGGTGGCTGGTCGTTGCTGCCCCATAACTGTAGTGAGCTTCTCAAGGGCTTGATCCTGGGCGCTTCCCTGTCCCTTCAGCACGTCATGTAGTTGGCCCCGATCGTCTTCCGCCGTCTTGAGGAACCTCTCCATCATTTTCCCCAGTTCCTCCTGGCTTTTCGCCAGTTGCTTGACCGCGGCCTCCATGCCTCCGGGATATCCCACTTCTGACACCACTTGTGGAGCTGGGTGGTGGGCGGACCGGAATAACAGGCGGGGAGGCCGGATATAGTGAGCTATGACAAGTGTTTTATTGTAATTGAAGAACAAAGTCACAGTGAGGGAGGGACGCAGTCTTGAATCCAACGGGGTTGGGTCGATAGTAACTGCGGTTGACCAGGCTCGGTGAGGATGTTGGGGATCAGGATTCACTTCTCCTTGTTCCGCCAGTAGTCTCCTCGGTGTGGTACTGAGGCTCCTTGGAGGCTTAAAGAAAGGAGAGAAGTGTAGGGCTTTAGTCTGAGTACTCCAACGGTACACCCCACCACCTACACCGGGGAGTGAAAGGGTACTGAGAAAGGCCAGTGAGGACGGGACGGTAAGGGGGGGGGGGATGGAACAGGCAAGAATGAGGTAGGTGGGAGGAAAGCGGGCTGGTGCAGGACAGTGCTCGGTCTTTGTACAGTGCCCGTGAGTAGTCACTAATTATCCCTGTGCTCGTGCAGTCTAGGGTCTATATACAAGGTTATTTACATCTACTATTTACAAGAGGGAACACGGAGAAAGGGTAACTGGTACTCACGTGCCCCGCCGCAACTCTCGTCCGAGTTGCGGCCGCTCTCCAGCTTCCTCCTGAGGACGCCACCAGTCCTCCGTCCAGACGTCCTCCTCCTCGTCCTCGCTTCGATCTCGCAGTGCTGCTCCTCTCTCTCCCAGGGGTTCGTCGCCGTCCGTTGCCTCCTGCCACGAGTCGGTTGCTCCGAACACCTCTCCTTCGTCCTCGGTGCCTTTTCTACCTTCCGGATTCTGGTCTAGCCGTTCACTTCCGGGGTCGGGGTCGATCGCTTCCGGGTCGCTAGGGGTCGACCGACCGTCACTTCCGGTGTTCCGGGCGAGGGTTTCCGGTCCGTTGTGCTCCAGTGTCGGTACCTGCAGGGGATGACAAAGAAAGGGTGTCCTGGGTGTCCGGGACGTTAAGTGACCGGGCGCGGGAGACATGGCCCCTGCGCCCGGACTGGGTTGCGCCGAGGTAGGTGCCGCCTCCGCTCCACAGTGTAGCACTACACAAAGGAACCCCCACTACCAAACACAGAAAAGGAAGAGTGAGAAAACACCAGAAGACTCCAATGCAGTGTCCAGCCGCATAAAAAAGTAACAATGACTCCTTCCTTGATGAAGAATTCACAACAAGTGAGACAGCAGGACGGAACTCACAACCTTCGGAGTAAGAGGCAGACACCTAAACTGCCAGGCTACAGTGCCTCATCCAGGTGAATAATCAGGGAATCAACGCAACCAAGGGAGCAAGCAGAAGACCTACGTACACATAGCACAAACCTGCAATGTGGAGCACAGGCAGGAGTTGAGCCCACATTCGCGTGAGCAGAAAACCCATAAGCCCATTCGCAGAATGCGCCACGAAGCAGGAGTGGCAACACCAGTAATGATACTTTGAAAGCATTGGCAGGATACAAACCCATGCCCAAACACACACTGCGCTCAGAAGCAGGTCCGATAATACCAGTCCATGAAGTGGGGAACCAAGGACCAAACAGTCCCCGGATAGGGAAAAATTCACCAATATCATCCAACAAAAGCAGTGAGTCAAACACAGACTACCGCTGCAATGGGAGTCTGAGAACCCTCCAGGAATTGCAAAACATGTAATTACAGACATATATATAACACGCCCCCACAGTACGTTGTGCCCGCCTCACAGTGCAGGGTCACCACAACCCAAAAAAACGTATTATAAGAGTTCAAAACGAGACAGCAGCAATAGAGTCGTACCACCAAAATAGAGCCCCTTAACAGCCCGTGCCTGCTGCCAGCCCCTTGGGACCGAAACAGTGTAGGCCGCAGCCAAGGACAGAACCACATACCTGAACCGGCTGCACCTGAGGGAAATGGCTGATCTGGAAGCTGGAAGAGCCCGCCCCCGCCCAACGGAGGCCGGACTAGAAACGTGGTGGAAAACGGCACCTCGCCTCGTAGAAGAGATTGGAGAAATCCCCGCAGGAGAGGTTGAGACCGCAACGGGAGGCAGCAACCTGCGCCGGGAACCGCATCTGACCTGGCCCTAAGCAGGTAAACTCCATGAGCTCCGGGGAGCTCGGAAAACAAAAGAAGAGAATCCCATCAGCCCACGCCGAATGCCAGCCCCACAGACTGAGAGCGTCAGCCACTGCCATGCCCCTTGCAATTAGACCAATGGGGGTACGGCCGAGACTCGTAAACTGGTCCGCCGGGCCCCCATGCCCAATATAGCCAAAGTTCCATCTGCCACCGAGAAGCTTCCCCAGGGAGGAACTGGAGACTCAGGAAAAGCCGCCCCAGCCCCGTACCTACCAGAAACCAAGTGGAATCTCGGGATCAAGGAACACTGACGGATGCCTGGGCACAGACATTGGGGGGTCAAAAACCACAGCATACACAGCTGGGGGACGAAAGGATCGGAAGGTAGAAGCCCCAGACCACGTAAGCAAACCATAGGGAAGCTCGCAGCCGCCCTGGGAGCAGGGCCAAAAATACCCCCTGCCAGAGCCTGCCCGTGCCGGGCAGCCAAGCAGCAGAACCCAGAACTCGCTATAGCAGGGCCTAAAGCTACAAGGGAGGGAGCGCAGGGGAGAATAAACCAAGAACCTGCAACCACCAGAGCCTGCTACAGCACAGCCTCAAACCCAAAGAGGCAGTGCGAGAGCCAGAAGACGGGGGTGCAAGAGTGTGAGCCCACTCAAGCATGTCCTCCCTCCCCCCTCTCCCCCCCCCCCTCCTCCCAGGGCACTGGGAGCTGCTGGAGCAGGATCTCGTCCCAACTTACCTGAAACACGCTCTGGAGAATCTGCAGCGCAAAACCAAAAAAACAGGCTGAAGGGTTGGGCCGGCCCGCCTCTTATAAAGGTCAAGGGAGTAATGGGTCGGCCATATTGGGAAGGGATGGAGGCATGGGAGGCTGACTTTTTTGCTTTGGAGGGTTCTGGTGTGGAGCTGAATCTCACTTAGTTAGTCATGTGGCAAGGAAGACTTACAAGGAGGTAATGCAGCATCATCATGCTCTATCCCTCGGCCCTAGTCATAGTGTCATATAACCAGTCCTCCACTTCCAGTTCATGGCAAGTAATGCCCATCAGATACTTTCCTGAGCGTAGCAAGAAATATCATCATGCACTACAATCCAAGGTCTCTTAGGCATCTTTTGACACCATCAGAACTCTTCCTTTGTTTTGGATTGAACTAGTTGTGAAAGAGCAAAACTGATGTATTCTTGTAATGTGTCCCACACTTTTTATTGTGTCACTTAAAATATTACATTTCGATCCTGGTAGTCGAGGAATCTGGTTATTATGGCGCTGGGTGGGTCCCTAGATAGAGGAGGTGAGATCAGAGCCTTGTAAGAATGCTTGATGCCGAAGAAGGCAGAGAGCTGTTAAGGATTTGGGACCATTTGTCCAATCTTCCATGAAAAGGTCCATATTTGTGCGTTTGCCTTGTTCAAGATGCCTCTGAAGCATACATTGTTTCTTTAACAGCTGTCTTCAACATTTACCACTCTGCAAAACACATCAGGAGACTTTTGTGAGGAATTCACACTTGCATTCAGTTGGCCCATTCCAAGCCTAACTTCTTTCAAGTTAAACTCAGTCAAACGCACTCCTTCTGAATTTTTTTTGACCATGAGCAGGTAAAAGATTCACTTATATATTCATATAGTCTCTAGTGTTGAAGTCCTTACCTAAAGGTATTTATAGTATTATTAGGGAAATAATCCTGCATGGTCAAGCAGATGATCTAAGAGGAAAGAGGAGAGTAATACTAGTATTAGTATTAGTAACATTAGGGCATTACAAGATTAGGGACGTCCAAGATCATGGAATTCACAAAGCAGGGCAATGCCCAGCACACTGGGCAAGGGCAGACAGAATAAGGCAAGCCCTGAATTCAATTGTACTACACAAAGGAAAAAGGTGAACAGGAGGGAGGGAAAAGCCACTTGTTTCTCTCTCTGGGGGTTAAAGGGACAAAGAAACAGCACAGCAGAGCCAGTGCTGCTCCCCAGATATCCAAAGCACTCAGTTCCACCAGCCTCAGCCGGATGTTTCAGTTTATTTTACACTGTATGAACACAGCCTGAGCAATTCTCTGAGAAGTGTTGGGGTAGTTGAACTTTCACTGCCAATTAGAGAGATATGTTATACCCTGCTTATGCCACACTACTGTGTGCAGAATCCATTTCCTCCAGTGTGAGGCCTGGTCTCTTAATTCCCAAAATTATTTCAGAACTGGACATTCAGTGGGAGATTTGACGTGGTCTAGGAGGTCGGCTGATAGCGACTTGCTTTGATTGTTCCTCGTGTGCTCAGAAACTTACCAGTCACCTGCTAATGGTTTACTAATCATGGTTTGGGTGGAAGAAAACAATACAACTGCATTTCTATTGTTTTGCAGATGTTTAATGGGGATTGAACTGTGATTAACAAGAGAAATGGGCAGAGCCATGTGTCTGTATTCGATGAGCCAGTGATTAATACACTTTATCAATTTTACTTCGGCAGTAAGTATTTTGGCTGGGAAAATTGAAGTAGGCCTGAGAGTTCAGCTGAGCAGTAGCACAGATGAGCACCATCCTACTCCTATTGATGAAACATGCTGCCTCAACTCAAAAGTAATTTAAGAGATGGAAACCTCTCCACAAAGACAAATGATTTTCCACATATGGCCCGATCAGGAGTGGGCCATACTAAGGTCATGGTAATACCACGTACAGTATGAACCTGATTTGGCTGGTAACTACTGTTGCCAGCCAAATCATGATTGCTTACCAACTCGTGATCAACCCCATAAAAGTGAACAAATGTTTATGGAACACAAAGAGACATCAGAAATAGCTGAGGATGCCATGTAACCAGGATAAATGTTAGGAAAGGAAGATTATGTATTGCTGAATGTATTATACATCTAAGTAAACAATTACTCTAACAATGACCATGTATCCAGAACACAACACAACATAATTGTTTCTTGAGGCTCAGTAAGTATTAATTGCTACCCATAGTAACTATTTCATCACAAGCAAGAGAATGAAAGCTTGAGGCTTCATGGATCCATACGTATGCTCTGTACATTGCATGCACAGAGGTCTTAACACCTTTTGACCTCCAGGTAACATGTGAATCTCTGCAACAAACACTTAAGCCTACTGAGCAGTCTACTGCAATTTGAAACTAATGACCTCCATATAACCAGCAGTTCACCGGAGGTAATAACAACAAGAGTTAATTTACCAGTATTGGTAAATGAGATATGCTGAAAGCACAACCTCTGCAATGATTAATGTATCTGTTTTACTTTAAATAAAGGTCATAACTCTACTGCAAGTCGGGTCCATGCCAGGTAAACTGCATCTGCCCAAACCTGACTCAGGCACAATGGGAAGGAATGAACTTAAGAATCAAAGTTTACTCTTTGTCTTATCCTTAGTCAACCAGCTGGAAGGTGCCACTGTTATGCGGCTTGCATTTAGCTTCCATTTTAGTTCTCGTGCTAATGTAGCCTCATTTTCTAATGGTGATTTGTACATGTTTTTCTTTTGCAAAAAAGGTCCTCGCACACATTTACTCTTGATAGGCATGGATGCCTTGTAGTCGACGCAGTTAGTTCCAGGATCACACAAATTCCGAACATCAAGCATTATTTTATTTTTGTGCCCGCAAATGACGATTCTTCTGATTTAGTCTAATTAAAACACTATCCTTCAACTTTGACACAGTTTAATTAACTTGCTGTTTTATTATTTAAACTTTGTCCGTGCTGAATTGGTGGGAGGTGAACGTCTTACCAGAGTAATCATGGAACACAGCTGCAATATGCAGCCCTGTTGTGTTGTCGCAGTCTGTCATCCTTCCAAGGAAGATCACCGTACAACCAGAGGTGCATCTATGTATGCACCAAGCCTGGGTTTCTGACATATAATATCAAGGTATGGGGTTAGGTCAATCCAACAGAATGTGCAGATGGGTATTTCCTACATGCTCTCTTTAGCATAGAGGCTAACAATAGATAGGAGTAACCTTATCAACAATCTCCATGATTGAATTGTTTGTAGTTTTCACTGT
This sequence comes from Lissotriton vulgaris, assembly GCF_964263255.1. NCBI lineage: Eukaryota > Metazoa > Chordata > Amphibia > Caudata > Salamandridae > Lissotriton > Lissotriton vulgaris. Next base: position 1,845,762,797 of record NC_141685.1, read on the forward strand.
TTTAATAATGCTCATTACAAGAATGTTTCTCATCTTTCTTACAATTGCAGTTCATGTTCGATTTGAAAAAATGAGAGCTTTTCAATGAATGTTTGAAAATGTAATTGTATATCTTTATTTTATGACACTTTGGGCATGCAGGAGTTACTTACAATCTCTAGAACTCTGGATGTTTAGGTGTTTATATTAAGTACCGTGAGCAAGCCAAACAGGCAAGCATTTACTGTTCATATAAGAAGACTCAGTTTCTGTATTATAAAATTTTGTTCTGAATACCCAATCCTTTTAGATTAGTAGGAACCGTGTAACACTGCTAGGTGAGAGAATTTAGAGGGTAAGGACAAAGAACATTATTAAGGTGGTGGTCCCTGTGAGTCTGTGGGGGGTGGATCAGTTTTTATACTCAATTTTTAAAGTAATCCTCTTTGAAAAGTCTGACCAGCCCTATAGCATTAGGCAATGAATTTAAGTTGCTGTTTGCTACTTATGCGTAGTTTAAGGCAATTTCTTCATTTTGTGCTTGCAGTGCAATCTATCAAATCATAATTCCTTAGTGTGCATTTATTTATTGTATTACACCCGCTTTTGACACAATTTCACAACCGGGCAACTGGGCATTCACAGGTGTGTGGAGGTTGCTTATGAATAGTCACACAAAGGGGCGCAGTATTGTCTACATACTCCCATGGCATCAATAGCAGGGACTTGTGAGTGAGGCAGGTGCTGCCATGACAACAGGTGTGTAGACTTTTAAAAACAAATACAAAGAGCTTGATCTCTATATGATACTGTATATGTTACATATACTTATAATTAAGCAACTAAAACTACATACGGCCATGATAGCGAAAACATTTTAGTAGAATTCATAAAGGTAAGGTAAAACATATTCTGAATTAATTGCTTAGTTGCTCAATTAAACTAGATATTGACAGTACAATTTCTACAAAGCAAAGAATATAAACCAGCTTACCTTTATTGTGTACTTGATTGTTTCTCTTTCATGACAGATGTGTAAGAGTGCTCTTATAGACCTGAAATGTTTGGGGAAAAAGTAGAGATACAGCTTAGTTGATATAACCAATTATGTATTATAAGACCACTGGCAAATCAAGAGGCGAATTCTACTTTAAGGCTTTTATACCACTTATGCTGGTAACAGTCTTGTGTGTTTTATATCATACAATATGACAAACCAAAACACTCAAAGTGGTATTGAATCAATAAGTACAATGTCTAAACAGTAAGGGCTTGCTTTAAAGAGCACTGTTCATGCTTATTGTAGAGAGTAGACAATCAAATAGTCTTCAGATACAGATGATTCACAAATTAATATTCTTCAGGGATGAACAGCCAACATGTGTTTTGTAACTACATGACTTTTTCAAGGCTCTAAAATATTAGCAAATAGGGCTACAATCTTGTCGAAGTATCCCCTCATTATAACACCGGTCTCAAACAAGATACAAGAAGCTGAAAGACACAAGTAACACAAAACCTGTATGTGTGTAGAAGTAGCATCACTGCATTTTGTATGCTTGCTTAGTGTAGGGCCTAGATCATTAATTAAAGTAAGAATGGCCTCTTTGGCGAACCTGTAGCAAACATAAACCTCCTTATCTGTTTTATCAAATAGTGTCACCTTCTACCTGAAAATCCCTTCTCTCCCCCCCATTCCTCCTCTGTGGAACTCCAAGATTCTGTATCTTCTTCACGACAGCATAAAGTAAAGTCATTACGAAACATTGTAATGCATTTTGGTTCCCCCCTATATACTTTGCCACGGGTTACCACCTGCTCCCAATTGATAGTATTTTGCATGTGCAAAATGTGGTGAGTTAACTTCCTATTTGCAAATTCTTTGTACATCGAAATGTCGATTCGCCTATGGTTAATCGCTTTTAGTGATTTGGTATTTGCTATTGCAAAAATAAGAAATCACTAAATATTTGTTGCAGTGTACTATTTTGAGAAATGCACCAATAGCTGTTCCTTGCAAATCAAAAACAACCTATGAAGCTGTTCCTAACCAGTTTGCAAATGGTTAACAACTCACTATTTTTTCAAACATAATGCTTCTAACTATTTATGGTTTCATTGCTAACTGCCGCCTATAATAACTGGCCCTTATATTTCTACCTGTCTTTACATGAGAAAACACTAACACTAAGCTTTGTGCGCTTTATTTTCAACTGCAATATAAGAGCATTATTTTCAAATTGTAAGGAATTATTCATGTGGCCCTATCTGCACTTAAAATATCACAAAAATTAATATAGATTCCTCAAACAACATACTTACATTTTCCTTTGGTTGCTGAACAGTAGAACACTTCTGACTGCCCTTGCATCTGTATCACTGAGCGATGTACATGATTCTACCAGTTCATTAGTGTTGTTGATCCGCTTACACAATGTTTGGTACAGAGACATGACAAGTTTAACTTTGGTCAATGGGTTTGTAAGTGCAAATGGCCTATGTAGGTTCAATTGTTTGCTCTCCGAAAGGACCCTTTTTAAAGACTCACCTGATATTTACTCCCGGTTTTTCTTGGGTCCCCATCATTGTGTAGGTTTTTCCTGAACCAGTCTGTCCATAAGCCAATATGCTTACATTATAGCCATCCGCGCATGATTTAATAATGGGATGCGTTTCAGTGAACACATCTTCCTAGGAAGAAAGTCAAACTCAAGTTTATACTTATTTGAAAATAATGACTTAGATGCAATACCCTGTGGGTGAGTTGTAGCTTTTTAATGAGTGACTAACGCCCTGACTACTGATTAATACCCCTAAACCTCATTTAAAATGTCATTCCATCTTTACTTTATAACTGTTCACAAAGGCAGATATCATTCTATAGAAGGAGGTTATACTATTCAAGCCATTCCTTGCAGAGTTCCCATTAGTAAAAAAAAAAAAGAAATATCAAAACTACCACCTGAAAATTCTGAAGTAGGAAGTCTATAAAGAGCTGTTTAATCAAGGTTGTCAGTTTAAGGAATATAACTAGTGACTCTTGAGAACTATTGTCTTTTTTTGTAGCTCAATTCACTAGGTTTAGCTTTGTTTTCTATATCTTGAAGTCAGGGAACTGGGGAAGAGCTATGGACATGAAGCAGGGAGTGACGGTAAAAGTGACATACATTTTCAAACATACATTAACATACATATATTATCTATTGGCGGTCACCAGTAGGTAGTTATAGTTAGGACCATGTTTCCATAGGAAAATAGTTTTTTGACTTGCCCATACCTTTGGCGCAGTTTGATGAATCTTCACTAAACATTCCCAAAAAATGTACCCCAGTCATTCTGGTTGTGCATGGAATATTTTGAAGGGATGCATCAAATGTGGGGCCGAGTAAAAAGGGGGTGAAGGGTGTAAAAAACTTGCATTTCCCATGTTAATGACTACAAGGGCTTCAAACAGCCCAAACTGCTTGACGGAATTACACTGAATTTGGCAGAAAGGTAGCTTTTGTTTGCAGATCACACTTTGATTAAAGGGAATCCAAATTTGTATATCTAATATCGCGAAGTCTTCGCGAAAATGAGGAACATGTGCAGAGATCAGCAGACCTCTTGTTGGCTGCCAACACTTCAACCATGAAGTGTTGGCAGCCATCTTGTGGCTCAGCTTCAGTCGAGTCCCGAGAAAAAACACACAAACAATGAAAAGGGTGCAGGGTAGCAATACCCTAACCCCCTAGCCTTGGTCGTGGGGTCTAAGAGGGACCCCGTAAGAGCAAAAAAAGCAGTTTATTTTTTAATTCACTGTGATATTTGCAAATATTACCAAATATTGCAGTGATTTTTTAAAGCATTTTTTTAAGCATGCTCTCTCAGGCTGGCTTTAAATATTGCCCCTGTTTGGGCCCGGTCCCAGGGACAGTTCCTGCCAAGCAATAGCAAACACTCCACTTCTAGCAAGCAGGAGATTTCGGATGGCTCCTGCTTAAGCGAAAGCAGAGTTTTAATCTTTTTCTCTGTCCGTAGATATGCGGGCAGGAAAGGAGATGAAACTATTGCTCTTGCATGCAGGGGGCTGCAGTTCCAGGAGCTCCCTGTGTTCAACATCAATGCTGGCTCCCACAGGAGGATGGGAGCCATCTGGGTGCGTGGAGGACTTGAGGCTCTCCTTGCAGTCCCCATCCTATACACTGGGTACTCTGGATGGGATGCAGAGCACCCAGGAGACAGGGCTGGGGCCCCTCCCCCTTGAATTGTGACCAGGCCCCGGGAATGAGGTCCTGGGGCCGAAATTAGACTGGGAAGATGGGCCTAACAGCCCCCGTCCCCCATTAAGTTTTGTAGGGCTTGAAACTAACCCTCAACGCAAGGCACTTACAAAACAAAAACATAGCAGGTTGAAGCTCCACCTCTTTAAAGGACAAATGATCCTACCTTCTAGGTTTGGTGAGGGAAAAGCAAGTGTGTTTTTTTGGCAAATACATATTGAAAAATGATCTGAAATCCTTTGTGGAGGTGACTGCATCATTGATCTATTGGAGCGCATTTTGTAGGTGACTGTGACAAGTGGGTTCTTAGTTGTCTTGCCCTGTCCGGGTGAGAGTCATGGTTCTATTTCCACAAGTAGGCAAATGTACAAATCACTTGGAAACTTTGCCCATTTGGCCCAGCCCATCTTAGTAGTATGCAAAGGTCTTCCTGCCTTTTGACAGAATGATGCTAAGCTTAACTACCCTCAACAAATTTTCTGCCGATTTTGGTGAGGAGTTCTTGATGTCGAGAAATATGAGGACATCTCCCCCAAACAAAGAAGCACTTACTATAGCAAGAAGAAAGTCCCTTGCTTGGTAGAAATTTAACTCTTTATGTTCTCGTTGTCTTCTCCGTAGGAGGATTCATGTTATCATATATTTCTGGATAAAGACGCACCAGGAACAATCACATTGCCAAAACGCACACAAGGTCACTGGTGACATTTCCTCGTTATGCAGCTGTAGTGTAGAATATGTACTGGACATGTACCCAATGAGTTAGCACTTAGTAATTAATCAGTAGAAAGACCTCCACTTAGCTAGATATTTTTTGCAAACCTGTGGACTTTTATTGGATTAAAGGGCAGGTGCAGTTCCTTTGTAGCTGAGCCACTCAAACAGCTACTGACACACCTACACAGACACTTAGATACTCACTCAGGCACTCACATACACACTGACAGACTGCCTCAGACACTGATACACCAATTCACAGACCTACTCAGACAGGCCATTTAAACGCGCGCTGAGAACGAGCGCGTCACTTACAGGAACCTCCTGAGGCGAAAAGCCGGGAGCTAAGACAGCATTTGGTTTTAAATTTGTAGTGTGATACTGTGTGCTTTTTAGACTCACCTTTATTCTGGGCACTTAATTACTGCAGTCACACGCATTCCCGCACAGCCAAGTGAGCGCTGCCGCGGGTGGGTGTTTGTGCTGCTTGCCGCCATTCACGGGTCCCACGGGACATGCCCACCTGTGCTGGACACGCCCCCCTAACAGGCCATTTAAATGTGCGCTGAGTGCGAGCGTGTCACTTACAGGAACCTCCTGAGGCGAAAAGCCGGGAGCTACATCAGCATTTGGTTTTAAATTTGTAGTGTGATACTGTGTGTTTTTTAGACTCACCTTTATTCTGGGCACTTAATTACTGCAGTCACACGCATTCCCGCACAGCCGAGTGAGCGCTGCCGCGGGTGGGTGTTTGTGCTGCTTGCCGCCATTCACGGGTCCCACGGGACACGCCCACTTGTGCTGGACACGCCCTCTCCCAACAGCCTTTTCATTCCATAAAACATGTATACTCACCGGAAGCGCAGCGGGCGCGACGATTGCGTGCCGAAGGCGCGCTTAAGGCAAGCTCGTCTGCGCTCATCCGCGCCGGGCCGGGCCCAGGGGCCATGTCCCCTGGCTCTTTTGGGGGTGACAGATATGTATACAGCTCAAGCCTTTTACATCAGCTGCGCCCACCGGTTACACCCAGATGCGGCCTTCCTAGACATCCCCTGGAGATCCCTCGTTGCGGCACGCATTGTAAATCTGAGCTAACTATTAAAACCACCACTGCCAGATCTGAGGTAAAGGATTATTCTATGTTTCTGCTTAACTGCAGGTTTCTAGTGAAACATTGCTTAGAAATCTCCCTGCTACTAGATGAACACTCACCGGACGTGATCTTTTTGACCGAGACTTGGTTAAATCAAGATTCTCAGCCGGATCTGGCACAGGCCATTACTCCGGGATATCAGATAGCGCGGGCTGATCGACCGCTGGGCAGAGGCGGTGGCCTTGCGATTATTTACAAGGAGAGCTATGTCTGCCGCTGTTTGTCGGAGGAAATTGAGGATTGCGAAAGTCTCTCTTTTGCGATCAAGTTTTTCCCTTATTCCAGCTTCACTGGTATTCTCATCTACCGCCCCTCTGGTTCTATCGGACAATTTAACACCTCTCTTCTATCAGTGGCATCCCAACTGGTCGTCTCTCCCTCCAACTTTACCTTATTGGGAGATTTTAACATCCACTTTGACAACCTGTTGGACTCCACGGCACTAGAGATGATGTCAAGCCTGGCCGCCATTCAACTGGAGCAATTAGTCCCCTCCGCCACGCATGAAAAAGGTAATCTTTTAGACCCGGTTTTTAGTAACAGTGACCAGCTTAAAGTGGGCACCATTAGTAGCCTTCCATGGTCGGATCATTTCCTGATAGCCTTCACTTGGACCACGAGCAAACCCCCTTTATCCTCTTTTACATCTCGGAAAACTCGAAATTGGTCCAAACTTCCTATTGACAACTGGACGAAGGCTCTCAGCACCACTAGACCCATACTCTCCCATGACCCGATGGCAAATAACATTAAATATGACGAGTGGATTACCACCTCTCTTGACTTGGTTCTCCCTTCACACCCATCTAGGTCAAAGAGGCAAAGCAAATCAGCCCCGTGGTACACAGAAGACCTCAGAAACCAAAAGCGTCTCTGCAAGAGACAAGAGAGGAAATGGCGCATGACCTACAACCCTGCTGATAAAACTACCTACAGGGAAATTATTAGGAACTATAAATTGGCTATAAATAATTCGCAAGCAGCCTACTATAACGATAAAATAACAACGGCTAAATCTAAGCCGAAAGAGATATATCGTATAGTAAACTCCCTGATAAAACCCTCCCTGCCTGCCACAGATAATAGTAGTTCCCTGTCTAAATGCAACGAGTTGGTGGATTTCTTCTTTCAAAAAGTAAACAGAATCTACCTTTCCTTTTCTAATCCACCTACTGATTCACCTTCCCAACGCCTGGACTCAGTTCTGGACATGGACAATAAGCTGGAGTCTTTTCCTCTGTTGAAACTGGAAACATTGGAGTTTCTAGCAGAACAAATAAAAGCCGGCTCTCTGTGTGACCCTGCTCCACCGGACTCACTGGGGCTGGCCAGCAAAACCATTCTCCCTACCCTTCTGGAATTGCTGAACTCTTCCATATTGAGCGGGATGGTACCTGCGACATGGAAGCATGCAATCGTACGGGCCTTATTAAAAAAACCTTCCCTCGACCCAGCTAACCCAGGCAACTACCGCACGATCTCTCTGCTCCCATGGGCATCCAAGATCCTGGAGAAGCACGTCAATACCACTCTGACGAAATTCCTCGAGGAAAACCATCTCATCGATGCTTCCCAGACGGGCTTTCGCCCAAAACACGGGACAGAGACCGCTCTATTGGCCGTAACTGAGGAGGCAAGACGGATCTTGGATCGGGGGGGGGGCAGTGGCAGTGATCCTCTTCGATCTGAGTGCCGCGTTTGACACGGTACATCATAGAATTCTGTTGAACCGTCTCGCCGACCTAGGAGTGTCCGGAGAAGCCCTGGTCTGGTTCGAGTCTTTTCTATCAGAACCTTCCAGGTCTTTGACGGCACATCCGTGCCATCAAGCAGGCCTTTGGGGTGTGGAGTCCCACAGGGTTCATCCTTGAGCCCTACGCTCTTCAACGCATACATGAGGCAGCTGGCTGGGATTGTTCGTCCGCATGGTGTCAATATCATCTCTTATGCGGACGACACCCAGCTGGTGGTCTCCCTTGCACGGAAGAGCGGTCTCCAATTACCGCCCAATTTAGCGGCATGCCTGGAGGATGTAAAGAGCTGGATGATGAGCTCATGTCTGAAGCTCAACGACGACAAAACCGAGCTCATGCTCCTGGGCCCGGCGGCCCCCTCTACTTTGGAGCTGATATGGCCCGCAAGCATGGGTGCGGCCCCAACCCCCAGAGATAACATCAAAAGTTTGGGGGTATGGCTCGATAAGTCGCTGAGCCTCAATACACAGGCCACCAAGGTGTCGGCCACCTGTTTTGGCCTCCTCAGGGTGATCAAAAAAATTCTTCCCCTCCTTCCATTTGAGGCCAGACAAATAATCATACAGGGCCTTCTCCAATCCCGCCTGGACTTTAATAATGCCCTCTATCTTGGAGCACCAGATTACACCTTACAAAAACTTCAGCGCACTCAAAATTGTGCTGCCCGTGCGCTATTGGGAGTCCCACGGAGGACCTCAATAAAATCTGGCCTAAGAACTTTACACTGGTTGCCTGTTAGGGACCGAGTGAAATTTAAAGCTCTATGCATTGCCCATCAGACCCTCTGGAAAATGGGTCCAGAAATCAACTGTTCTCTGATTTCCCCTTATCTGCCAACAAGGCACTTCGTTCCTCAACCGCATCACTAGCCAAAATCCCCAGAATCTTTAGAGCCAGAGCAGGAGGACGTTCTTTCTCGTACAATGTGTCTAAGTTGTGGAACACCCTCCCTTTGCAGATGCGAGATAATTCCAACCTAACTAGTTTCCAGAAACAGCTCAAAACCTTTCTGTTTCAGTAATTAGTAACCTCCTGAGGGCATCTCCTGTTTTAGTTTCAGCGCCTGGACGCCTCAGGGCAACTGTAGCGCTCTACAAATCTCTTTTTCATTTCATTTCATTTCATTTCATTTCACACTCATACACCCACTCACATATCAATAGAGCCACTCACTGTCCCATTCAGAGACTCAGGCCCCAACTGACAGACCCATACAGCCACTCACAGAATCATACACCAACTCACAGACCCACTTAGAGACTAACACACCCACTGACAGACTTACATTCAAACTCATGGAGGCACTTGAAACCCACTCCGACACACTTACAGACCAACTCAGACTCTCACTCAGACACTGATGTACCCCCTCAGACACCCATCAGAAACTCACACACCCACACAGACACCCAGTGAGACACTTATGCGGCCACTCACACACTCACTCTGAAATGTCACTGGTTACAGTTAGGAAATAATTTTTTTTTAAAACCTTAGAAATTCACTTAAAAAATCAAAGGTTACAGTAGCATTATAGTTAGGAAACAGCATTACAAAAACCTTAGGAATTTACTGAAAAAAATCAAAGGTTACAGGGATGTTATAGTTAGGAATAGCATATATGAAATCATTAGAAATTCACTGGAAAGAAAACAAAGGTTACAGGGACATTATAGTTAGGCTCAGATATCAATCATACAACACCATAGAATTGAGCAGTTACCTGAGCTAACTATATCTTATGCTCCCTCAATGCACTGCTTTTGTCCGTACATATTACATCACTCATGACATGACCTTGGGGGCTAGCAAGCCCTCCTGTTACCTCAAGTAAGTATCACACAGCAGGTTTGCTGAGAGGTTCTTCGAGGCCACACCACCTTTCTCCATCACTCTGCAAACGTGAGTCCTGCCAAGCTATTTGTTGTGCACTGACACAGGCTAAATTCAACTTTGGAGGTATTACTAAATAATTGTTTGCTCACTTTCAACACTAAAAAGTTGTTTAACATGCTACATTGCTGATCTGTCAAAATACAACGTTTCCCTTTCCGAGTTGGTCGATCTGCCCAGTGCCTTGCCTTGTTTTAAATGCCAAAATGTCATGTGTGATGGAACACACATTTGCTCCACTGTCTGCGTGGCTCTTGTGCATTGTATATCACAATAATTTAAATGAGTTAGCGTTTATCCTCCTTGGTGTTTCCCTTTTACTTTGGGCATGAGAAGCTAAGTGGTTAGGAAATTCTTTCTGTCAGCTACCTCACTACATAATGTCCAATATGAAATTCTTATTCCGAAACAGCTTTCTTTTAGGCTACATGGGCTACCACTCAATTTGTGCAATGAAGCAATGATGTGCTTTGACATGGGCAATAATGTAGCCCCAGAGGTTACAATCAAATGGATAACTTTTGTCATCAATATGATGGTGGATGTTTTACGTTGAAGATGATTCATGTCATAAACATACCTGTTTTTTTGCTGGCAAACTTGCCTATGCTTGACTCATGCACTCTGTCACAGACCCACTTAGACACTCATGCATCCACTCACAGACCCACTCAGAGGCTCACAGATCCACTCAGATACTTGTGCACCCACTCACAGAAGAATTTCCACACTCATGCACCCACTTACACACCTAGTGAGACAATTATTCAGGCACTAGCAGACCCACTCAGCCAGCCACAAACCCACTCACACACCCATTGAGACACTCACACATTCATTTTCAAAGGTTACATGTTACAGTTAGGAAAGTTTACAGGGATGTTATAGTTGGGCTCAGATTTCACTCATACAAAACCTGTGAAATTCAGCAGTTATAGTTACCTGAGCTAACTAAAAAGTATGCCCCACTGCACTGCTTATAATCTCACATATTACAGCACTCATGACATGATCAGTGACATAACTCACTACATCACTGAAGACATCTCAAATGATATCACTCATGACATCATCTACAGAACCATCACACACCCATTCATATCCCCATAGAACTTCTCCTACATCTACTCTCACACAACTGCTCACATACCCATTCACAGATCAATATCAGTACTCACAAAACCAATCACTCAACCATAGAGCCAAAGATAAACAGACACTTACATACCTACTCATACACCCATAAAGCTACTCACACACCCACATAATCACCAATATAGAAACTCACACAGCCACTAACTGGCCCATACAGGTACTCACACAGCTTACCATAAGGCCACTCACACTGACCCTAGCTCACCAATACAGCTACTCACACACCCACTCACTTACCCATACAGCCACTGACAGCCACTCACTCACCCATAGTACCACTCACACGCCCATGCAGTCACACACCCACAGGCCACTTACCCATTCACACATCCATATAACGATTCACACTCACTCACTCACCCTTGTAGGCACTCACACAAACATTCACTCTCCAATACAGCCACTCCAATACACCCACTTACCTATACACACACTCAAATAGCTACTCTCTCACATATACAGCCACTCACACACCCTTTTCCTCACCCATACAGCCACTCTCACAGTCACTCAGACACCCATACAGATGCTCACACACCCACTCTCTCTCCAATACAGCCACTCTGGCACACAGACAGCTACTCATATAGCCACTAAAACATCCATACAGCCACCCACACACCCACATACATACCAATGCAGCCACAGATATCCACTCGCACACTGATAAAGACATTCAAATAGTCACTCAGATGCGATTTGTTAGAAATAGTATGGCTAATTACTAGTACAGAAAAATAGTAATTTAACTTATGATGTAGCTTTGTAAATATATCTTTAAGTCTCAGAAAAGTTTATGAAACACTTACACTAACAGAATGATGTCATCAGTGATGTCACTGACCATGTCATGAGTGACGTAATATATGAGGTTATAAGCAGTGCATTGAGAGGTAACAATAACTGCTTAATTCTATGGTTTTGTATGACCAGGGCTGGACTGGTTGCAGCGGGCACCGGGCGTGTCCCCGGTGGGCCACCAGGTTGGAGGCCGGTTTTGGGCCCCAGGGGGCTGTTTTTGTTAACGGGGGTCAGCAATATCAGCCCCCTGTAACAAAATTGGCCAAAAACAGCGCTCACAAACAGCTCAGCTGCGCCCTCCTCAACCCAGGGGGGCCGGCTGAGCAATTTGCCAGGGCCGGTTTCCATTCCTAGCCCGGCCTGTGTATGACCGATATCTGAACCTAACTATACAGCCCTATAACCTTTGTTTTTTTCAGTAAATTCTACGTTTTTTTCCATTCTATTACCTAACCATAACGTCCCTGTCCCTGTAACTTTTTGCTTTCTCAGTGTGATATATATATATGTATGTGGATATATATATATATATATATATATATGTGTGTGTGTATGTATGTATGTATGTATGTATGTATGTATATATGTATATATATATATATATATATATATATATATATATATATATATATATATATATATATATATATATATATATATATATATATATATATTTCACAGTAGCAGTTGTCACGTAGTTCAGACCTAGTTATCATAGGAAGAGTATATTTTGGTTTGCTAACAACTTTGGCACCATTTGACTAATTTTGACAATTTCCACTGCAGCTCCTTCCTTGACATTTCCGTGGTGATCCATCAAGCAGCAGCCGAGAAAAAAAGAGGGGTCCCTAAATGCAATTTCGCCATGCAGTTTCAATAGGGATGGTTGAACAGAGCTACAACCAAAAAGGCTGCAAGGAATTACACAAAGTTTAGCAAAAAGCCTTATCTTTATCCAGAGAGTGTGCTTTTGGGGATTTGGTGGTGTTTTTGAGAAATTAAGGTTCAAAATATATGCATATCTGGACTATTGGGCTAAAATAGAAAACTGTAGACCTTCTGATTGTTTGAGTGAGCGTTCTGAGTGATTGGCCTCAACATAAAAAATGTGGGGGCATCCATTTGAGGGCCCAGTGACTTGGTTCCTTGGCCTATATAAGTTTTTTTTTAAGAATATAAGTGGCACAGTAGGGATATTCTGCCTCTCCAAGTACTTGTGGGTGGTTCCAGAGGCTAAAAGTTAAAAAACATGAAAGGGTTTTATGCCTTAAACCCACAGTACTCTAGTGGGATTGAGGCAAAAAAAAAGCAGCTGTGTTTTTTTTTTTAAATTGACCCTTTTGGTAAGAGAGGCCCATGGGTCAAATCATATTTAATATGTAATATCATGGTGAGGAAGGCAGGTGTGGTATCCCCCCACATTGAGCTGATTTAAGCCCTGTAAACCTCATCCACCAGGGCCTGCTTTTTTAAGGAGAGGAGGAGTCATGTACCCCTACTCCCAAGCCTATTTTGGCCCCTGCAACTCCATACCTAAGGACCCAGTGCATTCTTCGAAGGAGAGGGGGCATGGTTCTCCCTCTGTGTGCTGATTTTGTCTCTACTGAATATCCACCTATTGCTTTTTATCTTTTTTTTAAGGAGGGGAGGGGAGTGTGCCTCCTTTCCCTGCCCCCAAGTTGATTTTGGCCTTGGGAACCCCTTCCAACTGGGCCTTTATGAAACAGTGTCCCTGGGACCTCAACCTCTGGAACAGCTTTAGCTCCCTGCACAGTGCGGGCAGGGAAGACTGCATTGCTCCCACTGCACAGGAGCACAGATCTTCCTCTCTGCGTGATCTGGCGCAAGCAGACAGAAAAGCTGTTCCTGTGGGGGAAGCAAATGAGAGAAACATCATTTAATACACAATCTGCAGCCATATTGTATGTGAACCGACTTGCACATATGTGATTCAGGTGTGACTCAGAGAAGGAAGCCTTCCTGCTAGTGTTTGTTTCCATGGTTCTGACTTCTGGGGCCAGATGCATCAAGCATTTTTCTCCTCCCAAACGGCCCGAATCGCAGATTCAGCCTGTTTCCGATAAGAAAAAATGCTTTTCCGATGCAGCAAACACAGGTTTGCGATTCGTAATTTGGAAGGGGCGTGTTTAGGCTGTCCCTTCCAAATAGCGAATCCTAACGGTATGTATGAATGTTTTGTGACTGTAAATGCAGTCGCAAAACATTTGCATTTTACCACCTACTTCAAGTAGGTGGTAACCCATTTGCAAATGGGAAGAGGTCCCCAAAGGACCGCTGCCGCTTTGTGAATGTTTGTAAAATAATTTTTTAAGGGCAGGCAGTGGTTACACAGACCATTGCCTGCTCTTGAAAAATGAAAAGAAAACTATACATTTTAGTTTTTGAAACTCATCCTGTTTTCCAAACTACAATATTGCTTTATTTGTAAAGCAATCACAGACATGGTGGTCTGCTGAGCCCAGCAGGCCACCATCCCTGTGGTTTTTGCGCTGCCTAGGGGGGTCGCAAATTGCGACCTACCTCATTAATATTCATGAGGTAGGTATTTGGACTCCCCTAGGAATCGCTAAAAGTGTTCCACACACTTTCATGCATTCTGTTTTGTGATCTTCTAATTGCAAATCCCAAAGATTCGCAATTAGGAAATCGCAAAATGGTTTCTTTATGCATCTGACCTCCTTACTGTATAGTCTCCTTCCTAAAATGTATTGATACCACTGGATAGCTCAGCCCTGCTTTACCTCTCGTTTTACTCAAATGTTTCATGCCTGGTTGATTAGTATCCAGGTTGTCTAAATCGGAGTGCCTTCCTCCAAGATGGCTTATCAATATCTCAGCACTTTCTCTGTTGGGTGGTCTCTAGTAGAAAATGGGTGATTCAGTTTGCACGTGCAACTGTGCTTTTGGTCTACTGAATGAACCAGCTAATAAATGTGGAGTAAACATGGAATTTTTCAGTAAGGGTATCCTTTCCTGTTGTCTACTGGACATAGCTATTGTTATTCGTATTTGCGTTCAGTAATCATAATTAATAAGATGGTTAATAACGACAGGCTATGGGAATGAATTTGAGTTTGGCAGACAGATTGCTCTGTCACAAACTTGACTGGTATCCCTTCGCCTTATTACAAGTGCACCTAATGCAACTGTAGTAAGGCTTGTGGGATATCCTTGACATTTATGACAGAGTAACCTGTCTGCTAAGCTCTAAATGAGGCCATAAATCATTAAATACTTGTATCAAAAGATTATCAAAGTGAAAGTTAGGTGTAACCTATCAAATTCTACTTGTCACGTCCATGACTCACCCATCGGGGACCTTGGGTTCTCTCAAAGGAGTGCAAGGAACAGATGCGCTTTACTGGAAAGCAGTTATTTGGGATTTTAAATAAATCCCTGCTGATTAGACACAACTCCTACACTTAGATTATTTACATGCAATGATTTATTTCACTTAATTTAAGGACACAGTCATTTATTATTTAATCTAGTGTATGTACTTGCAATAATTTATACTTTCCCATGTGGTTTGCCTGTTTATTTAACATTTATTTTGACCTCCTTACACAATCCCTGACCCACCCAGACCCCTACCGCCAACCCTGCTGACATCAGTGCAGCCCTCGGTCACACCTCAGACCTCAGTGTGGCCCCTGAGCAAATTTTTAGGTCTCGACCTGCGAAAGACTGCGCACATGCGCAGTCGAGCTGGCGAGATTTAATGAGGTAGGGTATTTTTCACTAGAGAGGTTAAACCCTGACCCTCTTTTCCATTGGCTGGCGTCACCGTTCATGCTAAACGGTGGCCAGCAATTGGAGAAGAGGTCCTAGAGACGTTCTTCTTTCTCTTTTAGCCCCGTCCTTTTCAGATTTGCTTACTTGACTTACTGGTGGCATAAAAGGTTTCTTATCTCTTATGGGGCCATCTGTTTCGCCCCATAAAGAAGATAAAGAACCTTTTACCACAGCAGTAAGTCATGCCGAGCCCATCTGAAAAGGACGGGGCTAAAAGAGAAATTTCTTTCATTTTAGTATAATCGCGGCACCCGGGTATACTTTTAAAATGTTAGAAATAAATTGCGGGTGCTGCCATTATACTAAAATGAAAGAAATATAAAAAACATCTATTTCTTTCATTTTAGTATAATCACGGCCCCCGCAATTTACTTCTAACATTTCAAAAGTAAAGCGTGGGTGCTGCGATTATACTAAAATGAAAGAAATAGATGTTTTTTCTATTTCTTTCATTTTAGTACAATTGCGGCACCCGCAGTTTACTTTTAAAATGTTAGAAGTAAAGCGCGGGTGCCGCGATTATACTAAAATGAAAGAAATAGAAAAAACATCTATTTCTTTCATTTTAGTATAATCGCGGCACCCGCAATTTACTTCAGATACACATGTGCATGTTAACCGCCTCTAATCCTCGGCCCGGAGTAGTGTGGTGCTCAGCACATAGCGCTTCAACAACTCGTCCGTGACAGTAAGCGCTATAGAAATATAATTACAATAATGTTTGCTACAAGGCGGATTTAGAAGTTCTGTGTAAAACATGCACGCGGACAAGACCACACGCACGTGCAGACATGTAGACACACAGACATAACCCCAGGAAGATAGAGATACACACACATAGATGCAAAGATACACATGAAGACACAAATATTCACACAGACGTGCACACTCTGAGACGTGCACGCGCAGGCTAACATGTACTGAAGTGTTCGCACAACAGAGAGGCACGGAGGCATGGACACAGATACTGGCAGGCCCCAGGCACGCACGGACACACGGACACACATGTGGATGGACTGGTGCAGCTGCACACACACATGTGCACAACCAGATGCACAGTTACACGCACGTATGGGCACAGACACTAGCACGCGTGGAGAGACTGGTACAACCACACGCGCTGCCACAGAGAGCAAGACTGCGCAGCGCGATGTGTGCCCCTGGGCGCATAGAGACTGCCAGGTGAGGTTGGCTGGGTGCCAGGATTCCCCAGCGCTGCCCACAGAGAGCAAGACTGCGCAGCGCGATGTGTGCCCCATGGCACATAGAGACTGCCAGGTGGCGGTGGCTGGGTGCCAGGATTCCCCAGCACTGCCCACAGAGAGCGAGACTGCGCAGCGCGATGTGTGCCCCTGGCCACATAGAGACTGCCAGCTGGGGGTGGCTGGGTGGCAGGGTGCCCAGCGCTGCAAAATCCAACACCGTCCCTGCGCTGCAAAACCCAATGCCGTATATAAAACTTGTGTTTTCACATAAAGGCACACACACAAATTCTCTCTCTGGCACACACACACACACAATCTCTCACACGCACACATAATCTGTCTTTCTATCTTTTACACACTCAATCCCTCTCACAGTGTGTCTCTCCTCCTCTCTCTCATGCACACACACACAGTACGGACGTGACAATTAGATTCACGCCTGCACGTAGACAGGCGTTAGGGGTCGTCTGTGAAGACACAACCAAGGATAAGACAAGCACACACAGTCTCAGCTGTTATTAAGAGGAGCCATCCCAGGTGGGGGGGCGCTATCGGCACTAGCTGCCCGTCACCAGAGAGGGTTTCATTCAGGGTTATTCACACATTCATGGAAAGGTGAGAGGAGGAACGGGGAGGGGGGGCAGACTGCAGGCACGAGCAGAAATGTGCTCAAACGTAAATCTGCACGCCTATGATTACATATGGAATATACGTGTGTGTGTGTATAATATCCAATGTATAACTATGTTAAACTGCCTCTGTAGAAGCACACACAAATGTTAATATTTACATATCTAAAGAAACATAGATTATGCAGCCCCATATCACGGAAATAAACGCCATTTTCATTGCCGTTCCTGCCTGGATCCCACTACCCTCAAGAACAGGTTCAAGCCTTGGTTGTTTTAGAATGTCTATCCTTCACAGGAGCAGCGCCCAGATGCCCCACCCGGGTTGAGCTGTGCTATACCAACTGTCCGAAATAAATCAATAAAGATGTATGTGTGTTTGTGAATATACTATGTGTATATATTAATTTTAAATACATGTGGGAATATAAATATATATATATGTAGATATATATATATATATATATATATATATATATATATATATATGTGTGTATATATATACACACACACACATATATATATATATATATATATATATATATATATATATATATATATATATATATATATATATATATATATATATATATATATATATATATATATATATAATATATATATATATATAGATTCATTTCTGCCTTAAGTATAGATATTTATGTGAATGTATATGTGTGTGATTATAAAGTATTTATGTACAATATGCAAAATATATATTTTATATATTCAGATACATATCTATGCACACACTAAAACACACGTATGGGAAACTTGAGATTTTACTATATACAAACTGAAGAATATACATTTAAATAATACGGATAGTGTGTACTTATGTCAGTGTGTGCTAGAGCATTGCTCATTTGTTCAGATTCGTTTTAAAGTCGTTAAAAGCCTGTAGCTAATTTTAAGACACCGCTGTCACTATAATATTGTGTGTGTGTGTGTATTTGTGTGTGTAATGCACAAACAGAATAAAAAATGTATTAAAATTGTCATTTTCTCCTTGCGCACACACAGCTCGTCACAGCCGCACCCCTCAATGCAGGCAGGAATAGGGGTTGGGGGTACCCGAATGTCAGCCGTCAAATCTAGTTTGCTGGCTTGAGCTGCTCCAGACAGAGCCCGAATAGCGCCCTGATCTGTGCAGTGCTACAAGGATCAGGGTGTACGCAGATATTCGGGCTCGGAGAGACGTGTACAGCCTTAAAGGAAGCTTGTGAACCAGCGGCGATGCTGCTTTGACAAGAGACGAAAGTAGAAGGGGGAGGCGCACGTCTGTCCCCCCTTCACCTCCCCAAAAGCGACAGGACTCGGGGACGCCCCCAAAAATGAAGCATTTATCATATAGTGATCGCCCACCTCGTCTAAATTCAGAATGAAATTCTACCTTGTTTATTCTGGCTCACTGGATGTGATATGTCTATTGGGTTTCTATTCCAAATGAAATTAAAACGTTTTAACCGACAAGAATTTAAGCAGAATTTCAATTTCTTCCAACAAATATGAATTGCCCTGAAGTTGCTCCTTCGAAACAGCGGCGGGGATTGTCGCAAACAACAGCCGCCATGTTGGGAAGAGCCCTCGTCAAACTTGTCTGGGTTGGATTCTGAGGGAATCTCAACTCCTAACCCTTGTCAGCCCTGACCCCAGTCCCCCGCTACCAGCTCAAGCCTATGCTCTCTCTTTTTCACAATGACTGTAAAGCTGGGCCAGGACAAGGCTGCCAAGAAGCTGCTGGTCAAGGGGGATTTGGGGGGCAGCTGAGCCGCGAGGTCTGCCCCCCGGGCAGATTTGGGAGGGGGAAGGGGGGCGAACCAGGGAGCGGCCATTTTGTCGCTTTGGGTTGCCTGGGGATAGCCCAAAGGCAGCCCAATTTTGAGGTAGGCAGCCCAAGGGGTATTTAGAGGGTGCCCGCGTTTTCCCAGCCACCATTTTAGGTATTGAGACCTGGTGGCTGGGAGCGGCAGTTAGTTTTGTCAGGCGTGGGTTTTAGCGGTTGGCAGGTTGCTTACAGTGGGAAAAGGTTATTTGCGGGCTTACAGTGATGGCGGTTGCAGAAGATGTCAGGGTGTTGGAGGCCATCTGCCTGCTGAGCGAGGCGGGCGGATAGACCTCTTGGTGGGCTCACAGGCGGCGCGTCCGGTGCAGCGGGCCTCCTTTGGTGTGGCGGCGGCGGTGCTGGCCTGCTCTCCGCCGCAGAAGGCAGTGCGGCTGCAGGTCAGTCCCCAGGGCCGCGCCGATGCCAGGAGCGCGGCCCTAGTTGATGAGAGGGAGAGGTGTGGGGAGGAGCGGTCGAGGCGTGTTACCAGGGGTGCCTCGCCGCGCCTCTCTGTAGTGTCTGGGGGCGGGGCGGAGGGCGGGGCGGCAGGTGGGAGGTCACGTGGAGGAGTGGGGCGGCCGCTCTGGTAGTGGCAATGGTGGTGGAGGGGCCCGGCCGGAGAGTGAGGCATCGGGCACACCTGCGAGGCGTGGGGCAAAGGGAGCGAGGGAGCAGGGGAGGGGCGGGGCGGGGGAGACGGCCGCAGGACCGGGGACTGGACGGGGAGGTGTGGCAGAGGTGGGAAAGGGAGGGGGAGTAAGCACAGGGGGAGAGGAGGCCCAGTGGAGATGGCTGGAGAGCCCCTCACCTGCCCGGCAGGGGGCTAAGGAGACAGCATGGAGGGGCAGGAGCACAGGCAGGAAGGGAGCAAAAGGGGGGGCACGGGGAGGGGCAGGCATGGTTGGTAGGGGGTTGGGGGAGGGGAGGTTGGCCCTGGGAGAGCGGTTGGGTGGAGGTGCAGAGTTGAGGGAGGAGCAGGGACGGGCAGGTGAGGTCTCCCCATTATTGATTGAGTCGGAGGGCAGTGACAGGGAGTGGGAGGGTTTGGATGTGTTCGCGTCATGGGAGGAGGGGTTGCGGGAGGCGCGAACACCGGCGGGGGTTGTGGCGGAACACGGGGAGGACGAGGCGGGGGGATGGGGAAGATAGGGGTGGCGGCAGGGAGGGGGGAGGGTCGGGTTGGGCTTTGGAGGGGGAATTATCGGAAGAGGTGGGTGCGTGGGTAGGGGTGCTTAATTGGAGTGAGGATGAGGACGAGGGTGGGGCGGGGGTGGCTGGGGGGAGGGGGCTTATTCGGGTGGGGCCGCACAGTTTCAGGGACCCGGCACACCAGCGATAGCTTTTCTCTTGCAGGGGGAAGGTCGACGCAGGGGAGCGGACTTGGTAAGGCTGGGGCGTTCCAGTGACACCAAGGAGAAGGGAGAGCGGAGCTTCCTGCGGCAAGCCTGAAGTCAACGAGGGATCACGGCGCAGCTGGCTCACAAAGGCCCCTGGCGGGCTCGCTGGCCCCCCCACTCACAGGGCTCCAGTAGCTTGGGGATCAGCGGAGATCATGGAGCACTGGCACAGAGGACTGTAATTTTTTGAGTGGGGAGAGAGGTGGAATGTGGGCCTCTGGCAGGGTTCAGTCGGCGCCGCCGACAGCTCGCCAGAGATATATTTGGGGAGGAGTGGAGTTGATTGAGGGAGATGAGGACAGTATGGAAGAAGGGGAGTTGAGGGATGGAATGGGCGGACGGGGGTCCGGTAATGGTGGGAGTTCGTTCTTACAGGTGTCATGGGGCCTGGGTGCTGCGGCGGCCCGGACACAGTCGGGGGACAGGTCGGCGTCGGAGCGGAGCGGCGAGGATCGGCGAGGGGATACTTTTGTCACAGGTATATGCAAGGCTGCGGTGCGAATGGTGTCGGTGAGAGTGGGGGGGGGGAGGTGGGGGGGACCGGCTGTGCAAAGGAAAGTATGTGGTGGATCGTGGTGTGGGCCGGATGAGAACGCGATGGCGCCTGGGGGAAGGCTGCAGAGGGCGTTGGTGGCGCGGGCTCGGAGGACGGTCAGGCGGCAGGCAAGGTAGCGAAGCCAGAGGCAGAAAGAGGCGCAGGCAGTGCGACCGCGGGGGCGCGCCAGCGGAGGAGAGTTGCACGGCAAAACCAGAGAGCAAGGAGCTGAGGTTTAAGCGGCTCCCTATATGGGGGTCACACAGCCGCTGGGGGCGCATTTAATGGCGGCGACTAAGGTGAAGATCTGGAAGGGAGAGTATGTGGAGTTGTTGAAGTTATTGCACTGCGAGGTTCGGTCAAAGGAAGGATCAAAGGAGGAGGAGTGTGAACTGCAGAAGCGCCCAGGGGTGCCATTGACAATCGAGAACTGGATGGCGGCCTTTTTGATATTAGCGAGTGTGTATTGTGAAAAGTTCCCGGACCGATCGGTGTCCCTGTTTAAATACATGGACGTCATCCGGAAGGCGCAGATCACGGGGGGGGGGGTATGCGTGGGCGCAGTACGATGAGTTCAGGGCGAGGATGGCTTGGGATACCGAAGCAAAGTGGGGGGAGTTGGACTGCGATCTCTGGCAACACACGATGGGACTGGCAGGGTCGGGCAAGACCATTTTTACCGACAGCGGCCTTCCGATAATTTATCAGCCCTTTCAGGGTCGCCCCACTCGAGGGGGAGTGGGAGCCGGAGCTAAGAGCCAGCCCGGAACCGTGGGTGCATGCTGGGATTTTAATAAAGGGGCGTGCACCAGAGAACATTGTCGATTTTGCCATGAGTGCTCCGGGTGCGGCAAGTATGGGCACCCAGTGCTTTGTTGTTGGGGCCCTCCCGGGTAACAACACGGGGGTCCGCAGGCGTCAGCTGGAGCGGGGCGCTCCGGGGCCGGTCAACGGTCGGGCAGTGGCCGAGGCGGAAAGGGACCTGGGCCTAAGGGCTCGTACTCCGGTTAGGCTGGACCGTTTGACAGTGGCCCTGCGCAATTACCTGGATGCGGGGGCTGCGGATCGGTTGCGGACTGGGTTTCGGGACGGGTTTCGGTTGGGCTACGATGGGCCTCGGCGGCGGCGTTGGGCGGACAACTTACGGTCCGCTCGGGAGCATCCAGACGTGGTTCAGAGTAAGCTGGACAAGGAGGTGCAGGAAGGCCGCATGGCAGGTCCTTTTGTAGATTGGCCTCTGGACGACTTGATAGTGTCCCACATAGGCGTGGTACCCAAGAAGGAGGCGAGACAGTTCTGCCTCATACAGCGTTTGTCATGGCCGGACGGCAGATCGGTGAACAACTATATCGATGAGAACGAGGCCACGGTGTCGTACTCCTCGGTGGAGGCGGCCATGGCCTTGGTGGTGGCAGCGGGACCTGGCGCGGTAATGGCTAAGTGTGACATCAAGTCGGCTTTCCTTTTGGTGCCGGTTCACCCAGACGACTGGAGCCTGCTGGGGATCCAGTTTCACGTCCGCTGGTATATGAACAAGGCGTTGCAGATGGGCTGCTTGATGTCCTGTGCACTTTTTTAATGTTTTAGTACGTTCCTGCAGTGGCTTTTAACGGAACTCATGGGTCACCAAGGAGTTACGCACTACCTGGATGAATTTTTCTTGGTCGGGGCCCCGGACTTCACGAACTGCCAGGTGGCGCTGGACAGGTTTCAGGAGCTCATGGAGGACCTTGTGGTGCCGTTGGCACCAGAGAAGACAGTGGGGCCAGGCACGGCGCCGTCATTCTTGGGTATTGAGCTGGACTCGGTGTTGATGGAGGCACGGTTGCCGGCGAACAAGCAACAGCAGATGTTGAGACTCTTGGAGGCTATGGTGGCCAGGCATAAGGTGACGGTATTGGACGTTCAGGTACTGTTAGGCCATCTCAATTTTGCGTGCAGGGTGGTACGCGTCGGGCGGACGTTCTGTAGGAGGTTGGTCCGTGCACTGACTGGGCAGAGGCCTCCGCACCATCATGTGCGCTTGTCGGCGGGTCGTTAGGGAGGATTTGCGGATGTGGCGTTTTTTTCTGAACCACTTCAACAGAGTGCCCTTACAACGGGACGAGGACATGATTTGGTATGTGCAGATTTTCTCAGACGCGGCGGGCAGCGACGGGTTCGGCCTCTACTGGAACGGGGAAATGATGCGCGGAGAGATGGCCCCCCGAGTGGCGGGGAGGCGGGAGGGGCATTAACTTCCTGGAGATTTTTCCTTTGCTGGTGGCGATCTGGCTGTGGGGTGAGGTGCTGGCTTTCTGAAGGGTGACTTTCAACTTGGATAACATGGCGGTGGTACAAGTGGTGAATCGCCAGTCCGCCAGGGACGAGCAAGTGCTGAAGTTGTTGAGAGTGTTTGTGTTGGGCTGTTTGTGCCATGGCATTGCGTTTCGCGTGGTGCATGTCCCAGGAATTGGCAATGACGTTGCGGATGCTCTGTCTCCTTCGCAGTGGGGGAGATTCCGTGGGTTAGCCGAGGACGCGGAGCAGGACCCGATGCCCATGCCACTGCAGATGTGGGACATAGGCAACACCGGATGTTGCAGCTGGTTCTAGGATCCTTGGCGGAGACAACCAGGACAACGTATGTGGCGGCATGGGGGGAATTTGTGTCGTCTGGGGGACGTTGGCGGCCGCAGGGGATTGACAGGCAGGAAGATGTAGTGCAGTTCATGCTGTCACTGATAAGCAAAGGTTTATCGAGGGTGACCATAGCAGGCAAGCTGGCGGGAATTGCTTTCATGGGGAAGCTGTTTTGGGGATACGCCCCGTCCGTAGGTGAGCTCAGGACTAGGATGCTGGAGGGTTGGGCTCAGGAATGGGGGCGGTGAGGCGGCCCATGTCAAAGGAGTTGTTGGGTAGAGTGGTGGAGATGCTGCCGCATGTATGCAGGGACGGAAGGGAAGTTTGCCTGTTTGCAACCTTGATGGTGTGGATGTTTGTGGGGGCTTTTCGGTGTCGGAGCTGTTGGGTTAAAAGGCAGGCTGGGGTTTGGAGTGGTCGGAAGTGAGGGTGGAGCAGACGGAGGTGCGCCTTTGGTTGCGAAAGTCCAAGACTGATCAGAGGGGCGTCTGGGCGTGGATGGTCCTGCAGAGGGTGGAGGAGGGAGTGGCGTGCCCGGTACGATGGGGACGGAAATGGGAAGGAGAATGGAGGGCGGGGTTTGGTGTTTCAGCATGCGAATGGGAGAGGGGCAACGGGGCCACAGCTGTTGGGAGTGTTGCGGAAGGCATTGGCCAGAATTGGGGTCGAGGGGAGGCAGTTTGGCTCGCACTCTTTCCGGATCGGGGCGGCGTCGGAGGCGCATAGACGGGGGTGTGGGCGGGGGGTCATTATGCACTTGGGTAGATGGTCTTCCAATTGTTATAGGCGATATGTGCGCAGCGCAGTTCGCCTGAACGCGTGTGGTGAGGTTGGGGGGACACACTTATTGACATTTGTTTCTCATTTCAGGTTCGGTGGCGGGTCCCCTGGCCCGGGACATGTTGGTTTGGATTGTGGGCCATTCATTTGTGAAGAGGGCGAAGTTGCAGGCTCAAGATAGTTATTTCGGCGACAACCTGGGGTTCAATCATGCTTTGTTTCAGGTGGTTTGGTCCGGGTGGGGGGGCATGAGATGGAAAGAATAGATCACAACGCTAAATGGTTTGGTGCGAGGGGGGCGGTGCCCAGACGTGTTGGTGCTCCACTTGGGGGAGAACGATATGGTGCAGGAGACAGACTTGGTATTGATGAGAGCGATGCGGAGGGATTTGGCGGAGCTGCGGAGGAGATGGTCAGGTTGTACAGTGATATGGACCGAGCTGGTACCGCGTAGAGCGTGGCGGGGGGCAGTGAAGCCGCAGGCGGTAGACAAGGCGCGGCGGAAGTTGAATGTCATGATGGTGCATTTCTGTCGGCATTTGGGTTTTTCACGTATTTGGCACAGGGACATTAAGTACGATGCGCCCGAGATGTTCAGGGGGGATGGGGTTTACCTCTCCCGCATTGGAATGGATTTGCACCTCTTAGAGCTTCGGGAAGTGTTGGCTAGTTTGCCGCAGAGGACGGTCGTTTCTGCACGTTGTTGGGGGTGCGGGGGTGGGGGACAGGGAAAGGGGGAGGCGGTGTAATCACCTAATCCCACTTTCCCTGGGTGGCGGTTCTTTATCGTTATGTTTGGGGAGTTGGGGAACGGGAGCGGGGAAAGGGGAAACAGTTTGGGAGTTACATTAGAGGGTACTTAGTTACAGTTGCAAGAAGGCAGATAGGTCTGTAGGTCTTGGCAGGTTTGGGAGTTAGGATGTAGGGGAGAACATTGGATACTATTAGGATGTAATTGAAGTGTATATTTGTATATTGCAGGGTGGGGGGATTTTATCATGTGGGGATCGTAGGGGTGGGGGGAGAAAAACCTAAGGGGTCAGGTAACTCGATGTTTAGAGAGGTTTTAGTTTTGTGAGGCGGTTGCCAGTTTTAATAAATGTGATGTGCACCTGTTTCAATAAAGCGGCCTTTTACACACACAAAATGGTAGTCGGTCTTGCTTGCCCCCCTTCTTCCCTCCCAAAAGGTTTGCGGCTGCAGCGCTGGGAGAGGAGCCCACGGAGGAGGAGGAAGCAGCTTCCCCGGACCCCTAGGAGGAGGGCGAGCAGGATTTTCAGCCATCCGTGCAGCCTTTCCCAGACGAGAGACACTTTCTGCGAGCGAGAGATGAAGGTGAGGGGCAGTGGCTATGGAGGGCAGAGTAACAGCCTGCAGTGGGGTAGGCAAGGTGCAGAGGGATGCTGCAGCTTAGGCTCTGAGAGTGGACGGGGTGCCGAGGAGTAGCCTGGTGTCCTGGCCCGGTGAGTGGACGGGGTGCAGGCGGTAAGAAGACGCAGGCAGCCACTGTGCATGTTAAGATAAGACATCATGGTGTCCTGGTCTTTGTGCCTAACTGCACTGTGCATGTTCTGCGCAGGGAGCCAGTCTACAGCCAGCATGGGGATGGGGGGTGCAAGGAGGTGTCATCACAGCCCGTGCGGTCCAGGGAGGGTGCCTGCCTACAAGGTGTCTCGATGGGGTGCGGGGATGTCATGTCACAGCCTGCTGGGCGTATGGATCATGGATGGAGGGCAGGTAAGCACATCATAATGTTAGGTGGTGGGTACAGGGTCTTTGGGTAGATTGAAAGTGGCACAGCCTAATGTTCCAGGAGCTTTTTTGGGTGGGATACACCCTAGGAAGTAGTGTCGGATTGTTATAGTGCTGACACGCTTGGCGGTTGAAGGGATCCTGGAACTGAGGAGTACAGTTGGTTCAAGAGAGCTTTAGGGGTGCTTTGTAATTGACACATCAGTTTTAGGGGCAAGACCGGAACGCATAGTACACACCTATGCTGTCTCTCGCTACTACTTCACCCATCCTCCCTCGTGTCCACCACTCCTCCCCTTCCTAGTCATTGCGTGTCAATCCTTGTTATGCTTTGCTTTAGAATTCGAATATTTTTTTTGCCATCTTATAACATGTTTTCAGTTGTGCAGTTATAATGTCAACCTGTTATACTTTGGTTTAGAATGCAATGATTTTGTTTTTGCCGTCTTATAACATGTGTTCAGTTGTGCTGTTATAATGTCACCCTGTTATGCTATGCTATACTATTTTGTATGCTGCTGTGATGTTATGTGCTATGATGGTGTCATTTGTTATAGTGCTTTCTGATGCTGTTTAATAGAACTGGACTTTTTGTTATGTCTCATAATGTTATATTATCGCATATTATACGTCAATTACTAAGGAACATATGTATTTTTATTTTGCCTCTTGGTTATTTACGCCAGTTTGAGCTATTGACATTGCAAATGACAATGCCATTTATTTATCTGTTTTCAAAACCAACACATAAACAAAAAATGTGTCATTTACAATACCAATAGCTCTAACTTTTGCAAAGGCGAGACTGTTGCATTGTAAATGCTTGTTGCGAGTAGCCATGTGCCCAGAAGTGCACCCAGGACCAATCATTAGCACTACACATAAAGCAAATAACAAATTAGACAAATACCTGAGTACTTTGAGGGGAAAAGACTTTGTCAAAGGAAAACTTTTTTCTGCTGCCATTTTGGTTAACTTGAATTTCATCATCCGAAGGAAATTCCAAACAGTTCTGTGACTGTGTGTCCAGCCGGCATCGACAGAAGACCCTGATGTTTCCCCGTAGCTCTTGAAGCTGGTTGTAAAGAAGTTTCCTCTCCAGGGCTTCCCTTTGGTAGAGAGCACGAAGTTCCTCGGTTTCCTTTGCTGCACCCAGTTCGAAGTCTTTCATTTTAAGTACAGTGTTTCCTAGATCGTTCATACGGCGAGAAAGGTCTGACAGGTGACGACCAACAGAAACTTTGAGGTGCTGGTTACAAATATTAAGTTCTCGAGCGACTCTCAATAGACTGGTGACTTTGCGGGGTTCCAAAAGATGTTTTGGAGGAATGGCAACAGGCAAAGGAGTAGGGTCGGGGTGTATAACTGGCGTTTTTTGCAGAGTACTAATTATGTCAAGGTTTTTATCATGTTCAGCTTCTAGCTTTATCACTCTGTCATTTAAAGAGTCGATTATGCGGTTTAGGCTGTCGTTCTCCTCTTGAAGATGCTTGCATTTAACTTGCAAGTTTTTAATGTCTTTCTCATTTTCTTGGAGTGCATGTTGAAGACATTCAATTTTCCTTTCCTTTTCCCAGAGGTCACTTTGAAGAATAACAAAATGCAAACTGTTAGGACTACGGATTTGTTCAAGCAATGTTGTAAATGTAACATTTGAGAAAAACGGTAAATCAATGTTTTTGAGAACTAATCTTCATTCATGACTACAACACTTTTCCAACAATCCTTGCCTGTGACTCCCCAGGCAAGGAAGTGGAACACCTCCATAGTGATGCTAACTTTGAGGAATGCAATATGTCAGTAGCACTGGTCAGTAGGAGCACTCACTAAATGGGTTAGATTATATAGATGTAAAAATTCTTCTAGCAGTTGTAGAACATATCATGTATTTTCTGCCACAATACATTATGTTACAGATCAGGATGTATTACATAAAGTGCCTGAAGGGCGCAATGGTCATGTGCACCCGTTTTCTGCCCACTGGCACTGCAGTATTACAGAAGGGGCTATAGAGGGCACTGCAGTACTACAGAAGGGGGTCATGGACGCTTGTGCAGCCCCTTCTGTAATGCAGGTGGCGCCTTTGCAAATGCGGCGCAGGTGCTATCTTAATGGGTCATTTTTTCATCTGCATGGGGGTGTGGCCCTACGCAAATGAGGGAAACACTTTGCCCTTGCATCATTTTATGGGCCTGGGAGTCGAGGCAAGGAGGCCTTAAAGACGGCGCACTGTCAGTGTCTCACAAATTGGTAGCGCACTGTCCGCACACAAAGTAAGGGAAGCCCTCTAGGGGGTTCCATTGGCCTTCTCAGACTCAGACATTTCCTTGAAGGCAGATGCAGTCACTCGATGCTTTCAACGTAAAGGGGAACTCTGCCCCAGTTTGAAGTGCAGCAGGTGCCATCTGTGAGGCCAAATAACAGCAGGGGCCGGCATGGGTCAAAAGTGGTGGGTGGGTATGGGGTTGCGAGGAGGGGCTGCATGGGGTTGTCCCGGGTGGTGTTGCATGGGGGCAAAATAAAAACTTACCTTGAGGCGGTTCCCTTGTGGCTGCCTCTGCTCTCATGTCTTTGACTACAGGAAGCAGGCAGCCAGGCTCCCTCCCCTAAGCCAATCACAAAGCTGCAATGCAACGTTGTGATTTGTCTGAGCACCGGACACAGCGATCAGCCAGGCCCTGGAGGGGTGGGCATGTTCTCCATGAAGGCTGTAATGGAGCCTGCATGGAGAACAGGGAAGTGGGCATGACTGGTTTGGGCAGACCGAGAGCACAGTCTCAACACAACAAATGCCCCCAAACACCCAGTGTCATGGACTCACATTCACCCCAAACTAATGTGATAAATCAGGTCTTTCACTATAGACTACCCAAGAAGTTATTCCATCAGTCCATAGAGTGATCACACCATTCAAGATGGTGACTGAATGTAGATGTGTAACAGCGTTGAATGTTACCCAGGGGTAGTGGAAGTATTTAGTTATAAAAAGGGAGATTGGGCTGCTGGTGAGTTCTTTGGCAGATCTTGTGGAGAATGCAGTAACATTTTATGCCACACAGAAGTAAGTGGTTTGAAGTGTTTCAGTATAAAATGTGGGTGCCATGTGCTTTGTGACAAGTTATGCGGTGTGGTGAGGCTTTTGACTTTGCATGGAGGTTTCGAACGCTAATGCTATTGGGTTCAACAAGGCGTGACAAATTACTGGGTGAATAAATTGTTGGTAGTCGGTAGTGAAAGACTTAATTTATCATATTTAGTTTAGTGTGGATATGAGCCAATGATGCTGGGTGTTTGGGAGGCATTTTTCATGTTGATACTGTGCGGAACAGTTAGCGTTTGTTTGTATGAGTGCTTGTATATTTTCATTTTGGGTTGGAATAAAGTTGTGAAGTGTTTCCATATTCAAATGTTTTTTGCATGTGGTGGAGTTTATACACTTTTCTCCTTCAAGAACCAGGATAAACACGCCTGAGAATGTGGGTGAATTAACAAATTGCTTGAATAAGAAATATAGTGCATTGAAAACATCTTTTATTCTACATAACACAGTTCTTACGGAACACCAGGCAAATTTTGTATCTGCCTAATGGGGTGGTTTGTAATGGCTTAGTATTCAGTTGCTTCGGGTCTTGCACTCGTCATCTAACTACGGTATACCTATATCGTTGCTACTTTGTAAGGCTATATAATGTTTAACATAATAGCACTATAGGAACTAGTGGTGCCTATGAATATCGCTTGCTAGATAGCACATTTGTGCCAGAGGTACTTCCAGGTCAATTAGCGAGTCGCAAATTGCGTCGCATTTGCGACTCGCAATTTGCGACTAGCTGATTGGCATGCACAACAGTGTCTGAGACACTGTTTGCGATTCCCAATGGGATCGCAAATTGCATGTCTCATGCATATTAATGAGGCTGTCGCAATTTGCAACCCCATTGGGAATGGCTGGCACTTCCAGGGATGGTGGCCAGCTGGGGTCAGCTGACCTCCATGTCTTGGATGCTTTTCATTAAAGGAGTTTTTTTTTTAATTCATCCTGTTTTCCTAAAGGAAAACGGGATACATTTAAAAAAAGAAATTTAAACTATTCAGTTTCATTTTTTAAGGGCAGACAGTGGTCCCTTGGACCACTGCCTGCTCTTAAGATATTTTCTCACATACTCACCCTTCCCATTTGGGAGTGGTGTACTACCTACTTGAAGTAGGTGGTGAACTGCGAGTGTTTTACGGCATTAAATGCGGTCGCAAAACAATTGTACATGGCATTCAGACTCGCTATTAGGAAGAGGCGCCCCTTCCTAATAGCGAGAGTCACAAATGCTATTTTGCTAGTCAGTGACTCGCAAAATAGCATTTATACATGCCACACCCACGCACATAGCAGGACACACCCTCAACCCCATCTTCGCAGGAGGAACTAACATCCAATTCAGCCACACCACGCAGCACCCCTGGACGGACCACCACTGCGTACACTTCACCTTCAACACCCCCGCCGCACCTAACCCCCGTGCCCTCCACGAAGGAACTGGAGCAAGATCACAGAGGAACATCTCAACACCACCCTCCTTGGAGACCCCCAGAGCCTCGATCGACGCCAACTCCACAGAACTTTTCAACGTTATACAACAATTCACCAAACCCCCAGCAAAGCCATCACCTGTCACCATCCCAGGAACTCTGCAACAAGCTCAGCTCCTACTTTCATGTGAAAATCAAGGCCCTCTACGACACCTTCAGTGGACAGACACCGGACACTACCCCCCCACCACCGACAACAAACCGACCGTCACTACCTGGACTCCCGCCACATTGGAACACGTCACCGCGACCATGGGTGCCTCTTTCAAATCCGGCATCTTCCCTGACGACTGGAAGCGGGCGGAAGTCAAGCCCCTCCTCAAGAAGCCCTCGGCTGACCCGACGGACCTGAAAAACTACTGGCCCATCTCTCTGCTCCCCTTTGCTGCCAAAGTCACAGAGAGACTCGTAAATGCTCAGCTGACTGCCTTCATTGAAGAGAACTCCATCCTAGACACCTCCCAGTCCAGATTCAGCAGCAACCACAGCACCGAGATCTCCCTCCTCGCCGCCACCGATGACATCCGCATGTTACTCGACCAGGGACACACTACTGCCCTCATCCTACTTGACCTCTCCGCAGCCATCGACATTGTTTTACACCACACGCTCTCAGCCAGACTCCACAACGCTGGGATACGAGGAACAGCCCTCAACTGGATCTGATCCTTCCTCTCCAGCAGGACCCAGAGGATCAGACTCCCTCCCTCCCTTCCTCTCCGAACCCACAGAGATCAACTGCGGCGTACCCAAAGGATCGTCACTCAGCCCCACGCTATTCAATATCTAAATGGCCCCTCTTGCCGCCATCGTCAGACAGCATGGGTTCAGCATAGTCTCATAAACCGACAACACCCATATCATCTTATCCTTCACGAAGAACCCTGATGACACCAGACTCGGCTTCCAGGAAGGAATGAAAGACGTCATGGCCTGGATGAAAGAGAGCTGCCTGAAGCTCAACTCGGAGAAGACTGGGTTCCTCATCCTAGGACATTTCAACTCCTCATGGGACAGAACCTGGTGGCCCGCCGCCCTCGGGAGTCCACCCACCCCTACAGACCACGCAAGGAACCTCGGCATCATCCAGGACTCCTCCCTCACCATGACCCGCCAGATCTACTCCGTTGCCCCCACTAGCTTCAACTGCCTTTGCATCCGCTTAAAGACCTTCAAATAGATACCCCCTGAATGCAGAAAGACCATCACCCACGCACTCATAACCAGCAGACTGGACTACGCCAACGCCCTCTACGCAGGAATCAACAGAACTCTGCTACACAAACTGCAAACCATCCAGAACACCGCAGCCAGACTTGTACTCGGGACACAAACACATGACCCAACACCTACGTGACATCCACTGGCTCCCCGGCGAGAAGAGAGTGACGTTCAAACTTCTCACCCATGCCTACAAATCCCTCCACAACATTGGACTCAACTACCTCAACAAGAGTGTCTCCTTACACGTACCCAAAAGAAACCTCCGCTCCGCCGACCTCGCCCTAGCAGAGACACCCTGCATCTGCAGAAACAGAGCTGACGGACGAGCCTTCTCCTACATCGTAGCCAAGACCTCGAACGGACTCCGAGCAAATATCAGACGCTCCCCGAAACTACATACCTTCAGGAAGAGCGTCAAGACCTGGCACTTCAACTGAACTGGAGCTGCGCCCCCCCTCCGCCCCCCCACCCCAGTGCCTTGAGACCCTCATAGATGAGTAGCGTGCTTTATAAATGACCTGATTGATTGATTGCCATTACCCTTGTTTTTGAAGTCGCAAACGGGAGGATCTCCTGTCTGCGGCCTCAAAAAAGGGTCGTACATCTGGCCCTTGGCTTTTTGCTGCCAATGCTCCAGGTTTTGTGTTTTTTTTAATCTTCACCTCACTGGTTAGAGGCGGCAGACCCGAGAGCAGAGGACGGCCCGGGACCAGGGTTCGATTCCCGGCGCGGCAGGTTTCTGGACCAGGGTCAGCGGACTCGATAATTCTCTCGCCTCGGTGCCCACTCTGATCAGCGATCACACTCGGCAACTCTGGGCATTAACTTGCTTCATCTTCACTAACGGCCCCACCAGACCGCCGGGGATGCCTGGTCTCACCCTGGAGATACCCATTAAGGGACCATCTCTCAGGGAAGCCAGGAAGGGTTTCGCAGCGGTCGAAGCGACTTGGGACCCTCCGGGTAAGTAGTGCGCTATATAAATACCTATACATACATACATACATACACATCCCACCCAGCTCCTCCTTTGTTCCGATAGCTCACTGTTGCTGCTGCAGCTCGTGAGTTTGTCTTCTAAATTAATAGTTACAGCCCTCCTTTGCCCCTCTGGCCCCCCAACTTGCTTCCCCTACTCAGCTGCATTTACTTTTCACGGTCCATGGTTGTCTCCCGCACAGTTCAGTGGTGTCTTCCCAGAAACTAAGAGGCTTTCTGTGAAAAGGTTCCTTTTATACAGCGCTGTTTTTTTTTTCATAAGGCCTGTGTATTCCCCAGGTGCTATAGTCGAGAGTTCTGGCTTCTGTTACATCTCCATCATAAACTTTCTGTGACTATAGATTGAAACTTGGTATGTATATGCTTTCACAGTTCCTTTGACATGTTTATTTCACTGTGAACTGCTTTCGTGGTTGGAGTGTAATTGCTGACTTGTGTCAGTGTGCGTGTGTTTTATTTTCTCAAGTGCGGAAACTCTCATGATGCTTCATGACTGTGGCACATTATCAGATATTGTCTTGTGCTCACTGTGATTTGCATGGGCAGTTTTTATATGTTACCTGTGATAGTGTACTGTTTGTTTTTCCTTAGCGATATTCTGAAGTGCAGAAACCGGTTTTGTTGCACCGCGTTGCAATTTACTGCACATGCATTGCTGCTGGTATTTTTTTGTTTTTTACATGCCCCTCATTATATTTTGTTCTGAAACATGCATCAAAGCAACTTTGCATCTTCGGAAGTGCCATTACCTAGGCAACAGATGTTTCTGTCAGGCTCACAAAGCATGCATGCTTTAACCACTTCGGTGCCAAGGACATAATGGTTACGTCCTTGGCAGCGGTGCTGCTGTGCCGAGTACGTAACCATTACAATCTGACATTGGCCTAAGGGGGAAGCCCTGGTGCGACTCCACTTGGGATGGCAGCGGAGGTGCTTTCACTGCCACCCGGACTGCTCCCCTTGCCCTTGGGGATCTGATGAC
This sequence comes from Lissotriton vulgaris, assembly GCF_964263255.1. Lineage (NCBI taxonomy): Eukaryota > Metazoa > Chordata > Amphibia > Caudata > Salamandridae > Lissotriton > Lissotriton vulgaris. Next base: position 1,845,796,861 of record NC_141685.1, read on the forward strand.
GTTGGTGCACTCACAGCATGGCGACTGCATTAAGTGCAGCCGGGGAGGCGCTGTAAGCCATTTGCTTCCAGCTCATTGAGGGAGAGGAACTGTTTTGGTGAGTCCTTCTCCAGGTTTTTTTTTTTAACAGGAGTACAGGTGCAGGGGGGAAGGAAATTCCCCCTGCCTCTGTAGAGAGTGGATTACTACTCCACGATCGCCGGTAGGGCCGCGATCATGGAGCAGTAATCCACCCCACTAGACACCAAGGGTTTTTTAATGTGAAATTTGGGGGAGTGACCCCTTAGGCAAGGGTTGGTCTCTGGGGGCATACGTTATCTGTGTTTCGGGCCCCCTTTGGGGGCAGATTCAGCCTTTTTTAAAGCCGATATGCTCCCCAGGGTGTCATAACCCACTAAACACCAGGGATTAATTTTAAATATATTTAAACGGAAGGGAGACCTTGGACCTGGAGGCAGCATGTTTTTCTGTGTTTTGCCCCCACGGGGCTAGATAAGCTGGTTTTTCAGCCAATCTAGGTGGGTGGTTGAAACCCACATGAAGCCAGGTATTTTGTGCATTATGTTTAGGGGGAGCGCCCCCTAGGCTAAGGGTTGCTCCCTTTTGGGGCATAGATAATTTGGACGTTTATATCCCCCCTTGGAGGCATATCAGCCTTATATTTTTAGGCCCATTTGCCCCCAAGGGGGGATGAAACCCCTAGACCACCAGGGACTGTTTCATATTTCGGGAGTGACTCCTTGGGCAAGGGTTGCTCCCCTTTTGGGGCCTGATAATTTGTCTGTTACTGTCCCTCTTGGCCCATCTGCCCCCAACAGGGTGGTGAAGTCACTAGACCACCAGGGATTTTTTTATACATGGCACATATTGTTTTGGGTCACTCCCCTTTTTGGGGTGAATATTGTGGCAGTTTCTACCCCCATTGGGGGCAGAATAACCATGTATTTTCAGGCCCATCTGCCACCAATGGGGGCAGAAGCCACTCAACCACCAGGGATTTTGTCATTTTTGGCACCTAATGTTTTGGGGAAAAGCTCCATGGCCAAGGGTCGCTTCCCCTTTTTGGGGTGAATATTTTTACCATTTCTGCCCCCATTAGGGGCAGATTGGCCATGCATTTTTAGGCCAATAATGCCACTGGACCACTGGGATTTTATTATATTTAGCACATAATTTTTTGGGGTGTGGCTCCTTGGCCAAGGGTCGATCCTCTTTCTGGGGTGATTGTTTGGGCTGTTTTCTGCCCCACCGGGGGAAAATTAGTCATATTTGTGGGCCCATTTGCGCCTAATTGGGGCTTTAGCCACTAGAAATCTAGGGAAAGTTTGTGTGTGAAATGTTGTTTGACTGGCTGCATGTGGACTGGCATTTGGCTGGTGGTGGGTGTGGATAGCATTTGGATGGCCATGGGCAGACTTCATAGTGCTTGATAAACTGCTATTTTTTGTCATCATTGGTGATTGTAATCTTTTTTTCTCCTTGCAATACGGTGCCATGTTCTTCCGAAAAAGAGAGAAACCACATATTCCCTACCACCCAGTGTTCGCCATATCTCCCGATAAAAATGCTACCCCATTTGTGTGGGTGGGCCAATTTCCCACCACAGGTAATGGCCCAAAAAACGTATTGTGGAGGCATCAAAAATTATCAATCACAAAACTACCTGCTTTTGCAAGGGGGTCACCTGCGTTTTTGGTCCTGGGCTTGATGGCCATGTAGGCAAACCTACCAAACCCCAACACTTCTGAAAACTAGACACCCGGATAGTCCAAGAATGTGAGGCTTACATGGATCCCCCAACATTTTCTTAGCCAGAATCCCCTGCAAACCTCAGATTTTGCTAAACAAAAATCAAATTTTCCTCACATTTCTGAGTGGGAAAGTTGAGGGGTCACCAGACCGACACAAATGTAATACCACCCAGTCTTCCCCCAGGTCTTCCAATATAAATGGTACTTCAGTTGTGTGGGTGGGCCATGTGCCCGCCACAGGGAAGGGCCCAAAACATATTGCGGCGGCATCAAAAATCATCAACAACGAAACAACCGGGTTTTGCAAGGGGTCTCCTGCGTTTTTGGTTCTGGGCTCGGCGGCTATGTAGGCAAACCTACCCAACCCCAACATTTCTGAAAACCAGACAATCAGGATAGTCCAAAAGTGTGTGGCTTGCATGGATCCCTCAACGTACCAGGTTGGCAGGGCATCTGTGCCAGTGCGGTAATCCCAGACTGAAATGTAAGGAAAATTTTATTTATCTTAGCTACATGTGAGTTTTGCATGTGATTCTGGGTAGGAAAACTTTGGGGGATCCATACAAGCCACACATCCTTGGACTCCCCCAGGTGTATAGTTTCAAAAATGTTTAGGTTTGGTAAGTTTCTATACATGACCGCCAAGCGCAGGACCAAAATTGCAGGTGACTCCCTTCGCAAAACCAAAATCTTTTTGTGATCGATAATTTTCAAGTCTCCACAGTACGTTTTCAGCCATTTCCTGTCACCTGCACTTAGCCTACCCACACATGTGAGGAACCATTTTTTTCAGATGACCTGCAGGGAATCCTGGGTGGTAGGAATTGTGAGCCGGCCCAGTGATTACAAAACCTTACCATACCCAAATGTGAGGAAAATGTGTTTATTTTTAGCTAAATTTGAGGTTTGTAGGGGATTCTATTCTGGGTAACAAAAGGTTGGGGGATCCCCTCAAGCCACACATCCTTGGAATACTTCGGGTGTCAAGTTTTCGAAAATGTCTAGGTTTGGTAGGATTCCCTACATGATTAAAGAAAAAAAGGGTGACCCTGTGGCCCTCAGAACCTGGGTAGTATATGGTTAAACACGAAATTGGTTCTGTTGGGTAAAACAAAATTGCTTTTGGACTGCTTGAAAATGAACTGTGGGAAGGATGCTCTCAGATACACATTATTTTCAAAATAAAGTTTAAACAAAATTCCCCACATGGCCACATTGCCCAGGACCAAAAATGCAGGTGTCCCTCGCAGAACCAGGTCATTTTGTGATAAGATCATTTTCAAGTCTCCACAGCAAGTTTTGCACCTTTTTCCTGTTGTGGGCAATAAGCCTTCCCACACAAGGGAGGTGCCATTTTTATAGAGAGACTTGGGGAAATACTGAGTGGGTGGGCGTTTGTGGCTCCTCACGGATTTTGCGGTTTCTTGTAACAGAACCCTGAGAGCGACACAAGTCACCCCATCCAGGATTCCCATGGGTATCTAGTTTTTAAAAATACACAGGTTTTTTGGGTTTATCAAGGTGCCGGCTGAGCTAGAGCCCAAAACCCACAGCTAGGCACATTGCAAAAAAGGGTCAGTTTTCTGTGGAAAAATGTGATGTGTCCATTCTGCGTTGGGATGTTTCCTGTCACGGCACTAGGGCTACCCACACAAATGAAGTACCAGCTTTATTGGAAGACTATGAGGAACGCTGGGCGGGTGGAAGTGTGCAGCTTCCCACAGAATCCAGAACTTTCCATCACTGAAATAAGAGGGAAATGTTTTTTGTTTTTGTTTTACAAAGTTTGAAGTATGCAAGGGATTCTGGCTAACAGAACCTGGTGAGAGCCACACCAGTCAGCCAATCCTGGTTTAATCCTGGTGTCTAGTTTTTTTTAAAAAATGTACAAGTTTGCAAGGTTTCCAGCTGAGCTGGCCCCCAAAATCCACAGCTAGGCACATTAAAAAAAAAAGGATCAGTTTTCTGAGAACAAATGTCATATGTCAACGTTGCATTTTGGGCTGTTTCCTGTCGCAGGCACTAGACCTGCCCACACAAGTGAGGTACCGTTTTTGTCGGGAGACTTAGAAGAACACAGAATAGTAGAACAAGTGTTATTACTAGTTTCTAGGCATTTCTGCTATTCATATGTAGGACAGTGTGTAAAAAAGAAGACATTTTGAAAAATGCCCCCTAATTCACATGCTAGTATGGCTACCTAAACATCCAGAGATGTGCAAATAACCACTGCTTATAAACTCCATATCCAATTCCCATTTTGTAAATGCATAGGTTTCCTTCATACCTATTGTTCACTCTTTATATTTTACCAAATGAATTACTGTATAGCCGGTACACAATGAAAACCCATTGAAAGGTGAAGGACAGTTATTGGCTCGGGGTACCTTGAATTTTTTGTGAACTGAACAAGCCCAATATATCCCAGCAACCAAAAGGGTCCCAACAACGTAACGGTATATTGCTTTAAAAATCTAACAACGTTAGAAGAAGTTACAGGTGAAAATTTGGGCACAAATGGCTTTTTTTCAACTCAATTTCAATATTTTTTTTTAATCAACTGTTACTTTCTAAAGGAAATCCTTTAAGGGTCTCCACATATAACCCCTTGCTGAATTTAGAATGTTGTCTTCTTTTCAGAAATCTATAGCTTTTTGGATCCATTATTGGTTTCTTACCCATTTCTACCACTAACCGGAAGGAGGTTGAAAGCACGAAATACAGGAAAATTGGCAATGTCTCTGTAAAATACCAAAACTGTGTAGTTGCATTGGATTTCAGATAAAAGGCTGCCTGTTCCTGAAAGCTGATAGTTATGGTGAAACTCTGCATAAACTTATGGGATGCTATGACCTGGAAATTCTGGACCCTGTTAAAGATGAAGGGGGCCAGTTTATCCCCACTTATAAGAACAAACAGAGTAGTTCAGTCATAGACCACGTGATTGTTTCTTCTAATAATACCCCATTTTTTGTTCCTCCTAGGATTGAAGTCACTTCTCTCAGTAATCATAATTATATAATCCTAGTTTGTTCTTTATGGGGTAGAAGCTCTCTAGGTAGAGGAACTATTATCTCTAACGTGGAACCTCATAGACCTAACGGAGTTAGACTAAGATGGACAGGAGAGAAAGCCAATGAATTATTACGCTCAATCATTAAAGACAATTTGATTGACATTACACTTATTCTTGATAATTATACGGATTTTGAAAGGGTTTAATACGTTTTTAACTGTATTAATAAATCTATCGATGCCAGGTTTTCAAGACCCAAAAGGACTAAGAATAGTAATGGTCCAGGATGGTTTGACCATTCGTGTACCAGCCTATTAACTGAGCTAAAACACACACTCGCCATACAGCCCAGGGACCCAGGCCCCATAATTAGACTAAGACTGGAGTACAAGCAAGCCTTGAAACGGAGTAAGTGTGAGTTACAGCAGGAGGCTTGGGATTCTCTTAACCAAGCCGCGGAATTATCCAACAATACATTATTCTGGGCCACGGTAAATTCCCCTTTTTTTTAAAGGAGGAAAATATACCTGAATTAACTTCCAATGTACCTAGCGATGGATGGGTCTCACATTTTTCAAACATTTTTGGCTCTGATACTTGTATAGATACTAATGCTGTTAGGTGGCCTATTATACCTCTGGGAATAAATGTTAATGAGGTGGAGCTTGGGATACGTGTAAGTAAAGGGGGGAAAGCGCAGAGACCCGATGGGGTCCCAATAGATGTTTACAAAGCAGCCCCAGAGATGTGGAGTCCCATTTTGGCTATTGTTTTAAAGCAGCAGTCTGCACTGAGGCACCAAAAAATTGGAAGGTATCCATTATAATCCTAATATATAAAAAGGGTAGCAGGGCAGATGTTAAGAACTATCACCCCATCTCTCTTCTAGACTCCTCAGTTAAGATCATGAGTAGAGTTATGTTGGTAAGATTAGAAGAGTGGGTTGAGCAGGAGGCCATTTTGGCCAATCGCCAGTACGGATTCAGGAAGGGCCGGGGTACAGTGGACCAGTGTATGAACCTCTATTTACTGATCGGTAAATACACGGAAGCCAAAAATGTCGCAGTATACCTCTGCTTTGCAGACTTAAGTAGCGCATTCAATATGGTTGACCATTCTATATTATGGCCAACCTTGTTACAGCTTGGAGCCCCTGAGGGCATAATCTTTTTTCTCGCCAGGTTGTACGAAAAGTTACAAACATGTGTGCGCTATGGTACCAATGGGGAATGTACCCCCAAATTTAGTGTCAACCGTGGGATCAGGCAGGGCTGTGTACTAGCCCCACTCCTTTTTATATTGTTTATTAACGAAATTGACGCCATTTAAAAAGATGTAAATGCGGATGCCCATAAGATCCAAGGTGTTTCTGTGCCAGTGTTATTGTACGCTGATGACGCCGTACTGCTCTCAAGAACTCCGCGTGGTTTACAGCGTCTGATTGATAGTTTTTCCACCTTTATCAAGGAATAGAAAACGTGTTATTAATAAGGGGAAAACATACACTATGACCTGTGGGGCAAGAAGCAAATCTACTAATGCCTTTTTTATCGACTGTGAAAAGGTCCAACAGGTGGATACATTTTGTTACCTTGGTATAACCTTCTCCAAAGACCAAAAATGAACTAATGAATTTCATAATATTAGTAATAAAATGGCCAAAAACTCCTATGGTGTCTTTAAATTTGTGGCAAAAATTGGGGATAGAAGGACCAGGGATATGCTGCAAATATTCCAGGCTCGATGTGTCACCATAGCATTGTATGGGGCGGGTGTATGAGGTTACAGATGTGATTATAATTTACAGAAGGAGGAGAACACCTTTTTAAAAAAAAGCTTCTGTGTTTACCCCCTTCCGCCTTGTCTGAGTTGATCCATCGGGAACTGGATATCGATTTTTTAAATGATCTATTATCCCTAAGGCCACTTATGGCTTGGCGCTCTATCTGGCTTCAGGATGAAAAGTCATTCAATAGATCTATAATAAAGGACTGTTTGTCATTGGACAAACATCGAAACATCCCTTGGCTTAAATATGTTGCTGATTGTTTTTTGGAAATCTTTAACATAAAGGTATTGGTTGACCCAACTGCCGCTTCTCAAATCCCCAAAGTAGAGCTAAAAGCCACATTTTTGGTTAATAGAGTGAGAAAGCGGGCCGCAGCCTATGGATCTTTGTCCACTGTCATGTTTTACAGTAAATATATTATAAAGGAAGGTTTCCCCATTTATTTAACTCTTTTGACCAGGCCATCCCATAAGTTTGTGCTGACCAGATTAAGGTTTGAGGTAGCACATCACTTAGTAGCACAACCGAAACATAAGAAACATCCGATGGGGCTGTGTTTGTGTGATGGTGTTTCTAATCAAAGCACCCTGCACTTTTTAGTATTGTGCAAACTGTACATGAACTTTCCAATAGCCTATTTGAAACCTGTGTTTGTCAAACATGGTGTAGTACAGTTAATCAGGCAATGAGTTTAATAATCAATTTGGAATTTGTCGATGTCTGTTTTTATATTGCTACATTTTTAAACCAGTCTATCAAAGCACGTAAAAGCATGGTATTTTAGGAATTCTGTATGTATTTTTATTGTACTTTTTTTACTGATTGAAATTTTGAAATTTGTAATATTTATATCATGTATTTTTCTTTTTCTTTTGCGCTTTTATGGTCATTTCATATGTTCCGAATAAAGCTTCATGAATTGAATTGAGTGAGATTCAGTTTCAGGAAGAAAGGAAACAGTGTTATAATATACACAAAGCAGTCAAACACATGGACATTCAGGTGGGGGTGTGGCGAAAGTGAAATAAACAAATAATCCCTGTGTTCCTTTGTCATGCTTTAGCAAGCCATCTAAAGTGATCAAGGTGTTCAAGGGGGCAGCTAAAGTAGATGACGGAAGGATTTGGAATTTTAACAGAATTTCAATGTAACCAAATATTTATGTATTTGTCATGTTCTCTTTGTAAAAAAATAACAAAAAAACAAATGATAACTCATCTGTCACATTTTTCTATTGTTTTGTTTAGGTTAGGAAGGTGTGTGTGTGATATTGTTGGATCTCTAATTGGTTTCACCCCGTCTTCCTCTTCGATTTCTTGGTATGTGCTCATGGAATGTTCGTGTTCAAGAGGGAACTACGAATGCTTAGAACACTGAGAGATTCCATGGACTGTGGTACTTCTTTGTAATGTTGCTGGAGTTTCTCTCCTTAATAAAAGAAGAACCTCTATCTGATATTCCTACCTTTATTTTGGATTCAACATCACAATTTCATTGTTAGGCTATTCATTGATCTTCCACTAGACTTGAAGGTGTCTTCCCCAGTTAGTTAAATCTCAGAAGAGATATTTTGTGACATGCTGAGTTTCGGGTATAATTTTATTTTCTTTAAAGCCACTAAAGGTACCTAACACTGGAGGATTCTAATGTTTAACACTCCCATAGAACACGCTGAAGGTAATGTTGCCTGAATGAGAACATGTGTTTAGGGTTTACATTTGCATGTTATTTTAAAGAATGGGTGAGGTTATTTGATACTTTTTAAATGTGAACCTATCAATGGTGTGGAGAACTGGAGAGCAGAACATAATTAGTGGAAATTAGTTTACTGGATAGTGTGACATAATTTGTCTTCAATATCTTCTACAGTAGTATAACAAGAAATAAAAGTAATAATATAGAAGGTAAGTTACAATGTATAAAGAGGAAACATGTGAGTTAGAATGGGAATGCTTCAGTTTCTACTGCATTCCATTGTTGCATTAAGTTGCCTTTACCATTACAAAGGAAGACCAAGCACAAGCTGGTCAGTCTTGTCTACACACCACAATGGATGTTCTGCTCTGAATAGCTAGGCTACACCCATTAATGGGGTGAGGCTTATGACCTGTGCACCTGATTTGAGTGTACTGAATTTGACTCTTACTCCTTCCTCAGGCCAATCACAGTTAAGTAATTCACAGCCCCATTCTTCACAAGCTTTGATAGTTCCTGTGATTTCCATAATTTGTAAAGCGAGACAAGAAAAAGTAATGTATGGATTTGATTACTCTCAAGTAAAAGGTAAGTGGGCCAAGAAGGTAATCAACAATAGTTCAACTGTGATCGTGTGAGACATAGCAAATGCATTGCGCATGTCCCTCATCTTATAGTGTCACATTTGAGAGCAGATGAAAGCCTGTGTTTGAGATTCTTGCATTTCAATTGCTCGTACAGCCCCCCACATGCAGTGCCACACAATTGGCTGCAGTCCCCAGTTTAACATAATGTTTCACATTACACATGCAGGATTAATTGTGGGAACCATACAACACCATAGGCGTTTTCATCACACTGGCTCAGAGACAACTGATAAGCATTGTGATTTATGTACTACGGCCACTTCAGTAGATAAAACCATAATAACCATGGGCTGTGACAGTCAGTTAAGTTCTGGTTTTAATAGGCCAGCTTGTGAAAGTTCACTAAAGGCCATGGTTTGTTGAAAATGATATAACACAAAACAACAAACATACATTTGCTTATGCAACAGTCTTATTTGAATAGATTTTTACAGTAGTGGGTATTGTCAAACCTTAAGAGCATGAAAACAGAATAGGGGACAGAATAGTTACTTGTGGCACTGGCTTAGAAGACATTCAACAAACCTTTAAAGACAAAAGCACAAGTGCCAGTTGGGTCTAGCACAATAAGAGGTGACCAAAGTAAAATGTATTTAAGGCCTATCATCAAGGGGGTGAGAAGAAAGCAATCACAAAGCAGGCAATATAAAGGCTCTCTTATAGGAATTAGCACTTCTCAATGAAAATCAAGCCTGTCATACAGTTTTTGCTTTAAAACGTTGCGGCCTCAGGGGAGGCTCTTTTTCAAGGTATGAATTTGAACTTTTCACCTCTAATAAAGCCATGAATAAAATGCTATCACTCTTATTTACATCTCTTCATCTGTCATCAAATTGTACCTGTACCTTTAACATAATATCATTAGAATAATTATCTTGCCTTTTGCATCAAAACCTTCTATTGATGGCTCTTTGCAATTTGTCTGCATTACATAAGGAATACCTCTTAAATTTCACACTTCATTTAAGTGTAATTTGCTGATTTTTAATTTGTAGTGCGTGATATATAAATAGTATGAAACATTTAAATTTTTCTTTGGTGGTTTGGTGGTGCAGCGTTTTGCATGATATGGGATAGAAGAATGATCAACTTATACATATAACAAGAGGACCAATAGAAAGTAGATCATTTTCATTAGCAATTCATTGATGTATTGATCATCAGGAAGCCGACCCGTTGCATCAGCTGTATTTTCATATGCTGTTTAGTTCACGTGTGTCTAATGCAGAATGGCTGTGTTTGTAACTAGTCGTACAGTCTCACAGGGGGATGTAGGTATTGGATCCCAGCCAGAGTAATGTGCTTCAATTTAGACCATCAGAAATAGTACCTTAGCAAAATCTACTTACTGTTTTACTGTCACATCGACACACCTTCCCGAGACGTGCACTGGGAGTTCCATTGGATTAGGTTACTTTCCTTGGATTCACCAAACATGTGGTTGAGTTGGCATTCCTGCTTCAGCACTGTAACAGAGCTTTCTGATTGTTATCTCAATGGTTGTTCATGGTTATACCTTTATTTGAGAGTGCAAAATTGTGAAACTTCATGAAACGGCAAAATTTGACTTCTTCGCAAAACTTTTCCTTCTTAGATGTTTCCCACAGATACTTTTTTGCAAACTGATAATTCCTTAAATAGTTAGTTTCGAGTGATTTTCCTATTGTTTCCAGGTTGGATTTTGGACCGTATTATGGATACGTATGTAAATGAAAAATGGTAACTGAATTCACATAGGATTTAAGGTTTCAGTATGATCCTTGATAAAGTGGTATACTCTTGAAAGATGTAGCAGCTATATTACCAACATTTTTCCCGGGCTTGGTCACTCCAAGACTTTTTCACAAAGCCCAACCATTTTAATTTTTGCAACCGATTTCATTCTTAAAATTTCTGCAAGTCCCTCTCCTCTCTAAGGTGGCTCACTTCAAAGGTCTTAGTGCAGCCCACTCAGCTATTTAATGGATACCTAGATCAAAGAGTAGTGGCAGTAATGGCGTGCCCCTCCCTAGGCCAGTAAGAGCTCTGAGAAACTTATTTTCAGCAACACTCAGGACATCCATGTTGCAATGGCCCCAAAGCTCAGCTTCATATAGGGCTCCCGGCCTTGCTCGAGCCTTATGAATTTCCACAGTTGGGAGGACTGGTGCCCAGGTAGATTTTTTTGTAAACTTGAATATGGTCTTGGCTCTATGTTTGACTGCAATTGGACTTTTTAAGATCTGCGCTTCCCAAGACCCTGCTTCTGCCTGCCAAACACCTCAATAATATAACTCCTGTACCCTTTCTAATGGCTCACACCCCACACTCTGGTTCTACCTGAGTAGGTCATACATTTAGTTTTGGTGGTGTTGATTTCAAGACCAAACTCTACACAGAACTGGTTAAAGCTATCAATCAAGTTATGTAGGCCCATTATGGTTTTAACCAGCATGAGTGTGTCATCTGCAAAGAAAAACGTCTTGGATTTTTTGGCCCGCCAAGGAGGGAAAAATCATTGAGACATTTCAACAGGTAACTAACACAGTTGTTGATATATAATAGAAAAAGTGTGGGTGCTAAAACGCAACCTTGGCACACAACTTGCTGAACTGGAAAAGCCTCTGTCAGTTTCTCGCTTGTGTCACACTGGACCTTACTTAGCAAAGTTTCTCTCGTGGAGGAGCATAACTATTTGCAATAAGTTAGGAGGAACCCCATCCCTCAAAGAAATGCATCATGGAAGTCAATAATGCCCTCCCATGTCCACCATTTTCTATTTGGCCAGAAGGAATGAGAAGGCTGGAACAACCACACTAGTTTTGTGTCTGAAACCTACCTACAGATTCAGGAGGATATGATTTCCCTCACACAGTCTAGAAGACGTCCAACACCTGTTTGCAAAAAAATACTTTGAAAATTGTCTATAGGATTGATTGGGCGATAATTAGAGTGGATGCTGGGATTCCCTGTCTTAAAGACTGGAACAATCTCAGCACCCTTCCATGATGTGGGAATAGCCTTCTCCGCTACAATTTCATTGGGGATGGCACTGATGTAAGGGACCCAAACAGAATTATCAGATTTAAAGAGGTCTGTGGGGATCTTTTCGAGCCCAGGAGCTTTCCCTTGTCTAAAAGAGGCCACAGCAGGAACAGTTTCCTCTAGGGAGAAGACTACTGGAGGCAGGTAGGAGTTGGGCGCACAACTAACGTCCCAAGGAGGAAACAGCCCTCTTTGTTCCATGGTTGGCTAACTACAGGTTTACAAAATGAGTGACCCATTCACATTATAGAATAGAAGACTCAAATGGTTTTCCTCCACCTAGGCTGACTAAATACTAGAGTTACTTCTGGTTGTTGGTAAGGGAAGCTTCGAAATTGTACTTTCCCATTGTGTTTTGGCTTGCTGTAAGGTAGACCAGTATAGGACCTGCTTTCCCTAATTTCCCGAGTGAATCCCTTTTTTATTGCTTGCAGCAGCTTGGTCACAGCAGCAGTTAATAAGTCACAGTTCTACGTGACTTATTACATTTCCCCTTTGGAGAGGTTAATTTGACTCACTTGGTAAGAAGTCCCTCAACTTTAGGAATACTGAATTGTGCTCAGTCATGATTGTTGCATTGTTCCCCAGTTAGCAAGCATAGTCTCCATGTGGGGGACCAGAGTTAAATATATGTCCGAGACTTCATTGGGTGAGAAACTCACTACCTTCCCTTGACATTTCTTCTATTGTTCTAGACTTCAAGCTGATTCAAGGGTCCTTCCACTTCAGGAGCAAAAGACAATAAAGTTGACTGTTATAGTTTGAGTATTAAGGGATTGTGGTTGCTCTAATCCTGCTCCAACACCAACATGACACCCATTTGGCTCCAGAGTCTCACATCCAGGAGGATGTAGTCAAGGGAGCTACCGTACAACCCTATTCTAAAGGTAGGAGCAGGAATTTTATCTGAGGGTGAGCAGCAATTTCGGACACACAGGTCATGCGACAGAGTGAGTTCCACCACCTGAATGGCTGCCCTAGAAAGGTTTCTTCTCACTGGGGAGGTAAAATCGGGGATCCCCCTATTGAATCCTCAGTGCTCGATCAATCTTGAGCTGTAGCATGCTGTTCAAAGGAGGGATTGAAATCGACTGCCCCAAGAAAATGGTAGGACTCTGAGTGGGCTACCAATATTTTGTCCAACAATTAGGGATTTTGACCATAGCTCCTGTTGTATATGTTCATCAACAGGAGCAGTTTGGACTTCGGGTAGGATAAAAAATGTGCTCTTGAGTGTCAGGGGAAACCGATTCAAATTCAGTTATAGGACAGAATAAGGTGGTGCGCACAGATATAAGCAACCTGCCTGAAGGGCACTCGGAAACCTATTTAATAGCAGGCACACTGTAACTCTTAAACCTAACCCTGTTCACTTGCTCAACTGCCTATGTCCCCTGCAATAGAAAATGTTATGGCTATCAATTAATTGACCCCAATCGGGGTTACCTAACTTGCCCCTAATGCCTGCAATATTCCAGCTCAGAATAGTTGTCTGTGAGGTTGTGAGGTTGGGTACTGATATCTGTATAATTCATCCATGGGCAACTGACTAATTCAATAGGTGCCAATTCAATCAATTCAATCCTTGCCCTCAAATCACCTAGAGTACAAACACTAATATGTAGGGAGCTGGTCTATAAATCTGCCATTGGCAAAGATCGTTTACTTAGAGATTTTCTTGCTGTAATACAATCTACAGGTTGTGATACATTCTTGTGGTGCACAAAGGGTGGTAAGGTTGTAGGATTTACTACAGGGTGCAGTCAAACTGAGAAAGGGAAGAGGAAATTTCTGTTGGGACACACATATGCGAGAGGAGGTCATTTCCACCAACACTGGAACCTGCAAATCGCAATAAGCAAAATTGATGGACCTGCGTACACCTATGCCTTAAATGGTGATAGAAGAAACCTGTCGGCCCTTGTACTTTTCGGGTATGCCTTTCCTGTGCTTTATGCGATTGAACTTTTGCTGCATTAGTCTTACACACATGGAGGGCTGGCCCAGGCAGTATCAAAACGTGTCATCCAAGGCAGTTTGTGCCTCTTTGCAATTCAGGGGCAGCAGTTGCAAAGGACCTGTGTGGTACCAGCCCGGGCTGCGCAGCTTCTCATAGCAACTAGCCGTCTCCACCGGCATATGACAAAGGTTCGCCATCACCCAGGGCCACACCAAGGACACCACATTCCATGCAGGCTGGCCAGCTCTGCCCCACCCTATGGGGCTCATGGCCTTCCCCCCTCGTGCTGCCACCACTCCAGTGCCCCCTGCTGTCTTTAAGTGTCCATCTACACCGGCCCCTCAAGTACTGCCCGCTGACGTGGTGGAATGGGTGCGGATAGAGGAGGATTACTCCATCGGCTACTGGAGCGTGGCCATCTTCTTGAGCTTCTAGGCCACGCCCCCATTTATTATTAGTAATAGTGATATTTGAGGACATTATGTAAGAACAATTTTTTTTCATAATCATTTTGCGACATAAATTGAAGTTGTACCTGCATCAAATATCAATAAATAGGCCTGGGCGGTGAATTCTGCTCCATTCGCGGAGTTTGTAGAATTTTTTGCACACTGCGCTCTGCGGAGCCCGCGGACTGCAGAAAACTGCGCTTTGCGTAGTGTAGCTGAGTTTTTTCACCACTCGCGTTTGCGAGCACTGAGCTACCGCTTGGGTAGAATTTCTACCCGAGTGGTAGGAAGACTAGGGTGAACAGCAGTTCAGACTACACTCTCCGCCACTTGCAGAACTTCACAGAGTTTTTTTGTAAATTTGCAGAGTTCTACGTAGAAAAAAAGCACAAACTACCCCCAGGCTTATTAATAACCAACAATACTAACTATGTAGAGTAGAGGACACATATAAAGGGAATCACAAAATGGTTTTTGCTTAAGAAAGAACACACCATAAAATTATGTATGCTGGCAGATAAGAACAACAGAGATCATCCTTCCTGTCTATGTTTTGCCCGATATTGTCATATAGTCTAAACAAATGTTCTCCGACTTAACTATTGCCTACTCAGTCCTCTTTGGGTCTTTATAAATGTATGTATTTTTGTATCTCTGCTTTCGTAGGAGGAAAATTCAACTCATACATTACTCCTTCCTTGCTACACTATTTTCTAATGCTACCCCTCATTTCTGTTTATTATTGTGATGTCATGCATTACTTCTGTAGGAAGCCTATATCATTCAAACGAGATTCTAAATCTGATTTGCTAGAACATAGCAACAGCTGATAACAAAACGTGTTACCCACTGTTGCTAGGTCATAAAGATCTTCCAGGCCAGGCTCTAAGGACTCTCTGAGAGCTAGTCAGTACAGTGCTGCGTTTTTGCTTTAACTGAAAGCAGAAAGCACAGCTACAGGAAGGGTGAGGAAGGAAGGGGAAGGCGGTGGGGGTGGTTTAAGGATGGCAGCTAAGGTATGGGACCCACAGCCTTTCCACTATGTTTACATTTTTCAGTCTCAGTTGAATTCTGCTTTAAATAAGAATGGAGTACTGAGTACTTAAATTTGAACCAAGTCTACTTTCTTACCGTTGAAGAAGTGGGTCTTCAAAATGTTGCTGTCTTTGAAATGAATTCTCTAGACTATCACCAAAAATGGCTAGGAAGACAGAAATGACTTCATCGGGGTCATAGTTGCATTGCCGTAGAGCAGCAGCTACTTCTTTGTAGTCAGTGATAACTGGAAGGGCGCTCTGTATGGGAAGAGAACAAGGACAATGGTGGTGGTCAGCCAGAAGTGGTGCGTTGGTAGCAGAATGTATGGGATTAAACACTGCCTTGGAAACAAAACCCTTAAGCTAGAGGAGCTCGTGGAAAACCCAGACAATTAACACGATTTTAAATTCATGTATGAGGAGCTTCTATACAAGAAAGTTCCAAACTTGATGTAAGGCAAGTTAAAATGTTTCTCCACCCATCAGATAGGTTTGCCTGCATATTATGGGGGCAGTTTAACCTGAGACAAGGGAGATGCTACGTTCTTTATAGTTGTGAATGTTGCATACCATAGAATGTAAATTGTTGGATTTGTGAACACAAATTCTTGACAGTACTACTACTCAAAACCTTGTAATGGTGTTGACCAAACAAAATGCTCATAGTTCAAAGAGAGATTAATATGGATGTTGGTCAGATATGAATTTACCTTAAAAAAATAAAGACAAGAGGTTTTTGTTTAAACAGGAACAAGTTGATTTAATTAAACGCAGTGGCTGTGAGAGTATCGACAGTCTGAAGAAAGTCTCTCATTGTACTGAAGTTTTGGAAGACCATTTATACCATTCGTAAGGTACAATAAACTGATCTGGCATTCTTGGCCTAGTCATAGACAACAAGAACAAACATCAGATAAGGGGGACATAGGTGGCTCTCGACCTCGGGGAGAGCTAGTGTGGGCGGGTGTGATGTGTATGTGTCCAGATGTCCGGCGTGGGGAGCGTGTGATGACTACTTGTGGTGTGTATGCTATGTCCTGATTGGCCAAGCGTTCCTAGCTTTATGTAGCATCTATCATTGTGATATTTTGGGGACATGCGCATTTGGCCAAACGTGTTTTATTAGGGCCAATTTCCTCAGACCAGTTTGTGGTGTAACCACCTATCTGTGGGATCGATCAGGGTTTTCCCTAGGTGCATGTTTGTCTGTGGGCTAAGGGTAATCCCACCATGACCTGTCATTCGGTAGGCTTGGGGTTTGGATCACAGGGCCTGTCTGATGATGTATCTCTGACTTGGGGTTGATGGAGAAGGGGCCCATCTTTGATGAATCCGGAAGCAATTATATGAGTTCATTGTAATGTGTACAATTAACATGGCAGGCATTGATATCATTTTTACCAACATCCTCAGTATTGTGCATACAGTTGTCATAGCATACATCAATATTGTCCTTACTGATATTGACATTGTTATGCGTGCATAGATTATGACATACATTGAAATTGTTTCTACTGGTATCGGCATTGTTATGCATGCATAGATAATAGCATACATTTACATTATTTCTACTAGTACCAACATTGTTATGCAAGCACATTTTATTGCGTGCATCAATATTACATTTATTGGGATTGCCATGGTCGGGCTCGCATATATCATGGTGTGTATTGACATCACATTCACGGAAATTAACATAGACCTAAAACTAAAAAGTTTGTATGAATCATTCAATTTTGTGGCATGCATTTGAGTGGAACAAAAGTTCTTAAAACCTGAAATAGTATGTGTGAACTGAGACAGAGCTTAATTAGTAATGCACATGACAACGCAAACACAAGTTTATAATCAGCACTGCCACCAGAGCTAGCACACATACATTAAATAACCTAACTGACCAACCTAACACTGTATATCTTCAGTGGCAGAGATCAGTCAAAACAAAGGCCAAACAGTACATTAAAAATAACTGTTTGAGCATGATATCAAGAGCAAAGTTACAAGCTACAATGAGCTCGAAAAAGACAGACTTTTGTAAGCCATTCAGCTTCAAGTGATGGTAATGATACATGGCATGTGATAAACATAATAAAAATTCATATTTTCTTCAACATTTCCCATATAAAAAAACACATTGCTGGGGGCGGAGTTTGCCTGGCCTGAAGATGGGTGCGTCTTTGGAGAGATCCTTCGGCCACACTGAATATCCTGAATAATCCTGCACATTGACAAAATTCAAATGGCTGGATAAGCGCCTACTGGCATAGATAAAATAGCCTCAGCAGAGGCGGCAAAGAAATCGGCCCGTAACAACGAGCGGTGAGGTGGTGTGTCAGAGCCTGCACAGTGACCCGGAAAGAGAAGACATACTGGGCCGGCTGAATGAGAGAGGAGTGGTCAACAACAGTGAACAGTGAGCGTCACCCGCAACACAGCGGGAAAAGCGAGCAGCACTTGGGGACAGCTGAGCTATTGGCGCCGGCTGCCTGAGAACATCTGAGTGGCAACCGGGTGCAGGTCATGAGGCTGCAGTGGAGGAGGGCCTAACGCTGGAGCAGAGGCTGTAAAGACCTGCGGCCCGGTAGGAGCATCCCGCCTGCTGTGTACTGCCCGAAACCAACACTGATAGAGGCCTGACAGCAAATCGGAGAATTGGGTATAGCACAAAGGGGAGGACGGCTCTCTGTGAGCAGCGAGTAATGCTTAATTAAGCAGGAAACGCCCGGGAGTAGGAGAAGACACTCTCTAGAAGTACGCAGAAGGTGCTGTACTACACACAAGCAGTTCTTTGGGTCCCATAACACTGGTATGACGCATATGTAGCGAAGTCATCAGTTAAGTTCAGAGGTGTCACACGGTGGGAAAGAAGCTGAGAGAGTTTGTGCTGGAGAGTGCAGATTATAGTGAGCAATAGACTGAGCCCTGTGACAGGGAGAGAAGAGGTACTAGTGTGACACTTGCAGTGAACTCCAAATACAGAACAGGGACCTCCCCCTACTAGAACAACTGCGAGGCAAAATGGGGAAAACAGATAAAACACAGCCTAAATTACAATTTGAGCAACATAGGACTCTCAGCACATGCAGGGATGAGCAAGCTAAAACAGAGCATGAAGCGGAAACTGCAGAGACATCGCTGGTGGGGTGGAGGGGGGGGGACCTGCGTCAGATATTATCTGCTATGAAGACTACCCTAACCATGATAGATGGTAAGTTAGACATGCTAACATATAGGGTTGATAGGCTATCTGAGAGAAAGGATAAACAGCCCAAAAGAATGGACCTGGTGGAGTACAGAGTATTGGACAATGAAGACACCCAGGGCAAGATAGAGGACTCCCAGAGACAACAGGAGAAGGCGATATCAGCACTGCAAGCTAAAACAGAAGAATTAGAGGCACGATCAAGAAGAAACAACATCAGAATCATATGCGTTGCAGAGTACACCAACACTGGTCATAGGGAGAGATTTGTCGAACAATTACTTGTGGAGGTACAGGCAGAGACACCTTTTCCAAACTGTTTGTGGTAGAAACAGCCCACAGATCCCTGGCCCCTCGCCCACAACCAGGAGCAAGACCGCACCCTATAATAGCGAGAATTTTAAATTATAGAGACCGAGACTCAGCTCTAAGATGCTCCAGGGAGCTGAAGATATTCAGATATGAGGGGACAGAGATCTCGCTGTACCCGGATTTCATGCCACAGGTCCAGAAAGCGTGCAAAAAATGTATCCCAGCAAAGAGGAAGCTACTGGAGATTAACATACCCTATGCCTTGTTATATCCTGCATGTCTGAAAATATCTATGGACCGCAAGCAGACTATGAATGAAACAGCCTAGACAATCTGTATATACCTGAGCAACAACACTCTATGGAGAGTCAATGGAACGGTATATTGAATCACTGTAAGAAATGTACAAAATGACTATAAGATGGCACGACTGTTCTCAGAAAGAAAGATATAATAAAGCAAACAGAGAACAAGGGGAAAGGGTGGAAAAGAAGTGACATCACCCTGAACACTAGAGACACCTAAATGTGCATGATGAGTTAGTGCAGCCCTCTCTGCAAGCTGTGCAAACTGTGCAGAGGGGTTTGGTGGGCAGCTCATGACCACGAGTGTGTACCACAACATAGATGTTAATGTGGGGTTGTTTGAAGGAGGGGGGAGGGTGGTGTTAATGGGAGGGCATGCAGTGAGTTATGTCTTTGACGCGATTGGGGCATCGAAGTAGGCGAGAGGAGGGTGCAGGGGATTGGTTGAAAGTAGGACACAACAATTGGCGCACTTTTGTTCCCATAATGAGAAATGCTACCGCATGTGAGACACAGATCCAGATACACAAAATTACTTGTAGGCAGAGAGATTACACAGGTGCATAGATCAAAGACGCTAATGATGTGAAATGTAAAGGGTCTGAACAAGCATTGGAAAACTAGACACGTGCTAGCATACCTAGACAGGCATAATGTGCAGGTAGCATTGCTTCAGGAGACACATTTCACCAAGCAATCTGAGATGAGCATTGGAGCTAGATGGGCAACAACACGCATTGCTTCCTCTTACTTCTCTTATGCAAGCGGGGTGCTTCTATTGGTGAAGAAGGGGACTCCGTTTGCATTGCAGTATGCCAAAACGGACACACAAGAATAGAATTGTCCAGGGAGACGTTAGTGGTACAACCCTGATACTGATCAATATGCCCCAAATATTGGTGATCAGGGTTTCTTTGCACAAATTTGGGTGCAACTTCATGAACTGGCACCAACGGCGATCATATGGGGAGGAGACTTTAAAACATGCATGAACCCAGTACTGGAGAGAGGCACATAGACCACCAGATATGATAAACAGGCTGCAAAAGAGCTAAGGGTGGGCATGGTGGAGCAAGGGCTGGTGGGCTTGTGGAGAATAAGGCATCCGAATAAAAAGGGAGGGCACGCATACCTCTCTCACACATAACTCCTGGTCTCTAATAGACTTCTGTCCGGGAACTTAAAGAAGTGAGCACCTGGATGATATCAATAGAGCATATAACGAAGATACTTTCAGACCATGCCCCGGTATGCTTAGAACTCCCACTGCCCACACATACGACCAGACGAAAGAACGAAGGCCATTGTAGAATTCTTCAAACACAACTCAGGCTCAGTGTCAAGCCCGCAAACACTGTGGAAACACTTTAAGGCGACTCTCAGGGGATTCTGTATTGGTAAAGGGGCAGGGGTCCTGAAAGATATATGCCAGCAATTGCGCATACTTGAAAGAGACATCCAAGAACTAGAGAAAGAGCATGCACAGACACTAGTGGTAGAACTGCTAGCTAAGATTCACACAAAGATGTCGGATTATCAGGAGATGGCGGACCGAGAGCTCTGCTTTCTCACACGCAGACAATGCCACAACAGTATGGGGAAGGTGGTAGACTGGGGTGCACATTGGCGCAGACTTTGCAAACCACACGAGTGCCCACACAAATAGTGCAAATAATGGATGAGCACGGCAAAACATGGCAGGATACCCCGGCAATACTCAAAACCTTTAAAGATTATTATTACGCACAACCATATTCCACACGCCTGCAAGCCACAGAGGGAGAGACAGAGGACTATTTGCAAGATATTGCTATGGCCTGGCTCTTGGATGGGCAACAGGTATGTTTCATACAGCCTTTTACAGAAGAAGAGATCAAAGACGCTATAAGAAACCTGCCTAAGGGCAAAGTCCCTGGTACAGAAGGGTTCACCGGAGAATTTGTATCAGGAATTTGAGGAGCTGTTTGTGCCACAAATATTTGAAATATATAAGGAAGTGTATAAGCAGGCCCTGCTTCCCCCATAGCTCCGAGAGGCATTATTAATAACTATACTTAAACTGGATAAAAGTTCGGAACTTTGCGAATCATATAGGCCGATGTGGCTTTTCAATATTGACGCCAAAATACTGGCAAAGATACTGTTGACTAGAATGCATCTCTAATGCAGCATCTGATCTTGCCAACTCAATCGGGATTTATACCCACAAGATCAACAACCCATAACTTATGTGCCCTATTTGCCCTATTTCATCGGCTTGACCCAGACTTACCGGCTGCGCTATTAGACTCAACAAAAGCGTTTGACTCAGTGGAGTGGAGGTTTAAGTTTACAATATTGCCTAGAATGGGATCACCCCAGACATTCCTCCACTGGGTTAAACTACTGTATACCAAACCAGTGGTTAGAGCGAGGATGAATGGGAACACAGCGGAATCATCGCCCATTTACAGAAGAACAAGACATTGTCATAGAGTGCAGTGGCGTGTCATAGTGTAGAATGGAGTGGTGTATTGTTAAGTGTATGTTGGTATAAATTATTATTTTGGGAATCCTCTTAGGTACTGCAGTACTTCCTAGATAGTATTGTGATACTCGTTAATATGTTTTTAAAATATATAAAACGCTAAAAATATTAAGACTTTGATAAAGTGCCTTATGTCTTTTTAGTGCAAAAACAACAGTTGATGGGCAGAATGCAGAACAATGTCATACATTCACCCCAGTACAGAGATCTGGTCCTAAATCCATCGTTTTTTTGCACTCCACACCACCCCAGTTCAGACATGGCCATATGCAAATCAGCCTTGACCCTGTGCCTCATGGGAACAGTCCAGCTCGAACTGCCAAGCCATGTCTTTACTGGACCGGAATCAAGCATCCTAGGACCATTTTCAGCCGTCTTCAGCCAGGATAGCTTGACTCCCGTGGTGTGGAGAGCATGGGAGAGTGGGATGGGTATGCTTAGATGTGAGTCCCATGCTCTCCACACCACTGGAGTCTGCCAAGCCATGTCTTTACTGGACCGGAATCAAGCATCCTAGGACCGGTTTCTGGCCATCAGCCGTCTGCAGCCAGGATAGCTTGACTCCAGTGATGTGAAGAGCATGAGACTCACGTCTGAGTATACCCATCCCACTCGGGGTGACAAATGCAAAAACAACAGTTGATGGACAGAATGCAGAACAATGTCATACATTCACCCCAGTACTGAGATCTGGGCCTACATCCATCTTTTATTTGCACTCCACACCACCCCAGTTCAGACATGGGCATATGCAAATCAGCCTTGACCCTGTGCCTCATGGGAACAGTCCAGCCATAACTGCCAAGCCATGTCTTTACTGGACCCGAATCAAGCATCCTAGGACCATTTTCAGCCGTCTTCAGCCAGGATAGCTTGACTCCCGTGGTGTGGAGAGCATGGGAGAGTGGGATGGGTATGCTTAGATGTGAGTCCCATGCTCTCCACACCACTGGAGTCTGCATTCTGTCCATCAACTGTTATTTCTGCATTATGTCTTTTTAGAGCATAACACCATTGTAATACCTTATATCTGACATAGAAACCCAAAACACAGCCAAAGTGTGTTCTAAACAATATGGCTGGCTTTTAATTTTATAAGGGCTAGCACATTAACCAATAGTATGGTGTTTTGCACTACACACCACACCACTGTATGACACCACTCTAATCTACAATACTCTATGCCACTTCATTCTACTCCACTGTACCACACTCTACTTCATGACCCTCCACTGTATGACACTTTACACACTCTACAATACTGTACTACACTTTGGAACTCTATGACACTGTATTTCAGTCTACGACACTCCATGCAATTTCCTCTAAGCCACTCCACGCCAATTTACTCCACCTTACTGTGACACACTGCTCCAATTTACTCAACACTATTACACTTTACACCACGCTATGCCTCTCCACTCTACAACACTCAATGCCACTCCACTGTACCACACTCTATAACAATCTACTCCACTCTAAAACACTGTACTAATCTCTATGCCACTCCACAACACTCTTGTATGACACTCCTACAGTCGACAACACTCCACTCTGACAATGTACTCCACTCGATTCCACCATATGCCACTCTACGACATTCTACTCAACAACACTCTAAGACATTTTACAACAGCACTAGGACACTCCAGTCCACTGTATGCCACTCCACTCTACTCCACTGTATGCCCCTCCACTCCCCGCCACTCTACTGCATGCTACTACAGTCCCCTCAATGACACAGCACTCCACTCTATGACACCCCACTGTACTCTACAACACTCTGCGCCACACCACTCCACTCCATTCCACTCTATAGCACACCACTACACCCCACTACACTATAGGACACCTTACTGCATTCCATGCAACTCCCTCTATGCTACTCCAACCCACTTTACTCCACCAACAATGTAAGGACATACGTAGGCTGTAAAGTAGGTACTCAGACGGGCAATCACATGTGACCAATGTATGACTACAGGGCTCACCCCCACGGAACCTCCCTGTTGTAAGAAATTACAGAGGAATAAAGACTGAAATGGAGTAAAACACAGATAAAACTGTTATTTAAGAACTGTGATATTGTTAAATGCCTTGGCGTGCATGCAAATCTGGTCCTGAAGAAAGCCATACTGACTCTTTTCGGCTGCTTAAACATGTCGACCTACTCTGAGGATGTGAGAGTTTATTGGTTTACCGCAATACATCCACCACTACTTTTAATCCTTGACCAAGGTCACCACTATTAAAATAGACAACATTGGTTGGCACCTGAAGACCATTTTAAATTCACCTATTTCCTCTTTTGAGAAACAAAAAACACAAAAAAACTTGCTCTGCTATAATCGGGCTTTGAGGTAAAACAGGGGGTGGTGATGGACGGAGCATCTGAACCAATCAAACATTCACACCCAGTCAACAGATCTGGGTTTAATCCATCACCGTTCTTTAGCCCACTTTGCCACCCCAGTTCAGACATGGCCATACGCAAATCAGTCTGACCCTGTGCCTCATGGGAAAAGTCCAGCCCGAAATGGTAAGCCATGCCTTCCCTGGACCGGAAACAAGCTTCCTAGGACCGGTTTCTGGCATTTACAGCCGTCTTCAGCCAGGCTTGCTTGAATCCAGTGGCAAAGTGAGCAAGGGACTCACGTCTGAGCATACCCTGCCAACTTATGGCGAACAAAGCGGTACAAAAGGGGGTGGTGATGGACAGAGCATCTGAACCAATCAAACCCTCACACCCAGTTAACAGATCTGGGTTTAAGCCATCACCGTTCTTTAGCCCACTCGGGCATTGAAGCACAACCTTGATTCACAAGATGTCTCTCTCAGGTGGGACCCCAATGATGACGCATGCCACCAACAAGTTTGGTGGGTGAGGGGTATTTTGCTAAACCTATAGGCATTTTGGCTCATCAAGCAGACTTATAAATAAGTATGGTAGCGTGCTAGCTTTTCGATGTTGTATATATTTATACAGGAAGGTAAGTGTGCTCACATCTTACTCTCTTTTTGATATCCTTCTATAGTCTATGAGCACCAAAAGCATCAAATAGACATCAGGGTGTTGATCCTACACAAAATTAAAGCCCTCTGGCGGCCAGTATTTCATAAATAAGGCTAAAAAGGGAACCAGTATAGGCATCTTCCATCACACCTTCTAAGATGTAGCTGCCATGCCCCCTTGACTCCTTTTAAATGGTCCCAGCACTGCTTGTGGGTGTAATGAAAGGAAGTGGTGCACTGTACTGCAGACAAGAGGGCTGTTTACTTTCTCTCTAACCTGCCATGTGTGAACTTATTGAGAACACCCTGGAGACTCTTGCAGCCCCGCCTGCCTACTGTTTCCCATCGCAGCACATCAGGTGTTGCAAGCCTGTGACACATTAATTATCTTTTTTTTTAAAAAAGCAGCTCATTGTTTACAAAGTGTCTCGCGCCACACCACAGAGAACAGACCCTGCACATGAGCAAACTTTTACGTTTCGGAGCAGCAACCCACCTCTTATGCTCAGAGCAGACCATTAGTTCCCCCTTGGTGTTTATGTGCTGCAACCTGTTCTATCAATTCTATAAATAAGTTCTGCTACTGCCTGTGCCAGCCACCTCCCTGTTCAATATCCTGGGTGCCCAGTGTAGAGAAGGGATGCTGATGCCTCCAGTGTCTTTGTTTAATAGCGATATTAATAGAAATTATCAGTACATTTGCTGTCAGAAAAAAGTGATCATCCTTTTAGCAACAAGGGGATTAGATCTATTATGAGTACAGAAAATCTGAAAGAAAACTGAAAAAATTACAGACAATAATAAGAGCAGAATTATATTTGAAACATGAATGCGCTTTATGAATGAGTGGTATGCTATCAATCAAAATCACAATAGATTTAATGGAGTAAATCTAGCATAGATATAAATGAATGAACATTACACACATGGTGAGATAGATAATGTATTGATGCCCCACACTCTGATCCGCTAGCTTTCTCCACCATCCCAGCTAGGCAACCCCCAAAATGTCTGCTTGTGCTGGGGAAAACATGACATCATATCTGCTCCAAACGAAGGGATGATGGACGGGACACCCAAGGGGACTGTCATGGTTAAGGCAATCACCTCCCTCTATCTGAACAACATCAAAAATTCAAAACAAACCATAAATAACAAAGTTTATAAGCAATAAACAATTTTGAGGTCAAAGAAACAGTATTATGTGTTTAATCGCTCCAAATGTACATGAAGCTCTTAATCCAAGTAGAATCCTTTGGGTATCACAACTAATAGTATATTTGGATTCTAGTTGACATCATTTTCTCACATGATCACCTCCTCTCTATTTGTTTTTCTTGCTATTCTGTCAACTACATAAAGGTTCATTTGATCTTCAACACGAGTTTGTTGCTTGTTACAGTGGGTAGTATATCAGAAGTCCCAGTTTTTGATTGCTTGAATGTGTTCGAAAATATGCTTGAATATGTTCAGAATTTTTTTTTCCAAAGCAAAAGTTGTGTTGATGTTGTACTTTGTTAGATCTGGGGTCTCTAGTTGGCAATGGTATACACCTTTGTCCGAATAGGGACCCTTGCTTCTAAGTCAGGATAAGGGGATTACACTACTGGATAACCCCTGTTCACCCGCTTGGTAGCTTGGCACGAGCAGACAGGCTTATCTGAGAGGCAGTGTGTTAAGCATTTGTGAATATAAACAGTAATAAAGTGAAAACACTACAGATGGACACCACACAGTTTTTATACAAATAAGTACTCTTTATATAGACTTAACACAAGACCACAAATGACAAAAATCCACAATACTGTACTTAAGACTGACTTAAACATGGTAGAAGTTGCTTAGTTCAAGTTGGTGATAAATGCACACACTTCTCACACAAGTGACTGGATGCGTACTGCAAAACAAACAAAAAGCTTGCAGAGGGAGAGGCATTGCTTCCGTGCTCCAGGGGAGATAATGCGTCACGCCTCAATGCTTGCGCAGAGTAGGGGATGCGTTGTGATCCTTACCGGTGAGGGGTGATGTGTAGGTTCCTTGGCCTGCTGCCCTGTTGCGATGCGCAAGATGGCGCCTCGATGCAATGCGACAATTCTGGTGCGATGCGAGAAGATGGCGCCCTTGATGCGACAATGCGAAGATGATGCGTGCACGCCCTGGCAGCCTTGCGACTATTCTGTACTTTGGAGCTGCGACAGGCCCTGCAACACGTTTCTCCAGTGATGCGATGGCGACCCTCTCGATGGCATCATGCTTCTCCGGTGACGCAACAGCAGCCAGCTTCGATGAAGACACACTTCCTGGGAAATGCGGCGGCAACACTCTTCTCCGGCGATGTGACGACTACAGCTGCGGCGGTGACGCGTTTCTTCTGGTTGGGTTGCGCTTCCAGCTCCCAGCGACACGCAGGCTTCTGCAGATAGAATTTCCAGCATGGGAATTCAGAGAGGAGAAGGTGGTGAAGACTTTTGTCCCTGAGACTTCAGCAGGAGGCAAGTACAAGTTCAAGCCCTTGGAGTAATATTCTGCAAGATGATAAAAGTTATTTAAAAGTTCCTTCTCCTTTCCTTGGCAATAAAGAAACCAACGCAGGCCAACCCAGGAAACAGCACACTGGCAGAGGGGCAGTCCAAAACTCCTGCAGCTTCCTTTGTTCTTCTCCTTGGCAAAAGGTTCATCCTGTTCCCAGAAGTGATCTAAAGTTCTTGGGTCTGGGTCCCAATATTTATACTGCTTTTCTCTTGGTTCTCTGAAGGCAGAGGGGCCTTTGCCTAGTACAAACCCGTTCTGGAGAACTCTGTTACATGACTCCTTCTTTCTTTTCACAGTGCAGGGCCTAAACATCAGACGCCCCACAGGAGGTGGAGCCAGCATTGTGGAGGGAAAGCTCAGCCCTGGAGCACTTTGTTGACATGATTCCTTCTCTTCGTTCACAGTGCAGGTCAGAGACATTAGCGCACCCCAGGGGGTGGAGCAAGCAATGTGGAGGGAAGGCCCGGCCCTATTCAGGTCCCAGGTGCAACTCCTCCATCCCATCTAGATGCAGATCTCCCTATTCACCACTGGGCTGACTCATTCTGTCTCCTGGAATCCCCAATCCCTTTCACTCAAACGCCAGACAAGGAATACACAACTTAACAGAGGCAGGCTTGGATAGTTAGACAAGAAAATACCTACTTTCTAAAAGTGGTATTTTCAAACACAGAATGTTAAAACCAACTTTACTGAAAGATGTATTTTATCATTCTGAATTCAGGCATACTAAACTCGAATTTCCACCATGTTCCCTGAGTCAGTTAGGATTATAAAATTTAATAATCTAACTGTCCATTCTGGCCTATGGAGAACAGGTAGCCTTGCAATAGTGAAACACGAAAATGGCTGTAATTCAATATTCGGACATGCTACACACACCAGGACATGTTCTACCTTATACTTACAATGCACCCTGCCCTTGGGCCTACCTTAGGGGTGTCTGATATGAAGAAAAGGGAAGGTTTAGGGACTGGCAAGTGGGTGCACTTGTCATGTCGACATGGCAGTCACAGACTGCACACAGGCCTTGCAATGGCAGGCCTGAGACACACTTTACAAGCTGCTTCTGTGGGTGGCACAACCAGTGTTGCAAGCCCACTAGCAGCATTTGATATACCAGCCCTGGGCACACATGGTGCACTGTACTAGGGTCTGACAAGTAAATCAAATAACTCAATCATGAGGTCACTAATCAATACACCAGTTTTAACATAGGGAGCACTTTCACTGTGGCACTTAATAGCAGTGGCACAGTGCCCAAAGCATATAACCAGCAAAACATATCAAAGACAGAGGAAGCAAACCGACAAAATGGAAGGGAGACTCACGCCAATGATACCAGGTCTAACATACTTTAATTTGTAAAGACATTAAATGAAATCTCAGAAATTGTCTTATTTCCTGTTCCTTTCCATTGTTCCAAATAAAGGTTTTCATTGATATACAGCAAGTGCATGCTCTGTAATGTTTGCATCTCTTCTTTTAAAGCAAAATTCAACCGAACAATGCGTTGTTACTTTCTGAAGCAACTATGAACTGTCTTTAAGAGATTTGGCCTTCCTGTATGTTAGATAGGATCCTAGCAAGTCTTTTAAATCTGGGTCATCTTTAATAAGATTTCATTGTTTTTGGTATGATTCTCTTGATTTGCTTGGACTAATGGTGTATGTCATAATCATTCTGATAGTTTGTATTTGGTTATTTCCTTTCTCCGTTTCTAGTTTTGGAGTGTGTTTGTTAACTTCTTAGCTGCGGCGGCTATTCCACCGCAGTGCTAAGGGGGAGGGGGGGCCGCACGGTGCTCCCGTGCTCATGCAGGAATTGCTCCGTCACGAGCCTCGGGTGGGCTGTGCTTGTGACGGAACGGTTCCGTCACGGCCCCGCCCGCCTAATAGAACCTTCAGCGCAGGCGTGAAATTCGCGCCACGCAGGCGCGGCTAGCAGGCCGTGACGGAACCGTTCCATCAACAGCACAGCCCACCCGAGGCTCGTGACGGAACGGTTCCGTCACGAGCAAAAAAGGGGTTAATATCTATGCATGTTTGTTGCCTTTTGTAGACCTTATTGCAAAATTGTCTCCCGGTACTACTTACTTCTTGATATACTTAAGATATGTTTCAGGAACTTGAATTCTGTTGATCAATTTTTCCTTAATTTTAGAAATTCACAATATTATAAGTTCTATTCATGTTTCTCCGGGTGGTGACTGGTGGCATGAAAACGCTGTAGTAATTGTTCCCTTGCAATTTAAACTGGTCTTGATCCATTCCATCCTCTATATAAATTGTTGCATCCAGGAAGTTAACACTCTTGCTGCTAAAACTCAGTAGTGAATTTCAAATTATAATTATAATTTTTCGACAAATCTCTCATTTAATTCACACACACTCTTAAACCCACCATCTCATTTGCCTACTACACACATATCATTCTGTAATTGCCTACAAGTTGGTGAGCCGTCAAATCCCCACCAAGCTCCTAAATGATTGGAACAGCACTAGAATAGGTTACATTTTTGACTGAAAATAAATCTCCCAAATCTGAATTATATCAGCAAGTTCTAACACCTCAATTCTGACGAGATTCAAAGTGGTGTTTGCTGTCCCGTTCAGTGGAAAAGATTTGTATATCCCCAAATGCTCAAATATTTGAATCACACTGCTTCCAGTAACAAAGATGTGCAGATGATGGCCAGCTATATTGTACGTCGGGTGACATTTGGCCTGAAGATAAAGCCCACTGAATCTCTGGAACATGTCTACTTTTCGAAGAGAAACAGATGCCTTTATCTGAGCAGCTCAACATTGATGTGGTAGGGTTACAGTAAAATAGAAATCCACAGATGCTGGGGGATGCCAAGCGGTCAGTGAGCAATGCCAGGAACATCATTATTCCATTTCACTCTGAGAATACTGTAATATTCTAGGTCAAATGCGTTTTCAATGACAAGCAATGCCAACTGAAGTCTCTCAGGTACTCCTTTTACTGAACTCTAGCCATTAAGTATAAGTTGCAAGATCTCTGCTACTGTCAGATGAAGACTGATTATATTATGGCTAGAACCACCGCCCACACTCCCCCCAGTCTAGGAAAAGCAAATATTGTACTTAATCCCCAAGAAGTACAAGCACATAACTACAGTATTGAAAGTAATGTACTTGCTGACTTGAAGAAATAAATATATTCAAAGCTCTGTGACCAACACACAAGATCTTCATGTGCTAGATCCATGCAACTTATTCTCAAGAAGACTACACACTAGATCTGGATGGATGTATGACATTACAACGCATACTTTTACCACGCATGCCTTTACAACGCGGTTTTTACATCGCAAACCTTTACAACGCATAGCGCTTTGGGGTGCTGGATAGTGAAAAGTTTAATTTACTATTCCAACTCCAGTCCCCGTGGACACTAGGGAAGGTGTTGGATAGTAAATTAAACTTATTCCCTATCCTAGCGCGCTCCCCAGCGCAATGCGTTGTAATGGTTTGCGTTGTAATGGTCGCGTTGTAATGGTAGTGCGTTGTAAAAGTTTTGTTGTAAAGGTTGTTCACCGATCTGGATATCAGATGTAAGTCTGGGATGCTAGGTCTGGAAGCCGAGACCTGACCAATTAATCTAATGTAATCCTGAGGTTTATTTGGGGGGGGGGGGGGGGGGGGGGAATAAACCAATTTAATAAAGTGCACCGATCTTCGACGTCCATACAACTTGACAAAACATGTAACACAGTATGACTTACCAAGAATCAATTCTATGACAGTGCCAATTTGATCAGATTGCGATGGTCCAAGAGTGAAAAGAAAAAAACAAGATGGAAGATTCATTATGGAGGCATCATTTGGAATATTGTGGGCTGCTTTCTGTGTCCACTGTAGATCAAAATGGTCCAGGAATGGCCCATAAGGTTTCCTTTTAAAACAGTCATTCAGCTCATGGTCAAAAAGGCTCTCTTTCCTCTCCCCTGTGGCTCAATATATTTCTCCCATGTCTAGGCAGCTCATACACCTGTCGCAGTGAACCACCTGATCATTGCTAACATCAGGCACAAATCACCCACCCATGAGTCTGTTAATATTTGAAAAAGATGATTTCAATATGAATGATAAGATTCATGTATAAAAATGTGTGAACTCCATGTCGACCCAGACCTCAGGAATATGTAGTTAGGCAGGCCCAGAGACCCAGGCCCAATGTCACTGAATGACAGATCACAGGTGGGGTGGTACCTAGTTAGCAGAAAAAAATGTGAACATGAATTCCCAGATGAATCCCACAGATTGGTGCAGCGACACCACAATGGTCCAGGGAGATTGGCTCCAATAAAGCACATATGGGCGGAGGGGTGCACGCTTTCCTAAAACACCATACAGTCAGATGCCACATGAAGTTATGAACACGTAGCCAATCAAAACACAGCACCCACAGTACATGCAGTGACCACATGCTCACGATGCTGGACATCTGCACACGTTACCCACTGGTCATATTGTGTCCACACAAGATCTAGGCAACCTGGATTCCTCATCCAAAACCTTAATTTATGGCTTTAAAAACAAAGGTACACATTCTTTATCAAAAAAGTATCCCCAGAACATTTGTATTGCATTCAATGAACTGTATAAAAGTCTAAGTTAGACCGATTGTAAATTGAGACAGTCTTCAGACTATATGCCTGTGACTGAGCTTCCGGATGAGTTGTTTAATTAAGGGAACTGTTTCTGTTTTGCCAAACGCCTCTTGTCGCATGTTTTTTCAAGGTATTTTTTGTTCAAGCAACAAGACCTTTGGGACACTGATCGAGTATCTTGGCTGTTCTGACCCGTCAGGGATGGTGAACAGAGCACACAGAAGTTACTACGAGACTGCATGTAGCCCATTGAAACGATCGTAAATATATCAAATAAACAAATATACACCAGCGGAGAGACTTTCCACTATGTGTTTTTGTTTCTTCTTTTTCTGAGGTGTCCTTTCTTTGTGTTCCTGGTTTTGTTTTCCTACTATGTTCCAGGTCCAAGTTAACAAGAGCACAGGATTCAAATAACCGTGTGTCCCTCCTTAAGCACTATTGCTATGAGCCTCGCCCTAACTCCCCTTTTAGCCCTGCATAACTTTCTACATTTTGCACAGGTCATAGGAAAATAAAGTTGTTATATATCTACTAGTGCAAGATATGCCACATTTGTGCAAGTGATCTAGGTGGACACAGCTGCTGTATCTTAATAAAGGGCCTTGTATAATTAAACATTCACAAGACGCAATCAACTTCCTTAAAGGCTTTACTAAAGTGAAAAAAGGTTCCCAAAAATTGAGAGCTTTATTTTCATTACAAAATATCTTTACAGCCTTTAAGTAAAAGATGAATAAGTATACTGTACTAACTGACCTAAGCACAATGAAACCATTAACATTGTACATGGAAAATTATTTTATCAAGTCCAGTTTTCTGTTACCTTGACCTGCTGGATTCTCTGCTTAACGAAGTTCAAGTTCATTTCCCAATCCAGAGGTAATATAAGCCAAGCGCCTGAATTGTCATCAAAGTACTTGCACACATTAGTCCTTCCCTATGGAAATAAATCAGAAAATTATATATGTCATTACTTTTGATTGTAAATAGAAACACCTGTGCATTTAGCATGTTTACGTTATTGTAAGGCATAAAGGAAAGCACGGTATGGCCAGTGCATAATTTGTGCTGGCGGTTGCATGTAGAGGACCCTGACATTCGGGACCTTACTTTTCGTCATCATATTGTGAACCACAGCAAGAAGGAGAAAACACAGAAATCGTCAAGAGTGACATGAAGAGACAGAAAGTGCTGCAACCTGTAGAGAGCCACTCGGGCTCTCCCATATATTGTATCCACACACACACGCACGCACGCATACCCCGGGGCGGGCTCGCACCGGGGTATAAATAAACAAGGCGGAAGACCGCTCGGGGTCTTTCCGGCTAACCCAGTAACTGCTTCTGTGTCCCTTATTTCTGTACCCACCATCCACGTGTTGGGCCTAGACCCTACACGCTACATTGGCGACGAGGCCGGCCTACCTGCACGCGTGCCGGGCTGCCTCTGTCGGTGGCGCCGCGCTGTGCTTGCTTCCTGTTGCGGAGCCCACCCGCGTTTGCTGTGCCGTCCTGTCCCGGCTCCTGAGGCCCGCCCACGCGCCTCCCCGGAGGGAGCGCCTTCAGCCGGTGGGACTCGGTGTGGAGTCTGGGTGCTTCCTGGCAAGACCTGAGGGTGAGTCTGCTTCTGCCCCGCCAGCGTGACACCCCTGCGTGTCCCTCCCTCCTCCAGCGCCGAAGCGAGTGCGCCGAAGGAAGGATCCAGCGCGACTCACGCGGCAGCACCACGTGGTCTCCGCGAGGCCCAGGACCAGCCCCCAGCCGTCACCGCAGCTGCAAGCGCAGGAGACGCTCACGGAGGCCTGTAACACTCCCCCAGCCCTGCATCCCACGATCGCGGCCCAGGGAAGGTGTCGGAAGTCTATCAACACTGCCTAGCATTAACCAAGGCACAAGTCAACAAGCACAAACAAAGGCAAACTGCCCCTGATACACTGCTGTGAGACTGAAAGACGGTGCGAAGGCCCTGTCTGACACACACGGCCCAGAGAGGAAAGGGAACACGTCTCACACCTGTTGAGGGACAAAATATAACAAGCATAAGCAAAGCCAAGCTGCAGAAAAATAAAGTAAAATTCATTACCCTGAAGGGACCAAGGAGCTGTGCAAGAATCCTAACAACACACAGGGACATACCACCGGAAAGCTCCAGAAGAGCTAGAAGAAAGAAGACTGAACAATGTCTGTAACGGCGCCAGGAGCGGGCCAAGATGGGGCAGGCCAAAGCCCACCTCCGGCAGTCGTGCCCCCACCAGTGGTAGTTGCGCCGCAGCCACAGGCCCAAATCCAAGCCGGAGCCCCCATGCAAGCGACACCCACCCACTTACACTCTGGCGCAGCACCCATTCCCCCGTTTAGCGAGGCGGCAGACCCGGCAACGGCGGCGCTAAGATGGAAGGCGTGGGCTGGGAGGCTCAACCTCTACTTTAAAGGCACAAGGGAGACGGATGGAACTGTGAAAAGGTCGCTCCTCATCCTATATGGTGGGGCAGAGATTTACGAACTGTTCGAATCACTCCCCAACACAGGACCCGAGCACGACTACGACGCTGCGGTCGCAGCATTGAACGCGCACTTTGATCCCCAGCTCAATAATGATTTTGAAAAATTTAAATTCAAACGAGCCTGGCAAACCGAGTCAGAGTCGGTTGACATGTACTACGCCCGGCTCCGCCGACTTGCGAGCACCTGCCCATTTACCAACCCACGAGAGGAGATCCGGGACCAAATCATAGTTGGCTGCAAGTCAAAACTGCTGAGAAAGCTCATTCTCCGCCAACCAGGCATATCGCTAGATGAAATATTGATCCTAGCCAGGTCACATGAGTTGTTCGACGTGAGG
This sequence comes from Lissotriton vulgaris, assembly GCF_964263255.1. Lineage (NCBI taxonomy): Eukaryota > Metazoa > Chordata > Amphibia > Caudata > Salamandridae > Lissotriton > Lissotriton vulgaris. The sequence goes on from NC_141685.1 coordinate 1,845,831,602, forward strand.
GCGGAAGAGATGGAGGCAGCATTACGCACACCGGTGATTGCCCCAGCTACTGCGAGGACGACGCCAATCAAAGAAGAGAGAGTTGACGCAATCCAGAGAAGATTCCCGGCCACTCGCCCACGAAGTGCCCAGTCCAGAGGAAATCAATGCGGATACTGTGGCGAAGACCATCCAGCGACCGCCACGTGTGGCGCGAAAGGAAAGACGTGTCTCAAGTGCGGGCGTTTGAACCATTTCCCCGCAGTATGTCGGTGAGGAAAGTTTAAGCCAGCTGGTCCGAGAGCCAGGGCAGTGACGCTGCGCATCCGACAGCTGTCGCTCGACCACGAGCCACCTCCTTCAGACCACCAGGCTCAAGAAAGACGACCGAGGTATGAGGACGATGAGGACGATGAGGTGTACGTGGTCTCGTACGTAAGCAGAGCATCCACGAGGAGAAGGCCGCCGCCCATGTGCTCCATAGCGGTAGAAGGCACCGAAATTAAAGCCCTGATAGACACGGGGGCATCCGTGAATGTCATGGATTCCGATCAATATGAGAAGATGTCTCCCAAGCCCCTGCTGACACCCTCCACTGCGAGGATTTGCACCTACGGAGGCACGGAACCACTACCGCTAAGAGGGGTGATCCAAACGACTGTAGTTAATGGCGAGTATTCCACGGAAACTCGGTTCCACATCACCGAGGGAAAAAAAGGCATCCTTCTGAGCTGCCACACGGCAGAGGACCTTGGCCTGGTGTTCTTTGCCAATCAGGTGCATCAGGCGCATGCAGACTTCATGCTGAAGGACTTTCCAGAGTTATTTCAGGGCCTAGGAAAACTCAAAGGATGAAAATTCAAGCTACACATAGACACGTCCGTCCGGCCCGTAGCACTCCGATACAGGAGAGTGCCCTTCAACTTAAGGCCACAAGTCGAAGAAGAACTCAGGAAGCTGGAAGACCTTTGTGTCATCGAAAAGGTGTCGGGCCCGACACCCTGGGTTTCCCCACTGGTGGTCGCACCAAAGCCGAAGCAACCTGGGGCAATCAGGTTATGCGTGGACATGAGGCTGCCAAACGCAGCCGTTAAACGAGAACGACATATCACTCCTACCATGGATGATATAGTGGCTGATCTGAATGGGGCGAAATGGTTCTCAAAATTAGACCTCAACTCGGGATACCACCAGCTCGAGTTGGAACCAGCCAGCAGATATATCACCACCTTCTCGACCCATGTGGGACTGCGACGCTACAAACGGTTAAGCTTTGGCGTCTCCTCCGTGGTGGAGGTGTTCCAAAATGCCATACGAGAAGTACTATCCGGACTGAGCGGAGTAATCAACCTCAGCGATGATATCCTAGTCTACTCAGCAACCCTCGAAGAGCATCATGCCCATCTGAGGGCCACCCTCCAAAGACTCGTGGACAGCGGACTGACCCTACACCGGGCGAAATGCTCCTTCTACCAGGAATCAATAGATTTTTTTGGCTACACCTTCACGCGGGAAGGTCTGAAAGTGGATCCCAAGAAGGCAGAGGCGATCAAGGCAGCAAGCACCCCAAGAAACCCCACCGAGGTGCGCAGTATCCTGGGCATGGCCACTTACTGTGGTCGGTTTATACCTAACTTGGCCGCGCTTGCAGAGCCCCTCAGAGCCCTCACTAGAGCTGACCACAAGTGGGAATGGACAGAAACCGCCAACAAGGCATTCCAAAACATCAAAGCCAGTCTCCTCGATGACACCGTCATGGCATACTTCCAACCCCGACGCAGGACAGAACTGATCGTCGATGCCAGCCCAGTGGGCCTGGGAGCTGTGCTTCTACAGGAGTACGGACCCGAAGAGTGGAAACCAGTCGCATATGCCAGCAAGGCGCTGTCGGACACAGAGACCAGGTATGCACAGATCGAAAGAGAAGCCCTGGCCATCAAATGGGCATGTCAACATTTCCACCTTTACCTGTGTGGGCAGGAGTTCACTGTGGTGACAGATCACAAGCCGCTGCTGCCACTGTTTGCAGGGTCGTCCAGGCTCGCACCCCCACGCATCGAACGCTGGGCAGTCCAGCTACAGGGTTACAACTTCAGGATTGTGTTCCGACCAGGGGCGCACAACCCGGCCGACTACCTGTCCCGACACCCCGATGTCGTCAGTCAGTATCCGCCAAGAGAAGAAGGCGTGGAAGCCGAAGAGTTTGTCCATATGGTCTCGCAAGCCGCGTGCCCGGAGAATATGTCACTAAAAGAAATTGGGGAAGCAACCGCCACGGATGAGACACTGGTGAGAGTTCGCCAGGCTCTGGAGGGAAACCGCTGGGCCCATTTCCTTGATGGAGCATCGAGCCTTCGGCTGGAGGTGAGCCACGCGTGACAACAACTGTGGCAAATCCGCAGTGAGCTGAGCGTGGGCGATGAAGGAATCATCCTCCGAGGACACCTCATTGTCATGCCTGAGAGTCTCCAACAGAGAGCGCTAAGTTTAGCACACGTAGGTCATCAGGGCATGGCCAAGACAAAAGCACGCCTAAGGAGCAAAGTATGGTTCCCCGCCATAGAAAGCCAAGTAGACGCCATGATACGCTCTTGCCATGCCTGCACAATCACGGGCAGTGATCCGACCCCAGCACCAGTGATCACGGAGGATGCGCCCCAGACGCCCTTGACATACCTCAGCATAGACTTCGGGAGTTTACCTGATGGCAGACACATGTTGGTCCTTGTTGATTCGTTCTCAAAGTTTCCGATAGTAGAGGTCATATCTTCAACTGCATTTCCACAAGTCAAAAGAGTGCTGAGCCATGTCTTTGCAACCATGGGACTCCCGGATGAAATCAAGTCCGACAACGGGCCTCCTTTTCAAGGGAAAGAATTTCAAACCTACCTCGAGAGCCTCCGGATCAAGCATAGAAAAATCACCCCGCTGTGGCCCCAGGCAAACGGGGAAGTCGAAAGACTGATGCGGACACTCAACAGAGCACTAAGGATTGCGGTGGACAATGGGGAGGATCCGGAAATAGCCCTCGATCAATTTCTAGGAGCCTACCGACAGACGCCTCACAGCACTACAAAATGTGCTCCCGCCCATGTGTTGTTCAAAAAAGCACCCCATGACAGCCTCCCGACCGACAGCACCTGGGTGCCGGAAGAGAGAGATGCCGCAACCATTGAAGCCCGGAGGCGAAACCCCAACCAGAAGGCGAGTGAGCATTGTCACGCAAAGGAGCCCACTCTGAAAGAAGGGGACATGGTGGTAGTGCGAGATCGCCACCCAGGATGGAAGTTCCGCACACCGTACGAGTCGGAGGTGTGGATAGTGGACAAGGTCCAAGGAACAATGGTGACTGCAAAGCGAAATGGACAAGTGGTGAACCGTAATGCGTCATGCTTTAAGAAAATAAGTGAGGCAACTGGAGACCACCAAACCGAGGAAGGACCAGAGGCTGTGGATGATGGAGGTTTAGATCTAGGAGGGCCTGTGCCAAGATCACCCCTGACCAGGCAAAGAGGAGAGAGTCCACTCAGAATCTCACCGCTGAGAGCAACCGACCCAGGACGACCATCAGCGGCGAGAATGGGGTTGTGGGGACGCCGTGTGCCCGGAACCAACGGTACAATCTGAGGCCCAACCCGAGACCCAACCAGCATCTGAGAGACTTTGCCTGGGCATCCCCATAAATCGGGAATATGTGATTGCGGCAAGAACAGAACTAAATTGAAGGAGGGATGTAGAGAGCCACTCGGACTCTCCCATACATTGTATCCACACACACACGCACGCACGCATACCCCGGGGCGGGCTCGCACCGGGGTATAAATAAACAAGGCGGAAGACCGCTCGGGGTCTTTCCGGCTGACCCAGTAACTGCTTCTGTGTCCCTTATTTCTGTACCCACCATCCACGTGTTGGGCCTAGACCCTACACGCTACATAACCCTGACATTCGACAGTACCAAGAGAGGGCTTCTAATAACAACTTTGCGCACCTGAACTTAACTTTTGTACAAATTAGCCGCCGAATATAGTCTGAGAAATGTGATTCTTAAAGATTGCCAAGGGCAAGGCTTCAGTTGCCATTACCTTGTGGGGAGATGCCCAGCGAATTGCTAGCATACATTTCGGCGGTGTGCAACTTTCTGCCACTGGATGTGTTTATAGATGTGTTTATAGTGGGTGGTGTACGGGATGGGACAGATTTGCATAGTTCATCCAACCTGCACGAGGCCTTCCAATCCTGCCCGTTGTTGGTAAGGGGTGGAGACTCCCTTCAGATGGATTTACCAGTTGGCAGGAGCCTTCACTCCTCACCACCACGTAACTTTATGTAATGGGTGAAAAGACTGGCCACTTGTCTAATGAGCACCACAGGTCTGAGCTATATGGGCTGCATCTGCAGGGGAGCATTTTTCGTGCAATAACAGTTCTTAGTGTGAAACATTATATCGTATTACAGTGACCTCTATTATTATTTTCACGATTATTCTGTGACTTAACATGTGTTAAAAATGCAAATATCACCCGTGTATATCAAACTTGATCTACATGAAAATATAGGATGCTGCAACCAAGAAAACCATTACTGCTGCTCCATGTTTTTCTGTTAAGCTATATTTCCATCTTTGTGGCATTTACCAGAAGGAGTCTTTTCTGTGGCCTTTACCACCCTATTGCTCAACCCTTTTTATTAGGTCTAGCGTGACAGCACAACTGTCTGCAAGACGTAATCTTATCCGTACTTTAAAATATGCATGGAGTGGGTTTTGGCGCCATTCAGAGGGCTCTTCTTCTCTCCCCCCATGCTGCTGGCTATCGTGTGTATTGTTTCACCTTTCAGGAAATGCTCCCATGAAAAATGCTTAGGGACTATTTTAGATCCGAAGAGTACATTCAAGTTGTTTTTCACATTCAGTTCTTCGTCTCCTCTATGTGTCCCAAAACAGAAATCAATATTTGTTGCTACTTTTTCCCAGGATTGGCAGTGGGACATGCTTTTGTGTGATGAACATCATTTGTGCATGAAGCGCTTCCAAACAGATTAAAAGCCGTTCACATCATCCATTCCTGCTCCCCACTTTGGGAGTTTTGAGGGCACTCTTCAAGTGGGGATACCTCATCGTTGCTGCTGCTGGCTCCTTGCAGCCGTTCCTTCTTCTTCACGAATTGCGGTACCCGCTCCGCGGGTCCCGCTGCGCTGCTCCTTTCCAAGGGACACCTGGACTGTGCTTGTGGGCGAACTGACAGCTAGCTGGACTGCGAGCGCTTGGGGTCCGGACTTCGTTTCCCAGAAGCCCCGGTTCCCCCGCCTCCCGTCACCTGGCCGCTCTCCCTGCTAGCCTAGTCCCGCCTCCACATTTAAAAAGGTGTTTGGAAGCTGCTTTCCTTGGGATACCTCATTGTTGCTGCTGCTGGCTCCTTGCAGCCGTTCCTTCTTCTTCACGACTTGCGGTACCCGCTCCGCGGGTCCCGCTGCGCTGCTCCTTTCCAAGGGACACCTGGACTGTGCTTGTGGGCGAACTGACAGCTAGCTGGGCTGCGAGCGCTTGGGGTCCGGACTTCGTTTCCCAGAAGCCCCAGTTCCCCCCGCCTCCCGTCACCTGGCCACTCTCCCTGCTAGCCTAGTCCCGCCTCCACATTTAAAAAGGTGTTTGGAAGCTGCTTTCCGTGGGATACCTCATCGTTGCTGCTGCTGGCTCCTTTCAGCCGTTACTTCTTCTTCACGACTTGCGTTACCCACTCCGCGGGTCCCGCTGCGCTGCTCCTTTCCAAGGGACACCTGGACTGTGCTTGTCGGCGAGCTGACAGCTAGCTGGGCTGCGAGCGCTTGGGGTCCGGACTTTGTTTCCCAGAAGCCCCGCTTCCCCCCACCTCCTGTCACCTGGCCGCTCTCCCTGCTAGCCTAGTCCCGCCTCCACTCTTCAGCCCTGTATTTAAGTCAAGTGCAATCCCCGCGGCGCGGGAGCGTCCCGGGGGAAGCCCGGGACAAGGGCGGGCCCTCTGTGGCCCTCAGAGGCCCGAAGAGACTGGACTGGGCATAGCCCCCTGGCCGACAGTCATTCCTGTGCCATTGTAATTGAGCCTACACTGCTTGACTATTAATAGCTGCTACTTCCCGCTAAAATGTCACTTGCTCCGTTAAACTCTGATTCGGCTATGTCAGATAAGCAGGGGGGTTTGTTAAACAGAAATATGGACAATTACTTTACAAAACCTGTTGCTGACATTTCCAAGGGAGCCGCCTTAGATGAGCGACGAGCGGAAAGCCGCCGTTCCGTAGAAATCATGAAGAATAGGCCAGTGATTGCTCCATCCCAACCTGCTATTTCAAATGACGAGAAAGTTGTTAATGATAGTGTACTTCTGCTGAAAAGCCATTCACTAGCATTCAAAGAAACCACGCTTATACATAATACTTGCCCCACACCGATTATGAATGGTCCCCCCTCTATCAACGATACCAGTACTCCTAACACAACGAAGCCACTGATTGCCCCTGCTCCTATTCTAGGCAAAACAACACGACATAGGGTCAAAAAATAATGCTTTCGCCTAGAATTTATGGTCCACCCCCGAACAAAAAACGGCGGAAAAGGGGGGAATCACAACAAATAAAGTTGAGCCACTCCGATTTTGGAAAAAAGACAAAGACTTCCGTTGAAAATGCTAAGGCTTTAATAGCTACAACAGAAGGAACTATTACTTCACCTCCGCCCCTACCCAACATGCCTATAGATAGGGTGGCTAACCTAGATATCAGTGCGACTGACAATATGCCCCAAGTAGTTCAGGAACTCGCTACATTGCATAGTATAGAGAGCTTAATCAGAAGCTATTCAATAGCAATCCTAGAGAGACTGAACAAAGTGGAGGATAGATTAGGGAACATTGAACGGGAATTAGGAAGCAAGGGAGCTGCCATTAAGCCAGTTGTAAGTAATGTCAAACAAACCACTACATTGCCAATTCAATCTATTATAACTGCCCCAACTTCTACTTCAAATACGAACCCATCTACTTCGAAACTCCCTGAAAACAAGATCACTAAACAACACAACCCACCTTCCAAGCTGCTACAAAATAAACCCGATCAGATTCCGGCTATTCCAGCCAGTAATCCACCTAAGGTCATGGCAAGCTCATTAACGGGGAGACCAACAAGGGTGTTGGATGGTACTAGCAACAATTGGGGGAGACCTAAACGGGTTCCACTCCCAGAACTCCCGCCGGAGGCAGTACCTTTTGTTGTAGTTCTTACAGGGGTGCCTGTGCTGGAACCAAATAAGCGGGAGGGTTTTGCACAACTGAAGAACAAGATTATGCATTGGCTGAGTTTATTTAGGCCAATCATAAATAACATCAGTGGCGATATTGTTCACGTTCGCCGTCTTCAGTGGCTGGGGGGTAGACCCAAGGACATCGAGGGTGATGTGGTGGTAGTAAACTTCAGGGACCCAAATGCTGTTCAATATATTTTAAACTGGCCACCAGGTAGCACCAACAACCGCATAATTCCCAGACCACTGACATATTTCTATCCAAGATCAGTGGTGTTTCCAACCCAACATCAACCACCCCAGTTTATAACAACACAAACCCATCTGAATACCTATCCCTCGACTGCACAGAGTGTTAGGAACCCTCAATATGTGCCCTATCCCACGTTAACCCCAGATCCCTATGGGTGGAATTATGTACCAGCTAGACCCAATAATGCAAATAATAGGAGAATGGATCATCTAAAACCATTCACACCTCTGGAGACCACAAATAGATTTGACATATTCAGTGGCCTAGATTGATGTTTTTTGAGTTTGGGGGGGTGAGGAAAGTGGAACACACACCCCTAGTTTAAAGGGTGTTGATAATGGAGTTGAAGTGTTGGGGAATACTGGGCTTTCACCTTTGCTCAATCTGGTCACGAGGGATGGAATCATGCAGGGGGAGGACAGTAGAATATCAACAACTGGGAAAGTACCTTTGGTGACCCATCCTGAGATCCCAGTTAGAACAAGGTAGCCATTAAAATTGGCCCCCGAGATCCTAGCTGGAACAAGAGAGCCTGTAAAATTAGTCTCCTGGAATATAGCCGGAGTCGAAAAAAATTTAAGGGACCCAGAATGGGCAAGTTTCATAGATGGTTTTGACTTTTGTTTGTTACAGGAAACTTGGGCAGTAGTTACACCACACAGACTTGGGTATAAGTCTTTCGGAATAGGTGCTATCCCATCTAGAAGTGGAAGGCCCTCGGATGGTTTATTAATTTGGGTGAAAGTAAACCTAAGGGTACAAATTGAGGTGCTGGATACAAATTCCCTTGACATCTTAGCCTTAAAAATAACCACACACGAAGGGAAAATTCTCTTCCTAATAAATGTCTACAATAGACCAACACCTTCATCAAGAGACTCACTAACATTGTCGAAATTATACTGTTTTCTAAGTATACTAGATGGTAGGGAGGATCATGTCATTTTAGCCGGTGATCTAAACTGTAATTATGAACCTATCTTGGGTCTTTGTGATATCTTTGAAGAGGAAGATCAAGCCAACAAAATTCCTGCCCTGGAGAATGCGAAACCTGTAAATGTTCGGTTTTGGCACTCCAAATAACAAAATTATGCACAGAGTATTGCCTCAGGGCTTGCAACGGACGGTTTCCGTCTGACAGCTTGAAAAGACCAACTTTTAGTAGGAATAAATGCAGAAGTAATTTGGATTTTGTGATCGCTTCTATATCCATCTAGCCAAACATTCTAGACTTTGAGGTTAAGGACAGGCTAGAAAGCGACCACTTTCCAGTAAGTCTTTTGATGGAAGCCTCCTTGCTTGAAGGAGCAACTTCCCTTCACCCAGTAGATGGTAGTAATGGTGATAATATTGAGATCCACATTAGTAACAACAGACGAGCACTCAAATGGCCATTTATATTAGACCATGGTGAGATTCTCGCAGAAATATACACTCTTTTTGCAGAGACCTTTAGTTCATACATAGGTCCTACGGTAGAGGAGGTTAACCCAATCCATTTTCTGTCACTACACAAAAAAATCTTTAATGAATTAAAAATTCTAGTTACTAAAATGCCCAAGAAGAACCAACAGAAGATACAGAATCTGTCCCATAGCAAACCTTGGTATGGCAGAACCTGTAGAGAATCCAAAAGGGCTCTTTTATCAGCAATTAAATCTAAGTCCCCTTTGGACATACAAACAGCAAGGAATAACTATAGGTTAGCACAAAAGGCTTCTAAAATAGCCTGGGTGGAAGAAAAATGGGCTGATATGTTGCTGGCTGCTAAAACAGGTGACAACACAGGTTTCTGGAGGCTAGTTGCCAACGGAAACCATGTAGGTAGAGTGGCCAAGGACATCTACCTGGATGAGCTAACATGGACTTATCATTTTACTAGTCTTTATAAAAAATATGACGATGCTTACATGGATTTAGAAGTCCCACGCTACGAACACCCCACAGATTGCCTGGATTTTACATTAGGCGAAACTGAGCAGGCAATTAGCCAAATAAAGTCTGGCAAAGCACCAGGTTTAGACAAGATCCCAGGGGATTTATATAAGCACGACCTAAAAGTATGGGCACCATACATAAACCTTTTTTGTAACAAGTTATCCCTCACTTTAGATTTCCCCGAAAGCTGGAGGGGAGCTGAAATTGTTTTAATCTTTAAAAAAGGGGATAAGATGGATCCCTCTAATTATCGGCCAATCAGCCTGATGGACATCCTCCAGAAAATGTATTCACGTCACATTTTACTTCGCGTCAGTGATTGGATGGAGGGAAATGCAATTTTAACCAAATTCCAAGCTGGTTTCCGATGTAAAGTAAGCACAATTGATCAGATATTTAGATTTTGTTGCCTTTGTGGAAATACGTATTAATTAAAAAGGGTCATTTATATGTTGCTTCCGTTGATTTGAGGGCAGCATTTGATTTAGTGCCACGTAATCTTTTATGGAAAACGTTGAGTGCAGTAGGGTTACCAATCAGCTTATTAGTTCAGATAAAAGAGCTACACGAAGGGAATTTTGCGAAAATTCGATGGGGTCCAAGTGGGGAACTAACTCAAAAAATTCCTATTGAGCGTGGCGTTCGCCAAGGCTGTGTACTGGCCCCCACACTCTTTTCCCTTTTCGTGAACGACATCCCGTCACATCTAGAGGGATGCAAAAATGACTCTCCAAAACTGAACGGAGAAAGGGTAACATCTTTACTATTCGCTGATGACACTATTCTGATTTCCCAAACTAAGAAAGGTCTCCAGGCACTACTGAATTTTTTTAGCGAATACTGTAGTAAGAAAGGACTGGAGATAAATGGGAAAAAGACCAAATGTATCGCCCTAAATCCAACAAAAACCGACAAAGGCTGTTTATTATTGGAAGGAGTAAAACTAGATTCGGTCTCCCAATTCTCATATTTAGGGGTTACATTAGATTCCAAATTTTCATGGAGAGCACAAAATTGAAAAAAGCAAAGTGGCATTCACTCAGAATGTAAAGCCGATCCTTAGGGAGCAAAGTCTAAGCACCAGCAAAGCTGTGTCTCCGGCGATTGAACTCTTCAAATTTAAGGTACAACCAGCAGTGCTATATGGCACAGAAATATGGGGACCAGGGTCTAAGGATACCTTTAGTGTCCTGGACAATAATTTTATGAGAAGCCTGGTAAGGGTCCCAAGAGGCACTCCTCTAGTGCCCCTTCAATTAGACCTAAACATCAAAAGAACCGATCACTACACCATAATTCGGCCACTGATGTTATGGGTTAGACTATGGCGGGTGCCCGAATTACACGACTACAGGGACGGGCTAAAAGAAATTATGAAGTTAGATAATTCAAAAACTTTCCCATGGCTAAAGCACGTTAAAAACTGGTTTAGTAAAATAGGCCTAAAACACTTTTGGGAGAGTCCAGAGCAATTGTCGCCCAACCCGAAACTAATTCTAAAAATGGCTTTCTGGAGCTTTATTGTTAATATGACATCAAGTTCCTCAACTGCCGGGACCCTAGTAACAAATTTTCTTAGCTTTAAAGATGAGCCATTTTTTGAGACCTTTATGGATGAGATAGAGCCCCCTCTTGCCAAAACTCTATTCCTAAAATTAAGGTATGGGAACCTTTTACTAAAAACAACTTTGGCACGCTGGGCTAAGAGGCCTAATGACCCATCCTTAGTGACCGATGAAATCTGCTCTATGTGCGAATGCCATCAGATTGAAAATCTGTCTAATTTTTTCTTCTTTTTTCCTGCTTATGTATTGGCCAGGAAAAGATGGATAAAACCACTATGTCTATTGTTGGGTGTGAGATCATGTACACAGGCTTTGAGAATTCTTACAACCAACACAAGCCAAACAATAATATTCAGTGTCAGTAGATTCTTACATTCAATCTTTTTCCTTAGGAAAAAAAAGGGACAACAGTTGTAAACAAAGTTCATCCATGAAAACATGAATAATCTAGTAATTAGTGGGGGTTTCTTTTTCCTTTCTTAGTACCACATTGACGTGTGTGCTTCGTTTTAACCTTACTATGAAATGTATTTTATCCGATGGTTTTTATGTAATAATGTTCTTAATGTAATGATTGTATTGTGCCTCTTTTATGGCAACTATGCCGAAATAAAGAACTTTGAATTGAATTGAAGTGGGAATCTCCGAAACCTCTTCCAAACCACATTCCATCCCTCAAACCTTTCAAGTATTTAATTCTGTTCAGGTCCCCATTTTACAGTCGTTCCAAATATGTACATTCAGCTTTGCAATTTGTTTTAAAAAACATATTTATTCATGAATTGCAGCTTTTCAGTTATTTTTCTAAGGTGTTCACCTGGTGCTCCGATAAATTTTTCCTCCACCTCCTACTTTTCACAATTTTCCATTGTTTTTTACTGTTTTGTTATATGATAAGCATAGTTTTCCTCTAGCCACCAGTTATTCGCCTACATCTTCAGACATATTGTGATGAGCTCAGCGTAGCCTGGGATGTATTCTTGATGCGGCAGGTAACTCCTGCCCCCATAAATAGCATCATATACTGCTGCTGCCTTGAAAGAAGCCCAAGGACATTGGGGCATATTACCAACAACTAGCGATAATTATCGCTAGGTTGGCTTAGCGGCAATAATTTTATCGCCGTGTAGCGACGATTTTTATCGCTTAGGAGCCTTGATATCAAGGTGTATCTCCTAAGCGATAAAAATCGGCCGAAATACATGAATATCGCTAAAAAGTCAGCGATATTCATGCATTACCGAGCTAATGCTCTTAGCCATGTTATCCACCTACCATTGGATAACATGGCTAAGAACTGCTCAGGGCAGGTGTTAGCTTTTGGAGATATTCGCGCTTAGCGTGAATATCTCCAAAAGTTGGTAATAGGAGATAGCGATGTTAGCGACTGTTTCCAGTCGCTAACATCTTGGCACGCCCACTTTGCATGTCATTAGTGATAAATATCACTGACATGCAAAGCGGGGCCCAAGATGGTCGCTATCTCCTACTAGCTGTCGCTAACTGGTGTTAGCGACAGCTAGGTAATAGGGAGATCATTTTATCACCACTTTCTTGGCTTTTAAAGCCAAAAAAGTGGAGATAAACCCCCTTGATAATATGCCCCATTGTTTTCTAAAACACCAGGGAGGAGAGTTGCATTTTCAGTGTGCCACTTTTGGGCTGTTACGATGAAACACAAAACCAGAGGTAAAGCCAGCGCTACGGCGATTTGTACGCAAGATTAATCAAAACAGAAATAATTTCATTCTAACAAGCAATTATTGTGCTTTTCAGTATTGACAACTGCAAAACAATGTATCTATCAGATTAGGTGAAATAGCATTGCACATTTTTCAGACATGTTATAGGATGGAGATTTGTAGAGCGAACTATCACCCGAGGCGGTATCCTGGCGCAACACTATATCATTTGAATGATTATGATTTATGATGCAGATTCATACTTCAAAAATGTAAGTCATGACCATTCCTCTTCCTGGGATGAAGCACTGGCTGGAACGCTCGCTGTCGTCACAGTAAGGACCAGAAACGCTGGCATTCTCCTTGCAGGCCGAATTGATGGTTGCCTGTTTTAAGAGATTATATTAACAATGTGAGAAGTTATAACACAAAAATCAGGTGCTAAGTATGGACAAAGGTTAGCATAGTTATAGAACATTATATCGGTTCGCAATTTTACAGAGGCTAACTCAGGAATCATAGCATTGATCATACATTCTGGATCATACTTCAAAATCCCCGTGCAGTGGTGTAGCAATGATCACTAACTATATCAACATGCTAAGGGGTGTTTTCTTTTCAAATGTCACTTAGGTGGTTGCTTCTGCTGCCTCCTGGGGGAGAAGTTCAGGGCTTAATTTGAGCCGGTGATCTCTGGTGTTCTATAGCTGCACTTCCCGGCACTTTATGGCCAAACCTGTTCTTAACAGACTGTTAAATGGTAGCGCTGTTTGTTTGATTTTTTGAGGGGCACAACAGCTGTAGTTTAATAATTAAATATACATTAAAATCACCAATACCTGCGAGTATTAGTCATTTTAATGTATATTTAAAGTCTGAATTGTCACACTTGCATGAGTGTTATGGCTAGTAGTGATAGTATTGTCATTGGGAGCAATGAAAGGTGAAAGCTGCAGTGGCCCCTGACATGGGCTATGGTACTTTTTTTTTTTTTTTTTTGTTTTTTTACAAATTATGTACTGGAGAGAACCACCGGGTTCACCAATAGGATGCTCGTCGGTGTTGTGTAGCACATTGGGAAAGATGCACACACTTATAAATCCCTTGTAAAAGGTGCCACAGTAGCCTATTTTTGCTCCATCTCACTGTTTAAGTGTGAACCCTTTCTTTTATGAGCTTTAAAACTGTTCATTAAAGTTTTTTCCAAAAGGCAACTGATTTGAGAGTCAGAAACCTTTTCCGAACATATAATTGATTTTTACTTTTCATTGATTTACACAGTTACCCTCCATTAGTATGTCTGGCTTTCGATCAATCACATTCTTCCTGTAGATCGCTTTACTTTAGATATTTGTTTGCCATTTTTGTGTTGTGTGGGGAGGGGCTTTGATGCACAAGAGGCGAAGCCTTATGTGGGTGATGATCCCCAGTCTAACAATTTTATTACATAGCATTTTACATTCCACACATACAGTGTCTAAGCCATGGAGAATTTTCAATTGTATTTTATTAAAAAATAAAAGAAAAAAATGGTAGGAGTGAGAAATTGGTTTGTTGGTTGACTGGGATATGAACCCTGATCAAGCAGCAATCAGTAGAACTGGAATTATGCTTTTTTTAAAGAATAAAGTGTTAAAAAAAACTAAAACCATAAAGCGCCAACCCGGGTATCTGGTCATGCTGCACAGAGTCAAAGTCAAAAGTTCAGGCCGAACACGATGGAGCGCAGGTCGTTTACAGTCCTATTTTCGTCCTGCTGAAGGGTTACGTTCTCAAATTTTTGCCAAGAGTACCGTTCGTGTTGTAGAGGGCCGCAAGGACCAAGGAGACCATCAGGGGATGTTGTCGGCGAAACGAGAGGAGCTGGCAGTCGTCATGGGCGGGCGGGCTTTGCTGGCGCTACGCAGTGGAGGTCCCCATGAGCAGTCGGTCCTGCAGTGTGAATAGCCAGGCTGACTTAGCTTCATGTTGACTTGCGGTTTGAGAGACGAGGTGTGAGTGCACACAGGATCATTCACAGTCGCACAGAGCCCAATAGCTTGATATAAGCTCTCTGAGCCACACCAAGGGGTCATTCAGATTCGGGAAAAAAACCGTCTGTACGATTTGTATCCGGAGCCCTCTCCGTACGAATCGTACCCGTCCGTCCGAGTCGCTTAGTACGATCCGTATTCCATGATTCCGTCCGAATCGTCGCGATCCGTACGTATTGCAAGGCTGAAACCGTGAACCGTACGACTCGTACACATGTCGTACGACTCGTACACATGCCGTACGACCCGACGAGTATGATCCGGACCGGGGCATGAGGACGCGATTCGTACGGTCCACGTCAGGTAAGGGCGAGTCGTACGGAAAAGCACACAAACACATACACTTCGTACCTACGTGCGTACCCCTGCGATCATGGGGTGTACAGCCGTACCCCTTGTACGATGGGTGTACGAGCCGTACCCCATGTACGATGGGTACACCCATCGTACATGGGGTACAGCTCGTACACCTATCGTACATGAGGTACGGGTCGTACACCCATCGTACATGGGGTACGGCTCGTACACCCATCGTACATGGGGTACGGGTCGTACACCCATCGTACATGGGGTACAGCTTGTACACTCCATGATCGCAGGGGTACGGTGCGTACCCCTGCGATCATGGGGGGTACGCACCGTACCTGGGGGGGCGTTCCGTACCTGTTTCGGTGCGAACTCTGCTTTTACGGCTGTTTTCAGCTGCCGTAGAAAAAGGTTTGTACGGTGCGCACCCGACACGTATCGTACTTGTTGGGTCGTAAAAACCAGCCGTGAACCGTACAGATGTCATGTACAGCGGGTTCCGAGGGAGAATCGTACGGAAATTAGAGTTGTACAGTCTGAGTACGACTCGTACGGAGTACGGCTCCTGGTACGAATTGTACTTCGTCGTACGTACGGGGGACGTTTCAGGGTACGATTCCTATGGGAAAAACGCTCCAAACGGCTATTCGGAGCGGGTTTTCCCGAATCGGAATCGGCCCCCAAGTGTCCAGGTCCAGGACCAGAGGGGCACCACTGTGGGGTCAGGAACGCATTGCAGCTGGGTCCGGGTGAGGGTTCATGATACTGGGGAGCCTTTTAAGTCCGAGTGGCCAGCAGGCTAGACATTGGAGTCACTGTAGTGTCTTGGCTTCAAGATGTAGTTGCAGGTCCAGTTCTTCCTCCCCAGGCAAGAGGGCAACAGGCAGTAGGTCAGCACAGGAGGTCAGCACAGCAGGTTGCAAGTTCATTTAGAGCAGCAGTTCAGCAGAATGGCAGTCCTTATAGTCTCCTATCTAGCACACATCTCTTGATTTATTTGAATTATTAATCAAGAAGGATCTACCTACAATACATCAGAATTCTTGTAAACAGAGGAATCTGACACAAAAAGAGTTAAGTGACACTACGCAAATTGGCTACCAACAAGAGTATAACATTCCAACCTGCAGATAAGGGGGGAGCGCTAGTTGTTATGAACACAACATATTACAATTCAAAAGTAGATCAACATGTTCAGGACACCGACACCTATATAACTCTGGAAACTGACCACACGAACACTTTCCAATCCATACTATCTCAAATTTTGAAAAATGCCAAAGATCTAGGATGGATTGATGAAAATAACTGCAAGTTCTTAACTTCAGAGCATCTAAAAAGACCTCACATATACATGCTACCTAAGATGCATAAAAATCCTCAGTACACACAGGTTGTGGGTCTATACACGAACCACTGGGGAAATTATTAGATCATTATTTACAACCTCTGGTACAGAAGTGGATACCACAGACTGTCTCAATAAACTACAGCATCAAACAAGGGTTCCCTGCATTACTAGATAGAAACATGCACCCCTAGGTCAGGGAAAAATACACAATGTACAGAACAGCCTAGGCGGAAATCTTAAAATGCCTACACAATGGGACAGGAACAAGAGACTTACAAAGGACAGTTTCCAAAAGATTACGTTTTTCGTACTGAACACATTTATTATTAAATAACACAAAGTAAAAACACATATATCAATTGACACATTAAAATTATATTCCAGAAATATAAGACACAATAAAACACACTTAATCAATTCCTATTAACAGTGAAACAATGGGGGAGTGCTATTTCAAGTTGTGTGTCGACGCGTTTCGGCGGCCAGCGCCTTTCTCAAGACCGGGGACAACTTTAGATTGAAACAGCATAAGGAACCGAGTTTTTATCTATTTCATTCAGGTCTTTAGAAGATTGTGGGATTCAGATGGCACAATCTAGTTTATCCAATGAATGTATCTTATGTAAAATTGATGAAGAAGTATATTCCACTTTTCAGATTAGTGGCAAGTCGGATAGGATAAAACTGAGATTAAAAGGGTTAATGCGTCACCTTCACGAAGTATGACCAGTTAGAGAAGGGGCTTCATATTTTGGAAGTGTTACCTAATAGCGCGATTCTTTAACATCAAGTGTTTAAATGGCGTTTTGTTAGAGGGGCTTCTGAAGGTTCTATTTGGCTGCTTGTCATTCAGCTTATAGATTAAGGCATTTACGTTGTGCTTCAGAAGCGTAGAAAATATTAAACGCCTCGGGTGTAGGTATCTGGATATTGCCGACAGCGTTTGTGGTCGTGGCGTGTGAAGGCGGTATTCTGATCCAAGCGTGCTTCCGGGATAAAATGACAGTTTTATCCTATCCGACTTGCCACTAATTTGAAAAGTGGAATATACTTCTTCATCAATTTTACATAAGATACATTCATTGGATAAACTAGATTGTGCCATCTGAATCCCACAATCTTCTAAAGACCTGAATGAAATAGATAAAAACTCGGTTCCTTATGCTGTTTCAATCTAAAGTTGTCCCCGGTCTTGAGAAAGGCGCTGGCCGCCGAAACGCGTCGACACACAACTTGAAATAGCACTCCCCCATTGTTTCACTGTTAATAGGAATTGATTAAGTGTTTTTTATTGTGTCTTATATTTCTGGAATATAATTTTAATGTGTCAATTGATATATGTGTTTTTACTTTGTGTTATTTAATAATAAATTTGTTCAGTACGAAAAACGTAATCTTTTGGAAACTGTCCTTTGTAAGTCTCTTGTTCCTGTCCCATTGTGTGGGCATTTTAAGATTTCCGCCTAGGCTGTTCTTTACATTGTCAATAAACTACAGACCATTGCAATACCACCTAATGAAGAGATCTGGTTGTGTACTATATATGTATCTGCCTTATACACATCCATACCTCATGGTGAAGGAATAGAAGCTGCGGAGTGGATCCTGTTAAGACATGAATATGAAGAGAAATTGAACATCTTACTGTTAGACCTTTTACACTTTTGTTTCTACCACAGCTATTTTAACTGGAAAGGCCAATTTTTTGTCCAAAAGACTGGAACATCGATGGGTTTTACCGGGGCACCCACATATGCCAACATTTTTATAGCCAGATTTGAAGCCACACATATTTTGAAAAACGCAACATGGACAGATCATCTTTTAATGTATCTAAGATACATTGACAACATTTTGATTGTATGGAGGGGTGCACAACAACAATTAGAAAGTGCCTTGGGAGCTTTGAATAATTGCCACCGCCATGAGGGAAATGAAGCACACAGTCCCACAATTGCGCTTTACAATTTTGGAGAGGGTGTTGGAAATAGAGCATGTTGATGCCATCAGACATTTGTCACAAAGACAGACATTTTGGATATGTTTTCTTAAAACACTTATAACTTGTGGACTGAATGACAACATTGAAATGATAAGCCGTTGGTATTCAATGTAACATGCTGTTTCCTGTAACTGTAGTTGATCATACATCCAGTAATCCTATGATGTATGGTGTTCCTCAGGCTCACTATTGACATGGCTGGATTTTGTTTAACTGACACGCGTTTTTTCAGAGACTATTGGCATCTTGGGAACTGGTTACACAGTAAAGAGTCTTTAAATCATATTATTTATAGCAGATACAGCGCCAATTGGTTATTTTTAAGTTTAGTTTTTCATAATTATTCTATCTTACTCACATTCACTTCATTGATCAACATGAGCTGACAGGAGGTTCGCCTCGCTTTTTTATATTTTTTCATATATTTTATATATTTTGTATATATTGTGCACATGCAATACTTCTGCCATGATGCTATATGAAGATGCCCATTATAAGAACATCATAAGTATGTTGAGCATGATTAGAAATAACAAGGGGATTACTGCGTGGAGTGGCTCTTTCCTTTAGAGTACGGGAGCAGCATAGTCTCTCTTCTATTTTTGCTTCGGGCAGATGATGTCAGATGCCATCTCATGATTCTTGAACTCGGAGCTTGGCGCCCGGTTGAATCTTCAAGCGCGGCTGACGAGGAATGACTGAAACGCATTAGTGGAGGTGGCAGGAAGGAGAAACTACTTAGGTACGTGTGCATTGTACGCGGGCGGGCAGCCACTCGGGTAGGTTTCAGGTCCTGCGAGTGGGACACAGACTAAAACGACCTTATACTCTCTTTTGTACTTACAGGGGTATTTACCATACAATATTTAGCTGATTGGGGTACACGGTGTGTACAATCGGAAGAGGGACGCTTGAGAAAGATATCAAGTATGTGGTTTCTGTTGTAGCCCGGTTGGGCTGGCTTTTGACATACAGTGCTAGCACAGATGTTGATATTGGTATACAGATATATAGTCTTTGTTTTACAGGCAGCACATGCCTGCTGGCAATCAGTTGCTTTTCAGGCACAGGTGAGCGTTTTTGGACGCACGGATTCTTGTTTTAACAGGCACGGGTTCGGTATCAGGGCGAGTTGTTTGATCACATAGCAGTCAGTGATTTCAACACTGGGGGACATAGGCACTTTTGAAGCGTGTCAATTTTGTGAGTCTTGTTTGGTAAGCATGATAAACAACAACATCGTATAATAGGTGTTACGTTCTTGAGAGTTTATCCCACACTCCCTAGTGTTGTAAGATACTTGTGTAAACAATGTGGTAACTTAGAAATAGTGTGGTTAAAAGTCAATTTAGCATTTAACTTTAGTATTCCTCTGATGAAGGTATCCCACCGAAATGCATTTGGAGATGTAAATATTTCAAGAACTTTATGCGTATATTGAAAAATATGGCAAAATGAGAACATGAAAACAAGAACAAGCAAATAAACAAGAAAGAATTGTTGAATATTTGTTGTCAAATGCTTCTGTGATGTCACATATGAAGAAGTTGTTTAATGAATAGAGATGGAGAACCATTGAAATATTTGTTGTATTAGTGTTGTTAAGTTTATAAATGACAACACAAGTTTGCATATATTGCATTGCACCGTGAGGGCAAGTGAATAGTGCGCCTCACTCACGAACAGGTTCTGTTTGTGTTTTTTTGAGCATTAAATACCTGATTGGGGCTAATCAGGCTAGGAGGGCAGCACCACTGTAAAATTAATGAGAATTGATACAACTGTTGATATTAAGGTGTGCAGGTTATCAATGTGTCATAGTCCTTATAGTAGAACAGCAGTCCTTCTTCCTGGCCAAGTATCCGCCGCTCCGAAGTGTACTGAAGAGTTGGTGTTCGAGGTCCAGTATTTATACCCAGTTGTGCATTTGAAGTGAGGAGAAGCTTCTAAAGGCATGCCTTTGAAGTGCACTGATGCCCTACCTTCCTGCCCTTGGATCCAGACTAACTACAGGAGGTATGCAGCCCTTTTTGTGGAGACAGGACACTGCCTATTCACGTGTAAGTGGGGTTGGGCCCAGCTCCTCCGCTCTTCCTCCCAGTGATGGCCCACCCATCCAGTCACACCTGAGCACCCCAATGTGTGTGGTTGTCTAGGAGGAATACACAAAGCCCAACTGTCAGCTACATCCAGTCATGTGACTCAGAGATAGTCTGCAGGCACATGATGGCTGAGGCAAGAAAATGTCAATTTAATTTTTAAAATTGCAATTTAAAATCAGACTTCACCATAAGCTAGGATTTTCAATTGTGATTCCGGAAACACCAAACACGAAGGGGTACCTGTTCCAATTTGAAAATTACACTTATAAAATCTAATACGATAACTCCAATTTTAGCCTATGGAAGAGGTAGGCATTCCAGTACTGAAAAACAAATGTAAGTATTTTTTACTATCAGTACATGTAAAACCTAAAAGTGCATGTCTTTTTAAATACATTGCACCCTGTCCACGGGGGCTGCACAGGGGCTACCCTAGGAGTGACATAGGATGGATTGGGCCTGGCAAATTGTTTATTTTGCCAGTTTGAAATGGCAGTTAAAAACTGCATGCACAGGCTGCAATGGCAGGCCTGAGACATATTTAAAGGGCTACCTAAGTGGGGGGACAATTCAACTTCAGGCCCACTAGTAGCACTTAATTTAAAGGCCATGGGTGTATAGTACATCACTCTACAAGGGACTTACAAGTAAATTAAATATGCCAATTGGGTATAAGCCAATGTTACCATGTTTAGAGGAGAGACAGCACAAGCACTTTAGCACTATTTAGCAATGGTAACGTGTGCAGCGTCCTAAGGCCAACGAAAACAAATTCAGTAAAAAGTGGAGGGAAAAGGCAAAAAGCCTGGGAAATTGCCTCCTGACTTAACAGAGATGTTTCTATGTGTCAAATCATTGGAATAAGCAATCTGTGAAGCCGTAAACAGGATTTTCTCATGTTAGCTTCACTGTAGACTAGTAGTAAATGCCAGAATGAGTATTCATTAGTAAAATTGCTATCAACAAATAACAGGTTAGGGGGACACCCGACACACTTACATTTACACTTTACATTTATTATTATGAAATTAAGAAATATTGGTTTGTAGAAAAAAAACGGATTTCAGGATGTAAGAAAAAAAGACTACAGAAGGATGTATTTTTTTATGTTAATTTGTTTGCCTGCATATACTCTCTCTTTAAAATGGTCATGTTTCAAACCACTCCCAACTGTGAACAAATCTTGAGGGGACGAGCCAAAACGCTTTGGATCTATGATATTTAAAAAATCACAAATTAAAAAGACACTTTTGGTACACCAGTTTCTGGTGGCCTACAGAGTCCAATACCTCTTGTAAGTGGGGAGAGAGTGTGACGGATATATATATATACACACACACACACATATATACACATTTATATTTATAAGGATATACATATACATGTTTAAGGAGAGCAAATTTAAAATAGGAAATTCTCATTTTTTAGATTGACTTGCTAAAACTAATTTCAATTTAAATTTTTTGCAGATGCATCAATGGTGCCAAGATAATAAGCAAACTCAAAATTGTGTATTCCTTAGAAGCCTAGTCCCATTCATAACTACAGAGTTGGTATTACCCACTCTGTTTTATCTAAATATCGATATTTATCTCTAGATTATATATATATATTATCTACTGGCGGTTGACAGAAGGTAGTTATGGTTGGGACCAAGTTTCCATAGAAAACGCGTTTTCGACATGCCTATATCTTTTGCACCATTTGACAAATCTTCAAGAAAATTTTCCCCAAAAATTTCAAAGTGAGTCTTGTTGCTCATGTAAAGTTTCGGGGTGATCTGTCAAGCAGGGGTAGAGAAAGAAGGGCGAGCCAAAAAAGTGTGTTTCCTCATAGACTTTTTAGACACGCCTACAGTCCGAACTGCTGGATGGAATTACACCAAGTATGGCAGAAAGGTAAATTTAATTATGCAGATCACGCTTTCAGTTATCCATTCAGTAGTTGTTGAGAAATTTAGGAAAATCCCAATAGTGATATCTGTGGTCGTGGCTAATTCATGAATAATAACGAGCTTGAGGAGAGAATTGCAGAGCTCGGAATGGCTGGAAACACTCAGACGAGTCCCCAGAAAAAGGTTAAAATTCATGGCTGCTCAACCTCCCTCTTGGCCATTCTCGGACCCTATAGGGGACCATCACCTCCCCGGGGCAATCCCATGAAAGCCCCCATCTGTTTGTGAGCAAAAATGGCCCTGGGGACCACCATCCTCCTGGACCTGGTCCTGCTATGTGCTGGGGATGCCCACCCCCAGGACGTAGCTGTTTGCTATGAATTGACGGGAGCTCAGACAGCTCCTGCCATGTCGGAATAAAAACTCCACTGTCAGTAAGTGAGAGCTGACAAAATGCTCTCACTTGCTGGAAGCGGAGGTTTCCCTGCCCTCTGTCAAGCAAGCAAGGAAACAGATTAAATTATTGCTTTCATATTTAGCAACTCCCTGTCTGTGAATGCAAAGCTGGCTCCTGCAGAAGGAAGGGAGCCGGCTGGGGACATGGGGGTCTTGAGGCCCCTCATGGGAGAAAAGAGGAGAAAGAGTAAAAATAAAGATGAGAAATGAGCAGGCAGAGGAAAAATAGAGGTCAGAAATTAGCAGAAAGAGGCAGAATAAATGTCAGCAATGAGCAGAATGAGTCAAAATAGAGATCAGCAAAGAGCAGGAAGAGGCAAAATAAAAGTCAGGAACGAGCAGAAAGAGGCAAATTAGACACCAGAAACAAGGAAAAACAGGCAGAATAAAGGTCAGCAATGAGCTGAAGGAGGCAAAATAAAATAAAACAACAGTGAGAAACTAGCAGAAAGAAGCTAAATAAAGATCCGAAGTGAGCAGAAAAAGGCAGAAAATGAGCAGGGAATGAACAGATCAGAGAACTCAGACACCCACACTCATCCACTCACAGACCCACTTAGACACTCTCACAGTCCACTCACAGACTCACTATCAAAGGTTGGCAGCTACATTTAGGAAACAACATTAAAAAACCTTACAAATTCAATTAAAAAACAAAGATTATAGGGACAACATAGTTAGGTTCAGATTACGCTCATACAAAACCTAGCCAAACAGCCATTTACTTACCAATACATCCACTTGCACACACACTTATCCAAACATAGAGCCACTCACACACACTAATGCACCCACCCATACAGCCATTCACAAAGTCACTCACTCATCCATACAGCTACTCACACACAAATACAGCTACTCAGACACCTACTCACACACTGATACAGACAGTCATAGTGCCACTGAGATGGTATATATTTTAGAAACACTATCACTCATTAGTAGTACAAAAAGAATAGCAATTTAATTTATGCAGTACTGTAGAATTTATCCTTAATACTCAGAAACATTTCCGAAACACACTCAATGGATGATGTCATTTGAGATTTCATCAATGATGTCATCAGTGATGTCACTGACCATGTAATGAGTAATGTAATATGTGAGGTCATACGCAGTGTGTTGGGGGGCGTATGTTATAGTTAGCTTAGGTAACTAGGATTGCTGAATTTCAATAGTTTGTATAAGTGAAATCTGAGCCTAACTATAACGTCCCCGTAACCTTTAATTTTTTCAGTGAAAAAAAAGATATATACATACACACACACACATAGATGTCAAACAAAGATTCCACATTGTCGAGTCACCACAAGTCGAAATTTGAAAAGGGGTGTCTGAAATTCCAGCTGGAACAACAGGAGAAGACATCTCAAGCACCAGCTATGCATGATCTCCAGCAACCACAGAATGTTCCTGAATGGGTGCTGCAGCACGTAGAAGGGAAAAATTCTCACCTCAAAATCTCTGCAAAATAAAATGTGTATTCGAGAACCCTCGAACTAGGAATGGAAAAATTGATGACCACTCGAGAAATGTCCTTCTAATGAAAGACAGAGAAAAAAGCTACTAATGACGCACTAGGTGGGAAACAGAACAATTATATACCCACAAAGAAAAGGGAAAATGGGCCTATGGAGGCAGCGGCATAGTATAGTGATGGGACACAGGAGATATGCAGGTCAAGGAGGAGATAGCACAGTAGAGGTTCCAGGGCTATAAAGCTGACTCATTCAATAGTTTGCCCAGTAATGTTTGTGTATTGTAAGGTTCTCACTTTACCTTTGTTTTGTTTTCTATTCCTCAGATATTTGTGAGTTTATAGCGGTTTGCCTGTACCTTCTTATCACTCGTACTTTTTGTGCTGAAAGTGTTCCATTCTGCTTCTCCAGTGTTTAAGAGTTGTACCCTTGTCACCCATGAGCTTATCAGCATCTGTACCTGTGGAGAAGCAGGTAAGACCTCAAAGAACTGTTTACCTAATGCTGATTTGGTCCAGCCTTATCTCTCCTGAATGAATCATTGTCTCAGGGCAGTGTCCCTGACACTTTCAAGGAGGCTACTATCATCCCCCTTTTGAAAAAGCCAGGGGCGGATCCCGAAGTACTGTCTAACTACCGCCCAATATCTTTGCTGCCTTACTTGACCAAGGTATTGGAAACCCATGTGGCTAGCTGTTGATCCTCCTTTCTGGGACAATCCGAATGGCTGGAACCCCATCAAGCAGTCTTTCGGCTAGCCCATTCTACAGAGTCAGTTGTTCTGACAGTACTGGATACCCTGCGTGGGGAGGCGGTCAGGGGTCACTCACAGGCCCTGGTACTCTTGGATCTTTCTGCTGCGTTTGACATGGTTGATAATAATATATTAGTCGACCGTGTCGAGAGAGCAGGAATCCAGGGCTCAGCTCCTAAATGGATTCATTCTTTCTTGGAAAACCGATCCCAAGCAGTTCGCCTAGGCCAGTTCACAACCCCTATGGCGAATACCGCTGGCGGTGTGCCACAGGGGTCTTAACTTTCCCCTCATCTGTTTAACCTTTATCTCTTTCCTTTGATCCACGCCCTTAAAGAAAAGATAGTTTGCACCTTTAATTATGCGGATGATTTCCAGCTCATGTTTCCTATTAGTAACACCCAAGAATCTATCCTTGACTGTCAGGCTACAATGCTGTTCATCCGTGATTAGATGAACAGCTATCACCTGAAGTTAAATCTGGACAAGACAGAGGTGATCCTAACAGGGGGCTCTATGAATCTCTGAAGTACCTCCTTTTGGCCTCAGGAGCTGGGACAGCCTCCTCTGCCCTCGGATTCTGCCAAAACATTGGGGGTCATTAAAAACAGTGACCTAACAATGAAGTCTCAAATTGGCGGTGTGATCGCTACGTGTTTTTTCCAGATGAGGAAAATAAGGAAAATTAGCAGGTTCCTCACACAAGAAGCTAAGATACAGGTGGTTTTAGCTATGGTGATTTCGCATATAGACTATGCCAACTATATTTCGGCATTCCACCTAACCTCACCCACCAACTGCAACTGGCACAGAATCAGGCACCAAGACTAATTTTACAGGAAAACAGGCGCCAACATGTCACCCCTCTTCTGAGGAGTGACAATAACTCAGAGATGCGCCTTCAAGGTGGGATGTATCCTCTTTAAATCTCTTAATGGTAGTAGCCCTAAATTTATTGACAGGATCATTAAAAGCTACATACCTATTTGCAATCTGCGATCAGCCCACCTGTAACTACTTGCTACCCCATCATTCAGGCTGAAGCGTACAGGTGGAACTAGGTTTGCCATGCTAGGCCCCAGATACTGGAACTCCCTGCCCATAGAAATTAGATCCTGCATGGATTTCATGAGATTCAGGAAACTTAAAGACATGGCTATTGATACAGGCATTCAAGCAATGTTCAGGGTTATGGTATCTTTTGAGCAGCGCCATGAAACCAACCTGGTGTACATGCGCTTTATAAGTGATATATAACATAACATAACACATAGTGGTTTACTAAACGTCCAACTAGATGGCATGGTATGTTTTGCAGTATGATATTTTGCAGAAGTTACTCATTTGTGCTATTTGAACAAATGCTTTATACATCCTCTGCGAACTAGAGACTTCAACTCATGCCAACTCCAGCCCACATCTATTTTATTCCTACTTCCTTCCTCTCTTTTCCTCTGGATATTAGAGAGGAAGTAAGGGATCCACATCAACAACTAGCTGTGCAATTTACTTCCTTACTGCTGTTTGCCACCAAAGTTGCTCTGAAGTTTAGTTAACAAAAACCTCTAAATACACAAAAATCCCCCCCAAATACTCCAAAAGAAAAACAATTTTTTTCTGAGAACCACCTAAAATTCTCAATGAAATAATTTATCTTTTAACTCATAGACCCTGCAAAGCAACTAGCGGTAAGTTGGGTGCAGGACCTGACCACGAGGCAAATCCCTGCAGCTAACAGTTTTAATCCATGTTTTGCAGGGGTTGCCCTCACCTGACAGGTGTGGTACAGGTCCTGGCTGAAGGTCATGCCCTGTGCCTAACATCTGTTACGCCCATCAATAATTGGCCACCCATAGGGATTGGGGCAAGCCCTGCACCCATCCTGCTGCGTGACAGCCAGTGGGGAAGAGTGTTCTTTTGTAGAATGTGGATGTAACATTTTATCAAACCCTAGAAATACACTGGTTACGATTGGTTATTTGACTTTAATGTATGCTTAAAAAAACCTTCGAAATTCACTTTCAAAGCCACACTTAAGTGCAGTTAGGGGTATTTATTAAAACTGAAAACCTACTAAAATCCACCAGTTCTGGTTAGCTCCACAAGTCATAAGTCACCCAACAGCCTAGCAAAGCAATACTCATATACCAAATGCAATATTTATGATCTCACAATATTTAGTAGCAATGCCTAAAACCAAACCTCATTAAATAAGCATATATACACAAACCAATAAATGGTACGATCTTCATAGTAGACTTTGTAACAGTGTTAATGGTAATGTGATATTTAATTTGACCATTACATTAATGTATGACATTTAAAACCTTCTCACTGCGAAGCGGGTGGAGCTAAATCTCATGTTGTCACTTTGCTCCACCTGACTCAGAATACAGGCTTATGTGTTGGAAATTAGGTGTTAGGATAGGGAATTTAACTGTAGAACATCCAGGCTTAAAAGGATGCTGATCACAGTCCATTTGGAATTACGACAGGGTTCTGTCTACCAGTAGGAGCTTTTGGAAATTTCAAGCGCTGTTTATTATAAGAGATAAATCACTGAGCTCACAAGAGAAAAGGCAAACATACTATTTATATATGCCTTAAACCCTTGGTAGTCATGTTAATTAACATGAACATTGGGAGAATGAAAAAGTACCATCTCGGGATTGCTATTTTGAGCCATGGAGAAAACCTTTTTCATTCATACTTGGAATTTGAACTTGAGATTAGAAAGAGACCGGTGAAGTTAGTTCCTGATCCACTGTTTCTAAAACAAAAACATACCTGTTTTTACATTTAAATTCAAGGTTGTAGATCACCTTCAACTGTGCCTTATAACCTTTTGACCAGTTCCCTCCTTCATTCGGAAGTTTGAGTCGTGCCTATGCTTACATTTAAATACGTAACAGTGTTAGAAATGGGGGTCTCTAGTTGACAATAGTTTGCACCTTTGTTCAAGTAGGGACCCTTCTTACTAGTCAGGGTAAGGGGGATACACTTCTAAAATAACCCCTGCTCACCCCCTTGGTAGCTTGGCACGAGCTGGCAGGCTTATCTCAGAGGCAGTGTGTAAAGCATTTTTGCACACACAGTAATACAGTGAAAACACTACAAATGGACACCACACCAGTTTAGAAAAATACATAACCTTTATCTAAACCAAACAAGACTAAAATGACAAAAATCCACAATACAATAATCAATATATGACTTTTAGAAGGTAAAATCAGTTCTGTCCATAGCAAATTATATATACAACACTTTCAACACAAAGTACCTTGGATGCGTCAAAATCATAAACAAAAACAGCCACAGGGAAGGTGATGTGTTGGTTCCTTATGCCCATGGAAGGTGATGCATTGGTTCCTTACTCTGGGGGAGGTGATGCGTTGGTTCCGTACTGCCATGCAGGGGAGGTGATGCGTCGGTTCCTCACTGTGCAGGGAAGTGAGTCATCGGTTTCTTACTGTGCGGGGAGGTGATGTGTCGGTTTCTTACTGTGAGGGGAGGTAATGCGTTGGTTTCTTACTGCGGCCCAGGCATTGATGTAGACTTGGCACCCTGATGCGATGCTTGGGTTCTCGATGCGGCAACCATACTGTGTTGGCTTCTCCAGCCGCGGTCCCACAATGCGTTGGTACTTGCAGCCGCACAGGAGGGCTTGCGTCGAATCGGAATGGTGATCTCCTACTTTGGAGATCAGTGCACGGGATTCGGAGTACAGTTATTTATCCATTCGTGGGCAGGCGCTGCGTCAGCTTCTTCAGCGGCAGAGCAGCGATGTATCGGAAACGGGTGCGGATGCGTAGCACTTCTCGTAGTTACACCCCTTTTCCAGCTCCAAACAGCAGTCACAACCTCCAGAGGCCCAACTCAGCAACAGGCACCTCATGGCAGGTGAGAAGTCTTTGTGCCCCCGAGACTTCCGAACAAGAGGCAAGCGCTACTTCAAGCCCTTGCAGATCTTCAAGAAGAATACACAGCACACAACAACGTTTTTGTCCTCTCCTTGGCAGAAACAAACACTGCAGGCCAACCCCAGACAACATACAGAAAAGGGGCAGTACTTCTCCTTCAGCTTTCCCAGCTCTTCTCCATTGCAGAACGTCCTTTTGAGTCAAGACGTATTCTAAAGTTCTGGGGTCTGGGCCACAGTATTTATACGCAAAAACAACAATTGATGTACAGAATACAGAACAATGTCATACATTCACCCCAGTACAAAGTTATGGGCCTCAATCCATTGTTGTTTTGCTCAACGTGCCATTCCAGTTAGAACCCAGCCATATACAAATCAGTCTTGCCCTGTGCCCAATGGGAACAGTCCAGCCCCAACTGCCAGGCCAGGTCCTCCCTGGACTGGAAACAAGCATCCTAGGACCGGTTTCTGTGTTTCACCCCTCTTCAGCCAGGGAGGACCTGGCTAAGCAGTTCGGGCTGGACTGTTCCCATGAATCACAGGGTCGAGACTGATTTGATATGGCCTGGTCTAAACTGGGGTGGCATGGTGAGAAAAAGAATGATGGATTTAATCCAGATCTCTTGACTGGGGGTGCATGTTTTGATTAGTTCTGCATTCTGTCCATCAATTGTGTGTCTTTTGCTTCCTCGCCCTAAGTGCCTTAGGTATGCCCAGGCTTGGGTCCAGGGCTCATTGTGCTACTGGATTCAAGCTATGCTGGCTGATGAGGGGTGAAACCCCGAAACCGGTCCTAGGATGCTTGTTTCCAGTCCAGGGAGGACCTGGTTTGGCAGTTCGGGCTGGACTGTTCCCATGAGGCACAGGGTTAAGACTGATTTGCATATGGCCAGGTCTAAACCGGGGTGGCTTGGTGAACAAAATAATGATGGATCTAACCCATATCACTTGACTGGGGGTGAATGTTTTGATTAGTTCTGCATTCCGTCTATCAATTGTGTGTTATTTACAATATTTATACAGCATTTCTCTTCGTTCTGTTGTGGCAGAGAGGCTCTGTGCTTAGTCAAAACCGGTTGTACAGCATTGTGTAAGGCTAACCAGGCCCATTCAGGTGAAAGGAAATTCCCCCCTACTCTAACTGCAGCCCAGGTCTATTCATCCCAGCCCTGACTCATCTAGGAAAGGTAGGGCACTCCTCAACCCCCCCCCCCCCCCCCAGTGGCTGTGTATAGTGAATGCACATCTCCAGCCCCTTTCACTCCAAAGCCAGACAGTTAATTCACAATCCAGCAGAGGAACACAGGATGGATACGCAAGAAAATACCCACTTTCTAAAACGCTGAATGTAAAAATCAACTTTACTTAGGTATGCTAACCTTTACATTTCTATTGTGCCCCTGTGGGAAGTCATGTTTATAAGTTGTTATATAGTGAAACACTAAATTCACTGTAGTTCACTATTAGGACATTTTACACACATCAAGACATGTCCTAGCTATCACATACACTGCACCCTTCCCACTAATGTACCTTGGGCCTACATTAGGGGTGACTCACATGTAAGGGAAGGTTACGGCCTGGCAAGTGGGTGCACTTGCCAGGTCGACATGACAGTAGCACACTACGCACAGACACTGCAGTGGCAAGTCTGAGATCCCTTTTAAGGGCTGCTTGTGTGGGTGGCACAATCAGTGCTGCAGGCCCAGTAGCATCAGTTGATTTACAGACCCTGAGCACACACAGTGCACTGTACTAGGTACTTAGTAGTAAGTCAACCCAGCCAATCATGGAAACATCAATCCATATTCACAATTTACTGAGGAAGCACTTGTACTTTGGCACAGATTAGCAGTGGCAAAGTGCCCAAAGCATCTAGACTAGCAAAAACAAAATTCAGCACATAGCAGAAAATACAGGAGGCAGAGGCATAAATACTGGGGAAAACCACACCAAGGATGCCAGGTCTAACGTGTCCCCTCCAGCTGAAAAGTGGGGAGAACTACCCACCCTTGTGGGAGTTCTCTGCACTAAGTGGAAAAATCTGAACAGACCATCAGCAATGGCATGTTCTGTCACAGGGAGGTGTTCCAACGTAATGTCCATCCCCTATATGGAAATGGACCACCTCAACAGTTTTGGGTTCTCACCCCTCATCTGAGTCAACCATCTGAGGGGCCTGTGGTCGGTCTGAACCCGGAAGTGAGTCCCAAACCAGTAGGGCCTCAGCTTCTTCAGTGCCCAGACCACATCAAATGCCTCACACTCAATCGCATCCCATCTCTATTCCGGTGGAAGTAACCTCCTACTAATGAAGGCTATGTGTTGGTCTTGTCCCTTCCCATTTACGTCTGAGAGAACAGCCCTAACACCATGCTCTGAAGCATCTGTCTGCACCAAGAATTCCTGTAAGAAGTTGGATGTCTTGAGCACTGGTGCTGTGCACATGGCAGATTTCAGGGCATCAAAAGCTTTCTGACAGGCGTCAGTCCAGTTCACCTGTCTGGGCAGCTTCCTCGAAGCCAGCTCAGTCAAGGGGGCAACAATGGTGCCCATACCCCTTTACAAATCTCCTGTAATACCCAGTAAGGCCTAAGAAGGCTCTCACCTCTGTCTGGTTCTTGAGGTATTCCCAGGCCAGAATGGTGTCAATCTTAGGCTGTAGGGGCACCACCTGCCACTTCCTAACTGGTGCCCTAAGTACATCACTGGTCCCTGCCCGATCTGGCAATGAACGCCTTGATCGTTTGGCCTGCCCCTGCAGGGCCTTCAACACTTCCCAGAGGTGTTGCAGATGTTAATCCCAAGTGGTACTGAACACTGCGATGTCATCCAGGTAGGCGGCACTGAAAGAACCGAGTCCAGCCAGCACCTGGTTGACCAACCTCTGAAAGGCGGAAGGGAAATTCTTGAACCCAAAGGGCACCACCCGGAATTGGTTGTGACCCCCTGGGGTTGAAAATGCTAATTATACACCTTATATATTTCACAGAAAATTATTTTTTGTGCACAGAGAGCTTGTAATTACTTTTAGCTAGAATGTTTTCATTTGGGTTATACATTGTCTTGAGCGTTAAAGTATAATTCTGATGCAAGGAGTCAAGGTGTTCAAAAAAATAAAGTAATGAATACATTTTTCTCCGGTACTTCAGGGTATTTTGCACCATCCTCAAAAACAACTTCAGCAGGGCCCACATTATTTAATTAAAAGACGCACACACTATCAGCAAGACAGGACTGGCACATGCAAGTCCTCGCATTTAAAATGACATAACCTGAGAAAACACACCTTCTCTGTGCAAATGGCCTGAATATTTGGGGGTCTATTGAAAACATTGTTTAGTTCTAAAACGGTTTGAAAACTTTACACACCTAAAATACTTTACTTCAAGGTTAAATTCAAGTAGGTCATCTGCGTTTTATTGAACAAAAAACATGTAAGTTGGTAATAAAAAGAAATATGTAGCCTTTCAACTGGAAAAGCCAGGCTCTGGAACAAAAACTGTGCAGCTTTAAAACAAATATTCAACAATAAGGTGATGAATGTAATGCTTGAATTAATCTCAGCCACTGGCAATAACTTGGGCCGCATTCCAGTCCATTATTTTTGACCATCATGCCACGCTAGACAACGATGAACTGTGATGAAGCCCAAGTAATTATCAGTGGCTGAGAATAATTCAAATCAGTGCAAATTAGTACCGACTCTCTTGGAATAGTCTGCCCTAAACTGCCAGTAGGGTGTAGCTTGAGGCCTACAGCAATGTGACCGTGTGACCCACGTCCAGGCATACTCATAAGACTTAGGGCATCAACGGCAATAACAAGATGATGGATGGAATGCTTGAATTAATCTCAGCCACTGGCAATCACTCGAGCCGCATTCTAGTCTATTGTTCTTCAATCACCAGGCCGCTCAAGACAACCATAGACTGGGGACGTGTCTCTGAGTAATTACCAGAGGCTGAGATTAATTCAAGCATTCCATCCATCACTTTTTTTGTTGTTTACTTGAAACAAATATGGACCACCTAAAGAATCATAAAAGGCTGAAAAGGGTTACCATTCTAAAAATTGTTAAAATCATCGTTATATATGACAGCGTCCAAAAAGGAGATGACATTCTCACACATAAAAGTGCAAAAGGCAATTACACAATTACCCTACATACAAACTACATACACACTCACAAGTACTTAAAGAATAACAGCTACAAAGATCTCATACTGCCAACCAGCAGCGTGCTTATGCTAAGGGTCTACCCAGTGCTTCTCTTTCTGTTTCGCTTTACTACTAATGAAGCAAATAATGTATTACAGATGGCATTGAGAGTCTGGTTAGGTAACATCTGTTATTCAGAATGTGTTATTAAGCTTATGTCGCTAACAAACACAGTGAAAATAAAGGTGAAATCTCACAAATTTTTTCATCTGACCATTCTTGTTTGTACCCCCTGCTCAATGTAATAAGCAAAGCCTCATTGAAACTGTATAAAATGTAGGGTGGCGCCCTTTATAGATATATCATAGCACTGTTCAACCTGCGAATTGCTGATACAGTACTGCCTGCTGTAAATGATAAGAATATTGCAAGTCACCAAGGAGGTCATGTACCATTGAGGATCAAGGCCAAAGGCGGAGTTCCTTTAAAGGAACTCGGAGATAAATTGCAATATCCTTTTAATGTATGGCACAGGGTATGTTGTTCCTTATAATACATGGTCACAACACCACCCTATCTGCAAACCAGTAAAATCCTTAGTGTCTTGCTCTTTCATGTTAATTGCGCGCATGAAGAATAAAAGTAGAATGAAAACACCAAAATTAAATACACTAAAAAGCTGTTAATACTTTTTGCAAAGCTATGTTAGAATCAGATTAATGGGAATCAGATTAAAAAAGAATGTTGTGGCTCAGATCCGCTCTAATACCTTATTACATTCCAGCAGCTATGCCATTTCTTTATTACAGAAGCCTAGAGATGTCACAACTGGACGACTGGAATAAATAAATTCGAATGGGCTTTTATGCAGAGATTGCAAACTCCCATATATTACATTACTATTATTAAGAACATTTATTAGGCAATTAGAATGACTACATTGTCTCTAAGCGCATGCCTACGCTCTGAAATTCAAAGTGGGAGGAACTTAAAACAAAGCAAAATATTCAAACTCTCACACCTCTGGCAGTGCACCTACAGGTTGCTTGGGACAAGTACTTTCAGATGGAAAAATAGAAAAAGTCTACATTGGCTTGTAGGGTTTAATCTTATCTATAGGATATTATGGGATGATGCTGGTCATGAACGTATGTAAAAAGCAGGGGCATATATAATGTATTCTTCCTTCCACAGAAAGCCAATGTGGGACTTTCATAGTGGTTGAAAGCTGTCCTTTTTCTTTTTAGGTCAGTTGCGAGACAACCCCATGTTTTGGATTTCTGAAGTATGTGTTTTTCTCCCTAAATTAGGGGCATTCCTATAATCTGGCCAGTGGCTAAGGACTTGCCCATCCTATGTCCACGTGTGCGATTTACCTTATGCTTTGCTTGATGCACACTAGATGAAATAGCATGACCTGCTGAGAGAGATGGTGTTCCAGTCTGACACTAGGGTTTTTAACTTTGTATTTGGAGGCCTGGTTTGACCAAACAATGTGGGCATTGTTCCCACAGGATTGATTCTTTTTTATTTTTTTTTATTTTTTTTTAATTGAGAGTTCATACCGATAAATACATATTCCTAAATGGATACATAAATACATAGATAGAAGCATAGCATTATACCGTCATGCGAGAAAAAAAAACAAACAAAAAAAAACAGAAAGAGTAATAAACAATACGAAATCAATTGACATGTTGAATATCTACACAACCAGTAAGTCATTCATTTATAGTTAGTTTTGCTGTCCTCCATGTAGCCACTGGGGCCCAAAGTCGCTTGCCCACATCCCTTAGCTTCGCTCCCTTCAAATCATATAATGCTTCCTCAATATTATGTATGCCCAACATTCTGCACAACCACATTTGAAAAGTCGGGGCCTCTGTATCCTTCCAGGCTGCGCTGATCAAAATCTAAGGACTGCTACGGAAATAAAAACTAAAGCTTCAGCCTCGATACTCATACTTAATTTCACATCACAGCCCATTATTATCAGGGTTGGGGATAGGTTAATTTTGACATCAAGTAGCCCCTCTAAAAACCGTATTATTTCAATTTTAATAGTTTTTAATTTTTTACAGCCATAGAACATGTGTATAAGATCTGCTGTACCATTTCCACATCTGGGGCAATTGCTATCTGTCGCTTTGCCCCACGAGAACAATTTTCCGGGTGTATAGTATAAATTAAATAGGGTTTTGTAATGTTGGGCTCTGAGATTCGAGGAACGCAGAAACCTCTTATCCATAGCTAACGCCTTATCAAGGTCTACTTCGAGATCTCCCAATTTTTTGGACCATGCAGTTTCAATTTTTCCAATATCGTCAATTGATGCGTCGTTAAATATTTTATATATATCTCTAATTCTATGGCCCCCTGACTTCAAATACTCGATTAATTTGTATTTCCCAAGCAAAGTGATACGTGGCCTAATTGATTTAATTCTATTTACAATCTGTATGTATTTGAACTCTTGATAACCTTGTTATGAATAGTGTTGTGTAAGTTCTTCGAGTGTTCTGCACTGATCTCTGATCATTATTTGCCCCAACTCCACTATACCATGACTCTCCCAATGACGCCACGTTCCATCCCTACTAAGATTTGGAAAAAGTGTTGAATTCCAAAGTGGTGTACGATGATGGATGGTAGGTATATCTAGAACTTTTTTAACAGTTTTCCATATATACCATACACCCTCAAGCGTCTTGTATCCAATTTCCTTGTAATAACTCCTCTGAGTTCTCCTTAAAAAAAGCCCTACAGCTTCGCTTCCCACCAATAGCTGAAGAATTGATGGTATCACCGCCTGCCTGAGGGTTGGACCCCCCGGATCGAGTAGAATAGCCATGTCTGTGAGGAGACATGCAAGATGATAGCTCTTAATATCTGGCAGTCCCAACCCACCTCTATCTTGTGGTAATGACATATATCTATTTGACCGCCTTATTTTTCCGTATTGCCATAAAAATTTCATAAAAATGGCCTCTATCTTCCTAATAATTTTCTCGTCAATTTTAAATGGGATTGACCTTAATTTGTAAAGCACCTTAGGAAACATTGTCATTTTTATAACGTTAGCCCTCCCTATCAGTGACAGCTGTAATGAGTCCATTCTTTTTAGATCTGTTTCCATAGATTTGATAAGAGGGGTGTAATTATCGTCAATTATTTTACCTGGTTCTGCATTTATTGTTATACCCAGGTAAACTACAGAATCTACATATCTTCCCTGGCGTACCACCCTGGCTATTTTTTTTTAACATAATACCTGTGTTTTATCAACATTTAGTCGGTAGCCCGACACATCTCCAAACTGACCGGTTATGTTAACTACCTCCCTCATAGCTAGCTCTGGATCTTTTGTAATGACTGCTAAATCATCCGCGTAAGCGAGAAGTTTAGTATGAAACCCATTTGATATTACTGGTTTAATAAGCGCACTGTTCATTAATTGTGTAATTAAAGGATCTATGTAGAGCGCAAACAAGATTGGAGAACATGGGCAGCCCTGTCTCGTACCCCTTGTTATATTGATCCTATCTAATCTTTCCCCCATTGATTGAATTCTTGCCATAGGTGATGAATACATAGCCTGAATGGCTTGACAAAATCTAGGGCCAAATCCCCTTGCCTCCTTAACCTTCCATAGAAAACTCCATCTCATGCGATCAAATGCCTTCTCTGCATCGAGGAGGATCATTGCGACCCCCTCCCCCCTAGCAGCACCGATGTCAAATAAGGTGATAGCTCTCCTAATATGGTTTGTGGTTCCTCTTCCTGGGATAAACCCATGCTGCCAGGGGGAAACCAAGGACGCAATGATCCTTCCCATGCGAGAGGCCATGATTTTGGCATATAGCTTGTTATCACTATTAATCAATGATATTGGTCTGTAGGAGCCCGGGTTGGTCTTCGGTTTCCCTTTTTTGTGAAAGATTACTATATTAGTTTCTTGCCAGGACTCAGGTATTATTCCGGTATTCATAACACCATTGAATAGATCTAAGAGCATTGGTGTTGTTTCCTCCCTTAGACTTTTATATAGCTCTACCGGTATTGCATCTGGGCCCGCCGCCTTTCCGCTTGCAAGATCTTGCAGAGCTTCCAATACCTCAGACAATGTAATATCCTGTTCCAGTAATTCGATCTGGCCTGATTTTAACTTACTACCCATGTCTAACCAGCTTATATTTGGGGGCTCTCCAGCCGCTTCCTCCTGATATAATTCTTGATAAAATTTCCTAACCCCCTCCAAAATTTCACTAGGCTTGTTGTATATTTGGCCCTGATATTCAATTTGTGTCACAATGTTCTTACTTGCAACCTGCCTGATTCGCAGGGCAAGAGCTCTACCTGCTTGCTCACCAGTTTCATAAAGGCGTGATCTCTGTGCCTGATAATTTGCTGCCGCCTTTCTTGCTAGTTGTTTCTGGATCTCAGCTTTTAAGGAGTTTACTTTATGTAGGCTCTCAACAGATTGATCACCTGTAATTATATCTTGTCTATGTTGTGTCTCTGCCTCACTCAGTTTTTCCATCAATGCTTCCCTTTCCCTATTAACCTTTTTCCATACGTTGGTGGTGTAGCTTATAGTCTCTCCTCTTATTCCTGCCTTGAAGCTATCCCACACCGCTCCCCTTGATGCACTATACCTATTAGCGTGAAAAAGGACTGGGACCATATTTTCATATGAGTGATGTAGTCGAAATCCGCTAATAATTTTTTATCAAATGACCAAGGTCTATGAACCTTGTATGGTCTATTGATGACCATATTTAAGACTAGGAGGTTGTGATCTGACATGATTTTGGGAAGCTTGTTTATTTGAACGCTCTTAAGTAAGGTAGTCGAGATCATGAAATAATCCAATTTCGAATATTTATTAAAAGGATGTGAAAAATAAGTAAACCCTGGATCTCCGGTCAGTAAATTTCCCCAGACATCGTCTAAGCCATGTGACTGCATCATTGACGTGATTGCCCTAAACACTCTTGGCTTCCTGCCTATGTATGCGCTACCATCCGTAAAATTTGCAGAGATGTTGAGATCTCCACATAGTACTATGGGGGTATGCCAATCAATGAATTCATTTTCAATATGGCTAAAAACTTGTGGCTCGTCTGTGTTGGATCCATATACTGTGCAAATAGTGAAACCTAAGTTCATTTAGCAGATTGCCCATCTTCCTAGTGAGTCCGCCTTACACCTTTTGGCCCCCCTAACCCCACTTTGCCAATTATGGCCACACCTCTTATCATAGAAGTCTGGGATGTACATGACAGCAATTCATAGCCTTTAAAATTCAACCAGTGTTTTTTGCTCCAGGGTAAGTGGGTCTCTTGTAGACATATTAAATCTAAGTTTATCATATTTAAATATTGTTCAAGCTTCTCCCTCTTTTTCCAATCATTTAATCCTCCTATGTTAAGAGATCCAATCCTTAGTTTAGGCATACCTAATTTATAAATATTTCCATAACATCAACCTGTCCAGATAACTGATGCATACCCAATATACATAATAAGAACACATCCTTTGTTTCAAATTTCCTCCTTAATTCGAAATCACTTTAACAGTACGAACTCTCTTCAGTTTTTTATTTTCTCCCCCCAGATCCACCACCCAACCCCCTTTCCCCCCATCCCTTCCCCCCCCCCTTTTGCCCCCCCCCCCTCCTGCCACCCTTTGAGGCAACCTGGGTTTAGACTCACCCAGCTGTTGATGGCCGTGTGTTCCGCACGCCTGGACCTACCACCTGGCCTGATACTATGTAATCATACTGAGTGTCAACCTTATATCAAATAATAATAGTTAATAGTTTGTCGGCACTAAATGTCTTCTTCTATTCAGTTACCATTGTTTTGTTTCATTCTTGCTTCAACCTCCTTAAGATAGACGTCAGCCTGAATCTCACTTGTGAAGCTCCTCGTTGTGCCTTTATATATTATTTTTAATCGTGCCGGATTTTGCAGATAGACCGTTGCTCCTAGCTTTTCGAAAGGGGCAAACGGCTGTCGCATTCGCCATCGTCTTTCTACTGTTGCGTGTGCAAAATCTGGTCTTGCAAAAAACTAAAAGCCCCTATATTCTCTTTGAGCCGTTGGCCTGGCCAAGTCATATATAGTGTCACGTACCAAAAAGTTTCCAAACTTGACTAAGAAAGCTCTCGGATATTTTGGAGAGTTCTCTGACCATTTTGGTAATGTTAGTGGAAAGCGATGTGCTCGGCATACTTCTTTATCCATTTCCCAGGAGTTGAGTTCCGGGAAAGAAGATTTTAGTAGATTGATCATGAAGTTTCTTGGATCACTCCCTTCCGAGCCCTCGGGAATCCCAAGAAATCGAAGATTATTCCTTCTTGTTCTATTTTCTTGGTTTGTTTGTTTATGTTTGTTTATGTCGGTTTATATAGCGCCAAGTCACCGACAGGTCTCAGGGCGCTTTTGACCACAATGATGGTCTTCAGCCTTTGTCATTAAGTCTTTGATTATTCCCTCGTGCTCCTTTGCTTGGAGTTGTAATCTGCCAACATCTGATTCCAAGTTTTCTGCACGAACTTCTATCGAGCACATTCTATCAGAGATTTCCTGACATGTATTACCAACTTTATTGATAGCTCCTTCCAATTTTTGAATAGCGACATGGTTTCTTTGGCTATCTTTCTTTACATCTTGATGAAAATTTTTGATTGATTCGAAGACTTCACTAAGTGTAGGTTCTCTATGCTTCAGCTGCTCATCATCGTCCGGGTTGTCAAAGATATTCTTATTTCTTTCAGATTCAGCGTTTGTTTTGCGATGAGGACTTTTGCGTGAGAGTTTGGTTCTCACTGTTTGTTCTGGATTACTCCCAGGATCTGTCGTTTCATCCTGAATTATATTTGGGTGCCTTTTATGTTTACTTCTTTTTCTCCCCATTTTCTTTGTTGGTGTATAATCGTATAGTAGAGCATTTTTAGATCCGATTTCTGTCGGTAAAGGTACTTTTTTGTCCAGTTCCTCCTGTCTGGGATTCTCGCCAAGATCAGTCTCTTCACTGGATTTGCTGGATTCACTGGAGATTGATATTCCTGTCTCATAGATCTCTGATTCAGAGCCATCGGAAACTTCTGCTGAAGCATACCCCTTTGTAGCTCGGTTTATATTCGAGACTTCTACTGAAGTGCTGCCTTTCACTAATGGATTGATATTTGAGTCTGCGTCTATATTAGGGCCAGATCCGCCTTCTTCCCTCATATTTTCATGTTCTAGATGTTCTACTGGGACTAAAACCTCAGCTGCCGCAGTTATGGTCTTATTTTGTAATCCTTGTTGATCCATTGTGATTGGTGCAGTTTCATTGGGAGGGCCATTCTGCTGTCTTTCTTTAATTACGGGGCTGAATATGTTTGAAATTCTGGGTTGGGAACCTGTTGAGTGCCCAGTTATATTAGCCGCAGCTTTCAAATTTTGATCGTCTGTAGTCTTTTGGCCTTTTTCTCCAATAGGTCAAGATTCTCTCTGCTTGCCAATTCCTTTTCCTTTTCTGCTTCTTTTAGTCTCTGTTTTTCCTTGGCTTTCTCAGCTTCCTTATGCCGTTTCTGTTCAATCTGTCCATTCTCGATGTTTCTATCTCTTCCATCAGACTTGATAGCTCTTATTTTGCCATCGTCATTATTTTCGTCGTTATTTTCCATCGCTTTATAGCCCCTGGTTTCGGGTCGTCTCTGTGTTTCTTTTTTCTTCTGAGATCCTTGTAAATTAAAGATCTCTTTGGTATTTCCTCTGTCCCTGTCATCTGAGTTCTCCTCCCTTTCATGACTTTCTTGAATTTCCAGTTTTTCTTGATCAACCTCACCTCCTTGAGCCTGGGCCTTTGCCTTAGCTTTTGTATCGGTTGTTGCATCATTCTTTATCCCAGTCTGATTCTGTTTTTGAGTTTGAGTTTCATCTTGAGAATCAAAGTCACTGGTTTTATCATTATTTTTACTTTTATCTTTCTCCATGTCTTTCTCCATGATTGTGTTCAAAGTTTGTATGGTAATTTCCGTTATATTTGCTAGCAGTACTGCGTTACCTCTGGCCCTGAATCCTCCGCCTTTAAATCTTGTAGTTGATTTAAGTAAACTTGGGAATCCAGCATACACTCTTTTTCCCCGAAGAATCTTAATGTCCAGACCTGTATTTTTCCCCAATTGTAGGTCTGAATAGATCAGCTGAAAATTTTGGCCAACCACCAGAGAGCCCATACGTGGTTCACCTCCTTTTGCTCCTTTTGCTCCCGGTATGTTATCACTGTTATATTGTATATATATTTATTTTTAACACTTTTTTTTTTTAATTTCCTTACTTTCCCTTATTTTTCCGTTTTTTGTTCCATTATTATTTTTGTCCAATATATTTTTTTCCAATTTTTCCAATATTCTGCCCCTTTAGTATTATACTATACTATGTTGTGCAGTATTCTCGTATTCTATGCTCCTTTTCTCCTCCTTTTCTCCTCTGTTATTCTTGGCCCCCCCCCTGGCATTCCGGGCTAATGGCGTCATCTCCTTGACAGCGACGCGGTCTCCTACCTTCTTATGCCCCGCTGCCGTGTCTGCAGATGACGGATGTCAGACAGCAGTCAAGCAGTCGGCAGCTGCAGCTGCAGGCGGTGAGCGGTAAGCGGAGCACGGGCGGTGGAGAGGCAGAGAGTGAGAAGCATTTAGCGCTGATCACTGAGAAGCAAGTTTCACTGTAGATCGAGATGAAATGGGGAGAGCAAATCAGCGCTGGACGGAAGAGCAGGAAAACGGGAGAGCAGGTAGGGACCCCTTGCATCGTTTTAGTTTTCCTTTTCTCACTATTTTTCTCCCCCAGCTTCACATCCTCGCTCTTCGCTCTTCACGTTTCCATTATGTAGCCATGTGTAGCAAGCAAACACTGCCAGCGTTACGGCACCGAGGCAGTAAGTCCGGGGATCCAGGGGTAGCCGGTAGATTGTAACCGATAGTTAGAAGTTTTTACAGCTCAAGCCGCACTCCGTGTGATCGCGTCTCATTTTTTTTTCCTTTACGCTGCAAGTCTCAACTTCTTCCCAGCAACGGAGCAATTAGTCTATTACACAAAGCTCATGTAGCAACAGTTACAGCCGCCGCCAAACGTGATAGAAAAGCACCGCAAAAAGCACCATGCAGCTAGGAGCTACAACAGCGGTGACAGCTTACATTTTTACCTCGCTTGCCTCGCAATAGTCCTCCTACTGGCGAACACAGAGCGTAATCATCATCTGAAGAGTCTTAGGGTCCAGCAGTTGAAGTTAAAGTTGAAGGCAGAAGAATAAAGACTAAAGTTTGAAGGTTGACAACCAGAGTACTATATCAGGCATTTTCCGAGGTCCCAGGTCTCAGGAGCAGGCTTTGCAGCGACCTCTCACACGGACGCCATCTTGCCTCCCTGACTCCATTGAGTTTCTGACATTCTCAGAAAAAACACAGGATTGATTCATTGCAACCAGTGCTTGGTCTATACCAAAAGACCCTCTATTTTAATCTAATTGACCTATGGTGGATCGTGTTTGCCCTAGATTTAGACTTTGTAATGGCACCTCAAGAGTGTTTTAGTTTATGATTTACAAAGCTGTACTGTTAAAAGCAATGTGGGCTTCATCGGCATCAGACTAGTACTGTCCTGGTGTCCACAAAAGAGAAATATTGAAGTCAGTGGTTCAATGAAAATATCTGCTGTGACCCAAAAGTAAATTTTAGAAAATAGGCAAATCAACTAGCAGTATGAACACTTAACCTAGCTACAAATTTCACAATCTTAAACTGGAAGCCTGGTTGTAGTTTGTTAGTCACTCCTTTATATAAAATGTTGCTTCTAAAGAGGAAGTCTGCAACAGATCTAAAACTATTGTAACTTATTGGGTTTTTGAACAGCGGCCTCTGAAAATTATTCCAGATCAGCTGGTACACGACTCGTCCTAGGGATAAACTAATGATTAATGTACCCCCGTGAAGAGCATGTTATGAAGTTGCTTACAAAGCAATATTTAATTCATTCATTCATTTGATAACTTTATTGCGGTCATAGACCATAAAAGCACAGGTAAAATATGTACATATACGGAATAAAATACATAAATAATTAAAAAGTACATGGTTAAAAAGTTATTAAACAGTAAGTTATCAAAGTAATGGTATCAAAACATCCCAGTTAACCGCTTCGATGCTCATGACGAGCTCAGCTCGTCATGAGGCACAGTGGAGCTGTGCTGATGAAGAGCTGAGCTCGTCATGAACTATGGGCTCTATAACAATTCAGCACCGGAGGAAAATATCCCTAGCAGCCAAGGTGTTAATCACAGATTATCGCAATTCATTAAAGTGAGCCTTCTGCGCCACATACCATATAAAAAACGGGATACCGCAAACACAATAGAGGGGGAGGTGTCATATCTTAAAATTCTGACAGCTTGTGCACATTGTCTTAAACCAAGACTTCTACATAACGGTACCAACCAGCATCTCCTTATTGTACTATAGGCTGGGCCGAGGAATAAGACGTGGACAATATCCTCTTTGGTGTTATTACAGACTGGGCAAATTCCCTCTTCTCGTCCATTCCATTTGCAAGTAAATGCCCCAATAAGTAGGCAACAATGTCTTAATTGTGTGTAAAGTTTTCTTGCAAGGGGAGGCCGTATTAAGTCCAAAAACTCCTCCCTCTTAGACACGAGTTTTACCTGCAAAAATTCTGCAGACAGACTGCCCAGCGTTGTCGAGCTATGCAGAAGGCTTAGGTTATAATGTCTCAGGGAGGCCAAGAGCTCCATTCTCTTCACTCTCGGGCAGCTCACCTCCAGGGTCTCCCATAATTGGGGCATACCAATTTGATGTGCAAGGGCCTTGATATGGGCTAGCCAGGGGATATTCTTGGTCTTTAGGTGCCCCCAGACTGCAGCGAATTCAGTTCTATAATCCTCGAGCTCAGGCACTGTCCAGAGCCTTCTCCAATACAGGAGAGGTCGCGTGGCTAGCAGTTCTGAGATGGACTCTAGGCCTAGATCTAGGCCTAGATCTAGTCTCATGGGTGTGAGCAGGGTGCTCTGGGGAGGCCTATCAGGTTCCGCATAAAGGCCTGTTCCACCTTGGGAAGGCTTGGTGTACTCTTATGGCGGCAGAGTTCTGCACCATACATTACAGCTGGTCTAGCTTGCGCCCCATAGATCTCAAGGGCTGAGGCAACTGGCTTAAACAGGGTTGTTCTATGGAACTTGCCAATGCCCCCTCCGATCTGCGCCAACCTCAAAGCAGATTTGGATACCTGTGGGCCCCAACCGAAATCTTCAGTCAGGGTGACCCCCAAGTATACAAAGGTTCTCACCCTTTCGAGCGGGACGCCATTTAATACCGGGTTAGGGCGAGTTCGCTTTGGGGGATGAAAGATCATAAACTTCGTCTTTGCTAAGTTTATCTCCAATCCCCTCAGAGCGCAAAAAGATACAAAACCATCCAGGACCCTCTGGATACCTGATGATGTTCGCGACAACAACAAGGTTCTTTATGCAAAGTTGCCTAAATAGTTGTAGCCACTAGACTCCTCCCATTTTCTTTAGGCCAGATTTCTTTCAGGGTTGTACTTGAATGAGCATTTGTGTTTAACAAGATAAATAGCATCTTAATTGTTCTATCTAATCTATGGTTTATCTCATTCTTTAAGCCTGAAACATTTCCTTTCTATTAACATG
Organism: Lissotriton vulgaris; assembly: GCF_964263255.1. Classification (NCBI taxonomy): domain Eukaryota; kingdom Metazoa; phylum Chordata; class Amphibia; order Caudata; family Salamandridae; genus Lissotriton; species Lissotriton vulgaris. The sequence goes on from NC_141685.1 coordinate 1,845,876,469, forward strand.
CAAAAAACATACCTCATTATATCCACTTAGGAATCTTCCTTGGCTGTACATTTCCTGTGGGAATGGTATCAGACCCTAGGGAAAAATAAAATACATTAATTGATGACTATGTATACAAATATATAGTTACATACAGAGTGAAGTTAGTGTTGCCCAATCGTTCAGATATACAGTAGGAGGGCTGCAATACTTATTGAAACAGTGTTAAAGAAGTGGCACCTCATAAATCAAGGCTCTACCAACATACGCAGTGCTGCATAGTGCCAGCATTTCAGGTACTGGCTTGTCGTCCATCAACAAGGATTCTTTCCAGTACAGACACTGACAGACACTGAGAAGATTTGTTTTGAAGTTTGTAATAACTGAAGGACCATTTCTAAGTCTGGCAGCTACTGCCATTCTGGCAGCTATATCATCTTTCTAAATTTATCTACAAGATGAAAAAGAATGTAAATCAAGGCCACAATGTGGGAATTGAATCAGGGCTAGAGCAATTGCTAGGCAAAGATGTTGCACCACCTATCACGACTACACTGAATCCACGAATGAAACACTACAAGCACAGTATTTACAGACAGATTGCCAGGGACCAGAAGTCAAAGTCAAAGTCAAAGTCAAAAAATTTGTATAGCGCACTACATACCCAGAGGGTTTCAAGGCGCTAAGGAAGGGGAGGAGGATTATTTGTCAAATATCCACGTTTTAAGCTGCTTTCTGAACGCTAGGTGGTTCTGGGTGAGGCGAAGGTAAGCGGGGAGTGAGTTCCATGTTTTAGCAGCCAGGTATGAAAAGGATCTGCCTCCCATGGTGGTCTTGTTGATGCGAGGTACAGTGGCGAGGGCTTGGCTGGAAGAACGTAGTTGGCGGGAGGGGGTGTAGAAGGACAGTCGAGAGTTGAGGCAATCTGGTCCGATGTCGTAGAGTGATTTGTGTGCGTGGGTAAGCAGTCGGAAAGTGATTCTCTTATTGACGGGTAGCCAGTGGAGGTCTTTAAGGTGACCAGAGATGTGTTCGTTGCGTGGGATGTCTAATATGAGCCTGGCTGAGGCGTTTTGGATTCGTTGGAGTTTCTTTTGGAGTTTAGCGGTGGTACCTGCGTAGAGGGTGTTTCCGTAGTCCAGTCGGCTCGTGACCAGAGCGTGGGTGACTGTTTTCCTTGTTTCGGTGGGGATCCAGCGAAATGTTTTTCTGAGCATGCGAAGAATGTTGTAGCAGGAAGAGGATACGGCGCTGACTTGTCTGTTCATTGAGAGTGAAGAATCCAGGATGACGCCAAGGTTCCGTGCGTGGTCTGTCGGGATGGGTGCTTTTCCGAGGGCTTTCGGCCACCAGGAGTCGTCCCAAGCAGAGGGGGATGTACCTAAGATGAGGACTTCTGTTTTGTCTGAGTTCAGTTTCAGACGGCTTTGTTTCATCCATTCGGCAACTTCTTTCATTCCTTCGTGTAGGTTAGTTTTGGCGGTGCTGGGGTCATTGGTGAGAGAAAGGATCAGTTGAGTGTCGTCCGCGTAAGAGATGATGTTGAGGTTGTGTTGGCGTGCGATGGCCGCGAGGGGGCTCATGTATACGTTGAATAGGGTGGGACCGAGTGAGGATCCTTGAGGAACGCCGCAGATGACTTCAGAGGCCTCGGACTTGAATGGAGGAAGGCGGACTCTCTGGGTTCTTCCGGTGAGGAACGAGGTGATCCATTCAAGTGCTTTTCCTTGAATTCCGATGTTATTGAGGCGTTGTAGAAGGGTGCTGTGGCAGACTGTATCGAATGCTGCAGAGAGGTCAAGGAGGATGAGGGCGACTGTGTCTCCATTGTCCAGTAGAGTTCGAATGTCGTCTGTTGCTGCGATGAGGGCGGTCTCAGTGCTGTGTTTTGCTCGGAAGCCAGATTGTGAGGGGTCGAGGGATTTGTTGGCTTCGAGGAAGGCGGCGAGCTGGTTGTTGACGGCTTTCTCGATGACTTTGGCCGGGAATGGAAGAAGCGAGATGGGGCGGTAATTTTTGAGTTCGGTGGGGTCCGCTGTTGGTTTTTTCAGAAGGGCGGTGAGTTCAGCGTGTTTCCAGTCTTCTGGGAAAGTAGCGGAGTTGAAGGAGCAGTTGATGACGTCTCGGAGGTGCGGTGCTATGACGGAGTCTGCTTTGTTGAAGATGTGGTGAGGGCATGGGTCTGTGGGGGATCCTGAGTGGATGGAATTTATCAGGCGGATGGTGTCCTCAGTAGAGATAGGGTTCCAGGCGTTAAGGGTGTTCACGGGGGGAAGATGGTCAGCAGATGGTAGGGTGGGTTGGTTTCCGGGTTGGTTGTCAAAGCTGTTGTGGATGTCTGCAATCTTGTTGTGGAAAAAAGAGGCTAGGGAGTCGCAGAGGGTTTGAGAGGGGGTGATGTCGTTGGAGTTGGCTGAGGGATTGGAAAATTCCTTGACGATGTTGAAAAGTTCCTTGCTGTTGTGGGCGTTGTTGTCAAGTCGATCCTTGAATGCTGTTTTCTTGGCTTTTCGGATCAGTTGGTGGTGAGTGCGGGTGGCGCTTTTGAAGGCGTCCTTGGTGTTGGTGGTTGGGTCTTTTTTCCAGGCCTTTTCAAGGGAACGGCAGAGTTTCTTGGACTTCTTGAGATCATCGTTGAACCATGAGGCCTTCTTGCTGCCAGGTTTACTTTGACGTTTTTTCAGTGGAGCTAAGGTGTCGGCGGTGTTGGATAACCATAGGGTGAGGTTGGCGGCGGCTTCGTTGGTGTTAGAAGAGAGGGCTGGGGAGTTTCGAAGGAGCGATGCGGAGATTTGGTCCGTGGTGATTTTGTTCCAGTTTCTTTGCAGGGTAGGTTGGAGGTGAATGTTGGGTTTTGGTTTGTTGTAGGTGAAGTGAACGCAGCTGTGGTCAGTCCAGAGGAGATCCGTAGTGTGGCTGAAAGAGACATGATTGCTGGAGGTGAAGATGGGGTCGAGTGTGTGACCTGCGATGTGGGTGGGGGAAGTGACTAGTTGTTTAAGTCCGAGGTTGGCGAGGTTGTCCAAGAGGGTGGTGGTGTTGCGGTCGTTGATCTTTTCAAGGTGAAAGTTGAGGTCTCCCAGAAGGATGTAGTCTTTGGAGGGGAGCGCGTGTGGAGTGATGAAGTCCGTGATGTCTTCACTGAATTTTGCGCGGGGTCCTGGTGGTCTGTAGAGGAGGGTGCCTCTGAGTGTGGTTTTGGGGTCGATGTGGATCTGGAAGTGGAGGTGTTCGGAGTTGGCGAGGTTGGCGTCAGAGCTGGTTGAGATGCGGATTGATTTCTTATGGACGATAGCGATTCCTCCTCCTGTGTGGCAGGTACGGTCTTTGCGAGTGATCTTATAATGCAATGTGTGTGTTTATTCTTGCAGCAAAGTTTATTCAAAATATATTATTCCCTCATTTGCATAGGGCCAAGAACCCATGGCAAATCCTGTCCACTTGTGCTTTTATAAAGGCATGAAAACCTGCAAGTAATTCCTGTGGGAATTCGCTGAATGGGCATAACCCAGGAGGTGATGGACATTTAATAGTTCCTGTAATGCATCTTCTGGATATGGGAAAGCCTTCACAAAAGAGAAAGTTCTGTTACTGCACAATTGCTGACAGAGCAACATGAGCAGTGTCTTCTCCTATGCACCATGCACCTGGTCAAGTTGTGACTGCATCCACCTTCATGGGAACGTATTTGACAAGGAATGTAATGCTCGCACGCACACAAACACAACCTCCTGTTTGTTGGTATTTGCAACAATTTACTTGTAATTTCACAGCCTGACAACGCATGTATTGTAAATGTACTCCAATAAAAGAGCTGGAATAATTGCGTTTTCAGTGCGAGAACGGGAAGAAAACACTCCCCAAAATAATGGCGGAGGAAAATCTTTTTTCACGATCAAACAAAAAAAAAAACTAAATTGCAAAGGTGCAGATACATTTTTGCATCACAGTTCAGCACCGAGATATAGTTGTGTTAGAATACCACTGAATGTAGAGACCGTCGCAGATTTCTTGAAGTTCTTTGTGAATACTTTGAGAAATAAAAAAAGAAATAAAAAAGAATGGAGATTGTCCGAATTCTGGTGTATCCCAATCGAGTATTTTATTATGGTTTGGTAAAAAAAAATAAAAATCAGAGTAATGAAAAAAATATATAATTCAATTGTGGAGGGAGGTATATACACCTGAAAGTCCCTTAAGATTTTTTCCAATTAGCAGACATTCACAGCAGTGCGTCTGGAAAGATGTGCCAGGTGCAGATTCCCACAGGCTCCTATTCCCTATTCCAAAAATCTACAAAAATGTAGGCTCTGGGTAAATCCACTTTTTACTCTTTCTCTCCACATGGATCAAAAAATTTCCACATGGTGAAAGCCATTCCTCTACACCCTCAAATCTGGGAGTGATCCGTTCTACTTTCCATCCCGATAAAGGAGTTATTAAAGCCGTTGGATGGAGTAAATTTCAGACCGGAGTTTGGAAAAACCCACAAATGTACACGTTTTTGAGCGATCACAGGCTTACAAAGCAAAACACACCTTGCAATGTTGACTTTCTATTCCTTTGTTAGGAATTTACTAATGTGGATTTTTTGGTGGAGGTGGGGAAGAAATCCGCAGTGGTAAAGCCCATTGACAGCTACCAGGAATCTTTTAGTTAATTTCTGATAGTCAAAAATTGAGATTAATATCTAAAAATACCTTTCTGGGTAGAGTCTCAATTGATTATATTTGTTTCCTAACAAACTATTATCAATTTAAATCCCAAACGAGAGTTAACAGCGTTAAGTAACAAGGAAATAGTCAAGTCTTGCTAACTTCTGATGGGGATAAGAAAAATAAGTATACCCTGGGCCTGACTGCTGCAGTCTGGACCATGCATCTTCTAATCCATGCTCATATAATAACTGTTGTAGAGCTTTGTAGACCTTAGGCTTTCGCCCTACATACTTATCTCCAGAAGCCCCCTTAACAACATCTCCCAGCTGGATATTCAGATCCCCACAAAATATAGAGGAGATACCCATGATGCTAATTTGGAGTTTAAGTACTCCAGTATTTGAGCTTCATCATGATTAGATCCATATTCGGAGCATACCGTGAATTTTTTACTGGCTATTACACATTCCACAATTACCCAGTGCCCATATTTATCTGCTAAACATTTCCCAGCCTTTATATTATTATTTTTAGTCATGACGGCCACCCCTCTGTTGGTAGTCCCTTGCGATGTGCTGGCCAAAGTTTCATACCCAAGTTCCATAAGCACCTTGGATTTAACCCAAGGAATATGGGTCTCCTGAAGACATATCAAGTCAGGGGATATATTTCTAATTTCCTGTGCTACCCTTTGTTGTTTAGACCTCTCATTAAAGCCCCGAACATTAAATGTGCATACGGAAAGTGAGCTCAATATTTGCTTTTTCTTCCTAATTCTAACAAACCTGTCACCTCTCTCTAAAAATGTTCGTATCTTCATTTATTGGCTTTGTCCCCCATTTTTAACCCCCCTGTTCTCCCCGACAGCCACCCTCCGCCCCACTACCCCACCCATCCCTCCCTCTTGGTCTCCTCTGCCCATAGAGACCTCCTCACCCACCTACTCGCGGAGGCTGCAAGACCGAGGTCTTGAGTGCTGGAAAGCCCTGTCCAGCACTGACCGCACCCCTTCCCCCTCAAGTTTTCCCCCTCTCTCTATATATATCACCACCCTCACTAATCACTTGTGATGTATTTCGCAAGATATAGACACAAAAAGAAAATAAAAGAAATGGCGAATAATCAATATTAAATACAGACACATAAAATACAAGGCCATTATCATGTTAACCTTGATACTGTCTGAGCTAACTGCTAATATAACATCATATAGTGACACTGCATTTATATTATCAAATTGAGACTAAATACTATGGAAGTACTCTTTGGCTTTCATGACAGATGTAAAAACGTTATTGTGTCCTTATTATTGACTTTAAGTTTCGCAGGATTCAATAGGAACACCTGGGCACCTTTAGCTTGAGAGGATGAAATTAATTGCCGAAATTGGCATCTCTTTTCCCCTGTTTGATGGCAGTAGTCAGGGCTCACAAAGAATTCAAATACATCCCCCATTCTCTTCCATATAAGGATTGTCTAGACAAAAAGTTGGATAGAGCTATCAAAATTGCTCTAGGTTGAGTAGCTTTAGTAGTATCATAGTTAGTTGTTTGCTGAAAAGGGAACCGATGGGCCCGTTGAACCTTGCTGTCCCATGACCAGTGTGTCAATTCCAGAAATGCTTCTACAAGCAGTCCTACAACAAATTTCCGTGGATCGGAGCCCTTTTTCCCTTCAGGGATTCCCAAAATTCTCAAGTTGTTTTGTCGAAGTCTATTTTCCATGTCCTCCAGTTTGCAGGTCATATCACTCCGCTGTGCTATTAAGTCCTCAGTTGCCGTCTTCTGGGTGTTCATTTGGTCTTCAAAAGAGGAAATCCGATTCTCCGCTTTCGGTATCCGCTCAGCAAACTCTGAGAAGGTCTTAGCCACCCGGCGTAGTGAATCTTGTAGTTTTCGGCACGCCCCCTGTGTTTTCTGGCTCTCCAGTCGAGTTTCTTCCCTGTGCTACATTATAGGTTCATAGATTACTGCCAGGGAGATCTCTTGTATAGCACCTGTTGTATTAGACTGATCTTGTTGCATCCCCTTAGGCAGTTCACTGTGTGTCGGATTAGATAAAGGTACAGACCCATCCCCCCTTCTGGTTACTTTCTTGGATATTGTATCCACACCGGGTGTCTTAGCCCGGTTCCTGGGGGTCTCCTCCTCTTGATGAAGGCTGCTAGTCCCACTACATCTTCTCCCAAGTGAGCTGGGCGAGCCTTCCAATATCTGTATAGACTCATCCCCCGATGAGTTAGTATGATCAGACAGTGAGTAAAAAGGCTCCCCTGAGTCCTTTCCAGAGGCTTCATGTGGGTTATGCAAGTCTTTCAGCTGCTGAGCATCTCCACTATTTTCGGTCGTATCAGTCAATTCAATTGTCTCTTCATTACCATCCAACCTAACCAGATTTGTACCATGCTCAGCCACCTGTGAGCTAGAGCTGAGATCATGGACCGATAGATCCTCATTAACTGGTGTGGTATGAATACGTGGATGAGTGATAGTAAGAGTATCTTCAATCTCACCGGTACCCCCCTGCCCTTCTTGTCTCCGTCCTTGCTCTTTTACCACCTCCACATTGCCTTTAGGGGACTATATGCCCACCCCACTCTCTTCCTGTTGAGGTCCCACATCCAGCTCTTTCAATGCACTAATTGCTGCCACAGTCACAGCCTCTTCAGAGATGTGGGGTTTGTTTTTTGAGACAATAAGAAAGATAGCAGGGGTAACCGTTTTTGTGGATTGAATATTAGTTGTATTAGCTGGTAGCAGGGTACTTCCTGGGTCTTGTGTAGCCGCTACCTGTCTTTGTTTTTCTGGAATTGTTTGGGCGTTCTCTGTTTGCTGCTGCTTAGCCGCTATCACAGCACGGCACCCCCAGCTCGTTTGCTGTCACGGGCACCCTTTGGGGGCATCTCTGGCCCCAAACTTGCACACCTGCTGTCCAAGCTCGTGCAGAAACCACCCCAGGGCCGGGGAAGCAGCCGGTGCAAAAATGGAGTTCAGAGGTCCAAGATCCACTAGTGCCGATACTTGAGTAACTTCCACAGCATCGGGGGTCTCTGCCGGTTTTGTTTAGCACAGCCTTTTTGTGCGCCTCACCAGTGACAGCTGTTAAATACTGGTAAAGTATTGGGGAGAACATTTTCCAGAGTTTTAAAAGTAAATCATAGGGGTCTGGAGACGGTCAGTAACGGAGCTCACTCAGCCACACCAGCGGCCGCGATCTTGCCTCCTTCCGCTCTTGTCTATAGAGTAGCCCTTGTTACTAAAGCGCTGTTAGCTGATGCATATATACAGGAGGCATTTTCACGCTGTGCGTTTGGTTGGGGCAGAAACAAGCCCCATTTCACATATAAAAGAATTTCTTGACATAAATTGGGAATCAGCTAATAGTTGTATTGTGTGGGACGCACTAAAGCTGCACTTAGAGGGGAAATTATTTGCTTTGGATTATATGCCCAGAAACAACAGAGACAGTTGATTCAGGGACTATACGACAATCTTAGGCAAGCAGAGTGTACTTTAACACACAATTTAAGAGAGAAAGCAGACAGCTTACAAGCGCAAACTGAGATAGCGTAGTGTAAGGCTAAGATAAGTGAGAAGTGGGCCAAAGATTATGCTAGTAAATATCAAGCATACAGGAAAGTGTGCTATGAGTATGGGGAGAAGACAGGTAAGTGCTTGGATAAAAAAAAATAAGGCAAAAAGAAACAAGAGGTGCTATTACAGCAATTAAAGATCCAAATGGAAATACGGTGGAAACACCAGCCGAAATCCTTAAAGCTTTTCGTATGTTTTATGAGCACTTATATACAGAAGATTATACGCGTCAAGGCACATCTTCAAATTTTTTCATAGATTCATAAAGGAAGGTATTAAGCGCAGACGATAGTAAGTATTTGGAAAAGCCCATAACACTGGAAGAACTAGAAGAGGCAGTCAGATCACTAGCGTCTGGGAAAGCTGCTGAGCCTGATAAAATTCCATTGGAGTCCTATAAAATATTATTGGGGGAACTACAAATAGATATGCTAAGGTGTTTCTGGAGGCTCAGAGAAGTTCTGCCCCAGCATCATGGGATGAAGCAAGCATAGCTATTTTTCTAAAAAAAGATAAACCTCTACTGCCCGGATTGTATCGACCCATCTCATTATTAAATTGCGATGGGAAGATATACGTAGAATTATTAGCAACTTGGCTGTCTCGTGTTATAACTCCTATAGTTTCTGCTCGGCAGTATGGTTTCATACCAGGAAGAGGCACGGTCAACCATGTCAGTCGGGTAGTTACCATATTGGATATTGCTACGGTATTAAAAGCTCTGTGCGGTGCGGTTCTACTCGACGCGGAGAAAGTATTTGACCGAGTCTCCTGGGAGTTTTTATGGACCACGATGCAGAGGCAAGGATTTGGACCTGACTTTAAACAAGCTTTACAAACCATGTACCTCTCACCTAAGGCAAAACTAAATGCGACAGGACTAGAGTCTAATTTTGTTAAAATATCAAGAGGCACTTGACAAGGGTGTCCCTATCCCCCTTTATTATTTGCCCTATACATCAATCCTTTTTTGAATTTATTAGAACATTACCCCAACTGTGATGTTACTCGGAGTAGTAGAGGAAGAAATAAATTTACAGGGGATGTATACATTTAGATATTTTATATTTATATCTGTGGTGATTGCAACATTGTGTATTTCAACATTATGGAGGGATAAAGAGCCAACATCTTTTGAAATGTGGAGGGGCAAATTATATGCTATATGTAATTTGGAATATAGTCTCTATGCTCTTAAGGGCCCTCAGAAACGCCGGCTGGGCATCAAGATCTGGGGCGCGTTTATTTTTTTACCTCTGCTCTCTCCCAGTGATTACGTTGGTTTTCATATTTATGAATGTAATTTAAAGGCTTGTTGATTTTTTTGGCTTAATAACAAAAAATAAAAAAATTCAATCCGAAACGAAAATGTTTACCAGATCATTTAATTTCTAATGAAAATCCGTACGCAGCTCATCAGAAAAGAGATTTATTTTTTTGACAAATCAATGCCTGAAATAAAAAAAAATAAAAAAGGGTCCTATTATTACAACTTATACAACAATGACCTGCCCCTGAGAGGCTCTATGGCTACAAAAAAAGTTTTGTCTAGTGACAGAGGAAACATATACCTTCTGTCTACGCAATTATGCACTCCGTTGCACTTTTGAATATGGCAAAGTTGCCTATATGTATGTGTCTATTAGTTCCACCAGACCGCTATATGTGTCCCCTATCTTCCAAACGTGAAAAAAAGGGGGAGGGAAGGTTGACAGTGCCTCACGGAAGCAACACCAAGGGGAGGATTCTATCAGACTGGTACTCGCCTGATTCCTCACTTCTCATCATCGGCTACTGTCAACCCCAAAAGAAATGGGAGACAAACAAAAATAAAGAAAGTGCATGTAGATCAGACAGCCATCAAGTGTTGTATGTGCTAGAACCCGCTGTGATATATCTGTGCCCAGAATAGTGAAAAACAAATATACCACTGTTAAAAAAGAGTAAGGCTAACTGGCAACTTCTGACTTTATTTTGTGCTGTTAGCTCACTCTATTAAAAGTCAACCGACATGTTTCATCACTTTATCTTACATTTCAGTGATTTCTTCAGGGTTTATATGGATCAGCGTATAGCATGCACCTTTCTGAATCTTCCCTTATTGTACCTGTAACGGTTGGTAAAACATAAAACACACACATTACATTTGTACAGTGAAATGTCTCAGCAAATGGCACCGGATCCGGTGCAAACTGGCAAATGACCGTACTCTGAGTAAAAGTTGTATTACCAGGTGGCTTTCTCTGGCAAGCCTACCCGGCCCCCGTGGAAGACTGCTTGACGTGTACCGTCCCCTGTCTCAGTAGTGGTACGTTGTGAACCGCCTCAAGGTCCGTATCTGTGGTGAAGACAAGAGGCTGAATGAGCGTTTTAGAATGCCTCGCTCTTCACATAAGCCTGTCAATTTCATGGCAAGTATGTAGTTGCGAGGCCCCCTGTTTCCTTCAGCCGCCTCCCCCACTCTCGGTATTATTACAAACCTTTAGTACACCAGGCATATACGTTCAAACAAATATTGAATGCATATGGACAAAGAAAGGTGAGTGTTCAAGCATTTTGTGGTTGTGTAAATTGGGCATCTATTGGGGAACAGCTTAGAAGTTATAGCTTCTTCGCCACTTATTGATAAAACAAGGGACCCGGACAATACAGACAGCTGTTGACTTCCTACTGAATGACGCCCATTACCAAATAATGTTTGGGTTGGTTAAATTCCTGACCAAAGTGAATAAAAGGTTAAGAGACTCAACCTTACTGTTAACCCCTGTTGGGCTGTAAGATGTTATGTATGGTATTTGTTTTAATATGTACTCTGTTTCATGAGCCTGCGTGTGCAAACTCATAAATTTTTTGATGCCATTAATACTCCACTAGCATGCTGATAGAGAAGCCAGGCCAGTAGGTCATGGGCATAGTCGCTTTTATTCATCATTACCTGCCCGAACTTTATCTGCCGGCACCCCGATCCAGGCTAAGCTATTCAACTATGCAGCGACGCTAAAGCCAGCTCTCGGGACTCTCCAGCACAAAGCACCTTCAACCTCAACGTTACATACTGCAGGGTTTAAAGTCTGCTGGGTCTCTCAAGTCTCAGACTCAGTAGTGAATTAAAATGGACATTTGAAAAGGGGCCCTTTATTCATGTCCTTAAATTCGCCTGAAAATACATTGATCCTGTGTCTGCACAATGAATGAAAGTTCTGAAAAGCAGGTGATGAGACGGGCCCGCTCTTCATTTCTACCCTCAGCCTCAGAGTGAAAAAACAAATCTCAACCCTGCAACAGTGCCACCCTCTGCTACCTTCAATGGTGCTTCAAAGTGACTCGTTATAGTTCTTTCACAGTCTCATCAGGTCAGAACAGCTGCATTTTCAATATTATATACAAGGAAGCTGTAGACGTTGCTTATTTATCTTATGCAACTAATAACCACTGACAAAGCCAATAGTCCTGGCTTGTTATAGGTGTAATTTTACTTGCTGCAATATTTATCTGGAGGCAATGACAGAGGCAGCAAAATACCAGTCGGGCGGGGCACTATGCTAATCACAGATTTATGTAGCTTACATGTTTTTAAGCCACACCCTTAATTACATCAGCAATGCCCCTTTGAAAGAAACCCCCAGTTTTTTTTTCATCCCACTTAAAGCCCTGCTGTCAGGTCAGTATGTTGGCCATTTTCTTTGGCTAGTTGTTGACCTGCTTTATGGTCCGGTGAGCCGTTTTTTACTATTGATTTTTATGATATTAAAGAAAACATTGCCTGCACCAAACTCAAATCAGTGCAGTCTTCCATACCTTACAAAAAACCTACACAGCATACCTTTACAAGTTTAAAACTGCCCTAGTTTGCAAACATGGGACACTTTTCTAGCTAACTAACTCACTAATGGGGGCATTTTTTATTTTGGTACTGGGCCTTTTTTCTTTCCCAGTCTGATGCTGCATATTTGGCCGGGCTACTGGAATTATGCGATTGTGCAGCAGCGGCGACTTCTGCAGAATTATGCATTTGACGCATCTGCCACATAATCCATCATCTGCTGCATAATCTACAGATTTTAACAACAAGATTGTAGCAACACATCTTGCTGCATGTGGGAAAGCCATTTGAAAAGCTGGTATAGTCAACTTTCTGTTTCCCACTGCTAAATGTGGGTGTTACATTGGTACTAATGGGGTGAAACCAGTGCCCAAACAGTGTTACCAAGTATAACAAGCATTGGCATAGCCAATAGGTCTCACCTTTGAGACCTTATAAGTGTTTAGTTATCCAGCACAATATCCTTGGTGCAACAACATCAACTGTTGCATGGCTAAACATTTATAAGGTCCCAAAGGCGAGACCTATTGGTTAGGACAGATGTTTTAGAGAGGTAGGCGGGGGAGGGTTAGGAGAGATGTGTAAGAGAGGCAGACGGGGAGGGTTAGGAGAGGTGTTTAAGAGAGGCAGACAGGGGGGGTTAGGAGGGGTGGCTTAAGGGAGGCGGTGGGATAGGCCACATGAGAGGATCTAAGAGAGAATAAAAAGAATGAGAGGCATAAAAGGGATGGTCTGGGGAGGGGCAGGTGTGCGAGAGAGATTGGGTTGAAATAAGAATACACTGTGCTGGGAAAGAATACATTGCTTAGGAGAGTAAGGAGGAGATGAAGAGAGAAAGAGACATTAAGTGACTGAAAGGTTAAGGGAGAGATTAAAGAGATGGTCTGAGGGATGGAGATAGGGAAATGGCGGCGGGGGACGGGATGAACGGAGAAATAAAGAGAGGATGGTGGCAGAGGGATACACAAGATGTTCAGAGACAGAAAAGACGGAGCAGAAAAAAACAAAGAGGTTCTGAATAACTGAAAGATTAAAGGGGAGATTAAAGAGAAGGTCTGAGGGAGGGAGAGATGAAGACAGGGCGGTGGGGGGGTACTGACAGAGAGGAGGGCTGCACAGGGATACACAAGATGTCCAGAGACAGAGACGGTGGAGCAGGTGGTAAAAGTGAAGAATACATTTCTTTGGGAATGGTCATTCTTTGGGGATCGTCCGGCCCTCGGGGCGATTGGCTGCGCTATACCAAGTACCTATTAACATAGCCTAAAGTGGTTCTTAAATCCGCTGACGCCGTCTTTTAAGTGTCAATGAGAGGCCCACAAGCAGAGTATCTGGTGGGAAGACGGAGACAGTGAGAGTGTGGGTGCCTTTAAATGGTGCAGTACCCCAGCCATGGTGACGTGAAGTTAACTGTTTACCATACAGAATTCAGAAAGTGAATTTTAGTAGAAGGCTCCTGGCACTCGAAAGGTGCCACCTTGTCTCACCTGAGTGCTGAAGCAGAGGGTGCAAATTGTAAATCCTGAGCAGCCCGTCAAGTCCTCTCATCAGTCTGTTCCAACACCGGTAACATGTAATACAACAGTAAGGTGTAGATACGGACGGACAGAAAAAGGGGTCAGACTCTCCCTCTGACGGTCAGAGGGAGAGTTAAATCCACCAAACTACATACGCTAGGAGAAGGAGATTGGTCCTTTGATTGTAAAGGGTTGATTGCGAGTCTTAACTCCACTAAAAAAAATACGAAATTCCCAAATCGTATGTATTGCGAAATTCACATAATTTGTTCAAAATATCGAATTATGCATTTCCACTCCTCACTTATTGTTCAGGAGTGATCGGCGGGAAACTGCTCCGTTCCGAAATTCCTGGCCAAGAGATATTTTTTGTTCGACCCAGTTTCCTGCCAGGATCTAGTAAGACTTCTTTAAGGGAGCTGTAGTCACTTAAAATAAGTCATGCGAGATATCAGCAAACCACATTTCCTTCGGAAAGAATAGTTTTGCAAAACGGTCATAGAATTGTGCAAACAAATTGGGCTTGAGTTCTTATCTCTGCCTCCCAATTCGACCACGTTGTATGATCCTACGCAAATCACTTCATTTCTGTGTATCGCAGGTCACTTATTTGTCGCAACAAGGAGAACCTAAAACATCTCGAGGGCAGTAATTTCTCTTTATAAAAACTTTTTTAACACTTTCTGTATGGGGTGTATACCTCCTCTGGCAGTACCCTTCTTCTGAGCTGAGACCTGGGGTACCCTTTGCTGTCTAGGTACAGACAGGGATGCCCGCAGAGCTGTCGAACCGATGTCGAAACACAAAGCACTTAAGAAGAAAATACCCCTTTGTTCCCTAGCAATCCAGAGTACAGCGTGGAACAGACCCTAAGCAGTTGCAGCAGGCTGCCTGATGAGAGCAGCAGAGATCTATCAAGGCACACTTATAAACCTCCTTAATGGATGTGCAGAGCTAAAGGCAGGCCCAGGCAAGGCCTTTAACGGGTAAGGAGGGAGGGGGCAGCTGTTTACCTTGCGGGAGCGAGCAGCGGCAGGCAAAATAATTACAGACGGCGCCGCTGCTCGCTCCTGCAAAGGAAACGCCAAACGTGCACGTGTTGCAATACAAAGCAATGCAAAACGTGCACACGTTTAGGCAAAAGTAGAGATCCCTCCCAAAAGGTCCCCTCCTAAGCAGCGCTAGCGCGCTGCGTAGGCGACACCTAAAAATGGCAAAAAAATGAAGTAATACTATTTCAAAATGTGTCCGATTATGGCGCATAATTTGCCTTTTCTTGCCACATAATTTACTTACCCTACCACATAATTTAGCCCTCTCCTGCCGCATAATTAAAGTGGTCCTGATGTTAGGGTAATCCATGGCAGTGGTTTTGTTCCTGTTTATATTTCACATGCTTTAGTTAATCCTGCATTCCTCAAGTGTGCTAGCTATTTCCAGCATGAAGAAACAATGTCCTGACAGGTAAGAATATGTAGGCAATTAATTATGCATGCATACAGCATTACTCATGAAGAAAGAAGGAGAACACTCGTTGTTTTAGAAAAAAGAGGTTAATCATCTTATATTGTATCACAAGTTCATGGTCAGAAACCATACAGTTAGAAGCAGCACTGCATAACATGAATTAGTGACGACCATATAATACTCGGTGCATAACAAAAGTGTCTGTAGTGAAGGTGGCGACGCAAGTGCAGAAGTGAACAGCGAGGACGGCGCACTGTGAACTAGGTGCAGATAATTTACAGCGAGTGGCTCTAAAAATGTGACAACGTGATATCACATTTTATAAGAGGTCTTTCAATTTGGTGTAGAGACACAATGCAGGAGTACGCCTGTTATTAAGCTGTTAGGTCGACTGCGTTTCGATCCATCTTAGTTTGGATCATCATCAGGACTTGGTTGTCTAGATCGTGGCGTGCTGAGTTAGTTCCAGTTTGAAGATATTCAATTAAGATATTGTAGAAACCTCTGTAATTAATTCAGGGGCAACCTGTCATCTATGTTCGTGCAGCAGGGCAGAAATTCGTCTGAAACATGTATTAATTATGCTCCACGAGCGTCTGTGGTCTGTCGCTGGGTCGCTAGGTTAGAGAGGATTGTTGACAAGTATTACTTAAGCTCATCAACCGTCTGCGATCAGTCGCTGGGTTAGCACGGTTCTGAGTGGATCAGAGTGCTGGGCGGCTGTCAATTGGTGGCAGATTACGGCTAACACGGCTCCTACTGAGGGAATCGGCGTGTCAGCTTGGAATCAATCGGAGGGCAGACTATGGGTGTTAGGAAATATGTAACTCCCTGCAAATTCCAAAAGTTTGTCACAGAAATTTCAGGGAAAGATGTGTTTTTAGACATAATTTGAGGTTTGCAAAGGAATTTGGGAAATATTACCTGGTGAGAGCCACAAAAGTCACAGCACCCTGGACTATCCCAGGTGTCTAGTTTTCAGAAATGTGCAGGTTTTGTAAGTTTACTTAGGTGCAGGCTGGGCTCGGGCCCAAAATCCACAGGTACCCAAATTGCAAAAAAAGGGGTCGGTTTTTCTCACCTGTAAGAAATGGAGCCTGGGGGGAGGCGCGGAGACACAGGGGAATTACAAATGAACATCCTTCACCCTCAATCACAGAGAAAAATGAGGTCTCTCCAGCAGTGCAATTTACTCTGAGGGTCTCTTCACTCTTCTGGAGCAGAGATGGAACCACAACAAACAGACACGCTGGGACACAGCGCTGGGTTTCTTACCCAGAACTATCCGATGGAACACTCAATGAGATACCAGATGGACCAACCTGCAAACAGCCAGGAGTGTAGGACTCTGGACAAAGGATAATCTGCAACGTTTGAAATTCTCGATTTCCCCCTCTTTCGGCCCTGCAGCGTAGAGGCAACACTATTACTCCTAAGAGCCTGGAGGTCCCCGAGTAAAATGCCCACATACTAGAAACAATGGGGCCTCATTCCACCACTCCACCACTTCAGAATCACAGAGCTGCACCATATTTACAAGAATATGGTGCTGCCCTCCGTTTCAGCCTGGGCTGGTGCTAAACTTAGCAGCCTAGCACCAACCCCAGGCACCCTTGCACCATATGTGCAGGAAGGGGGGCCTTCCTATACATAAACAATTAGCCTTTTGCTGTTTCCATGTGTGCTGCACAACACAGCACACATGAAAGCAGCAATGTTGCGCCATGGTAAGACCAGGTTTTCCCTGGTCTTAATTCTGGTACTACCTCCTATTTACGCCTCCCTTGTAAATAGGGGCAGCATCAGAATCAGTGGGGGTTGCGTTGGAGCGCCCACAGCAACACCTATTGCCCTCCCCTTTCATGCTAAGCATAGTGTGAAAGGTGGCCTTCATTTACAAGGCAGTGTTATGTCACATTAGGTGGCTTAACGCTGCCTTGTAAATAGGGCAAAGCCCCTATCGCCACAGGAACATTTTAAAAAGGGACGTTCCTGCGGCAATTGGGGCTTTTAAATATGCCCCTCTGTCAGGTTTTAATGGACGTTTATTGTTGACAAATGCTTCTGGGTGGGAAGTATGGAGTGTGGGACTTGGCAGGTATTGAAGTTTTACTTGGTTTGCATTAAGTTACCTATAACTCGGCCCAAACTCAACATCCCAGTTACGTAGGTCTCACAACACACATGCACTCCGTATCCTCTCCAATCCACTAGGTGGCCTCAAAATCCACCCACAGAGCACCCCACATTCAGGAGCCACAATCCCTGAAATCACAATGACAAAATATCTTGGAATGTCAATGGTCTCCTAGACCATATAAAAAGGTTGAGTGTCCTTAACCAATGCCCCTTTTAGGTCGAGCCTTAGCCAGCGTGCATGAGCTGCACAGACGATCTGCTGTAGTAAAGTACGGAAGAGAAGCCCCACCCACTCTCCACCTATATTTTTAATTGTCTTGTGTCTTTGTCCTTTGTAAATGCTGGCTTTTGATTCTGTAATTAGCTTGTTAGTCCCTCCTTAATACGGCCATGTCTTCATTTGTAACCTCCTATGGTTACTGGCCCCTTCACTTCGGTAGTTACGCTTCACTTGTTATTTAGTCTTCTAAGCACTATTTTATTTATTGAGTTTCTCCTGCTTTAGGCAGGACTATGTTCAGCATGCATTGTGCACTTTCACTTTCAAAGCAGCCGGGACAATGCAGCCATTTGTTTGAAATGCCATAGCTGTGAATAGAGTTTACGGTATGGTGGAACACTCATGCCTGAGCCCACACAATTTTACCAGCTTCCCCTGGATCAATATCAACCAGAGCACAGTGACCTTGGTTGAATGAGAAGAAGGAAACTGGTAAGGCAAGGACATTATTAAACATATCATCATTATAGCAGAAGCAGAGGATGATGAGTGGGCTCTGGGAGCCCGAGATGTTAACCTGGTCGTGCAGTTTCAAAATCGGTAACTCGACAGTTGGAGCACATCTTATTGCCATTGCATGGAGACCCCACCACCAGCCGTGGTCGGTAGTGGGAGTTCCTGCAGGGCAGTGATGTGGGGAGGGGCAGGGTGGGGGGTAGTAATGTATGGATTACGAAGCTTTACAGGTAAGTAAACATATAAATAAATAAAGCAAACTTTGTTGCACGCACTGCATCCCCAAATGCGACGCAGTGTGCGCAACGAAATTCATTGTATTTATTTATATGTTTACTTACCTGTAAAGCTCCGTAATCCATGCATTACTACCCCCAACCCTGCCCCTCCCCCTCCCCACGTCATCCCCCAGCAGGTACTCCCACTACCGACTGCGGCTACCCACCACACCCTTCGGCACTGTGAATCCTACTAAGACAGGCTTCTCCTACCATCTAAGCATTTCCTCTTGTCTGTCCTGTCCCAGCCCGATACTGAAGGTAAGTAATCTACACAGATCGGAAGCAGTTTATGCCCGAACAAAACACACTCAAAGCTTTCGCTTAATACATAGATAACGTGATGTTCCTCGTTAATAATAAATAATAATAATAAAGAGGTTTATAAAGCGCTTGGTGACGCCATCTCGGCGTGTCCCCGCGCAATGGAGAAAGGAAGCGCTCAGAAGCAAGGGAAGACTCCTCTGTTCAGCTGTGTATTTAAAGATTATACAGGTGGGTTTTTAGGAGTTTTCTGAACTTGACTTCAGATCCTTCCAATCTGAGGCTAATCGGGAGTCTGTTCCAGTTGCTGGCTGCCATCAGTCTGAAAGAGCGATCACCCAATTTTGCTTTTTTTACGAGGGGGATTTTCAGTAGACCCGCTCCTACTGAGTGTAGTGCTCATGTTGGCTCATAAATGTGTACCAGGTCATGAAGATAGGATGGTGCTTTATGCCATATAATCCTTTGGCATATTAGGAGCGCTTTATACATCACTCTATTTCTGACCGGTAGCCAATGTAGCGCCACAAGAGCTGGTTTGGAGGCTGCTCTTTTAGGAAGTCTCAGCACCAAACGGGCGGCTGTATTTTGAAGGATTTGCAATCGCCCTACGCTTTTTTCAGTGGTGCCTAAGAGCAGAACATTTCCGTAGTCCATACGGGACGTAACCAGAGCTTGTGTCATGGTACGTCGAGCCTCCAGCGGGAGTAAGTCTAATGTGTGATTGAGAGTTTTCAGTATTCCAAAACACTTTCCCACTAGACGGTTGACGTGGCCCTCATAGGATAGTTTGGGATCCATCCATATTCCCAGGTTCTTTGCCTCCTTACAGGGAGTGGGCGTGGGGCCTTGGCATGTTGGCCATCAGTCCCTTGTCCAGCTTGAGTTGCTCCCTCCAATCACCATAACCTCCGTCTTGAAGCCGTTAAGCTTTAGACAGTGAAAGTTCATCCATCCTGCCAAAGCCTGCATACAGGCCTTGAAGTTAGATGCCGCTGTAGCGGGGGCTTGGGACGGGGAGATCAGCAGTTGGGTGTCATCAGCGTAGGAGACTAACTCCACTCCATACGCTTGCACCACTTCTGCCAGGGGGGCCATATACAGATTAAACAAACTTGGGCTCAAGTCTGAGCCCTAGGGCACCCCTTGTTCTAATGCTATGGCAGAGGATTTAAAGGAGCCCCTTTGGACCTGGAAGCTTCGGTCAGTGAGGAATGCTTTCATCCAACTTAGCGCGGATTCCGTGACACCTGCTTTGTTTAGACACTTTAGTAAGATGGCATGAGCTACAGTGTCAAACGCCGCACTGAGGTCGAGCATTACCAGTGCCATGGTGTGTCCGGAATCCGCCCCTTGCCGCAGGGTCTCTGTTGCTCTCAAAAGGGCCGTCTCCGTAGAGAAACCCGGTCGAAAACCTGATTGAGAGGAATGCAGGAGGTTGTTATTCTCTAAGTGGGCCATTAGTTGTATGTTGGCCACTTTCTCTGCCACTTTGGCCAGGTACGGCAGTAAGGAGATAGGTCTTAAGTTTGAGAACTTCATGGCTAACATTGGGTTTCTTTTTAATGGGAAGGACTAAGGACACTGAAATAGGGACTCAACGTGGGAACGGGAACTGACGTACTCATTATGCAAGGTGCAGGTTAGGTGGCTATCGGCGGAAGTCTACCCCTTAGATCACCTCAGTAATACTCAGTCTACTGCTCCTTAATAGCAGTCTTTTTCGCATTACCTGCTCATAGGATCATCTAAACTGTTTCTCTGGACGTCGCTAATCATGTAGATCGGGCAGATAATAGGTCGCGCACAAGATATGCCCCTGTTACTTACCGGTAATCTTCATTACTCCGAGTCCTTGTCTTCCTCGCCACAGTATGGTTTCCCTTCCCTCCCGGCCCTGGTGGTGGCTTCATGTCTGCGGCTTGGTTTTTCAGGTCAAGTTGATGTCTCTGTATCCCTTTATGGGATTGGCTGGAGCCACTGGGGGCCATCTTGGAGGAGGGAGAGGGAGACTAGAGCGCTGTGTTTTATGCTTGGAGTTCTGTGTGGAGCCGGAGGCTCATATGTGAATACTGTGACGAGGAAGACGGACGAGGAGGTAATGCCCCGATTACTTACCGCTAATCTTCATTACTCCGAGAACTTGTCTTCCTCGCCACAGTATGGTTCAAATGTGAATACTGTGGCGAGGAAGACAGACGAGGAGGTAATGCTATTTCCATGTGTATCTCTGTCTGAAAGGGAGAACCCCGGTTCCTTACACAGCCTCTCTCTTTCACATATAACTTGCAACTTTTTCATTCTACTTATTTTGTGATGTTTCTCTGTTTTATGTGTGATTATGTTTTCCACTTCGAGTGACGGTTCATCCTGAGTACAATGGAGTACTCAATGTTCATATTGTAAACAAATGTCACAAATGCTCTCTTTTGTGCATTGAACGGCTGTGAAGGAGCGTTGGGAGATCTGCAACTCTCATTGAGTGCGTATGTGCATGGTCATTAACCTGTTGTCGTTTTCGGACGAGATTGTGCAAAAACCATTTTGGCACCACAGTAAGCTATACGCTATATATTTCTAATTTAATATAATACCAAATGTGCAGTGTGACGTGGGATGCTTATAGCACTTGTGCAACCCCGCACGCTATGAGCACGAGTGGTACAGCGATGAAGTGAAGAGCTGCTGCAAAAGTATATAGATGCACAATGCAGCTGTAGTAGAGTACTGAAGAGAAGCCCCGCCCACTCTCCACCTATATTTTTAATTGTCTTGTGTCTTTGTCCTTTGTAAATGCTGGCTTCTGATTCTCTAATTAGCTTGTTAGTCCCTCCTTAGTACGGCCATGTCTTCATTTGTAATCTCCTATGGCTACTGGCCCCTTCACTTCGGTTGTTGCACCGTACGTGTAATTTAGTCTTCTAAGCAGTATTTTATTTATTGAGTTTCTCCTGCTTTAGGCATGACAACTTGCTTTGCTTACATTCAGCGTTCCATGCGCGCTTTCACTTTCAAAGCAGCCTGGATAATACGGTCATTTATTTGCAATGCCATATGTCTCTCATTTAAATACAAGACCTATGGCATTGCAAATATATATTTTTTTAATTTTCCACCTTCAATCACCAATGTGGAAAGAGAAGATGGCACCTATGCGATTGGCTGCGTCAGGAAGCTGTTCACCAGAGGGGCCCTACAAATCCTGAGGTGGACCTGCGGCTAAAACTCACCATTGTGGGATGAATTGAGTGCACTGTTAGCCACTGCCAGAGGCAGGGCGAGGCATCAAAGGACTTCTGGAAGGCCTACGATGTCTAGGCCTGCAACGGTGCTGCGGGCTGAAAGGAGGGCGTCGATCTCCTGATTGATAGGCAAGCAGCTGTATCCTATCAGCAGGTACAAGGGAGTCAGAGAGAGCTCCAGGGGCTCTGGACTGTTTGGCCGTAGCGGTTGATTGGCACGGGTCAGGGAGACCCCTGCAGTGTGAACATTGCATTCTCCTTTATATTTGTTAGAATCACCCATAACTTAATGTTTAAATCATTATTTTTTTATTTTTTAACAAGATGCCGCGCATTCATTAATGTTACATAAATTAACTTAATTTTTCTCTTTTAACAGCGCGCCATGACGCGCATTACCAACTACACAAAAATGTCAAGTGTAACAAATAAAAGTACTGAAATTGAGAAAAAAAAGTGGCAGAAAAGGCAGGGGGCAGGAAAAAGAAAACAAGCATTTGCAATGCAATAGGTCTCGCATTTGCGAGAGTTTAAGCTATTAGCATTGTAAATGACTAACAGCCACATGCACCAAGCTAAAAAACGGGTGCAAACGGGCAGATTCTCAGAATCTGCCCCTTTGCGACAGGTATTTTTGCATTTGGGATGCATCATCCCAAATACAAAAATCGCAATTTAAGAAATCTTCTAAATTGAGATTCCTTAAATTGCGATTGCATTTAAGGAATCCCAAATTGAGATTCCTTAAATGCAATGCATTGAAAAATTAGCTTTTCGCTAATATGAGTAGCAAATTACCATGAAGTTGAACTTCATGGTAATTTGCAAAAACTTTGAAAAATGCACTTTTGTGCATTTTTCAAAGTTTCATGTTGCGCACACACATACCCTTAGGGCATGTGTGTGCGCAACATATGTTCACAGATCAATTTCAGGGGTGCAACAGGGTGTCCTTTTGACACCCTGGCACCCTTGAAATTGCATGCTCAATTTGCGATTCTCTAATTGAGAATCGCAAATTGAGAATGTCTTCCCATTCATTCCTATGGGCATCTAGGCCCATAGGAATGAATGGGGAGGTATTCCTTAATTGCGATTCGCAATTTGCGAGTCGCAATTAAGGAATGTTTAGAAATCGCTATTTTTTAAGTGATTTCTACATGCATAGGGTTTTGCGATTCCTTAATTGCGATACCTTAAAAATCTCAATTAAGGAATCCCAAAAGCCAACATTGATGCATGTGCCTGTATGCCTTTTATTAATCTTTTAAAAACTAAAACATAAATAAAAGACATGCTCATTTACAATGCTAATTGCTCCAACTCGCGTAAATGCGAGACCTAATGCATTGCAAATGCTTGTTTAATTTAACGTTCCAACATGGCTGAAGGACAATTTAAAAGGGTAAATTAAAAAAGGCTTTGAAAAATTCGATTTGTCAGGTGTTAATGTTCTAAAGCATGCAAACAGAGACATGGGAATAAAAAATGCGGCAGAGAATTAAGAGATATGGCACAGTTTGTGCATATTTGAGCATGCCACAGGTAAAATGCGGTTCTACATTAAAGCAAGGTCTACTGGTTTTGCAAATCATTGTTTTTTAGGGAGTAAAGTCCCACTGTCATGAACATTCCTAGAAGGCAGGTTCACTCCTTAAATACAATTCCTAGGCTATTTAATCTCTGTCACTTTCTACAATCACTAGCCTACACTGAAGGAAGAAAGGAAGAACTACTTTTTTGAAAAACAATGGTTCAGTGGTGGCCTAAAAAAGGTCCTCAGAAAGGAAAAAGTATAGCGAACAATTAATTAACGCTACAGAGCTTTGGGAGTAGGTTTATATGAAAATAGTTTTTATTTTCTCTTAGTATATACAATTTTTTAACGTTTTTCAGGTGCTCAAATAAGTGATAGGGTGCAGAACGTGACATAAGTGAACATAGTGAAAAAACAGACTCTCACACAACAACAAGGTTAAAAAAACCACATGAATATATACAATGAAGTGGGGTTATTTCCTTGGGTAGGTCGACGTTTCGATCTGTATGAATTTCGGATCATCATCAGGACGAAAAATGAGCTTCCTGAAATTGGTACATATAATTTAATGCAACACAACAGGGAAAGTTGGCTGGATTATTGAGACGTTTTCTGTAGGAAATTATACATCAGGGTTATGTAGAGCTCGTCAATTTAAAACCGGAAGCGGTTATTAAGTCTTAGTAGCGCTCCGATATTTAGAAGAGGGTCCTACTGGTACTCAGGATTAGGTAACCGGAATCTGTCTAATGAAGTCCGCGTTGTGTTTGCCAAGATTACGTAGGCAGACGTGTTTATTACGGGTCACCTGGAGTCAATCTCGGCATTACCCGCTCCGCTGCGTTGGCGTCCGAGTGTCTCGCTGTTTGGCTGCTCGAAGAACTAAGCATCAACAAATAGAAGGGACTGTTATGGGAAGCCGTTCATGTCAAAATTACAGACCCCCATATAAGACATCTCCTGAAATGCATGGGGTGCTGCAAAATGTATTTGACACACACCAGAATGAATGTAACATGTTTTAAACAAATATGAAACATGGCAGAATGAATATACTATCTAGTAGACAATTAAAATAACGCACACTCTGAACCGAATAAAATATATACTGAGATGTATAGTAACTATGTTGAAAGGAATATGGTGTTGCTGAAAAGAATACAACAAAACCTGCAGTGAATATAACCCTTATTGAAATGATGTAGACTGGTGCTGAAATGAATATGACCCACATTGGAACGAATATGGCAAATATTACATTGAATCTTACACTCTTTTAAATGACTGTGACACTCATGAAATGAATGTCAGACATACATCAATGAATACAAGCCATCTTCAAATGAATATGACACATGTCCAAATAAATATAAGATACGTTGAAATAAATATGACTGGTGTCAAAATGAATATGATTAACACTGAACTGAATATGAAACATGTTCATTTGAATATGATTGCAGTTGAAATTAATTTGATATACATTAAAATGAATATGGCCCACACGTAAATGAATATGAGACGCTTTAAACTGAATACAACATCCATTGGAATGAATATGATACATATTAACTTTAATGCATCACTCTTTAAAGTGACTGTGACACTCATGAAATGAATGTCAGACATACATCAATGAATACAAGCCATCTTCAAATGAATATGACACATGTCCAAATAAATATAAGATACGTTGAAATAAATATGACTGGTGTCAAAATGAATATGATTAACACTGAACTGAATATGAAACATGTTCATTTGAATATGATTGCAGTTGAAATTAATTTGATATACATTAAAATGAATATGGCCCACACGTAAATGAATATGAGACGCTTTAAACTGAATACAACATCCATTGGAATGAATATGATACATATTAACTTTAATGCATCACTCTTTAAAGTGACTGTGACACTCATGAAATGAATGTCAGACATACATCAATGAATACAAGCCATGTTCAAATGAATATGCACATGTCCAAATGAATATAATATAAGTTAAAATAAATATGTCTGGTGTCAAAATGAATATGATTAACACTGAACTGAATATGAAAAATGTTCATTTGAATATGATTCTAGTTTAAATTAATTTGATGTACATTAAAATGAATATGGCCCACACTTAAATGAATATGAGCATCTGTGACCTGAATACAACATTCATTGGAATGAATATGATACATATTAAATTGAACGCATCACTCTTTAAAATGACTGTGACACTCATGAAATGAATGTCAGACATACATCAATGAATACAAGCCATGTTCAAATGAATATGACACATGTCCAAATGAATATAAGATAAGTTGAAATAAATATGAGTAGTGTCAAAATGAATATGACTAACACTGTAGTAAATATGACTTACGTTCATTTGAAGATGATTACAGTTGAAATTATTCTAGCATGCCTTATAAGGAATATGGCCCACTCCTAAATGAATATGAGAAGCTTTGAATTATATACAACATCCATTGAAATTAATATTGCACATCTTGAAATAATTCTGACACATGTTGAAACATGCATGACATATGTTGACACAAATAACATGTTAATTGAATTTGAAATTACACACTTTCAAAGGAATAGGGCAACTGTCATAATAGACTTGATCTGTTGAGATAAATATTACTCATGTCATAATAGATAAGTCGGGCATAGCAATGAATATGGCAATTGTTAAAATTAATTTGCCCTATGTTAAATGAATGTGATACACAATTGATTGAGTATGGGATGCACTGAAAGTAATCTACCTAGTGTTAAAATGATAATGAACTACACTAAACTGAATCTGATATATGTTGATATGAATGTGACCGCAGTTGAAATTAATTTGTTATGCCTTAAAATGAATATGGTCAACGTTTAAGTGAATACAAGAAGCTTTGAACTGAACGTTCATCCATTGTATTGAATATGGCATGTTTTGAACTAAATCTGAAACATGATGAATACCTCATTTTGCTGTAAGACAAACTCTTGTTTAAAATGATAAAGTGGGGATGAGGAATTGATCATTGTTACATACTCAACCTCTTTTGTTTGCTGAATGTATTACTGTTTTAGACTCTGAACACTATTTGATTTGAGCATTTATAGAGCGCACAACTGCCCAGAGGTGTCTAGGCACTAATACCCTGAAATACACCAAGGCAGCCACTGCGACTAGGTGTGTGAGAGTTAGTTGATGAAGAGCCATGTTTTTAGTGCTTTTCTAAAGGCCAGAAGTGTAGGGTTGTGTTTTATCCTGTCTAGGAGCATGTCCCAGGATTTAACAGTCCCGACCGGGAAACTTCGTCCACCCCACTGAGCTCTCTTGATCCTGGGTGTTTGTAGCAGTTTATGGTGGCCAGACCTTAGATTTCTAGGAGGCAAGTACCAGTACAGTCAGCTCTTCAGATAGTGAGGACCAGACCCATGGAGTGCCTTAAACGTTAGGCATTGGGATTTGAAAGTAATCCTCTTGGCCACTTGGAACCAGTGTAAAGTTCTCAACTTGTGCTATACTGGCTGAAATTTCGGGATATCCAGCAGCAGTCTGGCAGCCGGATTCTGAAGACGCTGCAGCTTTTTAAGGTGCTGCGTTCGGATCCCTACGTACAGCACATTTCCGTAGTCCAGCCTGGACAAGGCTAGTGCCGTCACAAGGGTTTTTAGGGATTCCGGAGGAATGAAGGGGCAAATTTTCCTAATCATCTTTAAGAGGAAGAAGATTGAAGAAGTGATGGAGCTGATCGTCAAAAATAAAGCCTAGATTTTTTGCCATTTGCACCGGGATTGGAAGGTTTCCCAGACAGTACAGCCATCATCTGGGTGTCCAAAATGAGGTGTCCGAGCCAAACAGGAGAACCTCTGTTTTTCCCCCATTCAATTTCAGACAGTTCTGACTCATCCACTGATGGACTTGAGTTATACAGTGGTTGAAATGGTCGGCTGTTTCTTCAATGTTGCTGGAAATTGATACGGCTAGCCGTGTATCATCAGCACATGAGACCACTGAGAAGCCGAACTTCCTGATGATTTGTGATGATCCTGTGCCTCGCATTCCTATCTCTGAAAGCCTGTTGGCTGAGATGGCATGGCTCACCGTGGTACTGCTGTCAGCGCAGTGTAAGTGCTCTGAAACTTAAAACCTTTAGTCATTGACTAATCATTCATTGACATGCTAAGTCCATTGTGAATGATGTAGAAAATGCACCCAAGGCATGGAAATGGAAAATTCACCTGAGCTGCAGCACTTATTGTACACTCCACTCAGTACTACAAGGAAACATTACATCAGGGCTAACAACGTAGCCTGTTTGCTGCAGTGTAAGGCTTGCTGAGCAAAAGGTTAAACTAACCCTTTTTAATAGGTAAAAACCTCCCTTTTAAATATTAGTAAGTCAATCCTATGTAGGCGTTGTAGCGAACAAGCTCCGATGGATGGTATTTAAAAGTGTCACATGTTGAAAATAAACATGACAACGTCCCTAAAGCAATAAATCCATAAAAGCTATTTTTGGTTTGGCAGGTCTTGCTGTCCTTTATATAAAACCAGAGTGATTTTGAATTTATATTAAATAGAAATAATAAATAGAAAGCTACCACTAATCTGCCTGAGCTGTCACAGGGCTAAACAGCACTCACTTTTGCCAACTCCCAGCCTGTTCTCAAGCCTGGTAATAGGTGTGCAAAATGTGTGAACTGCAGCCAAGAAGCAAGCAAGAGGCTGACCTGAATGGGCAGAGATGACCTCTTGGAATTCTCCACAGAATATTCACAGAGGAAGCTGTGGGCAACCTGTGGCCAACCTGTTGACATTGTAATGTCCAATCCTGTTTAACAGGTCTGTTGATCCATATCTAACACTTGACAGAGAGAAAACAAGATGCTAAGACAATTCTTGTGTATCTAATGCCTTTTACTGAAAGACCATGCTTTGTTGTGACCTACCAGGCCTCAGTCTCTGGGTTTGTTGTGGGTACAGAGAGTGCTTCAAACTGTATTTTAGTGTTAGATGTGGGACGGCAACAGGATTGCCAAGGTACATTCCCCACTCATATCTACAGCATCTAGAGCCCAAGTTTAGTGTGCCAAAGACCTTTGCCATAGTGGATTTGCTCTGACACATTGTATTTTTGGCCTTTTTAGAGTAACCCAAATAGGACTACGGCAACAATAGATTTGTCACGACCTGGGAGCCTTTACTCCATTGGTCATAGAGAAACTAGGAGTGTCATAGGGTGTCCTCCCCCCTCAGGCTGCTGACCTGTACAAGTCTAGACCCTCATCATTAGTCATTGCTCTGAAAAATGCTGATCTTGCAAAAGGATGCCAGGCAGACTGAATCTGCTGCACTTGGCTTTTGTGACCGGCAAGAAGGACCCGAGTAGTTTGGACCCCCTTCCTTTTAAAACAAAAGGGCAGAAAGGTCTCCAAAGATCATGAGGTGTATCCTCTGGGTGGCTCCAGACACCTATAAAAGCTGCAGAGGACAGTCCTGTGAAGAATGCCAGTTGACCAGTGGCAACTGGACCTGGACTGGACTTTGCTGTTTCCATCTGCCAGTCACCCTTAGGGGCAGATTTACCATTATTTCATGCAGAGCAGTGCAGCAAGCCACCATATTTAACATAATATGGCAAATTCCTGTACTTGCTTGCTCTGAAGCACAATGTGCTGCCAAGCTTCAATGCAGGCATCCTTGCACCATGGTGCATGGGTGCCTGCTTTGCAGACAGGATTGTTTTGTGCAGGAACAGGCAGATTCCTGCACAAAAACAATCCCCTGAGGCATGCCCTCTTTCTGTATAGGAACAAAAGAGGAGAAATAAATATATTTCTCCTCGTTATTCCTGAACCTGGGAAGGCATATCATTTTGCCCCATTCCCAGGTCTACCAGTAATGGTCAATCTGGGAATGTGCCAAAGTCCTTGGGTGGATGCATGGGAAAACTCGCGCTCCAGCCATGAACCACCTCACAGCAATTTGTGCTGCATTTTGTTAGTTTAGATTTATCAAGCCACGCAAGGTGACCTTGCATAGCTTGATAAATCTGAATTAGTAGTTGTGTCACCCTTGAAACCCTTTGTATGGCCTAAAGGCAATGCAACCCATTGATAAATCTGCCCCTGAGAGTCTAAAACTACTCCACATGGGGTCCAGTGGACCTCATAAGTGTCCTCCTGTAGTAGTTCAGGCACCACAAGAAGTTTGGGAACTTTGCTCCAAAGTTTCAAGGGGACCGATGGCAAAAAGTATTTGATTGGCAGTTCCACAGTGTGAGATTGAAATTCCTCAGAAAACGAAATAGTTTGGACTTGGAAATGATTTCAAACTTCCCTACTTCCAGGCCTGAGCAGGGCAAATCCACTTGGTGTATCCAGCTTGGTGAGGCGGCCCTGATATTAAAATATACAACCCTCTTTTATCTGATGTATTGCCCCTCATTTGTGATGCAATGCACTCCTGTGAAGGTCTCTGGTTGTCAATAATTGGCTACTCTCTTGCTCTCTGTGGGTCTACTGTTATGTGCTTCAGGTAGGAGAGGGTCGGAAAATACTTCTTTAGTAGTCATAGTTCTGAATCTTTTCTTATTGCATATAGACATCAACACAGTCACATATTTCTTCCAATGCCCTGAATTACTTATGCAGTGGGTATGTAGCTAGCTAGGGGAACTGTAATTCTTGTAATGTCATAAGGGTATGGTTTGCACTGCTGCTGGCATCGTAAACGGAGCCAGGCTTTTCTTCCACAGGTGAATAAGCTAAAAGAGAGCAAAGGGCAAGGGAAGGTGTCATTTCCTCCTGCTTTACAGAGAAAAGAAACAAAATTGAGACCAAATTCTTCCCACATTTTCACATATAGAAATACAAAAATTCCTTCTTGAATAGTTTTTTGTACGATCCTGCAAAAAAACATTCCTGCCCATAACACAGGCCCCCTTGTAGCATGATGCAAGGGTGCCTGCGTTGTTGCTAAGCAGCAACAAGTGTGCTAGCAATTGAAGAGAGCTGAAGAGTGCCATATAGTTTAAATATGGCCCTTCTCAGCTCTCTCCCATTCACAAAACACAGCATAGAAACTTGCCTTGCTGCACTGTGTTATATCAATTGTTCGAAAATTTGCCCCTACACCTGAGCCTGCTGATCTTGTGGCACAGTTGTGTCTTCCCCTTTTTAACCATGGATAGTGGGGTGTGATGCTGACTGGAAGTTGTCTCCTACTACCTGGATCCATGTTGGGTCCTATGACATTTTTGTTTTCAATCAACTTGCAAGGGCACACAGCCAACAGCTTTGCTAAAGGCAATGCAGTTAATAGGCTTTGCAGACAATTTTGAAGGGAACCTATGGGAGTATCCTGTTCCTTCAGCTTCCGTCATTCAATTTAACATGTTGTTTCTTTTGTGCCAGCTTCCCTGGTGTTGTGGTTAGTATTCTGTGTGCGTGGGCTACCTCTTCCATTCAGTCCTCTGCCCTACAGAGCCTTGACCACTTTGACTTGTCCGTTTTCTCGCATTCTTGTACACTTGCATGTACCAGTTTTCCTTGGATCCCTTTCCTACCTGGATCCATTCCCCGTATTTAGTCCTCTACCTTCCCATGTGTACCCCATCCTGGTATTGCTGCTTCAACCCACCTCAACCGCTTATGAACTCTAGTAGACTTCTCTTCCTGGTCTCCAGTTAATATGGTGTAATTTCTTTCTTTCACTCTCCTGCACACACTGGGTGTATCCCATGCAGTCTGTTCTTTTCCTTTCCTTCTCTATTCTTTGCTTGTGCCATTTTCTCCCTATATCCTTTCATGCTTTGTCCTTACTCTGCTGTGTCTTTGTGACTGGACTCCTAGACACTCTCATGCTTCCTACCTTCCTTTTTCACGATAATGCCATTTTCATCACCTGGTCCCAATCAGACCTGGTCCCTCTAACCATTCCAGTCTGTTCCTTACCAGAACAACAATTTACTTTCCTTTGGTAACGCCTTCTCTGGTAGAGACTCTATCTAGCCACAGATTCCTTTCTTTACAATATTCCCAAGGCATCAGACTAGAATCAGAGGTTTTCAAGCAGTACCCCTGTGTGCCAGTAGGTGACGTTGTTCAGCTTTGTGTCAGTGGTGTCTGCGCCGGCAATGAGATGTGTTGTGCATATATATGTGCCACCCCAGAGCACTGATTTCAGTTACTTTCGCAAATTTCCACACCAGGAATGCAGGTCCACAATGAAGACTGACAACTGGACTGAAATTATAAGACCCTTAGAAAGGTGACTCTCACACTGTAATCAGTTCTGCGAGCGTGGAGGATGGGCTGGCCAGTAAGGAATCTGCGGCTACATAGAGTCTCTACCAGATAAGGCGTTGCCAAAGGTAAGCAACTTGTTCATCTGATAGAGACATCTAGCCACAGATTCCTTATCTTAGAATAAAAAACCCAAGCAATGCCTCAAGAGAGGTGGATAGCAAGGCTGATTTAAACCAGGATGTCACACAGGACCAAACTGACACAGTTGCCATCACAATGGACCTGACTGTTCAGGCCGTAGTGCTTGGTTAACACGTGCAGAGATGCCCATGTTGCTGTCTGACAGATTTTCAGGTCAGGGACTCCTTGGGCTAACGCAGTGATCGCCGCCTTGGCTCTGGTGGAATAAGTGCATAAGCCCTCATGGAGTTGCTTCTTGGCCAATGCATAGCAGATATTTATGCAGAGCACTATTCCTCTTGAGATGGTCCATTTCAGTATAGACTTCCCTTATTAGCCCCTAGGCACCCCACAAAGAGTTGATCATCTGCCTGGAACTCTTTTGTGCGATCAAGGTAGAGCTACAACTCTCTCTTTGGGTCGATACGGTGGAGTCTCTTTGAAGTGTGAGATGGAGAAAAGAAGTTAGGCAGTGTGATGGTCTGGCCTACATGGAAAGGAATCACAACCTTCAGGAAAAAGGAATCATGTGTCCAGAGTACCTGATTGTCCGGATCGAAGATGTTGTAGGGAGGGTGCACAGAGAGTGTCTGCAATTCGCTGACCCTTCTGGCCAATTTGTAATAGGCATTAGAAAAGCAGTCTTCATAGTTAATAAATGGAGAAAATGTTAGACCTGGCAACCTTGGCATGGTTTTCCCCTGTCTTTTTGCCCCTGCCTCCTGTATTTTTGCTGTGTGCTGGATTTCGTTTTTGCTGGTCTAGATGATTTGGGCACTTTGCCACTGCTCATCAGTACCAAAGTGCAAGTGCTCCCTATGTAAATTGTGCATATGGATTTGTGTTTCCCTGATTGGCCTGTTTGACTTACTACTAAGTCCCTAGTACAGTGCACTGTGTGTACCCAGGGCCTATAAGTCAATTGCTGCTAGTGGACCTGCAGCACTGATTGTGTCACCAACAGAAGCAGCTTTTCAAAAGGGGTCTCAGACCTGCCACTGCAGCGTCTGTGTGTAGTCTCTACTGCCAAGTCGACCTGGCAAGTGCACCCATTTTCCAGGCCCTAGCCTTCCCTTCTAGTACATGCGAGTCACCCCTAAGGTAGGCCCAAGTTACCCCTATGGGCAGGGTGCAGTGTAGGTGAAAGGTAGGACAAGTACTAATATGTGTGATATGTCCTGATAGTGAAATGCAGTGACTTTCGTCTTTCACTATTGAAAGGCTATCTGTCCCATAGGATAGAATGGGTGTTTATTTATAATATCTTATAAGTATAACTTTCCATTGGGACAAAAGGTGGAGTTTGGTATCCCTGAACTCAGAATATAAAAATGCATCTTTTGGTACAGATGTTTTTTATATTGTGTGTTTGAAAATACTACTTTTAGAAAGTGGGTATTTTCTTGCTTAGCCATCATGTATGCCTCTGCTGGTTTGTGGATTGACTGTCTGGTTTGGAGTGGCAGAGGCTGGGGATGTGCATTTTCTTTAGACAGCCACTGGGGGGGGGTTGGGGTGTGTCCTGCCTTTCCTGGATGTGTCAAGTATGGGGTGAATAGACCTGGGTTGCATTTAGAGTCGTCGGAGGAGATTTCCCTGTACCTGAATAGGGCTGGTCTGCCTTGGACAATGATGTCTCTAACTCCTGCCGGGAAGCTGGGCCAGAGAGGACAGAATTGGTTTTGACTGAGCACAGAGTCCCTCTGCCACAATAGAACAAGGAGAAATGGAGCATAAATATTGGGGCCCAGACGCCAGGACTTTAGATTAATTCTGGACTCAAAAGGAACATCTGCCAAGTAGAAGAACTGGGAAAGCTGAAGGAAAGTACTGCCCCTTTGCTGTGTGCTGTCTGGGGTTAGCCTGCAATGGCTGTTTCTGCCAAGGAGAGGACAAGACTTTGCTGTGTGCTGTGCATCTGCTTAAAGAAGATCTCCAAGGGCTTGAAGAGGAGCTTGCCTCCTGTATTTAAAGTCTCGGGACACAAAGACTTCACCACCAGCTCCCCTGAACTTCCTTGCTGGGAGTTCTGACCTGCCAAGAGGTGCCTGCTCCTGCGTTGGACCTCTGGAGTTGTTCTGCCTGCTTGGAGCTGGGAAAAGAGAAGCAACTATGGAAGCGTGAAGCATCTGCACCCGTTTCCGACGCAACACCGTGGTTCAGAAAGAACAGAGGGGGCATTATGGTACTTTATCGCTCGCTCGAGTACAGTTGACATTTCTTCTGTGCCCAAGACCAAAATGGTTATGGATAGGGACAAACGGAAGCCCACATGCCCAGGGTTGCGGGCCCATATTTGTTCAAGCTCCTAATCCGCACTGATACATACATGCCAACAGACATAGAGACTCCCGATTCTGAAGGCACAAATGGCTTTATTTTAGGTGTCTCCATCTTGAAATTGCCCCTGCTTCATTAGAAGTCAATGGGGAAAAAACGTTTGCACCATTTTAGTTTTCTGTTCTAAAATGTTTGCATGTATGTAACATGCCCGTATTTTTACTCTCCCAATTTGTCAAAAGTACTGTGAGGTTGGTAAACACTCACCAAGTAATCGATGACTACTCTAGAGCAGTAAACCCTCATCTCTTCTATTATTTGGAGGGTATTTCTTATGTGCATCTCATCAGTCTTGGGAGCCAGCACATGCAGGTCCTTCCTCTGATGTGAGCTGCACTCAACAGGTGCAGAAACTACAACAGGTAAAGTATATTCATTTCTGCTCTGGACAGGCCAGGGATCGCTGGTGCGACTGAGGCTCACACACCAGGTTCTTCGAAGGTCTTGGCTAGACAGTGCACGTACTCTTTTGAAGAGAATGCTGTACTGAATATGTGGGCCTCAGCCCGCCCATATGCTTCCCATTTGCTCACTCCATTGTCTGTCTCATATTCTTTGCCATCTTTTGTCCCTTGCATGCATTGTAATGCCTCTTTTAGTGTTTAGCCCTCCCCCAGTGCATGGACCAAGTACTTAAAAACAACCATTGCTCCTGCTTTTGCGATCACTTTTGGACATAATTTTTTTACACCACCACTTCCCCCAACCCTGTCACTGCTTTTCCCTTTGTTGTACTTTTCGTTTCCAGCACCTCCCTCACGCCACTGCTTGTTCCCTTGCACCTCCTCCAATCCTGGGACCTGTCGAGAGAAGGGAAGTTTGTCCAAGGCCAGGTACATAGCCTAGGAATGATGTATCATTGTTGGTATATTTCTTTTGTATGTGATCCTGGTCCAGAGTCAGCTTTGGATAATGGACTGCAATGATACTTATTGTGCATCTTCTTACTAAGCGCATGGGATTTGAAAGATCTCCATACTCTTAGCTCATTCGAGGTGTGTTAGCGTCCCGCTTTGTATATTTCCAGGTGTTTCACGGTGCAAAGAGCTTTTGTATATCGTACATAATATAGGGACCTCCCAAAAAGCACCACCACTTCTGGTCATTTCTTTTAAAATTCCAGGCCTATGGAAGTTCCGGCAGGGGTGGCTCCTCCGCTCAGGCGGAGCAGTGTCGCCCCACAGCATTTCAGCACTGCAAAAAAGGGGTGATAATAGAGCAATGTTATTATCATTTTATTTTTCCGCGCTGACGCAGTTTTGAGGGGAGCAAAGCAAGAGGGGAGTGTTGGCCCTCTCCAAGTGTGCATGACTGTTTGGCTGGCCGTCTTGGGCTGGCTAAACAGTTATGCGCACTTTACATGTTCTCCACTGGCTGTATTGTACAGCCTGGGTGGAGAACAAGCTCCGGCTCCCAGTCCCTGTCTGAGCACCAAATCAGTGCTCAGACCAATCTTGACGCTGCAGTCATTGTGACAGTAGAATTGTGATTGGCTTAGGGGAGCCTGGGTGCTTCCTGCTTGCGGTTCAAACAGAAGGAAGAAGAGGGAGGAGAGGAGGCAGCAGGCAGATAAGTGATTTATTTGTTATACCTCCCCCCCTCCCAGCGCACTACTACTGCCAGGGAGGAGCTGCCACTGAGTTCAGGGTTTATGCAGTGGTCAAAGTTGGGGGGTGGGGGGGTGAGTAGAACTGCGGGGTATCAGAGGGAGGAAATAACTTGAGGATTGGGTCAGTGGGCGAAGTCAGAGGTGCGGCCAGAAAGAGCAAAACATCCCAATTTCTAGTATTTGTTTGGCATTTCACATTGTGCATGAAGCAGAGAGACCATGAAGTTTGTGAACGTAGGAGCATATTTACAATAAAGTGGCAAAGCATATCATTAAGCCAACAAGGTTAACGACACGCTTTATCAATTTTAAATGCTGGGCTGCACCATATTTAGTAGAATATGGTGCAGCCCTGCGTTTCCCATTGTGCCGGCGCCAACTTAAGCTGCCTAGCACCAACCGCAGGCATCCTTACACCATAGTGCAAGGGTGTCTGTGTTGAGGGCAAGATTGTTTATGTGCAGGAAGGGGAACCTGCACATAAACAATCTTTGAATGCCGTTTTGTAAATTCTATGTCTGCTACTTAATGCGGCACACATAGAAGTTATGAAATGTAATTTTTTTAATAAAATGTCATTTTTAACACCTTCGATGCTGATGACGGAACCGCTCCGTCATCAGCTGCGGTGGCGCTGTGCTGATGACGAAGCGGTTCCGTCATGGCCCTGCCGCTGCGCCTGCGCGGATTCCGTGCCTGCGCGTATTCCGCACCTGCGCTGGGCGTTCTATTGAGCGGGCGGGGCCATGACAGAACCGCTCCATCATGAGCACAGCCCAAACGTGGCTGATGACGGAGCGGTTCCGTCACCAGCATGCGGCCGCCCCGCCCCCTTAGCACTGCGGCGCAATAGCCGCCGCAGTGAAGGGGTTAAAAAAATTATTATTTATGTGCAGGAAGGAGTACCTTCCTGCACATAAACAATCATAGGCAGTTTGCTGTTCCTATGTGTGCTGCACAAGGCAGCACACAATGAAACAGTAAAAACGAGAAGCAATAAAGCGTTTTGCCTGTTTAAGACCAGGTTTTCCCTGGTCATAATTTTGGCGTTGCCTCCTATTTATGCCATCCTTGTAAATAGAGGGCAGCATCAAAATCAATGGGTGTTGTGGTGGAACGCCCACTGCAACACCCACTGCCCACCCCTTTCACGCTAAATGCAGCGTGAAAGGGTGCCTTATTTACAAGGCGGTACAAAAGGGGGTGGTGATGGACTGAGCATCTGAATCAATCAACCCCTCACACCCAGTCAAAAGATCTGGGTTTAATCCATCACCGTTCTTTAGCCCACTCTGCCACCCCAGTTCAGACATGGCTATATGCAAATCAGTCTGACCCTGTGCCTCATGGGAACAGTCCAGCCCGAACTGCCAAGCCATGTCTTTCCTGGACCGGAAACAAGCTTCCGAGGACCGGTTTCTGGCATTCCAGCCGTCTTCAGCCCGGCTTGCTAGAATCCAGTGACAAAGTGAGCAAAGCAGCATTAAGCCTCATTAAGTGGCTTAACGCTACCTTGTAAATAAGACAAGGCCACTATCGTCATCACATCACTGAAAGTGACGCTGTGGTGGCAATAGGTGCTAGTAAATATGCCCGTAATTTGGTGTGCGTGCAAATCCTGCATTGCCGATCCCTGCTGAGTTGTAGTAATACTGATGAAACAAGGCTAATGGAAGTACCAATGGGTGAGGCGGACTGGCCTCAAGGGTCCTGTGACCTCAGTGACTGTCACTTTTGCTCTAGTGTGTGCTGCTTCAGCCTGCCTGCAAGACTGGAGGTGAACTACAGTATGGATAGTGATGGACAGGCCTGTAAGGTTGACCCACACTTGCCACCCTTAGGTTAACCCTGCTGATGCTAAGACACCAGGGCTTCTGTGGTCTAGCACAGGAATATGCTCCCTCAGGAAAGTGGTCGGGTAGACTGGTCATTAAGGCTGAACCTGGTTCCTCAGTTCCAAATTCGGCAGCTCTGGTCATAGTGCCACATCCTCTCCCCCACTGAACACCATACTGCCCCACAGAGAAACTCGCACTGCCTTCAACTACAACCCAATTGTGCCCCGCTATAAACACCTGGATGCGACTCAATTTAAATTATGCACTAGACAAGAGTAATATATTGCCTGGAAAAAAAAGTACCACCATCCTGGAAAAAGCACACAGGGAATGCAAGAATTAAGTAAAGCATGTTAGCAGGAACAACATGGTTACCTTTACCCTTTTACACTCATTATTCAGAAATCAATTAGTGTTTTTGCCTGGAAGGGACCCGTTTCAATGTTTATTGTTTATAGCATTAAAAAACGTAAGCAGTATGGCTTAAAAAGATCACTTTTTTGAACACTGAGCCGATTAGGATCTCATTAAATGTTTATCACTCCATGGACCAGTACAAAAGTGTCTGCCAAGATTCCACTACCAGACCGCAAATAAAGTTCTCGGGCATCATGTCAATACAGGTTTTATCAGCTTTGGTGCAAAAGCATCTACTTTTATTTTCTTCAGAGGGTCTTAAAAATGGCTTCAAAATTGCTGATTTATTAGAACTAGAGGACTCTGCTAGCCTCTAAACACTATCGAGGTTTTTGAGCTCATTTGTGGTCTACATTTGTCCAGCTTATCAAGAACTGCTTGCCCTCGTTGCTGTTGAGGCACAGAGAGCTAATCACCTGTTTCTGCAACTTACACCCATATCAGTGTTTCTTCAAGACTCTCCACTCCCTGACTGACTACACTGCTTAGCTACCTTTTGCAAAATCCACTCACTCGTACACACCAGAGGAGACCTATTTGCTTTGCCCATTGCACGTAGAAAGTGGCATGGCAAGCAGAGTGCATGGCAAAAATGTGCACTGGCCTGCAAGAAGAGGAGGTTACTGGCGCTTGGAGTGGATACTTTGAGTCACATATAGACTGTGCCTGTCCTGGAAAGCCCACAGAGGAATCGAGGTTTTCACTGCAGGAATCAGGAGGCAGGAGACTAGCCTTGAACTCTGTGGTCTCCCGAAACAATCGGGAGGACTGGCACTTGGCAGGATGCTGATTCAGCGCGCAACCCGTGTTTAGCCAGGATACAGGCCCGATGGAAATTGCACCACCTTGTTATAGAGCGCTGATCTGATGCGATGCAGAGGCGTCTATCACTTTCAGCATTTAAAGGCACACACTACTTTGTGGGCCTTATAAAAAGTGTGTTAACAGCTTGCAGTGCTAAGAGCGGGATGGAAGTCCTGTAGCAATGGAGCCTCGTACAGACAACACTTTCCAGGGCGCCAGTGGATATCTGGTAGGTAGCTCATGCTACCTCCACACATGGGCCGGCTGACCAACATGGGCTCATAAGGGGAGAGCGGAGCCTGCTGAGTAGAACAGTGTTTTCACCGCAAGTGCATCCGGCCTCATCAGTGGCGTCACTAGGGTTGGTGTCACCTGATGCGGGTAACTCATGGTGTCACCCCATCACGACTTACCGCATGGACTTCCTCCGCTCAAAGTCCGCCAATTTCCATTTGTATTTACACTATCAATTCTTTCTGAGAATTTTAATCTTGGTGTAAATCACTATCACACCTGAAAATTGTGAGGAAAAGTCCAGAACTGGAAAAGTTATGTTCTTATGGCATTGAATCATTTAGCACTGCACTCCTTGTGCCTGGTCTTATTTATTTCCTTTCATAGCGCCAATTCCACTCAAGCATAGTGTTATAAAGTAGTGTAACTTCGCCTCTGCTTTTTTAAAATGTTGCCAACATGCCTAATTAATGTGCGCGATGAACCTTGGGATTACTATTGATAGCTAGACTACATTTCCCAGAATCCTCTGCTGCGAGTTACAAGTTTAACGCGTTTGCCCACAAACAGCAAAAGCCACATTAGCTCCTACATCTGTAACATCCGGTACATGCCAGGCACTTCAAGAAAAGGGTGCGCCTTTGGTCCAAATTGCATAGAATTTGAATATGGCCCCTAGTCCAAGTGAACCAAGCTAAAAACTCCCTCTATGCACAATGCTGCAACATGAAAGTCCAGAACATGGCGATCCGGTTAGCCAGGGCTTTAAGTGTGATGAAAAAACTGGAGGGTATCTCAAAGGGGAGGGAGTGGTCGATATAATGAAGGGTGTGGCTTTAAAACACCTGAGCTAAAAATCTTTGCTGAGCAGTGTGCCACCGCACTGGTGTTTTGATTTTTCTGTCACTGCAGTGCATCCAGATATATGACACAAGTAACATTACACAACAAGCCAGGACTATTGGCTTTGTCAATGGTTGTTAATTGCATAAGATAGATAAGCAACAAGCATTTGCAATGCAATAGGTCTCGCATTAGGAAAGTTTGAGCTATTGGTCTTGGAAATGACACATTTTATATTTAT
This sequence comes from Lissotriton vulgaris, assembly GCF_964263255.1. NCBI lineage: Eukaryota > Metazoa > Chordata > Amphibia > Caudata > Salamandridae > Lissotriton > Lissotriton vulgaris. The sequence continues at coordinate 1,845,916,466 of NC_141685.1, forward strand.
GTGTTGGTTTTGAAAATAGCGAAATTAATAGCTTTGTCATTTACAATGCCAATAGTTATAACTTTCGCAAATGTGACACCTATAGCATTTGTAATGCAATATGTGTTGTATTTACGTGACTTACATGTATTGATATTACAAATAACAATGGCTTTTAATTTTTTTTCAATAATTAATACTTAAATGAAAGTTATTGTAATTTATAATGGCAATAGCTTAAAGTTTTGTTTATAACTTTTGTGAACATTATGTTCATTGTATTTTATTGTGACAAAAATCCAAGAACAGAAGTGAAATATAACATCTTTTAGTTACATTGGTAATAAAGCTTGAAACATTGAGAGAACATATGTGAACCAAGTGTTGTTGAATGGTTGCACAGATTGATGCTGTGGTGGCGCTGAGTGATGTGATGGCAAACGAGTGATGCTGTGGTAGCGCATAGTGATGGTGTGGTGCCCCTGAGTGATGCTTTGGTGGTGCGGAGTGATGCTGTATGCTATGCTATGTTTTGTTTTGCTATCCTATGTTTTGTTTTGTTATGGTATGCTATGTTTTGCTATCCTATGCTTTGATTTGTTATGCTATGCTATGCTTTGTTATGCTATGCTATGTTTTGTTGTGTTTTATTATGCTATGATTTGTTTTGCTATGCTATGTTTTGTTATGCTGTGCTATGTTTTGTTGTGTTTGGTATGCTATGTTTTGCTATGCTATTATATTTTTTTTGTTTTGCTATGCTATGTTTTGTTGTGTTTTGTTAAGCTATGCTATGTTTTGTTGTGTTAAGCTCTGCTATGTTTTGTTGTGTTTTGCTATGTTTTTGTTATGCTATGTGTTGTGTTGTGTTTTGTTATGCTATGTTTTATTATGTTATGCTGTTTTATGCTGTGCTATATTTCGTTTTGCTATCCTATGCTTTGTTTTGTTATGCTATGCTATGTTTTGTTGTGTTTAGTTATGCTGTGCTATGTTTTGTTGTGTTTTGTTATGATATGCTATATTTTGTTGTGTTTTGCTATGCTATGCTTTGTTTTGCTATGCTATGTTTTGTTGTGTTTTATTATGCTATGCTTTGTTTTGCTATGCTATGTTTTGTTATGCTATGTTTTATTATGATATGCTATGCTTTGTTATGCTATGTTTAGTTATGCTAAGCTTTGTTTTGTTATGCTATGCTATGTTGTGTTTTAGGTATGCTATGTTTTGTTGTGTTTTGTTATGCTATGCTATGTTTTGTTGTGTTCTGTTATGCTATGTTTTGTTATGCTATGCTTTGTTTTATGTTATGTTATGTTTTGTTATGTTATTCTATGTTTTGTTCTGCTACGTTTTGTTGTGTTTTGTTATGCTATGCTATGTTTTGTTATACTATGCTTAGTTTTGTTTTGCTATACTTTGTTATGTTATGCTATGCTTTGTTTTGTTATACTATGTTTTGTTATGCTGTGCTATGTTTTGTTGTGTTTTGTTATGCTATGCTGTGTTTTGCTATGCTATGTTTTGTTTTGTTATGCTATGTTTTGTTTTGCTATCCTATGCTTTTTTGTTATACTATGCTATGTTTTGCTATCCTATGCTTTTTCTGTTATGCTATGCTGTGCTGTGTTCTGTTATGCTCTGCTATCTTTTGTTATGCTATGCTGGTGAGGGTGTGTGAGTGTGTGTGAGGGTGAGTTAGGGTGAGTGGGGGTGTGAGCGTGAGGGGGTGTGAGGGTGAAGGTGTGTGAGGGTGTGTGAGGATGAGGGGGTGTGAGGGTGAGGAGGTGTGAGGGTGTGTGAAAGTGAGAGGGTGAGGGGTGTGAGAGGATGTGAGGGTGAGGATGTGTGAGGGTGAGGGTGTGTGAGGGTGAGGGTGTGTGAGGGTGAGGGGGTGTGAGGGGGTGTGAGGGGGTGTGAGAGTGTGTGAGGGTGAGAGGGGAGGGTGTGTGAGGGTGAGTGAGGGTGTGTGAGGGGGTGTGAGGGTGAGGGGGTGTAAGGGTGTGTGAGGGTAAGGCGGTGTGAGGGTGAGGGTGTGTGGGTGTGAGGGGGAGGGGGAGTGAGGGGGAGGGGTGAGGGTGGGTGAGGGGGTGTGAGGGTGAGGGGGTGTGAGGGTAGGGGGGTTAGTATGGTGCACGTAATGGGTGATTTCTGGAGATAGCGCAGTCTGTGTAAGACGGCGAAGGAATGGTATTTTCCACTAAGATGTTTGGGCCATGTCCCTATCTTGGAAGACACTAAATGGCTAGTTAACGACCAAGTTAACTAAGACTTAGATGCGCACTACTTTATAAATTGTTCAAAAAATATAAGCCTGTTTCAATGCATCCTTGACATGATAAGCATTTGCAATTTATTTGCCAACATTTTTTGAAATCATAAACCACAATTCAAAATATTCATTCACATTATTTGAAATACATTAGCTGAATTTCATTTTACATGCTTCATTCAGTTTTCATTTAATTGTTAAACAGAAAGATAATCGTAACCAATGCAGTAATGCTGTAAACGAAAAAAGATACAGGCACATCAGATACAGTCTTGCTGGTAGTCCAACATATTCAAATGCAACTAAGGTTAGCACCATCACCAAAGAAACGAAAACACCTTGTGCGCCCTGTGTGATGTAAAGAATAATGATCAAATAGCTTACTCAAAATGATGATGAAGTCACCTCTCACGTAATTTAAACTGAATGTCGTCACTCAAGTGACTAAAACTCTCCTACGAAAAAACACATGAATACTGAATCTCATCTAATAAACTCTCGTTTATTCAAGCCTAGCGTTAATAAAACTCCTAATGTGGCATACCTTAAAGACGTCGAAAGTGTGGTACTGTTGAATAAAGCGCAGTACTGTTGAAGAAAGCCAAACAGCTATACTTGTGTATTCTGTGCTATAACAAAACAGAATCACCGGATTACGATCCATATATCCCACAACGTTGCTTTTGTAACTAATATCAACCGACGCTGCTTACCATAGGAATGGGTGTAACAACAATGACGCTCTCCTCCTCCAGGCTTCAATATAATCTTTCACTCGCAACCCTGCCGGTATTCAAAAACAACAACAAATCATCAACTCCATTCCAACTAGCTGACCCACACTGAATATCGCTGGGCACTTCTGTTGGCTCTTACCGCTATCTACGTCTCACTGCTCGAAGCTCAATCCAACACGGTTCTACTCAGGATCGTCCCGATAGCCGAACCTGTTTGCCGACTTCCATTTAAACCACGTCTATACCCGGACCTATAAGACGCGAGGATCCATCTCGACCAATAAAAATTTGTCTTTCTTCAACTATTCGTCACGTGCTCGGCTCTCTCCAATGAATCCTCTCCTAGGCAACCAATGTAAACACCGCGGATTCAATGAAATGTTAACTTTACATGCCTTTCACGATGGGCATAGTAATTGTGTCTATTTCATGTTGAGTCCAAAATAAGAAAATAAATAAATACCGCAAATCACCGCCGTCACTCTGCCGGCCTGCGACCAGGAAGTCAGGCAGGCCGGCGCGACAACAGGAAACAGGAAGTAGGAGGGCGGGAGCCTACCCCGCCTCCCACGGAAGAGCCGCGATTGGATGGAGCCGTGTTTGGAGCACCGGAGCAGGCAGGATCCTACCCTGCGCCCCGGTGCCGAAGGAGGGAAGAAGAGTCCTGCTGCCGGGCCCTGCAGCTGAGGAGAGCCGCCGCACGAAGGAAGCCGGTGAGTGGTTTGCTGAGCGGGGGAAGCATGTGCGCGCGCGAGTGCAGGCGGGGGGGGAAGCATGCGCGCGAGTGCGGGGGGGGCGGGCTTTGTATGTGTGTGTGTGTGCGTGCGTGTGACTGTGGGGGAGGGGTGTGTGTGTGTGTGTGTGAGCGAGTGTCTGTGTGCCTGTATGTGTGTGCCTGCGTGTGCATGCGCTCGCCTGTGTGTGCCTGCGTGCATGCAGAGGGGTGGGGGCTGCCTGCCCGCGTCTGTGTGAGCAAGGGCTGAGAGTTACTCTGCGCATGCGTGGGTACTCTGCGCATGCGCAGGTCAGACGCGCGCTCCCGCGGTGAAAACTGCGAGGAAAAACGCTCGTAACAGATTGGTGTCCTCATTCCCAATAACGGGCGACAAAAGGTCTGAAGCAGACACTCTCAATGCTCACGCATTGAGAGTAAGGTCTGCTCGACCTAAAGACACTCTCAATGCTCACGCATTGAGAGTAAGGTCTGCTCGACCTAAAATCGATGGCTTTGTCCTTTGTTGTATATAACTTTGACAATGGTTCAATTCTGAAATGATGAGACTGTGCATAACGAGTCTCTTTGAAGTTACATCAAAGGCTGTGAAGGATAGCACTGCTGCAGTTTAGATTTATTTTTCATCCAAGTGTGAAAAAGGAGAGTCCGATAGGGTCCCGTTTTTTGGCACCTGCTATTTAGAATTGACGGTGCTGAGCACCAGCAGGACCCGGCCCACTTAAAGCTATGCGATTAGCACATGTGTTACATTAGGATCATCTTTCTCGTCAGACTGCATATCACATTTAGAAATACCAAGCCAAGCAGATGAATGATTAACTGTAGGTGTGATTACATTTTACAGCGTGCTTTCTTTTAATGCTGATTTAAGAGATTTCTTCTGAAGGGTTGGGCAGCAATTTACGACACAGGCCTACTTGTGCTTCCTGACGATCAGATAAGAACTGCGAGACGACTGGCCGCAGACGCCGTCCCACCGAAGCCTCACTCAACCAGAAATATGCCTCTTTGGGTGGCAGCAACAGCTCTCGCTACGAAGCAGAAGGGACACGCAGCTAGATAGCAGGTGGGGGCGCTGATGGACACCTAAGAGTGCAGTTCTCAGTACAGTTTATAGGACTTGCGTCCTGTCAAAGGGGCAGTGAAAAACGCACCACCACCAGGATGACGGACCCAAAGAGGCTTCAAACACTGAGCAAGCCAGGTCCAGGCCCGTCTCACTCCTGCAGACGCTGGTGGCAGCAGTCTTCAAGGCTCCGCACCGAGTGGCGATAATATGCTGAGACACCCCAGGCCTCCAGGCTTTCCCTGCCGTTCATAAATGCAAGCAGAGCTCGTGGAATGGTGTGAGCGCAGGGGCCACAGCGCCCGAGGCCTTCAACAGGATCCGCCTCACCCCGCGTCCAACAGCGCAACGGAAGTACATTCCCTGCGCCAGAAAGCGTCCCCAGAGGATAGGACTGTGATTGGCTGTCAGTGTCACATGCTTTTCAGTATGTGTTATACACACAATTCACCATATCCAATTCATTCACATCCTTATCCAGTTCATTCAGTATTCCATGCATCACAATGTGATTCATATCCGATTTCAGTGATTCCCATATTAATTTCAAGAACACTGTTATTTGCCTCACTGTTATTTATATCAATTTCAAGAGTTCTTATATTTAAACCATTCTGCAATGTTAATTTTTTTATTTATTTTTAAATTCGCTTTTATGTTATATCAACTCTATACAAAACAGTACACTTGCCTACAGTAAATGACAGCACCTTAACACATGGGACAGCATATATTTTAATAGATTAACAGTCCAGCACTATCCCTCTTTTCTCAGAACATTTTTTTCACACATCAGGACCGGACCTCCAAAGCATAGTGGCATTCATATAACCGGAAATGGGGCCGGGATGGCACTTCAGATACTATTACATTTGGAGCTTTTGTCCTGGAATCAGTGTGTATACACATTCCCATAATGCCTCCATCCCGTCCCCATTTTACTTTTTGGGGACTCCACATCCTAGCTGCCATTGTTCCAGGAGGCGCGCATCTGCGACAAGGGGAGGAGACTATCTAGCACTTAAAGCAATCCCCAAACTCCCGCAGCATGGGCAGCGGACGGGCATGTCCTACGCCCGACAGAGCCCAGAGGAGGCTGTGACCACCCTCTGACATCGTGAACCTTGGGTGAGTGCTCTCTATTATTGTACTGGAGAGCTGACTATTGTGGATCTGTTAATGTGTTTGGGTATAGTTGTATCCTGGTTGCTATTCTGTGGATACTACCTCTGGTGATCTTGAGGTTTTGATATCGCCAAATTCCAATGGGCAAACGCAAACCCCAGGAGGTTGAATCGAAAGCACTTTCTCCCTCTAAGACTACCAGCATCGACAAAATGTTGCAGAGGGATAGGGGGATAATTTCCACAGAAATAGCCCTGAATGAGAGTGCAATGTCTCTGGGAGTCCCAAATGATTCAAGCTTGGATGGCTCTTTATCATACAGCCCAACTGGTACAAATAGTGCAGTGGACCATTTGGGGTTGGGTAACAACCTAGCAAGTGATAAGGAGGTAAATTTGGCCCCTAAACCAACAGTCGCATGCCTGAAAGTTACATCACGACCTTCTTGAGTCACCAAACGACCTAAACAGCAGCACACATCTTAGTCCCCTCTAGCCCCTGCTAACCCATATGTTGACTCAAGCATTATTGACCCTTATAATTACGCCTAGAGGGAATCATGCTTACACTTCCTTGGACTGTGGACCTCATGGAGTCCTGTATTGGGAAAATTAAAGAATATCTGCATAAAGAACTTTCCTCATTGACAGTGGGGTTGGAGGCCAGCGAAAGGGGTCTCAATTGCGTTTTATCCCAACAAAAGCAAGTTGTATGTTCAATACCAGTAGCAGAGAATGGTGCCCAGGTTATGACCTCCAACTGCCAACTCAAACTGTTTAAGGTCTCTAGCACCAGCACCACAGTCACTTTACCAAGAGATGCTGTAATTAGCCATTGTAAAGTAACTGAGGTTGCGAATACTTTGCACACATAGAAAGCGTTAGGAGTTAATAAGGCCTGGTTGTCCTTTAGGGGAGAGGGTGTGGTCTCACGGCTAGACTGCTGACCTTGGAGCAGGGAAACCAAGGTTCGAGCCTCGGGTCGACTCCACATCCTGTGGTTCTGGGCAAATCACTTAATCTCATTGTGCCTATCAAAAACATAAATGTGTCCTTGTGTATGTAACTGGTGCTCACGTAAAGCGCTCCAATACCTTCATGTCGAGTTAGCGCTATATAGGTCTGCATAAAAAGAAACCACTGGAGCTGTGGGGATACAGCCACCTATGCTAAATACCCCAGTATCCATACAGAGGCAACCAGTGACCGATCTCACCACAGCATCTTGCCTGTATGTACATTTGGTAGGAGTTCCTGAGTTGAATGTGAATCAATGAATCAGAAGGAGGGTCAGGACGAGTTGACTAATACATGTTTAAATTTGCTGGCCCAACAGAGGAAGTTCCTCTATTACATGGCTAATGAGATTTTGCTCTCATGGAGAGTGGTACGGTTGGGGTCGGGATCCTAGGATCATTGTAGTGATTACATAATTATAAACTTCAGATCCCTAAGGCAGTGCAGAGGTTATTTGGCCTACTTCCCTGACTCAGAAGAGAGTCTATGATTGGGGTTTTCCAGCTGGGGTATTTTTATAAACCATCTTGTGTTTGGGAATGTGATAATTTTGCAACAAAATAGTAATGTCTTCGCATTGGCCCTGTAAGACTCCCATCGAGCATGTGATGAGGCCTATTGGTTTTACAGTTCCCACCTTAATTCGTTTTGATGCCATGGATAGGGTGGAGTGACTAGCCCCTGACAGGAATGGTTCTCCCTGATTATGCTCTCCATTAGGGAAGGGCAGGAGAACTATCCGAGGTAATAGGGCATACTACGATGACATGGGCGAGTCACGGTTTGACGTCGCCGGCTGGGCTCTCGACGACAGGTCAGTCAAGTTATAAAGGTTTTTGACTAAAATGCTCCAAATGATCTCAAACTTCTGAATCTTCTTCCAAGAAGGTCCTTTTGTGGGCTCAGTGTGTCCTTAACAACAATCCAAGGCTCCAGAAGCTCTGGAACCTCATCTTTCTACTCTCATGCTCCCTTCATTCTTCCTCTCCTTTTACCCCTAATCACTCATTCTATATCTCTTGGATTTCACCATTTCTTTTCGCTTTGCGTGATAAGTACAATTGACAAATGATGATATCCTAAAATGGTCACCATCCTGTCTATTTTAGGGCAATCTAATACCTCACTCCACATGCCTGCCTCTGTTCTTATTCCTCATTCCTTATCACTCATCAATATCTCCAATTTCTTTTGTCCTCATGACTCCGTGATCACCCCTCATTCATCAAACCTCTATCCTTAACCCCCGTTCTCCACTTGTCACCATTCAATTCAAGGGTGAACCCTCTTGTGCTGTAGCTTTGTTTTTAGCCTCGTATAAACTATTTTTTAACAAAACATGTATTGGTTGTGTTTTAGATTGTTTTGACCGCGCTGACAGTGACTTACTTTTAATGTGTACTGGTGTGCTCTCAGCTCCCTGCTAACCTCGCTGAGATGCATCTCTGCGCTGCTGCTCTATGAATATTTTACTGCTGCAGGGGCTGTTGGCCTAATCACCTCACCGCTGCGTTAAGGCACTCACCTCCGTCATGATCCCCGGTCCACCAAGGTAATTAATTACCAAATGATTGGAGGGACGTGACTCCGCCCCTGATCCTCCCACACCCGGCTTGCGTGATCAGCTGATACAGCCACACTACTTTAGCGGCATGTTTGAGCGGACGCGCAGAAGCCGTGAGTAGCAAGAGTGAACCTTCTTGTGCTGTAGCTTTGTTTTTAGCTGCACTCCTTGTAAACTTGGGAACTACCCAGAGTTCCCTGCTTCCTCTTTTACATAATTTAGACGGTACTCTAATCCAGAAATGATGAAGATATATACATATGTGTGCACACCCATGTATATGGATTTATGTGTGTGTGTTTTTTCTTTTTATTTTGCACGTGAGAACCCCTTTTTTATTCCTTACTTCCCTTTACTTCTACCCCCTTCCGAAACCCTAAAATCACCATAACTTCTGTTTACCTTTACCCACCCCTAAAATCAACAATTATTCTTACCTCCCTTTACCTCTAACCACCTCTATACCCTAAAATCATCCTTACCTCCCTTTATCTCTATGCGCAATCAATCAATCAATCATTTGTAAAGTGCACGAATCACCTATGAGGGTCTCAAGGTGCTGAGAGGGGGTGCAGCTACTGCTCGAACAGCCAGGTCTGGAGACGTCTCCTGAAGTTCAACAGATCCTCGGTCTGGCGCAGTTGGGTGGGGAGGGTGTTCCATGTCTTGGTAGCGAGGTAGGAGAAGGATCTGCCACCGGTGGTCGTCCTGTGGATGTGTGGGACAGTGGCAAGGGCGAGGTCGGTGGAGCAAAACTGGCAGTTTGGGGTGTAGAAGGTGAGTCGTTTGTTGAGGTATGTTGGGCCGGCTTTGTGGAGTGCTTTGGGAGCGTGGATGAGCAGCTTAAAAGTGATCCTCTTGTTGACTGGGAGCCAGTGCAGGTTTCTCAGCAGGGGTGGGGGAATCATATCGCCCGACGCCCGAACCAACTAGAATTTTATGAAGGGCAAGAAGATTTATTGTCTATTTTGTCCGACGGACAAGTAGACATTAAATCACAAAAAGGAAATGAGCTGTCTGCACTCTAGGGCTCACGGGCAATTGAAATGCTGTCAGAAAGACTTTAGAGACCTATGACTGGCTGGAAGCCCATGACTGGGCTCTATCTAGCCAGTGATTGGGGAGTCTTACGCTAGACGTCCGTGTTCTAGCGTGAGTTCATCACTGGCGCAGCCCACCTGCTTTTGGAGCCCAGCTGCTGAAGTGCAAGGGCGGGCGCCGAGGGAGGAAACACTTTTGCGGCTGTCTGGGTCCCAGCGCTGGGGGCAGGTCTCTGTCACTGATTGCTGCACCACTCGATCGCCCTGTCCATTGGGATCCGTCCAGGGCAGTACACTCATCTTTGGTGCTCTGCGGGGCACTTCCTGGAATCAAGAGCGGCAAGTCGTCATCTCCGACACAGTGAATGCTTCACCAACAGGCGAGTCAATCTGATAATGGGTGTTGCAGCGGTCAGAGCCTTATGCTAACTGTGATGCTGCATGGAATGGTCTGGTTTCAGTGGGCGTGGGGGCAGGGTCAAATGTTTGGCATGTTAATACAGTAAGGCGAGGAACTTCTCCACTGCCATCGGCTGATCAATGAGGCGCCTATTGCAATGGAACAATGCCACCAGCGTTGATAACGAGTGAGTGAAAACACAACTAATGGAGTCTCTATTTAGAGACATTGACCTTTTCTTTGTCAGTCTGCTTTTATGGACGAGGCCGCATTCGGGGGCTCGGAGCAAACTTTAACACCTGGCAGTCTTACAGGAAAGGCAGCTTTGCAAGTTTATGCGTGCGCTGTAAATAGATTTTTTTTTTAAACTGCATCTTTTTCTCGGGGTTAAACAGTAAAGCTACATTTGAATAAAAGAAACGGCACATAATGAAGCAGGCAGAAAGTATCTTCGTGTTCCAGGCAATGTTATGTGTGCAGCGTATTTCATAACGTGGGACACTCATGGTGTCTGAAACATCTTAATGTCCACATTTTTGCCTGGCGTCTCCGTTCCTAATACCATCCCCCACAGTCTTGCTTGCCTTTTCCTTATTCCATTGCCCCCACCTTCCCTCCACTGCTTCTTGCTTAATCAGCGCCCCCACTTTATTTCCTAATTGCTACTGCAGCAGAGGAAAAGTCTCACATCCGTGTCAATTTTACAGGCTTAATCTGGCAAGAAACCGGCTATTCTCCACATTTTGGGCACATTCCTGTTAGCCTGTACTTCTATTTGGTTGCATTTCTCGTCTCATGTACCTACTGTAAACCCACACCCACCATACAAAGTGCTCTGGCAGTTTGTGCTAAATAAACAGAGCCGCTGTGATGAAGCAGCAGCTAAGGTCTAAATAATGCAGCAGGGTTGACTGAATTATGTGGTCACAAAAAATTAGAATTATGTAGCAGAAGGCAGCACATTTTTGTTTATCGTATTACTTCATTTTTTTTTTTTACATTAGTATATGTTAACCCTGTCAGTATAAATGTTTTGCCTTATTACTTTCAGATTAACACCCAAATACAGCAATAGCAATGAAAAAGTGACCAGTCACTACTTGTGATGAGCTTTTCACTGTGTGTGTGTGTGGTTACACTCTTTTTAGAAACTTTTTATCTGGTTGAGCTAGAATCAACATTTTTGATAAAATATGCAGTATAGCATCATTATGTGGCAAATTATGAGGAACATGTCTCAGCTGTAGAATCTCATTATTAGGGTGGCTCTGTTATAAATCACGCATGTACACAGGACCTGCCATCTGCGGGGGACCATCTGTCATTTAAAATGATTAAAAATGGCTAAAATTGCCGAATCAATTTCAATATAAAGTAGAAATTATCATAATGTACATTTGTAGGTCTCACAATCACGTTTTATTGACAACTGCGTGAAATTGTACAATATTCCCACCGTAATTTTATGCAACAGCTGTATTGTTGCATTTTTGCTGCACAGTTACATCAGCAGTAAAAATGAACCCATACCAGATCCAAGGAAAAGTGACACTGCCACCTGTGTGAGCATTCGTCCTATGTAGACATAAAGGCTTGTTTTCTATCGCTACATGATTTGACAAGGAGTGTTTTTCTTGTGTGCCTGACTTTGTGCCTTCTTTATGCATGTGCCCATTTCGAAATATCCACGCATCATCCCATAGACCATCAGAACGCTCAGCTTCTGAAAAAAAGACACTGATTGCACACGTTGCTGCAACGTTAAAACCTTCTCTTTCAGCAGGCCTCCCAATACTCGTATGTCAGCATCCGGCAACAGAATTACAGGATTTTCCCAGAAGATAACAGGCACATCTGGGTGGGTAGGTGGGGGGTTGGGGACATTGGAAGGAGAGAAACCAGTGGCAGAGACTCGGATTTGAAAGAAAAAAGTGACTACTTCACAAATCTAAGTGAGACAAACTTGCACATCTATTGTGGAGCTGCACCTACTCATGTTTAGGGAGCTTACTCTTCCGGTGCCATTACTATAGCATAACTGTGCACAAGAGAACCCGGTTACTACTGCCTGTGCTGCAAATGCTCCTTGTGTGGGAGAAGAATGTGGAGATCTAGCAGTGAGTGCACAATAGTATAACCACACCTCACCTGCCCAGGAATGTAAATGGTGAGATTGATTTAACTGCCCATTACTGCCTCTTGTGTATTTGTACTTGTGGATTCTGCCTCAGTGGACCACAGCACCTCTGCCACGCAATGTTGGCTGCCCCATGAATCGTTCATAAGCTCTGCCAAAAAGTGCAGTTATTTCCATCCACACGTTTATCATATGTTCACATGTGAGTATTTTTAAAGCTGGACAGCTATGAGTTGGCCCTAGGATGGAGAACACCAGTCTCTACAATTGAAATTTTGTCCCATGCATACTGTTTGATAATTGGGTGCAGTGCAAACTGACACATCCACGCACATACTGTACAACAGTTGCATTTAAGGATGCATGTCCATGCACTGCATAATTAGACTTGTGCTTGAAATAATGTTGCACAGTATGTTGCACTGATTACAGTGCAGGTTCTCGCCGTGCAGACCCACCTTAGTGATTTATGGAATAAGTGGGGCAAGCAGATATCTTCCCAGGACAAGTAGATTTCTGTAAAAATTTGTCCATTGGCCAAGTAGATTTTTGACAAATTTTCACACCCCCGCTCAGGTGGGCTGTGGCGGGGGACATCGTGGATGAGGCGTGCAGAGGCGTTCTGTATGCATTGTAGTCTTTTCTGGAGTTTGGCTGTGGCTCCTGCATTGAGGACATTGATATAGTCTAATCTGCTGCTGACGAGGGTCTGGGTGACCGTCCTAGTTCCAGTGGGGATCCATCTGTAGATCTTGCAAAGCATTCGGAGGGTGTGGAAGCAGGAGGAGGAGACGTCGTTGACTTGCTGGGTCATTGAAAGCGATGAGTCCAGGGTGACCCCCAGGTTGCATGCGTGGTTTGTGGGTGTTGGAGCGGCTCCCAGAGTGGTCGGCCACCAAGAGTCATCCCAGGTGGAGGGGGTGGAGCAGAGGATGAGGACCTCCATCTTGTCTGAGTTTAGCTTTAGGCGGCTGTTCCTCATCCAATCGTCGATGGCCTTCATTCTTGCATGGAGGTTAGTTTTGGCAGTGTAGGGTCTTTGGTGAGTGAGAGGATCATCTGGGTGTAGTCGGCGTAGGAGACGATGTTGAGGTTGTGCAATCGGACGAGGTTGGCGAGTGGTGTCATATAGACGTTGAACATTTTTGGGCTGAGGGATGATCCTTGGGGCATGCCGCAGATGATCTTGATGACTTCGGATCCGAATGGGGGAGGCGGACCCTCTGGGTTCTGTCAGTAAGGAAGGAGGTGATTCATTCCAGGGCTTTGTCGTGGATCCCTGCGTCGTGGAGGCATGTACGTAGGGTGTGGTGGCAGACGTTGTCGAAGGAGGCCGAGTGGTCCAGGAGGATGAGTGCCGCAGTTTCGCCGTTGTCCAGCAGGGTCCTGATGTCATCAGTGGCAGTGATGAGGGCAGTTTTGGTGCTGTGGTTACTGTAAAATCCGGATTGGGATGGGTCCAGGATGTTGTTCTCTTTGAGGAAGCAGGTCAGTTGCCTGTTGACGATCTTCTCGATGACTTTCACCGGGAACGGGAGCAGGGAGATGGGCTGGAAGTTCTTGAGGTCCTTTGGGTCTGCTGTGCGTTCCTTGAGTAGGGTGTTGATCTCGGCATGCTTCCAGATTTCCGGGAAGGAGCTGTTGATGATCTTCCGGAGTTGGGGTGCAATGATGTGGTTTGACTTGTTGAAGATGTGGAGAGGGCAGGGGTCGGAAGGTGATCCGGAGTGGATGATGTTCATGGTTGTGATGGTGTCATTGTCGTTGACGTGGGTCCATGAGACCAGGAGTTTGGTGAGGTTAGGGGGTGGCGAGTCTGCATTGTCGGTGGCTGTCTGGCGGGTCTGGGTGTTGAAGCTGTTGTGGAGGTCTGCGATCTTGAGGTGAAAGAAGGTGGCTAGGGAGTCGCATAGGTCTTGCGATGGTGGGATGTTGGTAGAGCTGGGGTTGGAGAGTTCCTTCACGATGTTGAAGAGCTCTTTGCTGTTGTGTGCGTTGTTGTTGATGCATTCCTTTAGGGAGGTCTTTTTGGTGGCTTGAATGAGTTGGTGGTGCTTACGGCTGGTGTTCTTGAGGGCAGCCTGGTTGTCCGGTGTCTGTTCATTGCACCACTTTTTCTTGAGCCTTTGGCAAGTCCGCTTGGATTCCTGGAGGTCGGTGGTGAACCAGCTGGCCTTTCTGTCGGTGCGTCTGTTGGAGGGTTTTCTGATTGGGGTGAGAGTGTTGGCGCAGTCTTCGATCGATTGTCTGAGGTTGCAGGCGGCTGGGTCAATGTTGGTGGTATCAGTTGGTGGGTCTCGGGTGAGAATGGTGATGAGCTGTGTCTTCGGTGACATTTTTCCAGCTGCGGTAGGGGGTCCGTTACAGGTTGTGGTGCGTTGTGGGTTTCTTGAAGGTGAAAAGGACGCAGCAGCGGTCGGTCCAGTGGGGTTCGGTGGTGTGGCTGAAGGTGACGTGGTTGCTGGCGGAAAAGAGGGGGTTGAGTGTGTGTCCGGCAGAGTGGCTGGGAGTTGTGACGAGCTGCTTGAGTCTGAGGTTGGCAAGGTTTTCGAGCAGCGTGATGGAGTTGCTGTCGTTGGCGTTCTCGAAGTGGAAGTTCAGGTGTCCGAGGAGGATGTAGTCTGTGGAAGCAAGGGCATGAGCGCTGACGATGTAGGTGATGAAGTCGCAGAACTGTAGTCGGGGTTCGGGGGGATCTGTAAACGAGGGTTTCTCTGAGGGTGGTGTTGGGATCAGTGTGGATCTGGAAGTGCAGGTGTTCTGCGGCGCTAGAGATGTCTTTGATGCTGGTCGAAATACTGAGGGTATTCCTGTCGACGATGGCGATTCCTCCCCCTGGTCTGTCGGTGCATCCCTTTGGGTGATCTTGTAGCCGTCCGGGATGGCTATGGCAATGTCGGGCACTGAGGAGGGGCTCATCCAGGTTTCCGTCAGGAAGGCGACGTCCGGGGAGGCTGAGTTGAGTAGGTCACAGAGTTTGATGGTGTGCTTGTGGACAGAGCGGATGTTGAGTAGTATGCATCTGAGATGGTTGCTTCCTGCCTTGGCGGGTGGGGTGGGACCAGTGGGTGTTCGGCAGCTAGTGAAGCTGCAGCTATGGCAGGAGAAGGGTCAGTGGGTGAGCTTCAGGGTGGCCCGAAAGCAGGGGGACGATCAGCCGGCGTTGAGTTTGTGGAGGAATTTGGAGTTGTAGCGGAGTCGGGTGTCCTGGCGCTCGTGGGGGCCATGGGGTATGGTGCTGGGTGCAGTCCAGGCACAGATGGACGCAGACGGGCTTACCTTAGGCACGCCTTCATCGCGCCAGTGGCGCGACCGCGCAGCAGCTGCCATTAGGTAGGGGAGTGGGCGGGACTGGAGGTGGGGGGCGGGAGCGGGGCTGTTCAGTGGGAGGGGCCGCGGGGAAGCAGCGGCAGGAAAAGCTGCCTGAAGTGAAGCAAAATCCTCAGGTCAGGAGGTTGGGTGAAGCGTGGGAGCGGCGGACTGCTGGTGCGAACCCAGGAGACAGGAAGGCTCCGGTGCTGAGGCATGGAGGTGCTGCAAGTGGAGCTGCTGGGTAGTGTATTGCCTGGACCAGAGTTCTAGGAGTTATACACGCTTCCCCGCAGCGGCCGCCATCAAGTAGGGGAGGGGTGGGACTGGAGATGGGGGTGGGGACAGGGGTGTTGGTGGGAGGGGCCACGGGGCAGCAGCACTGGGAAAGGCTGCCTGGAGTGAAGCAAAATTCTCAGGTCAGGAGCAAGATGACTGAATCAGTTAAATAAGTAAAAATGAGTCAGGACCAAGAAGTGCTAAACGGAAATGGAACTCGAAAACACAAGTCTCCTAACAAGTCAGGAGAAGACCAGGTGGTGCTGGGTGAAGCGTGGGAGCAGCTGACTGACAGCGCGAACCCAGGAGGCGGGAAGGATCTGGCACTGAGGCAGGGAGGCGCTGCAAACAGAGCTGCTGAGGAGTGTGTTGCCTGGACCAGAGACGCACATGAACAAAATGTTATTTACAAAAATACTTACCTATGTGATAAGTACGGTGTGACAAATGTATAAATATTTAACTGCGTTGCAAATGGATACATGGTAAAGGTTGGTTCCTGTTTTATATTCGGTTAAATGTGTGTTATATTAATTTTAGTTAATTCAATGTAGTCCTTTTCATATCCTTTCAGAATATGTAATATTCATTTCAATATGTAATATTAATTTTAAAGCAAATCAACATTAGTTCATTGCAAGCCATATTCATTTGAACATGGGTTATTTTCATTTAAACATGGCTTGGTTCATTTTGATATGTGCCTATTAATTTCAAAGCATGCTACATTTATCTCAAATCATATCATATTCATTAAAAAAAATTGCATATTCATTTTAATAAATGTCATATACATTTTGATGTGGCCATATTAATTTCAACAGATGTGATAGTAATTTCAAAGTGGTTCACATTCATCCTAATATGTGTCATATTCCTTTCAATAAATATCATATTCATTTCAATGGAAGTCAGATTCAGCTTAACGACTGTCCTATCAATTTTAATATGGGTCACATCCATTTCAACACCTGTCATATTAATTTCAAAACATGAAATATTCATTTTGATGTATATCATATTAATTTCAAAGCATAACATATTTATTTTGACACGTTTCATTTTATTTTCAGCCATTTGGAATCAATTTCAATGGGGCTCATAGTCATTTCAATGCATGTCCTATTCATCTTAGCATATATCATATTCCTTTCAATGGATGTCTCATTCAAAATAACAAATCTTATATTAATTTTAACATGACTAATATCCATTTCAACACATATCATAATAATGTCAATGTATATCAAATTACTTTCAAAACAAGTTGTATTTATTTTCATAAATGTCATGTTCATTTTGATGTTACTCGTATTCCTTTTAAAACATGTCAAATTCATTTCAATGGACCTCATATTCATTTCAACTCATTTCATATTTATTTCAACTTGTGTTAGATATTTTTCAATCAATGTTATATTTATTTCAATAGATGTCATATTCATTTTAAAACTTGGCATACTCATTTTAAGATGCAACTTATCCATTTTAACATATATCATATTCATTTGAATATGTATCATATTAATTTCAATAAATGCTGTATTAATTTTGACAAATGTCATGGGACTTTCAGGTTTGTTCATACTCGTTTTAAGGCATGTCAAATTCAGTTCAATGGGGCATATATTTATTTCAACACAATCCATATCCATTTGAAATCATCTCCTATTTATTGCAATGTAGGTAATATTAATCTCAACTCAATTTATATTCATTGCAACATGTGTTATTTTCATTTCAGTGCATGCTTTTGCAATTTCAATATGCATTATACTCTGTTCAGAATATACTATATTCATTTCAGTAACGTATATTCATTTCAATCTGTCATATTCATGTTAATGTATGTCATATTCCTCTTGGCATATGTCAGTCATTTTAAGGAATGCCCCATTCTTTTTTATGCATATCGCATTTGTTTCACTGATTGCTATATTGTTTATAGTGAGGGCCATATTCATTAGAGTATCATTGATGTATATTTCAATATATCTCTTATTCAATTCAGAGTCTGTGTTATTCATAATAATCACTAAGTAGTATATTCACTCTGCCAGGCTTCATATTTGTTTTGGTTCAAGTCAGATTCACTCTGCCAGGTATCATATTTACCTTTACAGATATTATATTCCTTCTGGTGTGTGTCATAATCATTTTGCATCACGATATGCATTTCAGAAGGTGTCGTATTTGGGGATCTGTAATTTTGACGTGAACGGCTTCCCATAGACTGTACAGGAGAATATTACCAAAGAAAGAAGAGTGACATAAATAGTGTTTTAGGTGGGAGAGAGTGATGAGCAGTGAAAAGGGCACTGGCAAAAAAGGTAAGCAGAGAGAACTAAGACAAATGAAAGGCAGAAACAGCAAAGAACTCCGCTGCAAACATCTTCCTGACCCCATGTGCGGTACCCTGACGTGTGACTCAGTGGCTTAAAGTAGCTGCTGCAGAGACTTGTGCGTAACTTACTGTTGCAGAATAGAATCGTGCTGGAATTATTTTGTGGCTTACTGTAGCCGCCACACACGTCTAAGTTATCGACTATGACATAAGTTGTTCTGATATATGTTTGAATTTTGGTAGGACAGATAGCTCAGTGGGTTAGTCGGATGCAGATTGTTTGTGTCTGTGTGTGTGTATCTGTTTGTACGTGACTTCCAGCTTATGGATTCCTATACTGTTAATATGTGCAAATGCACCTGCTGCACTTATTTGGACACATCGATGTGTGCATAAGCTGTAGTTTATTCGACTGGATGCTGGGAAATGTCTTCATTGATGGGCCTGCTGTAGAGGCCAGTGTGTAACCCTGGCTGTCAGCTTAGTGGGTTAAAACACTTTCAACAGAGATAAGTGTGCAACCTCTTTCGCATATCCTTATTTCGTGGTATAAAAGAAAAGATGCCCCTGGCACAGAAATCTTTATGTAACCTTTAGGGACACATCAGCATTCAACAACCTGAAGCCGGTAAAACTGGGGATATGTCATTTGAAATATACTGCAGGTGGTTAGTTGTTGGGGTTCAACGGTGAATCGATTTAAAATATCATGTGGAAAAAAACACAAATGGTAAAAGCTCAGAAATTTCAGCCAGAAACAGCCATTAAAATACTTACGTGTTTTAGGTAAGAGATATCCTTTGCAGCTGCAGAGCTTTTAAATCACAGAGTAAAAAGCAAGCATTAGCAATACAAAAGGTCGCGCATTTACGCAAGTTTAATCTATCAGCACCGTAAATGACAATGCCTTTTATTTGTTTTAAAAACAAACACATCATTAAAAGGCATTATAATTTACGGTGGCAATAGCTCAAACCCGTGTAAATGCGAGACCTATTGCATCATGCCGCACATAAATGTAAAATGTAAATGTGGGATACTTGTATAGCGCACAGTTACTCTACCCGAGTGTCCCGGCGCTGTAGACCGCTGGGGAACCCGTCCTGGTTTTCCCTGTGAGATGGTCCCTTTTCTGGGTATCTCCAGGGTGAAACCAGGCATCCCTGGCGTCTGTGGGGGGCCGTTGTAGAGATGAGGCAAGCTAATGCCCAGAGTTGCCGAGTGTGCTCCCTGGTCGGAGTGGGCACCGATGCGAGAATTATCAGTCCGCTGATCCTGGTCCAAGACCCTGCCGCGTCGGGAATCGAACCCTGGTCCCGGGCCGTTCTCTGCACTCGGGTCTGCCGCCTCTAACCAGTGAGCAACACCTCCCTACGTATGTATATGTGCCCCCCCGCCCCCATGAACATGCAAGTGACAAAGAAAAATAAAAAAATGCAACCTGCAATGTTTTGCTGACCTCGGAGGGGCACGCAGAATGTGTTGGCATTCATATTACAGGGCGACCTGCCTCAAGTGAGTGAGACCAGTAAACAGCAGCACCGATGCTGGCACCTTGGCTGCCAGGAGTGGATCGGCGAAGTTGGGGTGGCAAGAGGAATGCTCACGAGAGGTGGAAATAGCATCCAAAGTGGAGTGAGGCGGGGACTCCCGCGTTCTGTAATCGCCCAGCCTTTTGCAATGAGGATGCAGGCTATGGAACCAGGAGTACCGGGGAGGTGTAGCAAACAAAAGTGTGGGACTGATGTTTGTCAGCACAGAGAGGGAACACCCACAATAAAAACGCAACCCCCTCCCCATCTAGGAGGCAATGAGCAGGGTGGGCAGCAGCACGGGGACGCCCCTCTTGACCCAGCATGCAGCCTATTAGAATGCTCCAGGGTAGTAAGATTAGGCAAAGCAGTCTTCGGTAAAGTGGAAAAATAGAAATACTGACACTATTATTAGTAATTAGACATGAAGGGTATCCCTATTGTTCAGCGAGCCCGCATTGACGGCACACTCTCCATGCCGGATTATGAGGCAAGGCGTGTGCCGCTTTTATAAAAGTTAAAGCAAGGCATGGCGCGCTGGGAAAAATGAAAAAAATCTAATTATATGGGGTGAGCTTGGAAAAGCGGTGGAGGGGGAAGAGGGTTGTACAAGGCAGTGTCGCCAGCAGAGCTCTGTCAGGCATCACAGACAACGGAAGCATAGACAGCCTGCATCTTCCGGTGTCGCAATTTTTAGAAGCTTCTCCTTTATTGAAGTAGTCCACAATGGAACAATTAAGCAGCTACCGCGTAAGGGGACTGTAGTTGGCCGGTGCTCCTGGGTCCAAAATGGAAGTGATAAATCGGCAGTGACAACAAATGAGGAGCAACCAAAGAAGACCCACGCAGGAATCAGCTAATGGTAAGCACAGGCGGAATTTCCCCTCGGTATAGTACTTACAAGAGGTCTTGCAGGCAGCGCATGCGCTGTCAAGGCTCGACCTAAAAAAGCAGGGGACGAGCAGGCACACATGTAAAAGCTTTAATTCTGTCCTACCTCGTACACTCTGTTTCATTTTCAACACATCTGTGCTCTCTTGCCTGCAGCAAGGAGAGGCCTCCCCTGCTTAGGACAACAGGCTAAGGTTCCATTGTAGCTTATCACTCTACACAAACCCCAGGCTGACTTAGCTGCCTGAGGGCTCATTTCGGATCCTAACCATTTCAGAAGTGTAGAAGCCAGGAACTAACACTCCCTGCTGCGCAGTGGCATTGAAACGCAGGACAAAGACACCCACAGCGTGTCAAAAGCAAAGGGTGGCAGCTACATGCTAAAGTAAGTGACTTAATAATTAAATAGGAGCACTGTTTTGCTGCATGTTTATTTCCTTTCCCCCTCTCCATACTGCAGCGCTGATTCCACTTCACATTCCCTCCTCCCTTACCCCAATACCACTTGCCGCCCTGTAACGTGCTTACTAAATACCCTACATTATCTGAAGACATTCCTAATTAAGTTGACAAAACAGTATTGGCATTGAGTAGAAGAATATATTTATGCAATATCAGCTCTTAGACCGTTAGGTGATAACATAGCTTAGTGGTTAATGCACAAGTTGCAGACATCTATCAAGCTTGCCAAGTATGTGTGCGAAAGCTAGCCATGTGCAAAACTGCTTTTCATCCTTACAAGGTAAGTAGACAGTTTTAAATTCTGGTAATGGTAACATTTGTTATTGCATAGGACTGTCAATAAGTGCTTGGTGAAGGCTACGTTTTAATTTCATTATGCACCACCAAAATATGTGGTACTATAAAGGTGCAACCATTTATCGCAATCCACCGTAAAAAGTTTAAAAGAAAAAATCATGGAGTCATTGGGATGGAAGGCATGAAATAGGCAGGTTCAGTCAAAGAATGCAAGGTTGCTCCAACGTGGTATGGGCCAATGGTAAGCTGGAATTTTAACAGTACAGCAGGTTGAGCACACACTGCAGCTGGTCACAAGAGGCTAGGAATTCCATCTTTCTAAATAGAACAAGCATTTGCAATGCAGTAGGTCTCGTATTTGCGAGAGTTTGAGCTATTGGCATTGTAAATGATATTGCCTTTTATTTATGTGTTTTCTAAACCTGCAGGCGGCGTTTATGCACCACTTGCAGGATTTTGTGAACACATAAATCAAAGGCATTGTCATTTACAATGCCAATAGCTCAAACTCTCACAAATGCGAGACCTATTGCACTGCAAGTGCTTGTTTATGATGTTTTGGCTATGACAGTGTTCCACGTAGGCTTCTCGAAAGGGGTGGCAATACTCCTGCGTAAGTCCTTTCCCATGGCACTCACAAAGATACATGCTGACCCACAGGGCAGATTCCTGGACATAGAAGCCAACCTGGGGGCTCCTATTACAATCCCCGTAGTGTTTACATTCCAACACAGTCATCCAAAAAGACCTTGGAAGAATGCTTTGCACTAGTCCTGGGACTCCTGTCATATAGTTCCTAATATTATATAGGATCTCCGGGTTTAGACAACATAAACTAAGGGATTGGTGTCCAGACTGATTCCAGACACCCCCAAAGGATATGTTAGCCTTTAGACCAGCTAGCTCCTGGTGCCACTATATGACCCCTAACCTTATCAAGGAGAGAATAGTTTCTGGCAACTACCGAACATGATCCTTCAGGGATTGTGAAAACAGTACTGTACTTTTCGCTCAGTCACTGATGCTCACTTCGTCTCAGAGAGATACACGTAATACACAATGGGGACGTTTTCAATAAGCATTTATTGAACCAGTGTCATTCTAGTATAAACTACGTGTGCTGCGACAACCATTAGACAGAAACAGATATATACAATTACAAGCACCAACATAGTGAATAAAAGGTAGAATTCTTCCATGGTGCTAAAAACAGTGATATGCAGGCATATAGACATATGGCAGTAATCATGCATATTCCTAAGATTCAAACCCTAGCTAAGTGTACCTAAGTGTACCTAGCATGTATGTAGGTGTAAAGAATCCCCCTAGGAAAGAGCCCACCTCAGTACCTGATGGGAAATAATGAAGGCCCCCATCTTGATCTCGAATTGGACACCCCTTGGATGTCAGACCGCTGCTTGCTGGAGTTTCTGCGGGCAGCAATCTCACTGTCTTATGTTAGCATGGAAGCTTCTCTTCTGGTTTGCCCAGTGAAGATGTGTGTCTTATATACCCAAAAGGTAGTCTCAACGGTTTTATCTAGTTATATCATGGTACTATGTGCCTATTGTCCAAGGATGACGGTAGAGGTGACTTTTGTTCAAAGTTATTATACAGAAGATGGTAACCCTGCTGTGCATGTCCTAGGTAGGGGATTAATATAGGATACTAAGAATCCTTATGCATAATTAATTAGGCTAGTTTTCAGAGAAAACTACACAACATTTATTTGGGACATAACTAGGCAAAAGGTCGGCACCAAAGCCGGTATGTAGAGCAAGGTAGGACAAATGTAGGTAAAGGTAATGCAGCCACCTAGGCCTATATTGGAGTACATTGAGGCTCATAACACTCCATACCGGAAGACTATCTTTGGGGGAGGGAATTCAATGCAGTCCCCAATCCTGAATACAACTCCATGTGGGGCCTACAGCACACTGCATATATAGCACTAAGTCTTGGATGACCTCCCGAGGCCTCTGCGATGTGTGGAGATTATGGTACACTCGTGATAAAAAATATAAACATGCATCAGCGGTCCACAAAACCCTTTCTCTCATTAACCTGCAGTTGCTACTTGCTACAGATGTCCTCCATACAACAGCAGGGGAGATTCTTCCACAAAGCATCTCCAATCACTCTCCAGGTTTTCTCCACATGGGGACCCCAGCAGAAGCTGTAGGCCAATCCGGTGGCTTAACAGCTTGTTCTTAGTTGATAGCCAAACACTCAGATCGCTTGGGAAAAGAGATCAGGACATACTTTGAAACCAATCAGGGCTCAGTTTCTTCCACTAGCATTCTTTTGTTTGTGGGTACAGCCATGGTGACTTGTTAGGCCACATCCCTGATTTGTAGTCAAGAATGAGAAAAGCACCAAGAAATGACTACCCTAGAGATCAGATTCTTCACCTTGAAAAGAAATACTCAAGTGGTGTCTCTCTAAGCACGCTTTGCCAACTTGCTTGGACAAGGCCCACCAGAGCACTTCTATTCACAGAGTCCACAAATTTGAAGAAAATCTAGTCAGCTACTTTACTGGCTGCGCACCTCAAACATATCATTTAGATTAGTGCCAGAAATCCTCGATAGAGGACAGAAACAATATACGGCCATGTCAATCTCAAAAAGGCTTGCAGAATACTATTGGGTCTCTCCCCTATTACCTCAGGATACATTGGCCATCTAGATACTTGTGGACATCCCCTTTCCATGGATTTCTCTGCTTCAACAAGCAGAGCAACTTGCAAAACCCAAGGCCGGATGGTTTTTTGGTCAAATTTTACTATAAATACCGGGAGATTCGATACATCCTAGTTGTTGGAGCTGTGTTTAGAGGCAGAGGCCACATGGACATTTCCAACAGAACTGGACATCACCACTATCGAGGTCCTACATAAACCAGGACATCCCCAGAACCCTGTGCTTCTACAGGTCCATTTCACTCATCAATATTGAATTTAAATTATTTGCCAAGGGTCTTGCCTGCATACTCCTCTAAGTCAATGCAGACCTAGTTCACTCCGATCAGTGCTGCTTTTTGCCATGCTGAAGCCCAAGGCACTGTATTAGATGCTTACATATGGCACTGGCCTGACATGCTTAGATTCCAGAAGTCACACATGCTCCTGCTTATAGACTTCAAGAAGGTATTCGACTCAGACGTTTGGGCATTCTTGAATCAGGTACTGAAATGCATGAGTTTTGGACCGAGTTTTACCCAGTATGTAAAATTACTATATTCTTCACGCTCGGCACAGGTACCTGTTAATGGGACGCTCTCCTAACCCTTCCCCAGCAACAGAGGAGCCATGCAGGGCTGTCCTCTATTGACCTTGCTCTTTGCCCTAATGACCTACGGATTCAGCTTTCTCCGTGGCCGGGCTTTGCTCCGCCAAACAGCGCCGCAGCACCAGCAGCTAAGGGCCGGGCCTTGCTCCACCTACTCCCCGGCCGGGCTTGGCTCCGCCGGGTCCCACCCACCACCATAATAATAAGGGTAGTTTATAAAGCGCTTGGTTACGCAGAAGCATGTCCCCGCGCTACAACTGAAGAACACTGTGCGAGGTTTGCAGACCAGTGATCAGTTATCTGGAGAACAGGTATGTTTTTAGATTCCTGCGGAAGCTGGATTCAGTTGAGTCAAGGCGGAGATGGAGAGGGAGGGAATTCCAGCTTTTTGCTGCCAGATAGCGGAAGGAGCGTCCGCCCATACGGGCCCTTTTGACTCTAGGAACCTGGAGTAGGCCCCCATATGAGGAGCGCAGATCGCGTGCTGGTGTATGTCTTGTCACTAAGTTCTGGAGTGGGATAGGTGATTTTTTAGCCAGGATGCGGTGACAGGTACAGAGGGCTTTGAATTCCACTCTGCTTTTTACTGGCAGCCAGTGGAGGGTTTTGAGAGCGGCTTTGGTGTGTGATCGTTTAGGGATTTTTAGGAAGAGACGGGCTGCCGCGTTCTGTATTACCTGAAGGCGATTCATAGCTTTGCAGGTGGTACCCAAGTAAAGTAGTTTGCCATAGTCTAGGCGTGATGTCACAAGGGCATGTACCAGTGTTCTCCGTGCTGACATGGGAAGGAGGTCAAGGACCTTCCTTATGGTTTTTAAGACGCTAAAACAGACACCTGCAACTCGGTCTATTTGGGGTCCAAAAGATAGGTCAGCGTCGAGCCATACGCCAAGTGACGCCAGTGACGCCCGCAGCAGCGCCAGGAGGCACATAAAGGCAGCGCCAGTGCAGAGTCCCGTGGGGGAGACATACCTACGGCTTCAGCTTTCTCCGTGGCCGGGCTTTGCTCCGCCAAACAGCGCCGCAGCACCAGCAGCTAAGGGCCGGGCCTTGCTCCGCCTACTTCCCGGCCGGGCTTGGCTCCGCCGGGTCCCACCCACCACCAGTGACGCCCGCAGCAGCGCCAGGAGGCGCATAAAGGCAGCGCCAGTGCAGAGTCCCATGGGGGAGACATACCTACGGCTTCAGCTTTCTCCGTGGCCGGGCTTTGCTCCGCCAAACAGCACCGCAGCACCAGCAGCTAAGGGCCGGGCCTTGCTCCGCCTACTCCCCGGCCGGGCTTGGCTCCGCCGGGTCCCACCCACCACCAGTGACGCCCGCAGCAGCGCCAGGAGGCGCATAAAGGCAGCGCCAGTCCCTCGTCCCGCGGGACGCGCGCGGGCATGCGCCGGGAGAAGCCCGGGACAAGGGCGGGACAGTCTATGACAGTCATAGACAGGAAGAGGCAGGGCTGGGCCTTACCCTCTGGACCTTTTTGTGCAGGACATTTTGGATTTTGAAGACTACATCTCCGGTAAAGTGGTCCCCCTATTATATTATATTGCTCATAATCTAGTCAGCATTGCTGTAGACTACACCAAGGTCTTACCCCTACCCTAGTAACTGCTTTTAGATATCATGATAAACCATGCCAAGTGGCTTAAAGGAAACCTTTACTTCGGGGTCAGGTCCCCTTGATAACTATCTGGTGAAGATGGTAAACAAAATAAACAACGGCAGGAGGGCCTCTTTGGGAAGGGACAGCCCTCCCATTAGTACCCCTAATAGTACTCCAGTCCCCCTGATCCCAGTGGTGAGCTCCCCGGAGCTTGCCACCCTTAACGCGGATCCTATTGAGGTCACCACGGTCATAGCCCAGGTTCATACTGAGCCCCCAGTATTAGATATACATTTAGTGAGTGAAGACAATGATGAATCTCTCCCTGTTGCTAGACCGGTCAGAAACTGTAGAAAACAACAAAATAAAAGGGGGGGGGAAGCATTCTAAAGAAAAGGCTGATATCCATGTACAAGCTCAGAATAACACAGATGAGTCCACTAAAGTACAAGATGATAGCGATGTTGCCAACTACACTTTTAGCCCTGACCAATTTTCCCAACTACTTAGCTCCCTGGAAGCCAAGTTTGAAGCAAAACTAGAACAGTTCGTACAACCCCTAGTGCGGAAACTTGACTGTGTGACTGCTGAAGTTAAAAAGTTGGGAGGATTACTAGCAAAACACTTATCAACAGCTGACAGTACCAAACAGGTGGAGATGGGCATAGGAGGGTCAGTGCAGGTAGCTAGAGTGGAAAATCAGCAACAAGAGAATCAGCAACCAGCTACCCAACATCTAAATAAAAATATTAATCCAGTTATAACAGCCCCCACCACTGTAGTGAGAGAAGCTACTCGATCTACATCAGGAACTGATTGTTTATCTAACAATAACCTGGTAAGGAGAAGTAGATTTATTAATCTACCCCCAGCATGTACTCCCTATGTTGTCGTCTTAACAAACGTACCGCTCCATGATATGAATTCAGCCCAGACACATGAGGAATCGCATGACTCCCTTAAAAATAAAACTGTGTCATGGTTAAACAGGAATTGTGGTTTCCCCATAAAATTCGCCCCTGACATAAGTACCAGAAGGGCAAACTGGATTGGGCCTTCTAAAAAGACCTGTAAAGGGGACTGTATAATTGTGAACTTCAGACACCCACAACATGTGGCTACAGTCCTGTTAAGGGCAGCCTCACTGACACATGATGACAACGGCATCTGGGTGCGTCCTCTTGTTTTTTTTATAATCAGCTTACTAGAGTACCCCCACATAGCGCGAGATTGAGACCATATACTCCTGTTATAGCTCAGACGCCATTTATACCTCAGGGCTCTGGAGGAGAAAATTACTTTAATTTTGGGCCTAACATCACCACACATAATAAATTTGATGTACTTTCCACCTTGGAGTTGTGTGATTTACGAGAGGCTACCAAGGGAACAGGGAAAGAGTCCCATCTTGGTTTGGTCCCCCAGGTTCCGGATCATTCTACTCTGATTCCTCTCGCTACCCACTGTAACTCTGTAACTCTGTTTAACGTAAATGGGTCAATGGTTAAGATGTTAAGTTGGAACGTCGCTGGACTACGCTCCAAGAGAGAAGATGTCAACTGGCTTAACTTTGTGAAACAACATGACATTGTGGCTCTACAAGAGACTTGGGACATGGATTGTAACTTTTGGTTGGATGGTTTCACCTCATATTTTGTCCCAGCGTTAAAATCATTGGCCGGGAGAGATATAGGGGGTCTTGTGGTTTTGGTTTCTGTGAATATAAGAGGGAAAGTTAGAACGATAGACTGTGAATCTAATAATTTTCTGATCCTGGAGTTTAACCTCACTAATAACATCAAATTAATTATAGTGAATTGTTATAATTCACAGCAAGGGGACTCCCCGAATGTTAACTTGGTATGGTTGTCCAATTTCCTAAACACTTACACTATAAAGCAAACCACTTTCTGCCAATATATTTTGTTG
Organism: Lissotriton vulgaris; assembly: GCF_964263255.1. NCBI lineage: Eukaryota > Metazoa > Chordata > Amphibia > Caudata > Salamandridae > Lissotriton > Lissotriton vulgaris. The sequence continues at coordinate 1,845,944,468 of NC_141685.1, forward strand.
GGTGATTTTAATGTGCACCTATGTAGTCATAACTGTTTATTAACTGATAATGATGGGCCAGATTTCACATCCCCGCAACACTTTGAGCATGCAAGTAAGGGGGAAGCACTGGAGAAACTCTTGTCTAACAATGATTTGTTTGAACCAGGGTTTTTTGATAAAAGTTCCCGTGTTCCCACATTTATAGGCAGAGATTGTGAAACAATAATTGACTACATATTTCTTTCATCTGGACTTTTAAAATACGTAGTTTCTTATTTTGCTATACCTTCTTTTTTTAGCGACCATAATCCGGTGGTAATTGAACTGGTAAATAGTTTTTCTTTTTTAAACAAATCCACTCCACCTACGGCGGTAGATGAAGTGAAAACAAAAGATATGGGGAGGAGGCTCAATTGGAGTAAGGTCATGCCAGAGGAGTTCTTTAATATCATCATGACAAAGGCTGCTCAGGATTTAGAAACCTGTGGAGATCCTCTTTTTATTGGGGAAGAAGTGATAACCTCCTATGAAGCTATCTGCTCTCTACTGGCCAAAGAACTTACCTCTAAAAGCCGGCCAGCCATAAATAACTCGCCCTCGGGCTGGTTAGACCACAAATGCACTAAATCTCATAATCTCCTTAAAAAAGCCCTCCAGGAGCGTCCAAGGAATAAATGTTTGGTCGCACTGCTCAGAAGTGAGTATAAAAAAGCAGTTCAGGAAAGGAAAAACGAAATCAAGCACAATGCCTGGGTTGAGCTTATGGAGAATGCCACCCTAAAAGATAGTGCAAAATTCTGGTCTATTATTAATACCCCCCTATTTTCTAATAGCAAAAATAAAGACTTAGAAGCAAATGTTGCAGAGGAGGACTGTTTGAGTCACTTTGAAAAGATATATGGCAGCCATCTTGAGATAGAAACCTTTGTGGCCCCGGCCTCAGAATCTTCCGCTTCGCCAGTTAGGTTTCTCTTAGGGGAGGTCGTCAAAGCAATTGAAGATTCTGCAGGGCGAAAGGCACCAGGACCAGATGGGGTCCCCACAGACATGTACAAGGCTAACCCATTGTACTGGGCTAACATCCTGACTAACGTTTTCAATACCTCGGCCTGTGTAGGATTCCTTAAATCCTGGTCCAGTTCAACAATAATCCCAGTGTTTAAGAAGGGCCAAAGGGCCGACCCCAGATGTTATAGGACCATATCCTTGCTAGATTCCTCTATAAAAATTCTGGGGAAGGTTATTCTAGCAAGGATAACAGGGTGGGTCTCCGACAATAACATACTGTCAGATGCCCAATATGGCTTTAGAGCGGGGAGGAGTACGGAGGACCAGTGTCTGAACCTACACCTCATAATAGCTAAATACACTAAGGCTGCCAGGGGCTCCATTTATCTGGGCTTTTGGACTTGTCCACAGCTTTTGACCTAGTTAATAGGTCGAAGCTGTGGACAATGCTCCTGGAGCTGGGACTTGACCGGCCCCTTGTGTATTTCTTGGCCGAATTGCATAAAGACTTGAACGCCTCAATCGGGATGACGAACGAGGGGAAATGTACGTCCAGTTTTAAGTCCAGCAGAGGGGTGCGCCAGGGATGCATCCTGGCCCCTATGCTGTTCACGATATATATAAACTCACTGGAGGTAAACCTGCTAGCAGCGACGCCGGACATTCCGCGTATGGGAGACACACCCGTTCCGGTGCTCCTATACGCGGATGACGTTGTCCTACTGGCAAGGACCCCTCTGGCCTTGCAAAGATTGCTGGATTTGTTTGGGGATTTTATGAAAAGCCTGGATCTGGTAGTAAATAACGGTAAATCGCATGTTATGTCATTGGGGCCCACAAAAAATAAACTTAAGACCTTCTTTTGTGGTAGTGAAGAAATCACTAGAGTAAAGGTATTTACCTACTTGGGAGTAGTCTTTGATGACAAGAGTTTATGGTCCCCTCAGCTTCTTTTAGAGGTAAACTCAGCGAGAAATTCCTCAGCCGCAGTGCTAGGCTTTGCCAAAAGATTGGGGGGGGAAACCTTTTGAGGTAATTCTAACAATCTATAAAGCAAAGACTATCTCCATTGTAAGGTACGGGGCAGCAATATGGGGATTCATCAAACCCGATGCTATTCAAACGGAAGAAAACAAATTCTTACGCTCCCTCCTAGGCCTCCCGCAATCTACTGCTTCCCACTCGGTCCATCTTGAACTAGGGATTGGTTACATAGCAGACATAATTACATTAGCCCCAATGTTGCTATGAATTAAAATCTGGTTAAATCTGAACCTCTCCCTAAACCATAAGATCTTAAAGGACTGTATCAGGTTAGACAATATGAATAAAATCCAGTGGTTGTCTAACATAAAAATGTTAGCTATGTATATGGGGAGACCAGAGATCTTTTCTAACCCTGAATCTCTATGTAAGGCTGACATTGAGTGGGTAAAAACTAATTTCACCAAGTTGAAGGAGGCAGAGCGGGAAGGAGTAGAACTATGTAAACCATCAGTTAGGGGCCATGTACTGGTCACCCAGCCACTTGTAATGTCACTGTATCTGACCATAGTGACAAATTCTTTCCACAGGTGGCTACTGACTAAATTACGGTTTAATCAAATACATACAGTTCTTTGGGATTTGGAGGGTTGGAGTAGACCTGAAGACGCTGCTCCATGCAAATTCGATGATTTTTCGTCGCAAGACACTATGCACTTTATCGTTTTGTGCCCATTGTACCAAGAGGCCAGGAAAAGGTTTATTTTCCCATTATTAAAAAAAATGAATTTTATTCAGTTTAAGCCTGCTTTATTGTTTTTATAATTGTTAGAATCCCATGTAACTATGTTTTGTGTTGCCAGCTTTCTCGCCGCGTCTGTTAGAATCAAGAGGGATAGACTGAAAGCTGTATATGAAATTGAATCCTCTCAGTAATAGAAATTGTATCCCTATCAACTGCTTAAATGTGGGCATGATTGATTACGCTGTTTTAAATTGTATATAAATTGCGTTTTTAGCTTGTATAACAGATTTTATCAGATTTTTAATGTTTCTGTATATGTATAGCATACTTTTATGATTTTAAATAATCGAATAAAATGTTTTTTGACTTGACTTGACTGAGCCGCTCGCTTGACTCATCAGATGTTTTGCAAAGGTGCAGGGCTAGTAATGGAAGGAGTGGAGGATGACAGAATAGGACTATATTCCAATGATGTTCTCTTTTACTTGAGGAACTCGTTGGTGATGTGCATCCTCTCCCTTTATGGAGAGGTGTCGGGACTTCACACTAACTGGGCAAAGTCTCTCCTGAGCCCACTCATGAGAGGTTCAGAGGCTACTAATTGGCAAACAGATCCTGATCAAACATCTCAGCTTTATTTACCTTGGCGTACATGTCCCAGTGCAACCCACCCTGACCTTGTTCCTCAATCTACCCCTACGTCTGTCCAAAATGAAACAAGACTTCAATTCCTGGGCAAACCTACCACTTCAGATTCTTGGCAGAGTTGCTCGATTTAAGATAATCATCTTGCCAAAGTTTCTATAGGTCTTTCAGAATGTTCCCACTACATATCCCGGCACCCTGGCTTTGTGACCTCACAGCCTCGATCTGAGCCTTTCTCTGGTGGGTTGGCACCCTGTATCGCTTGGGACAATTACAGCCAACCGATGCACGAAGGAGGCACTGGGATGGTGAATATTTGTGTCTACCAGTGGAGCTCCACTCAACCAATCATTGATGACTAATGACTTATTAGTCATCCTCTACTTAACCAACTCAACCAATCATTGATGGCTAATAACTTATTAGTCATCAATGGGGATGGGGAGACCTAGCCTACAGAATGGAGCATTCTGTTTTGGGCCTCGAAAAATACTTTTCGTGATATATGGGGGCCTTCGCCGCCGCTACATCTATGAGTCCACCAGAGTGGTGATCTCTATATTCTGTTAAAACAACTCTGTTTTGAGAAACTAATCCCCCAACAGATCCCACTGTGGAGAGGGGCAATGACTTGTCCAAGTATAACGCTTAGAGAGATTCCATTGATGAGACAAGATAGTAATTATCCACCTGGGAGACGTATGGCAAGGGTCATCCATTAAATCCTTCCAAGAATTACAAACCCAGTTCTTGCTTTCAACCACACAGTTTCATAAATACCTGCAACTGAGGTACGCACTTCCCTCCCACAAAAAGGATATTGCAGACCCATCCAAATAGAAACCCGCTTGTGACCAAATTGCTCCAGGGTGCTCTGGGTAAGGAGGGATTTCGCAAATACTTAAATCATTAATAATGAATTGCTCTGATAAATTTGTCACTGCTCTCAAACACAAATGGTAAGCCTGGGTGGACCCACTAGATGAGGCAGACAGAAGGGATGCTCGAATGGCCCCCTTGGGTACCTAACATCTCATTCGCTATGCCGATTATCCAACTCCGCTACCTAGATGTCACATACTTCAGCCCCAAACATTTGTGGAAAGCGGGCCAATGGAACACATCGGACTGCGCACAACATGCACCCCAGATGCAGACTTTCATCAAATGGCTTTGTCCTGCTCAGTGATAGCAAACTACTGGTCACCAATTGGAAAGGTATTGACATAAGTACTGGAATGTCCGGTGGAGCTCTCCCCTAGGCTTACACACTCCTATTTGTGGGGCTTCTGCACATACACAGAACTATGCACAGGTAAACAAGACCTCAGTGAATAGGTGGTGTACCAACCTACCACATCCGTACCCAAATTCCCTTACCGACTACCTATAGTGTCTTATGCGTTTTCCGTCTACAGCAAAGCTACTAATGATTAGACAACCTAGAACACGTAACCCTATCTTGGGAATCGCTGGAGCCAGACGCTCTTTTTCGTTCAGCCACTCATACTTGTCCACAATGTGAGTAATCAGAGATGCAGTATAGTTTAAAATGTTTATTTCAACTAACGCGCTCTATGGTGCAGTACATGTGCCAATACTAGCACAAAAGGCATAAACACAATATAGTCAGCATTGTTACAATTCCATAGACTACAAACGGGGAAGTCATGTTATAGAAAACAATGGAAAAGGACGGAACGACCTAACCATCCTCCCCGTGACGAGAAATAGTTTATTATAAAACAGAAGACCTCTGGGCTTTGTCAGCAGACCCCCATACCTCACGGCCTAGATGCAATGTTCACATCGCAGGACAAACACAGGTCTTCTCTCTGGATAGGTGTCTCGTCGTCTGTGTGAAAACAGCTTGTGTTTGCAATATTAAAGTACACGATTTCCAGAGGTGCAGCTGTGTGAAGCCTTTTATGTATATGTGCGAGGGACAGATCAGAATAACAAGGACCATTGTTCTTTTACCTTGAACATCGTGTGCAGATTAAACCTCAGAGCACAGCAAAGAACCTGCAAAGCAGACAGTTCTCATGTGTAAAAGGGGCTCAAATAAGTATTGTGAAATAGATGCCTGCAGTGTCGTGCGCAAAAGCAGGTTCATGGCAGCGAAGCTCATGCTAATTTAGCAATTGTCGACAATGGACCTATAAGCCTTACTACACCCTCCCCCTGATATGGCCATCATATGTACATCATACAGAAAGCACAGTTCAAAAGGTCTGAGCAGATATAAAATAAGCATATCCATTAAATTTGGAAAATGCAAAAACAAAAGTTTGTATAAAAAAAAGTTTGTATAAAAAAAACAAATCCTGGAAGGTAATCAAAAGACGAGAAAGAGAAGAGGGAGTGATAGCAGAAAAATGTTGAAAGCAAGGCATCCGGAAGACCAACCGATGTCTACAGGCAAAATGTACCCGATTAATCCATCAAGGTGTAAGTGCAAAATAATGAAATACCCTCCAGAAGGACATCATTTTGGTCAATGGAAAAGTGAGATGGCAACCAATTCAGTAGGTCGAAGGAACATGAATGTTGTTCATAGTCTGGTGCCTCCATTAACATTGACGGATAACTTGCGTGGTATTCAATGTAGCTATGCAGTAGGACATTCTGTGAAGCCTCACAGATATCCCATTTTGCCAAAATGCCAAGTGTAGCAGCACGCGCCATAAACCCAATCCTATTGCAATCCAGCTCATGAGCCACTAATGGTTCATTAGCCGGTCGAAATCCGGAACTGGACATGAGATATTGGTGAGACATAACTCCAAAACCCACGTGAAATTACAGCGGCGGCACAAAAAAACAGGTTGCATGCAAGTAAAGTATGCAAAACGAAACGATAATCCATAGGACACACTGAGAGTCGCAAGAGGCAGTGTACCGAAGTATTTATGCATCCGGTCACAGAGCAGTTGCAGCCAGCCTGGCCTGCGCGGTACCACAAGAGGAGCAGCCATTGCGAAGCTGGCACAACAGAAGGAGGACACCCGCTGCAAATGTCAATAGTAACGGTAAACCGCCAAAGAGGCTGCAAAAGATAGAATGAACGAATGCAGGTATCACACCAAATATAGTCTGAAATGAAGTCACAAGGCCAGAACACATGTTTAAAAAAATTAGCCAGGCCTTGTGTATGCGACGCATGAAAAATACAATGAATCTACTCCCCAAATTGTTTCGAGAGGTTTGTGTTTAAAAGTGTTTGAATCTCAGAAGACGCACTCGCCACCTGGACCGTGAAAGTTTCACCTGCGAAAGTCAATGCAACTTCTTGTTGTGTTAGAAGCGCCTTTAATCTGCTCAGCTTGTTGAAATCTGCCTTCAAAGTAGGAATTGAAATCCACAATGGACTATCCAGCGGCCCATGCGGGGTGAGAAAAGCACATTACTGCAGAAAATTACGCACTGGGGAACTGTTACAATGTAAGTAATGCCAGCTTGCAAGCCGCCGCATTTTTAGTTATTTAAAATAAGATAGCTACCGTTAGTAAGCAGTGTGAACGTGGGAATTATGGCTGGAGTTGGTTTACCTTTTAAAACACATGCAAAATTCAGAGTTGAAAGGTTACAGGCTCTGTGCATATTTTTTTTCAGACTAGGAAATGTCCCACAGTGGAAGGTTAGGTAAACCTCAGCGTTGTCTCTTGAACATCGATAAGTGAAAGGAAGAAACCACAGTTCATGTAAAAAGCACCCCCAAGAGGTTGAAAACGGCCCACAGGGTAATGTTTCATACAGGATGTAAATTGAAACAATAAAAACAGTAAATTTAGAACCCCATGGATTAACCAATTTGGTTGCGCTACAGAAAATGGTAAAGGGTCTATTTTTTCAATGTGGAATAGAGTATAAGTGGCATCTTTCGTGGACATAAATTGCTGTTTGTCTGTCAAATTAAACGGGGCAAATACAGAGCTGGCATTCAAAAAATCCCATGGCACTTTCCCCATTTTCAACATTTGCAAAGCTGAGCAAATTGCATTACCGAGTGCAATTGATTTTGACCAAATTGATTTTGACCATGATATAACAGTGAAACATCATCTTGTACAATGTCAATAACAGAGGAAACAATATTATCTAATGTATAAATGTGGGAAGACAGTGTATTAATGACAACAGCTAAAACTTTTTCCAAGTTTGCCTGGTCTATCTCCCGCAAACGTAATGCTGCTTCAATTTGAGATAGTTTCCAAATTTCATTGTAAGCAGCATGTATCCTTCTCTCCGTTCTAGGAGCTCTCGTTCCCAGGACAAAGATGGGCAAATTATTATTATTTGATAGTAAGAATTAATTTTGTTTAACAGACGACAATGTCGAGTGCTGTAACCATTGTTGACACAGTTTACCGACAGAGTAGGTCATTACAGTCTGAGAATCAGAAAATCTAGGGTCGGGCCTTGAATGTTTATAAACTAAACTAGAGTTAAAAAAACGGAGTTGGCAAGTATTTGAACTATTAGGCCAGACTAACCAACCCATGGGATCCATTGTAGAAGCATTAAATGAATTATTTGTCAATAAACTCTGTAAATCTTCTATGGTATAATTTGTTTGTAAGAGCTCATTATTATATTCTGCTAAGGTCGGAATTTCTAGGGCATACATTTGTTTAGTAGTTGCCAAACAAAAACATGTGGTTTGTTAAATGGTATTATTTAAGAATAGCATTTGAGTGGGAATGAGGCATGCACGATGAAGGGCCTCGGAGCCCTCCACCTGCCATTCTATAGAGCCCCAAATTGACTTTAGATCAATGGCTTCCTTCCAATGGTCATAACCCTTTATTGCCTTATTATGAAGAAGAATATATGAATTAACTATGTGTCAACATGAGATTCTGAGAGGAAGTGCTATTCATGTTGAAATAGAAAGATTCAGGATTTGGATGGGCTAAATTCTGTAAAGTAGGTAAACGTTTTCTTTAATGTTCTCGAGCTGCCCTTTATTGGCATGGGGCAATGCTCCTATTGAGTGTAATTTACGACAGGGCATAATGCACTAGTCTTGTGTATGAAGTGATGGCTATAATGTTGATAACAGAAGCGGTCAGCGTAATTACCAGAATTCATATACAAGTCTTCAGCATCAAAAGCAGCATAATATTTTAAATCTGAAAACAAAGCTTGAATCACATGCACATCCCAATCATTTGAATGAATGTCTTGTGTAACCACATCACCCAAAGAGAATCTAAACACATACAGCACGTTAATCAGCTCTGTAGGACCATGAATTTGGAAACCCACTTCATCCCAAACAATACAATCAAGACCAGGTAATGCTGAAATGTTAACAAGAGTCTGGTCACACTTCATGATGTGTGAAGACGAATGTGGGGCCAGAATTCCATCAATAAAGTTTGCAGCTAAACGTTCAAGCAAGTAGTGACCATTGATGAGCTGCCAAAATGACATTATCAATCTTTGTCATGGATCTAGTAACGGCTGCTACGGAACATGTGGCTACTGCAGATTTGGCTGCTTCATCAGCCAAACTATTCCCAACAGCGTGTGCCCCCACACGCTGGTGGCCAAGAGTATGTATAACATGTGTGAGTGGCAAACGTTGTTTAAGATCTGCCACTCGAGCCCAAAGCGTTTATGGTTAATTGTGCTGCCTTTAGAGTACTGATAATCATTTTGAGACCAGAAGAATAAGTTGTCATTGAAAGACTGAACACATAAATTAGAATCGCAGACAGTAGGAGTCGAAACGTTTGGATCAGCAAACTCAAGAGCAAGAACTAAGGCACGTAGCTCAGCTAATTATGCAGTACAGTCTCCCAGTGCCTGAGTGTGCACTATGGAAGATTTGAATTCTCCATTCACCATTGTACCTGCAACTATAGCACATGCTGCCTAGTAAGCAGGTTTAGAATCCGCGGCCAGTTGAGCCGAACCATTGGTGTAAATAATACATGCATAGTCTTCCAAAGGAAGCAAAGACAAGGGAGGTGGATGAACATATTCATACTGCAAGAACTCCTGTGTCTGAAGAGAAGCGTCAAAGCTAAAAGTGACATCTGGGGATGTCAAAGAAGTAGCCCATTGTATCCAACAGGGATGTAAAGCTTTTGAGTTTGGCACACTTTCCGTCGTAACTGCCTCTAAAGCAGGATATGGTGTAACTACCAAAATGTGTTTTCCCAGTGCCAAAGTGTGTTCCTTCAGAACTGCCATTTGGACAGCTGTCAAAACTTTCTCAACAGTTGAAAACCTCATTTCGGCCGAAGTGTACAAATGTGATTTGTATGCGGTTGCCACTGTGTCCCCTTCATTGTACGTCAAGTAAGTCAAACCCACTGCGCCTGTGTCAGGGACTGTCCGGGACTATGTGGGGAACATAGTCAGGGACTTGCACAAGGACTGGGAACTGGGTAGAAGACATACACAGAAAGGAAGAGTACAGTGCTGCCCAGGATCACACAGGGAGTCAGAGGAGAAAAAAAGATACAAAGGGGAAGCCTGTACAAGTTACAAGAGGGGTAAGACTCAGAAAGGAAGGGCACTCACAAGGCAATTTAGCATTCAGACTAACTACACCCAGGACGGACGTGCAAGACATATATATAATACAACATTAACAAAAAAGGGGGGTGTGGGGTAAAGCACTCAGGAGCTCCACATGGTAAGACTGAAGCTCAGTAAGTTTCTTACCCGTAATTGCTGTTACAGATACTGACTGCAAATACCCACATGTAGGATATGCATGCAAAGGCAGGGTCTGTGGAGCTTATACCTATAGTGATGTTATAAATGTAACTCAAAGACAAAACTCACAGTGAACAAGAAACACCACCTAGGTAGTCAGCTGAGCCCACGGATCCTGGCGATCAAACAGGAACGCGCAAGGCAGTAACAGCAAAGGGGTAGAACTAAACACAAGCACAATAGACAAGGAGCTAGCAAGGAGTGCTTAACAGGAAAGGAAGGAAATGACAGGGCACACTTGTCAGAAAGCAGGTAACAAACATATAAGGCAACAGAAGTAAGACAGCAGAATAGAAAGACAGAAAACTAGAACTGGAACCAATGAAATGGGAAGAAAGGCAGGGACTAGAAAAGGATATACAGAAGGGGAGGCTACAAGGGTATACTAGAATAGTGCAGGTTAAGGAATCAAGAAAACAAAATATCATAGAAGGCAGTGCTGGGGCAGGATCAAGAGGTGAGCTAAGGCGCAGGAGTCAAGGCAGCACTGCAGACAGTGCTGGTTCAGGAACAGGGAATTACCTAAGCTTCAGGAGTCAAGGTAGCTCTGCAGGCAGTGCTAGTTTAGGAACAGGGAAATTACTTTAGCTCAGGAGACAAGGTAGCACTACAGGCAGTGCTAGCTCAAGAAACAGGACATAGCTACAGCTCAGGAGTCAAGGAGTCAAGAGAGCACTGCAAGCAGTGCAAACCAGGAACAAGAAAATAGCTGAAGCCCAGGAACAGGAACACAGAACAACTATAGCTCAGGAACTCAGGAAACAAGAGCACTGTAGGCAGTGCTTATTCAGGTACAAGGAATAGCTATAGCTCAGGAAACAAGGGAGCACTTCAAGCAGTGCTAATTCGGGAGAAGGGAAACTGCTGCAGTTCAGGAACAAGGAATACTAAGGCTCAGGGATCAGGGTAGCACTGCAGACAGTGCTGGTTCAGGAACAAGGAAAACAGCAACAGGTCAGGAACAAGGATAGCAAAAGCTCAGGAGCACTGGCAACAAGGATGGGTCTCACCGGTAAAACAGCTACAATGACCAACCTTTGCCTGAAGGGAGTTGGGGCTTAAAAGAGCTCACAGTAATCATATGCATCAGGTGTGAGCAGGCTAGAAGCAGCCAGCCACAGGTGAACTGAATTCCTCCACCCATCCTTGGCCTGCAGGGGTGGAGACAAAGCAGTGAGCAGGGAATTCTGGGTAATGGAGTTTCAGGCATGAGTAGGCTGGCTTCAAGTATAAGCAGGCTGGCTTTCACAAAATCCGGCATGGATTGGGAATGGATGTCAATTCCTAAATAATGTCTAAATGCCTGGAAGTCAGGATATGCATACAGAGGAGTGTCTGGAGGCATATTAGAACACTGGAAAGCCCCACAATTCGGCCCCCTGGTGGTGGGCACGAGAGCACAGGGAGCGAATCGTGACAGCTGGTACGATTCGCATCACCAGGTTAGTGTCGTTGTCACGTGTTAACAAGTATATAGAACCAAGCATATCAGATTGCAAAGAAAGTAAAATAGCAGAATAGCAGAATGTTCCGGTAACCAGCAGGCTTTTGAAAAAGTAAGTTGTATCACAGCATAAAGTGGCTTGATGCACTGGGCATAATCGGGAATATAAGGGGTTTTAACTTGCACTTAGGTTTTAGTATGAGCTTCGCTTACAGACTGCATTGCGCCCACCTACTCACACTAGGTGCAGTGGGTGAGGATCCGATGATAAAGAACGCCACTGGTGGTACTAGTGGGTGAGAATCTTACTAATATATCCATGTGATGCACCGATTCACTGGGGTGCAGATCCCTTTCCACTTTGATATATATTGAGACTAGTTAATTTTACTTCTTAAAATGTTGGGAGTTCATCAGCTGTGAGGCTTTCCCTCTTTTGTGTACTGAATACATTTAGAATCACCATCATGTTGGGAAATAGGACGCAATTTTGGAGTGGATATGTTTTGCAGGAAAAAGGTTACGGGGGCATAAGCATGGAGGGTGGAAACGTTTCAACAGCTAAAGGGCTAAAGAGTCTGTCCATAAAAATGCTTACAATTGCATATCTGTCCCCAAGTTGGTAGTGGAAATTAAAAACTTGAACTGCACTTCAAGATAGCAATAATGGGAGGGAAGATGGGGATTTCAGCACATTCCTGTGTAAATTAGGTGTATGTTAGAATATGTGCCAGCCACAGTCTATTAAAACTGCTCAAATGCGAATTTTCCTCAGGGAGTAGCTGTAAATGTGCAAGGAAATTGCGCAGGTACAGCATACATTGCATACTTGCAAATCATGTTTGAGGTTTTACACATAAAACAATATGAATGTTTGATCTGCTCTGCTATTCCAAATAGAAAATAATATTGTGTATCTTTCACTTTGTTTCTGTCTAATTAAGTCTTCATGCCATTAATGTGCCACAAATGCCAGATGAGGAGTATCATATCCATTAATACTTTGTTGGCCAATGGCTTTTTGATAAGTCATGTAACATTAGGCAGGGTGAATTCAAGGGCAGTTTATTATAACTGTGTATGCATAGTAAATTAAAAATGTTCTTACTTTTTGGTCGTCAAAGTAGAAAGTAGCACCGTCTTGAGTGAAGCATGTGTAGAGGTTGCCATCTCTGTGAAGAAAGCTCTCAAAAGACAAGGATAGTTCTTCAGTCTCCAAACTTTTTCTCGCAAATGAAACGTTCTTAAGACAATGAAAAAGAAGAGGGGTTAATGAGTAGGACATTTCTATGTGAGGTCTATTGTTCCAAATCCAATAACATGTAGCTTTGAGTAGGTGCCTCTGATGTGTGATACCAGTACTGAACGTGTTTCTTTTCAAATGAGTGGGGATAGTCTCAGCTTCTCCCGAAGCTACTTAGTGGCCCGTGCCTAACCCCTGTCTCCCCTCCACCACAAATGTCCAGCAATACTTACTTTGTCAAGGTCAGAAGTTAAGTCAGCTCATCTTTGCATGCAGCCTTTGTCATGGTCCCGGATAGCTGGGGTCTCATTTCTGATGGCAATTTATAGACCAATCACTTTAATTCAATTTGATTCCAAAGGGACACACTTGCTTAAATGAATTCAACTAATAATAATAATGCCATATTCACCAAGTTAAAATGTAGCTTTTGTGTGTGTTTGAATCATTTTAATGCAACTGCTTTAAAACAGTGGTACAGGGAATTCTAAACACAAGTACAGACAACCAGGCTGACAAAAACTGATTGAAGGACTAACGAATCAAAAATTGAAGGGTGCACAGATAGACTCATTGCATGCCTCAAGAATGTTTCACTTATTGAGCATAGCTCTTTGATGTGTAGATAATGCAATTCCCTCTCCCGAAGCTACAACATCAGGATATGTTTATTCCAGTCACGCTATATCAGAACAGCTGCTTACGAAAGAGCGTTAATGATGGACAGTTTCTCGTGATAACTCGGGGAACTCATTCCATCATTTTGGACCCTGAAATGCAAAGGACTGCCCTCGACTGTGTGTGCATTTTATTGAGAAACAATGCACAAAGAACGTTCACTAGAGCATAGCATCCGGGAAGATTGGTTAGCTTTCACCAATTCTTGTAGGTAGTTTGGACCAACCCCTGCTCTGTCCTCCTGCACAAAGCACAGGGTCTTGAACTGAATTCTTCTTTCTATTGCTAACCAGTGTAGTTCAGTAGGAGACCAGATAATGAGGCATTTTTGACAGACTAAAAAGCAACATTGCTGCTGAATTCTGGACTACTTGCAATAATTTGATAGCCGCTTTATCTGCTCCTAGATGTCATACATTGCCATAATCCGACCTAGATATTACGAGTGCCTGAATCACTGTTCTCTGAGCAGAGACTGGTAGCTGCTATATATATTTTTCTGCAGCCATTTCAAGATGGCAAAATACGTAGGAGCTGTTTTTGTCGCCTGTGGTTTCATGGACAACTTGTCATCCACCAAAATACCCAGGCTCATTGCTTTGATACTGGCACTAGGAGAGAGCCAAAATTTTCCGGCCAGTATTTACAGGAAAAGGTTTTTCCTACTACAAGGTTCTCTGTTTTCTCTTCATTGAGCTTGAACGACTGGTCGTCCATCCACTCCACGACCAACCGCAGTCCATAGTTCAAGGTCTCCGTGTCTCTGTGCAGATGACAATGAAAAGATGATTTGAGTGTTTTCTGCATATGAAAATAAAGTGAGAACACAACTTTTCACTGAGTCTACTAATGGGCGCACAGAGATATTAAATACTATCAGACTTGGGATGATCCTTGAGGAACTCCTCTAATCAAGGAGTGTCGTTCGGAAAAGGCTGTAGCTGAAATAACCTGAAATGACCGATCCCTTAAGAAAGATGTCATACAGGAGAGAGCCGTTCCCTCCAATCCTAACTCAGTCTTTCAAGAAGCATTGTATGAGAAACAGTATCAAAGGCTGAATGGAGGTCGACTAAGATCAGTGCTGCCACCTCGTCCCTATCTAGGAGTGGTCTAGGATGTTCCATCCCTCTCAACAGGGATGACCAAGTTCTGTGTCCTTTCCCAAATCCTGACTGAGACGGATGAAGGCCATCTTCTGACTCTACAAAATATAAAGTTGTGCATTGACCTGTTTCTCCATTATTTTGGCTATAATGGGAAGCAAACAGACTGGTCTATAGTTAGCCATGCTGTCAGGGTCCAGATATGGTTTCTTTAGGAGGGGTCAGGCCATGGCATGTTTCCATGCCTATGGAGTCCTTCCCTGCTCTAACGAGGAATTAAGAAGCCCCATCTGGAGCTGGAAATTATCCACGTCCAGGGGACTTATCTTAGTCACCGGAGTGGGACCTTCGGGTGAGGCTGATTGATACCAATAATGACAAGAATCCAGCCAGATCCAGCGTATTTCAGCGTATTTCATGACCTTAGTTTACATCCTCCTCCCGTAGGGTCTCGACCCATCAGGTCTTAGCTAGCCTTATTCTCCGGGATACTATATGATGAAGAATGATCTTCCCCTTCTTTGTTTAATGCCATCTGGATATCTGCAACTATTTTTTATCAAGAAACAGGCTAATTCCTCACAGTCTAGTTGGGACCGTACTGGTATGAGAAGGATCTTATTAGGATCGAAGAGTTCGCTCACCAACTTAAAAAGAGTTTTTGAACTTTTTTGAGCTGCATTACTGTGATCCAGATAATAATAAGTATGGGCTACTCTATAGAGACCATGATGCTTTTTGAGGGCTATATATATATATATGTGTTTACTCTCCCCATCATACGCAATCCTCCAGGCTCTCTCCAGATTTTTACAGCTTGATTTCTCTGCCCACAGTGCCTTTGTAAACCAAGGGGCTGGAGACTTGCATAGGACTTGGCGACTGTTTTTTGCTGGCAACAATGCATCTTGTAACCAGGTATCTATTATAGGTTGATCCAGCTCCAACCCACGCCCTAATATTCTGGACCATGATTTCCTTAATTGGCTGTTCAATCTAGGGATAGCTAACCGTGGCCATGACCTCAACAATCTTTGAACCCTATCCCCTGCCTTGGCCAGATAATTTTTATCCCAGATTGAAAAAGGCACGGTGTAATGATACTAACGACATAGCAGGCGTAGTCTCCAGTGATTGTTTGTTTGCAAAGATTGAATCTAGCAAGTGTCCAGCTTTATGCTTAGATCCCTAATTCATTAGTGCCAAGCCACACCTCTGAGATCCTCAATCATAGTTTGTCCTATAATGAAGGTCCTGTCCTACAGATGTATATTAAAGTCTCCAAATAAGAAAGTTTGTGGCTCTAAAATCTCACAGGCAAGTAAACCTGGAAGTAGTGTACATTATGTACAACAGAAGAGATGTGTTGCCTCATTATATATTTATTTGGTGATCCTTTAACGATTTCTACTATTAGTGGTACTTAAATTGTAATGGACAAATTTGCAAAAGGCAATGCAAGTTTGTCATTTTATTTAAATATTTTGTCCTGCTAGACCTACCTACAGTCTTTTTAGGTGTCGCATTTATACCGCATGTGCTGTACTTGCGAGGGGTATATGTTACATAAAGGGCTTGAAGCCCACCTTTGCTTCCCATTTGTTGGCTCCATTGTTGTTCTTCTTTGCTGGCTTCTGATTGACCAGCGCACGTCATGCATCACTTCCTGTTTCAAATCTGGCACCTGAACAGGGTACACATTTCTTCCTATCAGTTAATGTTTGTCCGCTGCTGTCATTGAGGTACTATTTCTTTACCTTACATATTTCTCCTTCAACTTCTCCGTTTTACTGCACCCCGCACCCATCAATGCTTGCACCAGCAGCTTAGATTTTTTGTTTTCTAAAGTACTCTATGAGCGTGTGTGTTATCCAGCTGACTCCCTTGTGTGCTTCTCCCCCCTCTTCAGCGCATGTTGTTCTTTTGCATGTGATCTTTTTGCAATACATTTTTTGACCTCTATTTAACTTGTTACTTTCATTTTTTCTAAATACTCCATTGCTTGTTTTGAAAAGTAGAGCAGCAGAGAACAGGTGACTTTAACTTTTCTGCACTCAATCACAGGTGGGAGACGCCTTTTCCGCTTCTGTGTTTGTGCCATGAGTAGAACCTCTTTTCTCTACAGGGCACTTCTTCTGAAGTAATTGACATGAGCAATCAACAGTGGCCATGTTGTGGCCAGACTTGAAGAGTAATGATTCCTTTTCCCCACTTTGCTAGTGAAGTTAAATTAAATATCTCACCTGACCCTATCCTGGCAGCCAAGAGGAAGGATCACTTGCATGTTTAGCTTAAACTGGAGCATGCAGGCAGCCTTCAGCTCTGAAACCTTAGTATACACGAAGGTTTGCAGAAGGGAAGACTTGTTCCAGGATCCATAACCCTTGGAGCAGAGCAGCTACTGTGACCCGCATCACAATCTACGCAGCCATGTCTACAGCAGCGGTGATAAGTGGCAAGATGGTCTCTGCGTGAGTGCCTACACCTGTTTTAGGAATTGCACACACAGGGATGTATATTAGTTCTCTTTTGGAGGTCCAAAGAGATGAGTGGCTCACATCTTCCTATGATCACAAAGTTCAACTCTCACCTGCACCTTTAGCATGCACTGCACCTAGGGCTGCCCAAGCTGTATTAACTATGAGCAGCAGTCACCTTGATCCAACTGCACAACTCATTGCAGCCTATGTTGGTGAGTATATAACTGTGTGTTTTGAGGAAATATAATTTTTGATCGAGTAGTGTTCCCCAGCGAGTACCCCACCGTCTCCATGTACTAGCTTGCAGTGCATGTAATTTCCCTCCTGTGCCAGCTATGAAGACGCAAATACATTTGCGTCCATCTTTAACATGTCCTCTTTCAGATCCGCCATGAACGGATTGTATATTCAGTTCCTATGTATGCTGTGCCACCGTCTTTTTGTGGTACACTTTTCACGTTTTTCAGCTCTGGCGAAGTAGGCCCAGATTATGCCATTGAGTTTTTTCGAACCTTTCTCCTGCTTCCTGACTCCGAGGGCCTCAGCCCAGGCTACCTCTGTACCAGTGGCCCCCACCTTACTCCTTGCGCGGCTCCGGCGCATAGCCTAACCTCTGCCTGCCAAGACTGTATTCAACCTTCGAATTATCTACTCCACTCCTCGAAAACACATTCCTGTCTCGTAGCTCAAGTAAACATCCTTCCAGCTGCAGGAGCAGAGGGCCCGGTTTTTCTGTCTCCGTGCAAGTAATTCATAGACTCCGTTGCCATGGTAGGCCCATGCCCCCTCACCCCGCATGCTAACACGTAGACGCATATACATGCAGACAGTATAGAGTAGTCTCCGCCCGAGAGACCTTTTCCCTTCCAGATACTACAGTTCCTTAAACATATGATATCAGATACGATTTGGGATTAGGTTGATCTGACATCCTAGACTTATGTCTACATTTGCACGACTTATGTCTACCCTTGTAGTGCTAAATGTCAAGTCCCCTTCGCCCTCCAGTTACACGTCAGAATCACGTCAAGCTGCTGCGCGCGCATCTCTGCCATATATTTCTGCTGACATCGCAAGATTCTTCTATGGATCCACCTACTTGTGACCTCATGACAAGTGACGTTTCTAGTACACGCCTTCATGCACGCCTATTGTAACGCCTTGTTAATGACGTTTCCATGTTTTATCTCTTCTTTTCCAGCTGTTACGCCTACTACATGCTCATACATTGTAATGCATTGACTATATATATGTACTTCTGTAAACAATATGTTGTCTGTCTGCCCTTCCTGAACCTGTGTGGTGATGGAATGGTTATGCCACCTTGGCTCGAGCCAATAACCCAATTCCTTTTACAGGAATAAAACCCTTTTGAGTTAACCTCAATATCCCGGATTTTGCCTCTTATTTCTCTGAGTTATTCTTATTGATTATTGATTACAAATTAAGTATAGGTAATTGATTTTACCACAGTTCTGGCGCCCGAATAGGGACCCCTCCCCCACCCCACGCGCCGGAGGTGCGTTGCAGGCCTAGCCCCCTGCCACAGCCGGACGGACAACTACGCGTATCCGCAGGATTTCCTGTATCTCCCTCAGGCCAACGGAGGTGACTGAGGCTGCGATCGACACCCAGACGAGGCGGTGAGGAGTGCGGAGGATCCCGACCTGAGCCTAGCTGAGAGAGCAAGATCCGTGGTATACCGAGGCCCACCAGATTCCGAAGTACCTGCGTCGAGTCCGAATCCAGTCCAGAGTTTCCGAGGCCTTCTGTTTCCGTGCTTCCTGGTGAGTACCGTTGCTAGGGACGCATCCTGACGTGCGCATTAGTCTGTGCCGGTCAAGACGGGTTCGGGTACACGAGCCTGGTCTGCACTGTCTAGCAGTGTATCTATACTGTTTAGCAGTATATCTAGTCTGCATCTGTGAAAGGTGTATCTGTGCCGTTTAGCGGTGCATCCTGTTTCACGTGGTTGGTAGGTTTTTAATTGTAATTGATTAATGTGGTTCGTTCTTGAAGTGTTTTAATGTGTCATTCAAATGTCGTGGTGTGAGTGAATGTTCGACCCTCATTATTGTGCTTATACGTGTTTTATGTGTAGTTTGTTCATGTTCATATCTGACGAAAGAATCAAGTAGCCTGATTTCAGAATGCCGTTGTTCTCTAAATTAAGACAAATAAAAACCCGTAAGGGGGTTCTAGAAGAAGCTGTTCCCATACCACCTAGGGATACTCCAGGGTACTTTATGTACCATAAGCACGGCCTAGATGCCGTTTTGTTTCTCGACTTATGGGTGGATTACACTAAAGAACTGTCAGAGAATCAGAGATGGCCCGCTGCTGGGACATGGGATGCGGATTGCATCATGAGAGTAGAAGAAGCATTATGGAAAAAGAAAGCCAGACAGTCACAGAAAGATGCCATCGAGCTATGGCGTAAAGAGTCGCATAGACGTACAGAAAAAGCACACAGACTAGAAGAAAAGAGTAAGGAGGAGCCTGACAAGGCCCAAGAAAACGCATTAGTTGAGGAAGGTATCAGAGTAAAATTAGAACAAGTAGACAGACAGCGAAATACACTTATGAATGGCATGTTCCCCATCTTGTCAAAAGGCCTGCCAAAGGCCTCTCCAGAAGTACCAAAGGACCTCCCACCCCCATTGCTCCCGACTAAAACACACCAGAAGACAGCAAAGGACGTTTTCCTTTCTTCTTATTTAGACGATGTAGCTCCCACATATGTTAATACCGCATTGCCACCAGTACCTGCGCCTAACGGTCAGAATCCTTATGCTCTTCCTCCCCGACAAGCTACTCCTCCCCGGATTCCTCCTCCTGATCTTCCTCCACCTCCTACTTCCCTTGACACGAACCCGACTAACCCTTTCGGAGCCGGCGCCTCAGGAGGCGCGTCCGGAGGGATAGGTTTCCAGACTCCGCCACAACTCCATCGCTTGAGTTTTAGAGAAATAGCGCAACAGCGTACACCTAGAACAGATATTACAATTCTTGGAGATCGCCTTGCAGACTGCAGATATGATCCTGTACCTGGTAGAAAGAGTGACGAGAGAATGTTACTCGCATCAGTACGTTTACGACGAGTCACGAACTTCCTAATGACACTACCTGAAATGACAGATCACTTGGATCGAATATATAAGTTTGTCCAGACGGGAGTAGGGCCTGACAGTATCAAAGAGGCCATGGCCTATCAGAAAGTGGATACTAAAGCCAAGTTATTGCGGTTTCTTATAAACTGCTTCATTAGAGAAGTAGATAGGCCGGGTATGAACCCGGAAGATGTAAAAGCACTCCATAGATGGGGTCAGAATATAGCAGATGGACAGCATGACAAAGAGGCTTGTATAGATAATATGTACCGAAGAATCAGAACTGCAATTAATAAGATGCATGAGAGAAGACAGCCCGTACCGGAAGTTGATTCCGACAAACATGAATCCACAGAGGAGGAGGCGGAGGAGGAAGCCGAGACACCAGAACAAACACAGTTGCCAGCTAGAGAAATGATAGCGTATGTAGGTAAAGGAAGACCATTTAATAATTCGATGCGCCCAGTGCGCCCGGAAAGTAAAAGAATATATCAGGAAGCCATGTGTAATCCTAGAACTCCTGAACACTTATTCCAAGCCACTGACAGAATACTTCAAGAGCGCATGGGGTACCATGTACTCGATTCTATGGATGAACAAGAATTAGCCAGGTCAGCCGTGCAATGGGCTGACAGCTCTGAGAAATATGGTGATGATGCGTTAGCACATACGTTTCTGAACTTGACACCAAGTGAGCAGCGCTTAGCTGGTATGTACATGATACAACATCTGCTCTTATTGTATAAAAGCCAACGTTCTGATCCAGGACCTCTGCCTGACATACTAATAGAACTGGTCACGAACAGATGGAAAGGTCTAAGTACTGATCTAATTAAAGTAATCCTAGAACACCGTCACAAGTATAGTACATTCCTATGTCCGCAGATCAATTCAGCACCCGTTATGGAACGAAAGACCATGTATTATATGGATAGACAGAATCCGTTGCGAGAAGTGCACCCCGTACAGAACGCAGACCACACGCTTAGACGTGTGTTTGTGTATACACCTGTAACTAAAATGGAATTATTGGAGATGAAAAAACTAGTACCCAGTCATGATAAAGATCCTGCAGGTTTTCACCGCGAAATAAAAGACATGTTATTAATGGGCGATTATACTTATCCCGACCTTATGAAAATACTGAAAGTATTACTACCTCCAGGCATATATGAGAAACTCAAAGAAAAAGAGTGGGAGGTGGGAGACGCAAAGATTGATTGGGCTGCATTACAAGATGAAGAGAATACCCGAGTGCCAGGCCTAGGGCTTGGAGATAAAGTTAAAGCGTTACCAGGTTTATTGGTACAAGTGTTGCCACGTTTATTGAGTACGAAAAAGGAAGATTGGGGAGCAATTTCAGCATGCAAACAGAAACCTGATGAAGATACTAGCGATTTTTATACACGATTCGAGAAATGTTTTGGTATAAATAGCGGTCTGAAAGCAAGTAGCGAGTCATATCCACATCTTTTTGTAACGAAATTAGTCGAGAATTCCTTACCCCAGGTTAAGAATAGAGTACTGAAAGTAGAAAGTACTTGGCAAGCTAACACCCCTTCGCAAATGTTACAAATGTTACAGTATCACCAGAATAGACTTAGAGAAGAACAAGAACATGAACAAAGACGTATGAAAGATACGAAAATGAAGATGTTAGTTGCTCAGTCAGTTCCCGCCGATGGTCAGAAAAAGGGTGCGAATCAACCTAGTAATTCGTCAGTTCCTGTAAAGGGTGTATGTAACTATTGCAAACAGCCAGGTCATTATATAAACGATTGTGCAGTTCTGAAACACAATATCGCCACGGGTAAAACTAAAGAGAGACCGCGTCCTCCTAGACAAGATCAGACTTCACAACAAGTACCCCAGAATATACAACATATAGCACCCATGCCAGCATCTACACAGACCGTAGCGATACCTCAGCAACAACCTGTTACTGCAACACAAACCACGACACAGCAAATGTATCAGTATGCACAGAACGATTACCCTGATTACCAGCGATACACATGAAACAGCCTAGAGAGGGAATTCCGCTTGCCTCTTATTGAAGTTCCTGTAGATCAAAATGGTCCCTATGTACATAGTCAAGTATTAGGGAAAGACAGAAAGTTTCTCATTGATACAGGGGCAAGCAGAACAACGATAAGCCACAGTGAAGTACCAGGGGCACCCCTCTCAGGCTCACAGAATGTGTCCCTTGGATTTTCAGGAAAACCCATTATTAATGAAGTATCACAACCTCTCCCTCTTGCAGTAGGTCCTCTGACGCGGACTACAGATTTATTGCTCACGAAATCATGTCCAGAAAACCTGTTAGGTATAAAGACATTGAAGGCTCTAGGAGCTATTATATGCTGTTCTCCTGAGGGAGTACGATTGTTTTTGCGAGATTTCAAAGGCCATTATGTATTGAGAGATATGGATCCCCGACTACAGAACGTCCCTGCACACTTGTGGGCTCAGGGCCCCACTGATGTAGGTTGCATGCACATTACCCCATATCGAGTCACACTCAAGGCAGGAGTGGTATTACCACGAATTCGACAATACAAGTTACCCCAGATGCTGTAGTGGCTTTACTGAGAATAATTGACGAGCTAATTGCACAAGGAGTGGTTGTGGAAACCGACTCTAATGTGTGTAATTCTCCTATCATTCCTGTTCTTAAACGTACTGACCCAAATGCTCCACCTGTTTATCGATTGGTTATTGATCTGCGCGAATTGAATAAATGTATTGTGCCACAGTACCCTGTGGTCCCAGATATCTCTTCGTTACTGACAGCCATTGATTCCGAAGCAGCGTTCTTTACTGTAATTGATCTCAAGAATGCTTTCTTCAGTGTCCCTATTGATCCGGAAAGCCAATATTTGTTCGGATTCAGTTTAAATGGACGATCTTTCAAATTTGCCCGTGCACCTCAAGGATTCACAGAAAGCCCCAGCATCTATAGTCAAGCATTGAAAAAACAACTAGACAGTATCCACATGCCAGTTCACACTGCCCTGCTTCAGTATGTCGATGATCTGCTGATCACCGCGCGAAGCGAACCCGAATGTGAGAATGCATCCCTGATCGTTTTGAACTTCCTGGCCGACAAGGGACACAAAGTGTCTCCTTCGAAGCTACAATTCTGTGTTCAGCAAGTTGTGTACCTGGGGCACTTGCTGTCCAAAGTGGGGAGACAGCTCACACCTGATCGCATTCAGTTAATCGCAAACATGTCACCACCCAGAACACAAAAGGAGGTGCGGGCCTTTATAGGCCTCACCTCATACTGTAGACAATGGATTCCCCAATACGCATTTCTAGCAAAGCCACTCATTCAGTTAACGACACAGGAGGCAGCGACTTCGACTGTCCTCCCTTGGACTCAGGAACATACACAAGCTTTTGAAGACTTAAAGAAAGCCTTATGTCAAGCACCTGTTTTAGCAACACCATGTTACAGTAAGCCTTTTACACTTTTTGTCACAGAACGTGAAGGTACTGCTCTGTCAGTCCTCACTCAGGAACAAGCAGGTTCACACAAGCCTTGTGCTTATTTTTCTAGTACATTAGACCCAGTAGCACAAGCCCTTCCAGCATGTTTGAAATCAGTTGCAGCCACAGCTTTAGCGATCAGACAGAGTGATTCTATTGTGTTAGGACATCCATTGACAGTACAGGTTCCACATTCTGTAGAAGTTCTTTTAAATCGAACTCAGACCCAACACCTGACTATAGCAAGATTGACAGGTTACGAACTGACATTGTTTCAACCACACATCGAAATCAGACGCTGCAGCACGTTAAATCCAGCCACGTTATTGCCAATAAATGGAGTAGATCCATTAGCACATGATTGCATTGAAGTTATCACTATTACAACAAAGCCCAGACAAGACTTGACAGATGTTCCTTTACCAGATCCAGACCTGACACTTTATGTGGATGGTTCATGTATGAGAACAAAGACAGGTGAATTAGTGGCAGCCTATGCGGTCACGACAGACACGGAAGTCATTGAAACCAATTGTATTGACACCTTGTCAGCCCAAGCAGCAGAGCTTATTGCTCTGACACAAGCATGTATTCAAGCCAGAAATAAGAGAGTCAACATATATACTGATTCACGTTATGCATTCGGAGTCGTTCACGACTTTGGAGTCCTCTGGCGAGAGAGGGGTTACTTAACTTCTCACGGTGCCAACATCCAACATGGTCCCCTCATTCAAGCTCTGTTAGATGCAATACATCTACCTACTGTAATCTCTATCATGAAATGCAAGGCACATACCAAGGTTACTGATGTCATTTCCCAGGGTAACGACCTGGCAGACCGAACAGCAAAGCAAACTGCTCAGAACCGAACTCATGTAACTGACCAGATACAGATAGTGGTACCATCACACTGCATGACCGTTAGGGATCCCGCACATGATGTGATCGACATACAGTCACATGCAACACCAGATGAAATTAAGGAATGGACGAAACTAGGAGGGGTCCAAACAGACCAGGGATGGATGACGAAGGGAAAATCTACATGGTTTCTCCCCGATTCTATGGTACAGGTCATCATTAACACAATACATAGTCCCGCACACCTTGGAGAGAAGGCAATGCTAGACAGTATTCAACACATATGGTCCAATAAAAACTTACGGGCAGCAGCCAAACAGAAAGTGCGTACTTGCATGATTTGTGGTCAGTTCAATCCAGGTAAAAGCATCCCCGTAGAGCAAGGTGGATTTCAGCCTCCCGACCACCCTTTTGAAGTCCTCCAGATGGATTATATCCAGATGGAACGTTGTCGAGGATTCAAGTATGTCCTCGTAGTTGTGTGTGCTCTTTCCCGATGGATAGAGGCATACCCAGTTCCCGATTACACTGCTCCGACCACTGCCAAGCAACTGGTTCGTGAATACTTCCCACGGTATGGTTTGCCCCGCATCGTGTACTCAGATAATGGCCAGCCATTCTCATCCAAGCTAATGGAACACATTACACTCCTGTTAGGTTACCAGTGGAAGTTCCACTGTGTTCGGCATCCCGAGGCAGCAGGTCTCGTGGAGCGCCATAATCAGACACTGAAAATCCGACTTTCCAAGATTTGTAGAGACAAAGGTATAGACTGGATAGTTGCCTTGCCGGTCGCCCTCTTCTATATGAGGATGGTGGTCCATTCCCGTTCTGGGCTATCCCCGTATGAAGTGGTTTTTGGTAGGCCACCGAATATGTGGGGGACGCCTATTCCACGTAAAATAACTGATGTTGATTGTCTTATGCTGACAGACTACCTTGCCTCCTTGATGTCTGCACTACAATCTTGTCGTTCACAGGTAGCTGCAGCCTTTCCCGACAACACCGAGACGAAGCCCCATGAGGTGGTTCCTGGTGACTACGTTTTCGTCAGGAATTTTGATCGGAAGAGCCCATTGGAGCCCCGCTGGCAATCCCCGAAGTTGGTTCTGCTCACGACGAGGACAGCTGTTAAGATAGAGGGCAGGAAGGGATGGCTGCATTCCAGTCATATTAAAAAATTCTTCGGACTTCCTTCGGACTTGGACTCTAAGCCCTGCCCTCCTCCACAAACTGACACGAAACTCCCTTTGGTTGAGAAAACTGCTTCAGAAAATTACAGACTAAAATTACGATCTAGCAAGTCAGACAGTTTAATTGTTTAAGTCCTCCCCTAGGTGAATCGGTTAAATTAGTTTCTGACATGTATCCCCTAGATCGAGATAGAGAGAGAGATAGACAAAGACAACATAAAAAGAACGCATATTGCAAATCACTGCGTAGTCGCTGTATAGTGACACTACTTGTTATGTTTTTTCTATGTTTGCTGGTTATTACTGCTAGTATTTTGTTACACATATACTACCCTATATTCAAGCGTGCACATTCTGCTTATAATGCTACTGCTGAACATTCTTTTAGTGAATTACCGCCTCATGAGTTATCATACAGACTTGCGCTGCGCAATAACACTTTTATTAGTATGTTACACCACTCCCATCAGTCTACCAATGCTACTAATTGTTGGATATGTGGTCGACTCCCTCCTTATCAAGAAAACAAGGGTGTTTTGCCCCTTTTCCCGTACCCGTTCACTCACAATGGCACGTGTGGTGCATGGTTTAAAATGCTCAATTCCCTAGTTTCTACTGCTGCTATTTATGAAGGTAACTGGGTTTGGGGAAACCTGAATTTAGTCTTGCTTAAAGTATGTTACCCTGACAAGGAGGGACTTCCCGTAGATACTGGAACTGATCTAGAAAATGAAGTATATGGATTAGGTAATTACACAGTCACATTCATGATATTATCTGTCGAATCCGAAGCTGCTCCTGTCCTACCTGCTATGGCAGTATTACCAGTTACTGGTGAGCTATGTGTTCGCAAGAATGGTTCTGTACACGTAGGTCATAGTAAATGTACTACTGTAGTCGATTTCACTGATCATGGTAGATCCACGTTTAGGGCTTTACGTCATTCCTATTTTGTTTGTGATCATACTGCATATGTCCGTTTGCCTCTAGATTGGGATGGTACCTGTTACATTGCATTCCTTCTGCCGCCTGTTTTCCTAGCCCCTCCTGACTATCATAGAAACACTAACCTGATTAAGCATCGATATCAACGAGATCTCCCACTTGTCGATTATACTGAAACTACATGGGAACAATATACAGATTTCAATAAAGGTTTCTTCCCCTACCTAGGTACTGTTTCAAATAGTAAACTAATCCGTAGATTAACCAGAACCCTCGAAGCAGTGGTGCTTGAGACTACTTCAGCCCTAGGTAACTTAACGGAGGAGCAGTCCGCTATGCGGGTTGTTGTTCTTCAAAATCGTCTCGTTATTGACGTCATCTTGGCAGATAGGGGTGGAGCTTGTAAGGTCATCGGGTCAAGCTGCTGTGTTTTCATCCCAAATAACGCGCCAACCGTGTACAAAGCTATTACTCGTCTCCATAAAATTGCAAGTCTAATACATCAGACTCCAGGCACCTGGACTTGGTCCGGTTGGTTCTGGACAACGCTATCGGCCTGGGGGTGGAAGATCCTATCCCTCCTAGGTATTGGCTTTCTCGTAGTACTCAGTTGTTGCCTGTGTCTCCAATGTGGACCGGCAATTTGCGGCCTGTGTGCCACTTCATGCGTACCACATCCAAGTTCCCATTCAAAACGCGAAAAGCAAGAAGAGCAATTGATGTTAAGTGAACAGATTGATCAATTGATGAGAATCGATGTATCATGAAGGGTCCGTGGGGAACAAGGAGGGAATGAGGAAATATAATTTTTGATCGAGTAGTGTTCCCCAGCGAGTACCCCACCGTCTCCATGTACTAGCTTGCAGTGCATGTAATTTCCCTCCTGTGCCAGCTATGAAGACGCAAATACATTTGCGTCCATCTTTAACATGTCCTCTTTCAGATCCGCCATGAACGGATTGTATATTCAGTTCCTATGTATGCTGTGCCACCGTCTTTTTGTGGTACACTTTTCACGTTTTTCAGCTCTGGCGAAGTAGGCCCAGATTATGCCATCGAGTTTTTTCGAACCTTTCTCCTGCTTCCTGACTCCGAGGGCCTCAGCCCAGGCTACCTCTGTACCAGTGGCCCCCACCTTACTCCTTGCGCGGCTCCGGCGCATAGCCTAACCTCTGCCTGCCAAGACTGTATTCAACCTTCGAATTATCTACTCCACTCCTCGAAAACACATTCCTGTCTCGTAGCTCAAGTAAACATCCTTCCAGCTGCAGGAGCAGAGGGCCCGGTTTTTCTGTCTCCGTGCAAGTAATTCATAGACTCCGTTGCCATGGTAGGCCCATGCCCCCTCACCCCGCATGCCAACACGTAGACGCATATACATGCAGACAGTATAGAGTAGTCTCCGCCCGAGAGACCTTTTCCCTTCCAGATACTACAGTTCCTTAAACATATGATATCAGATACGATTTGGGATTAGGTTGATCTGACATCCTAGACTTATGTCTACATTTGCACGACTTATGTCTACCCTTGTAGTGCTAAATGTCAAGTCCCCTTCGCCCTCCAGTTACACGTCAGAATCACGTCAAGCTGCTGCGCGCGCATCTCTGCCATATATTTCTGCTGACATCGCAAGATTCTTCTATGGATCCACCTACTTGTGACCTCATGACAAGTGACGTTTCTAGTACACGCCTTCATGCACGCCTATTGTAACGCCTTGTTAATGACGTTTCCATGTTTTATCTCTTCTTTTCCAGCTGTTACGCCTACTACATGCTCATACATTGTAATGCATTGACTATATATATGTACTTCTGTAAACAATATGTTGTCTGTCTGCCCTTCCTGAACCTGTGTGGTGATGGAATGGTTATGCCACCTTGGCTCGAGCCAATAACCCAATTCCTTTTACAGGAATAAAACCCTTTTGAGTTAACCTCAATATCCCGGATTTTGCCTCTTATTTCTCTGAGTTATTCTTATTGATTATTGATTACAAATTAAGTATAGGTAATTGATTTTACCACAGTTTAAATAGATGCGCATAGGAATTGCATCTGGTTCTTTTCCATGACTTAATGTATATTATCAGGTTACTCTGTCCTTTAATTTTTGTAAATCGGTTTCTCGTATGCATTTCCAATTTGATATTACACTGGCTCTATATAAGACCCAGCCTGGCCTTCTTTTAGCTTTCTGATGTTCGCTAACATATCTTTTGCTTCTGAGAGTCGCTTCTGTTGTGGCCACGCCTTGCCTTGCCGAACGGAGCCGAGCCGGATTGACTGAGGAGAGACGTACGCAGACGTACGCAGTGCAGCTAATCGAGCGCAGAGGAGCGCTGAACACCGTGGACTGTGTGTGCCGTGAAGTAGGAGCGGCACAGAAGAGCGGCCGGGGAGCGGACCGAACCCCTATTCTCATCCCCGCGTTTCCCATCGAGCCAAGCCAGCACAGAGAACGTAACCCCACGGAAGCCCCTGTTCCAAGCCGGGTGATCCAGCGGGGTGCGGCGCAACGGCTTGGCGGGCACAGAGGAGGATGCCAAGGAGCAGGAGCTCGAGTGCCCCTGCAGTTGGGGTGGAGGCTGGTGCGGCAAGCCAGAGAAAGCTACATAGAGCCCAGTTCTCCTGCACCAAACTCAATGACGCAAACGAGCAAATGAGTGGCTAAATCCCAGCCCAGCCCATCCATAAAATACCAGGACACCCCAGTCAAGGGGAAGAAGACGGAAAAGGGAGGCAATACCTGAGCGATAACACCTTTCAGGGAAAAAGAGGAGGAAGGAGTATTCCCTTCAACTTCGGCAAGGCAGGCAGGCCGGCGGATAGTGTCACCACAGAGGTAAGTGAGCAGGAGTGTATGTATAAAAGTCGGAGCATATTAGCAGTATCTTTTTACTATATTTGATTTCACTGGAAAGCCAAGAATAAATAGGGGAGTGCTGCAGAAATAAGTCAGGAACTTCCCCAGTATAATATCAAAGAAAGGATATGGGCCCAAAACGCAAGCAAAAACCACGGAAGGTAGCTCAAGAAAATAGCCCGGAGACGAGCGAGTTATCGGCAGGATCAAGGTCATGGGAAGAGAGCCAGGAAAGCCAGGTCTCCCATGAGGATATTACTGAGGGACGACGTAAGAAAGGGAAATGTAAAAAAGAAACAAAACAGGCCCCGCAAGCAAAAAAGGGGAGTACTTCAATATCTACCAAAAAAAAGATTACTGCATCTTCTAATCCCGTAAAGGACTTTGTAGGCAAACATTACAAAGTCCAAAATTTATCTGCAATAAACTTGGAATCTGAAGAGGAGCCCTGCCCTGAGAAAACAATAAATACAGAAACAGAAGATGTGCCCCAGGTGGAGAAAAGCAGGAGGGAAGCACCAGAAAAAGATTTGGAGGATGAGATAGAGGACCCCTTGCTAATAAATCTATCCCTCTAGAGCCAAAACTCAAAAATGGTGGCACCGCGGCTCTCTTCATCCCCAAAACTTTTTTCCCTGCAAACGTCGGGGAATGAAGGGCAGTTGAGAAAGAAAAGCCTTGAGCTTAGCTTTATTTGGGGGGCACCTTCAAACCAAGAGTTACTTAGCCATGAAGGGAAAAACAATTCAAAACAGCAGGACCTAGGAAGGACTGGAAGCCAAGTAATCCTAGAGAGAAATAGCCCACAGGACTCGGATTTGTCAGCAGCACCTACTTCGTCAATTATGGACCTATTACTAATGTTACAGAAAACTCTTCAGGGAATCCTAGAAGTATCATTGCTGAACAATGGTGTATTAAATACCTTAAAAAAGATAGAAGATGAGCTGACAGGAATCAAAGGACAAATGCCTCTCATGTTAAGACCGGTAGGGTCTCCACAAACTATTGAGCAAAGTAAAGGAAGTGAACTGGAAGAGCCATTAGATAATGTGTATATATCCAGGCGTCCAATGCTGGTAAAAAGGAGGTGTGATCATGTAAGGGTCCACACTAAAGGCAGGGTAGGCAAAAAGCAGGTTCCACAGGTAACGATAAAGGAAAATAGGAAGAAAAAGGAAGATGGAGGTACACTAAATGTCTCGGCCCGATCCTTTGTACCTATCGGACCCCCGGCAACGGAGGCCATAAGAAATGCGCAAAATACTCAAAAGAAGAGGCAGAGTAGTAAGCACCCAAAAGAGAAAACACTAAAAACCAAACCTATAAAGCAGAGAATAACTCCATCGTTTAAAATCCAAATGCAGACCCCCCTGAGGCATTGCAACCCGGAGGCAATATCAAGCTACAGAAGCTAGAGGCGGGGCCCACAGGGCGGGAAGAGTTTAGACAGATAAACCTAGCTTCCCCAGAGAAAAGATGTGAGTGGGGAAATAATAAATGGGTCTATTTGGAACCAGCAGAAATAGGCCAAAGGGGTAAGAAATCAAGGAAAATAAAGCCCTTAAATAGGGAACAAGTTCTGTCAGTCTTCTCCAAATGTATTAGCCTGAGTGGGATTGGTACAAAAGATTTGAGACATGTGGGCTTTATAGAAAGTACAACAGGAAGGGAAGTAACAAAAGTACTACTATACTCGGACCTGGTAAAAATGGCAATTATGAAAGCAGCCAGCGAGATACTCCAAGGGGGAGTAAGGGTGATCACAGAAAACGATCTAAGGGGCGAATTACAACCCGGAAGGAATTTTCTAAAGTGCCATGCAGGTCTGGGGAGGAGACAGGTAAGGCTACAAAAGATTAACGAAGAAGATGGTAGCCGCCTGAAGGTAGTGATAAACAACACTGTAAAAGAGTACTCGTGGGGTAACTGGAGCCAAGGTAGTTATCTAGGAGACCCCTCGGAGAGATACTTGGATGGAATGGGGGAAGCTGGTGTCTTAAGTGAGATAGAATAGGAGAGAGGGGTGCCGCATAGCCTAAGTCTCTTATTGTGGAATATAAATGGGTTAGGCAATGAGTTAAAACAAGAACATATAAAGAAACAAGTAAACAAAGTAGCAATTGCCTGCCTACAAGAGACTTGGGCATGCGGCGAAACCCCTAACTTCGAGGGCTACCACCAACTAAATTGTCTGGCCAAGAGGCAAAGATTTGGCCGCCCATCGGGGGGGAATTATGACACTTATCTCGACAAAAATACTAAGTAATGTAGTACTGTTAAAAGTAAAGTGTAAATGGCTACTGGCTTGCAGGTTAAATCAACTGTCCCTGGATAAGACATGCAAAATGATAATTGTCATAAATGTCTATATGCAGTGGGATAATGTGGGGGAATATGTAAATGAGATGGGGAATTTTAAACAGGATATAGATGTTATTTTAGAAATGTATGCCTCAGACGTATTGTTAATCTTGGGGGATTTTAACCACATGTTGCACCCAATGAAGGCAGATCGCTGGAATACAGAACTACTGGATACCTATGGAATTAATTATGACAGCTTTCCAGTATGTGTCCCCTCGAAACAGGATTGGGATTAGGTCAACTATTTAGGGGAAAAGGGCCTTTTTTGCTTAAATGGCAGGTTTAAAACAGACTGCCCGGCAAAGAAGACCTTTAAAAAAGGCTCACAAAACTCCCCAATTGACTATGTCTTCATGCTAGCCTGGAATTTCCCCTTACTGCGGGAATTTAAGGTACATCAAAGCAAGAGTAGTGACCATAACCCGCTCCAATTGATGTTAAAAGGGGGAAGGTTGGAACCAAGAGAAAAAGCGATACCACTAGAGGTGGACTACCCAAAACGGGCGACAACAAGACTAACAAACGAGTACCAGGAAAAGCTAAAATCATTTCAACTAAAGGTAGAACTAGTAAACCACGAGAGGGAAAACTTGGAATGGTACGAGGAGAAAATAGCCCAAGTAGTCCAGTGCCTTAGAACAGAACTAAAAAAGGATAAAAGAAGAGGTACAATAAACCGGGTCAGTCGTTTGAAATGGTTTTCAATGGACTGCCGAAGTAAGAAAAAGGGAGATAAGGGCAGAAGCTAGACAGCAAAGCAAAGAGTTCAACCAAGAGAGAAAAAAACGTATTATTAATTTGAAAGCTGAGTTTAAAAAGATGGTCTCCGACGCAAAAAGGACTTATAAAGAGAAATGCTGGGGCGAGCTGCTAGAATCAATCGAGGCTAAGAACTTGAGACAATTGTGGAAATTGATAAAATCAGCATAGCCCCCCCGAGCTGGAGAAATGATATGCGTCGTAAGTGAGGCAGCCTGGGATAAATACCTAAGGGAACTGTATGGAGCTCGAATATCTTCAGGAGATACAGTACCCCAAGGTTGGCAGGAAATCTCGGAAGAATTCAAATTAAATTTTACGGAAGAGCGTGTGGAAGAAACAATTAAGAAGCTGAACCTAACCCGGGCCGCAGGGCCGGATAATCTCCCAGCGATAATATTAAAATCTCAAACAAAGTGGTGGGCAAGATTCCTCTTCCAACTATTTCAAGTAATTTTAACAAAAGGTAAAATGCCATTAAACTAGAAGGGCGCAATAATTAGACCTATCCACAAAAAGGGCAGTATGGGGGGACCTCAAAATTACAGACTGATAAATCTTTTGGACATAGGGGAAAAAGTATTTTCAAAACTAGTCTTAAATAGACTAAATGACTGGGTTGAGGAGTATTCAATATTACCCATTGAACAAGGAGGTTTCAGAGAGGGACATTCCACAATAGACCACTGCTTCTCTCTATGGGCAATGGTAAGGAAGTCAACGGAGCAGAACGGAAAGCCCTGCTGCTGCTTCGTGGACTTCCGTGCCGCATTTGACTCAGTGGATGGGGACTGTCTCTGGGAAACATTAATTAATAAAAATATCCCAAGAGACCTGTTGACTATACTAAAAGAATTGCACTGTGGAAACTGGGCCCAAGTAATCAGGGACACCGAGGGGTCATTGACGCCAAAAATACAGATCGAAAACGGTTTGAGACAGCTATTTTCCATATTTTTATCTGAACTACCGGATTGGCTAGAAGTGAAGGGTAGTGCCAGCCCAAGAATGAATGGCAAAAAGGTGCAGTGTCTGTTATATGCGGACGACCTTGTAATAGTAGATCAAACAGAAATAAGCCTTCAAAATAAGCAGAACTCTTTCAATGAATATTGTACAAAACATTTTTTAACGGTAAATCTAGACAAGACAGAAATCCTATGCTTTGGGAAAAAAGCAACTAACTTTCATTGGTTTTTAGGGGATCTTAAATTAGAATCTGTTAATGAAAACCGCTACCTAGGTATGTGGTTCGACAAAAGATTAAATTGGCAAACACACCTAGAAGCCCAAAAAGCGAAGGCACAAACATCAATCGCTGGTTTAAAAATGTTTAACCGTGACTATGGGGATAAGTCACATCGACCATTATTAAAAGCTTTCAGTGTAATGATTCCACCGCAAGTACTCTATGGAGCAGAAATCCTTTATTTGAGTGGTAAGGGAGCCTGGGACCTAGAGGAAGGAAAATGGCTGAAAAATCTTTTATCGCTGCCCCCATCAGCAATGGTGCAAGCAATAAGAACAGAACTAGGAACAACAGCTTGGGCGGTACAATCACGAGTAGCAGTGATTAGATTTTGGAGACGCCTTGAAAATGAAAAAGGACAAAAAGTTGCACAATGGTGTCGGAAAGAGATACAACTAAGTAACTTAAATTGGGCAAAAATGTGCAGGAAGAGAATGGTACTGGCCTGCGAGACCTTGAAAGTGGACATATGCCGAGACTCCCTAACAGTAGAGTGTACAAAAAATGAGCTAAAGTTCAATGGACAAGTAGCTACTAGAAGTGCGGATAGGGAATACCTTGGTAAGAAAATATTGGTAGAGTTCATGATGAACTCATGGGCAAAGGAAAACTGGTACCCCTACCTGGACACCCTACCAAACCCGTGGTTTAGGCAAGAGATCCTAAGGTTGCACATTGGGATTAACCCATGGCTAACAAATAAAGAAATTAAAACCAAAATTTTGGACCCTAATGGATGTTGTAAATGTAGGCTGGGCACAACAGGGGACTCCGTGCACATTTTGCTGGACTGTATAAACATCTTAGATCAGTGTAAACTTTGGCTGCGCCCTATATTTGTAAAATATGGTATAAGAACTAGGGCGCAAGCAATCGAGCTGATCACAGAATTACCTAGTATCGACATTGCAATTGCCCTAGGGAAATTCATAAAGGTTGTACAGAGTTTTATAATAAGTTAGAAATAATATTTTAGAATTTTAGAACAAGGAATTTGGAGCCTTGTCTAGAGTTAGTTGGTTTTATAATTTTATTAGGATAGGAATTAAATGAAGGAATCATTTGTATGGGCATTCATTTTTAAATGTCATGTATCTAGGGCAGAGGTCTTCAAACTTTTGCAGGTTGAGCCCCCCCACCTCAATTCTTTTAGCTGGTGGGCCCCCCCAACACCTGAAAGGAATTTCTGGAATCTGGTACACTACATAATTGACCGCCGCACGCATATCCTGGGCCATATCCAGCATATAATGTTCAACATAATAAGAGTGTTTAGTTAGGTGCAGGTTTGTGAGTGGGTGTGCTGAAATGACAGGCTATTACATAGCTCAAACCACCATTTTCCTAGATAAATTGTGCGCAAATTGTTTTTACTAGGATGGTTTGTTTTACACATGACATTGATTGATAACACCACCAACATAAATGTGACGGGTGTGCCTGTTTTTTGCCACAGACGGTCAATCTGTGGATGGATTTTTGCTACTGCCAATCAGGAGGGGGTTAATTCATAAAGCTGAAATGCTTCAGCTGCAGTGAGAGGCAGGATGTCTCCACTGCTTAAACTGCAAGCAAACGAACAGACAGGCATTTGGCTAGGAGTCTCCTCCAGGGCCGGCTTTAACACTGGTGGCGCCCTGTGCGACAATGTTTGTTGGCGCAACAATCACCACCTCTGCCACGGATTCCCTCACTAGCACCCTTTAACAGTGCCCCTCAAGTTTCCATAACGTTCTCTCAAATTCATTTATCTTTATAGCACCACTCATACCAGTATAAAGTGTCAAAGCACTTTACATCACAAATACATTGCACAGATACAATCATAGATGTGTAAATCAGTGTATAGGAAATGTTACATCAGACAGGACTACAAGGTGTAGTGTAGGAGTGACATGTCCACGATACTGGTAGGCGATATAGTGCGAGTCCTTTTTCTGGAAAAGCCCAACTCAGGATATAAAACATAACACCATTGTCAGAAGTTCTTTCTTCAATAATAATTGTTTTCTACCTAAATGAACCCTTTATGGCGAGATTAGAATAGTGAAAGACTGTGAAAAAAACATGTAGCTCTAACATATGCAGATTGCATGCAGCTCTTTGATGACAGTTAATAAATAGCTCAATGTTCTACATGAGGATTTGGACTTATAAACTGTAGTAACAAAGGGATCTCTTGCAAAATCAGTAACTCACTGACCTATTTACTTTATGTGCACTTTGTGATCAGCATGGTACACGTTCTTAGCAGCAGACATTTTTACCCTGTACGCTACCTTAAAATGAGTCAATGCTTATTGTAGTTGATCACATTAGGTCAACCAACAGCTGCTCTGGCAAGCCAGATGTAAAAAGAGGGATTGGTTCAGTCACCCAAAGCTTCATTTAAATCGGGGTTGCGGAAGTGGGGCTAGTTCAAAGGAAGCCCCCCTTTTCTGTGTGGGGCACTTACAGCCCCTGTTGCCACCCTTGTCAACATGTGGCCTCCGCTTTACCAAGGCTGGTGTCCCTTAGCACCCTGGAAGTTATGTCACCAGCCCGGCTGGAACTAACCAGCCTTCCATGCAACACAGATCAGTCAAATGCGGATGAGGGACCATTCCACGCACCCCACTGTGCCGCCTACTGTGTGATGTTTCCAATGTGGGGAGCGCGCCTTCCCATTCACAATCAAGTATTTAAAGACTTGTTCAGAATCTCCTCCTTTTAGAACAAAGCATTTGCAATTCTGATTAGTCCCAATATCACTGGGTATCCATGTATCTGATGTTGAGCAAATCAATGCTAACTAGCACTTTCAAAGCCCATAGGTCAGCTTTAAGTGCATGTGCTCCCTGTGTAATATGGTTGGATGAAAACACATATAAAAACATCCAAATGCTTGTTACACACCATGCCGTGCCTAGCTCAGTATGCTGCTAATATGTTTTAAGCACACCCTTAATTACACGTCAAGTCACTTGGCAAGACTTCTTACTCCTATCAGACACACCCCTGTTAGAGACCATCCACCTTTTTCCTCCCATTTGAGGGGAACTAAGATGCGCAGGGCGGAAGCAAAACAAAAACAGTAAATTATCAATTGCACTTAGAAGACCAAGGCAAACAAGCACATTCCTAATATTAATAAACAACAACGTGTTTCAACATAGCGCTCCATACCGCACGAGTGCCGTTTTCTAAGCGCTGTAACATCTGTTAATATTACCCAATGTATAGCACTTAAGCCTGCATAAACATAAATTCTTATTGTGGAGAAATGGCTGTCTTCTTGCTTCTTTCTTGTGAAGAATGTGCACATCTGCGACGATGGAGTAAAAAATACAACAAATAATAATTCGCTTTTTCAGAACTTCCACTTGACAAACCTCCGGTCTCTTTCAAGGAAGATTATGAATCAGCTGAGTTGCCTTGACATTTTATTTGATGCCAGGAACGTGCAGCAGGTGTTTTAAAAATGATATACTGGCAAAAAATGACGCCCCCACCCCTATTCAGCGCCCGGTGCGGTGGCACCGAATGCACCGCCCTAGAATATCCCTGGTCTCCTCTACTAGAATATCGAATGCAAAGGAACAGGCCTGTCTGTTCCTTTACCTTCGAATTTAGCAGAGGAGACTTCCTGCCTCCTCACTGCACCTGAAGCTGAATTAATTAACCCCCTCCAGGGACCGTGAACCTAATAAAAGCAGGGCACTTTGTGCCCCGTCGAGTTTCCCTCCCTCCTCCCTTGACTTGCCACAGGGAACAAAGGTAAAATTAGAGTGGAGTGCGCGCCCCCCCTAGGATGGTGTCACGTCCCCCCACGGGGGCGCGCCCCACAGTTTGAAGAACTCTGATCTAGGGGGAGAAGATTTGTACCTTTTACCTGCCTGAGAGATTGTTGGGGAATATTTTAAAACAATAATTAATTGCTATGTATTTGTTTGAAGATTACGATCTAAATAAACATACTTTTTGACTTTGACTTTGAATTTGATATCTTTTGCCTTGTTTCCCACGCCTAACGCTGGGGGATCAGTTTCTCATCCGGCTTCATACAATGGTAATGATTATCGAGGACAAGTATAACAAGAAATAATAGAAACATGTTAAGTGTTTGTTATAGAAATGTTGTTTTCATAAAATGTCAACTGTTAACGTATACAGATTTAGATCTGACATAATAATCATGCAACATGCACAAGGATTTTTATTCACATAGCACACCCACTCAGTGAGCACCATGTTTGTTGATGTCACTGTAAACTGCTTCCGTGATTGTAGTGTTATTGCTAAATTATGTTAGTGTGGTTTTTTTGCCCCTACGCAGTCCTTCTTCATAGAGCTGAACAGCATAAGTCATATGCGTCCTGGTAAATGTAACTTAAGATAGAGCTCAGAAAGGAGGCTTCGATGGCTGGTGTGCACACCAAGTCTATGCCACTTTATTGTCTCACATGCTCTTTCTCCAAATGCATAGAAACATGGTATTTCTTCACGGTTGCATATGGCGGCGCAGCAGAGTTCAATGGACAAGATTAACTCCCTGGATATTATGTTATGCAGGTTTCTTGTCCAGTGGCTTCTGTTGCTCTAGTCTAAAGCTACCTTGTATCGCAAAGTTTAGAAGTTTTCCTATGCCATGTGGAACAATTCTTTACTTTTATGTTTAACAACAATATCCAGCTTCCCTTTTAGCTTACTTTTATGTTTTGAACTATTCTACCAATTTTTCTTATCTTCGCGACAGTACACTTTAATTAAAATCCCCATTGCTGCTCCATGCCTTGAAGTGACTTCATTTGGAGAGTGCCACCTTCGCAGGGCCATACAGTCGTGGTCATGCAGCCAAGCTTTACTCTGTGCATTTTTTTTTATACTGTTGTTTGTGCAAATTTGTTTAAGTGCCCACTGCATTTCTGCAAATTTCAGCAGATCTTTGTCCCAGTCTCTTCTCTCACTGCTTAAGATCTGCTCTTCCAATGATTAAGTAAACAATTCAGGGCCCATTCTAAACTTTCCCAGCTATGTAAAGGTCACATGCCCTTGAAACTGTTTGGCGAAACTGCAAACTAGGTCTCCGGTTTGTTATGAACTGAAACCAACTAACTTGAGCTCTCAAGCATCGGCAAGGCGCCTTTGCAAGGCCACTAACGTCTAAACAAAGATGAACAAGGTCTTTCATTCACTTAAAGTGGTTATTCCTGTGACTTTGTTGGCTGGGCAAGGGATATGCCCCACAAAAAACTCCAGAAACATACATCTATATCCATGCACATGTACCTGTTTTAATTCTTAAATTAAAAAAAATACAAGCCGTTTTTGCTCTTCACTCCTCCCCATTTTTCAGTTTCAAGAGACCAGAGTTTGGGTAGCTAGTGAATAGTCTAGCTTGTGGTTTTATTTTGTACCTATCTGCATAATAAATATACTTTTTTCTTAATTCAAACTGTTACAACTAGGAACATTTTTATATACAAATCAGTTTAATACCTAAGGAGAAACCTATTGGCTTTGCCAATGCTTGTTTGGTCTAGCTGAAGGTAGGTGCAATCAATTGCAAAAAAGTGTGTGTGTGTTGAGGGGTGGGGGCAAAAGCCAGCACATTCCGAGTGACTCTAGGTGCGGTTCCATTTATTTCCATGTATTTATTCTAGGCTAATACTGTTACAGATGGAGAGACACGTTAACCAAAAGACAGATGGGGCATACAGTCAAAAGATCATTAAATCAACAAAAACACGCACACACCCCTTCCTCAACAATTAACATGCCGTCTGCCAAAACACATTTCTGTCAAAAACACAAATAAGTATTCCATCAACAGTTTGTCTTACGCATTAATTGTACAAACAAATGTGTGTGTGTGTTTTTGTCAAAAGTCTTATCC
The DNA here is from genome assembly GCF_964263255.1 of Lissotriton vulgaris. Lineage (NCBI taxonomy): Eukaryota > Metazoa > Chordata > Amphibia > Caudata > Salamandridae > Lissotriton > Lissotriton vulgaris. The sequence continues at coordinate 1,845,984,237 of NC_141685.1, forward strand.
GCCCAAACAAGCAGGAAAAATAAAAAACACCCTCAAGGCCCTCGCACGGTTGTGTTGCAGTTCAATGTGTACTTTTTTATACACAGTTTCTTGCATGCTCTGGTAGGAATATACAGTTCTTTATCCCCATGTGGATTCCTTGGTATATTCTCAGATGGGCATGTCAGATGGCAGTTTGTCAACATCGGAAGAACAGGCATGCTGGCATATGGCACGACAAATTGCTGCTGTAAATTCAGAACTGTGGCAGGTAACCTGTCAACGAGATGATTTCTCAATAATTACAAACGAAAATAAATGTAAGAGTAGACCAGACATGTCACCCTCTGCTAGGACTGTTTTGTCACAACAAGATGGCAATTATTTCTGCAAAGAAAGTATATTTTCCAATTAAAATGGCTGCCAATTTGATCACAAATGCCAAAACTCTATCGCTTGACTGAAACATGGCAGTACGACCTGATTGTAATTTTCCTTCAGAGACTCACACAGACATTGTCTGCTGAAATATTTTTTCAATATTTAGCAGCCTAACAACATGTTCTCGAATAATGTCCTGTTTTGTATATTGTGCTCGGAGTAGAATTGCAACTAATCCTTGCAAACAAGAATGCTCTTCATGAGGCGTCACATTTTAAAGTTCATGCTGCCACATTGCAAAATGTGTGCAGCATGCAAACTCCTATGTTTTGTTTATTCCTAGAACAATTATGACTTGTGCCTTTGTGTACATAGCAGCCTTTGTCCACAGGGCATGTAATTGCCCGACAGTTAGGAGTCTGCAGATTTATGCTAAATGTCTACATGTAAGTAGTATGGAATTTTTATTAACTGATCGATTAAAGTCATTACAGTAAAAACTATAGCGCCAGTAGCGGCCCGTGGTGGGAGTGCTGCTGGGCGCTGACGTGGGTCGGGGGAGGGGCAGGGTGGATGGTAGTAAACTACGGATTACGGCATATTAGAGGTAAGTAAACATTTAAATAAAGGAAACAAATTTATTTGTGCGCGCTGCAACGCCAAATGCAATGCAGTGCGCGCAACGAAATTCGCTACTGGATAGCGCTTTGGGTGCATAGTGCAAATCCCGATGTTACTCATATTTCATTTACACTTAAAACCATTAATACAAAATGTTAAAATGTTCCGACTTGATAGTTCTGGGATGCTCGGTGGGACCCCTTAGTGCCTCTGGGGGGCCACCCTGGTTGCTTTGACATCATTTGGCATATCTGTTGCAGGAACAAGGTTGCATTCCTGTGACTCCTTTAAGGCGATCTTAATCAGGTACGTAAATTTCTACATTCTCACTAGATTTATTGTTGTTGATTTGGAGAAGCATATGGCCAAGGCGCCTCTGCAGGTCTTTGCCCATTGGCATTACAAATCAGGCGGAGAAGGTGCCTGCAGTCATTGTTTAGTTTGGGGCAGCAGCACAGGAGATGCAATCAGGGTTCCTTCCGAAAGGAGCATAGCCTGCAATCAAGTATGACTAAAATAAAAATCTGAGTGGAGGCTTTTGGAAAGAGAGAGGCCACTGTCTTAATGAGGGCTGTGAGTCAGCTCCCACACCACCCAAAGAGAAAGACCTACAAAGGCAAACCAATTTTACTAATGATAACCTTGGCTGACCCCAGGTAGCTAAGCCTGAGTAGAAGTGCAAACCCCAGATCAAACCTGTGTGCTGCTGTGTGTATTTGCTCAAACACTGAAAGGGAGCCCTGCGCAAAACTCAGAGTTACAAAGATGTTCTGAGACAATCGCGGGCAATCAGGGACTGCTGCAACTCATGTACCCAGAGAAGTGGCTTAGTAAAAGTATATTTCTGGTTCAACAGTTTGCTGCATACACTGTGGAGAACGAGGCTCTTGAGCGAGTTTCTCGTTTCTGCTTTTGTCAGAGGGATGTACTTGTATACGCCAGTCTCCCCGAAGTCACAAATACGGTACTTTGTACTGCAGAAAATAACAGCAAATTGGATTTATGTTTTCCAAGATGGCTTCTTTTTAGTTCGAATCAGGACTTTTTTCACTTCTCTTACTTAACATAATAAAGGTTGTATGTGAGTTCCTGAAACTAGAAGCAAATCAAAATTTTCTTTGTATTCCAGTCAACTGCAATTCCTAAATTTCTCAGTTTACAGGTGCATCAGGCTTCAGGGAGCAAATTTTATAAGGTGATAAATAATTCAACATAGAATCAACAGAGTCACTGGTGGAGGGCCTGCTAGCTTGCCTGATCAGTACAGGTGTACAAGCCATATGCAGAGATCCCCGTTAGCCTGGCAGTGATCTCTCTATATTAAATTCATCAGCTGGTGTGCTGGGCACACTTAAGGCAGACCTGAATGTCCAATGGACATTGTGGTTTTTCATTCACTCAGAATTCACTATTTGTATTTCACATGTAAACTCCCAAGTGGGAGTGCGTTCTTCAAATACATAACATTCAGTGGCCCTGATGTTCAGGGACTTTCGTCCTGCAGCCAGGGCCATAAATTGTTTTTCCTGCCGAGGACAGTCATTCCTAATATGGCAGTCGCAGATTGGGAAATTCAACGATGGCCACTGTAAATAAGTGCATTATTTTGGGATGGGCAACTGCCCACCTCAAGAAATAATAACACTTCTTGTCATGGTTTACTCTCCAAGTCACTAATCTAACCTGAGCTCAACCCCTTAGTAGCTATGACACAGATCAGACACGCTGAAGGTAGGGCAATGCATAAATCATTTATATAGTATCAATACAGTAATAAAGTCAAAACACCAAGCATTAAAAATCCCAAACTCAATTAGAAGCAGAGTAAACTCCATTAAACAAAAGGGCACCAAAATGATAAATATCCACAAAGGAGAACCGGAGAATTAAAAATAGCGACAAAAAGCTTTAAGCCCAATGGTAGCCTTTGGAAGTGGCTAACCAAGACTTAGGCACAATTTGAGGCTGACTGCGATGGAGCCCAGACCTGATCAACGAAGTAGACTGATCCTGATGAAAATCTGCAATTTAAAAACTCAGAAAAGTTTCCAAGTACCAACACAGAAAGGGACTTTGTCACTTTTTGAGTAGACAAATCATCCTCAAATGGTTTGCAGCTGAAAATGATGCTGCCGCCATAGAACTGAAGGCTGGATTCCTGAAGTAGGTTGGCCCAGCTGGAGCTATGTAACTTTGCAGTCCCAATGCAGAACGGGACTTAAGTGTTTTTCTTTCGGAGGTGCTTGGAAATGGATGAAGCTGAAAAATGCAATCTGATGCAGTGGAACTGCCGGTCAGATCCTTTTTTCCCTCACAGGTCCTTCTGGAGTTCTGGAGGAAAAGTCTTTCAAAGTTTTCAAACTTTCTTTGGGTGCCCAAACTATCACAGGAGGGCATTTCTACGGACTGAGGACAGAAGGGAAGCACTTAGAGACTCTTAGGGAGTCAGACACAGGCCAACAGGAGGGCCCAGTCCAAGTTCAATTGCTAATGGTCAGCTGGGTGCTTTGAAGAAAAGGCCTCTTACAGCTTGTTGTGTCACCGTAGCCACACAGGTCAGCCAGCAGAACCTTGGAGTCCACTTCTTGGTCCTGCCTACAAGAGAGGGAGCAGGTCCAATCTTCATGGCTCCTCTCTAGTCACAGACACCAGATCAATTCCTCTTCTGATCTTCCTCGGGTGCAGAAAGAGTTCTAAGGATGGTGCCTTGGGGTACCACATTTGCACTTGGCAACAACAAGTTGTTGGAGCCGACTCATTGGCTCTCCTTAACCAAAACGATTCATAGGGGCAACCCTACGCACCTTTTCAGCCGTTCCTGTTTGTCCTACTTGCAAACAATCACACAGTGGTCCACATTCTCAACATCCAAGATAGGGAAACCCTTCTATCCTTGTGCAAAGCATGTGTGTCAGTCGAGGTGTGTGGCCAGGGTAATGAGCAGTCCCCTCTTCTGTGTTCACTCAAATTTGATCCTGGAGGAGCTTTTCACCCACTGTGTTTAGCACCAGCCTGACTATGGGGGAAAGGGTGGGGCTTTCCAGGTGTCAACTAACATTTACATGTGACTAGGGAGGCCCATTTGAAGTTAATGAAGTTCCTGGGCTCACTCAAATGGCCTTCCTGTAGAAGGAAGAAAAAACCTCTCCTCACCCAGACCACTGTCTCTGCTCAGGGAGCAGTTTTCACACCTCTTTCACACTTAATTAATGCCATTTACAGGCTGGGTAGTTGAAGAAGAGATAATGCAAATTAGCTTTGAGCAACATTAGGCAGGGTTAAGGTATCCTTTTATAAATTCTATTTCCCACATATAAAAAAAATTCTTACTTCACCAGTAGATTGGATTTTAATAAATATAAACATAAGTCTTTGAATGGAGTCTGTAGCTGGTGCAGGTCTAAATTCCTAGATTCAAGTGTACAATCTAAACTTTGACTTTTTCCATGTGCCAGTTACAGCCTGAACAGTGACAATGTTGTTTTGGGCCTAGCCACGGGGGTGAGGGGGCATGACGTTTATAATATCACAAATGTTCTACTCTTAAATATTATGCCCCCTACCTTGTGAGCAGCAAGGTGTGCTTAGGGTTGACATTTTATATTTATAATTCCTCCCAGTAATAAGGGTGATTTTAACAGGTCTGTTCAGCAGAGTTCAAGCTACTGTTGTGAGGCTACACATGGAAGGTCTGAAGTCATGTTTTACCGGCCCACTCTGTGGGTGGCACAATAAGTACTGCAGCACACAGGCAACATTTAACTTCAAGCCCTGTGTACATTTTCTAAATCACATACTAGGGACTTATAGACAAGTTAAATAAATCTATTACGGTAAGCACATTTAACTATGTTTAGAGGGAGAGCATAGGCACATTACTCCCGTTTAGCTGGTGTAACAGTGCTTAGAATTCTAAGTCCAGCAAACATAGGGTCCAGAAAAAGGGTTAAAAATCTGGTGTCACTGTGCAGAAAAGGCAGATTTCATACAGTCCCTTGAGCCTACCTAGGTCTAATAACACTGTGGCCTGTCAGTCACAGTGGTGGACGGATCAATGAATCAAGAGTTTTATAGTTACAGAGTTAGCAGAGTCTTCATCTGCAGAAATCCTGTGGTTCTCCGACTGCTAAATGGGTCAGAGGAAAAATAAGCTTGGTGGACAGCGCGTCTGCCTTTTTGGCAGTTATACTTTAATCTACCAAATTCTAAAGGATCTATCATGTTGTCCCACATTCCTATAACAAGCCCACTAAGCCTTCCCAGTACTTCAGTCACCTGGGAATTCTTAACTGACCAGAAGGCTCTCTGGGTACAGAACATTGCAAGTGTTCAAGAAGCAAATTGCCAAAGCATCTGTTCCTCAGCAGACCTTGACCCACGTATCCCAGAGGGTGTTTTGAGATGAGATATCTTGAAGCAAGTTTTAAGAGAACAGATTCCGGCAAGATGTTTGGACAACCCACCTAGTTTTTCTTCAGTATGCAAAGCAGACTTTAGCTTCCAGTAACAGTTCTTCCCGTTACCTTTCTTTTCAGGCAAATTGAATGGGTTCTTAAAGGATATAGCTATACCACCATTGGTAGATAACCAAAAAGCAATTTCTAATGTTCTCTTAAGTGTTCCTGCTCCTCCTTTCCCACATATGATATATTTTCTGTTTTGAATAATGCCTTTTGCAGATTGTGTAAATACTTTTAGGGAAAACTTGGGTCTCCCTAAACTTGAAGTCTACATTTAGTATCCAGGCCTGCTTAGACATTCTAGTACCTTCCAGAATGCATACACGGAGGGTATTCAACATTATGGGCATACCTTTCAGCCAGGGGAAGGCAAGCCCAAGTTAGCTAGGCCCCTTTATGTCCTTCCCCTAAATCTAGAATCTTTTGGGACAGATTTAATAAATGATAGCACAACACAGTACAGCAACAAAAGATTTGGATAGATCAGCGCTGGCCATATTTGTTAAATATGTCCTGCGCTGCTGTCTTCTCCTGTGCTGGTGTATAGACCGGTTACATAGCACCAGGCACACACTTTGCATCATGGGGCAAAGGAATGTGTGTGTCATACATACAATAGCTTTGCACTGGAATAGTACACTTCAAATACAAAATCCTATACCTAGACAAACTTTAAAACATTTCAACCATTGGATGTGTGCTGTTCAATGCAGCACAAAATCAATGCATAAAATGTTAGGAGAGACCTTGATTCTTCCGCAAGCCCAGTCTCACAATTTTAGTAGACTGGACTTTACATTCAAAACCATGGGTGTGTCTTTGACAAAAAGTAGCAGAAACAGTGCAAAACACTGATTGTGCTAAACAAATGTACTTTTCCAGCGCAAAATGTTTTTTTTTTTGTTGCTCGAAAGTATCTAGCCCTTCAAGACTTTACAACATTATGCGTCACTCAGCATGACTTTGCGGCAGTGTGAGGTCTTGCTAAATCTGCTACATTGCATCCAGGGCACAGGCAAATAATCCCTCCTGGGCTTTAAGATAATAGAATTGGATTTCTCTACAGTCTGGAAGATGGTAATATATGTGTTTTCTCTCTGGCTCAAAAAGTATAAAATATTCTATCTCTCATTTCTTTTAACTAAAGTCAATAGCTAAATTAGGTTTTTAAAGTCGAACATTTCGGGTAAAATTGCATAGGCTTTCCAAAACGTATGGAGATGCTACTTTCAGGCATACCTATTAATTTAAGGCTAATCTATACTTTTTCTTTTACGAGATGGGGGTGGCCTAAACGTGTTTGCCTGTTAAATTTACAACACTGGTCAAGTGAGACACTTGTTCGGAATAATTGTCCAACTCCACAACCATATAATTGAGCCCACTTGTTACAGGGCATAGTGCTGTGTTCAATGACAGGTGTTCACAAAGTAATGGGTAATATTTCATGTAGGGGGGTGTTCACAAAGTATTAGTTGTTAATATTTTATTTAGGTAGATGAGCGAAGCTAGGCCAGAGCCCTGACTGGTTCAAGTGTTCAGCTTTGGCTGGTAGATAGAGTTCACTGTGAAGCCTACTGGCGGTGCCAGTAGTTTTCGCTATCATCGAAAGCTACTGTGAATGTCCGCACATTTGTGGCAGCCATCTTGGAATGGCATATTTTAAAATATTACAAAATGCATGAAAGAATGGCCATTCCGGGTTCACACACATCCATGATGTACACCTTTGAATGCATTTTGTTTTATTTGAACAAATTATATTCGAAGATGGCCACTTGAACACAAGTGCATCTGCAGTAGCCGTCTTCAGATGGAATTGCTTTACAATTGCCAGCCTCTGATTGTGGAACAAAAGCAAACGATTTAATCTCGGACTAGTCAGAAAACCTTCTTACTGCGGCAGCTTGCCAACAAGGCTTCTAGGCAAGAAGATTAGGGAGGGTGGATGGGATAGGAGCGGACGCACGGAGAGAGTGTAGTGAAAAGAAGTCCCTACCAATGTACTACAAAGCAATGCCTGACATTAGCAGTGGAAGTATACAACAGCCAATCAGAATACTGAAGAGACAAAAATATAAACTGTGATTTTAGCAGGTTACTCTATGCACCACTTTGCCAGGCCCTACCCCTCACTTCCTTTCTATTAATCATCTTTCGCAATTAATTAAATTGTTCCGTGTTCCACATACATAGTTTGAAAGAAGTAGAAAGATTGGGATTTTCTTTAAAAGCATTCCATATTGTTCCTTTTCAGGCATGGCAGTATATTACCCTCAAGGACCTATTTCTCTGCTACTCAATTCACTGTTTGGGCCTTAACTCCCCATTGGCTAAAATATGTGAATTTCACAGTTTCAGTTGATTGCAATGGTCACGTTGATAGGACAACAACTCTTCGGCTAGAACCCTTATTGATAATTTAGCTACCCATATCTTTCACGATTGGTACCCAGTCCTATGCATGCAGCTGGTCATACTTTAGACTTAGTTTTTTTCTACTTTGCAGTTACTTGCGGCGGGCCAACCTAAAGTTTAGGTCTAGTCTGATCACAAGTTTATTCCTCTAATGCTGGTGATGTACTCCTATAGAACTAGTGGAAGGGTTGCAGGAAGGGCTGACCACATTCACGTGCAGTGGGGTACACTGCTAGACAATAGCCTCACCCAGCAACTTAACTTCACCTCCTCATTAATTACAGGGGCTATTGCTATGGATTTAGACAATTTTATTAGCTGGCTCCTTGATGAGTTTATCGATTTAGCACCTTAGAGCTTATGTCTTTAGAAGGACTGGAAATTTTCAGCTGCATGGTTCTCTCACTCCTTGGCCAAAGAAAGATCGACCTGTTGACAGCTGGAGCGTAATAAAGAGCCAGGTACTTTCAAATAGACATGGTCATTTACAAATCAGCTATTAGAAGTTATCATGAATCTACTAAGGAAGCAAAGGAACTACATTTCTCCACTAAGACTGAATTGGCAAAAAATTACTCACATGCAACCTTTCAAGTATCCAACAACTTTCTTCATTGTAAAGCTTTCCTACTCGAACCTGATCCTGCTCAGGAAGTCTGTGACAAGCTGGCTGATTTCTAAGTATGGGATCAATGGAGGAGCTGCAAAAGGTTCCAGAGGAGAAACTTCTTAATGTCTCTCTTACTCACTTCAACCCTATCACATTGGAACAGTCTGAACACGCTATCTTGCATTGTAAATCAGATTTTAGGCCTATTTCTCTGCTTTCTGTTCTCTCAGACCAGTAAAAATGCTAGAAAATGTGTTAACTCCTAACTTGTGGACTATCTGGAAACGTTTAACTTTTGCATTCCCTTCCAGCTGGTTTTAAGCCATGAAAATCCACGGAATCTGCTCTTCTGGAAGTCTCGGAATCATTAAAGTTCATGCTAGAGAAAGCAAATAATGCCATGTTAGTTCTTGATTTGTCAGCGGCATTCAATATGATACAGTATGGGCCCTTTTAGATCAAAGAAAAAAGCACTGAAGTACGGTGCCCCTCAGGGTTCGTCCCTGAGCCCCACACTGTTTAATGTATATATTTCACTCTTATGACTCTTATCAAATCATTTGGCATCTCCACTAGGTCATATGTGGATGACACCCAAATGACTTTGTCACTCGACAAGAATTCTTCAAGCTGCAAATCAAACTTTAATAGCGGTTTTCCCAAGTTATAAAATAGATGACATTTAATTATTTAAAGTGTAACATAGAGAAAATGAAAATTCTCTAATTAGGAAATAACAATCAGTTCTCTGCCCTTGATGGTTGGACAATCTTACTAAGCCCCCCTTCTCCCAGAGACATAGCTGGGAATTTGGGAGTAATGCATGACAACAATCCATCTTTCCGGCACCAGGTTACTACAGTATCATGGACTTGATTTTCCCTTGATCAAATCCATGAAAAAGGTGTTTAAGTTCCTTCCTTTGATGGTAAGGAAGACTGTAGTTCATGCCCTGATTACTTGAAGGATCAACTACTGTAATAGTCATTAAATGGGCATTCCAAAATACCTGATCCACAAATTTCAGGTTGTTCAAAATGCCATAGTAAGAATTATTCTTAAACTCCCTTATAGTAGTCACTGCAAGAACGTTATGAGAACTCCACAGGATTCTCATGGAAACGTGCATTTTGTTCCAATATCTTACCATAGTCCATAGGGCATTCCATCAAACTGGCCCCAAATTTATTGCAGGCCATTTATTTTCCATCTTATCCGCACAGTCTTAAGATCTGCTAATAATAAACTCCCCAGAATTCCAAATTTTAGGCTGCAGACCAGGGGAGGCAGATCCCTCTCTGTACTCGGTAGAAAGGCCTGGAATCAGCGTCCTGTCTCTATGAGGCAAGCTTCATATGAACTTTTAGAATGTTTCTTAAAATCTGTCTTTTTCCCAATTCCCAATGTGCTATCTAGCAGACAGTAAGTTGTTACAATTACTTAGTTTAGGAACCTAGCACCATAATGCCCCATGAGGGTGACTGTTGAGGCATATAAATGACTTATGTCATTCATTTAATTTGAAAAATGCTTCTTGAAGGGAGAAACACAAGAATAGGGAAGAAAACCAATAAATTAGTAGAGTGAAATTAAGTAAACGACCAAGCCATCCAGTCATGAGTAAATGTAAATGTAAATAAATTTATATAGCGCAAATCACCGAGCGGTTTCTAAGCGCTTGCTTAGGGAACCCGTCCTGGTATTCCCCTGTGAGATAACCCCAGCAGGGTATCCGCAAGGTGAAAGCCAGGCATCCCGTCGCGAGGGGCCATTGTGAAGATTAAGCAAGCTATTTCCCAGAGTCGCAGAGTGTGAACCCGTGAATCGAGTAGGCACCGGAGCAAGAATTGTCGAGTCCATGGACATTTTAGGACTCAAGACCCCGCCGAGCATTGAACCCTGGTCCCGGGCTGACCTCTGCTTCCAGGTCTGCCTCCTCTAACCAGTGAGCCACACTTCTCCACAAGACGCTGGCCCATAGACCACTTTACACTGTAGTATGTAATGTACTGGATACACCAGGCCTTGCCAACAGACTGTTGCTGAGACCCAAAAGCTGCATTGAGTGTGACCCAAACACTATTTCACTCAGGGCATGTAGGTGAGACCGCGTCAGGAGGCCAGGTGTCAAAGGACTGGCAGGCTGAGATCGGAACAAAACTGCCTAAGTGAGGGAGAAAGTGTTTTCTCTAAAGAGAAAGGAATTTCCAGAGAAGAGGTAAACACGTCCAACAGGGCCGGACTGGGAACCAGAACTGGCCATGGCAAAGTGCTTGGCCGGCCCCCTCCCCCCTCCGGGAGGAGAGGGGAGGGGGGAGAGGTGCGAACGCGCTCTGTGACAGGGCCGGTTTTCGGCCGTTTTTGTTACAGGGCCGTTTTTGCAGCATAACGGCCCTGTAACAAAAACGGCCCCAGGGGCCCAAAACCGACCCCCAATCATGCGACCCACCGGGGAATTGCCTGGTGCCCTCAACGGCCAGTTCGGGCCTGACGTCCAATTAAATATCATCAATCTGAAAATGAAGGAAGGACAAGCCTGCAAAAGGAAACTATATGATAACACAAGTACTAGGAAAAGAAATACAAGGCAAATGATAGATACATTATTATACATTATTGTTTGTGTGCTCATAGGATTGTAATCTCTGTGAGGTGAAAAAATGTTACAAGAAGGCAAGGAGCAGATTAATCCCACAGAGTTTAGGAAGACACCCAGCCGCTCCTATGGAGAAAGTACGCGGCATGGTTTTGTGTGCCAGAGGAACAAGTCTCGAAATGTAACTGGCAAACTTGGTAGCAATGACAATCAAGATTATAATATAAAACACGAGTAGACAAAGGGTAGCACTGCAGAGGAGGGAACACAGAAACAAGTACTCAGCTGAAGGAAAAGTAGGACTGGAATCACGGTCAGGTGCAAGACTGGAATACACAGAACATAAAGTAAGAATGTTACATATTACAGGACAGATCAGCAAGTGAGCAGACAAGACTAGAAACGCTGACCATCACAGAAAGAGAGCGGTACGATAACAAGAGACAGTCACTGAATCAAAAGCCAACCCTGGAACCCAGTAGCAGGTATGCGACAGAGCATGAGGAGACAACCTTCAAGTAAGTTGTGAGCTGTCAACCTCTGGGCTTGCAGCGCTGAAATAGCTGGAGGCTCAGAGGAAGAGCACAGGTGCAGGGAGAGAACCAGAGGCAAGAAATAAACCAGTAGCAAATTTTATTGTATTTTATATTGGATTTATATAGCGCTTATCACCCAGGGGTCTCTAAGCGCTTGCCTTGGGAACCCATCCTGGCTTTTCCCTGTGAGATAGCCCCTACAGGGCATCCCCAAGGTGAAAGCCAGGCATCCCGCCGCGGGGGCCGTTGTGGAGATTAAGCAAGCTTAATGCCCAGAGTTGCAGAGTGTGAGCCCATGATTAGGTCAGGCACCGAAGTGAGAATTATCGAGTCCGTGAACATTTTAGCTCAAGACCCTGCCGCGTCGGGAATTGAACCCTGGTCCCGGGTCTGACCTCTGCTTCAGGGTCTGCCTGCTCTAACCAGTGAGCCACACTTCTCCAAATAATCAGGGAGCCAACAATGTAACAAAGGCTGAACTGAGTCTTGCAAAGGGCAAGACCAGCAACACCAGAAGTCCCAAGGCAGGAAACAGGAAAGCCAGGAATGGAGTAAATGTCGCCAAGAAAGAGAAAGGTTCAGAATACAGATATAAAAGGGTTGGAGTAGTTTTAGGATCCAGGAACCAAGCTAGTGAATAGAGAGCCCCCATAAGGACATGATCTATGAAGGTCTGATGACAGAGGGAACAACAAGGACCATAATGCTTCAGGGAAGTGGGGCAGAAACCTGGACTGGAATATGAAGAGAAACTAAGCATACTAAATGTAGATATGTGTATTATCTTATACGGATTTAGAGGTTGGATTTCAAAGGTCCCTCAAGAATGACATCTAGTGGCAAGATGGTAAAATCCCGACAACAGAATGCAGTCAAATATCCAAATGTTATAGCAGCGAAAACAAACCGAGGAAACAGCATGTGCAGATGGAATTTCTTACAGGCAGGCAGACGGTATACATTGCTATTTAGAAACGGACTTACTCTGTTATATTATTAAGGAGAATCACATAAAAGAAGCACACCTGTTATCTAAACTTATTTTCCATGTCCAAATTGGCGTTAATTAACATGGACATGCTAAAAACCTATCATATTGGATACTGTCAGGTATATTAGCAATTATGTCAGTTGGGATAATGCAGGGGAACGACTAAAGATGTTCTCTTCCCATTTTCCCCTCCGAGATTATCATTTGCTGAAATCATTCTTGCTGGAGGGGACTTTGTAGATTTTCAAGACAAAATTATGTAGCCAGTTTTTTTTGTCATATTACAGAACTCTATGACAGGAGCTGTATAAATCGACATCCTAATTTAAAAAACTTTAGGATATGTAATCCTTATTGACAAGTCAATTACTTTAAGTCTTTTACACACATTTGCACATGCCTTGATACTTGGGGCTGGGGCAAGTTATACCAAAGCAAATATAACGGAGTTTTAAGTTTTTGATAAACCCACACAAAAGTGCCAAAATACACTACATTGACAGGTTCTCATTGCGTGATGGCACTCTCAAAGATAGTCTTTGACTTTTAGGCATCACCAGCACACCACACACACACAAACTTCACACATATAAGACATTTATTCACAACTTTGTTTGTGCATGGCCTTGCATTCGTTTCTCTCTCTTTCAAACACACAGACTTATGTATATTATTTTTGGGGGATAATCAATTTTATTGATTTTAAAGAGCAAACAAAACATCAGCACAAGACATTTCAAAATAATATAAGTAATTTCTGCACGAGGCAATTTGGAATACAGGTAGGTTCTTGGTTGGGCGAGCCACCAGTACAGAAGGGCATTACACATATGTATAGAAGTGCAAGTGTGATACATTTAGCCCAGTTGATTTATCCATTTGACCCAGACCCTGTTGTATTTGGCCGGGCATCCAAGGGCCTCATAATATGGGTTCTTCTTGAGCGGCACACCAATCCACCACACAGCGCTATTTTGCTATATTCAGGGCTTTGACCTGTGCCCAGACCGCCGCCATATCAAGCTTGGCCACCGCAATTGCCGCCCCGAGGAATAGTTTATCTGATCTAGAGCCATCTAGGCCATCCAACACCACTAGGATGAGACATAAGGGGTCATCGGGGACCTGCTAGCCCAGGATCTGTGTGAGTTCGGACACTATCCCCTACCAGTACGGAGTAAGGATGGGGCATGTCCACACCATGTGATAGAAAGCTGCCGGTGTTTGGCCGCAGCGCGTACACTCTGGCTAGGGACACAAGCCTGCTTAATGTAGGCGCACTGGGGTGAGGTAGTACAGCTGAATGAGACGAAGTTTGGCCGAGGTGGTAATGGTTTTGGGAGCCACAAAGGCATCATGCCAATCCTCTTGCTCCAGGGGACCCAGCCATCCCTCCCAGGGGTTACGGAGTGGTTCAAGAGTTGTCGGGCCGTTGTTAACCAGTGTGCGATATATCCAAGAACCCCCTCCCCAGGTTCCCAATCATGACTTGGGCTTCCAGCGGGCTGAATTCCGGGAGTGACGTGCCTGTTGAGATGTGTGCATTAAGGGCATGGAGGAGTTCCAAATATTTGTAAAATTGGGAGGTGTGGAGAGTGTAGCGTTTCTATATATCGGGGAACTCCCTAATGTAGTCCCCTACCCAAACATCCCCTAGTAGAGATATCCCTATGTGGTCTCATTGTTGGAAGCCAGTGAGGGTTGCCACTTCCCTTAACCATAAACATTGCCAGAGAGGTGTGTGTTGGCTCAGTCGTTTATCCCATCACATGTGCCACAGGGCCGTGCACCATGCAACGAGGAACGCTCTGGTTATCTGTGGTATTGCTTGGTGTATTGGGGTCCTGTATAAATATGTTTGTATTTGGGGAATGTTCAGGTCCTTGGGCTCCGTTTTGTAGGCCAGGTCAGAGCAGCCCCCGGTGAACCAGTAATGAATGACAAGGAGTCTGGTGGATAAATTGTATAGGTGGAGATCGGTCATACCCATGCCTCCATCAAAGTGTGGGATCCTGCAACGGGAGAGGGCGACACGTGCTCTCCCTCCTCCCCACATAAACCTCAAGGTCACCCCATCCATCTCCCTAAACCAGCTGCTCGGAAAATGGAAAGTAGTGTTCTGAATGATATATTAGAAGTTGAACAATGCCATCCTCCCGAGAGGGTTGAGTGGTAGTGCTTGCCAGTGCTTGAGGTCGCCCTTGGTTCTCTTGACTAGTGCGGTAACGTTTAATGCCCATTCCAGCTCCGGGACCAGAGCCACCCAAATCCCTAGGTATGTGAACTATTGCCGTCTGATGGGGATGGTCACTTGCCAATCAAAGCACTCCCTAGAGAGATGAAGGGGGACAAGGGTGGATTTAGCCGGATTGAGTCGGAGGCCCGAGATGCTTTAAAAGCCTTGGAGTAGCTCGAGGCATCTACGGCCAGAGTTGGCTGGGTCCACCAGGAAAAGCAGGACAATGTCAGCATACAAGGCGATTTTGTCAATGCAATGGTGTCCCCCAGCCCAGACCTGGACCTGATGGTGGTCCCAAATGAGGCAGGCCAAGGGTTCCATTGCCAGCGGGAATAGTAGGGGTGAGAGGGGGCACCCCTGTTGAGTGCCTCTCTAGATTGGGAATGCTTTTGAGAGTGGCCCATTGGTGAGTACTCTGGCTCTGGGATTAGAGTAGAGGACTTGGACTAGGTGTCGAAATTGGTGGGCAAAGCCCATCGTCTGAAGGACATCATTCAAGTACCGACAGTCTACCATATTGAAAGCTTTTTATAAAATCAACTAGGAGGAGCGTCAGATACGGTGTGAGGAGCTGGTAGTGGGCTAGTGCGAGGTGAAGGCGCCTTAGGCAATGTCTGGTGCCACGCATTGTGATGAAGCCACACTGATCCGGGTGGACCAGCTTGTGTAGAAGGGGGCGGAGTCGTAGGGCCAAGACTGTGGCATACATTTTCATTTCAGTATTGATTAAAGAGATCGGGCGGTAATCTGCCCAAACTGAAGAGGACGGCTGGAACTTGGGGATCACAACAATAGTTGCCTCATAGGTCTTGGGGGGGGAAAGGTGCCCAATTCAGCTACGTGTTGGTAGAGCTCTACAATGTGGGGAACCAGCAGGTTCCAGTAAGCCGCATAATACTCCTAGGGAAAGACATCTGGCCGTGGCGTTTTCCCAGCCTTCAGCAGGGAAATGGCACCGTGTACGTCCTCTGGGGTAAAGGGAAGGTCTACATCTGCCGCTTCCACCACGGTGAGGCATGGGAGCAGGGTATCCGCCTGACCTAACATATCTGAGCGAAGTACAGCCGAGGATAGTAATCCGCAATCACCTGTGCAATTGCGGGCGATGTGTTTTGGGTGTTGCTGTAGGCTTCTCTGACTTCAGGGATTTTTCTGTTGGCTAAGGGATATGAAATTATATTATGCAACAACTTCCCATTTTTATTGCCCCATCCATATACTCGGGCCACAGAGGAACGCCACAGGATCATGGCCGAATCAAGGGAGATCTGCCTGATTTCCTCTTGAATAGCCGCAAGTTGCCTGTCCTGACAAACAACGGAGCACCCATAGAGGGCTGTTTCCAGCAGTGTTGCTTGAGCCTTAAGCAGGGTCAGGCGATAGTTCTGCGTCACCCGCTTCACCTGTACCTGGCCTCTGGCCACTCCTCGGATAGTGGCTTTACTGGCCTCCCAGAGAGTACCCAGGGCAGGAACTGAGCCCTGATTAGCAAGGAAATAATTGCGTAATTCCACCTCTATCGCTTTTTTTGACCTCTCTGATTTGTAAGAACCAAGCGTTTATCCTCCAAACAGTCCGAGTCGTGTCTGAGGTTGCGCCAAAGTGCAGAGACAGGGCCGAGTGATCCGAGATTACCCGGAGGAGGATGGAAATATTAGAAATGCTAAGACAGTCGCGGGCCAGCAGAAGGAGCAGGTCAACGAGGGAATGTGTGTGGTGGGCCGCAGAGGTATGGGTATATTGGGTACCCAGAGGACTCCATATCCTCAAGACATCGCATAAGCTGAGGACGGCCGACCAGACAGTTAACTTCTCGTCGGGGAGGGCGTACAAGTCGCGTCAAACGTTGGTTGCATAACAGCATTAAAGTCACCCCCGATTATAGTCTGACCCAGGTGCAGTGAGGAAATTATAAAAGTGAGGCGAAGGAGGGTCGACGTGAGCGTTGCAGGTGGGATGTATATGGAAGCCAGGCTCAGGGTATTCCCTTCAAGCTTCTCGGACACGGTCTCAAACCTACCCTGCGGGTCTGTCACGATGTGCATATTAACATCACTTCACTGCCATGAGAAAAATTATCCCATTGCAAAGCGGATCATGCTCATACATACACACCTGTGTGTACAGCGAGACATACACACATTTGCTCATGGCTGAACTCATATGGATCTTGGTATATTTCCAATTGTGCACATACACCTCCCTTAACAACAAATGCACATGCATCTGTCTGTGTGCGCCCCCAAAATTTAGATATGATCTATGGCAGGTAAGCAATTTTGGAGGTCATGTAAAGCTATTATTAGAGCTTATTTTCTGTCATACCTGTTGTGGGAGCATCACCATACGCGGCCACATCTCTGATAGAAGGAGGTAGATATTTCCTTGCTTGCAATGATAGATTTCTACAGTCTTTTCATGTCTTGTCTACCAGAGAACACTAAGGAGACATAGCAGTTGTGTAGGAAAGGAGTGGATTTGATCTTCAATAGACTAAAGAATGCGTAGAGGACTTTCAAAAGATCGAGGTGAAGTTAAAAGAAACTCCTCATTTACAGCCGTTTTTAATCACTCATTAGCGTAATCTGAAAATGGTTATGACCAAGGAAAAAAGTAGTACTAACTTTTGGTGACCTGGGCTTGAAAGTAGAAAGGAGAATCAGCGAGTTATATTAATGCTTGGAGAGTGGCAAGATTATTAAACCAAAACTGTTCCAAAGGATTGCTGTGTGTTGCATGATAGACCCTAGTAGTCTGTCGCAATGGGCATTGTGGGACCCCTGATGGGTGAGAATTTTACCCCATACTTGTTTGTGGCAATGGATATGTTTTTCAGATGGCCTGCGGTTGCTTCTGCTGGGCACATTTCAAAAGGGGTTGTTATCGTGTTCAGGCATGCAGAGATACTACCAGGATTCTGATGAACAGTACCATCTAGCTTTGTTTTTATGAACTTGAAGATTTTTTAGCATTTTATTGTATTGTCCACCAAAGGTCAACAGTCTTTCATTCCAAGACCAACTGAATGATTGAGAGGTTCAACAGAGAGGTTTAACAGAACTATTGAAGAGTTTGCAGCAGGCAAAATTTAGCTTCCTTGATTGGAAGGAAGAGATCCAGAGGTGTATGGATGGCTATCAGTTCCTCCTCATTTCCGGTCCAGGGAAGATCTTGCTTGGCAGTTCGGGCTGGACTGTACCCTTGAGGAACAGGGCCAAGACTGATTTGCAGATGGCTGGGTCTGAACTGGTGATGGATTCAGCCCAGATCTGTGACTGGGGGTGAGCGTCTGAAAAGTTTCAGCGCTCCGGCCAACATCTCCTTGTGTTTGCTTTCCTCCTCATTCTACCAATGGGTGGACACTCTGGAGCTTCAAGTGCAACACTGCTCACCCTTCAGATTTCATGACATTTATCACCTGCCTGGTGACTGCTCTTCTTTTTTGGAGGAACTCACCGACTTCATCAGCGACCAATGCTCTCAAAGTGACAGACAGATCTTCCTGGGAGACTTCAATCTTCACTGGGGCTCTCCGGAAGACTCTGCTGCCAATAGGTTTGCCACTTTTCTCTTAGCAAATGATCTTATCCAACACTGCACTGTAACAACACACTCTAAGGGCTCAATTCTGCACCTTGTTATATCTAAACCAGACATGCTTACTATTGATATCCCTATTCACATAGACTGGTCTGACCCCTTACTCATCCCCTTCTCTTTTCAGCTATCACACTCAAATTCAAATTACCTTTATTGTTTGATTAGTTAAAATCATTACAAAAAGCAGAATTAATAAAATACTCCATTATGTACATTTAGAATAGCAATAAGTCCCTAAAATTATATACATCTTTAGTACAAAATGTTTGTAATAAAATTCATGTGTTTAAGACTTTAAAAGAAAAGTAATCCTTCTTAGTTTACAATTTCATACAGTTCTAATTTTTCCCATACTTTTGTTAAACATTTTGTTAAAGCAGAATTGATGAGTATATCCTCTGGACAGAGACAACGAATCAATGCCTGTCTGCATGTCCTTATCCCTCTTTCGTTAATAGTCTTTTTAATATAATTAGTCTATCTTTTTTAGTTCAGGACAGAGACACAAGAGATGGATAATATATTCCTCACCAAGTTTACATACCTGCACAATGTGTTGCCTTCGAGTTTCTTCCACGGTGGTGCATGGGATTGGCCCGGCCATTCTCCAAACCTTGCTTTAATAAAAGTCCGTTTACTTTTAAATGACCATGCCGTGTCAAGATATTGCTGAACCATCTTTTTTGAGTAGCCATTTATTATGGACCATGCATGTTTTCTTTTGACTAGGATGGCCTTGTCGCTTATTAATGATAGGTAATCCGTTTTTTTTGTTAACAGCTTTCTTAAATGTTTTCTGGGTTATGGTGGAGTCCCAAATCTCCCTAAGCTTAAATTCATCCAGAGCTGTGTCCAGATATTTCCAGGCAGATGATTTGTTATTTCCTTTAATTTCTTTCCACAGTAACTGGGACATTAAATTGTTTTGGTCATTTTACACTCTATTCCAAACTTTGATTGCATGGCCCTTTCGTACGTAGAGCTGATTGTTCAAACCAAATTCAAGCCTAATCTGAGCTTGCGATGCATTACTAGGGAGATGAAAAAGAGATCTAAAAGTTTTTGAGATAGCATTGTTGATGATAAAAGCGTCTTTTCCATTTAGGGCTTCACTGCCATATGTTAGTGAGGGTAACAATTTGGCAGATATCACCTTAAGGAAAGGTCTGTATGTTAGGTCGCTAGTTGATTTTTTGGATGATCCTACATGCAGCTGTTAAAGCATTTGCTTTCCTATTGATATCAAGTTTATGAGGGATAAAATTTCCATTGTCGTTGAATATGACACCGAGATATCTGTAGGTTTCTACTTGTTCCAATTGCTGCTTTCCCAAAAGCCATTTGAAATTGTGTTTCCATCTGAAGTTTTTAACAATGACCATAACTTTGGATTTTGTTTCATTTATTACCATCCTATTTTCTATTGCATACTCAAATGTGCGCGTTCCTAAGCGTTGTAAGCCCACCTTTGTATTACTTAGAAGAATAACATCGTCTACATAGAGAAGATTTGATATGTTGTTTTTTTTTGTCCTCATAACCACCATGTAGACAAAGTACCAGAAGGAATTAACGGAGAATAACTGTCTCAGTTTATAAAAAACTGGAAGGGACCCGAGTCTAACGGGGGCCAACTATCCCTCAGCTTTCAACCGTATTCCAGAAAGGCACAGAGTCTATGATTTACCAAACTGTGGCAAACCTTGGGGTAGTTTTTAGCAGCCAGGTGGGGACCAGGCATGAACCGGTTAACAGCTGTTCCATTGGTACCAAATATAGAAGCACCATTGGAGATCAATCATTGGACCCGGGGGAAAAAAAAACCAAAAAAAAAAACCTGGATGAGTCAATGAAGCCACAAAAGTAGATACCAAAAGGCCCTTTTACTGTGATTACCAGATCTGGCCAGATCTGTAACTGAGGTCTCCAATACTGAATTTTTCCAATCTCTAAAAGTAGGAGGTAAGGGGTATTTCCACTTCCTGCAGATCTCTCTTCTTGCGAGCAGGATGGCGTAAAAAACTAGACATCTGGCGGTATGTTGTACGCCTTCTAGGACTCCAAATACTATTAGAGGCAAATCCATGGTGACAGGACTTCCCAGTGATTCTGTAAGGGAATTGCTTATATCCTTCCAAAATGTGGTTAATACTGGACACTCAAAAAACATGTGTGTATCTGAAGTCGCAATCAAACCACATTTAGTGCAAGATACTGACTGGCTGCCTGCAAATTTAGATAGTCTAAGAGGGGAATAGTATGCCCTATGCAGGGTAAAAATATGATTTCTGCGAAGCCAGGATGGCTTGACAATGTTCCACAGAAGTTCGAACGAAGTCTTCCAAAGAGTTTGTAAATTCTGGTCCATCAGGGCGGAGCCCCATAATGACTCTGGCAGAACAAAGTCCCCATCTGACTCCTACAGAATGAAATTATACCATTTAGATATTTCTTTCTTTGCTGGACCGCTGCTTAATAGCTCAGAGATAAATGGACTATGCCCTCCGAGTTTAAACTTATTCTTATTGGCGGGAGATGTTTTATAGGCAACAGTCTAGCTATGGATCTGTATATATTTGAAGCGTGAAAAGTTAAGGCCAATCTTAGCTTGCAGATGTTCCCACGAAAGTAAATCTCCCTCATAACAGAGGTCGCCCCATACTTCCAGGCCAGCCTCTCTCAAAGGAGTTGCTAGAATGTCTTCAAGCCAGGTTGGATTTTCAGGCAAGTCCCACAGCGGAGTTTTTTCAAAGAGATAATTTACTTTTATGGATTTCATGACTTCTGCCCATGTTCTGGCCAGACCTTGTAGAGTCTTCAGTTTAATTTTCTTAAAGAACTTTGGGTTACCAAACTTAAAAAGAAAACCAGAATAATTAATTATTTCCCCATCCAACATGGCTGCATACATAAGACCCACTCCTGAAGCTACGGGACCCTTCAACAGCATTCGTGAGTGAGATAATTGAAAGGCCCAAGCATAGATTTTTCGATCTGGAGCCGCCAAGCCACCCTTATCATGTTGCCGTCTTAGTTTTTTCCAGGCGATCCGTGGAAGATGATTGTTCCAAATAAAGGATGAGATATTTGATTGAAACTTGGCTAAGGTTTTTGGATCAAAGTATAAAGGATTAGTGTTAAATAAAAAAGAAATTTTGGGAAGAATAGACAGTTTGATAAGATTGGCTCTACCTATTAATGAAAGAGGCAGGTGTGACCATGATTGGAGAAGCTTACGGCAAAAGATTTGATATGTGTTTGTTTGCAATCTTTGGTGGATGAGCATTTGTATCATTCAAGGCCTCCGTCAGGTCAGCTAAGAACAGGTTAAATATTAAAGGAGCCAATAAACACCCTTGCTTTAGTCCGCCTGTCGTTGGTATTTCATTGGTGAGTGACCGCCATCCCCGATGCGTACTCTGACCCAGGTGTATGAATGCAAAAGGCAAATCAGGTGCAACAGTAAGGGTGGAATCCCCTGAGTTCGTAGCTTTTCCCATAATAGTTCTCTATCCACACGATCGAAAGCCGATTTAAAGTCGACAAAGCATAAGTACAATGGCTGTTTCTTTTTAAATTGCCTTGTCGATTAGGACGGAGAGGGCTAAGATGTTAGTAGCTGTTCCTAGGCCTTTAATAAAACCGATTTGGTTAGGTGGGAGAATGTTTTCCTTTGCCCAGTCAGATAAGCTTGTCAACAAAATCCCTGCAAACAATTTTGCATCAGTGTCCTGGAAGGTTATTAAACGGTAGTTCTCAGGGAGGACCCAATCTCCCTTTTTAAAAATGGGGGATATTAGGGACCCTCTCCAAGATTCAGGTATAACCCCTAACCGGACTACTTCTTTAAAAACCTTGGTGAGATGTTCTGCCCATATATCTGGATCCTCCTTGTACAGGGCAAAGGGGATACCATTTGGACCTGGAGCCCCGTCGTTTTGTTTTTTTATTAGCTTAAGTACTTGATCTTGAGTTATTTCAAGTCCATTTTCTTGATCTGGATTAGGACTTTCCTTCCTTATATGATTGATTTAATGTGTTATTAACCTGCAATCCGGGTTCAAGCGGTGCGCCAGAAAGTTCACCCATTTGGTCTCCGTAAATACTGATGCACTACAACTTTATCTGATCTTATTAAGTTGTTTATCATCTTCCAGAACTCCCTTGAATTTCCTTGATTACAGGCATAAAAAATGTTGGTCCATAAATCATTCTTAGCTATGTTTTTTTCATTCCAGATTAATTTCCTTATGTTTTGATTTAACTCCTTTATGTTGGCTTTTATGTCTTCTTTGTTAGGGAACTTTATCGGCTCTTTCCTCAGTTTATTTCGAGACCGTTCCATTTTCTGCACAGTGCATGTAAGGTTTATTTTTGTTTCCTTTTTTTCTGTCTGCGATTCGTGTCTCTCCCTAACTTCAGTACGGTTATCCTCCGATATAGAAGTTTTTTCCTGGAAGCATTCAATAACCAGTTTTTGTGCTTAAGCACTGATAAGACCTTTATTATTTGGTTTCCAGATTAATTTCCGATAGTTGATAGTTCCAACCTGACCTTGCATTGCTAAGTACAATTGATGTTTTGTGTTGGTAAGTGTTATACTAATTATTTGCTGGCAATGATCGCTCTCAGGGACCTTCTTTAGGCAATACGCGGTACAGTTGTTAAAAATATTCAACGATGCCATTGTATAATGAATTCGAGATTTCGTATTTTGAGAATAACAGGACCATGCCGGATTCGAATCAGTTGGAAATCTACCATTGAGTATTCTCAAACCCAAAGCTTCCATATCCCTTAGTAGGTTTAGGCCTGTTTTGTTTTGCCTGGGCTTGATTGTTGTGTCCATTGCTTGTGCAGGGATAAGCCATTGTTGGTCTTGTGACTGTGTCTCGTCATTTCTTGTAAAGGGTACTAACAGGCTTAGATTAAAGTCTCCTGAGACTATAAAGTCCGTGAAGGGGTCCTCTACCATTTGATCTAGTAAGTAGCTGGAAAGAGCAGCGCACATAGTCTTCCTTGAGTTAAATGTCGGAGGGATGTATATGTTAACCAGCTTTAGAGATTTTTCTTGTTCATGCCTCTTGTATTGTAACATTACCGTTTGAATGTTACAGTTGTTTGTAACTAATTGCATATGTTCTGCTTTTAAATCAATTGATATAAATATTGCTAAGCCACCAGAGGGGCGTCCGTAGTTGTTTTGCCTAAACGCAGGTTCAAAGGATCCTTTGTATCCATGCATGATAAATGGAACCAAGTCTCTTGAAGTAATATTATCTGATAGGACTTAAATAATTGAGTTGTATTATACAGTTTTTTGCCTACTTCATTTATGTTCCATAAACAGATTGGTATTGTTTCCTTGTCGTTACTTACATTTTTAGTTGTTATTTCGTGTTTTTTTTGTCATTGGTTATCATTTCCACGTAAGGCCATCTTAATCCATTTCTCGTTTATCCCGTTGAGCTTCTCTATCTTTTTGTCGCCCGGTGGATTTGCGACATCTATATCTAGTTTCTTTAATGGATTTTTCAATACAGAGAAGGTTGGTGCCCCCTTTTTTTCTTTTTCATTAGTTAACAATTTTTCTGCTTTTATCAATGGCGTGGGATAGTCCTTTGATGCAACTTTGCTAATCACTATTCCCCAACTACTATAATTTGTTCCACAGCAGATGGGGATGTTATTGTTATTACTGTTAGTGGCAGTAAACCTTCAGGATTTTGTAAGAAGCCAACACATTCAATGTCTTTAGTTGAGATATTAGCTAAAGATGGAACAGAGTTGAGTAGGCACAAGAGATTGCCTCTATTTGAGATGTCTTGTTGCCCCCTGGACTTGTATACTGCTTTAAAAATTAGTTGTTCCGTCCTTTGAATTAACAGGTACCTTCCGCAGTACTTATTTGGTTCTTGGTGTACTATATTTATGCAACGTTTGGTCGTACCACTACTTACTATAACTAGATATCCTCTATCTCGGCCTGCCGGAGTATCTGCTGCAACAACTGCAGGTGGTCCAGAATTCGGCAGCATGGGCCATTTTTGGATTACCTGGCCGTGCTAGAATCTCGAGCCTCCTGCAGTCACTCCATTGGCTCCCCATCCGGAAGCGGAAAGTCTTCAAGGCCCTGACCTTGGCCCATAAAGCTCTACATGCTTCAGGAGCAAAATATCTTCAAAAAAGGCTAGCTTTTTACCATCCTGCAAGGTCCCTGAGGTCGGTGTCTTTGTTTCTTGCCGTGGTCCCTCGCATAAAAAGGGCACGTATAGGAGGTCGATCTTTCAGACTGTTGGCTCCGCAGCTTTGGAATACTCTGCCAGTGACACTGCGCAGTACCTCCAATCTGCTGGCTTTTAGGAAGGGCCTTAAAACCTGGCTTTTTACTCTGTAGGTATTAGTCTTGATTGTTAGTTAGGGATCTCCCTTTTTTTCTGTTTTTCCTTTCCGTTATGTTGTGATACAGGTGTGTAATAAAGCGCCGGGACACTCTTTGAGTAGCCGTGCGCTATACAAGACAAAAATAACATAACTTAACATAACATAGATGATCCCGTTTTATCGGTTGGATTGTGTCTTTTATTTGGTCTATTACCTCTGATGGTTTACCTAATTCGTAGTTAGAGGAATCATAATGGGTCGATAGTTGCGTTAGACTCAATTGTGTGTTTAAATCTTTATTAAGATTTTGGAGACTTGATCGTTGTACCGTGATGCCACTGTTTGATAGTCCTGCATCCCTTTTATCTACCGTAATTGCAGTTATTTGTGAGCCTAACAAACTTATTGGTTGGTCGCCTTTATTTGTGTTCCTCTTAGGGTATCCTTCTTTGTCCTGTTTTCCACACAGCCAGTTCCAGGCTTATCATGAAGGGGCTCCTTTGCTATAACATTTTTCCATACTTCAGAAGGTTCATCAGATATGAGATCTGCGGTATCATTTAAGGTTACTTTATCTATTTGGATCTTACTTTTCAAATCTTTTTGAAAATGCAATCGATTTCCAGTTTTTGCAAAGATATCAAAATACTGAATGTTTTTTGTGATGGTTGATATTGGCTGGTCGCTACCTATGTCTAGTTTTTCTGTGCCAAGTGTTTCTTCCACGAGTAGTTTTCCCTTAAAATTCTTATTTAGTTTTGTTCTTTTGAGTGGGTCTGACTCTATTAGATCCTGGGCCTTAGCTTTATTTCTTGCTTTGCGCAGTTTTTTCCTATCCTTTTTGTCAATGTAAATGATGATGTCAAGGCCACTTCTTTATCTTCTTGTTCAGCCTTTCGTTCTTCTACAGATTGATCTGATGGTTTACTGTCTATTGTTTTTTTAATATCCTGTAGATTGTTTGGGATTGTTGGAGAGCATGATTGATCATTTGCACGTAAATCGCTTTGAGCAGTTAGATCATCCGTCTTAGTGAGCTTGCTTTCAAATGTTAAACATATGCCTTTTTATCATTTAGTTTCCTGTTTCCATTCAGTTGGAGACTTTCCTTGACATCTTCCAATATAGTACTAATAACTTAAGGTATTGTTGTAAGTTTATTAATTATTGGCACACAAGAACATTCTAAATAGGTGGTTGATGGGTCTGTTTGAGCTATAGTTATCAAACAATTGAGTTCAGCTAGTTTGTGATCTACTCCTGCGACCGCGTTTGCCATTGTTCCCAGTATTTCAATTTGCACATCGATTTTATTCGACTAAAGTGTCAATGCTTCAAGAGTAAGAGCTGAAGTTTGATAAAAAATATCCCAAAGAGAGCCCAGGTCCTGATTTTCTATTGTTTTAGTGTTTTTATCCCGTTGAGGTTTCTGTTCATTTGTAAGGGAATCTTTTTGATAGTAGCTGTTATTACTATCAGATTGTGCTGATGCCGATTCCTTTCTTTAATTAGTTCTTGGGAATTGTATTGATTCTTCACCCAAGCTTAATTTTTTGGGTTGCCTAACTTGGTTAATAGACAATAGTTTGGGTAATTCATTTCTCGGTGCGGTCAGATCCATGCAATGATTGTACAAATGTATAACCTTGTCAATATCTGAATACATAGTTATCTCTGACGAAGGGAGGGCATTTCCTTTTTTCCTAAATTGGCTTTCATGGAAAGGATCATCTAAGTTTGCACTTTTTTCTCCTACTATATTCTGGTTATCAGATGCCAGAACCAAGCTTTGAACAGAATTTTTCCTTATTTCAACTTGGACCTCTATAGGTAACCTAGGTGGCGTTATTGCTATTCCGGGTTTCATGTTCATTTCTTCAAGTGGTATCTCACTTTTTACAGGGTCAACAGTATTTTCTAAGTTTAGATATTTTTGACAGGGTGATGTTATACTTAGTAATTCATGGTCACTAATTTGAGTAGATGTTTGATCTATTGATTTAGCTGGCATATTTGGCTCTATGACCACATTTTTTGTTTTCTTCTCAAGATATTCATCTTGTTTTTGCCCAACTTTTCTGGTCATTTCACTCAGGTTAGTAAACGACTTAATTGGTGCCTGTAAGTTTCTTACTTCAGGGTCGCTTTGTATTGACATCATGACCCCCGACGCGTCTTTGGAAAATCAAATTTGTGAGGGACTTTTAAGGTTTTTTCGAACATCCTCGCTATTGGAGATATAAGCGTCTGATTAGTATCTTTGGGTTGTGCTTTAGTTTTCTTTAATACACTTGGTACTGGCGATTTTCGGGACCTTCGTGCCGGGGCGCCGATTGCCCTTTCCTTTCCTGAGCGCATTTTTTTGTGCATTTACAAGATCAAAATATAGTATCCACTGAGGGTTTTCCGTGGGTCCTAGTAGGTAGCACCCTGCTAGCTCAGAACACTCAACACTCAAATATGTTCGCCCTAAGCAGCTTGTGCCCAGGGGTACTCCTTGAGCACCTTCACCTTCAGTGACTTGAGGAATGTGCATGCATTTTTTAAGGGCTTCAAAGATTCCAAGATTGAACGTGATCCCCAATAGTATCTCCAAATTACCGGGGAACCAAATTACCAAGATTAATCAGGTTTTATCAGAGAGTGTGGCTATGTCCTCTCCCACACTTCCCTCACCTCACCTGTAATGGAATCCAAGACTCCTCCGCTCGCACTACTCCCTTCTCCTCTCCTCTCTTGCCAAGCAGTCAAAAATAATTCCTTAGCCTGCAGGGGCTGGCACATTCAGAGTAATATGCAGCTACTTTTATTTATTTATTTTTCCAGCTCCGCCTGGCACATTAGAGATAATATGCAGCTTCTTTTATTTGACTTTTCCAGTTCCGGCTACCGCATTTTAACAAGGGTTTTAGCAGATGTTTGTCAGACAGATAGCCCAGTCAGCCTAGACTGGGAGACTCTCGCAGCTCCCGAGCGGCACCCTGCGGCTCCGCCACACACAGGCAGTCAGCAGCGGCGTTCACCTCCACTCGACCCAGAACCAGCGATGCAGACTCTTCTCTCTCCACACGTTCTGCACCGCCTCCGTCTGGGTATGCCACCGGAGCTCTGCAGCCTCTCTACCCCTCCACCTCTCCGGTCGCTGCTCCAAAGCTCGTAACCCCGCCGCAGCTGCAACCCGTATGGGCATCCGGAATCCGGGCCGGCCGCGGATCAGCATCTGCGATGGCGGCAATGGCGGCAGGCAGCAGGAGGCAATGGCTGCAGGCATCAGTGCAGGTAACGGCAGGTAACGGCGCAGGTAACGGCTACAGTAGAGAAGGTAGCGGTGGCAATCGTCTCTAATCATCTCTAATCGTGAAAGCACCAAACAGCTATCACACTCTATAACTTTTGGTCAACCTAAAAGGACTACTACTACTGGTGTGCCGCTCGCAGCTGACAGCCTGACTCTGTGACTCTGCTCTTGCCTGCATTGACACTTGGGAGCCAACTCGGCGAAAGGGGTGCATATTGTTTTGGATTCACCGACGCTGACCTAACAGGGGCCTGGACTGCGAGACCCAGGGTTCAACGCAAGATCAACGAAGCGCACCTGGAGTCTCTTCCCGCCCCTTGCTCCTCCCGGTCACACCGCCCATAAACAGCTCGCGGCCCCCGCTTCGTGGGAGCCGCTCGCAGCTGACAGCCTGACTCTGTGACTCTGCTCTTGGCTGCATTGACACTTGGGAGCCAACTCGGCGAAAGGGGTGCATATTGTTTTGGATTCACCGACGCTGACCTAACAGGGGCCGGGACTGCGAGACCCAGAGGTTCCGCGCAGGATCAATGAAGCGCACCTGGAGTCTCTTCCCGCCCCTTACTCCTCCTTCTACAAAGACACGCCTCCAACGCTAAGCGGGATGCGTGCGGGACCCCGGACGAAGCCCGGACAAAGGGCGGACAGTCTTAGACAGTCTGAGACAGGCCGTGACTGGACTGGGCACGACATACTGCCCGTGCTGATAACAAGCTACCCGGCCAAAGTAAGATATTCTGTGCCTAGTTATGACCACACCGTGGTTCACTATTGTTCCCCTTTTTCTCACAGTGTTTAATCCAATTGTATGGTATAGATTTTGTGCTATAACTAACTTTATTTAGGATGCCAAAAAGGATTCCTGCCATTGCGGCAAACACTATGGATAACTATATGGTACACGTTGTATCTAAGATCAATAGTGAAAGAAGACAGTCACTAGGATTAAGTCAATCCCCCATTCTTCATCCCCTGAGCCCACCACCAAATTCCTCGTGGGTAGATATACCATCCCAGGATGTAGGAAACGAAGTCCCAGATACCGAGATACGTGATAGTGAGACCCTTAACCATAGTGTACTTCTAGAGTCTGACCAAGAATCAGATCACGATAACGACACCGAGTCTCAGGTTGATGATACAGTACAGGATTCCCCTATACAGGTGGACACACAGGCGGACACTGTAGTTGAAGATCCCCCTGTTCTTGTGCCTGTTACACGGGCGATTAGAAAATGTAGAAAAGCTCAGACAAATCGTGGAGGGTCTCGTCCAGGGAGAAAAAGGGCTGCATCGCCACCGAAAACTAGACACAAAAGTAGGGGGCAAAGGGATGACAGCGACAAACAAAATGTGGATGATGAGTTACTTAATAGGATAGCGGATATGATTGATTGTAAGCTTAAGGCATTTATTAAACCGGTGGTGGCTCTCCGCTGAAGTAAAGAAACTAGGTGCGGCCCAGAAAAAGATAGCGGATGAGGTGACAAACATATCAACCATAGTCACAAATCTAGCTAACACAACCAAAGAGTTTACCATGAGTGGGATAGAGGAAGGTGCAAATGAAGCACAGACCAATCCTCCTGAACACACACCAGCAATAGAACAAATTCATCTAATGACAAGAGAAGATCCGCCTCCAAAACCATCTGAATTGACCACATCAAGCACAGAAAAAGATTCATTACAATTTATAGAAGATGCTTCACCCTTAGTGTTGGTATTGGCAAATGTTCCCCCTCTGGTTACTGGCCAAATAGAATCCCCTACTTCATTGACAAGTAAGGCCCTGCATTGGTTGTCTGGTAATATGCAGATGGCCCCTTGGGGGAAACAACAGCTAGCAGGAGAGGTCAGGTTAGCCAGAAGGGTACCTTGGATAGGGCAAAATCCAAAAAAGTTTAACGGTGACTGTATAGTTTTAAATTTCACGAATTCAGCTGTACTACCTAATATCCTATCAAACATACTCCCCCTCAACGCAGGAGAGGCACTATTGTCCCACTTACTTTAGAATTGTTTGGCAAGAAACAGCGAAGTATGACTTACCCCAAGACAACCCATACCTTCACTAGGCAAGCACGGAATGGAACAACAAATGGATGGGGCATAGGTGCTTCAGTTAACAATTGTGGGTGTAGTTTAGAAAGGTGGAAAGGGCCACAACAGATTCACCAACATGAGTATCAATACCCTACCCACTTTAACAACCAGTACAACATCCCTATTTCCAACAGGTTTGACGCCTTCTATGGACAGGGAATGTTGGAAGGGGTTGAATGACTACCCGATACACTCTTTTTTCCTGTTCAGAGCAATTGTATACAACAAGGTGTAGGACTAGGGTATGAGGATAATACAATTGTGCTGCTCGGACCTAACTCCGAGATGACAGTTTCATCAGCCCAGATAAATAGACCTATTAATTTATTAAATATGCATAACCCTGTCTTTACTCAAGTAGACATAATACATATTTCTATGGAAGAACAGGTAGATAGATGTACAGGACCAACGCATGTTACCCCAATTGAAAAGGCTAATATAGACACAGATACCAAAACTCTGTGCTCATTTTCATCCTGTAATGAAAGTTTAATATCATGGAATATTGCAGGGCTTCTTGATAAATCTAGCGATATTGGTTGGTTGTCTTTAGTCAAACAACATGCGGTAATATGTCTCCAGGAAACATGGCTGGTGGAAAAAAATGTGCATATTGAGGGGTTTCAAAGCTTTTTCATCCCAGCAGAACCCTCAATTAGCGGTAGAGCTAAGGGGGGACTGGCAATCTATGTTAACTTAGCTCTTACATGCTTTAAAGCTGAGTATTATTCCGGAAATAGAAACATTCAGGTTTTAGAGCTAAAGAGGGGTAAAACTACTTTCACCCTAATTAATTTTTATAACGCAGTGAATCAGACAGGTGACTGTAATATACAGCCTTTATGCGATTTTTTGAGAGACAATGCTGGGACTTTGCCCCGCCAAATGCTGCTCGCATGTGATTTTAATACACACCCGTGTGGAAACCCCGGAGAGACTGTTATCGACCACTTGGGATGTAACAGCCTGGAAGGTTTCCACTTTGATCACTCGCGGCGTGGAACAGAATTAAACACGCTAATGAATGAAAATAATCTAATTACAGCAATGTCTACGGTGGCGGACCAAACTCTTTTTCCTATTCCTACGTTCAAAGGCCATGCAACTGGATCATATATAGACCACATTTTATTGTCTGCTGACCTCGCCAATACTGTTCTGGACTTCTACATCCAAATGAGCATTTATAGTGATCACAACCCTATATGTATCAAAATGGGTGGGGGAATCTTTGAACAGCGAAAGCCACAAGTGGATCGTGGGTCCATAAAAAGTATAAATGGAAACGTTGTTTAAAATGGTCAATGGTGAACTGTGAAAATCTGTATACTTCTATTAATAACCTGTGCAGTTCTGAACTCTCACTATGTATATCACCTGTATCATCATCGCAACAAATTTTGGCATCCTTTGAGGGTGTTGCCTTAACAGTAGGGTTGATGTTAATAGTGCCAGCTAAAGGGAATGCTAACAGTAATCCAAAATGGTTTGACAATGCCTGCTCCAAGGCCAGCCGTGAGCTTAAGACAGCACTGAAAACTAAACCCAGAGACCCGGTGCACATTAAGGTCATGCGTGCTAGGTACAAAAAGTCCCTTGCTACCCGAAAGAGAGAGGTAAAGAAAAGTGTTTGGGAGTCTCTCTTAGATCCCGAAACACTGAGAAATAGCGCCAAGTTTTGGGATATCATAAATAAACCCCTGTTTGATTATCCAAATAACTCTACCCAACTAAGCGCCAAGAAACCGTAGGGTGAACGCTGCGCTTTACAAATGTTTTAAATTCAAATTGAATTCTACCGTGGGTACTAATATCCCAGAGGAAGAGTGGGTTAACCATTTTAGTTCCATTTTTAAAAGCAATGAGTCACAGGCAGAATATACTTTGGTTAAACCTAAGGAGAATTCTTTGCTCTTCTCAATAAATGAGGTTGAAAAGGGAATTGAAGGGCTGACAAGTAACAAGGCCCCAGGACCGGATGGCCTCCCACCGGACCTTTTTAAATCCTGTATATCGCTATGGGCACCAGTCCTCACCGCCGTACTCAATGCGGCCGTGGCTTCCGGTTGCCCAAAGTCATGGGGGGTATCCACCATCGTACCCGTGTTCAAGAAAGGAGACCGTAATAGCCCCCTCTGCTACAGACCAATATCTCTAATTAATTCTGTTGTCAAAATAGTGGGGGGAGTAATTTTAAACAGATTAGTCGCATGGGCAGATGAAAATAAAGTGATATCCCCAATTCAATATGGATTCAGGCCCGGTCACTCTACGATTACCCAGTGTCTGAATTTGTACCTAATTATAGGGAAGTACACCAAGGCCCGTCAAGGTACAATTCACATGGCGTTCATGGATCTATCATCGGCTTTCGACTGTGTAAGCCGTAGAAAGCTCTGGGACGCGATGGTGAAAATGGGCGTAGAGCAGAACTTAATTAACTTGTTAGCAGATATGCATTCTGATACGAGAGCAAACGTCCGGTACACACAAGATTTAAATGTAACAAGAGACTTTGGAGTGTACCGGGGCATTCGACAAGGGTGCATTTTAGCCTCGTTCCTTTTTAATTTATATATAAATGATTTGGAAGAGCATCTTTTAAGTACAGGAGCAGACTACCCTTATATTGGACGAAAGGGACTGCCGGTTCTGCTTTATGCAGATGACGCAGTCCTTTTGTCCAGAACTGCTAACGGTCTTCAAACATTATTAAATTCCTTTTTTACATTCATGAAATCTCGAGATCTGAGCATAAACAACTCCAAATCTTTCGTAATGAAGGTTGGCCAAGGTAACAAAAAGCCAAACTGCCTAAACGTTAATGGGGTAATAATCCCAGTAACAAAAACATTCTCCTATCTCGGAGTCCTGTTCGACCATCAACTGAACTGGGGACCCTTAGTACAGAAAAAAGGGAGAGGTAACGAGGGCAAATGCAGCAATATTCGATTTTGCAAGAAAAATGGGCAATAGACCAGTGGCTGCATTACTCCAACTTTACCAGGCCAAGAGTGTTGCTACTGCATGTTATGGCAGTGAGATATGGGGATATGCCCCACTAGGAGCCCTGGAGATAGTTGAAAATAATTTTCTTAAACAGATACTAAAGGTTCCTAGGGGAACAGCAAATTTTTCCGTACACGAAGAGCTGGGTATGCCTTTCTATGTGATAAAATAGCAGTAAACTCTCTAGTATGTTGGCTAAACTGCTGGTTAAACAACGATGTACCTCTTACGCAGCTCATATTGAGGGAAGCGTTAACATGGGAAAATAGACTCAAGGTTCCTTGGATAAAGTATTTAAGTAACTGCTTCAATGAAATAGGGCGCCCCAAACTCTTTTTAACTCCAAAATCCATTACGAAACTGGATGTTATTCTTGTGAAGAAGGCTTTTATCACTTCCAAGTACTTAGTCAGGGAGGCTGGGGAAATAAGGAAAGGAAGTGTACGAAAGCATGTGCTACTAAAAGCAACTTTGCTCATGGAACCGTACCTGTCATGGCCGATGTCAAGCTATGATCGTTTCTTGTTGACAAGGTTCAGGCTGGACTTATTTCACTTACTTCTGGCTGTGCCTAAGGGATCCTACCGAGGACAAGTGTTGCCGGCTTGCGGCTGCGACGAAAAGTCTCTGCAAGACCTGGCACACTTTTTATTTTTTTGTCCATTCTATATTACACCACAGAGGTTATACTTAAAACCCTGTCTCTCAATTTAGACCAGCACTTTATTATCTTCAGATGCTAAGTTGTGATTGTACCTTATTTGTATGCAGTTTTTTAAAATCAGCACTCAAATTTAGGAAAAGTATGGAAGGATAATAGCGCTGGTAATAGATATATCTCCAGAAAAATACTAACCTTCTCATATCCTCAGAACATTCTCTTTTAACATTTTGAGTGTACATTCTGCCTGTAGCTTTCTGTAATCTATTTATTTTAAGCCGTTTTTAACTTCTCTATGTAAGTACGAGTCAATATATGTTTGGTGTGTAATGCTTTTATGGTTGTTATTTTAAATAACTGAATAAAGTTATTTGACTTGACTTGACTTGACTACTACCTGGTTCCCTAACACCAAAAACATTGACCTTGACACTCTTTGTGTTTCTGCTATGCTATCACTTCCAAGGCTAGACCCTAACTTGGATGTCAACGATCTCACCTCCCAATGCCTCTCAGGCCTTGCAGTCGAAATGTCGCTCCACTTTAAAACAAAATGAAAAGGCCTATTCCTTCAGCACCATGGTTTAATAAATCCCTTTATGAAGAAATGAAGAACCTGAGAATCCTGGAGAAACAATTGAGACAACTTTCATCCACCACTTTCTATTCTACGTTCAGCAAGATCAAATTACCACAAACACATCTTCCATGAAAAAGCTTCACACTTCAAAACCCTCCTTGACTCAGCCAAAAACAGACCCAAAAAACTATTCGACCTCATCAAAAATCAAACCTGATCTCCCCCAACCATCAAGCCTGACGATTCTCCAAATAAAGCAGCAGAATTTGCTATATTCTTTGATGAAAAAGTAAAATCACTCATCCTACCCCCCTAGGAGAGCGCAAATCCTTATTCATTTTGGAGAACTTTGACATCATCTCTGAAGATGCCCTCCTCAATGCATACCCGAAACTAAACCATTCCTTTGACCCCATCCCTAGTGACATTGCCATTGATTTCTACATCCACACTCTTTCTTATTGGACCAGTCTGGTTAACCTCTTCCTCAGCCAAGGTTCCCTTCCTCTTGCCCTTAAAACAGGACAGGTTACCCCACTTCTTAAAAAACGCTCCGCTGATGCGAACGACCTCAACAACTTCTGCCCAATCACTAACCTCCCTTTTCTTGGGAAAATCACAGAAATATGTTTATCAAAACACCTTTCCATTCATATTAAGGACAGAAATCTTCACAATTTCCAGTCTGGTTTCATTCAACACTGCAGCACTGAAACAGCCCTGCTGCAAGGGATCAACGATGCGCTGCGTATTCAGGGGTGTCTTGTCTTCTGATTCTTCTAGACCTTTCTGCAGCCTTTGACACTGTTAATAACAACACTCTCCTTAACACTTTTCAACAGAGAATGGGCTTGTAAGGCACTGGGCTTAAGTGGTTTGCCTCATTCCTCTCGGACAGATCCCAAATGATCAAAATAGCGAACAGTCTTTCGTCTTCATTGGTGGTAGGGCAAGGCGTCCCTAAAGGTTCTATCCTTGCACCCTCTTTGTTCATTCTCTATTTGGAACCTTTGGGAAATCTCCTAAGCAAATCTGGGATCTTTTATCATCTCTATGCAGATGGCACTCAAATCTACCTTACGGTGTGTTCCGCACACGATATCTCAATTCTCTTTTTTTTTTTTTTTTTTTTTTTTTTTTTTTTTTTCCTAGTGCTACTGGCCCTCCTGCTGGCTTTCCTCCTCCTCTTCCCTCTGGTCACCCTAGTCTGCTAGTGCTACTGGCCCTCCTGCTGGTTTTCCTCCTTCTCTTCCCTCTGGACATCCTAGTCTGCTAGTGCTACTGGCCCTCCTGCTGGTTTCCCTCCTCCCTTTCCCTCTGGTCATCCTAGTCTGCTAGTGCTTTTTTTTTTTTTTTTTTTTTTTTTTAAAATTTTTATTTCCATAATTTGCACAATTTACACATCATACAATTTATACATTACATATACTGCATTTCATATTATTTGCCTATAAGGTAAAGCATGGGAACACGAGAATGAAAAGCCAAACACCAAAAAAAATACAAAAACACAAAAGAATAGCCCTTAAACTTACTGAGACCCCATACTGTCTTTCCAACTAGTTATGGGTTCCCATATTTTTAATCCTCTCATTTTGCCCCTTATCCCTTTTCTGGAATAGATAGGCTTCTCCAAATTGTAGGCTGCTAACAAATTAGCCAACCAGGTTTGCATGGTGGGTGGATTTTTATCTAACCATGCTCTAGCTATAGTCAGTCTATAAACTGCAGCAGCCACAAAAATAAACTCTTTATGTGGTGTATTTCCAACCTGATCCAACCCCAACAATAATACTGATGGTGTAAGGGTTATACGTAACTTCAAAGTCCTATTTAAAAATCGTTCAACATTTTCAATCAGTGTGTACAGCTGTGGACAAGTAGCAAAGACATGTATTATATCCGCCTCAGGATGGTTGCACCTTGCACATGTAATGCCCGTGGTTCCTCCCCATTTAGCTATTCTAGCTGGGGTAAAGTATAAGAAATACAGAGTTTTAAAATGCTGTGATTGTAGAGGTGCCGAACATAAAACCATACGTGCAAGCTCAAGTGACTCTTGAAATAAATCCTTTGGACTACCCAGTTTAGCTGTCCATTTGTTGCTGAATTTCTCTATATCGGCTACTCTTCCTTTCACCAGGCATGCATACAGGCTCCTAATTGTACAATCTCCAGAGATTTGTATTTTCTCTAGAATTTCATTCCTCTGGAATCCTACAGGCCCTCCCTGTTTTCCACCCAAAAAGCTCCGAACCTGGAGATATTTAAAGAAGGATCTCCCATCAATGGCAAATTTCGACACTAAATCTGTGAACTGTAGCATCGCTTCACTCCCTCTGAGGTCCCCAATCTGACTAATTCCCCTTTCAGCCCAACCAGCCATTGTGCTATCTGCAAAAATTGCTGCGGGTAGTGACCTATTCTTGTACAATCTAACATATCTGTTAAACCTGCCGAGGCCTGATTTCTTTAAAAAAATATTCCAGATTCTAACGGCAGCACTTAGTGTTTTAAACCTGGTCCTTTTGTAGTACCCATATTCCATACAATTTAAAAAACAATTTTCAACTTCTTCACCCAGAACAGCCTTATAGATTTCTGTCGACATACTTGTAACTTTTTGTGTCTTACCCCCTCCCCCAATTAGCCCCTGCATATACTGTAGGGCAGCAGCAAGATAATATATCCTGAAATCAGGGACTCCCCACCCCCCTTCTTCTCTTGGGAGAACCATAAATCTATAAGCCCTTCTCGTCTTACCTTGCGCCCATATGAATTTATTCAAAATAATCTCTAATGAGTTAAACCACTTATTCTCAAAGAGAAGGGGAATGGCTCTAAAAAAATAGAGGAACTTAGGAAGAATTAACATTTTGATAACATTTGTGGTTCCTACAAGAGACAGATGTAAATTATTAAGTCTTTCCAAATCATTTTTGACTTTTGCCAATAGGGGGGCGATGTTACTTCCCACAACGTTATCAATATCTGCCGAAATAGCCACCCCTAAATATACTGCAGAAGTAACCACACGCGGATCATTACAATTAGAATATCCATTTTCTACAATCTGGGTCTTTGCTTTATTAAGACTATACCCAGAAATTTGCCCAAATAGCTCCGCTTCCTGTTCAACTTGACCAATTGCCATATGGGGGTCAGAGGTGAGAATTGCCACATCGTCGGCATAGGCTAGGGATTTGACAACGCAGCCATTTGCTCTAACTGGCGTAATCAAAGGATTGTCTTCTAATCTACGGAGCAGCGGTTCTAAATACAGGGCAAATAGGAGTGGAGATGAAGGGCACCCCTGTCTTGTCCCCCTTCCTATAGTGACATCTGCTGAATATCCTCGATTCACTCTGATTCTGACTATTGGATCAATATATAACCCCTGTATAGCCCTAATAAAACCCTCACCTATCCCCGACCACCTCAAAGTTTGCCATAAATACCTCCATGTGACCCTATCAAATGCCTTCTCGGCGTCTAAGAATAGTGCTGCCATCGGGTCTCCCAGTCCACCTGCAGCATCAAACATAGTTAGAACCGTCCTGATGTGCTGCGTTGTCCCTTTTCCCGGTATAAATCCATGTTGGACGGGGCTTACCAAACTCTCAATAACCCCTGATAGCCTTGTAGCTAATATTTTAGAGTAGACCTTGACGTCAGCATTCATTAATGTGATCGGTCTGTAAGATCCAGTATTTGTTGGATCTTTCCCTTTTTTAAGAATTACAATAACATCTGCCCCTCCCCAGGACGGGGGAGACCCATCTCCTTTTTGTGCTGAAATCATAATATTAAACATATCGCTACATAACACATCCTTAAATACTTTGTAAAACTCCACAGGGATCAAGTCCGGCCCTGCGGCTTTGCCTGATGGCAGGCTATTCAGTGCTGTATTAAACTCATCTAATTGTATTGCCATCTCAAGTTCTTCTCTTCCATTTTCAGACAATTTACAGGACTCAACTCCCCTTAAGTATCTCTCAATATCTGCAAAGCTCTCTTCCTTCTCTGGAGTATATAGGGATGCGTAGTACTCCCTAAAGACCTCTCTTACTTGTTCTGTCTCGCTTACCAAATTGCCCTGTTTATCCTTAATTTCTTTAATATCAAAAGTAGCAAGTCTCTGTCTTGTGCGAACCGCCAATATATGCCCTACCTTCTCGCTTAATTCATATGCGCTCTCCTTTTTAGCCAAATAATTACTTGCCTCCTTCTCTGCAATCCACTCTACTGCTTCTGCTTTCACAGCTATAATCCTATACAGATGTGGCTCTACTGGAGCGTTCTGTATTAAGGCTATAGCAAGATCTTCTTCCTCTTTTATCAATCTCACTCTCACCTCCTCCAATCTCGCTTTCTCCTTTTTTTGTTTTGTTAATACATAACTAACTGTCTCCCCCCTTACTCCCGCCTTGAAAGCGTCCCAAACGATACCTAAGCTGGCAGATCCCCTATTAATTTCCCAATAGAATTTTATCCATTTTTCCATATGACTTCTATATGCGTCATCTGTTAGTAAAGATCTTTCAAATGTCCATTGTGTTCTCATTTTCTGACCCTGTCCTAATTTAATAGTTATAATCAATGGACTATGATCAGATATTATCCGAGGTTGTTTCTCAATTTGGACATCCTGAAATATTGTCCTAGAAATTAAAAAGTAATCCAGCCTAACCAAAGACCTATGCGGGGCCGAAAAATATGTGCTACCATCTACCTGTTGTTGTGAATTAATCCAAGGGTCTACCAGGGAATTATGTGTCACCAAATCTACTAGAGCCTTGTATACTTTCTTCTTCCTCCCCCCATAGTATCCACCCGTCTGCAAGCTAGAACCATCCGGAACATGTATGTTTAAATCTCCGCAACACACTATTGGCTCTGGCCATTGAGCTAATTCAATATCTAGATATTGTAAAACATCAGGGTCATCCTCGGTAGAACCATATATTGACGTCAGTGTAAAAGTCTTTCCTTTAAAACAAATTTCAAGTATGACCCATCTTCCCCACTGATCTTCTTTCTTTCTTTTAACTGTTATCTCCCTAGTCTTTCCCAAAACCGCTACTCCTCTTGTTTTTGTCCCTTGTTTAGTATTAGCCAATAGCCTGTAGCCAAGCTGTTCCATTAAATAACCTCTTGTACCTTCAATATGTGTCTCTTGTAAGCACACCAAGTCCAATCTCAAGGATTTTAGCAGTGCTGCCACCCTCAACCTCTTATTAAGACAATTAAGACCACAAACGTTAATTGAGGCAATTCTACACGTCATCATACTTCCACATTTTCCTTATATGAAAAACTAACTTTTTTATATACCACATACTCTGGTATCTGTATGATGTGTAATCGTGCTGAGTCAAACATTGTATATCGTGCAACAGTACTTCTTTCCCCCCCCCCCCCTCCCGCCCCCCCTCCCCACGGTTCCCACCCTGGTCTCCCCCCCCCCCTCCACAGGCAAATAGGTCAACAGACCTATGTGTGGCCGCTTTTGAATTGCGTCAGTCGCTTCCCCTCTCAGCCTAATCTCTCCACTTAACTGAGTCCATGGTTCCCCTTATTGTTTATCCAATCTGTACTTATATTATGATCCCAACTATCATATCCTAGTCATCAGCTTAAGCCCCCTTCCTGTTCTTCAACTCTTCAATGAACTGCTGGGCTTTAATTTCGGAAATAAACACTCTAGTTTTCCCCTTTGTTACAACTTTCAGTTTAGCAGGAAAAAGGAGGTATGCCTCTGACCCTAATGCCTGAAATGGTGCGATCAGCTGCCTGAGCCGCCACCTCCTCTCTACCGTGACATGACAAAAATCAGGCCTAGCAAAAAATGTGGTACCCTCAAATACCCTCTTACTGTCTGGTCTAGCTTTGGCAATAATCTCTTCTCTCAGCAGGTAATTACCTACATTTACCAAGATCGCTCTGGGATAAGAGCCCTGTCCATCTTTCCTGGCCCCCTGTTTTAATGTAAAAGGATATCTATGCGCACGCTGTACCTCTTTATCCCACTGCCAATCTGACTCTGGAAAAGACCCTTTTAACAAGTTCACAACAAACCGCCTTGTGTCCTGCCCCTCAATCCCTTCTGCCACACCCAAAAGTCTAATGTTATTTCTTCTTTGACGATTTTCAAAATCTTCCAACTTCCATTGGAAGTCCTCCGTAAGTTTTTCTTGATCTGATTTAAAAGATTTGAAATCGCCCATCTCATCTTCCAGCTTGCCTGTCCGCTCTTCAGCCTCTGTTACTCTTTCAGCTAGTTCATCGTAGAGCTTGTTCATTTTCCTCATTGTATTTTGTATTTTTTTAGCGTCCTGTCTTGCTCTACGGCTTTCTGCCCTGGCCTCCGCTTGCATCTGCTTGAGGGTATTAAACAGAAGTTCAGCTGGGAACTGATGGGATGTATCAGAGCCTACTGAGGTAGGACCTGGGTTATTATCATCTACCTCCTGGTACGCATGTGATGTCGCTGAGTAATCCCATAGTAACTTCTTCTGGGCCTCCTCAAACCCCCCTGCGAGCTGCCTAGATAATTGTAAGGACTTCCTTCTAAGGGTGGTATCCTTATCAATGCTTAAGTCTGAGTCTGAATCTGAATGTTCACCCTCCTCCGAGCTGCCAGTGTTTGTTTGATCAGTGTCTGTCTCCTCATTCACTGAGAAAAAACAATCTCCCTCTGCCGATCCACCTTCAAGCTTGCCATCGCCCTCACCAACATCATTTTTACTTGTCAGGCTGAGAGAGCTTCCCCATGTTTTCAATGGCTCTAAACTTGCTGACTTCATTTCATTTTCCATGACCAACAGAGCACCTAACATATCAGCATTACCAAACTCAGTCATGGGCCTGCCTTGACTTTCTTTGTTTCCCATGTATTCTCCAGACTCAGCCTCAATCTCATTAACAATTCCAGCGTTATTACCTTCTGGCTGCATTTTTCCTTCTCCAGCCTCAGTAACACTTCCTTCGATTTGCTGCAGCTTCTCTGGACGCATTTGCCCCTCTATCGCTCTCGGTCTCGGTCTCACTGCTGTGTCGTTAACGCTGGCTTCCTCACCGAGCTCTACCTCTCCGCCATGATCACGATTCGAGCGTTGCCTAGCAACCCCTGCCGTAGCATCGGCTGCGTCCTCGAGGACGCTCTCCTGAGCGCCCGATTTCCCATTGTTTCCCTCGGGTCCCGTGAGTCTGTTAGTTCCGCTGCTGCCAGCACTCCCCCGTCTTCCTCCCGGAGCCTGCACACCGTCCGTGCGTTGGAGGGATCTCGGTGAGAAAGCTTCAGTCACGGTAGGCTGCCGCAACAATGTATCCTTAACTTTCCCCTTTTCTTGTTGCCTGCCGGGTTTAAT
The DNA here is from genome assembly GCF_964263255.1 of Lissotriton vulgaris. Taxonomy (NCBI): domain Eukaryota; kingdom Metazoa; phylum Chordata; class Amphibia; order Caudata; family Salamandridae; genus Lissotriton; species Lissotriton vulgaris. Next base: position 1,846,026,082 of record NC_141685.1, read on the forward strand.
GATGTTGCTTGCGCGTAGAGTGGGCTCATCAGAGCTGCTGCATTTCAGATCGGGTTTCTTTTTTCCTCCGATCGACCCCCCTGTCTTGGGGATAGCACCCAGGTTGGCGCCTAGATTGCGCAAAGCTTTACTCATCCCAGTTGTGTTTACTGTTGGATCACTCGGTCCGCTCGGTGTCTTCCTGTCTTTTTTATCTTTTTCCCTCTGCAGCTCTAGCTTCTCTTGTCTTTCACTTTTCGTCATTTTTGGAGGAGGCATTGAAGACTCCTGCACTTGAACTTCAGCCTGTTGTGCGAGGTTTTTCCTTTTGATCCTTAGCGTGAATGTGCTCATCAAAGTTTTGGCGCTTTCCTTCAGATAGTTGAAAACTTGATAACAGCGATAAAGTTGCTTAGCTACTACCCCTGAGTAGCTTAAATTAAATAGCTCTGATTCATCCTGTACCAGCCATGTAAGTGCCATTCGAAGGAGACTAGAAAAACCATGGAATTTCAGCTGTGCATACTGCTACTCTTCCTTAGGCTGGAGAGAGGAAGAGTGCGACTGCTCACAGCAATCCAGTGTCGGCCATCTTGCCTTCTCCTAGTCTGCTAGTGCTCTCTCAATTCTCAACTCTATTCAAAACTTGATGTTCGCTCATCAGCTCATTCTGAATCTTTCCAAAACTGAATTCCTCCTCCTATTTACCTTAATCTCTCCTCCTGCTGTTCAATCTTGGATGGGTCAGCTGAATTTACTCAACAATAAACCTATTGTTGACAGCACAAAATCCCTTGGTGTTCTACTTGACAAAAGGCTCAATCTACCCTCCCACATCAATTCCATTGAAAAGATTGTACAATACCAACTGCGCCTTCTCTGGGGGATTCGATGTTTCTTTCTGGAGCAAGACCTAAAACAATGGTACAATCTCTGGTCCTCTCTAGATTGGACTATTGCAACTCTCTTCTTGCTGGCCTCCCCAAATCCCACCTTCCCCCTCTTAAATCCGTTCTCCATTCAGCGACTCGTTTTCTATCTGAGACCAAAAAAAGCTTCGCATCGAGGCAAGATCAATCTACAAGACTGCCTGTATCGCCCACAAAGCCTTGCACACTTCCTCCAATCGATATCTGGCTAATAAACTGAAAATCTCCGGAGGCTCTAGATGGTATCGTAATACGGACAATTTACTGCTTGAGCCACCCACCTTCAAAAGGGAACGATCAATGGCTCAATCCTTCTCAGGCAATGCAGTGAGAATCTGGAACTCGCTCCCTCCATTACTCCGTACCACCACCTCTACCTGGACCTTCAAAACTGACCTCAAATCTCTTCTCTTCCAAAGACGCTTCCAGAACTAATACACCCCTTTTCATGTCTCTCAAGGAAGTTCTTTCATTATTGTAAATTTGTAATCTATACCTGTTCAATCTTCATCCTATTGTGTTTTTGAGTGACTACTATCTTTTGCTTTAGTTTAGCTTTTCTTGTTTCTCATTTGTTTCTGTAATGTGTACATCTGTAATATTCTCCTCATGTAACATACTTAGTTCTATTGTGACGCGTCTGACACCTTTGGGTAAAGTCTCCTCAATACAAAAATGCATTAAATAAAAAAATAATTAAAAAAAACTTTTTAGAGGTTGCAGGCTGAACACCATCTCCTTTGTGGGAGAATGGCATGGAACAAGGATTTGGTGAAGAGTTCTGAGAGGGAATATTGGAGGAAGTGTGAGCAGGAAAAGATGGATAAGAGAAAGTGGAACGTTGATTCTAAGAAGTAGCTTAGTTTTAGCTTAGTTTATTAAATAAGCACTGTTAATTAAAACCATTGCGGTAAAATGTCATCATAGCGCTGTTACCACGTTAAAAGCAGAAACAAAGAAAACCATCAAATTTAAGTTCATATACATACTACTGACGAGGCAGTTTTGTAGTTACTATTATAATCATGTGACAGGTTTCCAGAGCCATGGATAAAATAATTTGGTACAAGGATACTAGGACAGCGGGCGAAAAAAGTCTGTGATAAGTTTTTTGGGGAGGCGGGAACTGGAAGGGCGGGGAAGAAGTAAAGGTGAGGATCAGAGACTGGGTCAGAATCTGGACTCTTGTGGGAGCCAGACTATTATCAAAATTTATGGAGCCAAAGAAATTCGTAAAACATTTTAGAACTGTAATCATAATGGCTGATGTGAGGATTCTGAATCTTGGCAGAACGATTGGGGCAACGGAAGCAATCGCATTTGGTAGCAAGTAATATTCTGAGTATGTGAAGAAACACCCTTCTGAGGGGCTGTCAGTTGTCAAGACTGGCACTGGTGATAATAATGTCAGAGTTAGTGCGAAAGGAGTTTGCAAGAAACTTGGCTACCTGACAGATTATATCTAGTAGTTGTTTCTGTTTGAATATTCCATATTATTTCTTGCTATTGTTCTCATGTTCTTCCTCACTTTAGTTCTTCTGTATGTGCTTTCTGTTTGTGTAAAAAGGGAAGATGTGTGGTGTTCCACTCAGCCTCATGCATTGCCAACCAACACCATCATGATGTACTATTGTCTGACCTAGGTCTTCTTTAATTCACATAAGCATTGTCATCCCTTTTCTAGGACATGACATACCTGTGCATCTTTAAAACAAAGAAAGCCTCATCCCACAAGTACTCCTACATGTTGTTGATCTATGCAGTGCTGAGAGACTTTTTGTATGATATCTGAGAAACAAGGGCAACCCTACTCATATGGAACCAAAACAACAGAACAAAACAACAACAAAACAACAGTTCATGTGGACATTGCACTGAACTGAACTGAACCACACTAGTGGAACTCCATAGCAACATGTCCCTCTCCATCGAGGCCCTGCGTTCACATCTACATGCACGCCACTCTTGCCTAAAAACATGCAGCACATTCTTACAGCTGGATGCTTTGTTCCTTTACGTAGCTGAGTGACATCGCTCCTGCACTTTCATGGTGAAGTTACTAACAGCCGTCTCTCAAGACAAGCTCAGTTATTACCTCTTGGCAAGGTTGCTTCCGCCGGCCCGCACGCAGATCGGTTGGACAGATCAATGTGTCATCTCAACTATCAGAACCTTGAAACGCCTGATAATATTGTGTCTGCCTTGCAAGGGTTAAAAAAACTTTGTAATTCTGAAGTGAGTCACTCTCATTCCATAAAGGTAACCACTTCATTTTTTCACAGCTGTCCCGTCTCCACCTAACAAGTATCCATGTGGTTAGCAATATAGGAACCATCTCTTCATGCCTTGGTGCAAAACAATTGTGATACCACACCCCAGTTTTTATGGAAACCTTCTTCCTTTTCCAGGGTAAGTTCCTGAGATGTTTATCCCCGACGTATAATTTTTTGATTGACCATAGTTGGTATTAATCACCTGATTCCCGCCTTTTTTCAGTACTCAGTTTTCCTATGTGAGTATATACTCTCTTTTCACTTATTTGGCATGCACATCACCAACCCTAGTAATTGGTTTTTAATTTTTTTTAATCAGGTATGCCTCACACCGTACTTTATCTGGTCAAAAATGTATTTTTAAAGGTATTTTTATTGACTCCTATTGAGTGAGCTACCATTATTTATTTCAGGTGCCCAGTATATCTTTGTATGTCAGGGATCAAAACGCCATCAACTAAGATTCATAGAGAACCATTCTTCAGCCTACCTGGTTGAAAGGAGGCACTTGAAATGTATCATGCAATAATTTATGATCGTTGTTATGTTTAAAGATTCATGAAATTTATTTTGTTGGTTATTTCTTCACTTGGGACACTGAGCACAGTTTATATGATATAGAATACAGTCATTATTTTTGTTTCAAAATAAGTGTTTGGTTGTGCTTATTATTGGTGGTATTAAGGTTCTCTCTTGGCATTCTATATCTGTGTTTATTTTGCCATTGTGCCTACAAAAATATTATTTACTATTGCATTGTCCACATGAACCTTTGTTTTTCAAGAGAGCCTTCTTGATACATGAGGGTCTATTCAGAATCTTTCTAATTGTCCAGATTGAAGAAACAGATATGTACAAGAACTCAGCAATCATAATTTTACATTTCCAACTTACATTGTCATCAAATTTTCTCCTGGTCTCTTGTAGTAGATGCTCAATTTCATCATCTGCTTCATCGCCTGGGAGTCCAGCCGGCAGAACTGGGTGTCTTGGTGAAGTGTCTCTGAGGCTCTTTGATGGTGAATTTCCCTTTGAGTGATTGGAAGTATTGATGCTGCTAGTATTCTGGTTATCAATGGGAACCACGTTTAAAATATTGTTGGAGGCCCCACTTCCCATTTCTGGTTAAAAAAAAGAAAATAGATTTTTTTTTCTTACCTTCATTGAGTTTTCAAAACATTTCAATATGAACAAAACAATCCTACAGTCACAGAACAACGTTGTAGAAGTCTGCCACCATGGTTTTGGCAGACAAAGGTTTGCATGAGAGTGAAATGTTCATGGTATAGGATATCTCCACAGGGAAAGAATTGCATTTAGTTGGATGTTCGGTGCTGTAATAGGTTCTACAGCAGGGTGGTCATTGGTTAACTTATTTTTTCATGATAGGATGAAGCGGTCCTCTTCACTTAAAGTTCATTCCATTACCGGCCTATAACTCTTTGTTACAAAGGCCCAATGAATGGCCCCACATTTTTACAAAGTGCATAGAAAAACTATGGTTTACTAGGTGTTATTAGATGACCTTGCATGTCAGATAGCCCATTCTGAGAGATGTGCCAAATCTCAACTTGCCTTCATTCTATCATTCTTTGGGTTATAACCAGTTTGAGAACGAGAAACAACATATTTTCCCTCATCGCTTAACTTTTGAGTCCTTTATGGAATAATGTGTTTCTGCTTCCAGAATACCTTGAAAATTACAAGCAATCTTGGTTGCATAGTTCCTGATCAGCTGACAGGGCCAAGTTGTTTTTGAACATTATCTTGGTTCGCCCAAACCACATTCCACCAGTTAAGAAGCTGTTATTCAACCTACATAACCTCAGGAACATAGATCACCAAGGACTCTCAGGAGCCATATGCACTGTATTACCCTAAATTTGACACCAATTTGTCTTCCCTCATGGAGTCAAATGAATTTATGTCTGGTCACCTCAATCTATGGGACCCAGGTCTTTGTGTCAACAATGCATAAGCTTCAAGGGATTTGATAGATGTGAATAATAACCTGTAAAGATTGCACATATCTCTGTACATGCAGCATGCCTCAAAAAAGTGAAGTTACATTGATGTCTACTTTGCAGGGCACACCGTCATCTGGAATGACTCGTGGTGGCCATCAGAACTCAGACCCACCCCCCCACCAAAACACCATGACTGCAACCTCTGTATCATCCTTGACAGCGATTTCTCCATGAAATATCAGGTTAACGCTCTCTCCTCAGCCTGTTTCCACACTCTCAGCAAAATCCTCATGTGGCTCCCCATCAGAACCAGGAATATGGTAACGCAGACCCTCATCATCAGCCGACTGGACTATGGCAATGCACTCTATGCAGGCACCACTACCCAACCAATTCAAAAACTCCAGAAGATACAGAGCACAGCCGTCAGACGGAAACTCAACCTGCCTAAGAGAATACACATCACCCAACACCTGAAAGACCTCCACTTGTTCCTGGTCCAGAAGAGAGGCCCTTTCAAGGTCCTGACCCACGCCTACAAAGGCCTCCACAACCAGGAACCTACCTACATGAACAACCGCCTGCACTTCCACACCTGCCCCCAAGAACCTTAGCTCCACACACCTCACCCAGATACCTCGCCAGCGCTGCTGAAGCGCCGTAGGACTCTCCTTCGCCCATCTTGCAGCAAAATCCTAGAACACCCTCCCCCTCCACCTCCGCACCACATCCTCATGGACCGACTTCAGGTAGGTGCTCAAGACCTGGCTATTCGACTGAGATCTGCAACACGTGCCTTGATACTCTCACGGGTGACAAGCCGTGCTCTATAGTGATGATGTCTGAGTGTGCATGTATTTTGTTTTTTTTGTATGAGTGCATGGGATTTTATGTGTGCTTGTTTTCTGTCAATGTGCTTGTGTGTGTGTGTCAGTGCGCATATGAGAGTGTTTGTTCACATTTGTGTGTGCTTGTGCATGTCTGGGCCTGTGATGGTGTCTGCACGCTGGATTTGTTATTCTCTGGAGGCCGTTGTCCTGGATATTGTCTTTAACTGCCAGATGCCTGACCTTAGGATGGCCACCAGTATAGCAGTGTACAGTACAGTCCCCTGCCTGACCCCAAGATGGCTTCCATAGTGGCCCCCTACACGCTGTTTTACTTCTCTGGGACAAAAATTGGCCATTGACCAGACCTTGACCCTATCCCCTAACCTGCCTACACATCAGGACTTGGAACCTGCGGAACTGACCATGTCATGAGTGATGTAATATGTGACGTCATCAGCAGTGCATTGCAGGCGCGCAAGTTATAATTAGCTCAACTAACTTTAACGGGCGAATTTCTCTGGTTTTATATGAGTCAAATGTCCAACTAACTATAACGCCCCTGAAACCTAAGTTTTTTTTAGTGAATTTCAAACGTTTTTTAAATGCTAATTCCTAACTATAACGGCTGTAAAACCTATGGTTTTTTCAGTGAATTTCAAAAGTTTTATAAATGTTGATTTCATATTTTAATATGTAGAAAACATATTTTTTCTATTTTTTTAAATAATATTTTGGAACTCTACTATCCTTTATTTTTACTTTAAAAATTATGTAATGTTTTATATCTTCAAAAAAAATATGTATATCATTTTTTTGTTGTTGTTGAGAAAACTAGAGTCCCGTAATGGTAGTGTATCAAGCTCCTTCAGCATGCGAATCCTATCCGCCATATTGCTAAATTCGTAAATGATGCACATTTCGTATCCAACGGGTTTGTGGCACAGTGTCCCGCGTAACAACATATACGTATGAGGTCGCGCCAGCTGCTACTTTGGTATGCGACGGGTACGCAGTATCAAGCGGCGCGTTACGTCATGTATGTATGGGGTCAGACGGACATCTTTCTGCTACTAACTGACACAAAACCAGATATGTTGTTATTGACCGAAACCTGGCTCACCCCGGATTCTTTACCGGACATTTTAGCTGCTTTACCAGCAGACTATTATATTCTATCAGCAATACGTCCGGGAGGGAAAACTGGGGGAGGAGTGGCCATCATTGTTAGTAAAAAACATCAGCTTAGACAATTATCATCTTTATCTCTGCCCAATACAGAAAATATAGTTGCTAAATTAGACACTCCTAATGGAACACTTGTATTGGTGCTACTGTATCGTCCACCTCAAACTATGGCCACATTTCCTTCAATTCTAGCTGAGCAATTGGCTCTGCGGGTTACAAACCACTCCAAACTACTTTTGGTTGGGGACTTGAATTTTTGCTTTGATAACACATTGTTAGATCCTCAAGCAGCAGAGATGAAGGACCTTTTTAATGACATTAACTTGACACAACACATTTACACCGAGACTCATCAGAATGGTCATAGTCTCGATCAAATCTGGTCCTCGAACTTACCAGTATATTCTATTGTTATAAAACCTTGTAGCTGGTCTGACCACTCTAGCATAAGTTTCTCTTTTCATTTAGATAAAACTATTCAATTTAAGCTGCAAACCAGTATGACCACTCGAAAATGGACTTCCATGGATATGTCAGCTTTTTTAAACTTTTTAAATACTTCCCTTCCCCTACAGAGTACTAATGTGGAGGTAGCTGACCTCAGGTTTAAAGAATGGCTAACTACAGCCATTAATATGTATGCCCCTTCTACCCGTCTTTGTAGCTCCAGAAGCTCGGACGCACACAAATGGTTCACACCTGAGCTAAAAAAATTAAAATTGGAAGTGAGGCAACAGGAAAGAATATGGCGATCTAAATATTGCCCACAAGCTAGGGCTACCTACTGCTTAGCTAGGAAAGCATACCAAAACATTTTACATAATCATAAGACTGCTTATTTCTCAACAAAAATTCTAAATTCTACCAACAAGTCGAAAGAAATTTTCAGAATTGTGAACAAATTATGTAATGACGACAGAACCTCTCCTCCGGTAGTCCCCTCACAACTACTCTGTAAATCCTTGAATGACTTTTTCAGTGAAAAGATACTATTGATTAAACAGAATATATCCATACTTCCAGTCTGCGCCCCTGTGGATGATATTTTTTTTAATCCTTCAACACTACATTCTTTTCCTCCCATTGACTTAAAAGTTTTTTTAGACTTATTGACCAGAGTCAAATCAGGATCTCCCATGGATGTCTGCCCCCCTCAAATCATGAGGGAAATTGGCCGGGCCATCCCTAACAGCATGATACCATTGCTTAACAATTCCCTTACATCCGGGACAGTTCCCAGCAGTTTCAAGCAGGCCTTGTTGATCCCCCTCACTAAGAAACCTGGCATTGACCCTCTTGACCTCACTAATTATCGGCCTATATCCCTTCTGCCCTATCTATCCAAGATTTTCGAGGCTCAGGTAACCAACAGCCTTTCAAACTTTGTTGAAGATTCTGGCTATTTACAACCTAACCAAGCAGGATTCCGGCCTGGTCATTCTACTGAGGCAGTAATATTGGCCGTTCAGAACACCTTGAGGTCCAACGCCGACAAAAATCTACACCAAGCTTTGGTGCTTCTTGATCTGTCCGCAGCATTCGACACGGTTGACTATTCCATTCTGGTCAACCGTGTCGAACAGGCCGGCCTTAGAGATTGTGCCTTGGCCTGGCTGAAATCGTTCATATCTGAACGCACCCAGTCTGTCCGGCTAGGGTCTTTTACAGCTCCTAAAATTAATTCTTTTTGTGGGGTCCCTCAAGGCTCTTCCTTGTCTCCTTTACTATTTAATTTATATATGCGGCCCCTTTTGTTTTCTTTAAGAGAGCACAAAGTCACTGTATACAACTATGCAGATGACTTGCAGTTAGTTTTTGTACTAAATTCACTTAATGCTGTAGAGGATTTTCAGGCAACTATGACCTTAATTCAGAGCTGGATGTCTTTAAATCACCTCAAATTAAACCCGGGGAAAACTGAACTGATTTTGCCCGGGAAGAGTGAAATTAGTTGGAGCCCTCACTTCTGGCCTTCTGACATGGGTCTCCCCCCAAAAAAATCTCAAACAGTAAAAAGTTTGGGAGTGACCATCAATGAGGACCTTGCCTTAAAATCCCAGATTGGAACTGTTGTTTCTTCTGGATTTTTTCAATTAAGAAAAATTGCACACCTCCTTACCCACTCTGCCCTGATTCAGGTAGTCACGGCCCTAGTCCTTTCCCACATTGATTTCTCAAACAGTCTCTACCTGGGCCTACCTGTAGGTCAACTTAGAAGACTGCAATACCTGCAGAATCAAGCTGCTAGATTGATCTGTAAAGTACCTAAGTGGGAATCGATTAAATTAGGGCTAGAGAATTTGCATTGGCTACCTGTGGCTCAGAGAGCCGCATTCAAAGCCTGGTGCATCATTTTTAAGGCTTTGCAAGCCAAGGGCCCCCTGTTCATCAGGCAATTGATTGGGAGATACATCCCCTCACGTAGCTTGAGATCAGCCCACAAAGATCTACTTGAGGTACCCCGGTTTAAGAAAAAGCGACAGGGAGGCAGCTGTTTTCACTTTTTAGCAGCCTCCTTGTGGAATTCTTTACCTTTGACCCTTAGACAGAGCAAGGATCTCCTTGCCTTTAGAAAGGCATTTAAGACCTACCTTTTTACACAGGCCTATTTGAAATAGTGACTCTTGCTGGTATCTCTTTTGTTATGTTTTTTTATCTCTCTTCAGCGCCAAGAAGCTCTTGGGCGTATGTGCGCTCTATAAATTTTAAATAACATAACATAACATAACATAACATAACATGGGGTCGCCCCCGCTGTGCGTTGCGTATGCAACGAGTGCACGCTGCCAGGCCCTGTGTTATGTCATAGACGTATGGTGTCGTCCGGGTACGCCATTCCCTCATATTGTTTTTTATGTCTCAAAACTATATCTAAATAACTTTAAAGTGTATATGAGAGCAAGCGATAATCTAAAATATTTTAAACATTTATATATTTCTAACTGTAATAAACGTATATTATAGTAAATATATGTTCTCAAAATCACATCAGGTGCGGTCTCTTTGCACGCATGTGACCTTAAAGAAAAGCATTTGATTAGTTCATAATATTTCCCATTGTAGCAGTTTGAGAACGCCACCCATTTTAGTCATTCTCTCTACAGCATTTGATGAGACACACCTCTGCTTAGAGAGTTTTTTGAAAACTTTTTGCTATGTACACATATCTTACACTACACACAACATGCAACCATCATCTTCATCAATATTCATGGTCTGTAAAGTAGCCTTCCACCTGTGATAGTCATGCACCTAAAAGTTACATAACCAAAGTGTTCCCCTCTGCCAGAGGTAACATGGTTGCATACGCTGGCCACAGCACATGTAATGTGGTACGGCCCAGGGGCAGTATCATACATAGATAATGAACACACAGACACAGATAATTAGTGGAAGTGGGTACAGACACGGACACTCGACTCCTTTTTATTACCAGGGTCACATATCCAGTGATATCTGTGCTGGATGCGTGTGGGGTGAGTGTAAACCAGCCCTCAGGGAATGGTTCCTGCTAGCATCAACTACAACAGTAATCATTGGATCACACACAGAAAATTCAATAATAAAAAGGTCAATAGTTTGTGCTGCAGTAAGATAGGGACAGTAGATGTGAAATAATACAGTAAAAATTCTATCGTAAAAGAACCACAACTTGTGGTATACTGAGACACAGGCAATAGATCTGAAATAATACACAAAAAGATTGTATCATAAAGGGTCCATCAGTTCTAGTGCACTCAGATAGTCACATCAAAAGCATTCAGCATGTGCACAGCCAGCGATGATGCGTGCTGCGGGCAGCCCCCCCCAGAAAAAAACCCAAATACAGTACATTTTAAGAAATAAAATGATACGAGAACTACAAAAATCCAATCTGGAAAACGATAGATTATGCATTTGCTGTTTTGGAAAGTGTGATAAGGTTTTTCCTACTCTTCCTTCTTTCCACCCTGTCTTCTTGTCATGTTCAGCCTAGGAATACTTAGAATGTTCATTGATGTAACGGGATGTGGTGTGACTGATCTGGGACAGTTGACTCCTGGCTGAGTGCAATGATACAGCTCCTGGTGGGGCCTTCATACCATCTTTCATCTTGGCCTACCTACTACCCTGACCTACCTAATTACCACCTTTGTACTTCAACCTGAATAATGATTCTCACTTGGAACAACTACCTGGACTCCTGTGAGGTGTTTACTTTCTACATTTTGGCGACGATCTGGTCTTTGAACTCTTGGAAACTTACTATATGATTGAACTATAAACCTGCTTCATCTTCAAGGAATGCTTCTCTGCAATTATCTGAATTAATAATTCAGCAACTTTAAAGAAACCCAAGCTTTATTGGATTATGAACCTGTATGTTTTCTACTTCTTATTCTGACTACGATGCATAGTTTATTTCTGCAACTGATGAACCTACATAATATACAGTAATTTCAGGGATTCACCAGTTACTACTTCAGAACTCAGCAGCCCCAGTCCCACCAGTGACCGTTACAGTCTGGTCAGCCACAACTCGGGCATGCCAGAGTTCACTCTACAACCTTTGTGAGATGACTTCTCCCTGTTCCTTTTTCTGCTTAGCTGAATTTATTCTACACTTGTGTTCTTCGTGTATTCTAACTCAGTATGCCATGCCAAACACAAGCCTTATGTACTTTTTTTGATGCTTTTCCTTTATAGCTGGTACAAGTTTATGTATGGGCCACTCCTGCTGTTGAAATCTTAGGCCACTTTGGATACTTGGGACATTTTTGGCTACTGCTCTACGAGCTGTTTAACAGTTACCATTTAAAAAATAAACAGCGCAAGTTTCTTTCTGCATGCGACCTTACCGCGTGCCTTCCACCGTCATAGAATTCTTTTCTTGAGCCTTCCACTGTCATGGGATTCTTCACAACGCATCACTCTGAGTATTTTGTACTGCAGTTGGATGCTTGGCTGCCATGACTTGGTGTGAGCCACTCTGTGCGCCGTCAATTATGTGACGCCATTTTAATGATTGACTGTCTCTTCATCCCGGAACACGGAACTTCACTTTTAATGTCTATCCGATATGCAAGGACTCCGGTCGCCAACATTTTAAATAGAGAAAGTACCTTGAAGAATTTCGTCTTGCTAAGAGCACTTTTTCCCCGCAGACTATGGTGACTACCTTTCTTGTTGTTGTTCTTTGTTTTCATTACAGATGAGATATTCTATCACTATTGGACATTATTCTTTTTAGGTCGAAGCCTGCATTGCAGGGCATGCCCTGCTGCAGGGGCAAAGAGATATTGTGAGCAGGGATTTCAGTATGGCATGAAGCCACGCCCCTTTTTTCCATTGGCAGGCCTCTCGAAATGGAGGCCTGCCATTGGAAAAAGCTCCTGTTTAGCAGATTTGTCTGCTCTGGATCCCACCTCTCGAGGACTCCATGACCTGCCTTACGGTAGCACGACAATATTTTCAGAAATATTGCCTTGGCAACCATGAGGCAGGTCAGGGAGTCCTGGAGGGGCAGGATTCAATATCCTGTTCCTGCCCCGTTTTTTTTTTGGTTTCGCTTGTGCCGTCATTCCTGTGAGTTCCTGGGCGGTGGAGGAGATAGGAGAGTGGGGGTGCTGGTTATGTTAGTTGCAGGATGCCTTTTTTTTAATATGCAGATGATCCTTTCACGGCCGTGCAGCTTTACTGCTGCGTGGCCAATGCTTGTTTTTATCTGTTTCCCGGTTCCTTTATCAGCCTCTCTGTCCGATTCCTTGAGAGGTCTGAGGAACCCCTTCCTGCGCAACATCCTGTCAGTGATGAAAAAAGAAAGGGAAAAAAAGTTACGAAAGATGCGTAATCAAACATGTAGAGACGGCATCCGTACACACGACTCCTAAACATTATAGGACAGTTTGAAACAGCACTGCCCGACTCATCGAGAGGGTACAGGCGTTCAGAGTTGCCCCAACTTGTCGAGAAGGTTTGCGTGGGGTTAGAGCTGGGCGGTTTTCCATGAAGCTCTGTTTTGCAGTGCGTCATGCTTAGTTCGTTGGTGTTGTGGGCTGCAGTCGTGTGCTCTTAGCCGTTCTCCAGGCAGCGTTTGCCCCTCCGCCCTGCCCCGCAGGTAGGTGTGTGTGTGCGTTTTTACTAGCTCCTCTTCTTTTGTTATCTCTGTTCGTGTCTTCTAATTCCAGTTTTTAGTTCTCTGACTCATATCATTTTCTTCATTTTGTAAAAAAAAAAAAAAAACGCAATGCCGCCATTTGATTTGAGATCATTGTGCCTTCACATATTTCCTTCCTTTGGGATTTCCATTGGGCCTTTATTTATTTATTTATTTTACTTCTAAGGATGTGTCCTTTGCTCAATGTATGTTCGTGTTATCAGTGTTCAGAGTGGAGCAAAATTATTCAAATTGTTAGTTTTAAATATAAGCTTTTGGTTTAAACAGCCGTCAACTTCATTTTGACCTGTATGAGTCATAATTAAATGAAATAATTCATTCAAAAACCGTGTGTAGAGGTTCTGAGATGGATGGTAATTTGGGTGTGCTTATTTTTGCATGTTTGTCTGTGCGGATTATGATCAACTGACGCCTTAAATGTTGTTTATTTTTACACGAAGTGCCACTTTATAGTTCAGTAGTCCAACTGTTGCAGTGTAACTGAAGTGCATTGTGATGCAGAATGTCATAACTTTGCAGTGTGTGATGCAGTGCCGTGGGTTCGGGTTAATGATCCCCGCCATGTGGTGCAGGGTAACCGAAACAATGGTGTGATGTACTGTAGGGCTGTGTATCTGTGCGACATGATGCAGTGTAGTGCAGAGGCGTTTCATGTCTATGCAGTGTGATGCAGTGCAACGAAGCAGCATTGTTTATCTGTGCACTCTGATGCAGGGCCGCAGAAACACCGTTGTACATCTGTACATTATGGTGCAGTGTAGTTCAGAAGTGTCCAAAGCTATGCAGTGTGACGAAGCAGTATGGCATAGCTGCAGATGGATGCAGTGCCTCAAGCAGTCGTGTATAACTGCGTAATGTGATGTATGCACTGCACCAGCGGATCATATCCATGCAGCATGGTGTACTGTACGTGAATCAGTATTTATTAGCTGCACTCCGTTGCAGTACCACCAAAGTAATACTGTATATATGTGCAGTGTGATGAAATATACCCTTCTCTGAGGTATGAAATGTAACAGGAGTGGTGTTCTTGATAGTGAAATTGGTCGCAGTGTAATCAAAGATTTCTCGTCCATCTGCTTGGAGTGATGTAGTGTGAGGGAAGCAGTATTGTGTACCCTGTGGTGGAATGCAATATAACCGCCACAGTATTGTACATCTGTGCAGTGACAGGTATTGTAACTGATGCGATGTTGCACAGTGTGTCCCTGCAGTGTGCTGTATGGAGGTACATTTTTTGTAAAAACAATAGTAGTAATACAAAAAAATGTTTATTGATATTACTTGACTGCAGTGTAACAGGAACAGTATTGTACATATGTGCAGTGAGCCGTACTGTAACTCATGTGATATTACACTGTATATCCCTGCAGTGTGATGGATGTTACTAGTTTAATCAATGCACCCTAAATGCATTATAAATAAACCAAAAAACATGCATATTGATGCAGTGAGACCAAGGTAGTGCAGTATATTTGTGCACTCTGATACAGTGTATCTGGAATAGCATTGTACATCTGTGCATTGAGACTAAAGTAGTGCAGTATATCTGGGCACTTTGGTAAAGTGTATCTGGAATAGTATTGTTCATCTGCGCAGGAAGACTAAAGAAGTGCAGTATATCTGGGCCCTTTGATACAGGGTATCTCAAATAGCATTGTACATCTGTGCAGTGAGACTAAAGTAGTGCAGTATGTCTGGGCACTTTGATACAGGGTATCTCAAATAGCATTGTACATCTGTGCAGTGAGACTAAAGTAGTGCAGTATATCTGGGCACTTTGGTAAAGTGTATCTGGAATAGTATTGTTCATCTGCGCAGGAAGACTAAAGAAGTGCAGTATATCTGGGCCCTTTGATACAGGGTATCTCAAATAGCATTGTACATCTGTGCAGTGAGACTAAAGTAGTGCAGTATGTCTGGGCACTTTGATACAGGGTATCTCAAATAGCATTGTACATCTGTGCAGTGAGACTAAAGTAGTGCAGTATATCTGGGCACTTTTATACAGTGTATCTCAAATAGCATTGTACATCTGGGCAGTGAGGCTAAAGTAGTGCAGTATATCTGGGCACTTTGATACAGTGTATCTCAAATAGCATTGTACATCTGTGCAGTGAGACTAAAGTAGTGCAGTATATCCGGGCACTCTGATACAGTGTTTCTGGAATAGCATTGTACATCTGTGCATTGAGACTAAAGTAGTGTAGTATATCTGGGCACTTTGATACAGTGTAGCTGGAATAGTATTGTCCATCTGCACAGGGAGACTAAAGTAGTGCAGTATATCTGTGTACTTTGATGAAGTGTAGCTGGAATAGTATTGTCCATCTGCGCAGGGAGACTAAAGTAGTGCAGTGCATCTGTGCACTTTGATACAGTGTATCTGGAATAGCATTGTACATCTGTGCAGTGAGACTAAAGTAGTGCAGTATATCTGTGCACTTTGATACAGTGTATCTGGAATAGTATTGTACATCTGTGCAGTGAGACTAAAGCAGTGCAGTATATCTGTGCACTCTGATACAGTGTATCTGGAATAGTATTGTCCACACACCCACTACACACCCACAACCACACACACAACCACACACACAACCGCACACACAACCACACACACACACACACATACACACACACAACCTCACACACAGCCACAAACACACAGAACCTCACACACAACCACACGCACACAACCACACAACCACACCGTCAGTGCACACTTTCACCAGACACCGACACCATCAATCGTCCGTGCACACTTTCACCGGGCACAAATACCACCAGCCGTCAGTGCACGCTTTCACCGGGCACAAACACCACCAGACGTCAGTGCACGCTTCCACCAGGCACACGCTACCAGACGTCAGTGCACGCTTTCACCAGGCACACACACATCACCAGCCGTCAGTGGACGCTTTTACCCGGCACCCACATACCACTACCAGCAGTCAGTGCACGCTTTCTCCAGGCACACACGCTCCACCAGCCATCAGTGCATGCTTTCACCAGGCACACACCACCAGCCGTCAGTGCACGCTTCCACCAGGCACACGCAACACCAGCCAGCAGTACACACTTCCACCAAGCACACACACCACCAGCCATCAGTGCACAATTTCTACAGGCACACACACCACCAGCCATCAGTGCAAAAATCAATTGTTAAGGCATCTACAATTAACTATTGTAGCAATCGCAGTATGGCACACTTTACTTTTAAACATATTCATCTAAAGCGCAGCATGCCACCATTGCTACAAAAACAAATACAAATTTTTTTGGCCTACAATTTATAGACTTTTGTTGCAATTGGTGTTGCAATATTTAGCAATGCCAATAGCTCAAACTTAATTAATGCGAGACCTATTGCATTGCAAATGCTTGTTTTCCTTTACTGTTGGCATTTCCTCTCTTCATTTCTTCTGCCGCTTTATTCAGTTTCCAGTGTCTATTTCCCACAGTTAAGATTTAGTCATATTTCAAAGCATAGTTAAGATATATACATATTTCTAACTCTGTTGCAGCGTGTTTTCATATTGTTTTAATGTGAAGGTTCTTAATATCACAGATGCCAATGTACTTTAATTTATGCTTAGTTCCATCTTTTGGCATATTCTGGTTGGCGCTGGTTAGCTGTTTTCGCCATTTCACCTTACTTTCTATTTGCCTTGATGTCAGGTGTACTAGTACGGTATGTGCTTTGTTATTTCTGGTTTAGGCACATGTTTTCTTGATTTTGCTGTTCCCTTGGAAAATGAGGGATGGTGTTCGTGCTTTGTTTTTACTACATTTTCTTGATTGTAGTTGTTCTTTCCATTTGTTTTTGTGCGTTTCATCTTATTCTGAAATTCTTTTATGTTTGCATTCCTGCATTCTATGAAATATTCATTATTACGTGTTACATATCTTTAGCTCAAAATCTGATCTTGTTTCTTCTTCTTTTCTATCTATTTGTAAGGAAAGAGGATATGTTATAAGGTCTGAAACTGGGCTTGATAGAGACAGTGCACAATTTCAACTTAATTTGAACTGTTGCAATTTGTACGGATCTGCAGACGTGTTTCCTTGCAACAAGAACTAGAACGGAACTGCTCTGTACTATGTAGGCTCACTGTATTGGTGCCACACAGCACAAAAAAGTTTGTGAGCCCTGAAATCCATGAGTGAGCATTGGTTTAAAACTTTTTTTTAATGGAATGGTGGCATGGCTACTGTATTACATTTGAAGGGGAGGAGCACACGCTCCTAACTCCAGAGGCACGTCTGAATTTCATGATCCTCCAGAGCGCATGATATTGAAAAACATTCCAGGTGTACAGCACAAAAGCTGAGACGAAGACTTGCCACTATACAGTGCAATAGCTAGAGGCAAGCTCAGACAGGGAATGAAAGGCAAGCAGCAGATAGGAGTGACATTATACGTTATTTATTAGCTGTCGAGTGGAGCAGCCAAAGATTTTAACAATTGACATGCAGAGATTAATTAAAGCATTATATCAGTGTATATACATATGGTTAAATAGCTTCCAAGTAGTCCCATGGCATGGGTAAAATTATCAGACGTGTATGTTTTTAGCCAATTGCATTTTGTACGGTGGCATTTTTACAACAGTGGTTAAGATGTTAAGGGTGAAGCTAAAAGTTCCTGACCACAACATCCTACAATGCATGCCTTGCTGAAGTTGTCACACACTACATGAGGCTAGTAGACAGCTGTGTACTGTTCTCATAACTTTTGAATGCTTTAGTAATCCAAGTTGCATGGTGGGGTCAGAGTTAAAAAAGTGCGCCCAACTTATTATAAGGGATTTGAAGGGGAAGGGGCAGTGGTTATTTATGCACATTAATTGATATACTGAAACTGTTTAAATGGGGACTAAGCAGCAGGGCTAACTTTGGGGAGGTGCTACAGTCGCACCAGGCACCAAGCTCCAGTGTACGCCCTGTGCCTGGCAGTTTAAAGCAAGATAAAAGTAACCTACATAAATCTTTGTCTTCCTGCCACAGTTTTCATTCATGGTGAAGTAGCATAGATGGTGTTGCTAAGCACAACATGCAGGCCATAGATTTGTATATTTTTTTATAGATAGCTCAGTGCGTTACTGCTTTTGTCAGAGATCCTTTTGTTACTTAGAGCTCATAAGCTGGAATCCTTCTAATATAGCACATTGAGCTATGAACTGGCTCCAAAGCACTGCATGCATATTGCAAGGCATAGGTTTAGAAACTTTGTATTTCTTTCCTCAATCTTTGGGTAATTCCAAGGTTGCTAAAAAGAGGTTTACTTTGGGTAGGATTTCAAATGTATCGGTATGATACACCCAATTGTGTTACGTTTCACATCCTGAGTTTACGGTGCAGATTTGCAAACACTTTGCGTTTGACTTGCATCCTAAAAGTGATGCAAACCTGATGCAAAGTGTTGTTTTGGAGTTTATTTTCTTATGCAAATACAGAATTGCATTGGAAAAATAGCCCTAAAGTAACAAAGTAGCACTATGCCCTACTTAGTTTCACAGAGACATTTCATGGGTGGTACATGAACATTCTCATGCCCCCACCCATGGATTTTGGTGCTAATCCCCATCTATCAACTTTGGTAGAATGGATTTTGCATAAAACAAACAAGCATTGGCAATGCCAATAGGTCTAGCTTTAACGGAATGTGGGATGGTAATGTAAAGCATTACAAATAAATGCCATGGGAAAGGATAGGTCTTTGTGTGGAAGCAAAGAACTGTAGACGAATATTGGTGTCGGTTAAAAGGTCAGGACAAAGTTGAACTGTCAAGCCAGACCTAAAACTCTATGTAGGCCAATGACTGTCCTCCTTCCATCTGTTCTGCTGTCAGAGAAAAACAACAAGAATGATCTAGTTATCCAATGCACTTTAATAGCATTCTGATGTCACGTGTGTACCCCTGAAGTTGAAGCTTAGGCAGCTGGATAATTAAACAAAAAGATCACAGCTGTGGGGAGGGCAAGCACTTTTTTGTGTGGAAACACACAACGTCTGCCCAATTAAAACATCTACTCCCGACTCCTAACATATGGGCTGAGCCAAAGACCCTCTCTAGAGATATTCACATCATTATTTGCTGACAGCTGTGCTGTCAAATCAGACCATTATGGCGCCTCCTCGAGGCAGGCATAAAGTTGGAGAAAATATCTATTTTCTTCATAACTTTCAGACCTTGCATGTGTGCTGCACCATACAGCACACTTACAAATTGGCAAAGTGTTATACTTTGTCACAGCATGAAATTCTGTGCTGGAAGACATCAAGCACTCGGTCTTGCACTATGGTGGGTGCATTGGTGCCACGCAGCATAAGGTATGTAAGCACCAGAGGAGAAACAATAGCACCAAATTGGTAGATATAGTGCTGAGTGTTGTTGTGCGGTCTCCTTTCCAAATAACGCAGCAACTTTGGTTACTGTACTAAGTGGAAACGTAGTAAATCGCCCTTTAGTTTTCCCAGACCAAGCACTCCATTATGTCTACTAGTATGGCCCCTACACCTTGTAGACCTTAGTTGTCCATTGCCTGGAAGAGCTTGGTTTCAAAACAAACCCACATTGCAGAGGCTAAAAGCGTTAGAGGTTAGAGAAATCTGTAATTCTGGGTGAGAGAACGGCATGAGGGAGCATAGAAATGGTCACACAGTGTCAGGACCAGAAGGAAGTAATTCAATAGGCACATTGTCACAGCACTAACTCTGTCTTGCAGCTGCCAAAGGCCAGGCCTATGGCGATAAGTTCAAAGTTGCCCCACAGCAGTATATTCACTGGGTTATCGAATGTCAAATGATGTCACTACCTGTAATGTCACCAAGTCAAAGGTTATTCTACAACACTCCAGAATCAAAGGTCAATTGATGCCAATTCCTATGATGTCACCTAGTTACAGGTCATGCGATGTCACTTCCTGTCATGTCACATAGGTGTCAAAGGGCATGTGAAGTCACTTCTGCCACCCCTAGGATTCTGGTGAATCGATGTCCATGAAATTGAAATATATGTGCATAGTAAGCCGATTCACTAAAACAGAGAAATGTACTGAAGTTGTGCATTTCCAGGCATACGTCTGGCCCTCGATGTCAGGAAATTTGCAAAAGCAATTTATTTTCTTTTTTTAAATGACGGCAAAATAAAAGTTTTGTCCATGGAGAAATCAACTCATACATGTACAGCCCCAGTAACTAAATGGGCGTGTCGTTTTTTCTTTGTAAGGTGCAAAACTGCCGGAAAAAAATGTTTTTGAATGCCTAAAAACTGTTTTTGCGGGGCCACTTTTCATGGACCCTTTCACATTCTTAACCCTTAATATACAAGGGCAGAAAACCCTCCATACGTCTGATTTCCACCGTTGTAAATGTTGTTTGGGCTTTAAAAAGTCCACTAAAACTTATCCCTATTCAATACATCAGGGTGTGGGATTTTAGAATAAGAAATAGCTTGTGGAAGCAAGTTGCTGTGCACAAAATCCTTTGAGAAACTGGCAACCTGTCATTTAGACCCTGGTGGGTGGCCTGGGGGCCTCTCAGGTCAGAAGAGGCTCTAGCCCATGTTCCCTTAGCAGGGGACCACCCGCCCCATTTAGATATTCCACTTGCCTGGTGGGAATAGCTAAACATTCAGTGCTCGCTCTGAAGGCTGAAGAGTGAGTTGGTGCCAAGTTTGTAGCACCTCCTTGGCAAACATTTTTGTTTTTCAAACACAAACTCCCAAAGCAACAAAAAAAATCACTGGTCTTGACACACAGCATGTGCACTGGGATCATTAACTGCCTTGCGTTGTGCCCCAGGGCACACAAATCTAGTGATTGTTGCCATGCATCAAGCATGGCGGGGTTCCCGTCACTGTGACTAGTTGGCCCAGGGGCAGACGGGCCATCAGTTTACAGCCAGCAGAGGCTCCGCCGGTGAAATCCCTGCAGTTGCACAACCTCGAAATGGGCAATGAAACCACAAGTTTGTAAGACAAAGAATCAGCCAAACTCAAAACAACGCCTTTAGTATTTTACAAAAATGATATGCATCACCATTTCAAATTTATTGACAGTTAATCGCTTATTAAAGATTTGTTATGGTTATATTGCAATACTATGTTTGTAAACAAATCTGTGGCATCATGTACATGGGCGGACATCCATGGGAGTAATTAAACTGAATTACCTTGTTTGCGCATCTGTATATTTTATATTTTTCAAATCAAAATAAAATACGAAACTACACACTGTGTAACCCTCTCGATGAAGAGCTTCAAAAATTAGTTGCTTGCAAACATGGGTACTCAGAAACATTTTCCCACAGGGCAAAAAGTAGGGTCTGTGGTGTGGCAGAGGGGTGCATTGGTGCCAGCAGGGTTGGTAGGTGTAGGGAAGTGGACCATGTACATGGTGTGCACAGTGAGTCATGGAGTTTTAAGGGTTTCTTTAAGAAATTGGGGTATTAGTTGAGAGGGGTGAAAGCCCCACTCAAATATAAACAATCTTCTTTAGGGTGAGTCCCAAAATGTCACTATATTAACCGGTTCTTAACTCTCTGGTAGCTTGGCACAAGGCAGTCAGGCTTAACTTAGATACAATAAATAGAGTATTTATACTGCACATAGACAGTAATATCACAACACAAGAAGAATCTCAGACAGATAAAAAAAAATGAAGTGCCTGGACATCTCTGCACCCCTTATTCTTCCCTGCCTTTGGTCAGACCATTTTTTAATTACTTTTACTTTAGCTATGCCCTCCCCTGTTACCACGGTCCGAGAAACCAACTTCTTGGCACGCAACTGGAACAAGGCTGACTTAAACAAATTCACCTCCCACCTTAGTTCATCTGTTCCACCCATTATTGGACCTCTTATCTCTATCGATTCCCAGACACAGGGTCTCACTCGCTGGCTTACCTCTGCCGCTGACTTGGAGGCACCCTTAAAACTAGTCAGAGCGAGGCGCAGTCATGATGCCCAAAGGTGGTTCACCGAGGACCTCAGAGCCCAAAAACTTGGTCTTCGTCAGGCAGAACGGCGCTGGCGCCGGGGGTACTCCCCTGAGACTAAAGAGATATTCTCCTCTCTGCTGAGAGAGTATAAGTCAGCCATAACTTCGGCTAAATCTCTCTATTTCTCCAATAGAATTCTGGACTCCTCTAATAAGTCCAAGGATATATTCTCTATTGTCGAGGAACTGTCTAATCCGGTGAGAGTCACTATTGCGCCCCTCCCCTCCCAGTCCCTATGTGATTCCCTGAACCAATTCTTTGTGGAAAAGATTGTCAAGATCAAAACCAGCATTTCCGTCCAAGCCCCGCTAGCCCCCTCTCCGCCTAGTGCTTCTTGTCATCATCTCAACCCTCATACTTTAACCCAGATTCCCCCTATCTCGAAAGTCAACTTTCTCTCACTTTTGCACAAAGTCTCTTCTGGTTCTCCTGGCGACTGCTGCCCCCCCACGGCCCTTCGGGAAGCTTTCACTTCCTGTCCTGAACCCCCCCTGGCCCTCTTAAACAACTCTCTGACCACTGGGGAGGTTCCTTGTTCCTTCAAACAGGCCGAGGTGGTTGCCATCTTGAAAAAACCCTCGGCAGACCCCTCCATCATGAGCAACTATCGCCCTATATCTCTTCTCCCTTTCCTCAGTAAAGTTCTGGAGTCGCATGTAACTCAAACCCTCAGCACTTTTGTTGAGGATTTGTGCGTCTTGGACCCCCCGCAGGCCGGGTTCAGACCTGCGCATTCCACAGAAGCAGTTATTCTCTCCGTGATGGAGGAATTGCGCAGAGGGGCAGACGCTAACACCTGTCAGGCCCTGGTTCTCCTGGATCTGTCGGCCGCCTTTGATACGGTCGACCATAATATTTTGGTCGACCGTGTCAGAGAGGCTGGCATCCAGGGTACCGCCCTGGACTGGGTTCAGTCTTCTTGACTAAGCGTCAACAAGCCGTCAGGCTGTCCCAGTTCTCCGCTACTCAGGTCGAGCTGACCTGCGGCATCTCGCAGGGCTCCTCTTTGTCCCCCTCCTTTTTAATCTGTACCTGGCTCCGTTAATACGTTCCCTCCGCGGGTTTAGTGTCACCGCGTTTAATTACGCGCATGACATTCAACTGGTTTTTACTATTGATTCCTCTGACGAATCAATTACCACCTTTCAAAACACGCTCTGCTTCATTAGCAATTGGATGAGCTCAAACCACCTGAAGCTCAACCCCGACAAGACCGAGCTGGTTCTTGTCGGCGGACCCTCCAATCCTTGGCAACCCTCCTTCTGGCCTGCAAGTCTGGGCAGTCCCCCTTGCCCTGTTAATTCAGCCAAAAGCCTGGGAGTCGTCATTAGCAACAATCTCTCTATGACGCCCCAGATAAGCGCAGTAGTGTCCTCTAGCCATTTCCAACTCAGGAAAATTCGTAAAATCTCCCGCCTACTCACTACCGAGGCCCTTACTTTGGCCTTGCTTGCGTTAGTCATGTCTAGGCTTGACTACGCAAACGCATTGTATGTGGGCATTCCTGATTACCAGCTTAAGAGACTTCAGTTGATCCAGAATCAGGCCGCTCGCTTGATCTATCACCAACCTAGAGATCAACATGTTCGCCCCCTTTTAAAAAGTCTCCATTGGCTCCCGGTATCTGCTCGCTGTAAATTCAAGCTTGGCTGTATTATCTCAAAATCTCTTGCAGGCCACGGCCCCCTTTTTATTTCTTCCCTTCTCCACCCGTATGTTCCTCCTCGCAATCTTCGGTCATCCCAGATGGCCTTGCTATCAGTTCCCAGATTTAAGAGGAAGAAACACGGCGGCCTTAGGTTTTCATTTCTAGCCCCATCTTTTCGGAATTCCCTTCCCCTTCCTCTTAGGTTGCCTTCTCCATACTCCAGGTTCAGATCCCTCCTTAAAACCTTCCTCTTCACCGAGTCCTATAACTAGTCGTCAATTTCACACTCTTTTCTTTGTTCCCTCAGCACAAGCGCCAAGAAACCTAATGGTGTTAGTTGCGCTCAATAAATTCATTTAACATAACATAACATTTTAATAAGTAAAATAACCATGGGCAATGAAATCCGCTCCGCTAGCAGAGGTTGCGGAGATTTGTTAACTGCGTAAACAGAATTCTTGCAAAAAGTCCGCCTCCACCACGTAACAGAGTTAGTTACTGTACCACAACCCTTTGATAAAACAACTTTACCTTTACATGCTAGAAAGCATATAACCAATTCACAAAAGTGAACTTTGAAAAATATCAGGCATTGCGAGAGGTAATGATTTTGGGGTCTCCCTTAACCTAGGGAGAGGGTCCAGCAGATGCCTTGAACACAAAGAGCTATCATGCTGAACGATTCGGTGGTGTTCTCATCCTCCTAGGACCACCCCAAGCAAAGTTATGGGCAAAAATACAATGCCAACCAAAGGCCCAGCAGAGCATTATGGGGCGAGATTCTAGAGTGCAGTGAATATTATAATATTAGCTCTCAACTGAGCCAGGAGAGCCTGCCCCTTGAGGAATGTTTTGTTATTCAATGCTATAATATTCACTGCACTCTAGAATCTTGTCCCATAATGCTTTGCAGGGCCTTTGGTTGGGATTGTGTTTTTGCCTATAACTGTGCTTGGGGTGGTCCTAGAAGGATGGGAGGACCACCACCAATCGTTCAGCATGATGTGCTCTTTGGGTTCAAGGCATCTGCTTGGTTCTCTACCTAGGTTAGGGATCACCACTTCTCTCACGGCTTGCTGTATTTTCATTTTTGTGAGATTATTATATGCATTTTTGCATGTAAAGATAGAGTTCATTGTTGTTTTCATCAAAGGTATGTCAGGTATCTATTTTCTTAATTGGGATAAGACAAAGTGGAGCTGTGGAGCGGAGTTCACTGACATTTTGTT
Source organism: Lissotriton vulgaris (assembly GCF_964263255.1). Lineage (NCBI taxonomy): Eukaryota > Metazoa > Chordata > Amphibia > Caudata > Salamandridae > Lissotriton > Lissotriton vulgaris. The sequence goes on from NC_141685.1 coordinate 1,846,051,286, forward strand.
CAACTCCACAGAATTCCACGTAGTGGTACTTCGCCAAGTACGCCCACCCTTAAAATAAAATGGCTAACAAAATCCAATCAGTATATATTCATTTTTTAAAGTTTTAGCAAAAATAGCACCAAGAATCACATAGAGACCTTCGTGGTTATCGGGCCAAGCTAGACCAGGAGAAAGTCACAAGTTCAGGCTGACTACAACCGAGTGTGGGTCGGATACAGGGGCCAGGTTCATATCGATGAAGAGTCACCTTCTTAAGTCCTGTGCAAAGAGTTCAGTTTGCGTGGGTGGGGGCTGTAAGGAGGAGACTATCACCACACATGGTAAGCTAAGCTTCTTGGACAATTGCTGATGTAGCACGTAGAGCCGCTAGTCGCAGGAGCTTTGTGTTGGTTGATCATTGCGGACGGTTGCTGTCTGCGTAAAGTGCAAGTCTTGCATTGTCAGTTATTGTAGATGGTCACTGTCTGTGCAAAGAGCATATCCGGTTGGAACTTTGCGTTGGTGGTCATTACGGGCAATCTACTTTCAGTGCAAAGAGGTTACTTGGAGGTCGAGAGGAGCCCAGACTTCAGGATGTTCACCTCTTGGGGATCAGGAATCACTCCAGCAGAGACCAGCAGCAGGGCTCAGGCAGGTCCAGTTGGGGCTGGTCAGCTGGGCAGTGGCAGGGAGGCTTTTGGAAGCTTGTTGTGTCCCTTGAGCTCAAACAGGAGCTCAGACAACTCAACCTTGGGGTGGCTCTGGGTAGCCTGTGATCAAGGCAAATAGGCCTAATCTTCCTCCTTCAGACAGCAACGCAATCCTTTAGGCAGCAGGGCAGTCCTGGCAGCTTTTAGCGGTCACAAACAGTGAATCAGGCCATTTGGGACCGCTAAAATGGCATACAGCATATATCAACCCTATTATGCAAGTCGGTAACCTGTTACCAACTCACAAAATAGAGTTTGCGAGTTGATATTAGGGGGATGTACAATTGTTTTGCAAACTGAATGCGGTCGCAAAACAATCGCAGTTTACCACCAACTTCATGAAGGTGATAAGCCAGTCACAAACCGTAAGAGGTCCTCAGGGGACCCATTCCCCTTTGTTAAAAAATGAAACAGAAATGTTTCATTTTTTTTTTTTAAATGCAGCCCGTTTTCCTTTAACTCTGTTATTGAAAAAGCAATCATAAATATGGTGGTATGTTTGCTCCAGCAGGCCTCCATCCTTGTGAGTGCTGGCCCATTCCTAATGGGTCTCAAATTGCGACCTGCCTTCTGAATATTAACGAGATAGGTCCCTTGAGACCCATTTAGGAATTGCAAACAGTGTTTGAGACACGGTTGTACATTTCATTTCGCAACTCGCTAATTGCAAGTCGCAAAAAAAAATGCTATTTGCGAGTCGCAAAATTAAATGGCTGTTCATGTGGCCCGCATTCCTTCTGGCAGCATGGCATTCCTTCCTCAAAATCTTCCCCAGGTCCAGAGGTGTTCTGGCACCTGGTTCTGAAGGTCCTCTTTTTATACCTGATGACAGACTTTGTGTGGGGGAATTCCCTGACCTACCCCCAAAATGTGTTCCGGTCAATTCTTCCTGTGTGTGTGCTGCAGGCAGGGCCCTTTGAAATGTAATCAGGGCAGGGCACAGCTCCTACCCAGCGATTCTGTCAGGAATACCCTCTCCTCTCACACCTACACTTCCTTTGTCTCTGTGTCTTGAAGCAATACACAGCCCACATCAGCAGAGCCATTCACAGTCATGTGACCCAGGGCACTGGTAGAAAGGCACAGTTGGTTTTGGCAAGATAATGCCAACTTTCTAAAAGTGGCATTTTCAAAATTGTAACTTAAAATCTGAATTCACTTGAGTCTAAACAGCATATCTCTGTCAGTTCCAAATCAGGTGTTAGCACTTTTTGAATGTATTAAGGTAACCCAGTGTTAGTTTATAGGAGAGCTACCCTTACAACAGTGAAAAATGACTTTGAGGAGTTTTTGACTGGTAAGACATGTACAACTTAAGCCCATATATCCAACATTTTTAAAGTACAATGTACGCTGCCATATGACCTTTTAGGGCCTACTTTAGGGGTGACTTATAAGCATCAGCAGCTCCTGTATATGGGTTTTTTAATGGAATAAGGTAACCCTGTGTTAGTCTATAGGAGAGCTACCCTTACAACAGTGAAAAATGACTTTAGTGAGTTTTTGACTGGTAAGACATGTACAACTTAAGCCCATATATCCAACTTTTTAAGTACAATGTATGCTGCCCTTTGACCACTTAGGGCCTACTTTAGGGGTGACTTATAAGCATCAGCAGCTCCTGTATATGGGTTCAGGGACTGCACCCCCATTCCTTTTATGTATATCATGAAAGCTTAAGTAAATAAAATGAAAACAAAAGTCACCTAACTGGGAATTCTTACAAGGCCTGTGCTGTTGTCAGGACGTGACTGATTCAGCAATAGGGGGGCTTACACACGCACAGCCCTTTTTTTTCCTCAAAGCGCAGAGCGCCGTGACGTTGCCTAGATTTTTTTTTTCCTGTCCGTGAATACACTAAATTAAATGTGCCCTGACACCACAGACTGACAAAATAGGTTTGTCTGTAACGTCTTTTTCCTGTTTCCTACTCAAGCCAAGCATATATGTAAAGATTAGATAGATCCAAATCTGATGAGTGCGATCTTTGCAAGCAAGAGGACGAGATCAACATCAGCCTGAAAAAAAACTGCACAAGTAAGTTGGGAGAAAAAAGTAAAAATCTGTTCACTCTCCTCTCTTTTTCTTTCCCTTTGTAACTGGTGTGCTGTCTCCTTTGCAGAACCATTTGGGTCAGAAAAAAACACTTTACTGTCACAACTATACATGTTTTTTTTTATCTCCCTTTCAGATTTAGGGGCCGATTATAATTTTGGTCGAAAAGCCTCAGCTGCTTTCAATTAAGATAATCTAATAACAATGTAGGCGGTCCGAATTGAAACCAAATGGTCATTCCGGACAGTCGGAGGCCCCAACATAATCCCTGAGGACGGCGTTTCTGCCATCAGGATTAAGATGACGGTTTCTGACAGGCTTTCCATGTTGGGCTTTCCAACATGGAAAGCCTGTCGGAAAGCGACTTTTGGGAGGCCCTATAGCTGGGCCCCCATTCCTCCGGTTGGAGGGCCCTCGCATTGTAATGGCAGTGTCAGGACTGCCAACCGGAGGTCAGTTGGTCCCGAGACCGCAGCGATGTCAGGCATATGTGAGTCCATCAATCACAGTCATCAGGCCCTATACGTGGTTATTGTTGTGACAGTGGACATATAGATGTAATCTGCAGGGAGAATAAAACGAGCACTAACAAAGCTGAAAAGTATATTTTTTTGTATTAATGAAACTGCTATGCTGGTTACTCAAGGAGTGATGTTTGGTGTGTTTGACTGGGCAAGTCATTGAATGTAGGGGTTGACTGAGTGGATATGTAAATTTAACAACTGGTTATATAGAATTGCGTGATTGACAGTGGCAAGCTTGATGCGAATGGGTGAATATGAGTGGGTAGGTGAATGATGTAAGGTGGGTTGAAGGGAATGAATTGTTGAATGTGGGCAGGTTAAACCGGTGAATGATCTCAAGTGAGTGGTTGAGGGAGTAACTCAGGGGTTGGCTCTGGGAATGATAAGGTGAGTAGACAAAACTCATTAAAACACCATGATTTGATTGAAATGTAACCTGCTGCCTTCAATAACATATTTCACTGACTGAAAATACAAAAGTGAATGGGTGAGGCAATGTGAATTAGGTGAATGAGTGGGAGGGTAGTAAGAAGACAATGTATGAGTAGGTGCATACATGAGTATGAGTGAGTTGGTGAATGCCAGAATGGGTGAGCGTATGTTCAGGGCCGTCTGCTCGGTGGGGTAATGAGAGTGTATGGGTAAATGGATGACTGTTAGTGTTAGACCTGGCTTTTTGAGCAGGTTTATCCCCAGACTTTTTGCTTTTTGGCCTCCCGTTTGTGACCCTGTTTTGGTTGGTTTTATGACTCTGGGCACTTTACCACTGCTGATTAGTGCTAAAGTGCATATGCTCTCTGTGTAAATTATTATCATGGATTAGTGTTTCCATAATTGGCCTATTTGTTTTACTGTTAAGTCCCTAGTACAGTGCAGTGTGTGTACCCAGGGCCTGTAAACCAAATGCTGCTATTGAGTTTGCAGCACTGATTGTGCCACCCACACAAGCAGGCCTGTCATGCAGTGTCTGTGTGCAGTCTAGTACTGCCATGTCGACCTGGCAAGTGCACCCACTTGCTAGGCCCTAACCTCTCCTTTTCTTACATGTGAGTCACCCCTAAGGTAGGCAAGGTACCCCTGTGGGCAGGGTGCAGTGTATGGGAAAGGTAGGCTATGCCCTGATGTGTGTGACATTCCCTGATAGTGAAATACTACTGCCAATAGTTTTTCACTATTGAAAGGCCATCTGTCCCATAGGATAGACTTTTGAGTTTACTTCTAACCTCTTATAAGTATAACTGCCCATGGAAACAAGATAGGAAAGTGAAGTTGTTTATGTCTGAACTTAGAATCTAAGGAAGCATCTTTTAGTAAGGTCGATTTTACATTTTGTGTTTGATAATTCCACTTTTAGAAAGTAGGTATTTTCTTGCTTAGCAGTGTGCCTCTGCTTGGTTTGTGTATTGACTGTCTGGATTTAGAGTGACAGGGGCAGGGGGTGTGCATTCTGTTCAGCCAGCCACTTGGGGGTGAGGTGTGTCCTGCCTTTCCAGGGTTTGTCAGGGCTGGGCTGAATAGACCTGGGCTGCATTCACAGTAGGGGGAGGAGATTTCTTTCACACCTGAATTGCTTGGTCTGCCTTGGACAATGCTGTTTCCGCCTCCTGCCGGGAAGCTGTACCAGAGAGGACAGAACTGGTTTTGGCTGGGCAAAGAACTTCTCTGCCACCAGAGAACAGAGGAATTTGTGCTATAAAAAGTGGGTCCCAGACCCCAGACCCCAGACTTTTAGATTTCTTCTGGGATTCAAGAAAAACCTTTGCCAAGGAGAAGAGCTGGAGAAACTGAGAAGAAGTGCTGCCACTTTACTGTGTGCTGTCTGGGATTGGCCTGCAGTGGCTGTTTCTGCCAAGAAAAGGACAAGGACTTTGCTGTGTGCTATGTCCCCTGCTTAAGTAAGATCTCCAAGGGCTTGAAGTATAGCTTGCCTCCTGTTTTGAAGTCTCAGGGATACAAAGACTTCACCCCCAGCTCCCCTGAACTTCCTTGCTGAGCGTTCTGACCTGTCAAGAGGTGCCTGCTGCTATTCTGGTACTCTGGAGGTTGTTCCTGCTATTGGTAGCTGGAAAAGCAACGCAACTAAGAGAAGCGCAAAGCAACCGCAGCTGTTTCCGAGAGCATCGCTGAAGAAACCGATGCAGCACCTGCCAGCAGCTCAAGAAATCGTCGCATCGAGTGCACCGATCTACGAAGTCCGAGATCACTGCACCAATTCCAACGCAGGCCCTGCTGTGCGGCTGCAAGAACCAAAGCATTGTGGGACCATGGCTGGAGAAACCGACACATCCCAGATCCTCGCGCACCACACCTGTTCGCCACGCCTTCAACAACGCCGGGCCGCAGTAAAAAATTGACCCATCATCTCCCCTTCAGTGAGGAATCAATGCATCAGCGCCCCTGCGTGGCATTAATGCACCAACGCATCACCTCCCCTGAAGTAAGGAACCAACTTATCACCTTCCCTGGGCATAATGAACTGATGCATCACCCTCCCAGCAAAAGTTTTTGTTTGTGCAAAACGTGTCGCATCTGCAATTTGCTTTGATCAGAACTGTTTCTACCCTTTGAAAGTCATATTTTTATTACTGTATTGTGGATTTTTGTAATTTTGGTCTTGTTTGGTTTAGATAAACATTACTTATTTTTCTAATCTGATGTGGTGTCCATTTGTGGTGTTTTCACTGTACTACTGTATCTGTACACAAATGCTTTACAAACTGGCCATGCCATGCTACCAACTGAAAGTAGATTGCCCGTAATGACCACCAAGGGGGTGAGCCGGGGTTATTTTAGAAGTGTATCCCTCTTACCTTACTAGAAAAAAGGGTCCCTACTTGGACAAAGGTGCAAACCATTGCCAACTACAAACCGCCGTTTCTAACAGTTAGTTTATGATAAATTGTGCTGTACATACGCTAGTAAAGGTAGTGAAGGCTTGAAGGGAATCTGGTCAGTCACAGGCCTTTTGCCTCATAGCTGGGTCTGAAGGCTCATTGGATTAATTCATCCTCCAAGTCTTCCGACAATGCTGATGATCTGTATTTGACCCCATGGCTTGAACTCCAGCACTCCACTTAGCCTTTATTCATCTCGAGGTCGATAAATATAAAACTATTGAGTTGAGTAAAAATTAACATCTGTGTTCATCCTCTAACCCTAGCCAAATCCTCCCTGAGAACATCCGGTCCGCTTGCTATGCTCACTTGGTGCAATTCTGTTTATAGACTTCTGAAAACCACTATTTGCCATCACCAGCCGCCTCTGCTTATAAGTGGTAAAAAGGGTTAGGAGGGCGTGGTTTGCCGAGCCAAGATGGCGGTCGCACCTTGAGTGCGCTCCTGGACCCTTCTGCCATCTGCTCGCTATCCGCCAAGGAGAGAACCATCCAGCTCTAATTCCTCCATCTGAGCGACTGTCGAGCACCCGGCGGCACCCCTGGCAGCCAATTTCCATAGTAGGGGTGCCTTTATGATGCAGATTGTGTAACTGGGGGGCCCCGGCCTCCAAGATGGTGGGCCGTCCTCATTGATCCGTGAGCTCTGCAGCTTTCTGAATAATTGGGTGCCTTCACGGCCGGCCCTGGGTGGAGGCCCGTGGGGGGGCTGTCAGAGCGCTGTTCGCCCCAGGGCACTGCTGACCCTCCCTGGGGCACTTGCCTCTGGACACGTGGCTGGAGACCCGGCTGGGCCTGCTGTTCGGGCGGACTGTGTGCGGCAGGGAGCAGACGGTGGCCTTCCCCACCTGAAATCGCCACCATATCCCGCGGTCCCTGTGGCGAGACCTGCCCTTCGGCTGCTGTTTTGAGCGGTAGGGACGGCTGACCACGTGGTGGCGGCCTGAGAGGCTGGGAAGCCCGAGATCGACTGAGGCCCGTGTCTTGAACCGATCTGGGTGCCCCCCGAAACGCCCCAGTGTGCATCGCCGACAGAGGGGGTGGCATGATCTGAGGGCCGGCGCAGCAGTGCAACCTCTCTGGCGGTAAGTCCCAGCTGCAGGAGGGGGTCCTCTGGTCATTGGGAGGGGGGCCCGTCTGCAAGCGCGGGCAGCCTGACATGGAGGGAGGCCCTGGGGCCCGACCTACATCCTAGCAAGCCTGGGCCTATTGAGTCCTGTTTTAGACGCAATCCCATATCTGCAGGAGGGCCCCATGGCCCTGAGCAGGGGGTGGCAAGGTGGTGTTGACCTCTTCTTCGAGCGGTGGTGGGGATCCTTCTGGAGGCGCATCCTTCCTGCCTTCAGGCCCAGGCCCTGGGTCCACCAGGCCCAGGTTGCCATTTGCTTCACCAGTGTCACTACACTTACCTGCTCAGTTTCCCAGGTGGTGCTTGGGGACGGGGGTGATCGGCCGCGTATATCGGGCGGCGGGGGGGTCCTTATAGTGGGCCTTCCTCTACCCTGGGCCACTACAGTGCTTGGGAGAGGGGCACTGTTGACTGGCATCTTCTCTGGCGGCTCGCCTGAATCCTGGGCCCCTTTCCTCGGAGACAGGGCCCGGTTTTTGCGGCTCTCCTTTGGATATCCTGGTTCCACCTGCTCAGCGGGCTGCTGGGTGCGGCGTTCTTCTCTCGCCCCTGGGGCCCGGACAACGTCTGTCCACATCGACCCTCTAGTCCTGGACCCGCTGCTTTTCCCGGACTTCTACGTCTAATCTGAGTTGTCACCCTGGTGGAACGCTTTGTGGCCCTGGCAGAGGGGGATTCGCATACGGCCCTGGATCTAGATCCTTCTACTTCTGTCTCCCTCTCCACTGGCCGCACGTTTCGGGAGGCAGATTGGTCCGTGCCAAGTCTTCGCACCGGCTGCTTACACCTGCTGAACCCTGGTCTGCCTGAGTGGCTTTGTTAGCTTCCCATTGTGGAGACTTTGGGAATCCGAGACTCCCCGGGGTTCACCATGGGCAGAACGGATAGGTCTGCAAAGGCCCCTGCAACCCAGACAAAAATGGACTGCTTCACCACCTCAGAGGTGGGGGCAACCGGGGGTGTGGCTGAACAGGAAGCTCCTCCGTCTGCAGATTTGGCAACTATCCTACAGGCCATCCACGCATCCCAGACCTCGGTGGAGGGCAAGATCGCAGAAGTGCGCGTAGACATGACTCTGATCCTGCAGGACCTCCGTAACGCAACTGCCTGGATTAAAGAGACTGAAACCTGGATTTCCACTGTGCAGGATGATGTCCAGTAACTTAAGGGGCAGGTGGCCTGTCTTCAGTCGCACACTCAGGAGTTGCATCGTAGGGCAGAAGATGCTGAAAACAGGTCCACACGCAACAACCTCTGCCTGGTGGGCTTCCGAGAGGGGGTGGAGCAGGACTGTGCGGTGGACTTCCTAGAGAAGTGGCTGAAGTCGTGGGTCTCCTTGGTTGGCGACTGAGCGGCCCCACTGGTCCTTAGCTCCCAGACCGGCACCTGGTGCACCTCCCCACCCGAATATAATGCGGGTTCCTAATTTCAAGGACCGAGACGCCATCCTGTCTGAAGCTCAAAAGCAGCAGCGGCTACGCTATGAAAGCTCTGCTATCATTATCTTCCCAGATTACAACATGAGGTCCAGGGCCAGCGCCGCTCTTTTGGGGAGGTCAGGCAAAAGTTGAGGGCACTTAACATTCAGTATCTGCTCCTCTTCCCGGCTCACCAGAGACAGCGCTCTAGCTCAGAACATTTCTTATTCTCCCGATGGACTCATATACACGCATCCGGACACAAGGAGGGGTCCTCCACGCTTCCCCATTTCCCATTCCCAAGCGTTTTAGTTTGGTTGTTCATGCATTGTAATTTGGTGTTGTTCACATGGGGGGTCGACAGATGCTTCCGTTCCCGAAGTGTAGGGTGGGGGAGGGGGTAGGGGTAAAGTTTGGGAAGTTTTTTTCCCAATGTTGTTATTTTTGTTGTTTTTTGTTTCAGCTATCACGGAACGACCCAAACTACTTCTATTAGGACAGGGTATGCTTCTATAGCAAGCAAATGCTCACATCAGTGCGGGCTCCAAGCGCATCTACATACCCCTGTCAGACTACACGTCCTAGTCCAGGTAACACCTACCATGATCGCTAATACTACGCCTAGGGAGTCTCTCCACATGCTGTCGTGGAACGTCAATGGCCTGCTGGACTGGCACAAATACACAACGGTTCTAAGATATGCGCAGCGTCTCCAAATAGATATTCTTATGCTCCAGGAAACGCACTTCCTGTGGAACTGCTGCCCCTTCTTGGCTCACTATGGATACGATAGAGTATGGCACTCTGGGTTCTCCTTTGGCTTACGAGGGGTGGCTATCCTCCTGAGATGCACCCTGCCCCTCGTCCTTTCCCAAGTGATTCATGATTCATGATTCATGATTCATGAAGGGTTTTCTGTGACAGTTTGTGGGTCAATGGCTGGAACCCCTCTCACTCTCATGTCTGAATATGCACCCCCTCGATGCTCAGGTCCACACTTGCGCACACTGCTGCAATGCTGAACAATATGCCCATGGGCAACATGGTTGTTGCGGGTGATTTTAATGCAGTTTTAGCCCCGGCCCTTGACACAATGGGTCCTCCCTCCGCTGCCAGAACGGCGTGCTCGAAACAGCTGAAGAGTTGGTCCATCCCTGGGACTCTGCAATGCATGGCGCACATGGCACCCCAGCACCATTCAATTCACACATACTCTGCGGCCCACCAAACACAAGCGCGCATAGATGCGATCTTTGTCCCCGCTCCTGACTGTTCTGAGATTCTAGACGTCCGCATTCTGCCCAGAGGCATTCCCAACCACTCTCCAATACTCCTTAGCACAGGGGCTCCCCCTCCTTCGACCCGCCAAACATGAAGGATGAAAGCATGGTTTCTCCAAGACCTAGGGCCCGATGTAGGTGGCCAATACCGGTCGGAAACGGCCGAATTCGGCCGTTTCCGACCGGTATTTGGACTTTTGAGATGTAGGGGACCTTTTTTTGTCCCATTCGGTATTTTACCAATTCGGTAAAATTACCGAATTTGAAAAATACCGAATCGGTAAGTTTACCGAGTTTTAAAAGTCGGGATGTAGGTGGGACTACTTTCAGTCCCACAGGCCCTTCAGATTCGGTATTTTAACACCCAATCCAATTGGGTGTTAAAATACCGAATCCAGGTGTGCATGCACATGTGTGCATGCACACCTATGCCATGTGACAGGCATACTGCCCTTAGGGCATGTATGCCTGCCACATGGCACCCATGCCTGTATTGGGGGTGCCAGAGGGTGTCAAAGTGACACCCCCTGCACCCTTGATGGATTCGGTATTTACCGATTCTGTAAATACCGAATCGGTAATGCCCATTGATTCCTATGGGCTTCAAAAGCCCATAGGAAGCAATGGGCATTACCGATTCGGTATTTACCGAATCGGTAAATACCGATTTTTTACCGAATCGGTAATCAAAACATCTGGATTACCTACATTTCCCCCCCTCCAATTTACCACTTCTGAAATACCGAATCGGTATGATTCGGTATTTCAGAAGTGGTAAAGTGGAGTTTACCTACATCGGGCCCAAAGTCTTCAAAAAAGTGGTGAGGAAGGAGCTTAAACAATACTTTGCTACTAATAGTGGTTCTGTAGCCTCCCGGGTACCCTATGGAAGGCAGGGAAGGTGACCATATGGGGCGTCGCTAAAGGGCAGCTAAAGATCCAGAGGCAAGCGCAGTTGAGTGAGATCGCATCCAAGGAAGCGCAGGAGCTCCACTTCGAACAGCTACTATCCATATCAGACGATGCCGCCCAGGCCCGACAACTTGCCCACCTTCGGGATGACATTAGACAACTATCTCTGGACACTGCTAAGCTCATCTAGAGGTCTTCGGTGGCCAGAATCTATGGTTGGGTGGACAAAAATTGCACAATCCTGCATAGGTTGGCCACATACCCCAGGGCGAACCCTATTATCCCAGAGGTGGTTGATGAGGGTGGAGCGGTGCACCGTGCCCCTCTGGCGATGGCTAACACCTTTGCTGCCTACTACTGGAGACTATACATGGCGCATACCCCTGAGCTGTCACTCTAAGCCCTCCATGAACGGGGTAGGGTGTGTCTCCCTAGGTTAGAAATGGCTGCTCGGGAGGACCTAGATCTCTACATTTCCCGGAAAGAAATCAAAGAAGCGCTCACCCTCACCTCCTCGGGTAAGACCCTGGGCCCCGTTGGCCATCCTCAGGAGTACTATGCGGCATACCGAGACACTCTAATGCCCCACTTGGCCAGTTTATCAACGAAGCCGTGGAGAGATGGTCCTTTCCGCAAGAAACAGATATCACCACCATTGGGGTTCTCCCGAAATCCCAGTCTCCCTCCCATAGATGCGCGGACTGCCGTCCCATCTCCCTCCTTACTACGGAAATTAAGCTGTATGCCACAGTTCTGGCTCAACAATAAAACCTTACTTAACCCTGCTGGTCCACCCTGACCAATATGGGTTCATGTCATTGGACCCACTACTGCCTCCAGAGGCTGTAGCTGGTTATATCCCACCAGCCCTTGCCTACCCCCTACTTAGCACTCTTGTCCGTGGACTTCGAAAAAGCATTTGATTCGGTGAACTGGACATATTTGCAGGGTGTGCTGACCGAGATGGGGAACAGGCCCAATTCAGATCTCTGGTTCATGTCCTTTACGCCCGCCCGAGAGCGTGAGTGCTGGTCAAAGGGGTACTACCGGAGGCCTTTCCCATTTCCAGGGGCACTAGGCAGGTTTGCCCCCTCTCCCCATTGTTATTCGCCCTGGAGATAGAGCCCTTGGCTTCCCAAATGCGGGCTGAGGACCGCTTCCGTGGCTGGGTGTGGCCTAATACCGAAACAGACAAGATCACATTATATGCGGATGACGTCCTGGTCTTCCTGGCTGAACCAGCCTCCTCTGGGCCATACTGCCTCCAGATCTTACATTCTGTCAAACAGGCCACTGGTCTGCGGCTAAACCCTGGGAAATCAATTCTGGTTCCCCCTGCATCTCTCTAGGGATTGCTTTGAGTGGCAATCCACCATACCACTTCGGAGACAATCCTTTAAATACTTGGGGATATGGATTACCCAAGTAAAACAAAGGTTGGTGGAGTGCCTAAGGGGAAATGGTATTTATAGACCTACTGGTGCTTTGTCCCCCAACTAGACAGTAAAACACACGAAAAGTACCAGAGGTCTGAATTCATAAGTATACTCAAAAGGAACCTGTGAAAGTGTACCCTTTGAAAAACAAAACCAAGAGGTTAATGTATAGGAAAAACATTACAAAAGTGTTAATGTAGGGATACACAGGAGGAAAAGATACATAATACCAGACTGGAAAGTATACCCATCAGCCCACTCAATAGTGGAACTTCGTCATCTGGGTTGTGTGATAGTGGTATCCAGTGTGCCTCTCCTCGGGAAAAACCCGGGGCTAGCAAATCTTGTACCACATGGTTGACCCTCAACCTTAGAAGATGACCGAGTGCAGGCTGTAGGGGCAAAGTTGCAGTGCTCAGAATTCGTGAAAAAGGAAAGAAAGGAAAAGAATTGTAATCCAAGTGTTCTAAAAATACCTATCTTGATGTCATAAGAAAAACTTTATTTGGGTCTGTCCATCAAGATGGTATGGTTTAAAAGCAGAGTGATAATAGCATGCAAGGAATTGCTATTCACCATGAGTGTTAAATGGTCAACATGTTTCAGCCTTTATAGGCTTTTGTCAGGACCTATGATGCACTACTGCAACATTTACTTAATGTGCTGTGAAAGAAAATCTACAGACCAGATCCAATTTCAGTGAAAAAATTGGGGTATCTTCTCCCAAATTGTAGGGAGGAAACTCCTCACCTCACCTGGCAACCGCTCAGGGTAAAGGAGGCCAAGCACTCTCCGTCGTTGCCTCGGTCGTAGGACTGAGCCGAGGGGGATTACCCTCCTTCCTGAGCTGGGTTGGGCTCTCAACATAGCCTTGTTGGTTAAGAAGGCCGAAGAATACCTTCTTAAATGGAAAGTGCTACCTATGAACCCCCTGGGGAGGGTGGTACTGTTTAAAATGACGATCCTCCCCAGATTTCTTTATGTCCTCCAAAATACCCCCTTCTTCTTTCCCAGGACCTAGTTCTGGGAACTGGACAGTCTAACTAGAAAGTTTCTCTGGAGCGGAGGGAGGGCGCGTCTGGATCTGTCTGCATGCCGGATTACCTCCTTCGATGGGGATATGGGGATGACACACTTATATCTTTATTTTCTGGCTGTACGTCTCCTGGTGGTCCACGACTGGTTCAATGGGGCCTGGTCTGACCCAGCCTATAGGCTTGAGCTGAGCGAACTAGGTCTATCTAAAATCCAGGCCATGATGTAAGGGGGCCAATTCCGTCCCGTTTGCCTGATGTGACAAGCTCCGTGTTATTGGCCTGGCGGGCCTCGTTGGGTCAAACTGGATGGACGCATAAGCTGACCCAATGTACACCCCTCTGGCATGGGGCCTGGCTACGGGAGGTTAGCAGACTACAGAGATTTAAAACTTGGGACCTTACTGGCATCTCACAGCTAGGGGATGCATGGGCTAAAGACCATATGCTTTCCTTCCAAGAGCTCCAAACCCGCTACTCCCTACACTCGTCCCAATTTGATAAATATCTGCAAATGAGACATGCCCTCCATACGCACAGCCCGGATGACATGAGGCTCCCTGAATATAGCCCCACTGAGGCCCAGACAATGATGGGAGACTTAGGTACGGGGGGCATCTCCCGCATTTATCTCATTTTAGTTAACAACACCCCCACCTCCTTAGATAAATTGAGGGAGCAATGGGTGGACTGGGTGGGCCCCCTAGATGAAGTGGATTGGCACGATGCTCTCATGGCCCGCAGGACAGTCACCGTCTCCGCCAAACATAAGCTGATTCAGCTCTACTACCTGCATGCTGCGTATCTCACTCCTCTGCACCTTTTCCAAGCGGGCTTGCCCTCGGACGTGTCATTTGAGAGATGTGCTCATGCCCCGGCTGACTTCCTTCACATGATTTGGTCATGCCCCCGTTTGGAGCAATTCTGAGGGGTCTATCGAGGTGGAACTTACAGAGGTATTGGGTTGGGAGGGTCCTCATTATCCACGTCACTCACTATTGTGATCACGGATTGGCTGGACAGGTCCAGAAATGAAAGGTTATTTTTTAATACAGCTATGATTGTGGCCAAGTGGGACATAGCGGCGGCTTGGAAAAGTCCTGATTCACCTGACCTGGGGGGTTGCGTAGAGGGGTGGACTGGTGCGCGACCCAGGAGAAAGCCCTTGATATGGCCAATGGGTGCGGCAAAAAGTATCATAGAGGGTGGGGAAAGTGGATGGGTAATGTAGAGGGTTTTGAGTAACTTGATTCCAACCGTGTCTGTGTATGCCTTATGGGGTTCGTGATTGTGGGATGCATGGACTACAGGAATGTATATGACTTAATGATTTCCGTGTATCTGCTGATGTGTTTCACATGTTCGAAAACAATAAAATTTGAATAGCAAAAAAAAGGAAGGGTTAGGCCTTGCAAAATGTTTGTTTTTTCCGTATTTCCAATATGGCGTATTGGAAATAGGATCGGACACATGCTTTTGCTCGGAGAACCCGAGATACTAATGATGGTTCCATAGAGTGAAGGCTGATATTGCCTGGCGTTATTTATCAAGAAATTATATTCAGGAAGACAGTGACTATTGGGATAGTTGAAAAACCAATTGAAGGAGAATTAAATAATAAAGGTCCTTGATATGATCCTGATTGTATAACACTAAGAGTAAGAACAGTTTAGGCCCTGAAGAAGTCATTGGGTAATGTCCCTTGATGAAACACGTGTTGGCTGTTGTGTACTGTACCAAGACTGTACTGCTGTATCCACAAGTCTTCATGAACATCCATGGACTAAGAATATAAAAATAAGGATTTTTCATACTTTGGATGCGCGGATATGGACAATCATTTATGAATAGATATTATCTGTAATACTCACAGATACGCGTATTTTGTGCTCGGGGAATCCTCTGTGTTTGATCATGATGGTCCTTTGAACGTTGGAAGTGATGGGTAGCGCACATGCAAAGAGGGAGCGCTCTGGTTGGGACTCAAAGTTGTCTTAGATGCTACTGGAGATGAGGGACAGCTGGGTGCAGAGGCCTTCTGAGTGGTGAATATAGGGAAATAACAAACCACCCTTAAATGCCTGTTGATTTTAACATATGCTTTTCACGATCAATATGCCAAACCTAATGTGTTTATCATAACTTTTCCTAATAAACAGACCAGACCTATGGCAATAGAAATATTTTTACAAGGGAACCAATCTGGCCTGTAGCTGTAATCAATGACTTATAGCCATAACCAACTGAAGCCTTCTGTACTTATCATAAGCTTTCCCATTAGGCATATATAACCATAAAATTACATAGTATATAAAATTACATAAAATTATTTTGCAAAATACTATCTCTCCTAAGATGACCTAACAAGGATTCTGTCAGAAGGGGTACCCAGCACCAAAATGCTTGCCTACTATAGAAATTTGTGAAATCCATGAAACAAAAAATATATCTGTGGGTTTTAATACAGAGTAATAACAATCTACCGTTTATTGCCTATTGAATTTCACGTAGGATTTTCATAATCGATATAGGTCAGGCCCCCTTCCTTTATTGTGACTGTTATGTTATGTTAAAGATATTTATCAAGCGCACGTTCACCACACAGTTTCTTGGTGCTGGAGTGGTAGCAGCGGAAGGAGGGGTCTAGTTGTCATATGCCTGGGAAAACAATAAGGTTTTTAGATGTTTTCTGAATAGTGCATAAGAGGTGACAGACCTCAGCTCCGCAGGGAGCGAATTCCAAAACTGGGGGGCTAAGACTGCAAAACGAGAGCCACCATGTTTCTTATGTTTAAAATTAGGAGTGACTAACAGATGCAGACAGGAGGAACGTAGGTTTCGAGTGGGGACATATCGTAGAATCTTGGAGGAAATGAAGGCTGGACTCTTGCCATGGAGTGCTTTAAAAATAGTAAATCCCAACTTAAATACACAATGTGTGGCCACTGGAACCCAGTGGAGGCTTTTCATTAGTGGTCTGACGTGATGCCATTTAGGTTGGTGAAAGATCAGTCTAGCAGCCTGATTCTGGACTAGCTGAAGGCGTCTGAGTTGGTAAGATGGCATGCCTACATAAAGTGAATTGGCATAGTCCAGTCGGGAGATGACCCAAGCCAAGATAACTAATGTCAGACCTTCCAGAGACAGAAATCTTATGACCTTCTTGATTCTACGCAGTTGATAAAACCCGACAGAGACCACGGAGCTGATCTGAGCCTTCAAGGACAGGTCATTTCTAATCACTATGCCCAAACTCTTGGCTGAGCCGACCGGAAGTGGAGGGTTGCCCAGAATAGGAGGCCAAAAGTTGGAGTTCCATGGATTAGCAAGCCCGCCAGTGAGGATAAGCTCCGTTTTATCAGAGTTGAGCTTCAATTGATTTTTATTCATCCATTCACCTATGACGATCATAGTGTCTTGAAAATGAGACACAGAGAATGGAGAAAGAATGATATCAAAAACCAATTGAAGATCATCAGCATAATTATATGTCCCAACTTTCCTTTATCGCAAGGAGGAGATTAAAGGGACGAGGTACAAATTGAAAAGAAACGGGGGGAGGGAGGAGCCTTGGGGAACCCCACAAGTCAATTCTATTTTCTTGGAGGAGAAGTTGGTAAGACGTACTGATTGAAACCAGTTGCTGAGGAAGGAGGAGAGCCACTTCAAAGCCAGGCCTTGGATCCCTGCATTGCTGACATGATCAATCAGAATGTTATGATCGACTATGTCGAAAGCTGCTGACAAATCTAGGAGAACCAGGGCCTGGGTAAGGCCCCTATCCGCCCCCCCCTCTGAAATTATCCATGACTGTCAGGATGACTGACTCTGTAGAATAGGCGAGAGTCCAGAACATGGAACTGTTCGACAAAGAAGCTGAGTTGAGTTGAAACATATGCCTCTAGGACCTTACCAAGGTAAGGTAGTAAGGAGATAGGGCGATAGATACTTAGAATAGATGGATCCACGCCTTTCATCAAGTTAATATAAGTGGACTTATCTTCTACCAGATAATGAAGTCTCCATCTGCGTTCTGCTTGTCTCAGCACCAGCTTCTTAGTTTTTAGTTAATCAGAGAATCTCCGCTGTGCGTCGTGGGGTCTCAGAAACTTAGTTGACATAAGAGGGGCAACGCTGTCGCATACGGACTCAAGCCATAACTTGAAGTGCGCTGCCTGTGTTTGAACCGGTTCCGGTACAGATGGGGCCGTGGAGGTTAGAAGTGAGCATAGGTAATCAATGTTAGCACTTTTCCAATTTCTCGACATGCAAATCTTTTCCAGTAGGGTTTTAATGGGTGATAGATCAGAAAGAGTAAAAGAAATAAAATAATGATCCGACCATATACAAGGGGAAATCAGGGGGGGTCGAGATCGCCAGATTAGCTGTCCAGACTTGGTCCGGCATGTGCCCCTCTATGTGAGTAGCTTTGCGCACATGTTGGGTGCATTCATTCCGGACAGAAGATCTGTCAGTTCTATTGAGCTGGCACTCTCCTGTTCGTCGTAGGGCCAATGGTTAAAATCACCTATAATAAGGAGTCTGGAGTGATTAATGGCTAAGTGAGAAATCATTTCGCCCAAACCCTGGGGAAAGTAGGCATATTATAAGGACGTCTATAAAAAAGAGTGCAAGTGAAAGATGAGTGGGGGATTCAAATTGAAGAACTAGACTATCAACAGAGGGAAAACCAGTAAACCCTAGTGACTTAATCTGGTGATCCTTATCGATGATAGCTGCAACCCCATCCTCCACTTTCCCTGGGGGACGGTTAGATTGCAAGATGTAGTAGTTATCTGGTACTGCCGCTACGATGTCAGGGGCAGACTCTTCAGTAAGCCATGTTTCAGTAAGAAGTAGAATATCTGGCTTTTCAGACTCTAAAAGTTGTGCAGGATTTCAGGGTAAAGTAAGTCTCTGCTTAAAAATACCCAACTCCTTTGTGTTGAGACAAATATTATCAGCTATTTCATACTTTCCATACAGCTTTCTCAACTCAGTGGCCGAGTACCTAACAGAAAAGGCATAGTGGCTGGCCCCTGGGCCCGTACACCCGCGGATGGGCGCAGACAGGCTTGCCTTTGGCGAGCCGGTGGCACGCCCGCTGCACGCGTCAACTGCACGGCCGAGCCCCCATCTGCCTAAGTACTCGTCTCAGCCAGCAGGAAACAAGGGGATGCAGAGAAGGAGTCGCGTCTCCTCCGTTCAACCAGCACTAACAAGCTGTGACGGACCGGGGGA
This sequence comes from Lissotriton vulgaris, assembly GCF_964263255.1. Taxonomy (NCBI): domain Eukaryota; kingdom Metazoa; phylum Chordata; class Amphibia; order Caudata; family Salamandridae; genus Lissotriton; species Lissotriton vulgaris. The sequence goes on from NC_141685.1 coordinate 1,846,069,897, forward strand.
CAGCAAGGAAATGAAGCCGAATGTAAGTCGATCACAACAAAATACAAGATTAGCAGTTTTAAAAACAATAAGAAAACAAAGCAGTTAAAAGAAATGCCAGACGGCTTTAACCTTACAGCGCTAGCTTCTCACCACTGCGCGGCCGAGCCCCCATCTGCCTAAGTACTCGTCTCAGCCGGCAGGAAGTGAGGGAATGCAGGGAAGGAGTCGCGTCCCCTCCGTTCAACTGGCACTAACAAGCCGTGACGGACCGGGGGACAGCGAGGAAATGAAGCCGAATGTTAGTGGATCACAACAAAATAAAAGATTAGCAGTTTTAAAAACAATAAGAAAACAAAGTAGTTGATAGAAATGACAGACCTCTTTAACCTTACGACGCTAGCTACTTACCACTGCGCGGCCGAGCCCCCATCTGCCAAAGTACTCGTCTCAGCCAGCAGGAAGTGAGGGAATGCAGGGGAGGAGTCGCGTCCCCTCCGTTCAACCAGCACTAACAAGCTGTGACGGACCGGGGGACAGTGAGGAAATGAAGCCGAACGTAAGTGTATCACAACAAAAGACAAGATTAACAGTTTTAAAAACAATAAGAAAACAAAGCAGTTGAAAGAAATGCCAGACCGCTTTAACCATATGTCGCTAGCTTCTCACCACTGCGCGGCAGAGCCCCCATCTGCCTAAGTTCTTGTGTCAGCTGGCAGGAAGTGAGGGAATGCAGGGGAGGAGTCGCGATCCCTCCGTTCAACCTGCACTAACAAGCCCTGATGGACCGGGGGACAGCGAGGAAATGAAGCCGAACGTAAGTGGATCACAACAAAATACAATATTAGCAGTTTTAAAAAAAATAAGAAAACAAAGCAGTTAAAAGAAATGCCAGACCGCTTTAACCTTACGGCGCTAGCTTCTCACCACTGCGCGGCCGACCCCCCATCTGCCTAAGTACTTGACTCAGCCGGCAGGAAGTGAGGGAATGCAGGGGAAGAGTCGCGTCCCCTCCGTTTAACCGGCACTAACAAGCCGTGACCGACCAGGGGACAGCGAGGAAATGAAGCCGAACGTAAGTGGATCACAGCAAAATATAAGATTAGCAGTTTTAAAAACAATAGGAAAATAAAGCAGTTAAAAGAAATGCCAGACCGCTTTAACCTTATGGCGCTAGCTTCTCACACAAAATATAAAGGATTAAGCCTAAATCCTTTATATTTTGCTTCTCACCATAAGCGACTCAGACTTACTGTGTGGTTTTATAAGCTTTCCCACAAAGAAACCATCAGGAATACTATAATAAAGTTACACAAATATGCATAAAATAAAGTTATCAAAACAGTACAAAATCCATACTACTAGAGCCTAATAAGGGTTACCATAGTGCAAATTGTTTACCCCTGTTTCTTCAGGTGTGTCACCAGCAGTAAAACCCTTGACCACTACAGTAATCTACAAGATTACATGCAACAAAATGCTTGCCTACAGGCTTTAGCACAGTGCAATAACAATCCACTCTTAAAAGAGGTTTGGCTTTAACACATAACTTTTCACTATAAATAGTTAAGACCTACTTACTTTGTCATAACTATTCATAATAAACAGACCACACCCAAAGAGTCCGACCTAACGTTTCCCAGTGAATTTTTAAGGTCTCTACCCTTTACCAATTACTTGACAATATATAGAACTCAGGCCTGCAAAACTGCACAGAAGCTGGCAACCATCAGGCAAACAATATACATCAAGCATTTGCAATGCAATAGGTCTCGCATTTACACGAGTTTGAGCTATTGACATTGTTAATGACAATGCCTTTTATTTTTATTTTTGTTTTTAAAACTTAAAGAAACGGCAATTTAGAGACACTCTTTGGTTGTAATGTTGTTAATTTATGTCAAAAGCAGTTTTTATTGGAAATGTGTCAAAATAAATTTAAAGAGATAAAATTAAACACGTACTAAATCAACCAATGTTATAAAGTCTTGAAAAAATGCTATTCTCTCTGTGATGTGGAAATTTAGCGTTTTGGATGCGTTGTAGTCGTCGTAGGTGTTTGGCTGGGATTCCTGCGTAGAGTGCGTTGCCGTAGTCCAGTCTGCTGCTGACGAGGGCCTGTGTCACCGTTCTTCTTGTTTCGGTCGGGATCCACTTGTAGATCCTGCGGAGCATGCAGAGGGTGTTGTAGCAGGAGGAGGAGATGGCGTTGACCTGCTTGGACATGGAAAGGGAGGAGTTAAGGATGAATCCTAGATTGCGTGCATGTTCGGTGGGTGTTGATGCTGTTCGCAGTCTGGTCGGCCACCAGGAGTCGTCCCAGGCTGAGGGGGTGGGTCCGAGGATGAGGACCTCCATCTTGTCCAAGTTCAGCCTCAGATGGCTGCTCCTCATCCAATCGGCGACGGCCTTCATTCCCTAATGGGGGTTGGTTTTGGTGGTGTGTGGGTCCTTGGTGAGGGAGAGGATGAGCTGGGTGTCGTCAGCGTAGGAGATGATGTTGAGGTCATGATGGCGGGCCACTTGTGCGAGGGGGGGCCAGGTAGACCTTGAACAGCATTGGGCGGAGGAATGAGACCAGGGGGACGCCACAGATGATGTCGGTGGCTTTGGATCGGAAGGGTGGGAGGCAGACGCTCTGGGTTCTGCCGGAGAGGGAGGACGTGGTCCAGACAAGACCCTTCTCTTGGATTCCGGCTTCTAGGATGCGTGTCTTTAGAGTGCGACGGCAGACTGTGTCGAAGGCGGCTCACAGGTCCAGGAGGATGAGGGTTGATGTTTCGCCGTTGTCTAGTTGCCGCCTGATGTCGTCTGTGGCGGCGATGAGGGCTGTCCCAGTGCTGTGGTTTCGGGTGGTTTTGTGGTTGCAGGTGTGGCAGGAGAAGGGTCCATGGGTTCGTTTCGGGGCGGCCTGGAAGCAGGCGTGGTTTCGGCCCACGTTGAGTGCGTGGAGGGTGCTGGCGTCGTAGTGGATTCTGCTGTTGTGGCATTCGTGGGGTCCAGGCGTTCTGGCGCTGAGTGTGGTCCAGGCACGGATGGGCGCGCGTCCTCTGTGCGGCTGCTACTCGGCCTGCATATGAGGTGGCTTGGGAGGGAGAAGTAGCTGGGAGGCGGGAGCGGGAGGCGAATGGGTGTGCAGGGGGGGCGGGGCTGCAGGGATGCAGCGGCGGGAAAGGGTCGGATCGGGAGCGGCGGGGGCGGGGGAACTGATGCACAGGGCAGAAGGGAGGGGAAAACCCAGGAAACAAGGAGGCAGCAAGGAGGCAGGAACCAGGCAGCCAGGTGACGAGCAGAGGCGTGTGGGCGACCTGCCTGCAAGCAGGATCAAAGGTCACAAAAAAGTGCAGAAAGGTCACAAAAAACGGGGGGAAACGAGTGGCACTGAGGCACAAAGGTCACAAGAAAGAGCAGAAAAGGTCTCAAAAAACAGGGGGAAACATGTGGCACAGAGGCAGAAAGGTCACAAGAAAGGGCAGAAAGGTCACAAAAACGGGGAAACGAGTGGCACAGAGGCAGAAAGGTCACAAGAAAGGGCAGAAAAGGTCACAGAAAAGGGGGGGAACGAGTAGCACAGAGGCAGAAAGGTCACAAGAAAGGGCAGAAAGGTCACAAAAAATGGGGGGCAACGAGTGGCACAGAGGCAGAAAGGTCACAAGAAGGGGCAGAAAAGGTCACAAAAAACGGGGGTAAACGAGTGGCACAGAGGCATAAAGGTCTCAAGAAAGGGCAGAAAGGTCACAAAAAATGGGGGGAAACGAGTGACATAGAGGCACAAAGGGGAGTAGAGGCAAGAAAAACGAGTACAATCAGGGGAGCAGAACGCAAGAAAAACAAGTGCAATCAGGGGAGCAGAAGGCACGAAAAACGGGTGCAATCAGGGGAGCAGAGGCAAGAAAAACGAGTGCAATCAGGGGAGCAGAAGGCAAGAAAAACGAGTACAATTAGGGGAGCAGAAGGCAAGAAAAACGAATGCAATCAGGGGAGCAGAAGGCAAGAAAAACGAGTACAATCAGGGGAGCAGAAGGCAAGAGAAACGGGTACAATCAGGGGAGCAGAAGGCAAGAAAACGAGCACAATCAGGGGAGCAGAAGGCAAGAAAAACGGGTACAATCAGGGGAGCAGAAGGTAAGAAAAAAAACGAGTGCAATCAGGGGAGCAGAAGGCAAGAAAAACGGGTACAATCAGGGGAGCAGAAGGCACGAAAAACAGGTACAATCAGGGGAGCAGAGGCAAGAAAAACTAGTGCAATCAGGGGAGCAGAAAGCAAGAGAATGGGCACAGATAAGAATGCAGGCACGGGGGGAGACAGGCAACAGAGGTCACAGACACCAGAAGACAGTATGGGCAGTACAGGGAAGACAGACAGACAGACAGCGACAGTGATACAAACCTAAGGCCTACCACTGGCCACCAGGGATGAGGCGCAGGTGGTAGCCTGCGGGTGGAGGAGGGCCTCAACTTCTACAGCAGCGGCAGCTGGGGCAGGGTCAGGACACACAGGCAGAGCTGTGTGGTGGGGGAGCGACCTACCAGCAAGGTCGCATCCGGTCTTTTTGTCCACATTTGATAACTCACCCACGAAAGAGCGCTTATGATTATCAGTCTGGGAGTACAGCGTGATTCAACAGCTTCCACCCACATAATAACTTAGCAGTGGAAGCTCTGGGCGGGGGGTTTCCTTTCTTCATTGGGGATAGGATGAGGGGGGCCCTCGTGTGCTCAGATCAATCTGATCACCTCTGCCAGCACTCTAACAAACGAAGGGGAGCATACGTGGCAATGTGAGCCAGCATAAACTTCAAAGGCCATGGCATATAAAATAACAAAGGCCAGGGGAAGCATCATCATTCTTTTTTTAACTGATGCTTTAGGGGGTTTGTAGGCCTGTTTTCGGAATGGAAAAAGCTGGGGTACAAATTGTATCAAGAAAACCATGCACACAGCAGCCTTAGCAATTAAATAGAAGTCTGATCACTACCCAAAGATCAGATAAGAGTTTGCCGAGGTCAGATGACTTCATGCATCACAATCATTGACGAAAGGGAAGATCTACACGTAAACGTGGGCAACAGACTGACACAACACGAAGGAAGAAGCGGCGACATTTAAAAACAAGGGTTGTTCTATTAAAAGCAGGTGGAGGGCTGTAGCAGAAGCTACTAAGGGCAGAACAACGGGGCGCATGTGGCATAGTGCACAGAAGCTCCATGGGAGGTGGCAGGGGGACACTGAAGAAACAACACGGGGAGGGGAGGAAGATGATGGAAGCAAAATGGGTGAAGGGGGAATCAACACAAAGGGTTTGATTGGGGGAAGCAACAACAGGCATAGAAGAGGAGTGCACAGGTAGAGAGGGACGTAATGAGGGCGGGGAAAAGCACATGCGCTACTGACAGCAACACTCTGTTGGGGGAGAGAAGCATAGGGACATATAGTAACCGCTGCAAGCAGTGAACGGGAAGCAGGAGCAGGCTGCACTCACCTCTTCTGGGCTGTACATGTTCAGCCCCGCTCTCACTGCCTTCTCCCTCCACGGACACATCTGCTTGCTGGTATGGGCTAGCGGTAGATACCAATGGCCAGCACTACGCCTTCCTCTTCTTGCGCTGTTTGCTTGTTTTGGTGAAGCCGGATTGGTAGTTCTTCAGTGGCACCTGAACGTTAGAGATCTACAGCGCTGCTGACTTCATGAGCGGGAAACCGGTTCGAGTTTCAGTGTTGGCTCTATCCCGTGCCTATAAAAAATATGCCTTCACATTAAACAATGGAAACAAAATCACAAATGCCGATCATCCTGGGAATTCTTTCCTAGTATGAATGCCATTTATAATTTTGTTCTGATGCCATATTTCCAATCCAAAGTCTGTGTCAGCACTCTCACGTGACGTGTACTAACAAATCCACAGCTGCATTTGTGCTCGATGTGAAAGCTCCTATCACGATAAGGCAGGGGTAAAGCCAAAAATAGAGGCAGCGACGTAAAGGAAAGATAAGGCGGCAAAAATATAAATGCGTCCAAAACATGAAACCCGGCGTCCGTGAAGCGGATGCCAAGGTTAATACATATGCAAAAACAACAGTTGATGGACAGAATGCAGAACAATGTCATACATTCACCCCAGTACAAAGATCTGGGCCTAAATCCATCATTGTTTTGCTCACCACACCACCCCAGTTTAGACATGGCCATATGCAAATCAGCCTTGACCCTGTGCCTCATGGGAACAGTCCAGCCCGAACTGCCAAGCCATGTCTTCCCTGGACCGGAATCAAGCATCCTAGGACCAGTTTCAGGCTATCAGCCGTCTTCAGCCAGGATAGCTTGACTCTAGTGGTGCAGAGAGCACAGGACTCACGTCTGAGCATACCCGTCCCACTCGGGGGTGACAAATGCAAAAACAACAGTTGATGGACAGAATACAGAACAATGTCATACATTGACCCCAGTACAGAGATCTGGGCCTTAATTCATCATTTTTTTGCTCACCACACCACTCCAGTTCAGACATGGCCATATGCAAATCAGCCTTGACCCTGTGCCTCATGGGAACAGTCCAGCCCGAACTGCCAACCCATGTCTTCCCTGGACCCAGATCAAGCATCCTAGGACCGGTTTCTGGCTATCAGCCGTCTTCAGCCAGGATAGCTTGACTCCAGTGGTGTGGAGAGCACGGGACTCACGTCTGAGCAGACCTGTCCCACTCGGGGTGACAAATGCAAAAACAACAGTTGATGGACAGAATGCAGAACAATTGCATACATTCACCCCAGTACAGAGATCTGGGCCTAAATCCATGAATTTCTGCTCACCACACCACCCCAGTTCAGACATGGCCATATGCAAATCAGCCTTGACCCTGTGCCTCATGGGAACAGTCCAGCCCGAACTGCCAAGCCATGTCTTCCCTGGACCGGAATCAAGCATCCTAGGACCAGTTTCAGGCTATCTGCCATCTTTAGCCAGGATAGCTTGACTCTAGTGGTGCGGAGAGCACGGGACTCACGACTGAGCATACCCGTCCCACTCGGGGTGACAAATGCAAAAACAACAGCTGATGGACAGAAGGCAGAACAATGTCATACATTGACCCCAGTACAGAGATCTGGGCCTAAATCAATCATTTTTTTGCTCACCACATCACCCCAGTTCAGACATGGCCATATGCAAATCAGCCTTGACCCTGTGCCTCATGGGAACAGTCCAGCCCGAACTGCCAAGTCATGTCTTCCCCGGACCGGAATCAAGCATCCTAGGACCAGTTTCAGGCTATTAGCCGTCTTCAGCCAGGATAGCTTGACTCTAGTGGTGCAGAGAGCACAGGACTCACGTCTGAGCATACCCTTTCCACTCGGGTGACAAATGCAAAAACAACAGTTGATGGACAGAATGCAGAACAATGTCATACATTGACCCCAGTACAGAGATCTGGGCCTAAATTCATCATTTGTTTGCTCACCACACCACTCCAGTTCAGACATGGCCATATGCAAATCAGCCTTGACCCTGTGCCTCATGGGAACAGTCCAGCCCGAACTGCCTCTGCCAACCCATGTCTTCCCTGGACCCAAATCAAGCATCCTAGGACCGGTTTCTGGCTATCAGCCGTCTTCAGCCAGGATAGCTTGACTCCAGTGGTGTGGAGAGCACGGGACTCACGTCTGAGCAGACCTGTCCCACTCAGGGTGACAAATGCAAAAACAACAGTTGATGGACAGAATGCAGAAGAATGTCATACATTCACCCCAGTACAGAGATCTGGGCCTAAATCCATCATTTTTCTGCTCACCACACCACCCCAGTTCAGACATGGCCATATGCAAATCAGCCTTGACCCTGTGCCTCATGAGAACAATCCAGCCCGAACTGCCAAGCCATGTCTTACCTGGACCGGAATCAAGAATACTTGGACCGGTTTCTGGCTATCAGCTGTCTTCAGCCAGGACAGCTTGACTCCAGTGGTGTGGAGAGCACGGGACTCACGTCTGAGCATACCCGTCCCACTCGGGGTGACAAATGCAAAAACAACAGTTGATTAACAGAATGCAGAACAATGTCATACATTCACCCCAGTACAGAGATCTGGGCCTAAATCCATCACTTTTTTTGCTCACCACACCACCCCAGTTGAGACATGGCCATATGCAAATCAGCCTTGACCCTGCGCCTCATGGGAACAGTCCAGCCCGAACTGCCAAGCCATGTCTTCCCTGGACCCAAATCAAGCATCCTAGGACCAGTTTCAGGCTATCAGCCGTCTTCAGCCAGGATAGCTTGACTCTAGTGGTGCGGAGAGCACAGGACTCACGTCTGAGCATACCCGTCCCACTCGGGGTGACAAATGCAAAACCAACAGTTGATGGACAGAATGCAGAACAATGTCATACATTGACCCCAGTACAGATATCTGGGCCTAAATCCATCATTTTTTTGCTCACCACACCACCCCAGTTCAGACATGGCCATATGCAAATCAGCCTTGACCCTGTGCCTCATGGGAACAGTCCAGCCCGAACTGCCAACCCATGTCTTCCCTGGACCGGAATCAAGCATCCTAGGACCGGTTTGTGGCTATCAGCTGTCTTCAGCCAGGATAGCTTGACTCCAGTGGTGTGGAGAGCACGGGACTCACGTCTGAGCATACCCGTCCCACTCAGGGTGACATGCAAAAACAACAGTTGATTAACAGAATGCAGAACAATGTCATATATTGACCACAGTACAGAGATCTGGGCCTAAATCCATCATTTTTTTGCTCACCACACCACCCCAGTTTTATTCTCTTCTGGTGTTGACATTGGGACCTTTATGTGTGGATGGATGTGGTATGATGTATGAATGAGGATTGTCTGTCATGGCCACATTTTGTGAAGAGGTATGATGTGTCAGTGTGTAGATCTAGGGAAGGTTTGATTGAAATGTATTTATTGTATATAGTCTGTTCCAAGTGTTTTCTATGTTTTTCTATGCACAAAAAATTACGTTGTTTGCAAAATTAATTAATGCAAAAAAAAGTGGAATAAACCATTGGATGGTGCAATTCAAAAAGCGGACTATTATGTTTTATTCATAAAGTCTATTGAAAAGGATTTCTAGGAGTTGAGCTCAGTACTGGCATTTTTTTTGTTCATTAGAAACATGAAGCGCTGCGCCCGTGTAGATAAAAGTTATGCTCGGATGCCGTGATGATTCAATACATGGCGGCACACACTAATAAAAAAACGCAATCAGAACACAACACTCACATCGTAAATAAACTGTAGTTGGTCAGTGCTGCTGACCGATAAACAGAAGTGATATATCAGGAGCACGGATCAACGAGGAGCCAGCAAACAAGAAGAACTTAGGAGTGAACCAATCCCAAGCAGCAGGCGGGATTACACTCCTTATTGTATTTACTAGAGGTCTTTCAGACAGTGCATGCGCACTGGCAAGGCTCGACCTAAAAACGAACAAAATTACAGTTGGTTAAACAATATAGATCCCCTCTCAAGAAGACCTAACCAGAATCATCCAAGTGAAATTCTACTCCTAGGGTTTGTCAAAGAGGGTGGTCAACACCATACTACTTGCCTACAATGGTATTAGTTTAGATTACATGTAACTAAAAACCTTCATACGTCCTGTAACAAAATTTGACAATAATCCGGTGTTAGAGGCCTACTGGCTTTACCATGTGTGTTTCAGAAAAAACAAGCCATACCTATTGCCTTTGTGATAACTTTACATAATAAACAGGCCAGACCTATTGCCTCGGGCATAACATTTTCCTGCACACCAATCAATCCCGGTTATCACTGGCTTTTTACTGTTACCAACTGAGGCCTACTGTACTGAGCATAAGATTGCCCACAAGGCAACCATCAGGCATACAGTCATAAAATTGCAAAATGCATTCAAAATTACAGTTGGCAAAACAAATTAGTATCTCTCCTAACATTGCTTAACAAGGAATCTCACTGTGCAAATCTTCTATACTCATGGTTTTCAGAGGGGTCACCCCTTGCCTACTAAGGTAATCTGTGAGTTTCATGTAACAAAAACCCTAACTGTTGGCTTTAATTCAGAGTAACAACAATCTACCTGTTAATGCCTATTGGCCTTAACTTATGCATTTCACAATCAATATGTATGGCCTACTGCCGTTATCGTACCTTTTCATAAAAAAACAAGCAGTCATGTAACCCTTATCATTAGCTTTTCATCATAACCAACTTAAACTCATTGTACTGAGCATAAACTTTCCACAAGGCAGCCATCCAGCATACGTCTTAAAAATACAAATGTATACAAAATTACAGTTGGCAAAGCAACTAGCTCTCCTAGGAGATTGGAACAAGGATCATTGTAGAGAATGTCATTTCTCGCCACAGTTTGATCTGGTAGCTCAACAACACCAAACCCTTACCTAATACAATGATCTATGAAATTCCACATAACAAAGTTCAACACTCTGTCCATCATCCCCTTTGGTTTTGCTTTGTTCGCCATAAGTTGGCAGGGTATGCCCAGACGTGGGTCCCTTGATCACTTTGCCACTGGATTCAAGCTAGGCTGACTGATGACGGCTGATTAGCCAGAAACAGGTCCCAGAATGCTTGTTTCCGGTCCAGGGAGAAATGGCTTGGCAGTTCAGGCTAGACTGAAGGAATTTGAAGGAATTTACCATGTAGGAATTTACCAATCCTAGCAACTCATTAGAAATTCCGAATTCCCTGGAGTGGACAAATGCCCTATCTCAATTCTTCGAGGATAAAATTACTACAATTCATCTCTATTTTTCCTCCCATCCTAACCCAACTCAGTCAGATGCCCTGGGTATATCACCATCAGACCCCCATACATCATGAAGGAATTTATTAACTGTGACTGCGAGGCGACCTTGTCGGCCGGACTGAAAATTAAGTCAGGGTCATCCACCGACCACATCCCCCCTAAACTTTTTCCCATACTTGCGCCGGTATTGGTGGAACATCTTACAAACCTTTTTAATAAATCTTTCACGGACTTCCCAACAATATGGAAAGCAGCTAAAGTTAGGCCCATTTTGAAAAAGCCCACGGCCGACACTAACATTCTGTTAAACTATCGGCCCATCTCCCTACTTCCATACTTTGGGAAAATGCTTGAATCCATTGCCAAAAAGCAGCTTGTGAGTCATCTTGAAAATCATGGACTTTTGGAGCCACAGTGTACAGTGTACAGTGTGATTCGTGGCTCAGACACCATTGTTGACACAGTAATATCTTAATGTGCATAACACCGGTGCCTTAAAAAGAATATCAGAACACACACCTTGTATTGCACAAATTGTATGTCTTACTGTTTTTCTGTCTGTTCTTAGCAATATTGCTGGTCAATATTGAATGCGGGATTGTTATTTTATTGATATCACAATTTTAACCTGTGTTAAGCAGCTTACTATGTTTTCTGCTTTTTTAACTTTACTGTACACAATAAATTCTGTCAGTCTTTTACTCTAGATTTACTTGTTATAGTTATTGCCTTTTCCATTTCATGGTGTTTATGTACATGACCGTGCTCAAGGGAATTGTTGTTTTATATTTACAAAGTACCTCCCAACAGGCTTTGGGACAGTGTAAGAAGAATTCATCCTTAAAAGTCTATTGTCTTTAATGCGTACGTTTCTCAAAATGTAAGTCAGGCCTTTCGATTTTGTCACAATATTTCTTAATAAACAGATCAGCCCTATGAAATCTGGCATGTTTTTCCCATTGAACAGATGAAGGCTTCACCCTTTAATATTGGCTTTACACTTAATCCAACTCCGGTGAACATAATCTGACAAACATTATGCTAACAGTTATAAAATTGCAATTATGTAGAAAAATCCAGCTTGTAAATAACATATACAATCCCCCTCAACAGGGACCAACAAGAAACATCACAGTGAAACCCTGCAGGGTTTGTCAGACTGGCCGGCCTCTTCATGAGTGGCAGGATACAGCTAAGTAGATTGCTGAGACCTGCTAGTAAAGGATTCCCTTGAGCGAGGAGGTAGACAAGTAGCTGTATTTTGATGGTGAACAGGACTGCAGCTGGTACTACGGGTCATTGCCATAAAATTTGAGTATGGTATTTTTATCTTGTATGTTTTTTTCACAATAATAGCAGAGTGACTAAGAGTTAGGTCCTGAAGAATGCAAAGAACCAGACGCTCTAGCAGGCAGAAACATGTTGACCTTAGTTCAATAGAGAACATCCATATCCCTATTTTTCACTTCGCTGATTTTAGTGATTTTAGATCTATCTGCTGGAGACATTATTAAAAGTTACCTTTGTTCATCCAGGAGATAGTTTTAACTCACTTTTTGAATTGATTTTTTACACTCTGTCCCTCATTCTAACCTACACTGCATGATGTAAAACACCTCATGCTCCTCTCCTGAGGGAGAGTTGTAGCCCACACTGTGCACCTTGCGGTCATAGTGTTTAAAAGGGAACCCAATGATGAAGCATGTCTGCATGTCACTACAAAAGCAACGAAGCCTGCAGGTCGAGTGGTGCTGAGATACAAGAATTAACACTGGTATAGACTAACTTTAATGACTGAAAAGTCAACTAGGCTAACAATAATTGCTGATTAAGTCCTATCAGCCCACCTAATGGCGGAGCCTCATCATGTAGGACTTCCGGACCTAGGTCTGTGTGCGATCGCCCAGTTGTATTTTGGCAGCGCAACACTGGACCGAGGTACGGTCAACGCAATCGTTCGTACAAAAGGTGGGACTGATGTGTGCAGTGCAAAAATTAGATAAAGTGAAGTGGCTTAAAATGGCTATCAAAGCAAACAAAGACCTTTAATAGTGTTTGCCTGGATGTCAGATTAAAAGATAGTGAAACGACAGTGTGAAAAAATCACTGTCTAACTTGCTCGGTAGAAATCCAAAAAGATCTATATAGGGCCAACATGTTTCTGCCTTTCTGTGAAAAGTCACTGGCATTCGTCAGGGCCAAGTTCTTATCTGCTACTGCAATAACACTATCGTGTGTGCTTGAATAATGAAAACAAGAAAATAAAATAAGAGTGATCAATTAAGACCATCCTACCACATCTTCTTAGTATTGCTCTGTTGATGCAATTGGTCTTTCCTGTGTAGGAACGAGAAAAGGAGGAGAGAACCATGTAGAAACTGCATATGCATGAACCTTAATGTTACATCTCCAACAAGTGCTATGTAGAGGTACTATAACTGTGCAAAACCAGTGAAAATTCAAAACTCAGACTAGACCATCACTAATTTATGATAGCCACATTCAAAGTGCATTGTATTAAGTTACTCAAGTCTTTATCTACGTTTGTAGATTTCTTCTTAAAACCCATCATTATTCAAGCACACACGATAGTGTTATTGCAGTAGCAGATAAGAACTTGGCCCTGACGAATGCCAGTGACTTTTCACAGAAAGGCAGAAACATGTTGGCCCTATATAGATCTTTTTGGATTTCTACCGAGCAAGTTAGACAGTGATTTTTTCACACTGTTGTTTCACTATCTTTTAATCTGACATCCAGGCAAACACTATTAAAGGTCTTTGTTTGCTTTGATAGCCATTTTAAGCCACTTCACTTTATCTAATTTTTGCACTGCACACATCAGTCCCACCTTTTGTACGAACGATTGCGTTGACCGTACCTCGGTCCAGTGTTGCGCTGCCAAAATACAACTGGGCGATCGCACATAGACCTAGGTCCGGAAGTCCTACATGATAAGGCTCCGCCATTAGGTGGGCTGATAGGACTTAATCAGCAATTATTGTTAGCCTAGTTGACTTTTCAGTCATTAAAGTTAGTCTATACCAGTGTTAATTCTTGTATCTCAGCACCACTCGACCTGCAGGCTTCGTTGTTTTTGTAGTAGCTACACAGGGGGTATTAGGCTGTCTGGTCGTAAAACACCTCCCTCGGTCCCTCTCTTACGAGTTGTTGTGATATAGCATGTCTGCATGTCACCTTAGGGTGAGTGAGGGTTCTGGTCTTGACAAATACATTTGTCTGCTCCCTTACATATATACACATTTTTGAGCAACTAATAGATAGACCATCTGGTTACCTTTATGTGAGTTGAGTGGTAAATGTCCTAACCTTTGCCTACTACAGTAATCTGTGAGATTCCATACAACAAATGTCCTATGTGTAGTCTTTATCATATAGTAACTATCTTATAGTAAAACTGCCCTCTTCCCGTCTGTGCTGCTGCTAATGAAAAACACCACTAATTGTCTGGGGACAGCTGCACTGTCAAGCCACCAGACCATAAAAATAGTTGCTCCTTTTCCTTTTACTTCATTTACCATGTAAATAAATATTTGCCCAATTGACAGTTTTCTGAAGAGCTAAATCAAGTGACCCAGCAGCCCAGGGGGCAGCCCCCTCCTCCCTACCAGTACTTTGAATATCCATACTTTAAGGTCAACCTGTGTATGGCAGACAAGGGAGAAATAAACAATGGGAGACACATCAAACGCTTGCAAACAATTAAAAAAATCGCAATTACACCTTTCATCTTTGGAAACATATTTTCCTGCTTTGTTCTATCTTTGATATTTGATGAAACAGTAAGCATGGAAAGGCGTTTGCATTCTAGAAGTTATTACGAAAATGAAAACTGTACCAAGTATTTCTTTACCAGTTGAAAAAGCCAGAGACAACTGTTTTAAAAAGCACGGGTTCCAGTTACCTGTGTAAAGCATTAACATGTTCCCAGCGTGGAAGGGGAAACCACTTACCTGTGGGATATTTCAGGAGTGTAAATGAAGCGGGGCCAGAGACGCATCTGCCTCGAGCTGAGTTGAGTGTTTTCCTGCTGCGACGCCTCGGGAGCCTGTGTTAGTTACCTGCCTGCTCCCTTCAGGTGCTGGTTGCCTTAGCATCGGCTGAGGCAGGGCGGAACCTTTCCTGCTGTGGAGACGGTGCCTGCTGCTGCGAGCCGAGGGCTTCTGGGGTGTGATAAATAGTTTAAACTGATTTTTCTCAGCACCCACTGCGGCGCAGAGGTTAATTTAAAACCACTTTGTCACGCGTCTCAGCAGGTGTACCCGACTCTGTATAATTTGAGCAATTACAGTTTTGTTTTTAAAACACCGTGAAGTGAGGACACAACGCCAGCTGGAAGCAATGTTGCAAAGAACTTTTGGGGTGAATCGGACAGGGGGACCAAAAAACGTACTCGGAGAGGACAATGTTATTGGTTCAGAATGTCTCAGAGCAACAGCAACTTATCTTTATGAGACTTCTTTTATTATGTAGGGAGGCAGGTTACATTATTGTTTTTGAGATTTCTTTTGTGCATGTAGGTATGACATTTTAATGTCCAGTCACTCTGTTTCTCTAACCCTTAACTATTTTCCGTCTTCAAATATGATAATCCAACTTTCTATGCAAAATAACTTTGAAACCTTTTTCCAATAATTCATCTCAAATTGTGTTGGGGAGTTTTGAGTCCATGATGAAACAGTTAAACACAAAACTACAAGCCCCTCAATGCAACATGTTGGCTGAGAACAACTGAAATAGATGAATGTATCCTAGGTCATGATACCAGAATGTAGATTTGTGAAAAGCAATACAAAATGTAGTTCCTTTCTGCCTTTCTAAGTCAGTTGAACAATGAGAGAAGTAAACCTTAGGCAAGTATGTGCCTAGAGATCCAGAGCAAGGAAAAAATATGACCTATTACCTCCTTCCAAGCACATTCTCGGCCTGGAAGTTGGTGCCATTTAAGTTGCAAGCTTAGAAGTCCACTGTGAAGTGCCCTGCATGAAACAAGTGCAGCACATGATTTAGGTGCCACCCCTTGAGGGCCGCCAGAGCCATGGACAGATTAAATCACTGTGGCCTTATAACTTGGTGCAACAAATGCATGAAAAAGAAGGCCCGAGGGAAATACCGTGTTAGAACAATATGAAGTAGATTTTTACACGGGCAAAAATCCAGGACCATTTGCAATTTATGTGGAACCCATCATTTGAAACTTCGTGAGTGAAATATTTGCACCCAATTTCCAAGAAATTACGACTGGACACGTTTGGGGCTAGTTCACGAAAGCATTTACAGTATAGCAAGTAATATTTCAGGAGTACTCTTTCATGTACTCATATGCTTTTGTCAATCATCTCCGATACATCACAGGATTACTGGAGTACACTGCAGTTCACAGGGTCTACAGAGTAAATAAAAATAAAAGAATGCATTCCTGGCAAACAAAATCAACAGCAAGCTCTTGCATAGGTACGGATTTGAAAAAAAATAAAAATTGTTCATTCTTTTCCAGTGTATTGGCTTTTTGCTTCTCTTAAAGGCATCACGTGAGTTTTGGTTTATTTTGATTTTTTAACATCATTCAAAACTCATAACTACTAAGTATAAATATCAATATTTTATTAACGAGCCTTCAAAGCTTTCTTACATTAGTATACAACAATCGGTCCTTTACAATAATCTCTTAAATACCTAACAGCATTCCGAGTAGCAATTACTTTTCCACAGAAAGCAGACATTTCATGCATTTGAAATATTTAAAGACAGTACAACCTAACAGCATTTCGAGTAGCAATTACTTTTTCACCGAAAGCTGACATTTTACACATGTGAAACATTTAAAGACAGTACATGTATTCAATGTGAATTTAGAAGATGCAGACCATCTATATGGTCAAAATGTCAGTGGCGTAGCAGTGTCAGGTGGTACCCGGTGCGAACATTTTTTGTCACCCCCGGCTTGACAAAATGGCAAAAATATGTGTTTAACACACATTTTTTTGCCATTTTGTCAAGCCGGGGGTGACAAGTGTCATCACTGATGGGGGTGACAAAATAGCAAAATTATGCCTTTAAAACACATTTTTTTGCCATTTTGTCACCCCCTCAGTGAGAAAAGCCGGGGCGGCCGGCACCCACCACACCCCCTTCCAACGCCCCTGCAAAATGTAAAGAAAGAATTTAACCATATTTTCAGAAAATGATTCAATGACTAGAAATGATAAAGGTTTGTATAAGATCTGTAAAAAATTAATGTGTATGATTTATATGCTCAAACATTTCCACTTTTTAGTAAATCTCTGCAAAAGGATATATGAATGGAGCCTACCTTCTCATGTAAACAAAGTTTAGAAGCGACCCTTTCTCGTGTGTGTGTGGGTGTGTGTGTGTGTGTGTGTGTGTATATATATAATAAAATGTTCTGAATAACTGTTACAAAATTCACTACACATTCAGTAATCATGTTCATCGCTACACCTAATTTCTCTGGTACCTATACAAATGTTCTGAATAACTGCTTAAAAATTCACTACACATTCAGTAATCATGTTCATCACTCCACCTAGTTTCTCTGGTGCCCTGTATTGGGTAGAGAGTGGAAAGGCATACCTGTTTGGGTAGCATATGGAATAGAATAGAATAGAATAGAATTTATTGTGCATGATTAATTAAAACCGTTGCATACATTAAAACATATTTACAAAACATCTGTTCATATATGTTTAAAAATGCTGTTATATAGTCCACTTATTTAATTTCAGTTACTCATTAAAAGAAGAGAAATAAGAAGGTGGAGGAGGGCGTTTGCCACAGTAATTTGACCTCTTCCTATGTGCCATTTAGCCTTTTTCCAGTGGGTCGCTGTATTGTTGTAAAGAGGGCCATGGCCAACATAGGGAGACTCCTCAGTGTCATTGCCTTAACTCTTTTTTTCCGTCGACAACTTGCAACACTTCGTCAGGGGGAGCCACTACAGAATGATTATAATGAAGATCACTGTGGAAATCCTTTTTTACCACTTGTTACTATTTTTAATTTAATGAAAATAGGAAGAGTTTTTAGGACGTTGGCTCCGTTAATGACTCTTCCCCCACTTGTTCTATTTGGTGGATTTATCCGTTAGGGAAAGCTTCTGTTGTTTGAATGTGCCAAGGGCAACATATGTAAGTTTTTCATTCTCTTAGCTGTTATGTCAAAAAACGTTGTTAGTCGACAATTTAACTGCACTCTCTCTGGGTTGAAACACAGCAGTGGCGCTTGTCTACAGGTCCTAGCTCCGTACTGATTGAACACAGGTTTTAAAAGGCTTATTCTTAAGTCCCTTAGGTTATTGCAAGTGCAGATAATGTGTAATAGGTCCTCTGCCTTTTCTCTACCAAGGGGGAAGAAACTAATTAATTGCACCAATCCCCAAGCAAATTTTTAAGAATTTCTCCTTTGTGGTTGTTTTTATTCCAATTTTCAAGTATGGTTGCGGTTTTAAACCTTTGTACGTATTCAGTACTACTCAACCGTGAGATTGTTTGGATAGCATGTTTTTATCTTCTGCGACTGACAATTGTTGGGATACCTTTGTTACGGTTTTTTTTAATACAGAGTGTGACACCGTAATGCTCCAGAGGTCTGTCAGTCCTAACAGTTTGATTGAGTCCTGCAGGTACTCTATAGCTAGTGATTTTGTAGGACGGAATAAGTCTGTCCAAATTTGGATCCTTCTGCTGCTTCTTTGATTTTATGCCAGCATTTTACGTATGCTCCACTTCTTTCGATTGATTGTTTTTATAGCCCAAACTCCAACCGTATTTGGGCCGGGAAGCATACCTAGGGAGGTGAAAGATGGTTCGATATGCGTTAGTTATTGTATTCTCTACAGCTATTGCATCTTTGCCCTTCATTGCTGAGCTACCGTAGACAGGCCTGGTTTAAAGCATTTCTGTCAGACAGATCTTTTCAGGTAGCTACCCCCCCCATTTGTCTCTAAAAAGTGTAACATAATGCAGGGAGTACCTCAGGGCTCAGCGCTCAGCCCGACACTCTTTAATCTATATGTCCAACCACTAGCTGAGGTCGCCAAGAGGTGGGACCTTTCCATCGTGTCATACGCTGACGATACTCAGCTGGTGGTAACATTGAGTGATGACAACGGAGCAGGAGCACTGAATTTCAAGCATGGCCTCACTGCAGTAACTGAGTGGCTGACGGCCAATTATTTACAACTTAACGCTGACAAAACGGAGGTGTTAATAGTAGGAAAAAATGCCGAAGCTTGGGGAAAGGACTGGTGGCCCGATACTCTTGCCCCCCCCCCCGACCCCAAAGCAGAGGTAAAAAACTTGGGGGTGTGGTTCGACTCAACCTTGAGTTTTGTTGGCCACACAAAAAAAGTAGCTGCCACAAGCTTTGGTATCCTACGCAACCTACGACCTATATTAAAATTTTTCGACCCTTCTACACGTCAGGTAATTATCCAAGCCACAATCTTTTCCCGCTTAGACTATGCTAACTCCTTACTCCTGGGAGCCAATCAAGCGGAAAAAAACGTCTGCAGCGTGTCCAAAACGCGGCAGCGCAGGCCCTAACAGGGCGTCCCCTGTTCAAGTCTGTAACCAAGACCTTGGTAAAACTGCACTGGTTACCGGTGGAAAAGAGAATTAATTTTAAGGCCCTGTGCTTGGCCTTTAAGATTCTAAAAAAATCCTCACCTCCCATGCTATGTCATCTCATAACGCAGTACACTCCGAATAGAGCTCTCAGATCAGAAGGACAAAATCTGGTCATGATTCCCCGTGTCAGACTCGCCAGCACTGGAGGACGTTCCTTTCAATACATGGCTGCCAAACTATGGAACGCACTACCACTGTGGATCCGAAGTATAAATGACCTTCTTGCCTTCAGAAAGGCATTAAAGACCCACCTGTTTTGCTAAGTTGACCTGATAGCCTGTCTGTATGTTGTGCTCTCTTCTGTCTAGTCCAGCGCCGGGACGCCCCTTCGCTGGGGCAGCCGCCGCGCTATATAAGCAGATGTAACATAACATAACATAACGTATGTAATAGTAGGATGAAGTGTTGCTTGCAGGACTTTTATTGAAGGATCGAGTGTTAGGTCCGGCAGATGCTTCTTTAGAGGTTTTATAGCCTAATATACCATTACCCCTTTCTTCTGCATGGATTCTATCTGTGGTTTGATTGAGTTGTTTTGGTCTAGTATTAATCCTAGGTATTTGTAGCTGGGTGCTTGATCTAAGCAATGACCATCCAGGAACCAATTGAAGCTTTTCTTCCTATGATGATTTACTGCCATTATTCTTGTCTTGCTGTAATTTATTTTCAGGGCGTTCCGTTCTGAGAAGCTGTGAGTCACATTCAGGAGATGTTGTAATCCAATGGGGATCCGACTTATCAGAACCAAATCGTCGGCATATAACAAGTTTGATAAGGTTATATTTCCTAGTTTTGGTGCGTAATTTTTACACTTGTCCAATTCCCCTGGTAGTCCGCAAGGTAAACATTAAAAAGCAACAGGGCTAGGACGCACCCTGATAATGATTCTAATAATGATTTCTTGTTCTGTGTCGTTAAGTTTAAGTTTAAAGTTTAAAGTATTTCTAGAGCGCGACATACACCGAGCGGTTTCTTGGCGCTAAGATAGCAAACTACCAGAGGTAGAAGAGTCAACCACAAGGACATAAACTGAAAAGGGGGATGTTAAGGCAAGAAGGCCTGGGTAAACAGGAAAGTTTTTAGAGATTTACGGAAAAGGGAATACTGGGTAAGGGATCTGAGGTGGAAAGGAATGGAATTCCAAAACACAGGGGCCAGAGTAGCAAATTTAGAGCCGCCCTGTTTTTTTTTCTTGAATCGTGGGGTAACTAGAAGATGTTGAACTGAGGAACGGAGGTCTCTGAAGGGAACGTAAGTTTTGATGGCTGAAGATATGAAGAGGGGGGCCAGACCAGACCTGGCCTGAAAGGCCATGCATCCTAGTTTGAATAATGCGCGTTCCCGAATGGGAAGCCAGTGAAGGGTCTTCAACAGAGGAGAGGTATGGTGGAATCTGGGGAGACCAAATGCAAGACGGGCCGCCTGGTTCTGAACAAGTTGGAGCCTACGCAAGCTGTACTGTGGGATGCCGTTGAACAGGGCATTCCCGTAGTCCAGGCGGGATAGGACCAGTGCGGACATAATCAGTTTGAGTGCAGGGAAGGAAAAGAAACGAGAGATAGTGCGGATAGTACGGAGAGTGAGAAAGCAAGAAGATACCACGGAACCTATCTGGGAGTGCATTGTGAGTTTATCATTGAGCTTGATACCTAAGGTCTTAACTGAGGAAACAGGAGTAGGGGGAGAGCCGAAAGACGGGGGCCAAAATAACGAGTTCCAGGGACTGGAGCAACCACCCGTAAGCACCAGTTCCGTTTTATCGGGGTTGAGCTTCAGGTGGTTGAAATTCATCCAGTCCCTGATGAAAAACAGAATAGATTGGAAATTAGATATAGAGTCAGGGGAAGAGGAGAGGTTGAAGATGAGCTGGAGGTCATCGGCATAATTATACGCCGTGACCTCCAGCTGCTGAAGAGCAAAGATGAGAGGGGAGATGTACAGATTGAATAACAGGGGAGACAGAGAAGAACCCTGAGGCACCCCGCACTGGACCTTACAGGGGGTAGCTGAAAACTCCCCAAGACGAACCGCCTGGGTCCGGTCCCTCAGGAAGGATGAAAGCCAAATGAGGGCCGTTCCTCCGATGCCCGCCGCCCTGACACGGGAGAGTAAGATGGAGTGATCCACCGTGTCAAAAGCGGCGGATAAATCAAGGAGGACCAGCGCCTGAGGTTGACCGTTGTCCATACCCTCCCTGAGGGTTTCCAGCACAGACACCACCTCTGACTCTGTCGAGTGCCTTGGCCGGAACCCCGCCTGACAGGGGGCCAGCACCCCATTCTCCTCGACATAGGAGCTGAGCACAGAGGTGACGTGTCGCTCAAGCACCTTACCCAGAAAGGGTAGCAAGGAGATGGGGCGGTAGTTAGCCAAGGCAGAGGGGTCAGCTCCAGGTTTTTTCAGAATGGGAACAATGGTGGCAGATTTCAGTGACGGGGTCACAACACCCTGAGCCAAGGAGTTATTAAGAAACATGAGAGGGGGTAGGGTGCACACAGAGTAGATCTGCCGTAGGATGTGTGCAGGGCAGATGTCAGCTGGGGAACCAGATTTGATTTTAGGGAGAAGGGAAAGGAAAATTTCCTCGGAGAGAGGGGGGAGAGAGGTGAGTGAAGCATGGACAGGGGGTGGCTGGGGATCAACAAATGAGGGGGACGGAGGAGGGATATTGGTTTTAATGGTCGCAATTTTTTCCACAAAGTAGGAGTTCAAAGAATCACAGAGATTTTGAGAAGGAAGAGGTTTCAGTGAAGTCCTGTCGGAGAAAGCCAGGTCATGAGTGATGGAAAAGATCTCCTTAGGTTGGTTCTCAGCTGCTAAAATTTTGGCGGAGAAATAAGCCTTCTTGGTCTCTAGAATGCTTGTTTTGTAAGCCCCTAAAAGGAGAACATAGCGGGACTTGGAGATGGGACAGTAGTCCTGTCTCCATCTACGTTCTGCCTGTCGGACCGTGAGTTTCTGCTCTTTTAGTTCTTTACTGAACCACCGGTTTGCGTCTTTAGGACGCCTAATCGAGGTACGCCGAAGGGGGGCCATGCAGTCGCTTCCCTCCATAAGCCAGGAATTAATGGCCTTAGCTTGGGCGGCAGACGCCAAGTCCGATAGAGTGGGAGAAGAGGCCAGTAGTGAGGAAGTAAGGTCCGATAGGTTAACTTTGCCCCAATTGCGAGCCCAAGAGTTTTTGGCGAGGGTAGGCCGCTTGGTCAAGCAGAGGCAGAGAGAAAAGGAGATTAGGAAATGATCTGACCAAGTGCAAGGGGACACAGTGAGTGAGGAGAGGGGACAGTTGAGGGACCAAACTTGGTCTAAGGTGTGACCGTGGATATGAGTGGGGATGTCGAAAAATTGAGTGAGTGTCGTTGAGATTTTTTGAATTAAAGTTATAAGGATGTTTTGAGGGAAGATCAGGGTCTCATTGGCTTCGTTGGTATCTTTCTTTTTTAACTTCTCGCGGTTTGTTTTTTGCCCAGGCGGGTTGCCGCCTTTGCTGCTATCCCCATTTTCTCCCTCTTGTCTTCTTTTTGTTGTTTTCTTCTGTGATCTTAGATTCATTAGCAGTTTTCTTTCTTTTCCAGACCTCATAGTCGCCTTCTAGGTAAATCTGTGTATTCCGAGTTATAAGCGTCGTGGTGTTTTTGGATTTTGGCCAATTCCGAGGTGGAGGTAGTTGCTCGCCCTCTCTCCTCGCACCCCGCTTCACACAATCCGGGCACTCACCTATCCTTCCTTCCTCCCCTCTCCCTTTACTGCCCCCGGGTGATGTCAGTTGCTGTCAGTTGCTGTACTCACTGTGGTTATTGAGTCCTGGCCTCAGATCTCAGGCCTGATGGACTTCTAGCCTCTCCACCTGCCCCAGGCTCCGGGCTCCACTCCACTCCGCTCTCTGCCCGCTGTGATTCACTCTGCTGCACGGCCACCTCCTAGTTTCGCACTCCTGCGAGGGAGGAGGGCAGGCAGGGCCGTTAGTAGCTGCTATGTCGATGTTGTTGTAGTGCCGCCCCAGGTTTCCTGCCTCGCTGTTTCTCCTTGATGCAGTGGCCGACACGACCCCCATGTAGTGCCTGCGCTGGTGTCTGTGCCAGCTGTACACAACGCAGGCCGGTTGAGAATCCTGCAGGGACTACTCGAGTGTCTCGCGGGAGTCCGACAGTAATTAGCCCGTCGCCCCCGTTGGCCCTGTCGGCCCCCTGCTTCCCACACTCTGGAGGGGCTGGGGGACAAGGCTGGAGCGGCTTCATGGCTGCACGAGGGGTGCAGGGGGGTGCAGTGTCTCGGCGTCTCAGCTCCACAGCTCCTCAGCTCTGCAGCTCTCCCAGCAGCTTGACTCCACTCTGCGTCTCCTCTCTGTCGGCGGAAAACACGAACTGGAATCCTCGACCTCACAGTGATGTTTAGCATATGGTTGAGGGATCCTTCTAACCAGGGCACAAGTCTTGAAAAAAGAAGTTGGGGGATTAGCCAAGTTAGGGAGTATGCAAGTGACATCACAGTGTGTGACATCATAACCCATGACCTCAAAGGAAGTAATAGCAGATCTTAAGACCTCACACATATGTTTAGCAGGTCTATCATGAGTAAATTGAGGCACAATATGATATTGAACAAATTAAATCTGATCAATACTTAAGACTGTGAGTTGAGTTCTCAGCATAAAGGGATTAACAGCCCAAATGGGGATTAAGTTTGTATGTTGAACCTGATGACTATAGTGTCAATTGAAAATATTTAAGGAAAATCAATAAGAAGATTGCAGTGTAGTTAGAAAATTGCGTAGGAGATGGAGAGGGCAGATATTTGCTGTAACCTATTCTGCTTATGCCCGAGGGGCTGATCTGGATTTGCCCAGGGGTCCTCTCGAAGTAACATGCACCTCCATTGACAAAGATGGTAGATATGTCCTTCTGGTGGGAAGGTTAATATCTCCATGCGCCCAATCAAGATCAAATTCCATATATGACTTCTCTCTAGGCTCGATTAGCTGAGAATTAAAATGGGGCAGGTGATTTTAGGGCGGACTTCAATTGTGTGGCTGATGTGGTGCTGGACCGCACCCACCCTCCCCGCTCAGGGACACAGGTCAATTGGACAGCGGCAGGGTTGTGGGAGTGGACGGCCCATTGGGAATTACAAGACATCTGGAGGCTCCAACATGTGGAAGAAAGGGAATATTGCTTCTACTCCTGCATACACCAACTCCACACGAGATCAGACACATTTTGGTGCTACCCAAGTATCTGCACCTCTAGGAAATATACGGAAAACCTAGGTAGGACATTCTCCGACCATAGTCCCCTGCTGCTCTTGTACCAACCCTGTAGGCAAAGACCTCCGATCCCCACTTGAATACTTAATCCCCTGTCATTGAACGACATACCATTTGCAGAATCATTGCAATCCCTAGTGGTTACGTATTTTGCCGACAACGCACAATTGTCGTCCCCGGCACTGATAGAATGGGAGGACTTTAAGGAGGTAGAGAGAGGGCACTGTAAGGGACAGACAATTGGGGTACAGAGGAAAGCACATGAGGAGCAACGTGTACTAGACGATGTACAAGGAATGGGGGTACAGTCACATACCTGACTGCTTGCCACAAAAAAACGATATGATGAGGCCCTTAAGCGGCTCCGATCGCACGACAACAGGGCATACATGGACAGAGTGCAGAGCAAGGAGGGGAAGGCCAGTTGCCTACTAGCATGACTTATAAAACCAGAGACCCAAGGTTCCCCAATTCCCTGCATAAAGACTGTATCAGACACAATTGAATATGGCCCGGGCAGGATTAATTGCCTCTTCAGGGAGTACAATGAACAGTTATATACTTCCCCCCTGGAGACTCCGGGGAAGAGCTTTGCGCTTTCTTGGCCCCGCTGAGTCTTCACGTTGTAGGTGATCATACTGCAGAAGAGCTGGGTGGTCCCGTTACTGCACAGTAGGTCCGGGGGGTCATAGCCTTGATGGACGTGGAAAAACATGAGTTCTATATGAAAATGCAAATGATCTAGCCTCGCATCTAGTGACCATGTATGCCGAGGCTCTACGCCTGGGATGCTTACCTGACTACACACAAAATGCATTAGTGATCCCACTCCCTAAGACATCTGTCCGGACGTTGGGGTGAAAGACTTCAGACCCCTGTCCATGCTTAAAACTGACTTTAAGATATTAAGTAAAATTTTGGCACTTAGACTGCTCCCACATATGAAACAATTGATCCACCCTGACCAACATGGGTTAATCCCCTCTCATAATATCTTGTATAATCTGCGCTGACTGTATTCAGTACTCTGTCACCCAAACGCCAAATTTTAAACCGCAGACTGCCCTTTTATCGGTTGACCTGTAAAAGGCGTTCGATAATGTGTGTTGGGACTACCTACTCAAGGTCATACAGGACTGGGACTAGGACTGGGATGGGTGAAATGTGTAAGGTTGTTGTACACTCACCCCACGGCACGAGTCAAGACAGGTAAAACTATCTACCCGCAATATGCAATAACACGTGGTACAGACCAGGGAGGTCCCTTGTCTCCGCTGATGTTCGCAATATTGATGTAGCCGTTAGCAGCGCTCTTCTGTCTGTGGGGGGAGGGCCTGGGCGTGACACTGGGTGGGAGAATTCATAATATCTCCTTATATGCGTATGATTTATTGATCTACCTGGGAGACACTGTGAGGGGAGCAGAAACTGCTCAGGTTAACTGGCATAAAACGTACCTGTCCCTGGTGGCTGGTCACCTTCCTTGACCCCAGGGGCTTCCTGTGGAGCATGATTGGACCCCTGATACATTTAAATATCTGGGTATTCAGATTTTCCACTTACTGGATGATTTTCTTAATCTGCCAGTGCTTATGACCGTGAGATGGTTCCGCCCACTAGATGCACTGGTCCGAGATCTTACCTAGGGAGGGAGGAGACAAAGGTGGTGCTGCGAATCTTACAACGACCAATGAGACAGGGAGTGCTGGGAGGGTTGGGAGTGCTGGATTTTGATTTTTTTCAATTGGCAGCACAACTGCTGTGGGTGGCCCAATGGCTAGAGGAAGTAAACCAGAGGGGGACTTACCTGGTGGAACCAGGGCAACACCCACTTATTTTACTCCTCCCCATGCGGGCGTCATCGCGTCAGGTTCACAAAATGAGGGAGGAACCAGGAAGTGGGCGGACAGCGTTTCCCTGGAGGTGGAAGAAGGAGACGGAGTGTTGAGGAGTGAAGAGAACCCGAAGAATAAGGACGAAGAAGACGAGGATGACGGTGTACAACAGACCGGAGACGCCCTCGACAAGCCAGGAGGCCAACGATTCCGCGATTCGCTCCGCCACGCTCCCGCGGGAGGAGCGTGGCTTAACAAGGTACGGGGCTCAGTAGCGGGTTGGGTGGGACGGGGCTTCCAACCTACCGAGCAATAGTCCTGCTGTATATATGTAAAGACCTCTGTACAATCTACGACCGTTCCCCGCCACGAGCACTGGTGCACGTCCCACTACTCTGTATATAGAACTCTAACTTGTGCACTTGGTTTCCCTCACTCCCTGCCCTTATAGTTGTTCAAACCGGACGCCCCCCTAACCCCCTTTCTTCTTTTGTGGTGCCGGTCCCTGACAAAGTGCCTTTACCAGCTTGCCCTGCCGGATACAATCTGGAGTCCCCAAGGAACACCAAGACGGACCCAGCTGTGTTTGCCCGAGAAAGAATAACGAGCAGGAGAAGAAAGGCTTACATAAAAATAAAACCATCTTTGAAATCGTTACTAAAAGTCTCTGACTCTGTGTATCCTCCCCCTGTCGCCCCCACCCGACCCTTACAGAACCCCAGAGCGAATAGGACACTACACATATTACAGTATTTAATAAGGCAGCATGAACAAGCTGTAAAGAACTGCAGACCCTCAGGGTCAAATGGGTGGGAGTCACTGGCCAATGGAACTGGTCCCCTTTATCGTTTTTTTTTCATATACTTACATCATCCCCATCCATTATATATGGTTGACGAATTCTGCATCTTATGTGCCCATCAAAAATGTAAGAAGAAATGTCCTTTATTCACTATGCGATGTAATGCACAATAACAAAATGTCAATAAAGATATCTTTTTAAAAAAAAGAATATTGCAGTGTGATTATTTACCATTTGCATGTTTACACAGGGCTGTATGATTTAACAGGAAGAGTATTGAGTATTGTGGCTTTATATATAAAATTGAATGTGTGTACTGTTCTGCTGGCATTCTAATCAGTCGGCGTGGTTCGGACGGCCCCCGTACGTCATCCGCACACGCCCACCGTCACATGGGACGGCCAGAGGCCGTCCGCAGCACCGAAGGGGTTAAGGACAGAGTAGTTAGATTGTTTTGTTGTTTCTGCCTCTCTGTTTTCGTGTAGCCAGGGGCCCTCTTATGTCTTACTTGGTGTTTGACTAGATGAAGTAGACAAGCTGGTAAGTGCTACAAGCGAGGCATACTAAACATGGCACCAAGAACAAAACCCAGTTCATGAATTGCATTAAAAAGACCAAAAACTTCAATTGTGAGTATCAAAACTGTAAAATGTATTGAAGCTACTTACCAACCACCATTATACACTGACAATTTTAGCATACTTAAACCACTATCACATTGCATTCAGTATTCAGTTGTACCTGGATATATTGCACATATATTAATTCAGACATTCTGAACCATGCTATATTGCCACAGGCTGTGTAACCTAGTGGAGAGGTGTGGTGCAGTGACCAGGGCAGCTGACTCAAGAGCACAGGGTTCCAGGTTTGAACCCTGACTCCGACAGCAGCTTAACTCAGCACCGTGTGACTCTGAGCAATAGCTCACTTAATTTCCACAATGGCACCCAGTGCCTTGAGACTCGTATGGATGAGTAGTTTGTGCTTTACAAATACAGATTTATAAAGAAATGAGTTATGATAACTTCCATCATTGAATCCTTAACATGGGTAACAAAATTACTTTAAAAAAATCTCATCCGTCTGTTATCTTTCGCTATGATGGGCAGTAGGAACTACCTTCCTAGAATGAGTAATATACATATGGCGATGAACAGTCAGCCATCTGTTAACATATGTCAATGGATTCCAAAGAGGAGGAGGAGGGCTATGAACAATAGTGACCTTGTACGGTAGCAAGACAGTTTCGTAAGTGTGACACTTTCAAGTCTATGGTTCAGAAACCTCTTTTGTAATCCCTTGAGGTCACTGGTAATGTGTTTACTGCACTCAAAATTGGTTGGAGTTGTTCTGTAATCTCATTCCCAACATTGTCAGTATAGTGTTTGAAACCTTCTGATATGAGCTTAGAATTTAGAGAGAATCTCCTGCACAGGTCTATACATTAACACAAACTACAAATACTCAGAATTACTCTCTTATATATTTCTTTGAGGGGTCGGCTTAGAGGGTGTTTCTGCAGGCATTAGTATAGGCACTGGAAGTAGGCATACTGGGGGTGCTATAGTATCCCCAAAATAATCTTTCTGAAGATCAGAGGGTTTAGTTTTCACCTTGTCACATTTGCTGTGAGTTCAAAGACAGAGGTCAAATGCCAGGCTATATCTTCTGAGAAATTTTTGCTTATTCTTCTAACATGAAGCCTGGTGTTTACTTCTTTTTCTCGGACTGCTAAATTAGAGGATTTTCTAAAGTGAACTATCTGACAAACCTGCTATAGTACAGAGAGTGTGAAAGGAATGGATGTAGGATGTTGCTTGGTTTTCTAACAATCAGCAACATATAAATACCCATAAATAAACTCTATAAATATATTGAACTGTGTAAATATATCAGAAATCGGGAAAGCACAAATCAGGCACAGGTTTTTGTAATTCTGAAGTGCCATGCAAAGATTTTCACAGGATCAAAATAAATCAAGACACTTAATTTGATGTGCAAGAGATAAATATTTGCTGACACCCCTTTTTGGCACATTATCATTTGCACGCTAAATAGTTTTATCAGTAAAACCTCTTGTTAGTGAGAATTTTGAAGCCATTTTGAAACAAAATTTGCTGTCTTTAAATGACAGTGTAACACCACACCATATTTTAGTAATATTTTTGGTACAATGTGCTCCTAAATGCACCACCTTCCATGCCACATCCTTACCACTATCCTGCTGAATGGGAGTGGTTCGTTTGCTATACTTGTTCTTTGTGCAACTCTTGGATTGTTTACAATTCCTATGACTTTAGTGATGTAACATTGAGGGCAACTCCCCCACACTGAAAATTGGTCAAGCTCAACTGGCAATTAGTGTAGCCAGTGACCGTAAGTAAATAGACAGTCAGCACTTTTCGAGTATATATAATTTGCCCTGGCATGCTCTGCAGGCACAACGCCTTCAGATTTAACCCCACCCCTTATAATGTCCTAAGAAAAAGTTGTAAAAGAATAGCGAAAGAACACTTCTGCATTTATGAACCAAGTGGTCAACATCAGTAAAGAAAAAAATTAAAACATTGGGGGGAGTTTTAAAATCTCTAAAAGGCTTAAATATATAAAGTAAAATAGTTAACAAAGAGGTGAACTGATTGATCATTTTGATGCTTGAGTTAAATTTTTGCTACTTCAGAGACCTATGTGTAGCATGCAGGTTCACTAAATCGTAGCCATGCCACCCGAACTGTCACCATTGAGGAGAACTGATGTAATTAGAAGGACATAGTTGAATTAGGAACATATAAGGTTATGAGATAGGGACACTGACTGGAGTGAGACCCTAGTAACTGTGGATAGATCAGGCCAAGGCATGAGATATGAAGTGAGATCCATCCTTGCCATTCTGGGAAACCATTCAACTTGCTTTTAGAGATTGTGGAGTGGAATATGAAGCCAAGGAAAAAGAAGTATTTACACAAACTTTCCTGATTTAGGCAGAAGAGCCACACTTTTGTAAGCTGCATGTAAAACAATGTTTCCTTATGTTACTGTAAACTTCCTTAACCCAAGAATGCAACAAACTAACACTGTTGCAAGCCTACTCCACCAGGCTAAATATTCGATATGCAGCACATTTCCATGTATGTGTGATTTCTTTATTTGCCTACACGCTCTAGAGATATGACTGCTCTCCTATATGTCATATGCTTACTCAGCCCTACCCACCACTTAATGGGTCTGTGATGGGCATCTGCACTCATGTTAGGCACTTGTGGCTCATTTGTCAACAACCGACCATGACACAATGCAAGAGAAAGAAAGGGAAGGAAGGAGCAGACGAGATATAAAGTTTTGGGCTCTGTATGTATGTTTTTATAAATTATAAACTGCGCCCCAAAATTCCACCTCCATATTTAGAAGCAGACATCTCTAATTGTTGGCATAACTATATCCATATCACCTTCTCATTTACCAGCACAACCAGACATCTCACCTGGGAATCAGTACCACCAGAATACCCACATGAAGAATGGACCAAAGCTCATAATAGGAGATGTGTGCTCCACATCAAAATAAGTGTAAGCCACCCAGTATACAGGGAAGAGAAGGAAATGGTGTTAAAGTTAAATAACAAGAAAAGGGCACATGCCATTCCAGTCCCAACTAGCACTTTCAAGAAAATATTGACTTTCACAAGGAAATATGGCTAGTTTGCACAGATAAACTACACAAGTGAGAAGGTGTAGGAACAGCAAGAGACACCACAAACTATAATCAGAATCTACACTAGACTTTGCTCGCTAATAATAACTTTGCACATCCTAGACATGTGTAGAGTCCTCCCCAGCCCAGAAGCATGTAAATGAATTACCCCAAACATGGAGCTTGGTATTGCACGTCTTTATTTCTCAGAGTGTAACCAGTAACTGAAACATATTGCGTCATGAATTTTATCCACCACACCTAATTGCTTACGTCACTAGACTAAGGGAGCCCATTAGGGACCATAGGGGTCCAGCACTCTATAATACACAAGAGAGTACATCTCCCCCTTTGTTAAAAAAATACAAACAAAACAAATATATACATCATAGTTCCTCAATGAGTCGTTGAGGCGCTCAAAACACCCTTCCAGATCTTGTGGTCTGAGGCTGAGGAGAAACAGGAGCTAGCCACTGAGGCAGTCCTGGGGATCTCCTGACCCTCTGATGACAGAGTTTCACTTTGGATGTTTAGAACTGACATACTCCAAGGCAGGTGCTTGAAATGTGAGGAATCCCATATAATGGACTTTCTAGGAAGATGAACAGTCACCATGTATCCCTTACTAGTCACAAGTTGCAATGGATCCTCATCAATTGGAGCAGCAGATTTGCATTTTTGCCTCTGCTTCACAAGGACACGATCCCCTTTCTGAAACCTAATATCCCGAGCACATCAACACTTGTCTGCATAAGTCTTCATTCTGGACTTGTGAGATGAATCAGTGAGTCTAACTTTCTTGGCCTCAATTGTTCTTTGAATGGTCCACTGGGGCAGCTTGGTACATATGGCTGTCACGAACTTCAGGGTGGTTAGGCTTTTGATGGTTGTAGAATGGGGGGTTAGGTCTGTAGGCACAAAGAGTAAAATAAAGAACTGACTTGAGCTCAAGTCCCTCTAGAGCAATGTGCTGGACAGCCATCTTAAGAGTGCTCATAAAACGTTCAACATTGTCATTAGTCTGTGGCCATAGAGGCATACTTTTCTGATGCTTGATATTCAAATGAGTAAGAAAGTCTTTGAACTGCAGACCATTAAATGATGGGCCATTGCCAGATTTTATAATGGATGGAACACCTGAGGTTAGAAATATGCCTTCTAGTCATTCAATCACTCGATCATGAGTGATAAACGAAAAGTCTTCCACCAATTGAAACAGGGAGTACTCATCTATGATTACCACGAGGTAATGGCCATTTTCAAGGGGTCCAAAGAAGTCAACTGCAATTTTCTCCCAGGTGATTTTTGGAAGATCTAACATGTTCAAAGTATGCTGTTTTGTTTTGGGAGATAGACAATTACACAAATGACAAGCTTGGAGCTCACTTTCAAATCGCTGATTAAGATGAGAGAACCAAACACGGTCCTGGTGAGCTCGCTTTCTGGTGACAATTCCATGATGTCCCTCATATGCCACTTCAATGACTCTCTGTTGTAAACTTTCAGGCATGACAATTCTCGACCCTCGCAAGATAATTCCTTCTTGTGTAACGCACATTCTTGAATTTCTGATATTCACTGTCGTTATCAAGATGTTGAGCATGTGTTTTTCCAGGATGATGCATAATAATGCCTTTGAGGATGAGTATATTCCTATCTGCATTGATATCGCACTTATTTGCTCCACGGACACAGCTGCAGGAGTGCCTGATTTCACAATGAAGTTAACGTAGTCCTCAGCCACTTTAGAATGGAACCGTGACACTGTATGGGCATGCAAGAAAAGTAGTTGCTTGGGTTATGATCTTTTCCTGGCCAGTCCACAATGGTGTAGTCGTACTCTTGCAGTTGCAGTCCCCACCTCTCAATGTGAGGGGTCATTTTGGCCTTTGGAATGCCAAAATTTGTGAGCAGTGCTTGGTGATTAGTAGCAACGTAAAATGCTTCCCATACAGGAACACGTGAAAGTGTTTGCAAGCCCACTCAACAGCTAGGCTTTCTTTCTCAGGTTGCCAGTAAGCTTATTCAACTTGTGACAAACTTCGGCTAGCATAAGTTATAATATGCATTTCTGTGTTTACATGTCTATATGTTGGGCAAGAATCGTGCACAAACCCACTGAGTTGGCATCAACCACAATCTCTGTATGCAATTTCGACTCAAAGTTAGTCATTTCAGTAGCATTTTCAATTGAATTTTTATTCATCTTTAATCTTTGATCACACTCTGGTAACCACTGATATAAAACATTCTGTTTCATTAACTCTCTCAATGGGCACTCACTGTTTGAAAGTTACGGATTTACCTGGAACAGTAGCTGGTCATATAAAGAAAAGAAAGCAGCATGGTGTTAAAACAAACTATGCCACGTAGAAAGATTAAGCAGAAAAATATTATATATTTATTCTTCAATTTGTATCTTCAGTTACTGGTTACAGGAAGATGGTAAGTTCCATTTAATGCCCCACCAGGTGCAGCCTCTTTGCAGCTCACCCCATGCACTCCAACTGATCTTCCTTCAAGCACTAATGACCTCATCGCTGATAGAGCAGCAAGGCAGAGAACAACAAAGTGGAGGATGCATTATATTAGCAAGTAGATTACAACACATCTCCCCTTATAAAGACAATAGAAAATATGATGGACACAAGATGATAAAATGCTCAAACACATCCAATAAATGTATCAAAACCACCCTTTAACCAACTATGATAGACACTAATATCAAAGTTTCAACCATTACACAGTGTTTATATCACCCAACCTCGCCTCACACCCGGGGCAACTATTCACAAGGTATCTTTCAACCCTTACACAGTGGGTTTCACATGACCCACCTTGTCTCACATCAGGGCAAGTACTCACAACTTATCTTTCAACTTTTACACAGTGGGTCTCTCACTTCACCTTGCCTCACTTCAGAGCCACTTCTCACAGGTTATCTTTCAACCCTTAAACAGTGGGTATCACATAACCAACCTCACCTCATACCAAGGCTAAACACACAGGGCATCTTTCAACCCTTAAACAATGAGTAGCTCACAACCCACCTCACACTCAAAACATTTACTCACCTACCCTTACTGCGTTCAAACAAAACCAGCGGTTCTCAATTCCAAGAAACACTCTACACATAGCATATGAATATGTTGCATAGCACCATGTAATAAATCCAGAGAAGCATTAAACATCACAAAAAATTACATCATCTCAAAATGGACCCAGCTGCCATTTTAACATAGCACACATCCACATACAGAATCCACATAGGCAGCAACTCAAAATGCCAATCCAATGTTCTTAACTCCGATGAGCAGTTTCTCACTCGAAATCTTCTCAAGTCCTGGACACTTTACAGCACCTAAAACAATGTGGCTTGACCAGTCAAATATATTCAATCAGTACATAGCTCAACTTTCTATCAAACCTCATGATGCGATGATATGCTGCTACCTACACACAAATTCCATTTTCTTATGAGGAGAAGAAATGCTGTAGATTGCTCATCCATGGCATTTTGCTTCAGTTCTATTCACTGGCGCTCGCAATTACACATACAAAATGCGGAATTAATATTTTGGGAGTATCCATACCCTTTTTCCACATAGTGTGCCAGCAGCTGCACAACGGCTTAAAATGCTATCAATAAATAAAATGTGATGACAATAAGAAGCGCTGCCACATTCCAATAAGAAGGAATAAGTGGTGGCCCATTCCAAGACGGCACCTACGCTGCATGTGATGAACGGCAATCACTTCACAGGAGATGGCATTAGATGTTGCTTCCGTCAGAGTCTAGACACCTCTATGGAGACACAACAAGATCTCCCAGACTGCAGACTCAACTACACGGACTTAGGAACCTCCACGCTCAGGATTCACCCTTCAAAGAATATAGAAGCTCAAGCCTATGCGCTCAAGCAGGGGTAAGACCGTTGTAGGCAACATTATCTATTACAGTAATTGCCCACGTTTTGGTTGCCATTCAAAAGTTTCTTGAAATGGAATCATAGAAACACTCTGGTTGTGTGCCAAATATTAATGAAAGAGCCAACTTCAATATTGTTGACCGATCCCCCAAACTGCCAGTTACGCCAACTCACTCCAACTTTACTCTGTAAAATCATTTATTTCTGGCCTGACTAGCTAAACAATGAACAGCTGCTATGGCTAAATACAGCCCACTGCCCACTTTACAAAGGCTTGTTTAAACTCATGGACTGGAGACTGTATAGTTACAGTTGCAGAGGGATTCACGATCTAGTCAAAGGCAGAATAATCCACACAGCAATCACTTTACAATCCACAAAGAGATCTTAGAAGTATTAATTGAGGCCGTCTTTCAATCCACACCAGTGTTTCTCATATCTGTAAAATAGGCAGCCTTCTGCTTCTGCGCTAGACTGTGACGATGCCCTGGGCTGTAGGCTGTCCGTTGAAATAGACACCAGTGGGTCAACCAGGCGGAAACCCTCTTCACACGCTTTAATGTCTTTTCCTCTGTAATCTTCTTTATTTCTTACTGTGATACGTCAAATCTTTTCTTTTCCAGCACTGAACTTCCCTTCAGGCTTGGGTCTCCTCCGCTAGTTGCCAGTGTTAAAACAAAGTATGCCACGTAGACAGGTTATGTAGAAAAAGATTATACGTTTATTCTTCAAGATGTTTATTCAGTTGCAGTTTACTGGAGGATGGTAAGTTCCATGTAATGCCCCACTAGGAACAGCCTCCTTGCTGCTCAGCCAATACACTCTAACTGATCCTTCTTCAAGCACAAACACTCTCAGCATTATAAAGACGTCACCACTGGCTGAGCACCAAGGCAGAGAACAACAATGGGGAGGATGTATTATATTTGCAAATAGATTACATCACATGGTTACATCTTGTGGAGGGGAGGCAGATGATAAAATCTGAACCTTGGCTTGATCTGAAGTCATTCCTCCATCTGAGAAAATGCATCCAAAGAATTTTAGTCTTGCTTTGTGAAACTCACTCTTTTCAGCATTCAACATAAGACCTGCATCAGCAAGCGGAAGGCACCCTTGTGTAAGAGCTCTATCATGTTTCTTTTGTGTAGCCCCAAATACTAGTATATCATCAATGTAATTGAAAGCATGCGTGACAGGCTGTATAATGCAACAAATTATGTCTTGGAAAAGTTCCACAGCTGGAGACACTTTGTTGAGATCAAGATGCAAATAGACTTTTGCACAGTTCAACTGGGTAATCATATCGGCAATGTGTGGACCTGGCCGAGGTTCTCTTTCAATTGTCTTGTTTCTTTCATGCATGGCAACACAAATTCGCACAGCCACTCCACTGTCCTTTTTTAGGTACCACCACTAGTAGGGACACCAATGGCATTGGACCAGTAGAGCTCTCAATGATATAATGTTATGACCCGGCAGCCAAAGCCCGCTACTGATCTGCGCTAAAAGAATTCCACAAACTGAAACGTCTGACTATGAAAGAGTACCTTGCAGATAAAATTCAAAGAGCAGAAAACTCTACTAAGGCCCTTTTTAATATTGTTAAGGATTTTGCTAATCCTTCCGCAATGGCCTCCCCTATCACCCCAAGCCAATCACTCAGTGAAGGACTTTCCGACTTTTTCTATGAGAAAATAAACAAGATCGCAGTAAACATCCAGCATATTTCTTTCGCTGTACCGCCAGACCATCAACTGTGCGGAAGTGTTTACCTCATTTAAGCTACTAACGGAAGACCATGCTCTATCTCTGTATTTGAAATGTAAATCTGGCTCCCCTTTGGACCCTGCCCCAGCCCATGTCCTGAGTGACTTAGCACCTTTATTGATTAAGCCCCTGCTAGATATCTGGAACTCTTCTATGGAGTCTGGTCTTTTCCCTTCTCTATGGAAACAGGCACTATTGATACCCATTCTAAAAAAAACTGGTGCTGTCCCATCATGCTTCAACAACTACCGCCCCATTTCAGTGCTCCCCAAGCCAGCAAAAGTGTTGGAGAAAGCGGTACAGGAGCAGCTCTCTGAATATCTAGAAACCAACCACCTCCTTCATGACACTCAGTCAGGATTTAGGCCTGATTTTAGCACAGAATCAGCTTTGCTGGAAGTGTCTGAATCTATCCGCGAGTGTGTGGATAGGGGCGAGGAGGCCATGTTGGTCCTCCTCGACCTATCCGCTGCATTTGATACCATCTCACACGACACTCTACTGATTCGCTTACAGGAGGTAGGTGTTGGTGGAACTCCCCTGGCTTGGGTGAAATCTTTCTTGTCAAATAGATTTCAACAGGTCTCCCTCGGACCCTTTGTTTCTTCTAAAAAACCATTGAGATGGGGGGTTCCGCAGGGATCTGCCCTCAGTCCTCTCTTATTTAATGTATACCTGAGGCCTTTGGCTGAGTTAGTCGAGGCATGGGGCGTCAGAGTGATCTTTTATGCTGACGACACGCAGCTTGTGTTTTCTTTTAAGGATCACTCTGACAGCTCCATGGCAGACTTCCGCCACTGTCTGGTTAACATCGCCTCATGGATGTCCATCAACAATTTAAAATTGAAAACTGACAAGACTGAGGTGCTATTTTTTAATCAAAAATCTCCCATCCCCTCCAATATCTGGTGGCCATCTCAACTCAATCCCCCCCCTGTGCCGGTGCAAGCTGCCTGCAACCTGGGCTTTCAATTTGACACAGCACTGTCTTGCAAGACCCAAATTAATAAGGTGTCATCAGCTTGTTTCGGAAAACTCCGAATGATTAAAAAAATCATTCCTTTTTTACCTCTTGATTCCCGCAGAGCAGTAGTACACGCTCTAATCAGATCTCATCTGGACTATTCTAACAGTCTATATGTTGGCGCCCCTGCATATCTCATTAATCAACTGCAATTAGTGCAGAATTCTGCGGCCCGGCTGGTCTGCAACATCCCTTACCGCCACTCGATCTCACCCCATCTGGCCAAACTCCATTGGCTACCTGTGAGATTCCGCATCCAGTTCAAGGCCTTGGTCCTTGCTTTCAGAGCCCTCAATGGTCGTGGTCCGGCATACCTAAGGCTCCGAATCAGGCGATCTCTAGCTACAAGGGATCTTAGATCCAACCATCTCTGGCTTATGTTCTGCCCACGTTTTCGTCTATCTCGCACAGGCGGTAGAGCATTTGCTGTAGCCACTTCCAGATTGTGGAATGCCCTCCCAGTAGAACTCAGATTCCTTTCATCCGAGGTTGCTTTTCGCAGGAAACTTAAAACCTGGTTTTTCTCCCAGATCTAGATTGTTGGAACTTCCTGTTTGACCCTCTAGGACCACACACGCTATCAGCGCCGGTACACCCCCGTTGGGGGTAGCTGTTCGCGCTCTACAAGTGACTAAATAATAATAATAATAAATAATAATGTTCTAGTAAAGACTTAATTTCTTTTTTAACAGCGTCTTGTAGACAAAATGTAATTAGATGATGTCGCTGAGCAACAGGACAAATGTCCTCATCAAGGTGGAGCTGCACTTTCATTGTCTTAAATTTTCCTAATCCACAAAACAATGACGGACACTGATTCACTATGTTGTGATGAGCATTGATATTGTAATTCATCGAAATTCATCCAGGTCAGTAGCAGTGATGAAAATTAGCAGTCAGGTACTCAACAAAGTGCACTTAAGGACATGCATTGGAGCTTGTACCTTCGTCTTTTGTGTTTCATGGTTGCTATGAATGAACCTTGACTATGTAATGGCAATGAGGCTGCCCACGTATGTACATGGGTTTTCATTGTATGAGATGGAGACAGTTCATTGTACTTTCCTACTGGCAGGATATTTATTGACGTACCACTGTCTATGATAAATGGCATATATCAACCATAGCAACCATTAACCTTCAATTTCATTTTGGGACAATGTCCAAATAAATTTCATCATTTCACTTATTGATCCTTCTCCTACTTGTATTCTTCCTGGCACGAAGCCAAACCTACATGTACACGTCTTTCGGACGTCAGCATTGACATTACACACCCATCTTCTTCACTGTTGACATTGACGTCGAAGAACTTCTCAAAGAAGAAATCAATGACAATTGGTCTTTTCCAGTTTCTACTTTCCTTAACTAATTATCACGTTTACTTTGATGGGCATAACTGGAAAGCTTCTAGAAATTTCTGGCAGCCATTTTGTTTTCATGGCGTGACATATTGGCAACCATTTTGTCTTCAAGACTTGACACACTCACTTTTTCTTTTGCTTTGCAAACTGTCACTAAATGGTTCTATATCCTGCAACCTTTACGTATATGTGGAATGGCAGGACATTTACCTTCATGTGGATATAAAAATCCACATCAATAGCACAACTTCTTTTTCCATGGAGACATAACTTTGTGACCTACCTTGTGCCTTTTCTTGCATTTCACAATCAACACTGATTCACTCTGAGCCCCTCCGGCCTCTATGTCAGTGGATTGTCTGTCAGCATGTTCTGCTGTTCTGTCTGCCAGGAGCACACGCTCCAAACTGAGCATTTCTCTCAGCATTCAACGTCTGAAGGAATTGGAAAGGCAACCATCTATGACTCTGAGCTGTATGGCTTCTTCATCGTTGAATTAATTAAATCGTCAATGCTTGATGAACGACTCAAGTCTTTCAACAAACTTATCGATCATCTCTCACGCCTATTGACACTCTTGATTGAAATGTACCATTCAAAATCAACTTTTTCCACCGTATTGAATTTCAGGTTCATTGCCGCTTTGACTTCATGATAAGATACTCTGTCCATCTTTGGTGTTTTCTTTATCATTTTCTTTACTGCTTCCCCTGCTATGTTTTTGAGATATTTAATGATCTTCTTGTCATCTGTTATTTCCAGTGCATCAACGAAAACGTTGAAAGCTTCGATCCAGGCAGTCCATCCAGCGCCAATATTCTGTTTTTTTACAGTCTAGAATGAAGACTGTAGTTTCAGGAAGACAGCCGCATCATACTTTGTGCTGTTGTGTGCAGCTGCTGCCAGGATTATAAGCTATTCAGGCCGCATCTAACATTCAGCGTCTTCTGGCCAGGTACACCCCGGCTAGCATCAGCCCACTGACTAGTGCTTGGGCCGTTGCAGCCAATTGGAGGTTGGAGGAGCCCTCTTCTTTCCTGGTGGTGAGTAATGAGTTTGTCTTTGTTGCTTGTTCATCACCATTCTTTCTCTTTTCCATCATACCTGGTTTTCACTGCCTTAAGCATTTCTTATGCAATTAACGGTCACTGCTTGTTTTGCCTTCTCTACCTGGTTATCACTGCCTTTATCATTATCAGACTGTATGAATGTTGGCTCTTATGTTAGGTTGTGGCACCGTACCTCTTATCTTAGATGTATTAGCAGTTTTCTGACCTAGGATAAATGAAATTTTCCGTAGGGGCTTCACTTTCTTTGCAGGTCCTGCACTGGCTGTAGTTGCATTTTGACTCTACAAATGCAAACTGTTGATTCTCACTTTGACTGAGGCACACGTGGCATGCAGGAGCAGTTTGCTGGACCTCAGCAAATTTTCTGGGACAGCACGCTCGACTCTGGAGGTTGCAGGGTTTACTTATCCCCTATCTCATTGCCTGTTGTAGCGTCCTCCTCAGCCCAGGAGCATGTAAATGATTTAGCCCACACACAAGCTCAGTATTACATATCTTTATTTCTCAGTGTGTAACCGGTAACTGAAACGTACAGCGTCATTTATTTTACTAACCACACACAATCACTTACTTCACTAGACTATAGAGTCC
The DNA here is from genome assembly GCF_964263255.1 of Lissotriton vulgaris. Taxonomy (NCBI): domain Eukaryota; kingdom Metazoa; phylum Chordata; class Amphibia; order Caudata; family Salamandridae; genus Lissotriton; species Lissotriton vulgaris. The sequence goes on from NC_141685.1 coordinate 1,846,110,660, forward strand.
GTTAGGGACTGTAGGGCCCCGAACTCAATAAGACACAAGACACAAAAACATGTTACACTGTGAACATGTTACTCTGGAGAAGGCCTACTCAATCTTATTGTTTACAGTGATAAAAACCTGCTGGATCACCTATTCATTGCCAGCCCTCTGTAAGCACACATGATCTTTCATCTTATACATAGTATAACTCTGAATTACATCAGTTTGCCAGATCTAAGAGCATGGTTACCCTGTGTTATTGTGTAATGGTATAGCATTGCTGCTGTAGGTAAGTGTGAGAAAGGCAAAGAACAAGAACAGCAGGGTAAAAAATGTGGCAAAGTTTAACACAACATATCCAGCATTCTCGACTTTCAAGAGCAACAAAAAGCAACTTATCTTATGTTCAAGGAAAACAGCTCTTCAACATTTGGTGATTGGAACTGGTAAATAAAGCACATCATTTAAAATGTTTGGAAATCATTTTTTGTTGTGGTGTGACTGATTTAGATACTTTTGCACAAAACAGAAATATTTGGGTCATAGATGAGCAAGCAGAGTTATGAAGGAAAGCCCTATTTGAAGTAAAAACTATACAATTGTAGCAGAAACAAAGAAGTGATCCTAAAAGTTGGAAAATAATTGCACACCAATCCGTAGTTCTGGCCAAACATGAAACGGTCAGTTCAAGTTCACAAATGTAACATATATACATCGGTCTATGCACTTTCCCAAACATTCAGCAATAAGTGAAAGCTGAACTAGTGCTTAGCTATGAGTAGTAAGAATAATACTCTGTTGTGTGATTTAATCAACTATAATGTTGTTTCCTAGGTTACAAGACTCTAGACCATTTATAAGGTGCAGATATCAATTGGCTTCATGTGGCTTCTACATTCCACGCATGCTTTAACCTCATATGCCAAGAGTTAAAGGAAAAACATTAAACTTAGGTATAAAACAGATACATGTCCATCTAGTGGCTGAAACGAACAATGTGAAAGCAGAACAACTGGGATCAATCCCGGCTTAACCAAGTAGTGTGAACAGGGGCCAATCTCTCTCTTGTGTTTGATTTAATAGGCCATGTATAAGAATCTAAGCCATGAATAGGATGCACTTGACACTTGACTTCCATATGCCTTCTGCCTACCAACCACACTCTGATTGTATGTGCCAAGAACTGAAGACAAACCAATAACATTTGACATGAAATAGAGGAAATAAAGAGATGTCCATTCAGTGGCTGAATTGCACAAAGTGAATGCCGAAAATCTTTGTGTTGCCCATTACCACTATAAGCCACAGGGGAATACAATGAAGAATGAGGGATGTCGCCCTGATGCATTGATGTATCAAGAAGAGAGCCATTGCCCTGTGCAGTGCTGTGAAGTGAAGAGTGCAGGGTTACGACCTGTACAACACATGCGTCATTACCACATATGCACTTTGGACGAAAACATTTGCAACATGTATGCCTTTACCATGTTAATATCGTGGTAAAGGCATGATTGATAAGGGCATATACGTGTTCAAATTTGCCATGCGTGGTAAAGGCATCAGCTTGGTAATGGCATGCGTGCCATTGGGGCTCTTTGGCATGAGCGTTCTAGCTTTATATTATTTCTCCCCATGTGATCTGCTCATAGTGCCAAACAGACACTGTGAACAGACTTCCTTCTAGTGATAGGACACAGAGGCCAGAACCAGGACCATTCCTGGCACTGAACTTAAGTCTGCTGAACGTATAGAGAGCCTTTAGTATCCTGGGGGGGCAGAGGTGAGTTGGACGCTGTGCCTATAAAAAATTTAAAATGTATTATTTTATTTTTTTAATGTAAAACAGCAGCAGGAGGGATCCTGTGGTTTCCTTTAAACTGCTGCATCCTCCTGCCCGGCCCTGAAGCCTAATTACACCCCTTTTCTTGGCACTGAGACCTAAGACTGCCCCCGTCTGCTGTAGTCCACTGCCCGACCCTAGGTTCCTAAACCTTTCCCCTAGCCTCCCATGCCTGTGTTCCTAAATCCATCCCTTTGCCCCACTGCACCTGAGTTCTGAAATCCTTCCCCTATCCCCCTCACACCTGTATTCCTAAAACATCGTCCATGACCATTACCTCACATCCGTTACAACTTTACAAAAACCTGCCTTTACCATGTATGTTCGATTTCACATGCATGGTAAAGTCATATTTGTGGTAAATGCTTCGTGGTAAAGGCATATTTGTTACTAAGGATGCGTGGTAATGGTGATGCGTGGTTATGACCTCGTTATAATGGCTGTTTCCCTCACGACCCTCGTATGCTAAGAGGGGGGCCTTGTGGAAGTTAGAGGACAATTGACCTGGAGCAGCATGTAGCCATGAGGGAGAAGCAGGCTGTAACTTGCACAGGAAGAGCAACACTTGAACCACACACAAGAGAACCTAGGACCTGCTGGCAGACTCTGGGAGTCATATTGCATAGCGTAGGAGCACCGTGGATGCTTGCTGCCTCTACCTTAGCTCGCCATCAGGCCTCTGACACATGCCGGGGCATTTCAAATCACCACTCGAGCTAGAGCGGGTAAGAATGAATACTGGGCCGCTGGGCTTCGGGGGCACCTTCTCTGACTGATGTGCTACAGACATTTTGGCTTTCTCAAAGCCAACGTGAAACTTCTAAGACTTGAACTCACTAGCAGGGCCTAGCTAGAATACCGCCTCATGTCAATGCGGAATAACCTGAATCTTTAGATAGAGAAGTGGGCCTCCAGAGCTGACTCAGGGAACACTAGTATGCCTGCCTTAAGAAGGCCATATATTATTTGTACAAAAAAGTACGTTGGTGGATGCAGCACAGGAACGCTCATGCACCACCCATGTAATGCTTTTTTTTTTAAATAAGGCCACATCAGAACTATCCTATGATGCTATTACCTCTTTGAAGAATGCAGCATACATGCAAAGAGAAAATAAAGTGGAGGAATAAAGATATTTCTCCTTGCTATGCCAGCCGCAGGTAAGTGCACCAGCTTAGTGCAAACTTATGTTTACAAGTCTTTGTTAATATGGGTTTGTGCCACAGCACATAGGATGATGCATAGGAATTTCTAATCACCACTCATGTAACGCTTACATGACAAAAAGTAATGCAAGGCAATGCCTTGCGCTAGTGTTTTTTTTTTTCAAATCCATGCAATCGGGATTTGTGTGGCATTGTTATACCCAACATAGATTTTGTGTCTGGGTTTTATCTAAAAAAGGGTCGCAACTCAGACCCAAAATCTTGGCCTCAACGTATGAATTTATTTTTTAACTCTGCTACATAAAAAGTGGCAACAAGGAGAAATGTGACAGTAAATCTGTTCTCCTTAATTCATTGCAAAGTCTGCATTTTAGGATATCTTACAGGGTTAAAGTACCTGCTGCAGAGATATTTGTGTGCCCAGTAAAACTCGGAATATCATAATGGTAAGATAACTCTGGTGGTTAATGCATTCGCTGGAGAGATCAGTGTTTTGTATAGTCCCAGTTTTGACTCAAAGTAGCATAGAGGTTTAATTTGTCTACTTCAAAGCACATTACGTGATATACAGATGACAGATTTTCGTTTTATGTACGGAAGTAAGTGGGTTATCACTTTTAACTCAGAGATCTTCTTGTTACCTCCAGTCCATAAATTGTAATCCTTCCTTTTTTCAATTTCAATTTTTTTTAAATAATTCAAATAATTCAAATATAAGATAATACAAAGAAAGTATAAAGAAATAAATTGTAATCCTTCTAATATACCAGAGTGACCTATGAAGGATGATATGTGACTCCTACCCCGTATAACCCTCACTGTCTTATGTAACACATCCTGTTCATTGATTTACACGCTTGTATGATTTTTTGTCAATGAATACATGTGTGTGCATGTGATGTAAAGCAATCTGACTCCATACACTGGGAAAAGTAGCACTATAAAATAAATAAAACAAAATAGCGATATTTTAATTTTGATTTCTGTAAATTACTGAGACAGACAGACGGATCCGACATTCTTAGAGTGCTTGCATATCTCTTATAAAAAGAGACTGAACAAAGTCAAAAGCATGTCTCTCGTAAGAAACTGTGAAGTGATAAGCTGTTTGCCTTTGTTCCCCCATTTTCTTCTAAGCGTGAAGCTACAATAAGCTCACCACCAGGATACCCGAACAAAAGGAGGCCTGATGGCTGTTTAAATCAGGCCTTTGTCTTTAGCCCAGCTGGAGGCTAAAGCCCCCCTCACCGCCTTCACATTGCTGCTCAGAACTTAAAGCAGACAATGTGCAGGCGCTGCTGAATGTGTCCAGGTGATTGAAAATTACACCAAGACGAGTTTAGGATATTTCAGTGGGGCCCAACTTCTAGGTAGGGTGGACAGAGTCCACCATGTGAAAATTGTGGTTAGACGCCATATACTCGCATGTACCCCGACTCGTGCCTTGCTTCTACTTGTGTACCCATGTGTTGTAGCACCATCTAAAGAAAGAAAAACTAAATTAACATTGATCTCGCTTAGCTACGAACCTTAACCAGTGGGTTTGTTCCTGGAGCAGAGAGAGCACCAGTAAGGTACAGTGAAGAAGCGAGTACATGGTAATAAGATCAACATCTATTTTTCATGGAAGACTAGACACCCACCATTTCTAATGGTGATCCTGAAGCTGCAGTGCTTGGTAGAGTGTGTGTGGCAGCACGTCTGAAATACAGTAGAAACACCAAAAGCATCCTGGAGCTTAGGCATCTTAATCTTAATTTAACAAAACTGAATGTGGCCCATTATGAATACACCAAAAGTATACAATCTGTATTAGTTGAGGTAAAGGTTATACATAGGTAAAAACAAAAAGCAATTTAGGCTGGTACGACATTCAGAGTATCGATATCATAAATGTTATACTATAGAGCATGAAATATAGTAACAATGAAGAATATAAGTCTAACTGTATAATAACATAGACGAAGTCATGGAGGCTTAGCTGCTTCCTGTTGCAGAGGTGTTAGAGAAGGGGCGCGTCTAGCACTAGTGTCAAAGAATGATATAACCGGTTCCCATAAATCTAAACGTTTGGATGCTAAATGTTGGGGATAAACAAATGTAGTATCTAATCTATGATTGTAACAGACAGCATACCAACATGCTTGATAGGAAATTTTGGTAAAGTCTTTCCAATTGTTGGTTATTTGCTGAAATGCTACTGCAATTAGTAGGTCAATTATTTTCATGTGTGTGTTAGCGGACTTCAAAATTGGAGATGAACTGCCTAAAAATATATGCAAAATGGAAAAGGGATGACTAGAGTGGAAAATTGAATTAATTTGGGACCACCCCTTTATCCAAAAGTTCCAAACCAATTTGCAATTAAAAAGCATGTGAAGTACATCAGCATGTGGTGACGAGCAACACCAACAAGTGTGAGGAGTGGTGAAACAATATGCATGAAGGGCAGAAGGAGTAAATAAAAGTCTATTATATATAAAGAAAAGTGTTTGTGTCGCATTAGCAGCTCTAGAAGATTTGCGTAGACAAAGCCATATTTTGTCTCACAACTCCACATTCCAAGAAATATCCAAATCTTTCTCCCAGGATATCTCTGTTTTGGTTTTAGCTCTTGGAGTCGAGGGTGAGTGCAAACATTTTATAAATCACAGAAGCTTTAGAATTACAGAGTAACAAAGAACGTAAATTATCTGCATCAGTAGGGGAGGAAGAAACAGCAGAGGTAGAAGGTACATGATGTGGGAAGGCGGATACAATGGCACGTGTTAGAATAGAGTATTTAGCACTGAAGGAGTGAGGAAGATTAAAAGTAATACTTGTTTGTGCAAAGAAGATAATTTCATCTTGATAATAGAACAGATGAACCCATATTAGTCCCCGATGTCTCCAGGATTTCCAAAAGAAGGGTTTGTTATTAATGAGAATGTTTGTATTGTGCCATATAGGGAAATCAAGAAAGTGCATATCAGAGGGGGTTGGGAGAAGTTTAGAAACGTGCCTAAGAAGAGGGGTAGAGATAGATTGTGGCTTGCGCGCTAAAGATAAATATTCGTGAAAGGAAAAGGGCGAGATAAAAGATCGTTCCAGCGTAGTCCAAAGACTGCAATTTGTAGAGGTATCTAGGAACCAACGTGAGGATTGGGTACGTATAAAGGATTTGTGGTAAAGGGGGAAATCAGGGAAGTTAATTCCTTCTTCTGATTTCGGGCGAATTAGTTTAGAAATAGACATGCGTGATTTCTTTTTCCCCCATAGAAAGGAAGATAAAATGGAGTTAATTCTCTTAAAATACTTGAGAGGAATTGCTAACGGAATACTGGAAATAGTATATAGGACAATGGAGGAGAGCATCATTTTGATGGTTGTATGAAGATCCATCGCCGACAATTATTTCGCGGGCGTTTACATCGCAGCACTTACATCGCAACGACGATCACAGCGGCATATTTTTCATCGAACGTTGTTGCGACGCAAATGCGGCCATGTAATTGGCTAGCGTGTCACATCGCCGACTTTACATCGCGCGACATGACAACGCGATGTAATGTGGAAGCGGCGTGAAATGAGCCTACCTTCTAAATTTTGAGTCTGTGTGACATTTATGAATGGTTTTCAAGGACGATCCTAGTTACAACCCCTGGATCAGCTACCATGTCCCAAGCTGCAGTCCATGCAACAGTAACTGCTCTCCGTGATTTTACCCCAAAAATGCAACAAAAAAATTGTAAGCTTTTAAAACAAGTTTTCTGTTTTGGAATCTAATTACAGGCATGGGTGATATGCTGTACATTGCAGGCCATTCACTCCCCCTGTGATTGCTGCCAACCACAGGGGGTTGTAGTAACCTGCCTAATGAATATTATTAAAAAGATAGCTCCACATCCCCCTGCGCATGGGACTTTTGCAAAGTGACCTAACGGTATATAGGATTGGTTTGTAAAATCATGTTCCATTCGCAAAATGTTGATGCACAACATGTGACTTCTTTCGGTGTAATGTCATAAGCCCTGCTTGTGCACATGACCCCGGATTGTGCCCTTCAACACGTGCACCTGGTTTATTTCGATCTCTAAGTGCTTTGTGTTGATATTTAACTTTTTGTGGCTGGAGAATCGCCACAAAAAGTAACATTTTAACACAAAGCACTTACAGATCGAAATAAAGCAGGTGCACGGGTTGAAGGGCACAAATAAACCCCATCCTTTACAGCTAGAGCCCTACTCTTCAGTTATTCCTATAGTGGGCGACGTAAGCCCTACTCTTCAGCTATCCCTGTAGTGGGCGACGTAAGTGCAGCACCTGTGTTGTAATTTTTTTTATTTCTGAGGTCTTTGGGTAAAGCAGATGTCGATATAAATAAACTTGCTCGGTGGGTTCAGAGGCGGCTTCGGTTACAGGCTGCTAATTCGCGCCACTGGGCAAACGAGTTGCCGTTATGAAGTTATTAGTTACTCCAATAACATAGTAACCTGATCTAGCGCATTTCAGCTTTGGAACACGGCCATGGACCGAGGCGCTTGTGATACTGACTAAGTCTCATCAGAGGTACTTGTGCACCATCTTAGAAACGGCAGACATTAATACATTTCATACCTCATTCCTGAAACTCAGACAGAGAACAAATTTCACATCCTTCCGACCACATTGTACTTCGCTGCCTTGCTAATGCCCTTCGTGCCCGATGTTCCATAGAACTCGCGAAACACCCCTCCGGGTGACTACAAACCCAGCATGATCTGTGTATTGGGATAACCTAACTATGAGCAGAGCATGATAGCCAGCCACACACTGTGAAAGGATCCTGTTGCATGCAAGCTTGTTACTTCTGGTAAGCTCTTAACATCCCCACACCCACTCACCAAACACATATATCATCACCCACCCATACACCCATCCATGCATCCACCCACCCATACACCCATCCATGCATCCATCCAGACACACATCCATTCATTCATCCGCCATCCATCCATTCATCCATCCATCCCCCCACCCACTCACCAAACACACATATCATCACCCACCCATACACCCATCCATGCATACATTAAAAAATAATGTAGCGGTGCACTGTTATGAATGTGAATACATTAAAAATGAATGTAGCAGTGCACTTGAGGCGTTGATAGGAGGCTCGAACCCTGGTTAGCTAGCACTGGTTAGCGTGCACTTGAGGCGTTAATAGGTGGCTCGAACCCTGGTTAGGAAAAGGCCTTTTCTGTAGCCAGCATGATTTTTTCATTCTAATTGCATGCGATGTTAACGGCATCGCACCGTTGTAGCATCCGTAGTAAAAGCCTACGATGTCAAGGGTCATGCGATGTAAAACTCGCGGTACGATAGCACTGCGATGTATTGACATCGCTGTAATGGGTGTTTCCCCATTTTGATAGTATCCAAGCGACCCCACCAAGATAAATATAAGGGATGCCACTTTGCTGTTAAGGAAGATAATCTGTCGATGCATTTGTCCATGCACTGTGATATTGTCCCTGCAATAGATGAAGTAAAATCTAAGCCTAGATACTTAATGGAACGAGGGCTCCAGGAAAAACCTGAAACATTAAAGTCAGCACTAAAAGTGTACTTTGTCAAGGGCAGAATTTCAAACTTGTTTTTATATAATTTGTAGCCAGACACTGACGCAAAAGCCTCCACCTCCTCCAGAAAAGCAGGTATGGAAGTTTGGGGCTGTGATAAGTATAAGAGTACATCATCAGCATGCGCTGCCATTTTAATGTTGGTTTCCTGGAAGGTAAAGCCGTGTACATCTGTGTTCTGTCTAATCCTAAGCAAGAAGGGTTCCAGGGCAATATTAAAGAGGAATGGAGACAAAGGACAGCCTTGTCTAACTCCTCTTGCAAGACGGAAGTAGGAAGAGATCTGTCTATTTGCTGTAACAGCAGCTCACGGGTTGGAATATAAGATGGAAATTAAAGCTATAATTTTAGAGCCTAAACCAAACCATTTGAGTGTATGAAAGAGATAGGGCCATTCAACTCTATCAAATGCTTTCTCCGCATCCAAAGCTATGGCCGCCAAAGGGTGAGAAATGTGAGAAACTTTGGAGAGGATATCAAAAAATAAACGAGTGTTGTCCGTAATGAGCCTTCCCTTGACAAAACCAGATTGTTCCGTCCCCAATAATTCAGGTAAATGAGATTCTAAACGTTGTGCCAAGGCTTTCAAAAAGATTTTATAATCGACGTTGACCAAAGAAATTGGTCTATAATTTTTACAATACTGAGAATCTTTACCAGCTTTAGGAATGAGGCAAATGAAAGCGTCAGAGAAGGAACCAACAGAATTCCCAGAGTGTAAGAAGGTTAGTATAAGGAAATGTAGTTTGGGAAGGAGGAGGGACGCAAAATGAAGAAATAATTCCTCTGTGAAACCATCTGGTCCTGGGGCTTTATCTTTCTTAAGAGTGCTTAGAGTATTGTGAAGTTCTTTTTGGGTAATATCAGATTCTAAAGAGGAAAAGTCGGGACGGGAATCAGGTGAAGGGTTAAGTTGGGATAAGAAATGGGAGATATTAAGATCAGACACCAAAGTTTCAGAGGTGTATAATGTTGTAAAATTGAAGGAATTCCTGTAGAATCTCCTCATCTTTGAATTTTAATGAATTATCGGAACTGAATACAGATTCTATATGGAGTTTGTTTTGCTTGGTTTTCAAGTAATTAGCCAATAACTTTTCAGTTTTGTTTTGCCCACCGTAAAATTTCGCACTCGATTTTTAATAGATAGTTGGATGCATTATTAGTGGTATCTCGATTAAATTGAAATTTGATCTTCACCAGTTCTGATAGGCAATCTTTTGACTTGGAAGAGTAATAGGAATGCTCCAAAGTCTTGATTTTGGTGAGCAGAGCATTTGTTTTTTGTCGTGCTAATTTGCGTTTGCTAGAAAAATAACAGATGATAAAGTCCCTAGCAGATGCTTTAAATGCATCCCAAACTGTGGAAAAAGATACATCGTGCGTCTGATTACTTTTGAAATATTCTGTAAAGAAGGAAGTAAAAGAAGAAGTAAAAGCAGTATCCAAGAGGAGAGCATTATTGAAACGCCATTTACGGGGCAAATTAGGCTTCTGCAAAACGTCTAGGTGTACGGTGGCAGGGGCATGATCTGAAATCAAAATAGAGCCAATGTCAGCTTTCATTAGGGATTGAGTAATATTATGGGAGAGAAATATATAATCTAAGCGTGACTGTGTATGATGTGTTGGAGAGTAAAAGGAATATTCTCTTAACTCCGGGTTGCAGAGTCTCCAGGCGTCAATACGTTTATGCTGTTTGATAGTGTTTACAAATGACATATGAGATTTATGAGGCATAAAGGGGATTAAGGAGTTACGATCTAAAAAGGGATCAAAAATGTCATTGCAGTCACCTGTGAGAATAAAATTATCCTCGTAACATTGAGTGATTTGTTGGGACAATGAAGTCCAAAAGGAGGGTTCTCCAGTTGTGGGGGCGTAAATGTTTAGCAAGGAAACTGGTATGTTATCCAATATAAAGTTAACAAATACCCATCTGCCTACTTGATCAATAGAGTGTGACAAAATTTTAATAGATAGAGATTTGCGAAAAAGGATAACAACCCCATTACGCTTACCATCCCCAGGTGAAAAAAAGATTTCTCCAACTCAACCTTTTTTGAGTTTTTCGTGTGTGAGATGTGATTCTTGTATGCATGCAACGTCAGTGTCTAATCTAGCTAGGTGTGACAATACCCTCTGTCTTTTAATGGGAGAATGCAAGCCTCTGACATTCCATGAAACAATTTTTAAATGCATAGAACATGTTTACAACAAATTGAATGAATCCAATAAAAAGAATATCTTAGGTCAAATAGGAAGAAATGTATAACCAACCATCTGTAGAAAGTGTGAAGAATGAGAGCAAGACAGAAAGAGAGACAAGGAAAGGGAAAAAAGCAAGAAAATAGATTCTGAGATGAAGTAAAAGGGAATAATGAACAATATAAAAAAAGAGGGTATAGCAATCAAGCAAGGAAAGCATGAGGAACGGAAAGGAGTAACAGAGAGAAGAAGAAAAACAATTAAAAGAAGGGACTTACGTAGAATCCAAAACATACGGAAGGTGGAGGGGTGGAAGGCAACATGGAACAACTACAGATCCGAGGACTACAAGGGAGGACGGGAGGGAGCACAGAACGAACGAGCCTCAAAATGAAGGGGAGGGATGAGATGTGAACACAACCTGGTAAGAAAAAAAAAGGATAAACAAAATAAATATTGGGCATAGAGAACAACCATTCCAAAGACATAAATACAGTTCTCAAAGCATAAAAAGGGGTGGAGAACAAACATTTTTATGAGACATGTCGCAGGCAATCAGGGGAAAAACTATGGCGGAGTGGTTTCCATGGTCTCAGTGTGATAGGAGTTGAGAAAACTTTTCAGCTTAAAAAGATCCTCGTAAGAAGTGGTTCTGTTATTGATGGTGACTTTAAACAAGCAGGGGTGAAAAAGACCATATCTTGCACCAATTGAGCGCAAATTTGGTCTCAAAGACAATTACTCCTTGCAGCGATCAGCAGTCGATTTAGCATAGTCTTGTGAGATGTATAGGGGGTTACCTGACCATGTAATGCAAGACATTACTCTGGCAGCTATCGGGACCTTGAGCAGGTCGGTGTATTCAAGGAAATATAAAATGACTCCTCTCGGTTTGTGTGCTGGTGGAGAAGTGGTAGAACGTGGTGGTGGCCCCAGTCGATGTGCTCTTTGAATGTTTAAATTAGTGTCCTCAGGTAACTTAAGCAGATTTGGAAGAAATGTTTTGAAGAAAAGAGGGGTATCTGGCCCTTCCGTAGCTTCAGGAAGACCATAAATGCGCAAATAATTTCTTCTATTTCTATTTTCCAAATTATCGATCTGCTTATGAAGTGCCACGACTTGTAAAGAGATAGAATCCATTTCAGAGGTGGAAGAGGAAACAGATTCAACATTCTGTTCTAGTACAGTTACTCCTTGGTCTATGGTGGACCATTTATCAGAAAGAAGTTGAAGCGTAGATTTAGTTTCCTCTATAAACGGCTTTAAGGCTCTAATCTCTTCAAGTAATAAGTCCATTGTCTTTGAATTAGATTGCTTGGGAGGGGAGGGAGGATCCTTTTTCAGTCTCTTTGTGGAAGCTTTGGTGACCACAGAACTATAGGTATTGTGAGACGTTGGGGCGTCTTTAGAAGCAGTAGCATCTGAGTTCTCCATGTTCAAACACTCGTACCGAGAGCTAGTACGTATCTGAAAGCTAGTGTACAGGCAGAGGTGGTGAAGAGGGTTTAGACAATCTGAACATCGGCCTAAAATAAATAGTCCTTCGGTATATGACCTTAAGAATCAAGTTTTGAAATAACAGAAATTTATATTATAGGCATATAGATATAATAAGTTAGGTATATAAGTACATCAATACACCATAAAGATATACAATGAGACAGCAAAATAGATAGGAAGTATCTGCAACCTATGTCATGAGCAATGCATTTACATATGAAAAGAAAAAAAAGATAAATGTTGAAAATCCCTACATTCATAAAATCTAATAGCACACGAGGAATGGCCAAAGAAATCCAGGCTAATATGGGGGGTTGGAAGCGCACTCCTGTTTAAGCCTGGTACTAAGGAGAAAGAGTTTATACACAATATTTAGTCGTTGGTGCCACAGCAGAGTAAGAGAAATCTAGGAGCAGAAGTTCTATGCGGCATATAACAGTGCCAGGTAGGGATTAAGGTGATACATCAACCAAGAGCCTCATAGGAAAAGATGAAAGTCATCCAATAATGCTGTCCACCAAGTGAAATAATAAGAGTTTATATTCCTGGAGAAAAATGAAGAGTTGAGGCTGCCATGAAGATAGTAGGTTTGTGATAGCCAGATCACAAAATGGCGGATGTGAGAGAAAAAATTATACCTCAAAATACAGGTATACCGGCAGAGAAAGAGTAAAACGATACCTTCAATAAGGATGGGTCCACTGGGGGTCTTATTTTGAAGAAGCTGGAGGAGGCAAAGTAGCGTCGCTAGGAGAAAAACTCTGTCCACGACTCGAATCAAAAACAAAATGGCAGCTTCAACTCGTCAGAGCCGCGCCGCGAGTGAGATAGCCTCAAACTTCAAAATAGAGATATCAGGTGAGGCTCCATGGCGTTACAGAACTCGTCCCGCTGCTTGAGGTCTGTGTGAAGGCATGCAAACGGTTTATGCTGGTTCTCGGCTCCCGCCGCCGCCGGAGAGTCAGCAAGGAGACGCCATCGCCGTCGGGCGCAAGCCATGCCCCCCATTATGAATAAACCAGAACAGTGAAAGTCAGCTGATTTCTGCAGAACTAATAAATCCAACAGGGCCATGTCTAAAGAGATGAGCCTGGGTCGCATGCACATATGATCACAAAAAGGTACCACCTGAAGTTCGCTGGCCAGATCTCAAATTAGTGTTTGTGAATTTATTATGTCAAAATAGTCTTAACATTCACTTTTTGCAAAAAGAAATATGAACATCCAAATGATGAGTCTGATCAAATTCCTTATGAAGAAATCAGAAGACTACCAACGGTGCACATATGCTCTCAAAGTACATATGAAAAGATCGAAAATGAAACAAAGAGCCTGATTATGATTTATAAATAGGGCTCCTGGTTTATGGTATTTTTTTTTTACATATTTGTCTGAATTCATCCATATTTTTTTTGTCACATTTATCTGTATTGATTCATATTTATTATGGATTTTGTGAGAAAAATAAAGCTGAAACTCGTTTGTTTCCATATTTATTTAAACAATTAATATGCTGTTGTGCTAGAATGCCTGCCAGGTTTCAGTGATATGAACACCCGAAGAAAATAAATAAATGCAGTTATATGAAAATATGCGAATTTCAATATCAGAGTTGTGCATATCTACTGCTTTGTAAGCCTCTTTACTAAAATTCCTTTCTTTTTTACCCCCTTACCTATCAATCTGCAGTTATTGGCCTGGCAGTCATGGCAAAGTGTATTTAGAATCGCTCAAAAAGCACCCAATTTATGTTTTTATCCACATTTAAAAATAAATACAGACACAAAAATAAATGGGTTTCTGTCTGTATTTATCTGTAAAATTCAATAAAAAAGGAAAACGGTCAGCCTTAATTATACAGCACATACCATACAGCACGCCTTGGGAAAAATGGAATGTGTGTTAAGGTAAAGAGGATTATGACCCAAAAAAATGTGTGCAATACATCCAATGATTATTGCAAGGGGAATTTAACCTCCTCCACCCAAAAGCTGTTGGTAAACAAAAAAATGAAAAGCAGAAATGCTTCGTATCCACACAAATGGATAAAACAATAAGGGACATCATACACACAACTATAATGAGCCCTCTCAACACACAAACCCAAAATCGAACCAGCTTCCCAACACACTTGTGTTGCAATCAAATGCCCACCCTGGATGCTCTCTTTCCAGTCAATGTTATACCACCTAGTCTCACATCTGTGATGATTCTGCACTCCATACATCAGGTGGCTGACAACCAAGTAGCCAAGCATCAAAAGCAGAGGCCACTGCTAAGACCTAGTTAAAGTCAGCACTTGGTGTCAGTTCAACTACAGATGTCTACTCGCTCGGCCATTAGTACCCAGCTATCCTGCTTTTCTTTGCGCTCAGGGGTGCCTTATTGGGTAGTCAGACTGGTTGGTGGCCCGCCCTGACATTTAGGAGGTATGACAGTGTGGTGTGGTGCCAGCAGCAAAATCAAGGGGAGGGGGGAATGTAGCTATTAGCTGTGGGTAGTTTTGTTTCCAATATTTCATTATTATTGACGACCATGATAGCAACCATGATAGCACTATTGCGATTGGTATACAAAAGCAAAAGTAACAAAAATGTTAATTTTCAACACCAACAGCTCAAACTTTAACAAATGTAAGATCTATTTCATTGCAAATGCTTGTTTGCCTAGCCATGTAGCAGGGTGCAATACCATATATGGCCAAAAGAGGGATCATGGGACCACTTTTGGCCACATATGGTACTGCACCCTACAAAGTTAATGTTATTGGCATTAGCCATGTTGCAGGGTGCAGTACCATATATGGTACTGCACCCTGCACCATGGCTAAATAAAAAAACATTGGCATGTATAATGCCAATAACTCCAACTTAAACAAATGCGAGACGTAGTAGCATAGCAGACATGCATGTTAGGTCTTTTGCAGATAGATGCCTGCGAGAGGCAGTCTGTTGCATTGACGTATACTTGAATGTTATTGCTGTAGGAGTCACTTTTAAGCAACCAAGTAGACATCAATGCAATGAATGGCCTCTTGCAGGCTAGTAATGGTGACCGGTCAGTGCCGAGCAGCTTCCACCTCTCTTTAGAGGCTTGCGGAATGCCCAATAGAGATTGTTGAGTGGCGCCAAAGAAAAGAAAGGTGCGGCTGCCACACTCAATTTTTTTTATATTTGATGCTTTTTAGTAAGCAGCTCAGCTCACCTGTGCTGCTGCTTAGTAAAAGCATAAAATATTGAAAAAAATTGAGTTTGGCAAGCTGTGCCCTTCACTGGAGTTGGGTTAGGCGTGCGATTTGAAAATAAAGGTGCATGGCCGACATTGGTTGCTAACAAAAGACAAAATGAAAAGTGCCCGCTGCTATTGTTAAATTATTCTGCACAGCCCCAAAACAAATACAATGGTGCAAAAATGTAGTTGGGCGAGCCGCTCACAACAAATCAAAAGTTGCAAGTCCACCATTGCTAAAGTCCAAGCATGCTTCGGTGCAAAAAAAAAAACCAAAACATTATATTGCGGGAGAGGTATCATGCCTGCCTCAGCAGGCAGGCAAAATTCATATGAAAAAATAGTGCTGACAGACTGTAAATAAAGCATACAGACGAACAACACATGTAAAAGAGATATTCTTTATGGGAGGTAACAACAGAAGAGAGGGAGGTACTAATGAGAGACTAATAAGCCTATTAACAAATCAAAAGCCCAAATTACCAAAGGACTGTGACAGCAGCCAATTAAAGAGATGGGTGGAGAGTGGGCGGAGCTTTAATTGCATACCTGAAAACAGCATGTTGTGAAGAGACAGCACAAGTGCTGGCCAGGCGAGACCGAATAAAAACATTCATTGGCCTGATCTTGTGGGTTTGCACAAGATATTTGTTGAAGAACTGTGTGGAAAGTATACTGAAGTGGAGTAATCAGTGAGGAATTGCATGGTATTATTGGAAGCTTAAAAGGTGGTGAGATAATTGGGGCAAGAATCATTAAATACCTTGGAAAGTGAAACCTAATGACTGTGTGAATCACTGGACTCCCTGACATAGTATTAACTCGTACTTGCAACATAGAAGATGGAATGTGAGCTACATGGAGGGTGTAATATCTAACAAGGAACCCAACCTGGTGGACAGTATTGTAGGAGTGCCAGCGCCCAAAGACAAATAACAACTAGTCTTATTCTCAGTTCTACATGAATTCTATTCAGCATTTATTCAGAACGAAATAGCAAAAGACCATTTATAAGAGGGAGATTCAGCTGTTTTAACCCCTTCGGGGCTGATGACGAGCTGGGCTCGTCATGGCGTAGCCTCCTCGCACGCTGATGCCGAGCCCAGCTCGTCACGTAACATGGGATTTAGTAAATCATCGCGTAGGAGGGGAATTGCGCTAGCGCGCATGTGGTTAAAGTTATTGCCAGCACGTTTAGCGTAGGTGCTGCGCCAAGTCACATGAAAAGAAGGAAGAAAGATTACGTTTTTGCATTGGAGACTATATTGGAAAAGAAAGGGGTTGCCCATGTCTAAGTATCCATTTCAGGTACTAGAAACGAGAGAAAATGTTAGATGTGTAGCAATCTAGGGTATGTTTGCAGATGATCAAAAAATATAAGCAATTAGAAAGTGGGTAATGACCGAAAGATTCAAATAACAATGTACAGAATTTCAATGAACCACCTAGTTTAACAAGATGCAGTGTTTGTGAATCAAAGTACACCTTGCAAATGAGGGATTGAAGTTTTCTTCATTTTGCTAAGTCTGTGTGTCCTGGCTAAGTTTCTCGATTATCGTTGCTGCTTTCCATATCTCACTATTTGGATTTTATTCTGTGTGCCATGATGAAATCCAGCAGGGAAGAAGTGCGGTGTTCTCTTTAATTTATTTATTTTTATCTAGGGCGGACTTTACCCGAAGGTGTCAGAGCGCTTCACAATAGGAACAGAACTGATACATAAGAACATTAGAAGTGAACATATTACAAAAGCAAACGTTACAATACATGAGGCAAAAGTGGCAATCGTGAGCAAAAAAAATACAAGAGGTAGCAAACGGTGCATTACAGGAGGAAAAAGTGACATGTGTGCAGGTTACAAAAGAGTACAAAGTACAAGTAGAGGTATAATACTGCAATAAATGGAGGACACTCAAACACAAGAACAAACGTTACGTAGGCAATGGTGGCACTTGTGAAAGTATCGAAAGCAAACAAAATGTAAGAGGTAGCAAACAGTGTGTTAAAAGAGAAAAGTGACATGAGCATGTTACAAAAGAGTACCAAACACAGGTAATACTGCAATAAATGGCAGACTCTCAAACCTCAAGAACACACTGGAAAGGCACTTCCATAGTCATGGAGAATAGAAATTTTCTATAATAAAAGATCTTCCTTCAGATAATAGAGAGGGCATGAAATAAATTTGGAAGTGCCTTTGAAGGAGGAGAACTTTGAGGTCAGTTTTGAAGGCCTGGGAGGAGGAGGTGGACCGGAGCACAGGTGGAAGTGAGTTCCAGATTCTCACTGCGTTGCCTGAAAAGGATTGGGCCATCGATCTTTCCTTCTTGAAAGTGGGAGGTTCAAGCAGTAGATTTTCCGCATTTCGTGATGGTCTAGAACCTCCAGAGAGTTTCAGTTTATTTGCCAGGTAGCGAGGTGAGGAGGAGTGCAAGGCTTTGTGGGTGATGCAGGCAGTCTTGTAGATAGATTTAGCCTTGATGGGAAGCCAGCGGAGGGTGGATAACACGGGTGTGATGTGGTCGTTTCTTTTGGCCCCATAAATGAAACGAGCTGCTGAACGGAGAACAGACTTAAGGGGGGACAGGTGGGATTTGGGGAGGCCAGTAAGGATAGAATTGCAGTAGTCCAGTCTGGGGAGGACCAGGGTTTTAAGGTCATACTCCGGGAAGAAGCAACGAATCCCCCAAAGAAGGGGCAGTTGGTGTTGAGCAGACTTTGCAATTGAATCAATGTGGGTGAGTAGATAAAGTTGTGACCAGAGCCATAGCATGTTGTTGTTTTACTAGTGGTTGTCGCATGTCATTCTTTATTTTCTACGGTCATTTCCCTATCTTGGTGTCGACTTGCTAGACTAACCACCCATGACGATTTTGCTTTATTGAAAATTATACTAGAACCATAACACACTTACTTAGAAGTCAGTTGCTCTCTTGCAAGGGATGTGCTCTAAAAATACCTATACATACATGGATCAACTTTACAAAGACCTGTTAAACACTTGTTCCAAATATATTAGGGTAAATAATCATACACCAACATCTAAAGATAGTGTAGATGAGGGAGCTGCCACAACAATCAATCTGCAAACAATCAGTAATGAAACTGCCAACAAATACACTTCCTAGTGCATATTAAATATTTTTTTTGGGACAAAACAAAATAATCTTCATAAGGCATCATAATGACTACTGATTAACTCTATATTTTTAATTTGCAGTTAACATGAGATATGATAATATTCTCTGTGCGTTTGTTCATTTAAAAATTATTATTTTGTATATCGTTCCCTTAGCCTATTAAAATGTCAAAGAAAAAAAATCATGCAATTTCTTGTTGCACGCATATTTAGATATGGAGATGACTTTCAGCCTTTCAAAGGTTTACAAATGAAAACCGCAAAATATATTCAGGGCATTGGCAAAATCAGAAATTGGTTTTGTTGTAACCGTGTGCAAATTTAAATATAACATAGTTGAAAGTTCTCTGTAAAAATGCAGGCCATTACATTAGCAATAAACAGGAAGTAATATGCTCATTTATTTCGGTTCACTTGAAAAAATATAAGATGTCATTGAGGGCTCTGGTCCCCCTTGTATATTTGTCTCTTAGCAGTTCTCCACACTCCTACCACCTTGGGTGTTGAACTTGAAAGAAATATCAGGAAGCCACATTTTATTGTGATTTCAGCTGATTAAGAATAGGGCCAGAATAATTAGATTGCACTGGTAAGGTTTGAATTTTGCACCATCATTTATTTACATTTCCAGATTGTATACATTGCTCTGCTAAACATTCAATTGTGTACTAACATTGGCACACACGTCTTGACAGACGAGGTTGTAGAAAGTAGGTAAAATTACTGTTTCCCTGTTTGGGCACTCCATTACGAAATCTGATAGCCAATCCCTTTCAGCCCAAAATATATTGTAACCTTGGGTTAAATCCTCTCAAAAGAGAAGATTGATATTTCTCAAATTGGAGTTGTATTTCGTATAGACGATGTGGGACACTTACCCTGGTATCAGATGTTTCCACCATGATATACTCAATCAGCTCTGATCCGATCACACAATCCATCAGGATCTGGTGAACTATCCTGACTTCTGCCACACTGCCCAGCACTGTTACTGCCCCTTCCCCGCTCAGAAGCAGAGTCTTCAATATCCGGGGCATGTCTGTCCTTTAGTCCGGCTACCGTCTGCATTTTGAATTGAGGCTTAAAAGGCTTTGGGTTCTCTTCCTGTTTAATTATGTAATCAGATGAACATTGTGAGTCCTTATTTGGTTCACATGCTCTTCCGATCTGCGCTCTGACCACCCACCTCTCTCCGAACGTTTATCGGATGAATCCTGAAAGGAACGAGACAAGCGTATATCAGTATCCTGATACCTGTCAGATGGTCTAATATCACAGTTTTGTAGGCAGTTTTTCAGTGGCTCCCTGATAAGGAGATCCACCTCTGACTTAGTTTTGTCTTTGTTTTTCTTATTCTCCCACTTCTTCTTTGTAGAAGAGTTGGGTGCTTGCTTAGAGTTATCCTTTTCACAATTGCTCTTCAATTGTGGTTTCCCAGGTCTGGCTCCCAAATTATCTCTACCCACCGCAGCATGGGCATCTTTTAATTTAAGGTAATTTGTGCTCCTGTTGTGCAGGAGCCAACTTCTGTATGCCATGGCACATAGCCAAGGCTGCTGCCTCTCTCTTTATGCTACTTAACATAATGATGGATACTGTGGTAAAATTGCCCATGAGTTATATCCCTAAGTACAGGGCAGGTACTGAGAGGGGTACCATGTGTTCTGGTATATACGGCAGCAAAGACTGTACCCCAAGTTGTGCATTCTTCCAGAGAAGAAGCCATCCCCATCCACAAGCAAATTGTTAAAATTCTGTTTTTTCCCTGCGGGCCCATATGTAGAAACACCACCTCAGGCTGACTTATTTTTGTGCAATCCAGCATGGAATCTCCTCCCGTCTGACGGGAACTTTTCCCATGACTGCATTTATCTTTTGTAGACTGATGCCCGGAGTAGCCAATTGTGGTTGTGCAGCTAGAGTGGTCCTCACAGTGTTAAGTGTTATTGTTCGCATAACAAACTAGGTAAGTGAAAGGTATCCCTATTTTTTCATGTGGTATATAATTGTTTGGTACTTCATTCCCTTTGTAAGTGTTAAATACCCATGTGGTGCCATTTGCAGACAGAAATGTAACCCAGGAATAGAATATCTCTGTCATAAATGCTATGTGAGCCTCAACTACAAAGGCCATGTTTTCACCTGTAGCTGCAAGATCATGTTGTAATAGCTTCTGAGTAACCGCATGTCTGCAATTCTCAGCAATGTTTAGTGCTGCCTCCTCGTCATACGTAGACATTATAAAACTATATTATTGGATTATAGAGTGGGCTACACAATGCGAATAGATCCTTTATAAGTTAAAGTTTAAATAACCTACAGCAAATAAATTGGAGCTACCTACTCAGCTAAAGAGGACTATCTTTAGAACCACAGACATCTCCAGTTTGGGAGGTAAGTAGGGGTCTCTGAGAAAAGCACACTAGAACTACTCAGGCGATCAGTTCAATAAGAACCATTTCTACCAACGTTAGCTGCGGCATGCCTTGGTAGTTTCTCACTTCCCAGTAGGAACTGCTCTTTTGTTGGGCAAATTAAACATAAGGATTGTGCCAGACTAATTTAGTGCATCCCCACAAGATATGCAAACCTAGAGATCAACTAGCCCACAGTGCCACCATATGCAACCCTAAACCTAGATGGGTAGTAAACGTTTATGGCAACCACACAGAACATTACAAACCTGAGCTCTCCCAGGGATCATGGCAACAGATCTAGAACCTTTTCGCTCTGTCACTCATGCTCTCTTTCTCTCAGAGAAATATACAAGGAATACACAGTGGGACATTTTAAATATTTCTTGAACAAAATTGATTCTTGTATAAAATATATGTGCTGCAATTATCATTAGACAGAAGCAGATTAAAGTGATTAGCAATATCAGAACAGTTAACTGTGAACGAAGGGCAGTGGCAGTGCTCCTCGTCCGCTCGCGGTTCAATTTGGACAACAGTAACATCTTTTTTTTAAACTTTATTTTAATTTTTGGGCATTGCTCTGTTTTTTAAAACATTTGGGTGTGTGGAGTCTATGTGTGGGTGCCATACTTACCAGTGCTCGATCACCTGGTCTCCCTTCCTCGGGCCCCCCGGGTGAAGAGGGGGTGGGGGTGCACATGGGGCGTACCTATGGTACCCCCCTGCATTTGCATGCACAAAGTGGCAGGCACCGCGCGGTGCCTGCCGCTTTGTGCATGCAAATGCACTGATTGCTTCTTTAACATTGCGGTGGTTGCTGCTTCAAGCAGCACCGCCGCAATGTTAAACATACAGGTCTAGTTGCAGGGAGGGCTCTGCTTTAAATGCAACATGCCCCAGCAGCCCCAGAGCAGACGCCTGCAGCGTGCGCGCTGCTGGTGCACGCTGCTGGTGCGCCGAATGCGCGCCAAAGGCAAGCCCGTCTGCGCCCGTCCGTAGCCGACCCGGGCTAGGGGCTAGAACCCCTGCTGGATTTGGTTTGAGATGCCATTATAGTTCCTAGAGCCTCCACGCTCTCTGTCCAACTCTGGATACTAAATGTAAGCGCAGCATTAATGTTGGAGGGGAGGGTTGGCAATGTAACTACTGTTCATTTAGGGCAGAAGAACAAGTAGACATCAGGAAGGGAAGCCCCGTACTTAGGCTAGTGCTAATTAATTGTAGATCCCTGAGAAAGCACAGAATTGAGATCTGCGACCTATTATCGGAGGGTCAAACCGATAATATGTTTCTTACTGAGACATGGCTGGATGCTGACTCTGCCCCTGAAATTCTGGAGGCACCCTCTAGTGGCTATGGAATTATGAGAGTGGACAGACTGTCAGGAAGGGGAGGGGACATCGCAATAATCCATAAGCATGATATTTGGTGCTCCCTTGTACCTGCTGACATAGCTGATGGTGAGGCTTGTTTCTTCACTATCAGGCTAGCCACTAACTAAGGGGGTCATTACGATTGCGGTGAATCCGCATACTCCGGGCCGGCGGAAGCCACCGCCGGCCCGTAGTAGGCGGATTCACCGCGGCGGACACACAAATGACCCCCAGCCAGATTAGGATGGCTGGGGGGTCATTTTTATGTCCGCCGCTTTTCCGCCGCAGTCGCCTTCCGACCGCGGCGGAAAAGCTCTAACATGGCTGGCGGTGTCTCTGAGACACCGCCAGCCGTATTAGGATTTGAATTTTGTAATGCCTTTCCGCTGCGGCAATGCCGCCACGAAAAGGCATACAGACTTTTCTTTGGTGGCCCGTTGTGGGCCCCCCGGGTGAAGAGGGGGTGGGGGTGCACATGGGGCGTACCTATGGTACCCCTCTGCATTTGCATGCACAAAGTGGCAGGCACCGCGCGGTGCCTTCCGCCGGCCCGGAGTATGGGACGCATTGGAAATGAAGCCTCCGCTTCCGGTGCTGTGGTCGGATAATTTTCTGATCACGTTTGTGATAAAGCTGCCCCTGCAAAAAAAAGCAGGGGAAAGCTAAGTCTGATATAAAGAGAAGGAAGTGGGTGGGCTTTTCACAAGGGGCCTTTAACCTGGCCTTATTAAGGGATGGTCCCCCTTCTGGCCAGGATGTAAAAGGGGTGTGTAAAGCTCTTGAGAGGCGCATAACTGCCGCTCTTGACTGCACTGCCCTCTGGTCAACTGAAATGTCGACAAACAGACGTAAATCAGCCACTTGGTTTAGCGAAGTGCTACGAGCTGCTAAATCAACTTGTAAACAATTAGAAAGGATCCAAACAGAGGAGAACTCTGCATAAGAGCTGTTCCAGATCTTTAAAGAGATATCCTCCTTGGCATCTATTGCAGCGCCTATTGCGGGCTCTGAAGAGTCATGCAATCGAGTTGCCGAATATTTTGCAGATAAGGTTGAGAGGATTTATTCCTCTTTTCCTGATTCTGCTCGTGAGGGGAAAAGAGTGGAAAAGGAATGTGTCTGAAACACAGGGTCTCCATAAATTCACTGTGCCCTCTCAGGACATTCTTAAAAAGGTGGCGACCTGCATTAAGTCGGGCTCGCCTAGGGACCCAGCTACCCCGAGGGTGCTTAAAGGCAGTATTGACGTACTTGAACCTTTTATGCAACATCTTTTAGAACTGTCCTTTAACTCTGGAGTGGTCCCGGAAATGTGGAAGGAGGCTGTGGTACTTCCTTTACAGAAGAAACCACATATTAGCGCTGATCAGCTCGATAATTTTTGGCCCATCTCCCTGCTTCCATATTTTGCTAAGGTTGCGGAAAAGATTGTAAACACTCAGCTCACTGCACATATCTGTACCAACAACCTTCTTCATCCCTCCCAGTCTGGCTTTCGGGCTGTGCATTCCACCAAATCTGCTCTGCTTTACTCCACTGAGACCATCAAGAAGTATGTGGACGAAGGACAGACAGTGGCCTTAATTCTTTTATACTTGAGTGCCGCGTTTGAGACTATTGCCCACCATACCTTGCTTCATGACCTAGCGAGAAGGGGTGTAACGGACGGAGCACTAAAGTGGATGGAATCCTTTTTATCTGAGCGTAGCTTCTCAGTTATGCAGGGCAGCTTCTACTCTAGAAACATCAAGCTGACCCAGGGGGTGCCTCAGGGCTCCATTTTGAGCCCAACTCTATTCAGTCCCTATGTTGCCTCCCTGGCTAAAATCTCAGATAAACTTGGTATTAATGCCCTGTCCTATGCTGATGACACCCAGATGGTGGTCTCTCTGACCCAGGCGGGTGCTGCCTCCAACTTTATATTCTGCCTTCAAGAACTGGCGGGCTGAATGGCAAACAACTGCCTAAGGCTGAATGGCAGCAAGACCGAGGTGCTGGTGATAGGCAAGGCTCCATCAGTATGGTCTTCGGCGTGGTGGCCCCAGTCATTGGGCCCTACCCCCATACCTTGTAAACAAGCTAAGAACCTTGGGGTTTGGGTGGATAATAAGTTGTCCTTCAACTACCACATCGGGCGGGTGGCAGGCGCCTGTTTTGGTATTCTGAGGAGACTTCGGAAAACCCTTGACGCCCTCCCCACAGAATCTAGAAAAATCCTTGTTCATGCGCTGGTAAACTCTAGCCTAGACTATGGCAATCTTTTGTATCTGGATGCAACTGTCAGATGCCTGCAGCGCTTGCAATGCATCCAGAATGCAGCAGCAAGATTAGTCCTCATGCTCCCTAAGAGTGCCTCAGTGACAAGTGTGCTAGATTCTTTGCACTGGCTCTCTTTCAGGGAGAGAGTGAAATTCAAGGCTCTGTGTGTGAGTCATCGAATTTTACAAAGAAAAGGGCCCACATACTTGCATGATTGTCTAACTCCCTATGTGCCAACTAGACTGTTAAGGTCCAGTGGGATAGGGGTAGGGTCTATGTCCCCAAAATTAAAAGAGCCAGGATGGGTGGACGCTCGTTCTGTTATCTAGCAGCCCAGTTGTGGAATTCACTTCCTCAGGCACTCCGGCTGGAGTGTTCTGAACCCATCATAAGGAAAGGCCTGAAGACGCATCTATTTCCGGATCCTTAATTATTGTTCTGTTAATTGCTTGCTGCTTCTGTTTTTATTGCTACCATAGCGTGGGGACACACTGGCCTCAGTGTAACCAGGCGCTTTACAAATGTAACTATTATTATTATTATTATTAACAGAAGGACATTTTCCACAGTCGTGCTGAGATAATATATATATGCTGGCAAATAAAAACAATATATATGTAGATATGAATATATCTAGCATCCTCCTGCTATGTGTACCCTAACCTAAATGCCTAGCGTGCATGTATGTGTTCTTCCCGAAATCCCCCATTGGATGATCCCACCCTGTTACCTGAGGGTACGAAGTAGGTCCCCATTATGGTCAAAAATTGGACATCCCAAGCCAAGGGATCAGCAAGCAGCTCTGCTGAGAAGTCAGTGTGTAGGGACCTTGCAAATGACAGCAAGTGTTCCTCTGCCTCAAGCTGGAAATGTTAGTTTATTTATAAGATAATGTATCCTTGCCCTCGGCTGAGATTCTAGTCAGGCTGCCATTGTTTATAAGCTATACAAATAATCACATTTTCACAATGTATGTATAGACCTTGTATGTGATGTTCCAGGTAGCATGATAGTGCTCTTTTGAAGTTGATTTTAGAGCAAGTATAGTTTCATGGAAACTAATCCGCTCTGTCATGAATGCAAATGTGTGTCAAAAGTCATTGTGTAAAACCGAAGGCAACTTAAGAAAAAACGCTTCCATATGTAAAATGGCAATGTGTACTTCTAGGCCTAACCTGGACACATGACTTACTATCGGGTCTCAAACCAAAAGGACCCACCCACTTAAAGGCTGGGTCTTGATGTTTTTTGAGTGGGTCAGTGCCTGGATTGTGGTGGATGGAATTAAATCCTGGCTGCTAGTTTTTAAGCAATGAGCTGTTCCTATAATGGCCACCTCAGTTTGCATGCGCCTGTAACTGAACTCTGTGGTCAGACGCAAGGCTCTCTTTGCATTCAAACAGTTTAGCTCACTTGCTGTTTCTTGCTTCTGTGGGGCTTTTATGGCTATAAAATGCAGTGGTTGGCATCCATCATTTGTGAAATAATGGTTGCAGCAAATATTGCATGTGAAATATACTCCATGCAATTTCTGCTACATATGATATTTACCTCATCCAGTATTTAATACACATTGGAAAATACCAATTCCACAGGGTGCAGTACAATCTTGTAAAGATGTGAGCTTCATCTCAAGGAACCTAATGTTCAGATGCTGGCCTGGCAACGTCTATCCTGGTTTCAGTGCTTAATTTGTTCCACTGTTTACCGATTCTCAGCACATCACTTACTTTGAAACACATCACTATTTGTGTGAGTACAACAGATGGTGGTGCTCTCAGCCTATTTTTGAACAGAGCATGTCAGTGCAGTGTTTAGCAATTCAAGGTACTAGAACGAAATGATACAACTAGCACTTCCAAACCATCTTTATGGCTTGGGTTGATCTAGAGTAGTCCAAAATGCCACATTGTGATGGTTAGAATGTAATGTTTGCTTTGGCATACATCCGCAGTGGCAGGGGTTGTGGGTGGTGCCAGCCGCTATAAAATACCTTGGACCTTGGATATTTTTACAAATTAAGCACTGTCTGATTTCACTTGAAACACAACAACAACGGGTCTTTGTTCATATCCACATTATTCTGAAAGTGTTCACAGTGCATAATTGGAAAACAAATAAAAGAAACTTAAGTTTCAGGGCCCTTCCCAAGAGCCCCCTGCAGCTTGCATCACCCTTTTTCCACTGACAGCATCATCATCATCAAAGTCATTTGTACAGCATGCAGCTGCCTCAACAGAGTGTCCTGGTGCTCAAAATGAAGACAGAAGAACAGGATCGGCCACTTATATCTACACTTGATTGAAGAGCAAGGTTTTTAAATCTTTCCTGAAACAGTGTTTGA